>NC_133133.1:161538322-162788322 GCF_048418815.1 Hemitrygon akajei
TGTTGAGCAGTTGGGACGGTACACAAACTGCAGGGGGTCCAGTGAGGGGGTCAGCAGGGTCTCGATATGCCTCATGACGAGCCTCGAAGCACTTCATGATGATGGATGTGAGTGCAACCGGACGGTAGTCATTTAGGCAGGACACTGAAGACTTCTTCGGCACGGGACGATGGTTGCGGCCTTGACGCACGTTGGAATGGTAGCACTGCTCAGGGAGATATTGAAGATGTTGCTAGCTGGTCTGCACATCCTCCTAGCACTCTACCAGTGATGTTGTCTGGCCCAGCAGCCTTCTGTGGGTAGACCCTGCGCAGGGTTCTTCTCACATCGGCCACGGTGAGACACAGCACCTGGTCATTTGTAGGAGGGGTGGACTTCCTCGCCGCCACATCATTTTCCGTCTCAAAACGGGCGTAGAAGTTATTCAGCACATCTGAGAGGGAGGCATCACCTGCACAGTCAGGTGATGTTGTCCTGTAATTGGTGATGTCCTGGATGCCCTTCCACATGTGCCACATGTTGCTGCTGTCCTGGAAGTGGGTGTGGATTAGCTGGGTGTGTGCACGCTTTGCCCCTCTGATGGCTCGGGACAGTTTGTCCCTTGCTGTTGTTAGGGCTGCCTTGTCGCCTGCTCTGAAGGTGGAGTCGCTGGTCCTCAGCAGCGTGCGCACCTCCGGGGTCATCCATGGCTTCTGGTTAGCGTGTATATTGATGGTCTTGGACAGAGTAACATCAGTGCACTTGTTGATGTAGCTGGTCACTGATGCTGTGTACTCCTGTAAGTTGGTAGAGTCACCATCGGTTGCAGCCTCCCTGAACATGTGCCAGTTAGTGTGCTCAAAGCAGTCTTGAAGAGCAGAGATGGCTCCTGCTGGCCAGGTTTTCACCTGCTTCTGAACTGGTCTGGAGTGCCTGATGAGCAGTCTGTATGCTGGGATTAGCATAACAGAGATGTGGTCTGGGTAACTGAGGTTTGGGCGGGGCTCTGCCCAGTACGTGTGGGGATGTTTGTATAAGCAAGGTCCAACGTGTTCTCCCCTGTCTTTGCAAAGTCCACATACTGATGGATTTGGGGAGTACTGACTTAAAGTTTGCGTGGTTAAAATCACCGGCGACAATAAACTGTCCATCAGGGTGTGCGTTCTGCACACTAAAAGAGAAAACTAGAGTGGAGAGGAAGTTCAAGGCTTCGGCTCATGACAGCTCAAAAAGGAGAAGAGCATTTGCAAACTGAAAACTTTGAGGCCATGCATTGGAAAAATGTCACTCTCAATCCCATGGAACTGCAAATGTAAAATTTACCAGCAATACCAACATCCAAACACTAGTGACAACTCTCCATTCCTCCCCCCCCCCCCCCAAACATTATCTCCTTTACTGCCATGTCAACCCCGTATTTCTACTTGTATGTGAAGATATGAATCAGGAGCTTGTATAGAACATATACAGTGCCTATAAAAAGTATTCACCCCCTTTGGAAGTTTTCATCTTTCATTGTTTTACAACATTAAATCACAGTGGGTTTAATTAGGCTTGTTTGATACTAAACAAAAAAGATTCTTTCATGTCAAACTGAAAACAGACCTCTACAAAGTGATCTAAATTAATTACAGATATAAAAACGATTGCATACGTATTCATCTCCTTTAAGTTAGTATTTAGTGGATGCGCCTTTGGCAGCAATTACAGCTTTTTGTCTGTGGATAGGTCTCTTATCAGCTTTGCACATCTGGGTGCTGTAATTTTTCCCTTTCTTCTTCACAAAATTGCTCAAGTTCTGTCAGAGTGCATGGGGAATGTGAGTGAACAGCCATTTTCCAGCCAAAAATTCTTAATTGGATTGAGGTCTGGACTCTGACTTGGCCACTCCAGGGTTTGTTGTTTTTAAGCCATTCCTGTGTAGTTTTGCTTCATGCTTCAGGTCATTGTCTTGCTGGAAAACAAATCTTCTCCCAAGTTGCAGTTCTCTTGCAAACTGCATCAGGTTTACCTCCAGGATTTTACCCTCTACCTTCACAAGCCTTCCAGGCCTGTTGCAGTGAAGCATTCCACAACATGATGCAGCCACCATCATGCTACACAATAGGGATGGTGTGTTTTTGATAATGTGCTGTGTTTTGCTTACGCCAATCTAAACGCTAGTTTGATGGCCAAAAAGCTAAATTTTGGTTTCATCAGACCATAGAACCTCCTTTCCGCTGACTTCAGGGTCTCCCACATACCTTCTGGCAAACTCTAGCCGAGATTTCATGTTGGTTGAGTTTTTTTTAACAGAGACTTTCTCTTGGCCACTCTCCCATAAAGCTACGACTGGTGAAGCTTCCGGGCAACGTTGATGTATGTGCAATCTCTCCCATTTCAGCCATTGAGGCATTTAACTCATCCAGAGTCATCATGGGTCTCTTGGTAGGCTCCTTCACTAGTCCTCTTCTTCCCCAGTCACTCAGTTTTTGAGGATGGGCTGCTCTAGGCAGATTTACAGCTGTGCCATATTCTTTGCGTTTTTTGATGATTGACTTAACTGTACTCCCAAGAGATATTCAGTGTCTTGGAAATTTTCTTGTATCCATCTCCTGACTTGTGCTTTTCAATAAACCTTTTGCAAAGTTGCTTGGAGTGTTCTTTTGTCTTCATAGTATAGTTTTTGCCAGGATACACCAGCAGTTGGACCTTCAAGATATAGATGTATTTTTACTACAATCAATTGAAACACCTTAAATGCACACAGGTCTCCAAAAACAGATCTTTGTTTAACTAATTATGTGACTTCTAAAACCAGTTGGTTGCGCCAGTGAAGATTTGATGTGTCATATTAAGGGGAGGGGTGAATACATATGCAATCAATTGTTTTGTGTTTTATATTTGTAATTAATTTAGACCAATTTGTAGAAATCTGTTTTCACTTTGACACAAGAGTCTTTTTCTGTTGATCAGTGCAAAAAAAAGCCAAACTAAATTAAATCCACTGTGATTCAATGTTGTAAATTAGTAAATGAAAACTTCCGGGGGGGGGGGGGGGGGGAGAGGGGTTTAATACTTTTTATAGACCCTGTATGTAGTCGCTCAAACTTTTGCATCATGACTGTTTTGAATAATTCCCACACCACGGTTAAGCCTAGTAATCTATACCTTCCATTTATCTTGAGTTTCCATTTAATGTAAACCAAGGAACACCCATATCTGCATAATACTTAGATCACATTTTTGCTACACCAAAGAGGATTCTATGCTTCACTGCTCTGTTGCATATCAGTGATAAATAGTGGCACAGTTGGTAGAAGTATTGCCTCACAGGTTTGGTGACTCATGTTCAATCCTAATCTTTGGATTAATTGACCACTGAACTGTTGCTCATGTGTGGATGGGTGGTGAAATCCGGGGAAAGTTGATGAGAATGTGACAAGAGGTTAAAGGAAAAATTCCTGAGGGAATGTGATTGCTCTATGTGCCAGCATAGACTCAGCCAAAATGTCCTCAAATATCATGAGGATATATAAGTTTGTTTTAATTATTTTTTTCTACTTACTTTGCTTGTATTTCTCAAAGTAATTGCTTTTTACAGTTCATAACTTTTAAAAGTTAGTAAAATACAAAAAAATTAGATTGCTATTTTTAATGATCTATTTTTCCCCAGAAACAGCAACAAGTCTTCAAATCACCAATCATCGTCGTCATCATCTTCGTCATCATCATCTTCATCATCAGTGGTAGCACAGGAAATCCCTCAACAGACCCCAGTTATACCAGAGTCTGATTCAAATAGCCAAGTCGATTGGACATATGATCCCAATGAACCTCGTTACTGTATATGCAATCAGGTAAGTTTGTAGAAGCAGGTAATTATGGATATTTAGATATAAATGCATTCAATATAAGTACACCTTATGTTCTGTTATTTTCAATGGAGACACTAGAGACGGCAAATACTGGAATCTGGAGCGACAAATCCGATTTTTTGCTTTAAATATTAATGTCAGTTTTTTATTAATGTGTATAGTTTGGAGGTACATATTGTTATAAGAATATATTGTAGCATTTACTGAGTGGAAGAAAATGGTGGTTCAGTTTCCATTTAATGTAAATCATAAAGTGTATCTGCTACAAATATGTGCAAGATTACTTGGCTATCTATAGCAACCATTACATGAAACACGTTTTTATTGAATAAATCAAATCCAATGCTGCCATAGATTAATGAACCTAATTCTAACTACCAGTTTATCCAAACTCTTGATTTTTCCTGTGGGATCAAAATATAATGGAAGCTTCATGAAGATAATGACTAAACACACTTATAAATACAGTGGATTCTGTTTTATTAGAACACATCAGAACTAGTACATTTTGGCCCAATTAAGTGATTGCCCCAATTACCCGAAGTTAAGAGGGTATAAAAGGATAAACTACTGTTTAACTGAGTTAAAAAAATGTATTTAAATGAAATACAGAACAAATTAGAACACTACCAATATTACTACATTAGAATAAAACTGTATTAGTTTCTAATAGTTATTAATGGAGGAATTCATCCAATGTACTCTAAGTGTTTTTTTTAATTGACTGTAAATGATCAAAATCAGCACCGACACCTAGTACAGATATTGGACTACCTTCATACAATGCTTTTGATGATTGCATTCTCAAAATCTTCATTTTCATTATAACATTCAAAATGATTGTTGATACCTTAAAATTTTGTGTAGTTCTGTAACTTGAAGTAATGAAGTAATTTCATTTTCACTCCCAGCCATTTCTGGCATCTCCAAGCCTGAAACTACAGTGAGCAAAACTGTTCCAAATTGCTTTACTGCTTATTTCCTGCCAACTATCAGTGACAAAAATCACTACTTTTTGAACACAAACACAGCTGACGCTATTTTTTTAAAAAAACTGTTCACTGTAAGCAAAGTGTAGTGTTTAATTGCCATACAAGTTCACATCACTAATGCTAGTTAGAAATTTCAGCAATGGTCTCCTATCTCAGTTAAGCAGCATTGTGTCCCAGATAAATGAAGAAAAATCCCAGCTATTTTCAATTAGTTTTTGTTCTTTTAAGAGTAGTCACAAATAAGCTGATACCCCAGTTAACCGTTGGCTGATTCTGGTTTAACCACAATCCACTGTATTATTTGTGTAACTTTATAAACGGTTGAAGAACATCGGCATGAATTATCCACACTCAAGAATGTACAACTTGCTGAAGCATAAAAAATTGTCACGTTGGTATAATTATGGATATGAATGTTTTCATTGCCAGACATGAAACAAAATAAATTAAACAACCTGGTTATTAAAGTTGGTGTTAATGCAGCAATAAATCTGAAAGATAGGCTTGAGGAATTCCCCAATAAGGCACAGTCTATCTTAACTTGATGCACCTGTTAGTTAAATATAGACAACCAATAATTTACTGAGCTTAAATATAGCTTTTTTTTCCCACCCCATCTTTACAGGTGTCCTATGGAGAAATGGTAGGATGTGATAATCAAGATGTAAGTATTTTTCCATTATCTATTTTTTAACCATTACCACTAAGTTGTTTTACACAAAACACATCACACCATGTGTTACTTCTAATCGATGTTCATTCAAAATATTATGCTAATAAACAAAAATCAGATTAATAGTACTCAGGGCAAATGTAGAATGCATATTCAGAACATACAATATTGCATATTTTTAAAAAAAGTTTAACTTGATAAAATGAAACTGATTTGTAATCAGGCTAACAACATTTTTTTTTTCTTTTAAAGTGCCCCATTGAGTGGTTTCATTATGGATGTGTTGGACTAACAGAAGCTCCTAAAGGAAAATGGTATTGTCCACAATGCACTGCAGCAATGAAGAGGCGTGGCAGTCGCCACAAGTGAAATTCAAAGACTGAGGAATTAATGTGACTGGTGCTTTGTCCAAACAAACAAACTTTAATAATATCGAATGGGAGCAACAAATCACTGCAATGAGTGACATATGTGCAGTACTCTTGTATGTGTTCCTATCTGAGAATGTACAGCTTACTGATGTAAATTGGATTTTCAATTTTTGTTTTAAGACACAGGATTAATTATCAGTCTCTTAAAAATACTCAATTACCTAACTGAAGCAAAAAATCCTAAATGTATAGTCAATATTTGTTTAAAGATGCTTTACTTTTGTGTTTAATTATTACTTCTGGGAAAACTAAAAGTTCAGCTGGCTGAAGTAAAATGCAATATTGGCAATAAAATCTTGTAGAGCTGACAAATGTTAATGTCCTGATACATAAACAAATATTTCTTTATCATGTGAATGCCAGTTTGTGCCATCAGTGTTCATTGTTTTGGTGCAGCACGTTTCTTATAAAGAACATAAAAATAAAATTATCAGGATGTCTTTGATACTAAGATTGAAAATGTTATGATGTGTTTATGGAAACATGATTTTTCCACTTGTGTAAGACATGGCATTAGTGTTTGACCAGTAAAAGTATAACAATTGGTGAAGTGTGATTTCATTTTTAACTGTACCTGGAACCAAAATTGGATTACAGTTACAGAATAGCAAAATAGTTTTCATGGAGACACGGCTTAGTGCTCTTTATTCCATTGTAAGATAATATTTAAATTGGTAAAAATGTAGCCTACACACATATTACAGAAGTATTAATACTTCAAAACAGTATATTCTCTATAGATTGTCCTGAAATCAAAGGCACAATACAAATGTAAATATTTCATACAGAATATGCTTCTGCAACTTCCATTACTTCAGTCTTTATTCTTTGTCTTCATTTTCATGTACCGATTATATCAAGTTCCTAATATTTTTAAACTTCCATACTTGGTGTTACCCTAAAAATCTATCTCTAACCTATCGTATTTTAAATAGACTTTGAGTCAATCAGCGTACAGTCTCAGTATATTAAACACTGAATTACTCCTCCTCCAAGAGTCCTCAAAGTGAAGTTCAACATTATATGTGGACTGTTGATACAAGCATTAAAGTTAAAGGAACTAATGTCTTAACATTTCCTTCGTAAGAATGGGTAAGAAGTAGCACTTGAATTCAGATTTCAAATCATTACAGGCATTGCATTTAAAGTATTTTCAAATCTAAGCAGCAGGTGATACTTGTTGGTTATTGTACAACAAGGTTACATGTCTAAGGTTGCTGTTACAACTAAGAATTGCTAGATTTACAGACTGATCAGCTTCTGGCACTTACAAGTTAATGTCATCAGACCTGGTTTCTGGTTTGGGCTTTATAATCTGGTCTGTTGACTTTATTCTGGAAGCATGTGATGTATTACTATTTGTAGTGGTGGTTGTCAACTTATTCTTGCTTGGCAATCTTACAAAAAGTCATAATGTTTCTGCAACTATACTATATACAGGCTTCATGCAACACTTGAAACAGGAGAGTAAATAATGCGGCAATGCACTTTATAAGGTTTACTAAAGGTATATATTGAATTCTGTGCATGAAATCCTGTTTTCCATATGTACAGAACAGTTCAATATAATACACCAGCAATTACTCTGAAGATGCATGGTTTTATGATTTTACGATTATGATACATGTGACCACTGAATGAGTATTCATAATTGTTTAACTGTTGAAACTTCATGCAACTGACAATTCTAGATCTTTTTGTCCTCGGTTGTATCTTCTTATTTCTTGTCCTGATTGTAAAGTTAACTTCACTCAGTAAGGAAGAAATTTTAAGTTGTACAAATCTAGTGAGCACTTTTGGGTACTAATATTAACATCTGTTTGAAAAGAGTTAATAGATCCCTTTAACACATAAATCTTCTTTTCCATATGTCAGCAGAAAATACCCATTTAAATTATTCTCTTTATTTAATCTTGTACAAATTTTGATAGTTGATTTCTTGATGTGTAAAGTTGAAGTTCACTGGTACAGTCACTGTTACTTTGAAATTACTTGGGCAAAACATTGCAAATGCAAGAAATATGAAATATAAACAAGCATTTGTGGGCAGAAATAAAAAGGGGTGATATAGAAAATGTTATAGCAAGTTTTAAATCAATGCAGAGGATTGAAGAAACAAGGATGAAGAAACAAAAGGGGGTAGTTGAAAAATCTTGAAGAACTGGACTGAATAAACAGCAGAATCATCACCAGAACTGCTGTCTGAAAAAGTAGGAGAAATAGTTAAGATATAATATTGTTGAGCTTTGAATTAAGAACTTTACAATGTGCCTTGTCGAAAGGTGAAGTGCTCTAGAAGGCTATGAAAGTGAGACCTGGGAATAAGATTGGTTTAAAAAACTGTCATTCCATATTGGTCCCATCTTACTCCAAGACCACCAAAGCAAAATACTGCAGGTGCTGGAAAGCTCTGTACATGAATGCTTATATACAAAACTACTCCCAGCACTCCTTCATGCATTTGAAGGTATACAATAATGCTGTACCAAGACAGGTTTTGATAAGTTTCTGACTATTTGATGTGAAATATGTATAGACTTATACAAACATTTTTAAATTGGGAATAATTTCCATTCCATGACTATTTAATCATGTTTAACTGCACAATTTAACACAGGAAAACCCTAAAAGGACTCCTGGAGAAACATTACCCGTATTAGTTACCTGTTAATGGGTGCCACTGGTCCTTGGAATTCATTGTATTGAATAATTTAACTGTGAAATGGATGTTTTCAGTAACTTAAATACATATATTCAGAAGCACATAACCAGTGTCAGTACAAAGATAAGGAAAGTAGATGTTCTAAGTAGTGGACTAGTTTGTAAATTTGTTTCTTTGCTTGATATTTTTGTTTTTGGAACATAATGTGGTCAGGGTATAGAACCAGAGGGGCCACGTAGCCCATTGAACCCATACTAATTTCAGTAGGGCATCACGGTAGCATACTGGTTAGCACTTCACAGTGCAGGTGACTAGAGTTCAATTCCCACCATTGCCTGTAAGGAGTTTGTACTTTCTCCCTGTGACTGCATGGGTGTCCTCTGGGTGCTCTGCTTTCCACCCACAGTCCAAAGACATACTGGTTGTCAGGCTACTTGGTCATTATAAATTGTTCTGTTATTAGGCTAGGATTAAATTGGGAGATTGCTGAAGTGTGCGGCTCGAAGGGACTACTCGGCACTGTATCTCAAATAATTAATCTGATGACTCTCCATTTCCCAACTTATTCTCTCTTAAGGTGCTTATACATTTCCTGTAGAAGGCACTGATTGATTTTATTTCAACCACAATTACAGATAATAAGTTTCAGATCTTAACTATGTACAATGTACTGTGTATGTTAATCAAAATGGCTTCTTTGTTTTGTTAAGAGTAGGAATGCTTCTTTGTATGATAAGTGCTTTCTCTCGCAGTTTTAGCTTTAGACTTGTGATATCGGGATTGTATTCATTTGCTAACCAATGGGGAATGTTATTTTGTCTTGTGAGGCTGGGAGCTTGGGGGTTTACGTGGTCTTTTCAGGGGAGTCGGGAAAAAGACGCCGAGGAAGGTGGACATGCGCTGCACTGCTCGGTCGACCACCAGGGTGGCCCCAGGTGCAAGGACGTGGAGGTCGGAGGAAAGTGACGAGGGGTCGAATGGTTCGATGGTTGAGCTCCAACGATGTGCACTAAACCGACTGAACTTTGATAAGTTGGCGCCTTTTACTTTATTTTCTTTTCCTTCATATGTATTGTATTGCATAGTACTCTTTTAGTAAAATCTTAAAGTGTATTCCATAACATTATCTGGTGTGAGTTTGATATAGTATGTGTGCGCGCGGCATAAACTTGAGTCTCACAGCACCTGCGTGTACGGGAGGTGGGGTTGGTGTGTGGCTGGATCTCCTTTTCCCCCTGGACATATACCAGCCTGTTGGGTAAGTGTTACAACTATTCAAAATCTTTGCCCAAAGTGCTAAATATCTGCCCAGGAACTCCTCAACACAAGCTTCCCGCTAAATACCCCGGACTAATCATGGCTCAATTTGCCCTTGCAGGTGATTGACTTGGAAAATCTTAATGAAGTCACTTGTCTGGTGTCCTTTGATCATGAATGTGGCCATGCACTTGGCAACTAGAAAATAAGTAAACAACTTGGAATGACACCACTGTCATCCGGGAAAAAGTAGGACTTTGAAAAAAATAAAAATTTTAAAACCTTTTCAAGATTAGGAGCAATTCTTCCCCCATTTAGTTGGCTAGTATTTAGACAAACAATTTGATAGTGTTTGAAGGGTTGACCAGGCTGATTGATGAGGTAGAACAGTGGATTTTAGTATGGCATTCAACAAGTTCCCTCAACTTATTTATTTATTGACCAACTAACCTACTAACCTATACATCGTAGGACTGTGGGAGGACACCAGAACATGGAGGAAACCCACGTGGTCACGGAGAGAACATCCAAACTCCTTACAGACAGTGGCGGAAGTTGAACCCGAGTCACTGGTATTGTAAAGCGTTGTGCTAACCACTACACTACAGTAGGTTCATCCAAAAGGTTAAGATGCATGGGATCAAAACTGACTTAGCTGTTTGAGTTCAAAATTGACTTCCCCTTAGAAGACAGTGTTGTGGTCAATGGGTCTTATTTTGTCTGATGGTCTCTGACGAGTAATGTTTTGCAGGGATCTCTGCTGTTTGTGATACAACTTGGATGAAATGGCGGTGCATGGGTTAGTAAGTTTACAGATAATTAAATAATTGTGCTTTGGTGGAAGAGTGCCAAAGGATACAGCACAATATAGTTATGGGCAGGGAAATAACATATGGAGTTAAGTGTGAGATGTTGCATTTTGAGAGATCAAATGTAAAGGGAATGTACTCAGTTAATGGTAGGATCTTAATAGCACTGATGTACAGAGGGATCTTGGAGTCCAAGTCCATAGCTCCCTGAAAGTGGTGTCACAAGTTGATAGCATGGTAAAGAAGGTGCATGCCAATAATTGTCTTTATTAGTCAAGGCATTGAGTTCAAATCTCAGGAAGTTACGTTGTAGTGTTATAGAACTCTGATTAGGCTGCATCTGGAGTATCATAATGAATTCTGATTGCCCAGATACAGGAAAGATATGGAATCTATAGAGAAGGTTCCAAGGAGGTTTACCAGCCAATACCACTAAGTGTGTGTGGCCTCCGTCGGTCATGGTCGACCATGGATACTGCACCTCTGGTACTCACTGGTTTGTTGAGCAGCGTCGACTGAATCGATTGAGGCCGATCCTGGAATGGTAGGCTCTGCCACAGTTGCTGCATGTGTAGGGCAACATGAATTTGTTGTCCGCTGTCCACTGTGCTCTCCGTTTAGCTCTCCACTCCTCAAACTGACTCAGGATCACTTTTTTGCTTTGCTCAAGGTGTTGCTGAAGAGTACCTTGCCATTTGTTGTGATCATCTGCTGTATCCTCCCAGCACTCTGTGTTGATTTTTAAGGCTTTCATGTCGTGCTTACAGCTTGAAGCGAAGCT
The DNA here is from genome assembly GCF_048418815.1 of Hemitrygon akajei. Taxonomy (NCBI): domain Eukaryota; kingdom Metazoa; phylum Chordata; class Chondrichthyes; order Myliobatiformes; family Dasyatidae; genus Hemitrygon; species Hemitrygon akajei. Next base: position 161,549,764 of record NC_133133.1, read on the forward strand.
GGGGTCTACCAACATTCCTCCTGCCTGTTGCTAGTTCTCTGTAGAGGATGTCCTTTGGCAGACTACCATCCTTCATACGACGGACGTGGCCCAGCCAGCACAGTCTGCTTCGTCTTAAAAGCGTGAACATTGTGGCAAGTCCAGCGCGGGAGAGGACCTCAGAGTCTGGGACTTCATCTCTCCAGGTGATGCCGAGGATGCAGCGAAGGCTGCTCAGGTGATATCTATTTTCCTCTCCTATTTGGAGTAGATGGTCCAACTCTCGCTACCGTACAGGAGGATGCTGATAACACATGCATTCTACACGGAAGTCTTGGTCTTTGTACTGAGTTTCGGATTCTCCCAGACCTTGATTGAGCCTATACAGGTACTATGAGGAGAAATCACAGTTGTTTTCTCTCAGTCACACAGTCACAGAGGCCGAGAAGAGTCCTAACAGAAGTTAATAAAATTATGAGAAACATAGATAGACTACAGGTATATTTTTCCCAAGGTTTAAATGCCTAATACTTGAGGGCATGCATTTAAGGCAAGAGAGGATAATTTGTTTTAAATACACAGAGAGTACTGAGTGTCTAGAATGCGCTGCCAAAAGTGGTGGTGGAGCTCTTAAATATGCAGAGAATAGATGGATATGGACCGTGTGCAGGTAGAAGCTATTAGGTGTGGCTAATTTAATTAACTCAGCATAATGTTGTTATTCAGATGATCTAGACCCTCATGAGTCTCAGTATCCCAAATTCTTTACAAACTTGCCAGTAGAGCCTTGTCTACTTCAGCCCACAATGTTGTGCTGATCTTTTAACCTACTCTAAGAGTAATCTAACCCTTTCCTCCCACAATACTCTCTATTTTGCTACCATCTGTGTACTTAACAAGGTCTCTTAAATGTCCCTAATGTATCTGCCTCTACCTCCACCCCGACCCCTGGCAGTGCACGCACCCACCACTCTGACATCGTACCCCTTTACCTTCTGCCACTCACCTTAAAATTATGACCCTCATATTGGCCATTTCCGTCCTGGATAAAAAGCTCTGGTTGTTCAGTTGTTCTATGCCTCTTATCATCTTTGCACCTCTATCAAATCATGTCTGATCCTACACTCCAAAGAGAAAAGCCCTAGCTCGCTCTGCCTATCTTCATAAGACAGGCTCTTCAATTTAAGTATCATCCTAATAAATCTCCTCCTCATCCCCTCTAAAGCTTCCACATCCTTTCTATAATGAGGCAACCAGAACTGAACACAATATTCCATGTGTGGCCTAACTGGGGTTTTACAGAGTTGCAGCATTACATTGTGGCCTTTAAATTCAATCACCCGACTAATGAAAGGCAAGAGAACATACCCCTTAACCCAATAAACCTGCTCAACAACTTTATGGGATCCAAGAATCCTCTGTTACTCCATACTACTAATAATCCTGTATCTGCCTTCAAATTTGATCTTCCAAAGTGAATCATATCACATACTTCTGAATTGAACTCTTTATCTGCCACTTCTCAGCCTAGCTCTACATTGTATCAATGTCCTATTATAATCCTTAAAAACCTTCTACACTATCCAAAACACCACCAACCTTCGCGTCATCTATAAATTTACTGACCCACCCTTCCACTTCTTCATCCAAGTTGCTTACAACAATCACAAAGAGCAAGGGTCCCAGACAGATTCCAGCAGAACACAACTGGTTATCAACCTCCAGGCAGAATACGCTCTATCTACAAGGTCCCTCTGCCTTCTATGTGGAAGTAGTACTGAATCTCCTGTGTTTATGGCTCACTCATTAGTCTGTAGATTGTACTGAATTAAAAAAATACAGTCCACATTTGTTTTCACGTAGATTGCAATTAAATATTGTAAGTATATGAAATTATACAGCCCAATCTATTTTAGCCATCATGCCCTATTTTCTCACAAAGCATCTTGCATATGTCACTAATATTTCTAATCATATTATTTATATAGTTCAAGTAACTCATTTGTATGCTAAATTGGTGAGATGGCAACTAAAATATGACTGATGGTTAAATTTCTGCTAATTGTATAATGAAATCTAAGAAGCCAAAAATAAGTAAGTGATTTGATGAAAATAAAATATGAACAATTAACACTTTAAATCTGTCTGGAACATCATCGTAATTGAAAAATCAAAAATTTATTTTATTCTCTCTCCAATTAAGTACAGGATGGATCAGATAATGAATAAAACCAAACTTTTTGTACATTTCCTGTAGAGCCATGTGGTGTTATTTTTATTATAGACTATTAATTCTGTTCAGCAAGCTATCAGGAGTACAATACATCAGCCCGGTGAATGATAATCATCCTGTAGATTGGTGTCCACCTGTCTAGGCAGCAATAAGCCAACAGACTGTAAAGGGTTAGTTTATTATGGATTTCAGTTCAGCCAGAGAGCATCATGGGATGGAGTTTACATTTGATTTGCAGTTGGCCTAAATTATACTCCAGAGACTATGTTTCCTTTAATTAAAATTTTATGACAGTACGGTTTAGATTGGATAGGAAAAAATTATCAAGCCTGTGGTATTTGAAATGCCATGCCTTGGATGTTTTGTGTATTTGAGATGATTAAATGCACAGTGCAATGTCCTGGAGTTTGAAGAGTACTTGCAGTAAGCTGTGGAGAACGTATATTTGATAAAGTAGTCATCCCATAGGGAAAGCAAGCTAGTCATGAAAGTGGCCATCAGTCAAGTTAGAAAAGGAACAGATTGCCCAACTAAAAGTTAAATCAGTCTAGAGTTATTTCCTTCAGAAAAGGTCCATCAGAGTATATGGACATTATTGTGAGAGGCTTACTTGGCCATTTCTATTCAGGTTCATTGAAGAGTCAAGCATCATGCTAAATCCTGATCAGAAGGCAAAAATTGTTTAAAAAAAATAGGCAGATAAGATTTTATCACAGTGGAGAAGTCACCATTAGTTTTGTTTTCAATTCCAGAGTTGTTTCAATCTATGTTTCCTAGATGCCATGGTGGAATTTGAACTTAGGATACTCGTCTTGTAACTAAACCAAATACTACCATACAATACCCTGATTACAAAAACACTTTTGAGAAAGGCAGAAGGACTGGAGTACAAAGTAGGGAAGAGTGGAAAAAGGCTGAGTTGCAGGGGGAAATAAATTAATTACTTTTGTAACTGCTGCTAAGAAGTGCAAAGAATTAGGCCAAGAAATACACAATATTCATCGAGGAAGTGAGATATTTATGTATTATATACATGATGGAACAAGTAATACATTAAGAATAAAACTGTTGTCTACCAAATGAGATGGATTAAAAAGTGGGATACTTAAGGTATTAATATCAAGATAGGTTCTGCTTATATATACACTGGTTAAGCATAGGGATGGTAAAACAAAGGAAGCATAACTCCAGAGAGATATGATAAATAAAAATCTGTTTTGTTTTGGAACACCAGTATTAGTCTGTAGAAAGGAGATGGCCTGAAAAGCAGAATCAAATTCACTGGAGTAGGATGAGGACTTTTGTTCTCACCAGGAGAAAAGCCACCCTACTGGACAGGATTGAAACTAATACACCAAAGGAAGTGAAAAATATGGTCAACAATCCTGCAGTGAAAGCAAAAAGAACAACATGTAATAAAACTGCACAACCATAATAATAGCATCAAAAGATAAATAGGGTGAGAAGTAATGTAAGTGGCAAAGAACGGAAGGTGTTTCTACTGTACTACTTCCTGAATCATTAAGTTTTTAGTCCAACAATCTAGGAAAGGAAATGATCATGCAAACAATCTTCAGGGAAAAAACCTGTTAATTCTAATAGACGCTGACATAACAAGGCCAAGTTGTATGAATCCCATGTTAAGCCTTCTTTCAAATCTCCAATGCCTTTTGTTTGGAGACATATGAATGAATTTCTAGCCCCACAGTTTTACTAGATGCCAATGTAATCTCCTGAACAGGACAGAAACAAATATTAAAAAAATTCACTAGAAGGCATTTAATCTCCTGGGCAGGACAGCAACGAACTGAAAAAACGGAAAAAGTCGGACAATTGTGGGAGGGAAGCTTCCTTTCTGACTACAATCCCCACAGAGCTGTTGGTTGCATGACAAAAGTGATCAGAAGGAACTTTACCAAACTATTATCTGCACAGGAAGTGATGTTATCTGCTTCTGGTGATTCTACCAGCTTCTGTTTCAACGTAGCAGGAAATTTTTGCTCACTGCACAAACTTAAAATATATTCCACTATTATATTGTCATACTGAAAAGATAAGCAATCTTCAACCCATGCTTATTACAAGATTACATGGTCTGTTTTTTGATGTATAATTTAATTTTTGTAATTCAAATATCCACAACTTCTTCAATATGCTGGAAAAAGTACAGCTCTTTTAAAGAGGACAGAAAATGTTTAATATTATCAGAAGGTCGGCAATACCTGTACAAACATGATCAGTTAATGTTTCGGGTTAATATCCTTTCATCAAAAGTGGGAGAAGTTATAACAGGTTTTAAGATGTAGGTAAAAGGTGAAAAGGTGTAGGGCAGGGGGCAAACAAAATGACAGAAGGTTTGATGATGCAATGAGATAAGGAGAGGTATTGGGATTCAAAGTAGCAGAAAATCTGTTTAGGGCACGTAGATCATAGAAGTAGAATTGTTATCCGGAATTTGAAGTGGAAAACGCTGTGGATGCTGGAAATTTGAAGGTAAAGCCATAACACGTTAAACTAACCATTGTGAGTACAGAAGACTGTGATGCGTCCAATTGAATGAGTTTCTATCACTTGAAGCAGTGAAGGCCTACCACAGAGGAGTGATGGGGATTAAAATGAGTGACTACAAAATTTGGGGTCACATGTAGTCAATGAAATGGAAATAGAATCTATATTTGGTCTCTTCACTGAAGGGCAGACCAGACTAGAATCAGCAAATGCAGTATCTAAAATTGAGAGATGCATCTAAATTCCTTAAAGAATGACCTGTCCGTGACAGAATTGTTAGAAGCGACCACTGCACAGTTCTTGCGGATGCTAAATCCCACCTTCACATCAGGGACACTCTCAGCTGCTTCATCAATAACTTTCCTTCTATCATAAGGTCTGAAGTGGGGATATTCATTGACAATTGCTTTATGTTAATTCCAATAGGAATTCCTCAGCAAATGAAGCAGTCTGTACCTAAACTCAGTAAGATCTAGGCAACGTTTAGTTATGGGTTAAAAAGGGGCAGTTAATATTTGCACCTGGATCAGTGCAGGCCAAGAAGCGCGACAGCATCCAGCGTAAAGTAGCCATTTGGACTCCACCAACCACCCTTAGCATTCATCAGAATCAGTATCAGAATCAGGTTTATTATCAACGGCATGTGTCATGAAATTTGTTAACTTATCAGCAGCAGTTCAATGCAATACATCATATAGAAGAAAAAAAACAAAATAAAATAATAATAATAATAAATAAATAAATTACAGTATATATATATTGAATAGATTAAAAATTGTGCAAAAAACAGAAATAATATATATTTAAAAATTAAGGTAGTGTCCAAGGTTTCAATGTCCATTTAGGAATCGAATGGCAGAGGGGAAGAAGCTGTTCCTGAATCACTGAGTGTGTGCCTTCAGGCTTCTGTACCTCTTACCTGATGGTAACAGTGAGAAAAGGGCATGCCCTGGCCTTTCTGAGACACCACTCCTTGAAGATGTCCCGGGTACTTTGTAGGCTAGTGCACAAGATGGAACCGACTAAATTTACAACCCTCTGCAGCTTCTTTTGGTCCTGTGCAGTAGCAACCCCCCCCTCAACCCCCCACCATAACAAACAGTGATACAGCCTGTCAGAATGCTCTCCACAGTACATCTTTAGAAGTTTTTGAGTGTACTTGTTGACATGCCAAATCTTTTCAAACTCCTAATGACGTATAGCTGCTGTCTTGCCTTCTTTATAATTGCATCGATATGTTGGGACCAGGTTAGATCCTCAGAGATCTTGACAACCAGGAACTTGAGACTGCTCACTCTCTCCACTTCTGATCCCTCTATGACGCTTGGTATGTGTTCCTTTGTCTTACCCTTCTGGAATCCACCATCAGCTCTTTCACATTCCATCTAGCACAGTTGTACCGTGGCTGCAATGTGTACCATGTACAAAACATGGTACTCACCTACTATGGTGGCACTATCTTCCATTACTATGACCTCTATCACCAAGAAGGACAAGTAGAACACCACCACCTGCAGATTTCTCTCCAGGCCATATGTCACCCTGATTAATAAGTCACCAATTCATTATTGCTGTGTATGAACCTAGAATTCAGTACTCAACATTATTATGAGAGTATCTTCACCAGACCTCCAAGAAGACTATAACCACGTTGTGGTTTGGAAACGTGCGTGCCTCAATGACCCAGAGAGCTATGTTGACTGGAGTCAGCGCTTTATGCTTTGACTCTTGGTAAGGTCACCCATGACAAACAGGTCAAAGGGTAGAAGCCAGACAAAGAGTGGTCCACCAGTCCTCCAGGTCAGGGGTTCAGCTCAGGGCAAAAAGCCCCAAGTGGTGAAACAAAATTGCTATGGAAACAGCAATGATGAATCATCCTACATCTGAGTGTGACGGTATTCCTGGGTTTACACCCAGGACTTACAGGACTGACAATAGTGAAAACTGAGAGGAAGCTACTGACACAATGAAAGAAGGCCTGAACGCCATCATATGTGGAGGACCTTCATTGTTGCTCTACACGCAAGCGATATAACGGGCAATATGTAAGTATCTTCACCAGAAGGACTGCAGTGGTTTAAGAAAAGACGGCTCACCATCACACTTGCAAGGGCACAGAGATTATTAATAAATGCCAGCCTTGTGTGTCATCTACACATCCTGAAATGTGAACTAAAACCATATTTGATTCTGTGGTGTCAAATTCAAGATTCCAAGAATCTATGTTGAATCTGAAACTCATTATTTACTTTGTAATCTTTCAACAACATCTTTCATTTGTTAGCCTGGTTTAAATCCAAATGTTCAATATGAATGGACATGCACTGAACTTTAAGATGAAAGTAAAATGGTATAAAATTCATCTGGAAAGAAAATGCATGACATTTGACCGACAGCTTTTTAATATAGTTTGGTAATTTCTCCCTCAACATATGCACCTGGTAATTAGAAATAAGGTGCATTTCAAATACTAAAATTCTTGCCAAAAATCATTTAACTTGAATGAACTGTTCAACATATTGGCTTCCAAAACTGAAATTAGTTCATCACCTGAGATACTCAGTGTTCGTCCTCTCAGTGATATGCTTTTGGTCAGCTTTTTGATTGAGACTGTAATGTGTGCTGCCAGCTAATCCATTTAATCTAGTACTGTAAACAGTAATAACTTTTACCCCAGCAGTTGATATTAGAGGCATTACTTATGCTGGGTACATTTTAAATAATATTTGTGGAGACTAACTAATAAGGTAAATGGGAAGAGGAGAAACTTTAACCATAAACATAAAGAAGCCAACGTATCTAAGTTGAGAATGGTTTATAAAGAATGAAGGAAATGTAGTTGAATTGCTTGAAAACCTATCTATACCTTGAAGTGTTAGTGATAGAGAACAGGAGTAGGAAAGAAGACATCAAAAGAAAGGTTTCCTTTTTCAGCTCTTGAAGATAAACCACTTATGATTGTTTAAAGTTTTTTTTAATGAAGACAAGAACTTGTAAAGGAATGTTTCACATTATTGGATCTTGGTGTGGAAAGTGAAAAGTTGATGAAGAGTTCTGACTAGTAGAGGTGAATTTTTTGAGAGGAACACTGGAAAAGTGAAAATGCAGAGGATTAATAATAACAAAATAATATTTTCTAGCCACGAGATAATGCAACAGATCTTCCTGATCTGGGCCTGCTGACCAGCATCACTGCTCATGTCACTCCATGTATCTACTTACCAGATTCAGGTATGGAGGCTCATCTTGATGAGTCTGAACTCAGCAAGTCAGCCAGCATCTGTGGAGGGGAATAAATAGTTAACATTTCATGCCAAGACCCTCCACAGAACTGATATGTTGACTATTTATTCCCATTTACAGATACTGCCTGACTTGCTGAGTTTCTCAAGCATTCTGAGCCTGTTGCTCAAAATTTCCAGCACCTGCAGAATCTCTTGTGTTTTTGATGTGTCTAAAGGTAACATTGCCTTCAAAGGCACATAGAAGATGCCCCACTGCCAAAATGCATTTAAAGCTTTAACATCAGGCAAAGCCCAACATTCAAAAGCACTTAACAGCGTCAAGCAAAGAATTAAAACATATTTAAGACAGTATTCAAAAAACATTAAGCAAGCACAGATACTTAAAACAGTATAAACTAAACCAAAACCAAAAATAAATTCTGCTCTTTGATTGGCCAGTCTTTCATTTATCATTGAGATCGCTGGAGTTCTGGATCCTGCATTATGTCTAACTACACACAGTATCCAAGAACCAATCCCCAAGCAGAAATCCTAGGAAATCTCACCAATCCTGTGACTCCGTGGGAAATAAGGCACCATGAATCTGTCAGTGGGCTTGAAATATGTGTTTGTGGCCATATTAGTAAATAGGAGTGTCAGAGTTTCCATGAAGATCCAGGCTAGTGCACATACACCATGAGTCAAAAAGGACCACCAGAATGCTTCGGGGACATTTCAGGAATGCCTCCATACAAAATACATTAAGCAAGAAATAGAGGAAGATAGGGACATCATAAAAGACATGGGTGATTAACATAGCCAGTCTTTGAAAGTTATAGTAAATTCATTTCCTTTGTTGCTATTGATTTACAGGAATTCAATATTAATTATATTAATAGGACGAATGGTTTTGCAATGTTACTGTGTTCAGGCTGAGAGTAGTATTAATAAGGGAAGTATAAGAGGCCACTTGGAAAACAATAACAGACTTAGGCAGAGCCAACATGAATTTAAGAAAGGAAAATCACAAAACTTAAATGTTGCTAAAGTTGTAACTAGCAGAATGAATAAGGCAAATCAAATGATGCGGTATATTTGAACTTTCAGTAAGACAAGGCTCAAAATATTATTAAGCGAAATTTAGAGCTTGAGATTTTAGGAAAAAGGTGCCTGAGTGGATTGAGGATTTGTTAATGAACAGAAAATGGGGAATAGAAACAGAGTGGTAATTTTTGGGTTGAGGGGCTATGACAAGTGGAATGTCACAAGAATTAGTACTGAGGCCCCACCATTTACAATCTATATCAAATATTTAGGATGAGCGATCAGATATAACAGACTATAGAGCAGTACAGAACAGGAATGGGCCGCAGAAAAATGGAAAGGCAGAGTATTTTTGAAGGTTGGGTGAATGAAAGAGATACCCATTTGCCCTTGAACATGAATCGCTGCAAGAAACTGATTGGAATAGTAAAATGGTAGAGTTATCTTCCTTCAGTGAACAAAACCTTGATAACATCATACTTGGTTTCAACTGTATACATGTATACCACCAAACAAAACAATGCTCTAAGGTGCACGATACAGTACATATAACTCACCCACAACACATAGAATGATATGACCACAAATAAACTAACAAATACTAAAATATATTCCAGAAGATTGACAATAAGTGCAGACTTATAAGACTAAAGAGGCGGTATTGAGGGATCAGGTGAGATCGTTCATAATGTGCACTCCCAGAAACTTGTCTGGCTGAAGGAGACTCCAACACTCCACAGAGGGGATGTTACTGTGCAGTGAGGAGTTGTCAGCCTGCACCTTCATCTCTCCAGTCTTGTCCATGTTGAGGCTCAAGTTGTTGTGCTTGCACCATTATACAAGCTGCTCCACTTGCTCTCTGTATGCTGTCTCATCGTCATCATTGATGAGGCCAACCACTGTTGTGTCATCGGCGAACTTTTTGAGCCGTGTCAGCAGCAGTGGGCTGTGCAAGCTGCAGATGCTCGGAGTGACGGAGCTAGAAACGTTGCTGCCAACACTGTGGTCTTCCTGTCAAGAAGTCCAAGATGCAGTTACAGAGAGAGGCGCTGAAACCCAACAAGGACAGTTCACCACCAGCTTCTGAGAGATGACCATATTAAAAGCTGAGCTGACGTCGATAAGCAGCATCCTGGCATACAAGGCTGCGTCTTCCAGGAGGGACAGGATGGACTGGAGGGCAGAGGTATGGCAGTCGACCAATTTGAGTGATAAGCAAGTCACTCAAAAAAATCCAGCGTAGCAAAAAAATGGGATTTAATGTGATCCATAACCAGCCGCTCAAAGCACTTCATTATTTTTGAGGTCAGTGTCAACAGATGATAAACACTAAGGCAGGTTACCATTGCCCTCTTGGGCACTGAGATGATGGTGGCTGCCTTGAAGCCTGCAGGGACAGTGAACTGTTTTTGAGAGATATAACCATATAACCGTATAACAACCACAGCACGGAAACAGGCCATCTCGGCCCTTCTAGTCCGTGCTGAGCAGATTGTCTATTGGAACCTCGGTTAACTGAGATGCACAGTCCCTCAATACCCAACCAGGCATATTATTAGGCCCCACAGCTTTACGTGGGTTGGTCCTGGCTAGGGTCCTGCTCACATTAGCTGCAGCCAGAGTACCTGCTCCTTGAGGGGACAGGGGCCTTCCTCACCGGTACATCATTCCGTGCATCAAACCATGAATAAAATACATTCAGTTTATCTGGAAGAGAGGCATCACTGTCATAGACATGCATGGTAGACTTGTTGTCCAATATAGTCCGAGCACCTCACCCCATGCGCCTCGTGTCTCTGGTGTCACAGAAAGGCCTGTATATTCTCTCTGAATAATCCTATTTTACCTTCCTGATGGTGCGGGAAAGCGCAGTCCTGATGAAGGGTCTTGGCCTGAAGCATTGACTGTTTACTCTTTTCCATAGATCCTGCCTGGCCTGCTGAGTTCCTCCAGCATTTTGTGTGTGTTGCTTGGATTTCCAGCATCTGCAGATTCTCTCGTTTAAGCGCAGTTCTTGCAGGCCTAAGTGCTGCTTTACTCCCTGAACTGAAGGCAGCATCCAGATCTCTCAGCAGTGCCTGGATCTCTGCCGTCAGCCACAGCTTCCGATCCACCCTCACAGAGATGTGTCCAATAACCTCAGAGCACATCCCAATATAGCCAGTCACAGATCCCACATAATGAAAGGTAGGTACTGTAGCTCCCTCCCTGAACACGTTGTAGTCCGTGTTTTCAAAACGGTCCTGCAATGCTGAGGTTGCCCCTTCCAGCCAGGTCTTTATCTCCCTTTGAACTGGTTTGACTCATTTAATCAATGCAGGAATGAAGGCAATAGGCAATAGGCCAGAGTATCCAAGGTGGAGCCGGGAGTCAGCCTCGAGAGCTGTTTGTATAAACTAGGTCTGATGTGTTCTCACCTCCAGTAGCCAAGCCAACACGCTGATAAAATTTAGGCAGGACTGTTTTTAAGTTAGCATGGTTGAATTCGCCAGCAACAATAAAGGGGCGATGTTGCTTGGAGGTCACTGATGGTGCCGTAGAGCTTATGCAGCACTTCCCCAACATTAATACAGGGAGTGGAGGGATGTGTACAATGACAATCAATTCCCTCTGTAAACAGAAGGTCCTGCATTTCAGCATTAAAAACTCTACCAGAGGAAGGGGATCTACAGGAAAATATTGATTGCAAAAGTAATTAGTAACAGTTTGGGGAACATTTTTTGTTTTTTTGCCAAATGGCCAAATATCAATATAAACAGTTAGATATTTTGTATTATCTCCATCACACAACAATGTTGATTATCCTTGACCACTGTATTGCAAATGCATTATATGGTAACAATGGATTTGGATTTCATTTTTCTAAAATCTTTTAATTATGATTAGCAAAGGTGCACAAACACAGTTACAACATTTATCGGCTAGATTCAATGTTTGAGTAAGGCAATATTTAAGGAAGTGTGACCTAAGATATGCAATGGCTTTCACTTTAAATATAAATATTGGCAATGTTTCCGCCTACCCTGTGAAAGGATTCTGGCCTCATCCTGAACTGTTTACTTTTTGTGATTTTAACGGAAACCATAAGTTATGGAAAGTGAGGTCTGATTAAACAAGCGGGAAAGGATGGTCTCAGAATCGAATGAAAAGGACAAAAAAAGTTATTTATTTCGCTTGATAATTATTTGTATTTTAACAATTCAATTGGTCACTGGTGCTGCTCTCAAACTATTTTCACTGAAGTCTTATTAAGCACAACAGCTCCAACTGGTTTTAATCGGGGATTGCTTCTAGCAATCGATGGCAGCTGCTTTCTGTACCCGCTGTATAGCACAAATAGAATTATTTTTTAAAACTGAAAGCTGGAGGAAAAGTTAACTTCGATGATAAGGAACTTTGCCATCGAACGTGTATTAATCCCTGAGCCTCCGTGTCGACGTATATCGAAAGCTGAAGAGACTGAACTGCGAAAAGCGGGAAGCCGTTATGGCTGATTTAATACATTTTTATCAGCTGCTGGAATATGAAGCTTCTTCCTGTCGTGGGCGTGAATTCAGAAGTTTTCCATTTAGATTCGATTGAAGATTTACTTTGCCCTCCCCTCACTCTTACAGTTCGCTTTACTTAGAGGAGACTTTTAGAGCCGGATTGGAGCTGGAACAGCCGCTGCTGTGGTTTCGAGCCGTGTTCTACCAGTCAAGTCGTGCGCCGGACAGGATGATGTGACCGAGCAGAAGCGACCGTTGTATCTCCTGACGGGCAATTGATTGGAAGTGCCCCAGAATTAGGTAGTGGCAAATCCGAAGAGTATCAGACAGACACACGACCGGGTTGTTGTAAGCCCTGGGGACACAAGCTTGACGTGATCGGCGTGTTGCCGTGACTGTAATTTCTTGAGCTAGTGCCAGTTAAATGCAGTGAGGGTGCCTTTGCGCCGAGCGCTGTCGACATGTGTGTTCGCCTCGCCCTGGCACACTGTCGCCGGCTGAAATGTTCTCATTCTGTACTATTGGTGGTGGCGATCGCAGTATGCTTGGTTTACCCATCACTCACGGTCTTCCGACTCAGAGCAGGCAGCATCAGTCCCCTTGAACTGAAGCATAGCTCCTGGAATAAATCAACACAAGTCCCAAGAAACGGGCAGGAATCTGACGGGAATCCTAAATGCATTTCTGGACTCGCTGCACTTCAAAACCTGATCGAGGTGGGAACAATCATACTTAGTGTATGTAAACAGTAGGTAATTGAATAAAAGCTCAGTTTTATGTTTCCCCCTTTTTTTCGGACTTGGGACTTTACAGAAGTAGTACAAACAAAGCGCTGCCATAGATAAACAATAAAGAACTCGGCGACACTCTGATTTAAAGTTAGTAGGATTTCCAGTGGGAAAATGGTAAGGCTTTCGGGTCATTGATATGTCCGGTTGGGATTTTGTGACTTGTCGCTTGAAGTTCAAATAGCTGCCAATAACGAGGGGGTGAAAGATGGATGAGACTTGATTTATTGAGCTGGGAGCTGACAACAGTCGCTTATTGACGGATAAAGTTTTGGCTTATTTTTAGTACTGAAGTCGATGAAACGCTTCCAAGGGGCGGATGTTACAGGACCCGGTTCAAGAGTTCAAGTGGGGGATAGACAGCTTTAAACATGTACATCAGTCAGTAATCTGACTTTTAAATCTTGAAAAACGATACAAGGACAGTTCCAGAAGTTTATTTCCGATCATCCCATTTCAACAACGTCCCTTGTGTAGAAGCTACTAAGAAATTTCATTACAGCGCCATGTTAGATCATCATTGGGAACAGGCGTCGAACGTATGTAAATTTTTCAGATTAGTAAATAAACTGTAATCCAGAAAGTAATCCACTAAATTGGCCTGATTTTGCATGTTCTTGGCATCTTAAAATTTATGTTTAGAAAGAAAACCTTGGAGAGAATTTTTAAGCAATCTTGAAGTTTTAAAATTCAAGCGCCCCAATCCTCGTTTATCACTTCCAGCTGTGTTACCAATTATGATGGCGGGAGTCCTTCATTCAAAGCTTATTAATTTAAACTGCCAATTAAGTTTCTATCCTTCCTTCCGCAATTCCACTCTTCGTTTGGAAACTATTCGATAGCCTTGCCATTATTGTCAAATTAATTGTCTTCATTATCTATCTAAAAAGCTGCTTAAAGATGACGTTTCGGTGGATTAAGCATTCTGTGAAAAGAAACATTTCACCTAAATATGTTGAAGAGGCAGAAAATTAATCCGATGTCATTACTTTTGGAGGGGGATATCAGATATAGTACCAGTTCCGAACTCTTTCTAATTTGAAATGCTTCATTATCCCGGACAATTCAGTTTTGGAGGATTGATTCCAAACAGGTAAGGTAACAACCTTGCCTGTGTTATCTGTGACGGCCTCGTCTCTTGCTGAATTGCTGTTCAGAAACAAAACTCTGCGTGTTATCTCGGTACTTCAGAAGGTAATTGAGCAGGAACATAGGAACACAATAGTTAGCCCAGCACTGGCAAGCGCCCAGTGAGGAAGCGCGTCCCATCAAATTCAATTGATCTTTGAGTAGTAGTTATCTTGGATTTCGAACGGGTATCCTGGAATTTGTAATCGTATCTTGGAATGCTGCTGCTCCTCAAGAAGAGGCCATTCAACCCCTCTTTTTTTTGAGCCACCAATTAATAAGTTGCCTAGAGATAAGCAAGGTATAGGTGGGGTAAATGCAGGCTTTTTCCACTGAGGTTGGGTGGGACTATAAACAGAGGTCATGGGTTAAGGGTGAAAGCTGAAAAGCTTAAGGGAAACTTCTTCACTCAGAGGGTCGCGAGAGCGTGGAACCAGCTGTCAGCACAAGTGGTACATGCAAGCTCGATTTCAACCTCTGAGCGAAGTTTGGGTACGTGTATGGAGGGGATGGCCCCTGAGCAGGTCGATGGGAGTAGGCAGCTTAAGTATTTCGACATGGGCTAGATAGGGCCAAAGGGTCGCATCTGTTGTGCTGTACTTTTCTATGAATCTGTTCTCCATTAAGAATGTTTTTCATTCACCCCCTTTCGAAAATATTAACAAAACAACCACCAAATGGTGATGTAGCTGAAAATGTTAGGGAAAAACTCACCAGGTCAAATGGCATCCATGGAAAGAAGCAGTTAATCCCTTTTGTCACTTATTATTGAATTTGTTGAGGTGACACATTCCAAACTGTAGCAGCTATGTAAGGACGTTTCTTTCTGGTTCTTTTAGTGATTATTTAAACCCAATTAATATTTGTAATAGTGAGTCCCACTCTTCCCTTGTGCACTTTAAAACTGTACAGTTGAGGAAGTTATGCCTGGAATCGAGATATAATAATGGTCTAGTTTGGCAACTTGTTGGAATATATTATTGCAGAGGTTTTCAAGTTTAATAACCCAAAGGCTTTTATTTTGTTCATGGAACATAGTTAACTGTTATGAAAGATGAACATTATAGAATAAATGCCAATCCATTCCAGGAGGAGGCAACAGCAAGAAGCATGCTGGCTTTCTCCAACTCTTACCAATACAGAATGCATCCTGAGGGTCACAAAGCCATTAGGTTTATTTGGTTATATTTCACAACACGTTTGCATATAGTTTGTTGCTATTTGTGTTACGGACTGGCTAAACTGTACAGTGATTTTTTTTTTTGAATGACTTCCATTTACTTTTCTGGAAGCAAGGAAATTTTTTTTAAAAAATAGTGTGATCCCTGTGTGTATTAACATTGATGGGGCTGAGCCCTACAGAAGTTTTGAAAATTATGTACATTACCAAAGTTATACTATTATTAGTGTCATAAACTTCTCATCCCACTACATAGCCAGATCACAAGTATAAAGAATGTCTTGCTATGAATTGAAAGATTAAATGTTAGCTAATATGCCCTCGCTTGGCATGCATTCAAGGGTTTAGATGGGAGATCAGTTTTGCAATCGTGTACAAGTGGTAACACATTTTAAAGTGAAATATTCTCGGCTGGACAGATGTGGTACATACCATAAACACTTTGATGGGATGAACATCACTGAAGCTAACAAACAAAAATAGGCCAAATGTGCTAATTAATTACTTGAGGCTAATGCTTACAAGTCAAAATAATTTTATTTCATGCAATTTTTAAACATTCCCTAACAACAAACCATGGGTCACCGGTGATCTAAAGGCTCTTCTCAATTGCAAAAGGAGACCCTTTAGATCAGGAGACAGAGAGGAATTGAAAAGTGCCGGGAGAGCTAAAGGAGAAGATCAAGGGTGGCTAAAGAGGAATACAGGCGAGAGCTGGAGAACAAACTTGGGCAGAGTAGCACAGGGGAGGTATGGAGTGGCATGCAGAACGTCACCGGCTTCAATCAGCCTAGCTGTAGAGCGTCAGAATGCAGCAATGAATGGGCTAATAAGTTAAACTGATTCTTCAATGGGTTTGACAATTGCCCTCCTGCTGACACCCCCTCAGCACACCAGTCCAGGTGATGAGGCACCCAATGCTCCCTCAGCACCAAAGTCTCCCCTCCTCCTTCCTACCCCCCCGCCACTTCAACATGTGGATGAACAACACAGGCTACCACTGTCTACATCCCGTCCTAGCCTGGCACCTACCATCCACACCTCTACATACCAACTGCTGTCATCCCAATCTTCACTGCCCCCAACCCCCACCTTCCACCAACTCCCCAGTCGTCATCGACTCACCTTCACTACTCAGCAGGTGAAAAGGGCCCTGGGGAAACTCAGACACGGCAAAGCATTGGGACCAGATAGTGTGAACCCCAAGGTCTCGAAGGAGTGTGTTAAGCAGCTGTGTGTTCTCCAGCGCATTTTCAATATGAGTCTCGGCCTGGAAAGGGTCCCGACTGTGCGGGAAACATCATGTGTGGTCCCACTACCCAAGAAGGGCCAAACCGAAAGTCATAACTTAGTCCAGTCCAGTGGCCCTGACTTCACACATTCTGAAGACATGAGAAAAGCTGGTTTTGACTTGCCTCTGATCTTTGGTCAGATCAGCTCTTGATCCCCTGCAGTTTGCCTACCAGGAGCACATTGGAGTTGTCAATGCTGTCATCTACCTGCTGAACTGGGCCGACTCCCATTTGGATAAGCAGGGCGGCACTGTGAGAATCACGATGATTGATTTCTTGAGTGCCTTCAATGCTGTACGGTCCTTATTGCTGGAGAAAAGCTCTGTTCAATGCAGGTTGGCATTTCCATTGTGTCCTGGATAATGGACTACCTGACTGGCAGACCACAGTTTGTGTGGCTTCAGAGCTGTGTGACAGACATCTCTGAATTGGGGTCTCACAGGGGACTGTATTGGCTCCCTTCCTGTTTACCCTGTATACCCCAAACTTTAGTCATGTCATCTGCAGAAATTCTCTGATGACTCAGCAATAGTTGGTGTATAAAGGGAGGACAGGAAGATGAATACAGGGTCCTGGTGGAGGACTTCGTCAAATGGTGCAAGTTGAATCATCTGCAGTTGAATCAGTAAGACAAAGGAGATGGTGATGGACCCTTGGAAGACTAAAGCTGCACTGCTCCCTGTTCCTATTGATGGTGAGGACGTGGATGTTGTGTGGACCTCTAAGTACCTGGTGGTTCATCTGGATGACAGACTTGAGTGGAGCACCAACACAGAGGCTGTGTACAAGGGCCAGAATCACCTCTACGTTAAGAAGAGACTGTGGTCCTTTGGAGTATGTAGGCTTTTCCTTCAGATGTTCTACCACTGTTGTCACCAGTGAAATTTTCTATGTGATGGTGTGCTGGGGGCAATGGCATCAACATGGGTTGTGCCAACAGGCTCAATAAACTGATTAGAAATGCTGGCTCTTTTATCGGAGTCAAACTGGACACACTGGAGCATGTGGTGGAACAAAGGACCCTACGGAAAATCCTGGCAATTCTAGACAATGTTTCTCATCCTCTGCATGCAACCTCGGCAGAACAGAGGAGCACTTTTAGTAATAGACTAAGACAATTGTGCTGTTCCAAAAAGCACTCTGAGATCATTCTTACCCTTGGCCACTGGGCTCTATAATGAGTCAACCTATAGCTGGGGGAGTGATGACTCCCTCCTGTTAGACTGTTTGAGGTAATTTACTTTTTTATTCTTCCTTCTCTTCCTATATTTGTGTATCTGTGCACTTGTAATGCTACTGTGACACTATAATTTCCTTAGGGGTAAATAAAGTATCTATCTAAGGGATACTAAATCATTGAAAAGCAGTGAAGAACAGAAATTAGGATGACGCAGGACTTGCCAATCTAAGCCATTATTCGAAGGCACAGAATTTAGCATGAATCCATTATAATGGGCTGAACATTGTGTTTTTTAAATTGCTATGAAAACCAAATGTATTGTGAGTGGAATACCAAATGAAATTAAATCTCCTTTGCTATTTGTGTGTATATAAATGATCTTGATGAAAATGTAGATGAACGTGTTAGTAACTTGGTGTTGTGGATAACGTTGAAGATTGGCAAAGAATACAGTGGGATATAGATCAGTTGCAGATGTGGGTGAAGGTAAGGTAGATGGTGTTTAACTCGGCCAATTGTGAGGTGTTTCACCTTGCTAGGTCAAATATAAAGTAACAGTACACTGATAAGGGCAAGACCATAAGGGCAACAATGTACTGAGCAAAGGATCCAGGTTTATAGCTCTCCGAAAGTGGTTACTCAGGTTGATAGGGTGGTTGTTAGTGTTACTGTTGTTAGTGGAGGCACTGAGTTCAAAAGTGAGGAAGTTGTGTTGCAGCTTTATAAAACTCTAGTTAGGCTGAATCTGGAGTATTGTATACCTCATCATAGGATGGAAGTAAAGGCTTTGGAGAGGGTGCAGAAGAGGTTTACCAGAATTCTGCCTGGATTAAAAGCCATGTGCTATCACAAGAGGTTGGGAAAAAGTTGGGTTGTTTTCTCTGGAGTAGCAGAGGCTGAGGGGAGATCTGATGAAGGTTTATAAGATTATGAGAGGCATAGATAGAGAGGCAGCATCTTCCTGAGGTTGAAATGCCTAACACCAGACGGCGTGCATTTAAGGTGAGAGGGGTTAAGGGGGTCATGGGATGGCTGTGTAAATATGCTGTACTGTATCTGCTCTATGATATGCTGTGCTGATTTGTAAAATAAGAATAAAGAATAATAAAAATTTGAATTACAAAAAAAAAGATGAGAGGAGAAAGTGGTTTTTTTAACAGAGTGGGTGCCTGCAATGTGCTGTCTGGGGTGGTGGTAGAGGCATTTAGATGGGCAGATGAATGAGCGAAAAGGAAGACTATAGACATTGTCTAGGCAGAGGGGATTTGTTTGGTTGTCCATTTGGTTTGCTAATTGAATTGGTTTGGCACATGATTGTGGGCTGAAGGGCCTGTTCCTGTGCTATATCATTCTGTTCCTTTTGCAACTTGATATGGAACACTGCAGCACAGAGAAGCAGGCCTTCGGCCCATCTAAACGATGTAATGTTATTATTTTCCCTGGTCCCATTTGACCTTTACCTGGACCATTGCCCTCCATACCTCTCCCATCCATGAACTTATCCAATTTTCACTTCACTGTTGAAATCAAACCTGCGTCTACCACTTTTACCATCCTCTGAGTGAAGAGGTTCCACCTTTCGTTCCCCTTGAACATTTCACCTTTCACACTTAACCCATGACTTCAAGATGTGGTCTCACTTAACCTCTGGAAAAAGCCTGCTTGTATTTACTCTATCCATACCAGTCATAATTCCGTCTACCTCTGTCAGATCTCCTACGCTCCAGACAATGAAGTCCTAACCTATTCTGCCTTCCCCTATAACTCAGGTCCTCTAGTCTCAGCAACATCCTTGCAAATTTTCTCTGCATTCTTTCAATCTTATTTACGGTACATCTTTCCTGTAGGTGGGTGACCGAATAATGTGTTCTACAATTTCAACATAGCACCCCAATGCCTGGACTCACTAATATGATGTATGAAAGCCAATGTGTCAAAAGTTCTCTATGACCCTATCTAACTGTGATGCAATTTTCAAGGAATTGTAGATCTATATTCCCAGATCCCTCTACTCTGTTGCACTCCTCAGTGCCCTACCGTTTACTGTGCAAGTCCTGGCCTAGTTGGTCCTCCCAAAGTGCACCACCATACACTGGCCTGCTGTTTTTCAACCTATGCTATCTAGACCAGTTTGGATGAGGGTTGGGAAGGGGAAGGAAATTAAAGATTGGGAAGGTCAAGTTCTCAATACATGTTGGATCAGAGGCTTCAGAAATTTGTAAAATTGTGTGAGCTATTTAAGATAACCGATCACAGTTCAGTCAAGTACAGCAAAGATCACCTCTGAAGCAAACTGTAACTTTGCAGATTCCTTGCTCAGGAGTTTTAAAAAGCTGTGAAAAGCCAAAAATAACAAATCACATGGGTAAATGCCAGCAGGTTTAGTTCATGTCTTGTTAACCATGGCTTGCTAGTAGCATTCTCACACACTAAAAGGCAGTGGATTAAAGTCCCTCTTTAGAGGTTTGCGTACATAATCTACACTGCCCTATCGGTCCTGCACCGAGACTAATTCCCTGTCAGATTAGTTAATTTTTGTACATGATTTCAATATTTGTCTATTCAAAACTTGCCTCTTAGATAAGGGGTTCCCAACCTTTATTATGCCATGGACCCCCACCCTGAACCAAGTTGGCCATGGACCCCAGGTTGGGAGCCTTTCTCTTAGATGCTTGCATCTAGGAGGCATATTGGTTTAATATTGTAGTTTATTTCATTTCTATCTGTGAAAGTTTGCTACATGCTCACTTTTCCCTGTATTACAATAGTGACCAATTTCCTTGGCAGTGAAATGCTTTGGCACAGGTTAAGTTCAGAAGAAGTACCAGAGAAATGCAGCCTTCCCTCCTCCTCTACTCTGTTTCTTCATTCACAAACAAGAGTAAGTCAGCAGATGCTGGAAGAACTCGGCAGGCCAGGCAGCATCTGGGAAAAGAGCAAAGTCGACGTTTCAGGACAAGACCCTTAGGAGTCCTACTGAAGGGTTTCGGCCCGAAACATCGACTGTGCTCTTATCCTAGATGTTGCCTGGCCTGCTGAGTTCTTTCAGAATTTTGGGTATGTTTCTTCATTCCACTTATCATCGCAAGTTTATTCTGCATAGCAGTTATTTCTATGTTCAGCTGAGCACTTGCCATTGATCAGGAACGAGTGGTAGAAGTAAAAAAGCATTTGTTCTTCAGTTATTGTCACCATGATATTGTAAGTAATGCACATTATCATTGTGTGTTAGATAAAATATTTTGTAACCATCTCTCTCTCTGGTTATCCATCCCATAGGATGATGATGGTTCCTTTCAGTCAGTCAGTGGGGTTTGATATGTGCGTCCTGGAGTGGCTGTACAGGCCGACCCTTGACAGGCACTGCTTGCCACATACTTGGCAGGTGAGGCCTGGAGGGGCAGCAGGGGCAGAAGCTCTGTTGTGGCGCTTCCTGTGCCTTTCCTCTGTTGCCTCTATGAGCTTGTTCTCAGCAGCGTCCACACCTTTTCTGATGGTGTCCCTCCACTGTGAGCGATCTTGAGCCAGATCCTCCCATGCTGATGGGGCAATGTCAGCTTTCTTGAGGCTCCTGTGCAGAACATCCTTGTACCGTGGTCGCTGGCCTCCTCGTTTTCGGGTACCACTGGACAGTTGGCCGTACACGATGTCCTTGGGCAGTCTTCCATCAGGCATTCTGACAACGTGTCCTGCCCAGTGCAGTTGGGCTGACATCACCAAAGTTGAAGCTGCTGGCATTCAGGCTCGAGAGAGGACCTCGGTGTTGGAGACCTTGTCTCACCAGGTGATCTTCATTGGAGAACTATTTGAGTTAAATGTCACTCTAGTACTCTTAACCTGTGACAAGAAGAGGAAAGGGTGCTGGAAGTGGAAGTAAATGTGGGAAATGGAGATCAGAAATGCTTTGATAGTGGAGGTGGTCAGTTTGGACCTGCTGAAGGTGAAATTTATCCATACTTACTCTGGGCAGTCCTCAGCACTGCTGCCTAACTGCTCCCCTGACCTGGGTTCAGTCCTGAGCCGACTGTGTAGAGATGGGATGTTCTCCCTGTAATTTCATCCGATTTTTGCCATTAGCTCTGATTTCCTCCCACAGGTTGGTTGGTATCCTGTAGTTGTCCCTGGTGTGTTGCTGGAAGTCTTTTGATTGCAGAAGTGCCAGTTTCTGTATGGAGTCTTTCCAACTTTAACACCATCATAAATGTATACAGGAACTCTGAAGTATGTATCTACCTAGTTCTGCCTTAATAATATTCAACTACTCTGCTCTTGCCATCAAATCAGGTAGGGGACTCCAAAGATTTGCTATGTGCCATAATCACTTTCTGTCTAAAATGGTTTATCCTCGATTTTAAATAGTCTTCCTCATTCTATATTGGAGAGAAGAATTCTCTCCATAGCCATCCTGTCAACATTCCTCAGGGTCTTGTATATTTCAGGTAGAATGGTGTTTCAGAATATGCCTGCATTTCCATAATTGATATGTTATTATCTTGTAGGTTTTGGTACAAAATAATTCTGTCATAGCTTATCAAATCTGGTCCGGTTTTAATCTTGTGCAGTTAATAATTACTTTCACATTCAAAGTAAACTGTTGTAGTTTACTTTACCTACAGATGCTGTGAACTGCAGATAAAGGAAGGAAACTACAATAGTTTACTTTGAACACGTTTCATTTTGATCAGGTTCTGCTTTTGCTAAAATTGAAGTGGCTAAAATGCTAACCTTCAATGGAGAATTCATTGAAAGAGCAGCAGTAAAATGGTAGTCGACATGCTTTCAAGTTAATATATGCAAGTATTTGTAATTCTGGATGCTGGCATGAAATTAAAAAAACTAAACAATGTTGCATTTAACATCAGTCACTGTGAAAACAAAGAATTTTTTCCTGAATATATTGATTTTATTTACAAAATCAATTTGATCAAAATGTTCTTTCATATTGGAAGGAGCCTGTTAGGCTGACCTATACGTTATCTCTTGCAATATTCCATTGTTCCATGTATCTCTGACTCTTCGAGCTGCACTGCTCAGCAACATGCCCCCCCCCCCCATCACCCCGATTTAACCCTAGCCTAATTACAGGACAAGTTACAATGACCAATTAACCTGATACATCTTTGGACTGTGGGAGGAAACTGGAGCAGCTGGAGAAAACCCATATATTCCACAAGGAGGACATTAAAACTCCTTTGGAGGGCGCCCTGTGCTGTAATGGTGTCGCATTAACCACTACGCTACTGTGGTGCCCAATTAAAATATTCTCCTTTTCTCCCTCCCCTATGTCTTCTCCCCCCCCCCCACCCTGAGTACATCAGCAATCTTTTCATCTCTCCCCTGCCATTCACCTTCATGCAGGTTAATGTCCTGGTGGCTGGTTACTGCACTATCTTCAGGGTATGGGAGGATTTTGATGCACTTGAAGAAAACTGCGTGGTCACTGAATGTGCAAACTCCACCTAGAATCATCCGCGGTCAGCTCTAACTCCTGCACAACTGTGCCTCCCCAAATTCTGCAATTTGTTACTTCAGAACATTTTAATTCACACATCAGTAATGTACCCTGGCTATTGGTTTTGAATAAAGAGTTGAACTAATGATCAGCCGTTGATATTAAAATGGTTACATGAAAGCAGTCGCTGTTTAGGATACAGCTCTTTCCTTTATAAAACGTGCAAATAGGAAGCTGAAAGTCAAGTGAATGATATAAGAACTGTGATGCCAATATAATGGCTTTCCCATCCCTACTGCGTGAATATCACAGTGCCCTCGAGCACTTGCGTTCACTTCTCCAAAACATGATCACATGAAATGAGATTCCATGACATCAATTGAAACTGCAGTGCTGAACATATCGTTGAAAAATATATAATTTTTAGTAAAACAGTAATTACAGTTGCACTTCTTTCCACTTCAGCTTAAAAATACTTGTATTTCCATGGAATTATGTTAGGCAGGGCCTTAAATTTTTGTAGTTACACTGAAAGTTCTGTTAATTTATTTTTAAAAAATTATTTAAGATACAATGCAGAACAGACCCTTCTGTCCCTTCAAACTGTGCCACCCAACAATCCCCTGATTTAATCCTAGCCTCCTCACGGGACAATATGCAGTGACCAATTAACCTACCAATTAGGTATGTCTTTGGACTGTGGGAGGGAACCTGTGGAGTGTTATGTTTTGTACCTTCAAAACATTAAACTAGTGTAACAGGAGCCCCAAAGTCTGAAATACAGGTTTAATTTCTAGTTTCCTTTTAAGCGAGGTGTGCATGTATTAGGGGGTAGCATGATGTATGCAAATAATATTTTTATATATAACCCATAATGAATTATTTAAATGAGACAAATTATTAAAATATTATTGAAATATTAAATACACAACTCTCCTCCCTGCTTAGCTATAAACTCCAACTCAACAGAAAATGTACCTCATCTAAAGACACATTATACTATATTATATAAATACCATTTTCTATAGATGCTGCCTGGCCTGCTGAGTTCCTCCAGCGTTTTATGTGTGTTGCTCATTCCCACAGGAGTTATCTTTTCTCCAGTATATGTAAGCTCATAGTTGGATATCTGCAGGCTTCAGTACAGTATCTTTGAAATATTGTTCAAACTCATTTTGTGGAATGACTGAAACAGTGCCATATTCTATTTTAATTAATTTGCCCTTCACTTCTGGAGGAAGCCATGTTGCTTGTCTATTGTTAACTTTCACATTGTACATCTTAAGACTACACAATTCTGTCTCTCATCATACCAGATTTGTCACCAACAGCAAGCAGATTAGTGCTCTTTTGGAACTGCAGCTTGACCTTTTAGCCTTTTCTCTTCCCTGTGCAGTCCATTAACTTTTTTTTCTGCCTGTCATGCACTTTATATGTGTCCTGCTTTGTTGCATTTTCTGCAAGTTTCATCTTTAAATCTGCATCTGTTTGGTGTACGTGAGCCCCTGCCACAATGGTAACACAATTTGTTTGGCCAGACCGGTTTCTGTTTAGACTATGCAATTTTATTCACACTTGCTTTCATTCCTGGCTGCAACTCAATTGCATCTCTGACTGTAGTTTCCATTGATATGCGATTTCCACTGCTCTTTTCAATGTAAGTTCTGCTTCAGTTGGAGCTATTTTTGAATGCTTTCTTTTAAGATTCCACAAAGTAAATGATTTCTCCGTGTATCATTAAGCCCATTACCAAGCTGACAACGTTCAGACAATCTCTTCAATTCAGAAATGTATGCTAAAATGGACTCCCCTTCTTTTTGATTCCACTTGTGAATCCAAAAGTGTTTTACAATCAACAATGGCTTTGCACTATTTTGATAATATCATCAAAACTCATTTCTGCTGGTTTGGTTGGAGCAGTTAAACTTTGAAGCAGTGCTCTTTAAATCCCACACCATATAAATGGAATAAACAGAAACATATTTAAATGGCAGATTATGTTTGTACTACAGGGTACATAATTTAAAAATGAATTGAAATGTGTACAAACTATAAAAGTAGTAATGCAATGTCAGATTTTGAAAAGAAAAAGAAAAAGATAAAAAGATGCTGGAAATCTAAAATAAAAACAGAATATTTTGAAAATATCCAGCAGGTCAGAATTCCTCTGTAGGAAGAGGAAAAAGTTAACTTTTCAGATTAAGTTGAAACCTGAACTGTTGAGAACTTCCTGCATTTTCTGCCTTTATTTGTCAGATTTTGTGATGGTGAGTACAAATGTAATGATATAAGATCTGAAAATATTTCTGAAGAGCCTGTTTAGAGTAAGGTTTAAATCCTCTAATGTTTAATATTGTGTAGATATTTGTTTCTGGAATGAAGTTGCTTCTCAAAGACAAAAGGAGACATTTTAGCTGTTCTGATTGACTGGCCAATATAAAATTGAACTGCACACACACACAAAATGCTGGTGGAATTCAGCAGATCGGGCAGCATATATGGAAATGATCACTGTTTCAGGTCAAGGCTCTTCATCAGGACTGGAAAGGAAGGAGCTGTCGATCTTATTAGGAGCTGCTGGATTATGCTGCACAGGAACAGGTTGTAATTTGGGGTTAAACATTTTTCTGGCTGTAGAACATAAGTTTCATGTTTAGACATCTGTGGTGCATGTGGTAACTCCTGGTCATCAGATAACTTTGAATTCATAAGGTGGGCAGATCTTGGACTGTGCCACAAGGTACTTGTACTCATGCAATCTCAGCCTCTGTTAGAACAGTCCTTGAGAAAAAAAACACTGGGATCACTTTGTTTAAACAAAAGGCTTGCCAAGAATATTAAAGATCTGTGCTTTCAAACTTTCAACACAACATTTACTTTCAGAAACTGAGTGAAACTAAACATTGCCGAACTTAGTTTAGTGAAGTACTAGCTTCTAGGGTGGGTTTGCAATGATAATCATTTCCCAATTTAATTGCAAGGATTATTATGTTAATTCTGCCTTTCCTGTGTGGGAAAAGACTGCATTGGTTAGATTTTTCTTTGTTATAAAATTGTCTGGATTAACATACACACTGGGGCATCAGTTCTCATATTTGTGTGTAACGGAATCTGTATTTTTGTTCCCTCCGAGAGAGCTGTGCCAGAGCATCTAATTCTATCCAAGATTAGATACATACCGGTATATCTCTGCAAATGATGGGTAATGAATGAGGGATTTGACCCAGTCTGAAGTAGAAGATGGGTGTGTCTGAGTCCCACACAAATATTTAAGGGCATAATTAAAGTTTTTCCAGAATTTCAATTGTTAATGGAAGTATATTTCAGATAAGATGTTGAGTAAGGGCCCACTGTACCTTTTGAAAATTCTACAGCATTGTTTGTAGACAAGGAAAGAGGTTTGTAGGCGTTCTGTCAGTATTCTTCTCTTCCTAGCATCTTCCCGAAATATAGACAACGAGAAAATACGGGTTGCTCAAATCCTGTTCTAATCTTCATTCAGGAGACAGCAGAACAGTTGTATGCCACGGCAATCTTATGGCTAGAAATTCCTTGCAATGCTCAAACAAAGGGGGTTCTACGGTTGAAAACGGACAGCCTGTTGAGCAGGGACTCCCAGTCTTTTCATGCCATGGACCCCTACCATTAACCAAAGGGTCTGTGGACCCCAGGTTAGGAACTCCTATTAGAGAACAACATCGTGGTCATTCTAAGTACTTAGAATTTTAGGGCAAAATTTTGTGGTGATTTTGTTTTCAGCCCACACATTTATTTTCCAACATGAAATTTTCCAAGAGATCCCAACAGTAATGCAACATGTAACCTCTGTCTCTAATACAATTTTTAAACTTAACTACTTTTGAAAAAGAATCTATTTTCTCAGATTTCTCAGCTTTTTCTAATTTGTTATCCCTTGAGGCCGTTCTATTTGAAGAAGCCATACTCAAACTGAATTCTAGTCCTCAGTACTATCTATGATCTCGAATGCAGTTTTGTCTGGACTGTTCTACCTGTAAAGATCAGGGTCACAGGTCACAGTTATTCTTGGCTTCCTTTCCTCAGGATCATTTCGGGCTGCTGATCTCAAGTCACGTCACTTTTTATTGTCATTTCGACCATAACTGCTGGTACAGTACACAGTAAAAACGAGACAACGTTTTTCAGGACCATGGTGCTACATGAAACAATACAAAAACTACGTAAAGCAACACAAAACTACACTAGACTACAGACCTACCCAGGACTGCATAAAGTGCACAAAACAGTGCAGGCGTTACAATAAATAATAAACAAGACAATAGCCGCATCTCTGTGGAGGACAACAGCCAAAGAGCAACGCAACAAACTTCACAGAGCACGTCGGTGACCACGAACCTGATTCTGATTCCAATCTCATTTTGCTGTTACTTCTGCTTCAGGAAGCTCAAAGCTTCAAGCTTGAAAAGGGGAGAGAAGACTTCACCTTCCTTTCTGCTACAGGAACAACCAGAGCAGACACAAACGTTTGCAAGCTTTTCAAAGTGAAACTGTTCAGAGACCAGAATATTACTCTCTGGGCAAGTCCTTTAAAGTGGATGATCTCTGTGGTCCATTGAGGAAAGACCATGTTTCCCACACTTTCCTTTGCCACCCTATCCAGGTCTGGTAATCCCCCGTGAGTACTCTCCCACCCACCTCGAATCATCACAATGGTCCCCCATTTAGTGCAGCTTTACTTTGGTAATCTGGTGTATCATTTATTCATAACCTGCCTCTGATGTGTGACCTGACCACCTAAATGTGGAATGGTTGTGTGACCAGAGCCTGGGGTTGGGACTATGGTTTGGGTATGTGTCCGTAGTTGGGATGGGGATGGATACATTCTATTCTGCTCCTGAGCCTGCAGGGATCTTGGAACAAACTCCTGTCTGAAAGTGCAAACATGCAAAACTTTGAAGAATTCACCCAACAATGCATTGTTATGTAATATGGGGTAAAAATATAATGGAAACATTTACAGTACTGTGCAAAAGTCTCCAGTGTGTGTGTGCTTTTTGCCCAGAACTGTATTTGTCAACGTGGAGTGGAGAGTGAGTTTGTAAATCTGATGGGATCAAAGGATGTTGGGAATGGCAAGGGTGGAACATCTCAGGAGAGGTGTGGGATAGGTCGCAGAGGAGGATTGCCAGGGGCTTGGGTTGGCACAGGTGCAGACACACCCAGCCCTGAGACACCAGGCAAGATCATTTGATTCCAAGCAACTGGTTTAGCGATCATTACAGAAGGTGTCTCTCTGGTGCTTCTTGTTTCTCCCCCCTCCCTTCCCTTGTCCCAACCATGATTTTCCTCTCCATGTCCCCTTCCCACTCTGTCCACAACAGAGACCCACGTCATCACTCTCATATGTCATGAAATTTGCTTTTTTTTTTTGCTGCAGCAGCAGTATAGTGCAATATCTAAAATCATTACAGTGTTGTGGAAATGTCGTAGGCACTTATGCACCCAAGACTTTTGCACAGGATAGTATGTCCAGTAGTGTGGAAAATCTACGAATCTGGCACTAGGATGCTGGATTATTGAATTTTACTGTAGCAACTTTCTCCTGAAGATGTAAACTGAGAAGTCATATGACACTTCAGGAGTGAACTTGGCTTTCTCTCTTAGCAAACATTGACCTAATATTTATTTGCATAATTTCCCCTCATTTCATAATGAAAAGCAAAAGATCAGTGTGAAATGATCTCTCCTGATACCTAAATGACCAAGGAAGAGTAACACACTCAGTTCAGTGACGTTTCACATGAAAGGAACAGGTTTAATATATCAGATAATCTTTCCTGTCTTTGAGTTCTGCATCTTGAGTTATTTTGAATAACACATAGAACTTATAGCAAATACATTTTGGTTGGGAATACTTGTTTATTTGCTCTGTCAGTCTCCTGCACACAAGTTTGTGACCACAATTTAAAACTGTTCCCAATAGTTATTAATCAAAATGCTGCAAAATATGAATGATGGGAAATTATCTACAAAGTAATTTTGCTGCTTTATTCTCTCAATAACAATTCAAATTAAATAAGATTACAATTGGGGAAAAATGGTGCCTAACTTTATAGTGTTATTGTCCAGGACTATAGTCAGATCAAGCTTTATCAAAGTCCTCTACTTTGAGGGAGTTCAGTTCTGGAGAAGGGGAGGATAAACACGACCTTTCATTCCTTAAGGAAGCATTTGTATTCCAGGAGAAGTTTTTTTTAAAAAAAATCACAGGATAAGGAAAACTAGTGCTCTAATTTAATTCATTTATTGATTTAAATCAAATTCTGTGAGAGAAGTGAAAGAGGAATTTAAGAGTTACATAACAATGAACACAAGGAAATCTGTCTCCACCCATGTGCATTCAGTAATCATGGAACAAACAAACAGGAAATGGCTAATGCTGAATATATTTAAGCCTACTCTGCATGGTTTATGAAAGGTAAATCAAGTTTGATAGGTTTTAACAAACTCTGAGAATGTAATAGGAAGAGTGAATGAGGGGAAATCTATTAAGGTAGTATATTTAAATTTCCAGAGAGTATTTGGCATAGTGCCACATAGGAAACTGGTGCTCATGGTACCAGTAGAAGTGACAGAATGGATTGAAAACTGGCTCTCTCATCAGAAGCAGAGTAGGAAAAAGTCGGTTCTTTTCAGATTGGAGGAAGGTGACCAGTGAAGTACTGCTGGATTAAGCTGTTGGCCCACTAAATCAAGGAATTAGAGGTATGGCACAGAAGAAGAACTCAGTATAGCTGAGCCACCGTCATATTAAATGGCAGTGCTGGTTTGAAGGCCCCAGATAGCCCACACTTGCTATTTTCCTCTGTTCTTGTGTCTCCTCTCTGAAGCTGTAGAAGAAAATACCAGAAATGCCCACTAAATATTGAGATGGAGAGGTGACAATCCACACAGGTGAACAAAAATGGGGCAGAACCTCCCTCAACCAAAATTTCCTTCCGATTCTTCAGAAATTACTCCTCTTGGGAGGGAAAATAATAGTGTGTTTATAGAACCTTGTTTATCATTACTCTGCATGATGGCACAAGGTCTTACTCAGTCATTGTTCAGTTAACCAGTGGTATAGTAGGTTAGGAGCAAATACATAACCTCTTTATGTACATTACCACCTGCCAATACAGATAGGACGCCTAGATGGAAGAACCAGCATAAAGAGAGCACGGGAAAGTTTCTCTGAAATCAAAGTAGAAATGTATAGAATTACTCAGTAGGTCGGGCAATATTTACAGTGAGTGACACAATTGTTTTCTGAGCTGAGAGTTTCCAGAAATTCCTATGTTTCATTTGGACTTACAGTATCTATGGTTTTACTTTGTTTCTCTATTTGCTTCAGGGCAATAATCTACACTCATTGGCCACTTTATTAGCTACCTCCTGTACCTAATGAAGAGGCCACTGAGTGTATGTTTGTGGTCATCTGCTATAGCTCATCCATTTTAAGGTTTGACGTGTGTTCAGAGAGGCTCTTCTGCACACTGCTGTTGTAACGTGTGGTTATTTGAGTTATTGTCACCTTCCTGTCAGCTTGAACCAGTCTGGCCATTCTCTTCTAACTTCTCTCATTAACAAGGTATTTTTGCCCACTACACTGCTGCTCGCTGGATCTTTTTTTGTTTTTTACACCATTCTCTGTAAGCTCTAGAGACTGTTGTGTATGAAAATCCCAGGTTATCAGCTTTTTTCTGAGGTACTCAAACCACCCAATCTGGCACCAACACACACAAAGTCACTTCGATCATATTTCTTCCCCATTCTGATGTTTGGTCTGATCAACAACTGAACCTCTTGATGATGTCTGCATGTTTTAAGCATCAAATTGCTGCCGCATGATTAGCTGATCAGATATTTGCATTAATAAGCAGGTGTACCAATAAAGTGGCCACTGACTGTTACCCCAGACAGCACCATTTCAGTTTGTCAATTAATGTTAGCGACAATTTATGCAGAAGTACTATGCCTTTAAAAGGAGATTGAAATTATTAACTGATATAACAGACGATTTTTGTACAGGAAATTATGGCAATTGTTAGTTCACTTTTAGGATCTGGACATAAATGGCAAGGGTGGTATTTATTCCGCATCCCATATTTCTCAAATAAAAGTGATACTGAGCTTCCTCATTAAGCTGCTGTGGTCCTTCTGGCGACCAGCTCAGCACGTTGGGGAGGGTATCCAGGATTTATGCGATTACTGCTTGGTGGTAGAGATTTGTGATTGGGAAATATTGTTGGAATAGCGTGAGTGAGCAATTGCAGTGCATTTTGTAAATAGAACATGTTGCCACTACATTGTGCCACTCCTGGAGGAAATGAATGCTCAAGGTGGTTGAGGAGGTGCTAGCAAGCAGCCCATGTCGTGTTGGAACTAAATGAGTCATATGTGCAATTCTCATCCAGTGGATGAAAGAATTCTGTCAAGCTTGAAGATCTGCAGCTGCTGGAAATCCAAAGCAACGCACACAAAATGCTGGAGGAACTCAAAAGGGCAGACAGCGTCTATGGAAAAGGCCAAGCCGTCGATGTTTTGGGCTGAGACCCTTCATTGCGACTAATGAAGTCCCGATGAAGGATCTTGGCCCGAAATGTCAACTGTTGTTAATCTTTTCCAGTGATACAGCCTGGCCTGCAGAGTTCCTCCAGAACTTTGTGTGTGTTATTCCTTCAAGCTTCTGGTTTGTGCTCTGTAGATGTTGAAAAGGCCTTGAAGGGTATAAGAAAGCCTCTGACGTGCTATTACAGCAATAGTATTTGAGTTCTGGTAAATGATAACACTCCCCATAATCCCCAAAATATTATTGGCGGTCTGTTAGATTGAATGATTAATATTTAAAGAAGATAGATGTAAAATACTTGGCAAAAGATTCAAGTGGCTGATGAAGGGTTTTTATTCAGCGTTGTCAGGATTTAGAAAGAACTACATGAAAATATGGGGAAATCTCATTCCACAATAATTGAAAGTGATTGAACAGGAATTTTGCGAAGAGATACGGACAAAATGTGGGAACGCGGAGTTAAGCAGGACTTTTATTTAAGACAAGATATTTAAAAATGACAGGGGAAAAGGCCTCTCAATGTTATGTTTCGACACAGCATCGAAATTGGCTTTTATAAGAAAAGCAAAGCTGTCATGACTTTCCAAAGGGTTGTAAGATATTGAATTCAAATGCAATCAAGAGACATCTATCATTTGAACAATAGTTTGGGCATCTATTAATTTTTGTCACCATAAAAGACTCTTGTATTTTTTTTGGAAAATAAATATGATATTTGGAAAAAGGATCTAGTGCTTTCCTGGACTATATGACAAATAAACTCTTCTTGGGCTTCCAGCCAGGTACAGGTATTGATATTTTTTTTAAACCAATGTTTCAATGAAAAATTCTACCATCTTCATCGGGGATGATGCCCAAGCATGGCTAGTCCAGTGGTATTTACAAGGGGTGATTGATAAGTTCGTGGCCTACGGTAGGAGTCAATTGTAGAAAACCTAGCACATTTATTTTTCAACATAGTCCCCTCCTACATTTACACACTTAGTCCAGCGGTCGTGGAGCATACGGATCTTGGACCTCCAGAAAGTGTCCACGGCAGGGGTGACTGATAAGTTCGTGGCCTAAGGTAGAGGAGATGAGTTATTAATTTCAAACTTTCTGCATAATCACTCAACAAGTTGAACAGCAAGTGCATGTAACGAGAGCTGTATAACTCATCTCCTTCTACCTTCGGCCAGTAACTTGTCAATCAGCCATCTGTGGACACTTTCTGGAGGTCCGATATCCGTATGCTCCATGACCGCTGGACTAAGTGTGTGAATGTAGGAGGGGACTATGTTGAAAAATAAATGTGCTAGGCTTTCTAAAATTGGCTCCTTCTACCTTAGGCCATGAACTTATCAATCATCCCTCGTATACCCCCGTTGTCCATCCCTCCTAATTGTTTAGTCCTCATCCAGTCAGGTTTCTGCTGTACCACCTTGTTTATAATCCAATTCCAATTCTTTCTTTGAGCAAGACCTTCGTCTTTCTTAAAATTCTTCTTCTCCAGTTTTATTTCGATTGGCGCAGCACAGTTTAAAAGGGCCAACGGAAAAACCAGGAATTCTAACCTGTCACTGCCATCTGCCATCCCTACATTTCCATGGTTTCTGGAAGGGTTGCCAGGATCTTGAAGAAATACCAGATTACAGTAATACCATCCACAAACCGATAAGGAAGCTGAAACCACAGCTTGTATGGGCCAGTGATGACCTGGGACTCAGGACAGCTGGCGTTTACAGGATTCCCTGTGAACACAGAGCAGCATATATCAGCGCAGTGGAAACCCACATCAAGGAGCACAGGAGGTGTATCTGTTCGGGTTACCTGGAGAAATTGGCGGTAGCAGAACATTGTATTCACAATGGCCACAGGATTGACTTTGACACCTCAAAACTACTGTGCATCGCCTGTGGCTTTTAGAACCACTTGATGAAGGAAGCTATTGAAATAAAACTAGAGAAAAAGAATTTTTAACAAAGGTGAAGGTCTTGCTCTAAATAAGAACTGGAATTCGATTGTAAACAAGTTGGGACAGCGGAAACCTGATTGGAGGAGAGCTAACCAGTCAGGCGGGATGGATGATAGGAGTATATATACCACCAGACTAGACATGCCTAGTGTCATCACTGACAAAGATGGTAGAGCCTGTCATCGAAACTTCAGTTAAAACCGATACCTGTACCTGGCTGGAAGCCCAAGAAGAGTTTATTCGATAGCTGGTTACATGTGGTGTAAGATTTTTAATGGCTTCATACAATTCCCTCAGATAATTGTTGCCAAATATAGGAAGTTTGAATATAAAGTGAACTCTAATAATCCACAAACACGAGGAAATCTGCAGATGCTGGAAATTCAAGCAACACACACAAAATGCTGGTGGAATGCAGCAGGCCTGACAGCATCTATAGGAAGAAGCACTGTCGACGTTTCGGGCCGAGACCCTTCGTCAGGACGAAGGGTGTCGGCACGAAACATCGACAGCGCTGCTCTCTAATAATCCACGATAGAAGTATTCAGAAATCCGGATTTCTAAATCTGGATTTCACAGGTAATCGATTTTATTTTAAGATGAATCTCACCAGGACTATGATTCTGTATTTTAATATGACAATCTCATTATCCTTTAGTTTTCTATTTAAATCACATTTTGTATCAATTTGAATGCAATAATTTTGAAGAATGTAAATGTATACTTGTAGTTAAAACTGTAAATAGTTGCTAAATAACTCTTTAATCTTTAACAGATTGAACACATACAATCTAATGCCTTCAACTTTCGCAAGAAAACTGTTGTGCTACGAGGATATAATTCCATTAGTTCATCTGACCTTCGATTATATCGGCAAATTTTTGTCCAATATGGTTATGAGCTTGTTCTACCAGCACAAGTTGGAGGAACCAGCTATAAGGAAGGATATAAAGAAGCTGGTAAGAAAATATTTATTTTGTAGCTGTATTGCTTGCATATTCTTGGTGTCTAGTCTCTTGCAGCTGATTGCTTGATGTTTACTTTCAAACCATGAAAGAACTTCTATCCTCGTATACGATCCAGCGGGTAGGGAGCAGAGTTCATGACCCTATGCACTCTGACAAATATACCACTCCATGCCCTGTCGTCTCCCAGAACTTGTATTGTGGGAAGGTTCAGGGAAATTCTTTATTTACATTATGAAGTCTTGAGTTTTTCCACAGTTGTAAATGCTATATCGTGCATGGAAGGGTGTTAGCAGGGTTTTAATGCTGGGAATTTACATCTGTGAAACTAAGCATGTGAATGACCCAAAGAGGAAATGAACAGAGGGGCTTTGTTTTTAGCAGTCACAAGAATAACATCAAGATGCTTTTACAGTTGTGCTCCCCTTGTCAGAAGGCATGGGTTCTCAAACTGGAGTCCACAGACCCCTTGGTATATGATGAGGCTCCATGGCATAAAGTTTGGGACTGCCTGTAGTAAGGATTTCAGTCTCCTACTCTGCTCATAATTCTTTCAGTAGATCAAGCAGTTTATTCTTTTCCATGATCCAGGCGGCAGGTAATGCTTTATAATCTAATTTTCAGTTAAAAATAACTTGCCTCCAGCAAAGAAAAGCTTACAGTAACTTCCTCTAGCCTGGTAGAGCACTACCGTGCTGAGTACACAAACATTACTGTTCTAGAGGGTCACCTTTAACCTGGTATCTAATTGGCCCATACCCTGTCAACAACAAGGACTAGGTTAAAAAAAAAGTGTTATTCTTTAATATTTTAACCCCTTTAAGCCCTTCAACATCCTACAACAATGAAGTTGGATATGTGTAAAATAGTCGTTGTGCCCTGATGAGTTCAGTTGTACCAACTTGATTTTTATTTTGTTGTGGGCGGGGAAGTGCATTTCATTGGGACTCCATAGTTGCTTACCCCACAGGAGTGCAATGTTGTTGCCGAATTTGCAGGATATACTGGAGAAACATAGTAAACTCGGTTCAAGTGCACGGTGCAGGTTCACAAAGCCTGATATTTACATACGCAAGATCTTGAAAATCAATAGTAAGTTTGCAAATTATTTACCATTCTGACTTGGACAGACAGATGTTATAGATTTCATCATTGTAACATCAGAACAATCTTGTTATACTTGTACCTCACCACTACAAATACTTCTGTTGTTCATACTGCAATGCCACGGCTTTCAATTTAGAAATTTGGATTGTATTTGAAGAGAAAAAAATGTAAGGTTATAGGGAAAGCAACCAACTAAATTATTCTTCAGAAATTCTGCCATCATCATTATGATTTCAATACTTGGGGAGAAATTTAATTGTTGAGAGAGTTGTTTCTTTTGTTATATATGTCATTGGAAAGGGTGAAAATTAATTCAATACTTTCAAAGAATAAGGAATTTAATTTCTACTTAAAATGAAAAATCTCCAGGTCAAGAGGAAAATGTAGAAGTGTGGGCCTGATAACATATGCTGGCATATAAAGTATGGTCTCTTTTCATCCTGGCTAATTCTGGGTTATTTTTGTATTGGTTATAAGAAGCTACATCGGAGAAAAGGTCTCCGGATTGCTTCAATGAAATAAATCAGAATGCAGTGGCACAGCAGACCAGGGAAGTGAAAATACAACATGGACCCTACTGTTTCAGAGGATGTAAACTAATCCTATAGTACCCATGTATGTATTAGATCGCATTAGTTTATGGGCTGAGCATGGAAATGTCACTGAGTTGAAGAGTTGCTGTATCTAAATACCAAGTGAAATAGATGTTGGACCATTCTTGAAACTTCACTCTGTGTCATAACAAGTGAGTTACAGTTACTATTTACAAAACTAAAAAAGGTATATTGATATAGAATGTATTCCCTTTCATTTTGTGAAAGTCTACGAAATTGAAAAATGGAATGGGCTTGTGTGGCTAGTTTGGTCTGAGTACCGTTTTCAATGGTTGAAACATAGAAACATAGAAAATAGGTGCAGGAGTAGGCCATTCGGCCCTTCGAGCCTGCACCGCCATTCAGTATGATCATGGCTGATCATCCAACTCAGAACCCTGTACCTGCTTTCTCTCCATACCCCCGATCCCTTTAGCCACAAGGGCCATATCTAACTTCCTCTTAAATATAGCCAATGAACCGGCCTCAACTGTTTCCTGTGGCCGAGAATTCCACAGATTCACCACTCTCTGTGTGAAGAAGTTTTTCCTCATCTTGGTCCTAAACGGCTTCCCCTTTAACCTTAAACTGTGACCCCTCGTTCTGGACTTCCCCAACATCGGAAACAATCTTCATGCATCTAGCCTGTCCAATCCCTTTAGAATTTTATGCATTTCAATAAGATCCCCCCTCAGTCTTCTAAATTCCAGTGAGTATAAGCCTAGACGATCCAGTCTTTCTTCATATGAAAGTCCTGCCATCCCAGGAATCAATCTGGTGAACCTTCTCTGTACTCCCTCTATGGCAAGAATGTCTTTCTTCAGATTAGGGGACCAAAACTGCACACAATATTCTAGGTGCGGTCTCACCAAGGCTTTGTACAACTGCAGTAGAACCACCCTGCTCCTGTACTCAAATCCTTTTGCTATGAATGCCAACATACCATTTGCCTTTTTCACCGCCTACTGTACCTGAATGCCCACCTTCAATGACTGGTGTACAATGACACCCAGGTCTCGTTGCATCTCCCCTTTTCCTAATCGGCCACCGTTCAGATAATAATCTGTTTTCCTATTTTTGCAACCAAAGTGGATAACCTCACATTTATCCACATTAAATTGCATCTGCCATGAATTTGACCACTCACCTAACCTATCCAAGTCACCCTGCATCCTCTTAGCATCCTCCTCACAGCTAACACCGCCGCCCAGCTTCATGTCATCCACAAAATTGGAGATGCTGCATTTAATTCCCTCGTCTAAATCATTAATATATATTGTAAACAACTGGGGTCCCAGCACTGAGCCTTGCGGTACCCCACTAGTCACTGCCTGCCATTCTGAAAAGGTCCTGTTTACTCCCACTCTTTGCTTCCTGTCTGCCAACCAATTCTCTGTCCACATCAATACCATACCCCCAATACCGTGTGCTTTAAGTTTGCACACTAATCTCCTGTGTGGGACCTTGTCAAAAGCCTTTTGAAAATCTAAATATACCACATCCACTGGCTCTCCCCTATCCACTCTACTAGTTACATCTTCAAAAAATTCTATAAGATTCATCAGACATGATTTTCCTTTCACAAATCCATGCTGACTTTGTCCGATGATTTCACCTCTTTCCAAATGTGCTGGTATCACATCTTTGATAACCGACTCTAGCATTTTCCCCACCACTGATGTCAGACTAACTGGTCTATAATTCCCCGGTTTCTCTCTCCCTCCTTTTTTAAAAAGTGGGGTTACATTAGCCACCCTCCAATCCTCAGGAACTAATCCAGAATCTAAGGAGTTTTGAAAAATTATCACTAATGCATCCACTATTTCTTGGGCTACTTCCTTAAGCACTCTGGGATGCAGACCATCTGGCCCTGGGGAATTATCTGCCTTTAATCCCTTCAATTTACCTAACACCACTTCCCTACTAACATGTATTTCCCTCAGTTTCTCCATCTCATTAGACCCTCGGTCCCTTACTATTTCCGGAAGATCATTTATGTCCTCCTTAGTGAAGACAGAACCAAAGTAATTATTCAATTGGTCTGCCATGTCTTTGTTCCCTATGATCAATTCACCTGTTTCTGACTGTAAAGGACCTACATTTGTCTTGACCAATCTTTTTTCACGTATCTATAAAAGCTTTTACAGTCAGTTTTGATGTTCCCTGCCAGCTTTCTCTCATAATCTTTTTTCCCTATCCTAATTAAGCCCTTTGTCCTCCTCTGCTGGTCTCTGAATTTCTCCCAGTCCTCAGGTGTGCTGCTTTATTTTGTTGCTAATTTATATGTTTCTTCTTTGACCTGATACTATCCCTAATTTCCCTTGTCAGCCACGGGTGCACTACCTTCCCTGGTTTATTCTTTTGCCAAACTGGGATGAACAATTGTTGTAGTTCATCCATGTGATCTTTAAATGCTTGCCATTGCATATCCACTGTCAACCCTTTAAGTATCATTTGCCAGTTTATCTGAGCTAATTCACGTCTCATACCTTCAAAGTTACCCTTCTTTAAGTTCAGAACCTTTGTTTCTGAATTAACTATGTCACTCTCCATCTTAATGAAGAATTCCACCATATTATGGTCACTCTTACCCAAGGGGCCTCGCACGACAAGATTGCTGACTAACCCTTCCTCATTGCTCAATACCCAATCTAGAATGGCCTGCTCTCTAGTTGGTTCCTCGACATGTTGGTTCAGAAAACCATCCCACATACATTCCAAGAAATCCTCTTCCTCAGCACCCTTACCAATTTGGTTCACCCAATCTATATGTAGATTGAAGTCAGTGGTAGGGATGCAATGTCATAAGGACAAAAATATAAAAGCAAGGATGTAATGTAGAGGCTTTATAAGGCATTGGTGAGGCCTTAGTTGGAATATTGTGTGCCGTTTTGGGCCTGTTATTTAAGACAGGATGTGCTGACATTGGAGAGGGTTCAGAGGAAGTTCATGAGAATGTTTCCAGGAACGAAAGGCTTATCGTATGAGAACTGATTTGATGCTCTCGGCCTGTACCTGCTGGAATTTAGGTTTCAATGAGATTCCATTCATTCCTCCATCAAATGTTGACTGGCCTAGATAGAGTGGACGTGGAGAAGATGTTTCCTATAGTGGGGGGAGTCTACGACTGGAGAGCACAGCCTCAGAGTAGAGGAACACCCATTTAGACCGGAGATGAGGAATTTCTTTAGCCAGAGGGTTGTTGAATCTGTGGAATTCATTGCTGCAGGTGGCTGTAGAGGCCAAGCCATTGGGTGTATTTAAGGTGGAGGTTGATAGGTTCTTGATTACTAAGTGTGTCAAAGGTTACAGGGAGAAGGCAGAAGAATGTGGTTGTGAGAGATAATATATCAGCCATGATGGAATGACAGAGCAAACAAGCTATTCTGATCCTGTGCCTTATGGTCTTTGTAATTGAATGTTTGAACAGAAATTGCTTTTCTTGAACCTGGTGGTGTGGGATTTAATGCTTCTATATCTTCTGTCTGATTGTAGCAGCAAGAAAATGGCACGGCCCAGATCTTCGATAGTGGATGCTGCCTTCTTGAGGCAGCACTTCCTGTAAATAATACTGACGGGAGGGAGGGATGTACCCATGATGCTTTGGGCTGAGTCCGCTACCCTCTGCAGCTTCTTGTGTTCCTGTGCATTCGAGCTGCCGTACAGGATACCTCCAGCAGTATATCTGCAGAAGTTTGCCAGTGTTTGGTGACAAGTTAAATCTCCTTAACCTCTTAAGAAAATAAAGACACTGGTGCACTTTCCTTATAACTATGTCTACAGTATGTGCTGGGCCCAGAACAGGTCAACAAATATGTCAACACTCAGGAATTTAAAGGTACTGACTCTTTTCTGCACTGATTTTCCCAAGGTAGACTGGTGCATGTTGACTTAGAAGCATGTTCAACATCAGGTGAAACTCTTAAAATAATCTGGGCATGATCTACATGTGGAAATATGATGAAAAATTATTTTTGTAATGTTATTCTGATGTTGCATCATTAAGTATATATTTATTGTCCTCTGCTTCTCTTATTCTTACAAGCATTTTCAGATGATTTTTTCTGTCAAAATTCTATGTAATACAAATATTAGTTCTAGATCATAAGTATGAATTGCACTTATTTGAGCCTCTCACACAAGTAAATTAGTTAAGGCCAGAAAACTACTATATCACTTACTCAAACAACAAATAATGTAGAGGATTGCACTTACCTACCAAAGTCTTAAACACACATATAGATATATCTAGGGTGCCTAAGACTTTTGCACAGTACTGTAGTAATTTTATGTATTGCACTGTACTGCTGCCACAAAAAAAACACCAATTTCATGACAGGTGAGTGATAAACCTGATTTTGATATGGGTCTCTATTGTGGACAATGTAGGAAGAGGGCAGGAAGAGGGAAATCATGGTTGGGAAAAGGGGAAGGGAGAGGGAAGAGTGGGAAGCACCAGAGGGAGACATTCTGTCATGATCATAAATCAATTGTTTGGAATTGGTATGTCGGGGCTGGGTGTGCCCACACCTGCACACCCCACTCCTTGTTGCTGGCATTCCCTCTGCCACCTGTTCCACACCCTTCCCACAGCACTCCACCCTCGCTATTCCCAACATCCTTTGGTCCCACCAGATTTACAAACACTCTCTCTACTCCACGTTAACAAATACTAATACAGTATGGATGTATGTATGTATATGTGTGTGTGTATGTGAATATACACTACTGTAGACTTTTGCGCAGTACTGTAGTTAGTCATGTTTTTCTGGCATTGATGTCCAAGGGTCATAGCACTGGGTCTTAGCACTCAGATCTGCAGCTGGGTCTTCAACTTCCTCACAGACAGGACCCAGGCTGTAAAAAATAGGGGACAAGCTCTCCTCTACAATCACTCTGAGCACCGGTGCCCCGCAAGGCTGTGTACTCAGCCCCCTGCTGTACTCACTGTACACCAATGATTGTGTAGCCATGTTTCCATCAAACTCAATATGTAAGTTTGCTGATGACGCCACAATTGTAGGCCGTATCTTGGGTAATGATGAGTCTGAGTACAGAGAGGAAATTAAGAACCTGGTGGTATGGTGCGAAGACAATAACCTATCCCTCAACGTCAGCAAGACGAAGGAATTGATTGTTGACTTCAGAAGGAGTAGCGGACCGCACGACCCCCATCTACAT
Source organism: Hemitrygon akajei (assembly GCF_048418815.1). NCBI lineage: Eukaryota > Metazoa > Chordata > Chondrichthyes > Myliobatiformes > Dasyatidae > Hemitrygon > Hemitrygon akajei. Next base: position 161,591,650 of record NC_133133.1, read on the forward strand.
CTGTGGTGCGCAGGTGGAACAGGTCAAAAGCTTCAAGTTCCTCGGGGTGAATATCACAAATGACCTGACTTGGTAGCGCAGAATCAAATATCACTGTGATGATTGTACGCTCTAGTATCAATTGTTTGGTGACAATTAAGTAAGTAAGTAAGGTGTGCATAGCTGAATCTTCTCAGTAGTGTGATCTTGCTGTTCTATCTTCTAACCTCCATTGTTTAACCCTTTCATTTCTGTGTTGCTATATGGCAGTTGGATCAAAATCAATCACATTAGTGAAGAGAAAATGAGAGTGCTACTTAAAACCCAACATTAAAACAGAAAGTACTAATGTTCACATGAAAAAGTGGGCCATTGGATTAGACATGTTGGTGCAGCATTCCACAAACACTAATAAGGCACAGAATGAGCTGAAGGATCTACTTCTATCTTTTTCTGTGATTCTATGTGAAAACTGGCCAGGATAAAATGTTAAGTTGGATGTGGCTGTGCTAGTTTTCTTCCTGGGCCCTTACCTCCCAGTGGAACATAGGCCTCCCATCCAAAGTTGATGATATGGTTGGAGCTCATCAATGTTTCTGTAATCCTTGGTATCCACTATACAGGGGGATTGGCCTATACAGCTTGGCCAGTTTCCACCTCTCACGACAGGCTGTGCTATTGTGCTTACAAAAATATTGTGTTTTGTGTATTAGGCTTTTTCCATTTGAGGTTTCTGTTGTCACGGTGAATAAGTTTATTTTCCCACATGAAGTATGTTAGCTTGAATTTGTTGCTGTAGTTGCATTTAACCCAAAGGCCACATTTTCTTACATCACCCAGCCTCTCCAGGAAGTTGTTCAGAAATGTTGATTGGCTGCAGGCCAGATTCCATAAAGAGGTCAAATCAACATATTTGTACAACTATAAATACTCGTAATACTATGACTTAATTTTTTTTGTTGTTTTGCAGTCCTTTAAAGTAAGCATGCATCTATGTTGAAATACTGTGTGCAAAAGATAAAAGCAACTGTGGGTTAAGAGGCTGACTGCCTGACGACAGAGTGCCTGTATAATCGCAGGACTATAAATGACATCCAAAGTGCCAGGCAGTGGATTTCCACCCCTAAGCAATGAAGTAGTGCAGAAAAATAAAAGCGGGAGCCAACATGTGCTTCAGCATCAAATAAGCAGTTTTTGTATAAAATTTAAATGTTTTCAAATGATCTTAAAAATATCATGCAGCCTCTGACTGGAGTTTTAAATAGTAAAGGAATGTTGTTAACAAAAGAAGCTATGATTCATAGTTTTTCCAGCCCAGCCCAGCCCAGCCTCCAAAGAATCTATTTGAAAACACAAGATTCTGAGGTGAAATTTCTAATACTGATTTGGAAAAATACTTGTTTCCCAATGCAGAATGAAATGAAGAATTTTATTTATATCCATGCTGACACCTCCAGCTAAATTCATCAGTGGGATGAATAAGGAGAAAGTGTGTAGCAGCAGGCAGTTTGTAACTTCTGCTTTCCAACTCCTTGCCTAGTTACTCCATTTTATTTTGTACAACTTTTGACTTTTCATTTCAAAAATATTAGACTGCATTTAAGTTTTGAGTTAGCCCCACAGTTCAAGTTTCTTCTGTTTGATTGGTTATTTTCTTATTTTATTGAGTCTAAAAAAGAAATTATATAAGGGAAACTTAAGCATTGAGTCCCCACATCTGGACTACATATGTTTATCATTATCATGGAAGCTGATTCTCTTTATAGTGTACCTTGTGTAAGTCTTTGCATATAAAGCCAAATATAAAAATGTAGGGACTTCTAAGTAGAATTGATTGCAATGCTGCTCTGTATAGCTTAAAGACAAAGACAACATCACAATGTCGAATTCTTTTTAAGTTTGAAGTTCAGATTGGTTTACAAACTACTGAAAATAGAATTGAGTAATGTGCAGATGTAGTGTGTTTACCCTCCCCCGGCTTACAGAGGACGGTGCGCTTACCCTCCCCCGGCTTACAGAGGACGGTGCGCTTACCCTCCCCCGGCTTACAGAGGACGGTGCGCTTACCCTCCCCCGGCTTACAGAGGACGGTGCGCTTACCCTCCCCCGGCTTACAGAGGACGGCGCGCTTACCCTCCCCCGGCTTACAGAGGACGGTGCGCTTACCCTCCCCCGGCTTACAGAGGACGGTGCGCTTACCCTCCCCCGGCTTACAGAGGACGGTGCGCTTACCCTCCCCCGGCTTACAGAGGACGGTGCGCTTACCCTCCCCCGTTTACAGAGGACGGTGCGCTTACCCTCCCCCGGCTTACAGAGGACGGTGCGCTTACCCTCCCCCGGCTTACAGAGGACGGTGCGCTTACCCTCCCCCGGCTTACAGAGGACGGTGCGCTTACCCTCCCCCGTTTACAGAGGACGGTGCGCTTACCCTCCCCCGGCTTACAGAGGACGGTGCGCTTACCCTCCCCCGCTTACAGAGGACGGTGCGCTTACCCTCCCCCGGCTTACAGAGGACGGTGCGCTTACCCTCCCCCGGCTTACAGAGGACGGTGCGCTTACCCTCCCCCGGCTTACAGAGGACGGTGCGCTTACCCTCCCCCGGCTTACAGAGGACGGTGCGCTTACCCTCCCCCGGCTTACAGAGGACGGTGCGCTTACCCTCCCCCGGCTTACAGAGGACGGTGCGCTTACCCTCCCCCGGCTTACAGAGGACGGTGCGCTTACCCTCCCCCGGCTTACAGAGGACGGTGCGCTTACCCTCCCCCGGCTAACAGAGGACGGTGCGCTTACCCTCCCCCGGCTAACAGAGGACGGTGCGCTTACCCTCCCCCGTTTACAGAGGACGGTGCGCTTACCCTCCCCCGTTTACAGAGGACGGTGCGCTTACCCTCCCCCGGCTAACAGAGGACGGTGCGCTTACCCTCCCCCGGCTAACAGAGGACGGTGCGCTTACCCTCCCCCGGCTAACAGAGGACGGTGCGCTTACCCTCCCCCGGCTAACAGAGGACGGTGCGCTTACCCTCCCCCGGCTTACAGAGGACGGTGCGCTTACCCTCCCCCGGCTTACAGAGGACGGTGCGCTTACCCTCCCCCGGCTAACAGAGGACGGTGCGCTTACCCTCCCCCGGCTAACAGAGGACGGTGCGCTTACCCTCCCCCGTTTACAGAGGACGGTGCGCTTACCCTCCCCCGGCTTACACAACGCAGTGCGCTTACCCTCCCCCGGCTTACAGAGGACGGTGCGCTTACCCTCCCCCGGCTTACAGAGGACGGTGCGCTTACCCTCCCCCGTTTACAGAGGACGGTGCGCTTACCCTCCCCCGGCTTACACAACGCAGTGCGCTTACCCTCCCCCGGCTTACAGAGGACGGTGCGCTTACCCTCCCCCGGCTTACAGAGGACGGTGCGCTTACCCTCCCCCGGCTTACAGAGGACGGTGCGCTTACCCTCCCCCGGCTTACAGAGGACGGTGCGCTTACCCTCCCCCGGCTTACAGAGGACGGTGCGCTTACCCTCCCCCGGCTTACAGAGGACGGTGCGCTTACCCTCCCCCGGCTAACAGAGGACGGTGCGCTTACCCTCCCCCGGCTAACAGAGGACGGTGCGCTTACCCTCCCCCGTTTACAGAGGACGGTGCGCTTACCCTCCCCCGGCTTACACAACGCAGTGCACTTACCCTCCCCCGGCTTACAGAGGACGGTGCGCTTACCCTCCCCCGGCTTACAGAGGACGGTGCGCTTACCCTCCCCCGGCTTACAGAGGACGGTGCGCTTACCCTCCCCCGGCTTACAGAGGACGGTGCGCTTACCCTCCCCCGGCTTACAGAGGACGGTGCGCTTACCCTCCCCCGTTTACAGAGGACGGTGCGCTTACCCTCCCCCGTTTACAGAGGACGGTGCGCTTACCCTCCCCCGGCTTACAGAGGACGGTGCGCTTACCCTCCCCCGGCTTACAGAGGACGGTGCGCTTACCCTCCCCCGGCTTACAGAGGACGGTGCGCTTACCCTCCCCCGGCTTACAGAGGACGGTGCGCTTACCCTCCCCCGGCTTACAGAGGACGGTGCGCTTACCCTCCCCCGGCTTACAGAGGACGGTGCGCTTACCCTCCCCCGTTTACAGAGGACGGTGCGCTTACCCTCCCCCGTTTACAGAGGACGGTGCGCTTACCCTCCCCCGTTTACAGAGGACGGTGCGCTTACCCTCCCCCGTTTACAGAGGACGGTGCGCTTACCCTCCCCCGTTTACAGAGGACGGTGCGCTTACCCTCCCCCGGCTTACAGAGGACGGTGCGCTTACCCTCCCCCGGCTTACAGAGGACGGTGCGCTTACCCTCCCCCGGCTTACAGAGGACGGTGCGCTTACCCTCCCCCGGCTTACAGAGGACGGTGCGCTTACCCTCCCCCGGCTTACAGAGGACGGTGCGCTTACCCTCCCCCGGCTTACAGAGGACGGTGCGCTTACCCTCCCCCGGCTTACAGAGGACGGTGCGCTTACCCTCCCCCGTTTACAGAGGACGGTGCGCTTACCCTCCCCCGGCTTACAGAGGACGGTGCGCTTACCCTCCCCCGGCTTACAGAGGACGGTGCGCTTACCCTCCCCCGGCTTACAGAGGACGGTGCGCTTACCCTCCCCCGGCTTACAGAGGACGGTGCGCTTACCCTCCCCCGGCTTACAGAGGACGGTGCGCTTACCCTCCCCCGGCTTACAGAGGACGGTGCGCTTACCCTCCCCCGGCTTACAGAGGACGGTGCGCTTACCCTCCCCCGGCTTACAGAGGACGGTGCGCTTACCCTCCCCCGGCTTACAGAGGACGGTGCGCTTACCCTCCCCCGGCTTACAGAGGACGGTGCGCTTACCCTCCCCCGGCTTACAGAGGACGGTGCGCTTACCCTCCCCCGGCTTACAGAGGACGGTGCGCTTACCCTCCCCCGGCTTACAGAGGACGGTGCGCTTACCCTCCCCCGGCTTACAGAGGACGGTGCGCTTACCCTCCCCCGGCTTACAGAGGACGGTGCGCTTACCCTCCCCCGGCTTACAGAGGACGGTGCGCTTACCCTCCCCCGGCTTACAGAGGACGGTGCGCTTACCCTCCCCCGGCTTACAGAGGACGGTGCGCTTACCCTCCCCCGGCTTACAGAGGACGGTGCGCTTACCCTCCCCCGGCTTACAGAGGACGGTGCGCTTACCCTCCCCCGGCTTACAGAGGACGGTGCGCTTACCCTCCCCCGGCTTACAGAGGACGGTGCGCTTACCCTCCCCCGGCTTACAGAGGACGGTGCGCTTACCCTCCCCCGGCTTACAGAGGACGGTGCGCTTACCCTCCCCCGGCTTACAGAGGACGGTGCGCTTACCCTCCCCCGGCTTACAGAGGACGGTGCGCTTACCCTCCCCCGGCTTACAGAGGACGGTGCGCTTACCCTCCCCCGGCTTACAGAGGACGGTGCGCTTACCCTCCCCCGGCTTACAGAGGACGGTGCGCTTACCCTCCCCCGGCTTACAGAGGACGGTGCGCTTACCCTCCCCCGGCTTACAGAGGACGGTGCGCTTACCCTCCCCCGGCTTACAGAGGACGGTGCGCTTACCCTCCCCCGGCTTACAGAGGACGGTGCGCTTACCCTCCCCCGGCTTACAGAGGACGGTGCGCTTACCCTCCCCCGGCTTACAGAGGACGGTGCGCTTACCCTCCCCCGTTTACAGAGGACGGTGCGCTTACCCTCCCCCGTTTACAGAGGACGGTGCGCTTACCCTCCCCCGGCTTACAGAGGACGGTGCGCTTACCCTCCCCCGGCTTACAGAGCACAATGCTTGCTCACTGTAAAGGGGGCAAAAATCGTATCTGCTGTTTTTTTTTGGTGATCCAGATCTGAGTCCTTGGGCCTCCCCCTGATTTTATTTTGCATTAGTATGAAATATTTTCTTGTACCGGCTGCTGATTCCCCTGCATAACTGAATTTATTTGGAGCAGGTTCATTTTCTAACCCCTAATGACATCTTGCTGGTATTGCCAAGTCAAAACAAAATTTTAAACACAAGAAAGTCTGCAGATGCATACAAAATGCTGGAGGAACTCAGCAGATCAGGCAGCATCTAAAGAAATGAATAAACTGTCAAAGTTTCGAGTGGAGACACAGCTAAATTTTGTTGTGACTGGGTTCCAGCCGAATGTTCTGTTACTAATTATAACAGAAGTCATAAAGACTCGAGAAAGATTGCTCCAGTTTCCTTCCACTTGCAAAGATGTGTACGTTAATTGGCCCAAGTGTTTGGGTGAGTGGTTGAGAGGAGTTTGATAGGATCAGTGTAAGTAAATGCACGATGATCATCGTGGACTCGGGACCAATTCCCATGCTGTATTACTGCAGACCAGGACATGAGAGCACAGGAATGGTGAGTGGATAAGATTAGAAAGAGCACCACAAGCAAACACTTTTCAAGCTTGCACTGTGTCTACGTAATTGTCATTTGAGTAATCCTGTCCTTTGTCTTCTGCAACCACCATTTTTGGTGATCTTCATTAGTTTCTGACATGAGAAGCTTGTGCTGTAGTTTATTATGAAGTTGCCGAGAACTGACTGTATAACAGAGCAGGACAGAGAGTGCATAGGACAACAGACGAAATTGGGGCAGGTGTGGACAGATACTGGAGGGCAGATAGTGAAGGCTGGAACCCCTCGAGAGGGTAGCAGCTGGAGGCCCACGCTGATGAACATGTCAAGTCATCTGCTGAATTGCAAATGCTGGGAAGGCCAGGATACAGAGGATGCATCATAACAGAATGGAAGTGGCAGTAGAAGCGAGACTGGTGACGAGAGGGGAAGGGAGAAGAATCAAAGTGAGATTAATAATCACCGTGCCCGTGTTATATAAACAGCCACATTTCCAATCCATAGACTTCAACCTGGAAGAAGTCCGGTCAAAGCAAGAGGCTGAGAGTGGAAGACTGAAGGCATCGCGGAGAGAAGGTCGTTTTTCTTTAACAGCTCGGGGAAAAGAGGCTAGACTGCGCAGGCATGTGACGTAGCACGCCAAGGTTTAAAAGATAGACCGCTAGATACAGCGGCCATCTTCATAGCGGACTGAGTCGGATTGGGACAGCTTTGGCTCAATCAGGCTTCGGCGAGAAACAGGCAGAGGCGAGGGTAGGTTCCGGTAACTTTCTGCTTTTTTTCTTTTGTTTTGTTCAGACTAGAGAATATGCCAGGCAGGATATTGGAATGCTCCTCTTGCAGGATGTGGGAAGTCAGGGAGACCTCCGGTGTCCCTGACAACGATACCTGCAAGAAGTGCATCCAGCTGCAGCTCCTAACAGACCTTGTTAGGGAACTGGAGCAGGAGCTGGATGACCTCCGGATCATTCGGGAGACTGAGCAGTTTATAGATCATAGCTTCCGGGAGATAGTTACACCTAAGAAACAGGGCACAGGTAATTGGCTTACCGTCAGGCGAGGGAAGGTGAAAGGGCAGGTAGTGCAGGTTTCCCCTGTGGCCATTCCCCTCCAAAACAGGTATACCAATTTGGATACCGTTGGGAGGGATGGCTTACCTGGGACAAGCTGATCTCTGGCACTGAGTCTGGTTCTGCAGTGCAGAAGGGAGGGAGGAAGAAGAGGAGAGCGGTAGTGATAGGGGACTCCATAGTCAGGGGTACAGACAGGAGATTCTGTAGTCGTGACAGACTCCCGGATGGTTTGTTGCCTCCCAAGTGCCAGGGTCAGGAATGTCTCTGATCACGTGCACAGCATTCTGAGGTGGGAGGGTGATCAGCCAGATGTCGTGGTACACATTGGTACCAATGACATGGGTAGAAAGAGTCAGGAGGTCCTGAGGAGTGAGTACAGAGAGCTTGGTAGGAAGTTGAAAAACAGGACCTCGAGGGTAGTAATCTCCGGATTGCTGCCTGTGCCAATTGCCAGTGAGGGTAAGAGTAGGATGCTCTGGCAGATGAACATGTGGCTGAGAAACTGGTGTAGGGGGCAGAGTTTCAGATTTCTAGATCACTGGTACCTCTTCTGGGGCAGGTGAGACCTGTACAAGAGAGGCAGGTTACACCTGAACTACAAGGGGACCAATATCCTTGCAGGGAGGTTTGCTAGTGTTATCGGGGAGGGTTTAAACTAGATTTGCAGGGGGATGGGAACCAAAGTGCCAGAGTAGATAGTGGAACAGGGGTAAAAATAAATGATGTTAGTAGTTCATGCAAAGGTTGTGTGTGGTGGTAATAATCTTTTGAGGTGTGTATATTTCAATGCAAGGAGTATTGCGGGAAAGGCAGATGAGCTGAGGGCCTGGATTGACACATGGAATTATGACATCATAGCCATTACTGAAACTTGGCTACAGGAGGGGCAGGACTGGCAGCTCAATGTTCCAGGGTTCCGATGTTTCAGACATGATAGAGGCAGAGGGATGAAGGGTGGTGGGGTGGCTTTGCTAGTCAGGGAAAATATTACAGCAGTGCTCAGGCAGGACAGATTAGAGGGCTTGTCTACTGAGGCCATATGGGTGGTGCTGAGAAACAGGAAAGGTATGACCACGTTAATAGGGTTGTATTATAGACCACCCAATAGTCAGCGAGAATTAGAGGAGCAAATCTGCAGAGAGATAACGGACAACTGCAGGAGACAGAAAGTTGTGATTGTAGGGGATTTTAATTTTCCACACATTGATTGGGACTCCATACTGTTAAAGGTCTAGATGGGTTAGAGTTTGTAAAATGTGTTCAGGAAAGTTTTCTAAATCAATATATAGATGTACCAACTAGGGAGGATGAAATATTAGATCTCCTATTAGGGAATGAATTAAGGCTGGTGACAGAAGTGTGTGTAGGGGAACACTTTGGTTCCAGTGATCATAACGTCATTAGTTTCAACTTGATCACGGATAAAGATAGATCTGGTCCTCGGGTTGAAGTTCTAAACTGGAAAAAGGCCAAATTTGAAGAAATTAGAAAGGATCTAAAAGCGTAGATTGGGACAGATTGTTCTCTGGCAAGGATATGATTGGTAAGTGGGAGACCTTCAAAGGAGAAATTTTGAGAGTGCAGAGTTTGTATGTTCCTGTCAGGGTTAAAGGCAAAATGAATAAGAATAAGGAACCTTAGTTCTTGAGGGATATTGGAACTCTGATAAAGAAGAAGAGAGAGATGTATAGCATGTATAGGCAACAGAGAACAAATAAGATGCTTGAGGAGTATAAAAAGAGTAAGAAAATACTTAAGAAAGAAATCAGGAGGGCTAAAAGAAGACAGGGTGCTTTGGCAGTCAGGGTGAAGGATAATTCTAAGAGTTTCTACAGGTATATTAAGAGCAAAAGGATAGTAAGGGATAAAATTGGTCCTCTTGAAGATCAGAGTGGTCAGCTATGTATGGAACCAAAAGAAATGGGAGAAATATTAAATGGGTTTTTTTGCATCTGTATTTACTAAGGAAACTGGAATGGAGTCTATGCAAACAAGGCAAACTAGTAGGGAGGTCATGGAACTTGTACAGATTAAAGAGGAGGAGGTTCTTGCTGTCTTGAGGCAAATCAGTGTAGATAAATCCCCAGGACCTGACAGGGTATTCCCTCGGACCTTGAAGGAGACTAGTGTTGAAATTGCAGGGGCCCTGTCAGAAATATTTAAAATGTTGATATCCGCGGGTCAAGTGCCGGAGGATTGGAAGATCGCTCATGTAGTTCTGTTGTTTAAAAAAGGCTCAAAAAGTAAACTGGAAAATTATAGGCCGGTAAGTTTGACATCGGTAGTAGGTAAATTATTGGAAGGAATACTAAGAGATAGGAGCTACAAATATTTGGATAGACAGAGACTTATTAGAAAAAGTCAGCATGGCTTTGTCATGTGTGGTAGGTCATGTTTAACCAATCTGTTAGAGTTTTTCGAGGAAGTTACCAGGAAAGTGGATGAAGGGAAGGCAGTGGATGTTGTATACATGGACTTCAGTAAGGCCTTTGACAAGGTCCCGCATGGGAGGTTAGTTAGGAAGATTCAGTCACTAGGTATACATGGAGAGGTAGTAAATTGGATTAGACATTGGCTCAATGGGAAAAGCCAGAGAGTGGTAGTGGAGGATTGTGTCTCTGAGTGGAGGCTTGTGACTAGTGGTGTGCCACGGAGCGGTAAGTTTATAAAACTTTATAAAGTTTTGAGTTTAAGAGTTGGAATATAATGGTGAGGTTGTATAAGACATTGGTGAGACCGAATTTGGAGTATTGTGTGCAGTTTTGGTCACCTAATTACAGGAAGGATATTAATAAGGTTGAAAGAGTGCAGAGGTTTACAAGGATGTTGCCGGGACTTGAAAAAAAAGTTACAGAGAAAGGTTGAATAGGTTAGGACTTTATTCCCTGGAGCGTAGGAGAATGAGGGGTGATTTGATAGAGGTGTATAAAATTATGATGAATGCAAGCAGGCTTTTTCCACTGAGGCTAGGGGAGAAAAAAACCAGAGATCATGGGTTAAGGGTGAAGGGGGAAAAATTTAAAGGGAACATTAGGGCGGGGCTTCTTCATGCAGAGAGTGGTGGGAGTGTGGAATGAGCTGCCAGATGAAGTGGTGAATGCAGGCTCACTTTTGACATTTAAGAAAAACTTGGACAGGTATCTGGATGAGAGGGGTTTGGAGGGATATGGCCCAGGTGCAGGTCAGTGGGACTAGGCAGAAAAATGGTTCAGCACAGCCAAGAAGGGCCAAAAGGCCTGTTTCTGCACTGTAATGTTCTATGGTTCTATGGTTCTAAGTCCTTCTAGCCCAGGGGTTCCCAACCTTTTTTATGCCACGGACCAATAGTTGCTACTTTATATGTTATTGAACTTTAAACATTACAAAGAAAACTATATCCATGATTACATGAGTTTGTGCCAAACTCTTAGATTCTCTGAAATGTGGACTCCAGGTGCTCTGCAGATGGGTTTGAGTACAATGTCCTTCTGTGACACACGAGGGAAAGTTTGACAAAAGTTCAGTTGTCCTATAGATAAGCACTTGATTCATTAATTTCCTCCAAACAATCATCATCTTCACTATGTGCCATGTTGTGTGATGAGGGCGATCACGCCCTTCCATCTGTCTTTATTGCCCATGGAGAAGACACCTTTCACTCTGTTGTTGTTCTTATTCTTTTCTCTATCCATAACCATGATTGTTCTTGGCAGATTTTTCTACAGAAGTAGTTTGCCATTTACAAGACAGGTAACCCCAGCTATTATCAACACTTTTAGAGATTGTCTGCCTGGAATCATTGGTGGCATAAACAGGATTCGTGATATACACCAGTTGCTCATATCACCACCTGCTTTCATGGCTTCACGTAACCCTGATCTGGGGTGGGGAGGTGGGGGTGGGCTGAGCAGGTGCTATACCTTGCCCAGGGGAGGGAAGGAGTGCCTTACACCTCCTTTGTTAGAGACTAATCTCCACCCCACCACCCTCTCCATATATAGCTTTTGTAAATTTTTAATGTCCATGATTTTTGCCTAATTTATTTCATCACTTAAGGGAGATGAGCAACAGCAGAAAGTGTAAACTTGGTTAGAAACCATAGAACTGATGAGCAAAAGATTCTGGAGGATAGATGAATCATTATGTAAACCGACACAAAACACTGGGACAGTTTTGTATGTGCACACAGATTTCTTCTGATTTTAATGGAAAATTTGAAAAATTGATATTAAAGAAAAAATCCTTCACTTTGAATTGTTTATTTAATATCACTTGTACACAATATTATTACAATATTCTGTTTGAACTCTGAAGAGCTTGTTCACTTTTGATCATTTAGTTTGTGCTTATTGGAAACGCATTTAAACGTCAGCCAAGTCAACCTGCTCACCACTGCTGATCAGCTTTGTGCATTTCAATTTAAATTCTCAAAATATTGGTTCACAGAAGAAGGGTTTAAAATCTGTTCCTTACTTCCCTGCTTATGCTACCATTGTTCCCAGCGCAGCCCAGGAAGCAATGAAGGTACGGCAAATTGGACACTGAAGATTTTCCTCGCATCCATCATTTTCCTTTGCCGTTATTTGTATGTGCTCTGTGATAATGGAAGTGGCAGCAGCGATTCTACCAGCATAGAAGAAACTTTTGGAGATGAGAATTTCAGTTTTTGCTGATGATAGCCTATGTCATGGGGGAAAAAGTTCCCACTTGGTTATTCAAACCCCTTAATCAAGTTTTTGTATGGATTACCCACACATTTCACAATGGAACATTTAGGCGGAGGTAGAAATCCATCTTCTGATAATTCAGTTATATTGGTTATTTAATTCAATGACTTCAGTCTGCTAACTACCATTCAGGGCCCCAAATAGGTGACACTTTACCTGTGAGTCTGTTAGGGTCAGATACTGTGTCCGGTGCTCCCGGTGTGGCTTCCTGTACATCAGTGAGACCCATTGTAGATTGGGAGATTGTTTCGCTGGGCACCTACACTCCATCTGCCAGAAAAAACGGGATCTCCCAGTGGCCACCTCTTTTAGTTCCTCTTCCCATTCCCATTCCGATATGTCTATCCATGGCCTCCTCTACTGTCGCGATGAGGCCACACTCAGGTTGGAGAAACAACACCTTATATTCCATCTGGGTAGCCTCCAACCTGATGCCATGAACATCAATTTCTTGAACTTCCAGTAATTCCACCCCCCCCCCCCACCATCCCCACTGCTTCACCATTCCCCATCCCCTTTTCCTTTACTCACCTTATCTCCTTGCCTACCCATCACCTCCATCTGGTGCTCCTTCTCCCCCCCCCCCCAACTTTGCTTTCTTCCACGGCCTTCTGTCCTCTCCTATCAGACTCCCCCTTCTCCAGCCCTGTATCTCTTTCACCAATCAATCTCCCAGCTCTTTACTTCACCCCTCCCCCTCCCAGTTTCATCTATCACCTTGTGTTCTCTCTCCCCTCCCCACCTTTTAACTCTAACCCTCATCTTGTTTTTCTCTAGTCCTGCTGAAGGGTCTTGGCCCAAAACATCAACTGTACTCTCTTCCATATGTAATGAGCTGTGAAGTTTCACTGCTAATGTAATGGCCTCTCTGTAATGTTTCACTGCTAAGGTAATAGTTTCTCTGTAGCAGCAATGTTTGGGTTGTGACTAGAGATAACGGGGGCCTTGGAATATATGTTAGCCAATGAGAAGCATGTTGTTCTCTCTTGTGTGTCTGGGAGCAGTGATTTTGTAGTCTTTTGTCGGCGAGAGATGAGGAGAGAAGACATGAAAGGAAAGAGTTGGTAGACTGGTGGATAGAGTGGACTCGGAGCAAGGGTCCAACGGTCAGCGACGCTCGGAGAAGGTTGATGGGGGTCGAATGGATGATTCTGTGAGCTCCAACGTGCACGTTAGACTGATTCATCAAAATGGGCCTTTTTTCTTTTTATTTTCTTTACAAACCCTATAGTCAGATTAAGATATATAAAGTTCAATCGTTTAATTGCATACGGTGTACTGTCTGATATTTTGTTGTTTAGATTTGTAACTGGGCAACACATCACGCAGCATCCACTCAAATGCGATTTCTCAGTTTGGCTGGGCCAGAGGCTGTCTTACCCTAGACAAACGTATGCTGGCTGAACCTCAGGGTTACACATAGATGCTGCCTGGCCTGCTGAGGTCCTCCAGCATTTTGTGCACGTTGCTTGGATTTCCAGCATCTGCAGATTTTTCTCTTGTTTCTTAACAACAATATTTAATTTAATCATGAATCTTGTATAGAGCAGTGTGCCTGGGTAACCTGAAGAGCTATGTTGGCTGGAGTCAGGGCCTTGTGGTAGAGTCACCCATGTCAAACAGGTCAAAGGGTAGAGGCTGGACTGAGTTGGCCTCCGGTCCACCAGGTTCGGGGGTTCAGCTCAAGGCTAATAACCCGGATTGGTTTTAAAACAGCAATGAAGAATTCTCCTATATCTGTGTGCGACTGTATGGGCAGGCAGAGACGAAGGACATTCATTGCTCCCTAAATGCCAGCAGCATAACAGGCACTTCCATGCCCGGATAAGGACAAAATTGTTCTGCTTTGTCCTGACAATTATCACTGATTTTCACATGCAATTCATTCCTAATACAACAGAGCCATCAAATGTTACTGTTTCTCGACAACTTGTAGGCTAAATTGTGCTGCTTTGCAGAAAAATCGACAAAATATTCGTGCCTTTGAAATGTTTATTCTAGCTTTTTAAGTCTTAGCTCTACAGAAGTGTTTACCTTTGACTTTAATCATACCAAGCTGTGCTTTTGAGCATGGTTCATTGAGAAAGTTCCTTTGCATACAAAGTACTTGGTTCTTTCTGATGACCTTATAGTAAAGCATTCTCCTTCTGCCATAAATGGTCATAACAGAGAGAGTTGTGTCTGGTTTCTATGCCAATGAAATTTGACTGTTTCCTTAACTGGTTTGTTATTCCTGTTTGTAAATGACAACCAGATGTTTTATTCTATACTCTGATTTTCATGACAGTATATGTCTCTCAGGGCCATTTAGAATCCTCTTCAATGAGAATAATTGACATTTTTCTTTGCTTTGCCTTGATTAATTAGGTGATAAATTTTATTAATGCAAGATTACTAAAGAGCAAGAAATATTTTTGATACCAATATAAGCTTAGGGTATATTTACTGTTTTAAATGTAAAAAAAAACACTAAAGGTTTATAGCTTGGATATCAGAAATTTCAGGGTAACGTGGAAAGCGTATGTTTAATTTGTAATGTGGGCCTCTGCATTTCATTTAACAGCATTAAAACATGATGCAGTTGGAGGTAATAATTAGTACTAATATTTCCAAGCCCCAGCAGATTGCAGCAGCAAAAAAAGGCAAACAGAAGTAGGATGAGGTTTGTGACTTCTCAGTGAACGAAACTTCACTTCTAGCAGTCTTGGTTAGTTACCGGTAGTTACTGCCTGTTATACTGCTGGCATTTAGGGCAGCATTTTAGCAGTCTTGATTTATTAAAAGAGAACTATAAGCAGATGGTGAGGCTCAACACCTTAATCACTCCAAAAAGAAATTGGTACCAAAATTTTGCATCATAAAATCTGCCACTACAATACAGGCCAAAGCTGCTTACAGACTGAGCGAGGGAACACTGTGTGAATCGCTTTTAAGTAACTCCGTTTCAAGTTGATAAAAGTACGCTAGATCCCTTATTCAGAAACTAGCAAAGAGAACCTATGTTAAAGCAATTAAAAAAAACACTAACAAAACTAAATTAGCAATTAGCATTCAAATTAGAGGTCAACAAAATAATACCATACCTGTCTCAACTAAACTAAGTAAGACAATGCATGGAGCTTCTATCACGCTCCAACCCATGTGACAAATTACCGCTTAGTCCATAATAAACGTGCAACACAAATTACAATAATGACTGATAATAGGGTACATGGCTTCTACAAGTATCGCATGAATAATTGAGGAAGAATTTCAATGGGTTAAGCTTTCTAGCAGATGAAGATTCGTTAAGTGATAACTGCTTGCTTTGATGATGTAAGAGAAGGAATTGGATATGCAGAGTGTAGGTATAGAGAGCAAAACTGTGTAACACAGAAGATGTATACATAGAAAAACTACGGCACAATACAGGCCCTTCGGCCTACAAAGCTGGGCCGAACATGTCCTTACCTTAGAAATTACCCATAGCCTCTCTGTTTCTAAGCTCCATGTACCTGTCCAGGAGTTTGTTAAAAGACCCTATTGTATCCGCCTCCACCACCGTCACAGGCAGCCCATTCATGCACTCACCACTCTGCGTATATAAAAAAAAATTACCCTTAATATCTCTTCTGTACCTTCTTCCAAGCACCTTAAAACTGTGCCCTCTCGTGCTAGCGTTAGGAAAAAGCCTCTGACTATCCACATGATCAATGCCTCTCATCATCTTATATACCTCTATCAGGTCACCTCTCATCCTCTGTCGCTCCAAGGAGAAAAGGCCGAGTTCACTCAACCTATTCTCATAAGGCATGTTCCCCAATCTGGGCAACATCCTTGTAAATCTCCTCTGCCCCCTTTCTATGGTTTCCACATCTTTCCTGTAGTGAGGTGACCAGAAATGAACACAGTACTCCAAGTGGGATCTGACCAGGGCCCTATATAGCTGCAACATTACCCCATGGCTCCTAAACACAATCCCATGACTGATGAAGGCTAATACACTGTATGCCTTCTTAACCATAGAGTCAACCTGCGCAGCAGCTTTGAGTGTCCTGTGGACTCGGACCCCAAGATCTCTCTAATCCTCCACACTGCCAAGAGTCTTACCATTAATCCTATATTCTGCCATCATAATTGACGTACCAAAATGAACCACCTCACACTTATCTGGGTTGAACTCCATCTGCCACTTCTCAGCCCAGTTTTGCATCCTATCAATGACCCGCTGTAACCTCTGACATCCATCCACACTATCCGCAATACTCCCCAACCTTTTGCCTCAATAAAACTCACCAGGCAGTGCAATGCATAAAAAGGCCAGAATTATTATTGTCAGCAGAAGCCAGCTACTCAGATCCCGGTGAGGCAACTAATGTTTGACCCGGGGGGGGGGGGGGGGGGTGAAATTGTAGAACTAAAGAAAGAGCTAAAGCACCAGAGCATTGTTATGATTCCAGGAATGAAAGGATTAATGTATGAAGAGTGTTTGATAGCTCTGGGCCAGTACTTGCTGGAATTCAGAAGAACGAGTGGGTTCTCATTGAAACCTATCGCATATTGATAGGCCTAGATAGAGTGGATGTGGAGAGGATATTTCCCCACAGTGGCAGAATCTAGGACCAGGGGGCACAACCTCAGAATAGAAGGATGTCCATTTAGAAAAGAGATGAGGAGGAATATGAGGCACCATGTAGCATGCTGTAATAGCTCGGGGAGTTCCAGAGCTTGGAGTTTAATTATGGCGCTGTTCTGTAAGGAGTCTTTGTATGTCCTTCCCGTGGAACACATGAGTTTTCTCTGGATCCTCCAGTTTCCTTCCACAGTCCAAAGTCATGAGGGGTAGTTTAATTGTATGGAGGTGTTGCTGAGTAGTTCAGCCTTGGTTCTGTTGAAATGCTGCATTGAATTTGCCATTGTTTTATCTGGTTTGTGCACTTAGGAAAGCAACATGAGTCAAGCTGGAAACAGTTACCTTGAAGTCTAGATTAAGAGAGAAATTAAACAAACATGCGATATTGAAAGTCAGATTGCTGGAGGAAATGAGGACGAAGAGAGAAATTAAACGAACATGCCATATAGAAGGTCAGATTGCTGCAGGAAATGAAAATATTTAGAAAGCCACAGAGCAAGCTGTGACTGTGTATGAAGCTGAAGACAGCACGTTTAACGTGCACACAGCATGTTCTATCGCTTGCAGAGCACCTGCATCTGATACCTCATCGGCACACATTAGAATGGAGTCTGATTTAGCTGAGTTAAACATAGGGCAACAAATGTTGAGGAATAAACATACCTAGGAAGAAAAAGTGGAACAGCCTCAAAGAAACGGGGAAGAACAGGCGAAACAGCTTCGGAGAACCTAGGAGCTCTGAAGAAAATGGGAGCAGAAGGAAAAGTAATTTCAGAAAAAAGTAGAGCAGCTTAAGTTGCAGGAAGAAATTGCAGCCAAGATGACTAAAGTTAAAGTGCTAAGGGCTTCAAATGGCATGGGTGCTAAGCGTGCTCCAGCAGAGCAGTTCTATGGAGAGAGTTCCTTTGCTGCCATGGAACAGAGAAATTCCAGAATTTCAGTGGAAATGTCAGTGTGGATACATTTGAGGAGCAAATGTCTACGAGCCACGAGTTTGAACCCCAAGCGGTAGTTCAGGGTATTCTCTCAGCTTGTACCGAGGAGGTACTCTGAATCTATGCAATATCCAATAGCATGAGGTGCTGCAGAGGACATTGATTTACAGCACGATGATACTCATATTTCAGATGATGGAAGTCCAACTGCCGCATAAAGACACTAAATGAAATAACAAGCATAGTGATGCAACAACAAAGCATTGCATCTCTGCCTAAAAGAGAAATTCAAACCTTCAATAGCGGTCCTTTGCAGTGTTATTCATTTATGAGAGCTTTCAAGAACAGCATTGAAGGCAAGACTGATAATTATAGTGACAGTCAACGCGAGTGAATGTGCAGATGCTGGAAATAAATAAAAAGACAAAATGCTGGCAGAACTCAGCAGGCCAGACGGCATCTATGGGAGGAGGTAGTGACGACATTTTGGGCCGAAACCCTTCATCGGGAGTGGCTCACTCCTGATGAAGGGTTTCGGCCCGAAACTTCGTCACTACCTCCTCCCATAGATGCTGTCTGGCCTGCTGAGTTCTGCCAGCATTTTGTCTTTTTATTATAGTGACAGTCTCTATTTTCTCCAACGGTTCACTGGAGGTTACCCTAGGGAGCTTGTCAAAGGTTGCCAGCAGGCAGCCCGGAGCAAGGATATCTAAAGGCCCAAGCTTTACTTCAGGAACATTTTTAGGGATGAACAGTCTATATGGAAAAGGCTTTTTCTTGGCCACATATCAAATCAGAAGATGTGAAGCTCTTCAAAGCTCTTAGAGGCTGTTGCAATGCTATGCAGGACATGCGTGAGTTGGACACGCCTACTAATATGAGAATTGTCATGAATAAATTGCCTGAGAAACTTTGGGAAAGATGGAGATCGGTGGTGTATCAGGCACAAGAAAGGCACAACCGTAAGGTTACTTTCACTGGCATTGTTGATTTTATTGAAAGGGGAGTAAAAGATTGCTACACACCCAGTGTTTGGGGGGGGGGAAATACATTGCTACATTACAGGCATTAAGTAAAGGTGTGAACAAAACTTGATGACAGACTCAATCTCAAGCTGAAGTAAGAAGCTTTGTCCCTGTTACAAGTGTGGAGACTGAAACTAAAACTGAGCCTGGAACTGATAAAAAGGGAGTAGATTCAAAAGAAGCGGTGAGTGAAACAAGAACTACAGTGAGTACTGCCTTGGTATCTAATGGTCTTACGGGGTCTGGTGATCATGGTTGTAAACTTCCTATAATTCCAGTTCAGGTGAAGTCTAAGAAGAGAAACAAGACAATGGTTATTTATGCTTTCCTGGGTCAAGGAAGCACAGCAGTGTTCTGCACAGTGAGCCTCATGAACAAGCTCAACCTGCCAGGAAAAGGAACACGCATTCTCTTATGCAAAATGGGTCAAGAGGAGGTCGTGCATAGGATTGGAAGTGGCTGGCTTAGAAAGGGCAAACTATTGTGAAGTGCCTAACATCTATACGCAGGAAAGCACGCCTGTCCACAGAGGGAGCATTCTTCGTCAGAGAGATCTGCAGGAATGGTCTCACCTGAAACATTTCGTTTGCTGGAAATTGAGCTGCTGATAGGGGTGAATGTGCCTCAGGCATTGGAGACACTACAAGTGATTCATAGTGTTAATGATGGACCCTATACAGTGAGAAAAATGCTGGACTGGACTGTTAATGGACCATTGAAAGGAGATCATAATGGAGAAGAGATTACGCTCAGCCGAAGTAGATAGTTTTGTGCTTGGATGAGCTTTTGTTGCAGCAATTCTAGTCGCATTTCCCCGAATGCAGGCGAGAGGGACAACCTGGCTTGTCAGGAGAATATCACAATCCAGGACAGTACCTCCTCACCAAAAGAGGACATTTGTGTAAACATTGAGATCTCATGTCTCCTGTGTCTTGGTAGCATGTGGTTGTAATTATTCTAGTATAATAATTAGGGACTGGAATGTAGGAGTGGTGTGTCTATTTCGATCTGCATTGTATTGTGTGGCACATTTACTGTGTTTATTATGGTAACTAGTCACCTGAGTGGGGTGAGGTCACTCAGTCACATGAACAAAGGGAATAAATCACATTTGTGCTTTGCTCATAGCAGGCTAGGGACAGATGAGTGTCGTATCTTTTGCTGACTGCTCAACTACACTTGGATACGCTGAGGTTTCACCGCTTTCAGTGTTTGCTAATTGGTAATAAAGGATTGAATACATATCTTTGACTTTTGGAGGAATAATTTTTGGAGTAAGGACACATTGTGCAAGTATAACAAATCCATAGGGTCGCTGGAAGCGTCAATTGTTCTGGTTTTGGTTTGGCTACAGGATCCTTAGATGAACAAGTCACTCGATTCATGTTTCATGAAGGAATCAATAGGCTATTGGTTGTACATCATGCTTGGCTGTGCAATAAATAGACACTTCATGTACAAGCTGTGTGTAAACCTCTTAAAGCAATGGAATCAGATTTCTTATTTATGATGTGAAATCTATTGTTTTCACACAATGCAGTACAGTGCAGACAAAACTCTATGAATTACACAAAAACAAATAATTAGTGCAAAATATGGGTTCATGAACCATTCAGAAATCTAATGGTGTGGAGGGGTGAAAAAGCTGTTTCTAACAAGTTGAGTGTGGGTCTTCAGGTTCCTGTACGTCCTTCCTGATGAAAACGAGAAGAGGTCTTGATCTAGTTGGTAGAAATGAGAAGAGGTCATGTCCTGGATGGCGAGGGTCCATAATGATGGATGACTCCTTTCTGAGGCACCACCTCTTGATGTCGGTGAGGGTCCTTGATGATGTGAAGAGTTAAGCTCCTGATGGAGCTGGCCACATCTACACAGCCTCTTGTGACCCTGTGATTTGGAGACTTCATACCAGGTTGAGATGCAACCAGTCAGAATTCACTCAACCATGCACCTATAGCAATTTGAAGATCCTTTGGTGACATACTGAATCTCCTCACTCTTAATGATGTAGAGCTGCTGGCATGCCTTCTTAGTGATTGAATCAATATGTTATGCCTAGGATTGACCCTCAGATGCTGGCACCAAGGAACTTGATGCTGTTCATCCTTTGCACTGACAAACCCTCAAGGACTGGTGTGTTTTCTCTAGTCTTCCCCTTCCAGAGGCTCACAATCAGTTCCTTGGTCTTGCTGATATGCAGTGCAAGGCCCAATTGAAAGGACAGAACAAAATTGGTCTGAGGGTCAATTAGAACTTAATGACCTATTCTCTGAAATAAAACAGGAGATGTAGGAAACATTGTTTCTTCTCTTGCCTTCATTGGTCATGGCCATGACATTGAAAAAGTTGGCAGGATATGGTGCAGTTGTTTCAGACTTTGGTTAGGCTACATTTGCAGTTATTATGGATGCCATGGTATGGAGACTTTGGAGAGGGTGCAGAAAAGGTTCACCAGGATATTTCCTGGTTTGGAGAGTATTAGTGATAACAAGAGGTTAGACAAGTCCTTTTCTCTGGAGCATTAGGGAATGTGGGGTGACTTGATAGAAGTACCTAACATCCTAAGACCTAGATAGGGCACATAGTCTTTTTCCCCACAATGGAATCATCAGATACTAAATGCATAGTTTTCAGGTGAGAAAGGGAATGCTCAAAAGAGAATTATAACAGTTCCAGGTACCTGGAAAAGATTTGCAGAGGAGGAGGTGGAAATAGATATAATAGGGATGTTTAGGAGTCATTTAGACAAACACAAACATTACAGTGATTCCCAACCTTTGTTATGCCATGGTCCAATACTATTAAGCAAAGGGTCTGTGGACCCCAGGTTTGGAACTCATGGAATATAGGGGTAAGGACCAGCTGCGGGCAGATGGGATCAGTTAACTTGGCATTGTGGTCAAAGCACATGTGGTGGGCCAAACACCTTGCTCCTGTTGGGTCTCATTGCTCAGGTTAATTGCTATTCTTACTGTAACTCTGGGGTACTCAGCTCCTGTGCTGGCTTTGCTGGACAACAGAAATCCACGTGACCTGATTCTAATTTTCAGCAGACGTTCTGCATTGGCTATTGGTACAGCTGAATCTGTTTCTGGGCACAACAGTGTTCAATTATGGGCTTCCCTGGGGGACCCAAACAGTAGTAATTGAAGGAAGTTGACTATTGGATGAGGAATGAATGGTAGATGCCATGTTTAAAATTATCCTGACGATTGGCCCTTTTGGACTATGGGGGGGGGGGGGGCTGATTCTTTGAAGAACAAATGGAGTTGCACATCGTCCCACAGTGCCTCGTAAACCATTTCTATGGCTAGAGCATCTCTTCTACCAGCTTTGAAGCTCAGCAGTCATGTTCATGGTTTGTGCAGCTTTTGCTTACTGTGCTCCTCTGGAGGGCAAAACTTTGTCTCCAGTTCACACCTGCACTTAGCCAGTTACTGAAGCCAAACGGACTTTGGGGTTCCAAATGAAACCACTGGCTTCTGTCTGTTTCAACCTTGGTCCTTCATGGAGTCCTGTATATGTCTGGGCAATGTCAAACTCAGGCAAGTTGTCTGGTGATGTCAGTACTCTCGCAGTGGATTCCCCCTACACTGAGGTTCACCTACTGATTCTGTCTGAGTCCTACTTCACCTATCAACTTCGGCAGGAGATCAGCTACCGACTTATATGCCTTAGTGATTTTTCTACCTACTAGAAATGTATCAATAAGAGTGCGGAGAATTGCCAGGACTTGAGGACCTGAGGAAAAGGTTGAATAGGTTAGGACTTAATTCCCTGGAGCATAGGAGAATGAAGGGAGATTTGATAGAGGTATACAAATCAATAAGGGGCATAGATAGGGTAAATGCAAGCAAGCTTGTTCCACTGAGATTGGCTGAGACTAGAACTACAGCTTGTCCTGACGAAGGGTCTCAGCCTGAAACATCGACAGTGCTTCTCCCTATAGATGCTGCCTGGCCTGCTGCGTTCCACCAGCATTTTGTGTGTGTTGCTAGAACTACGGGTAATAGTTTAGGGTGAAATGTGAAATATTTAAGGGGAACCTGAGGGGGGATTTCTTATCTCAGAGTGATGATAGGGTGGAATGAGGTGCTGGTGGAAATGGTGGATGCAGGTTTGATTGAAATATTTTAAGGAAAATTCAGACAAGTACATAGATGAAGAGTGCCTGCATTGATTGCTGGTTGCAGAGGGAGGTATGAAGGCCTAAGCTTAGAAACTTGTTGATTAGTACTGAGGAGATGATGGTGTTCAAAAGCAGTTTGACATGTGTATTGCTGTTGTCCAGATTTTCTAAAGCTGAGTGGAGAGGCAGTGTGATTGCATCCACTGTAGATCTTCTGTGGCGACAGGCAAAGTGCATTGGGTCCAAATCCTTGTTTAGGTAGGAGTTAGTTCTAGCCATGACCTACCTCTCACAGAACTTTATCACAGTTGACGTCATTTGGGTAGCTCACCCTGCTCTTCTTGGGTAACGGTATCAACTAGAGGCCACTGTTTCAAAGTAATGAGTCTTTGAACCTCAAAAAGTGACATGGGTGAGGTCCTTAAATATTTTTAAGCCAGATATAAATAGATTTGTGATAAACAAGGAGATTAAAGCTTTCTGGGTGTAACCATAATTGCAGAGTGAGGGTTACAGTCAGATCAGTGATGATGGAATTAAAAAGCAGAGCAGGCATGAGAGGTTGAATGACGTTCTACTCCAAGTTTGCATGCATCTGTTGTAATAATTCTTAAATGTCATTGAACAATGGATTTAAAAACTAGAAAAAGATGGTCTCTCAAGTTTGGTTAGGATTTGATGCTCTGCCACAGGCTTTCCTCCTGTTACAGGCAGGTCAAGGGCATTCCTGGGATGTGGGTTGGTGGGATCAGCCTCCACATCTGAAGCAGGTAAGGGGGTGGTGATTTTAGGCAGTGCACTGTGCCTGGTCAGATCCAATCTATTAAACAGCAACTTTAATCCAATCTAATTAACGGAAGGTAGTAATCCAATCTAATTGATGCAAAGTAGATTGGTGGGCAATTAAAGTAATATTAATTAAAATTGCTTGGATCAGTGCCATTGATGATGTTTACACAGATTTCTGCATGGACAGCCAGAGCTGCTCATTCAGAGGCAGCGGTATTCCTCACTAGAAACTGCGAGTCCATTTTGAACTTGCATTCATTCCTTCTAACTCCAGTATGAATATCGTACTGGGTTGAATTGACAAAAGACACTTTTGTTTTGAGGGCAAGTTGGAGTACTACTCCAACATGCGAGCAGCCTTCAGGAGGGTGAACCCACGAAAAATAATTCAGCCCAGATGGGATATCTGGTCAAGTACTGAAGACCTGTGCTGATCAGCTGGCTGGCGTGTTCACTGAGATCTTTAAACCTCTCACTTCAGCTATGAGTGGTACTCACCTGCTTCAAGTAGGCATCAGTTATACTGGTGTCCTGTGATGACCTGTCTCAATGATTGGCATCCAGTAGCACTTGCATCCACAGAGATGAAGCCTCTTGAGAGGTTGTTGATGGGACATGTCAACTCCTGCCTCAGAAGTCACATGGATCTGCTTCAATTTGCCTGCCAGAGCAGCAGGTCCACAGTAGATGCCATCCCATTGGCTCTTCACTCAACCCTTGAACATCTGGACAGTAAAGGTGCATAGATCAGAATGACTACATCTCAGCATTCAGTAAGATCATCCTCTCAAAACGAATCAATAAGCTTCAAGACCTCTGCCTCAATACCTCCTTATGCAATCGGATCCTGGATTTCCTCACTGACAGAGACCAGTGAGTCCAAATTGGCAACAATATCTCCTCCATGATCTCCTTCAGCACAGGTGCGCCACAAGGCTGTGTGCTGAGCCCCCGCTCTACTCATTTTGCACTTGCGACTGTGAGGCTAAGCACAGCTCCAATGCAAATTCAAATTTGCTGATGCCACAACAACAACCTCTCACTCAATGTCAACGAGACCAAGGAGCTAATTATTGGCTTCAGGGGAAGGAAACCAGATGTCCATGAGTCTGTTCTCAGCAGATGATCAGAGATGGAGAGGGTTAGCAACTTTAAGTTCCTAGATGTAATTGTTTTGAGGATCTGTCCTGGGCCTGGCTCGTAAGTGCAATTATGAAGAAAATACAGTAGCACTTCGAATTACTTAGGAAGATTCAACATGATATTTAAAAATTTGACAAACTTATATATTAACTGGCTGGATCACAGCCTGGTATAGGAACACCAATGCTCCAGAATGGAAAATTCTACAAAAAGTAATGGATATAGCCCAGTCCGTCACAGGTGTAAAGCCCTCCCAACTAGTGAGCATATTTACATGGAATGCTGTCACAGGAAAGCAGCTTTCATCATTAGGGACCCCCATCACCCTGGAGGTGCTTTCTTCTCGCTGCTGCTGAAGGAGGCACAGGAGCCTCAGGGGCTTTCATCAGCAGGTTCAGGAACAGTTATTACCCCTCAACCATCAGGCTCTTGAATCAAGGGAGAAAACTCCACTCAGCTTCACTTGCCCCATCATTGAAATGGTCCCATAGCATATGGCTCACTTTCAAGGACTCTTCATCTCATCTTCTTGATATTTATTGATTCATTGTTTGTTTATTATTGTTTCTTGTATTTGTACAGTTTGGTTATTTATTTATAAATTTTTTCCCTTTTCTCTCTCTCTCTGTCCCTCTCACAATCACTCCTTGCCTGCTCTCCATCTCCCTCTGGAGCTTCTGCACTTTGGTTGAATGTCCTCATTGGTCTTTCAATGATTCTGTTATTGTTATTATTCTATAGATTTATTGAATATGCCCACAAGAAAATTGATCTGAGTTGTATTTGGTGGTATAAATGTACTTTGATAATAAATTTACTTTGCTCTTTCATGTCAAATATATGGCATGAGTTCCAAAACCTGTTACAAAGGAAAACTTTGTTAACTGCTTTTTTAGAGAAAATTATACCTCCCAAAACAAAAGAAAATGCAAGTGATTTTCTTTGTGAACTAAATGTCAAGAACAATCACAACATTTAATAAATGATATTTGACTGGATCTAATCTTCAGTGTGACCTTGCAACAGGAGTTTGTTGCTATTTTCTAGTCTTCAAAGGATTGTCACATGAGGAGCTCGGAATGCTGTCCGAGCTGGCAGTGTGGTTGAATGCTTGGCTATTTATGGTGCTCTCATCCTCAGCTTTTGTTTACGTTAAGTCACGTAAGGTAATGCAGTTAAAAATACAACCCTTCTTATTACTACATTTAACCACACAGTAGGCAAATTTATAGGAACTAAATTTTTTTCAATTTTAATCTTTGTTTCTCAGTTTCTACCCACTGTCAAAGTCCCTCGATAAACCTTTCCCCATGGATAGTGACATACAATTGACTATTGCTTTTTGGAAGCGTGATCATGGTGAGAACTAACTCCCGCCGAGCAAGGAGCTGAACCATTACAATTTGCCTACTGGAACAACAGGTCTACAAGTGGGTGCAATCTCACAGGCTCTCCACTCAGCTTTACCTGGGCAACAGCAGTACATGTCAAACTACTCTTTGTTGATTACAGCTCCACATTCAGAAACTTCACCTCCTCAGTACTAATCAACGAGCTTCTAAATTTAGACCTGGAAACTTCCCTCTGCAACCGGCGATCAGCACACACACACACACACACACACACTTCAAGGATGTGTGTTTAACCTACTGCTCTGTTCTCTCTACAGCCATGACTGTGTGGCTAGACTCGGCTCAAATAACACCACTGTTGTCAGAATCTCAGATGACGACAAGGAGGTGTACACGAGTGAGGTAGATTGTCTGTTTGAGTGGTGCTCCAACAATAACCTTGCACTCAACCTCAGCAATACCAAGGAATTAACTGTGGACTTCAGGAAGATGAAGTTGAGGGAGCACACACCAGTCCTCATTGAGGGATCAGTTGTGCAAGGGGTGAACAGATTCAAGTTCCTGGGTGTCAATATTTCTGAGGATCTATCCTGGATAGATCCCAACACATTGATGCTATCATGAAGTATGCACACCATTGGCTGTACTTCATCAGGAAATTGCTGGGATCAAAGATGTTACCAAAGATTCTGATGAATTTCTAGAGATATTTCGTGGAGAGTTCTCTGGTTGCATCTCTGCCTGGCATGGAAGCACTAATGCACAAAATCAAGAGGCTGAAGTGGGTTTACACTCAGCCACCTCCATCACAAGCACAAACCTTTCCACCATCAAGATATTTTCAAGATGATGGCAGCTATTATTCTGGACCCTCATCATATTCTTCTCATTATACCATCAGGAGGAGGTACAGGAGCCTGAAGACACACACACTCAATATTTTTGGAGCAACTTCTTCCCCTCTGCCATCAGATTTCTGAACGTCCATGAACCCAGCACGACCTCACTATCCTTCGTTTTGCACTATTTACTTTTTTGGTAACTTGTTTATTTTATTTATTGTTTTGCGCTACTGCCACAAAAGCAACAAATGCACATTAAGTGACAATAAACCCGATTCTGGTTCACCTGTCTTTAAATTAGAGTTCTGAGTTTTGGGATGTTTTGGCTGCTAATGGGTAAGCCTAGAATTGTGTTGCCATTCAGGGAGCTTCTGGAGGTCTTTGTTATTGAACAGATTTTACGTTTTCTAGTCTAATTATTGCTGGTTCTTCTTTGGGGGGGTGGTGGCATAATTGATGTGTGGACAGAGCTGGATGGTACATGTCAGTTTCAAAAGTTCTGTGATAATTTGCTTGTACAGTATATCTACAAAATACAAATGCTCTGTTACTGCTCCTATAATCTGACATATTCACTCCCACCCTCTGCACTAAGTAAACAATGGTTAAACTATGCACACTGTAATAACTGATCCTCACTAATCTGGGCCTCAAGTTCTGGGTGCTTATTTTGGCTGTAGTGTTTATAAGCTATTGAAGAAGATTATGATCTCTAATACACACTCCAAATATGTTTTGAAGCCTTTATTCCCACCAAAGCATGGGGGCATATTAGTTGCCCAAATGAAATCCAACGAAGGTTTGAATGAAAAACATAAAAAACACAAAATGCTGGCAGAACTCAGTAGGCCAGACAGCATCTATGGGAGGAGGTAGTGACGACGTTTTGGGCCGAAACCCTTCATCAGGAGTGAAGTAACCTGGGATGGTCGAGGGGGGATAAGAAGTGGGGGGAGGGATAAAGTAGAGAGCTGGGAAGTGAAAGGCTGGAGGGAAATGGGCTGGGGGAAGGTGGAGAATTATGGGAAATAAAAGAGAAAGAAAGGTAGGGCTGGGGGGAGATTATAGTGAGGGGGGAAAAAGAGAGAGAAAGAGAACCAGACTAAAATAATAGATGGGGATGGGGGTAAGGGTGGGGGGCAGGGGTATCAACGGAGGTCAGTGAGTTGGATGTTCATGCCGGCAGGAAGGAGGCTACCTAGGCGGGAGATAAGGTATTGCTCCATTGATCTGCGTGTGGCCTCATCTTGACGGTAGAGGAGGCCATGGACAGATATGTCGGAGTGGGAGTGGTCAAGGTTTGAATGAAATTGCCATGTTACAAATAGTTATCGTATATTTTGGGTGTTCTTCAAGAAATTCAATGGATATTGTCTGGTGGTGCACAAGTTCAGTTAACATTTAGTGAGGTGTTGCTGATGGAAGTGTACATATAGTTATAAATGTAATGGTTCCAAGACACAACCTAGGAGAGCCCCATTATTCAGAAATCAGAGTTTTAATCAGCTCCATGTGACTTGTGCAGAAATTGTTGTTCATGGGCGCAATGTTGATTTTTTTCAAGGGATTGTTGCAGACATTTTCAGTCATGGACAATATCATAGGTGACAGGTTGAGTGGAAACAGATATCTAGTTTCCACTTGTATTATTAGTGAAGGTAGTTTGTCATGGTATTTCTCCCTGGTTTTAAACCACATTACTCCTTTATTATATGTTCATCTAAGAATTACACATCTTTGCAATTAAACCATTGCCCAGGAACTGGGAATGGAGCAACTTGAAAAATAAATACAGGAATAGGCCACTCAGCCCTTTGAAGCTGTTCCATCATTCAAAATGATCATGGCTCATCCTCTGCCCCAATACCCTATTCCTGCTCCCTTGATATATTTTGTATTTATAAAGGTTCCTATTTCTTCAAATATATCCAGAGTTGTCCATAGAAAAGAATCTCATAGGTTCATCACTCTTCCCTGTTCAGAAATTTCAAAAATAGAAATAAAAAAAATAGTGATGTAGTCTTCATGGGTTCAATGTCCATTCAGAAATCGGATGGCAGAGGGGAAGAAGCTGTTCTTGAATTATTGAGTGTGTGCCTTCAGGCTTCTGTATCTCCTACCTGAACGCAGCAATGAGAACAAGGCATGATCTGGGTGTTGGGGGCCCTCAGTGATGGACGTTGTCTTTTTGAGGCATCGCTTCTTGAAGATGTCCCAGATACTATGAAGGCTAGTGTCCATAATGGAGCTGACATATTTTACAACTCTCTGCAGCTTAACTCAATCCTGTGCAGTAGTCCCCACCCCTGCCCCGCACCAGCCAGTGATGCTGCCAGTTAGGATGCTCTCCATGGTACATCTGCAGAAACTTTCAAGTGCTTTTGCTGACAGACCAAATCATCTTGAAACTCCTAATGAAATATGGCTGCTGCTGTGCCTTCTTTATAACTGCATCAAAATGTAGGGTTCAGATTAGATAATGATATATAGCTTCTTTCTTTATTTTCAAGGTAGTGATGTCATCTGTAGGTTATTTTAGTTTGGGCATCTAATCATAGGTGTGTATTATGGTGAAACATAAAAATTTGCAGCACATTACAGGCCTTTCAGCCCACTGTTGTGCCAACCATGTAACCTACTCTAGAAACTGCCTAGAATTACCCTACCACATACCCTCTATTTTTCCAAGTTCCATGTATCTTTCTAAGAGTCTCTTAAAAGACCCTGTTGAATCCGTCTCTACTACCTTTGCTGGCAGTGCATTCCATACACCCACCACTCTGTGTGGGGGAAAAACTTACCTCTGACATCTCCTTGTACCTACTTCCAAGCGCCTTAAAACTATGCCCCCTCAGGTTAGCCATTTTAGCCCTGGGGGAAAAAAGCCTTTGGCTATCCACATGATCAATGCCTCTCATCATCTTGTACACCTCTATCAGGTCACCTCTCATCCTCAGTTACTCCAAGGAGAAAAGGCCAAGTTCACTCAACCTATTCTCATAAGGCATGCTCCCCAATCCAGGTAACATCCTTGTGTAAATCTCCTCTGCACTCTGTCTATAGTATCCACATCCTTCCTGTAATGAGGTGACCAGAACTGAACACAGTACTCCAAGTGGGGTCTGACTAATATCTTTATAGCTGTAACTTTACCTTACAGCTCTTGAACCACTTCATACTTATCTGGGTTGAACTCCGTCTGCCAATTCTCAGCCCAGTTTTGCATCCTATCAATGTCCCAGTGTAACCTCTGTCACCCTCCACAATATCCACAACACCCCAACTTTTGTGCCATCAGCAAACTTACCAACCCACCCTTCTACTTCCTCATCCAGGTCATTTATAAAAATCACAAAGATCCCAGAACAGATCCTCGCAGAACATCACCGGTCACTGACCTTCATGCAGAATATGAGCCATCCACAACTGCCCCTGCTTTTTGTGGTCAAGCTAATTCTGGATCCACAAAGCAAGGTCTCCTTTGATCCGATGCCTCCTTAATTTCTGAATGAGCCTTGCACAGGGAACCTTATCAAATGCCTTACCTGAAATCCATATACACTAAATCCACTGCTCTACCTTCATTAATGTGTTTTGCCACATTCTCAAAGAGTTCAATCAGGTTCGTAAGGCATGACATACCCTTGACAAAAGCCATGCTGATTGTCGCAAAAGTCTAGCTGTTCGCTTAGAATAGGTTGGGAGCTTCAGGCGGTCTCGACTGAATTTTATTATAATTGAATTGTATCACTCAGCTGTTTTCCAAATGATTCACAGTTGATCTCGTATTACTGGCTTGCTTTTGACGTATGTTGAGGTCATCAGCACTTGCTGTGTTTTGTGAAGGAAATATTGCAGAACTAATTTCTGACATGAGTACATGGAGTTAAAATGCAACAATTGAGCAAGTGCTCTCTCAGTTGCACTACTCTTTCAGAAGTTTTGCTCTCACCGTATCCTGCTGAGACACTGACCATTCTGAAACATGACATGCATGAAGTTGGAATGATAGGCCGTAAGAAACAATTAACATTGCAGGAATAGTTAAGGCTTGTGATTAAAGTGTAAGTGAATCCTTTAGCAGTTTGATGACTTAATTACTGTCAAATGATTCCCCTAGCTCTGAGCATTTTGTTTTAATATGGCATTCCATTTCTTTGCATTATAATTACATTATAAAAATTATTAAGTTATGAATGGGCATTATAAAAAAATCATAATTAAGTTTCATTGTCCCCTTTGCCTCCCATTTAATCGATTTTTCAAAGTTATTACATTTTGTACATGTGGTGGGTGGTACAGCAGTCTCCCAGCTGCAGTGATCCAGGTTTGATTCTGACCTCCAGTGTTGAGTTTACAAGTTCTTCCCGCGGCTGCACGGGTGTCCCCTGGGCGCTCCAGTTTCCTCATGCATCCCAAAGACGTTCTGGTTTGTAGCTGACTAGGCCACTGTAAAATTATCCAAGTATAGATACTGGTGGGAGTGCAGGTTCTGGGGGGGGGGGGGAGATAAGATTGCCCTATAAACCAGTTTGCTCAGAATGCCCTTCTCTGTCATGAGAAAACATTATATATCAGTGAATTATATTCCAACTGATCTAGAGTCACAAAGGTACAGCACTTAAACAGGCCCCCTGGCTCACCAAGTCATAGGGTCATAGAACATAAAGTCAAATCCTTACTAACTACCATTACTTACACTAATCCCACTCTAATCCATTTTATTCTCCCCATGTTCTTCCTAACTCTTTGTCCACTTTGGCTGCACACACTCTGGGAAATTTACAATGGCTAATTAACCAACTGATCCGAATGTTTGGTGGAGAGAGTTGCCTCAGTTGTAGCAAGGACTAGGGCTCAAGCCGAAGGCTTGCATTGTAGCCTGCCTTCTGGGCTCAGTTGCAGGTAGCCTCTCCCATTGGTGCTGTCCTCCAGCATTGGATCAGTGGAATTGCAGGCCGGACTGCTGAGAACCATCAATTTGCGGGTCTTGTTGCTCAGGATCTTGGACTAAAAATGTGTTTTCTTACCCAACTTATTTGAATGTGCTTATGTTTTTGCACCTTAGACCCAGGGGAATGCTGTCTCGTTTAGATGTATGGCTTGAATGACAATTAAACTTGATTTGATTTGAATGATTTCAGGGCATGAGAATGTGCAAATTCCAGTGATGGCACCAGGAGCCAGGATCAAACGTAGTTTACTGGATTTGTGAGGCAGTTGCCTTATTGACTGCCTGCCACTCATTTCTTTACCAGCTAAGATAGTTCTTGGTATGGTCAGGATTTTGACTGGTTAAGGAGAAATATGGCTGTTGCTCCATTTGCACAGAGCACTGTACTGGTCTGGTTTACTAATAATGGCAACGTCTGCAGATTTAGAGCTCCTTTAAGAGTAGCACGGTTCAGGAGATGCTTAGAGCATAATCTGGCCCAATGTGTTTCACTGGTGTCAGAAGATTGTTGACAACAGACTTGATGATAATTGCTTTCTTTTTAGGAGCTGAACACTGGGACTTGTTGCTTTGTTTCACATCAGATGAACTTGATGATGACAGGTGCCTTCAAAAGGAAATGTTTGAACAGCTCCGACTCCATCAGAAGGTAATTTTCTCTGGAGTTATGACAGGTCTTGCCTTTGTTTACAATAATGTTCTGAGTTTTGCTTTTGCCAGACACATCAAACTTCAAAAGCTGGTAATAGGCTAAAGTAACCCTTCAGAACCTGAGCTGCTGTGTAATGACATAAGTCATAGAAAATTTTTTAACATCACTGCAGGTTGAGACTTTGCTTGTACACAATGAAGGCCTTTTGACAGAAAGTCAGTCATCTTAAATCAGGAGTTCCCAAGTTTCTTTATGCCATGGATCCTTACCATTAACCAAGGAGTCCATGCACCCTGGGTTGGGAACCTCAGCCTTAAATTATATTCCTATAATGTGATTACGTAGCCAAAGGTCTGTCAGCATCTAAACCCAAGATAATTTGACATAATTAATGGTTTGTATCATAACAATACTAGATTACAAATGAAGCAAATATTTTTTCAATCTTATCAATGTTTGTGTGTTGGTAATTATGTACAATTAGTTAATCTAATGGAATTATCTTTTGTTTTCATGCCATAGTGTATTGTGTAGTGCAAAGGAATTGTACAGGACATTTCGGGCATATGTAGGGGTCTATCAAGAATTAAAATTTTATTGCTTTTTGATTTAATTACTTTCTACCATGGGCTATTATTTTAAAAGGGACATGGGTGGTACAGTGGCCAGTTTGGGTGTCCAGTCAACTATATGAGTGGTAGGTAGAAGCAGGAGAAGTCAGCAGCCTAGTTCAGGGTGTCTATGCAGTGCAAGGAGAGGGAAGCTTGAGCCAGTCTAGATGGGTGTTCATTTACTGCCCCGTTAGGGGTTTGAATTTAGTGCCTATAAGAAGTATTCACCTCCCCTTTGGAAGTTTTCATGTTTTATTGTTTTACAACATTAAATCACAGTGGATTTAATTTGGCATTTTTGACACCATCACAGAAAAAGACTTCCATGTCGAAGTGAAAACAAATTTCTACAAAGTGATCTAAATTAATTACAAAGATAAAACAAGGTAATCGATTGCATAACTATTCATCACCTTCAAGTCAGTATTTGCAGGTGCACCTTTGGCAGTAATTACAGCCTTGAGTCTGTGTGGATAGGTCTCTATTAGCTTTGCACATCCGTACACTGCTATTTTTCCCCATTATACTTTACAAAGTCAAGTCAAGTCACTTTTATTGTCATTTTGGCCATAACTGCTGGTACAGTACACAGTAAAGACGAGATAATGTGTTTTCAGGACCATGGTGTTACATGCCACAGTACAAAAACTAGACTGAACTACGTGAAAAAGCAACACAGGAAAAAAACTACACTAGACTACAGACCTACCCAGGACCGCATCAAGCACTGTCAGGTTGCATGGGGATCATGAGTGAACAGTCCTTTTCAAGTCCAGCTATAAATTCTCAATTGGATTGTGGTCTGACTCTGACTTGGCCACTCCAGGACATTAACCTTGTTTTTAAGCCATTCCTGTGGAGCTTTGGCTTTATGCTTGGGGTCATTGTCTTGCTGGAAAACAAATCTTCTCCCAAGTCACAGTTCTCTTACACACTGCATCAGGTTTTCCTCCAGGATATTACTACATTCATTTTACCCTCTACCTTCACAAGCCTTCCAGGGTCTGCTGCAGTGAAGCATCCCCATCGCACGATACAGCAACCACCATGCTTCACAGTAGGGATGGTCTGTTTTTGGTGATGCATGATGTTTGGCTTATGCCAAACATAGCGTTTGATCTGATGGCCAAAAAGCTCAATTTTGGTTTCATCAGACCATAGAACCTTCTTCCAGCTGTCTTCAGAGTACCCCACATGCCTTCTGGCAAATTCTAGCTGAGATTTCATGTGAGTTTTTTTCAACAGTGGCTTTCTCTCTGCTATTCTCCCATAAAGCTGTGGCTGGTGAAGCACCTGGGCAACAGTTGTTGTATGAGCAGTCTCTCGCATCTTAGCCACTGAAACCTGTACCTCCTCCAGAGTTGTCATAGGTCTCTTGGTGGCCTAGTCCCCTTCTTGCACGGTCATTCAGTTTTTTTAAGGACAGGACAGGCTGCCGAAGGCAGATTTACAGCTGTGCCATATTCATTCCATTTCTTGATTATTGACTTAACTGTACTTCAAGGGATATTCAGTGAATTGGAAATTTTCTTGTATCCATCTCCTGACTTGTGATTTGCAATAACCTTTTCACAGAGTTGCTTGTAGTGTTCTTCTGTTTTCATGGTGTAGATTTTGCCAGGATACTGACTCACCAGCAGTCAGACCTTCCAGATACTGGTGTATTTTTAAAGCAATCAATTGAAACACCTTGACCACATCCAGGTCTAAAAAAAACCAGATCTCTGTTTACTAATTATGTGACTTCCAAAAGCAATTGGCTGCATCCCTGATGATTTGATGTGTCGAATTAAAGGGGGGAGTGGTGAATACTTATACAATCAATTACTTTGTATTTTATATTTGTAATTAATTTTGATCAGTTTGTAGAGATTTGTTTTCACTTTGACATGTAAGGGTCTTTTTCTGTTGATCAGCATAAAAAAAACCAAATTAACTGCACTGTGATTCAATGTTGTAAAACAATAAAACATGAAAACTTCTGGTGGGGGGAGGTGAATACTTTTTATAGGCCCTATGTATTCAGTTGTTTGTATGTCTGGGTTTTGTTTTTGCATATAAGTCACCTCCCAGGCAGTTCAGGTCCTACTGCCAAAGTCAAAGTACATTTATAATCAAATATTTATACTTTATACCACCTGGAGATTCGTCATCTTACAGAGATCTACAAACCAAAGGAACTCATTAAAACAAAAAAAGATCATCAAACACCCAATGTGTAGAGAAATTTAAAAAAATCTCAGGGAACCTTCACAGCTCCTTCTCTCAGATCCCTGAACAGAGTTAAGGATTGGATCGCAAAGATGTCATTGGATCAAATCTGCATGTTTGAAGTGCTAAAGAATAGATTACCATTGGAAGTTTGAAGGCAGCAAGGAGTTTGACTGACCCACTCCACTTTAAATGTTCTGCCAGTTTTCATCTTGATTTAATTTTTGATGGCCTTTTAAGTTATTTGCAAGCCATATTTATTGTGAGGGCATAGCTGGAAGAGGCAAAGGGCTGAACAAGGGGGGATTTGATAGAAGAATAGACCATGGGATAAAGGGACAGAGAAGGGAAACCGAATCGAGGAAGGTGTGAGTCATGGGCAGGTCATAAGGATGAGAATGGGGAAGAGAAAGGGGGAAAATGGGCCAGAGAGATAAACAGAGGGGACTGGTTACCAGAAGTTAGAGAAATTGATGTTGATGTCATCAGGTTGGAGACTACCAGATGGAATATGAGGTGTTACTCCTGTAATCTGTGTCTAGCTTGAAAGTGGCATTCGAGGAGGCTATGGAGAGACAGGGCCACAGTGCTCCCCTATCAGACTCTTCCTCTTCCCCCCCTCCTAGTTTCTTACATGATTCCCTACTGCACTGCACTTCCCCACTGCCTGACCTGCTGAGTTCCACCTGCATCTTGAGTGTGTTGAGTTACTCATTATATTGAATGTTTGAGCATTGGAGTTCCAATAATTAATAAATGCAAGAGATTCTGCAGATGCTGGAAACCCAGAACAACACATGGAAAATGCTGGAGGAATTTAATTTCAATAAAACACTAACTAAATAAAAATATTTAATATTTCTCTAGTCTATTTTGATTTAACTTTCATATCAAATTCATCTTATTTTTGATTTTCTACAATATATTGTTAAAGAAATACTTTGTTGACTTTAATGTCTTCCCTCCGTATTTTCTTGGTACTTGAGGCATTCTTGCCCATAATTGACTTCAAACAGATTACCGTAGATTCCGGATTTTAAGCCGCTACTTTTTTCCCACATTTTGAACTGCTTTGAACTTTGCGGCCTTTAATACGGAGCGGCTAATGCATTTTTTTTTTTCATGCCGCCTCGTAAACATTTTGCCTCGTAACAGTAGACCAATAAAATTGATGAGTAGTTCACAGAGGTCCAATGAAATTGTACGATAAATCAAGCGCACTTTCACAATTAAATTATTGTAAATCAGTCATTTGTACTCACCCTCATCAACATGGAAAACACTCGAAGAAAAGCATTGTGCTGCCTTTATGGCAGTTATTTAGTTTATAATATTTTCGCTTAGTAATTCATTTTCTAGTTAAAGTTAGAAGAGTTTTAACTATATTTGTTTTCTGTACTACATCGCGGGATGCTATGACGTCACACCCGGTTTCGCCGCGTCTTGTGGGATACCAGTTTGCGATAAACGGAAAGGAGGGGGGGAGCGGCGGAGCCAAAACGCTGCTTTTAAGTTAAAGGCGATCAATAACTTTTCCTGGTAGGCTGCAGTATATATATTTTTTACCAGTCGTTAGGAGATATTGGAATGTTGTTCAGTAAAGAAGTATACGCAACGTATATTTAAAAGTAGCCGCGTTACGGGCACGGTTCGAAAAAAAGCATTTGCAATATGTATTTGTTTTTGTTACCATATGGATTTAATTAAAAGTTAAAAAATCCTCACGTGTAATATCTTTCTGTGTAAATATCTCATATTACAACGTGGGACACCTGCGGCCTAAAATCCGGTGCGGCCTAAAATCCGGTGCGGCCTAAAATCCAGTGCGGCCTTTACAAGTAAAAAATTGATTTTCTTTCTAAAATTAGAGCCAGCGGCTTTTAATCAGGTGCGCTCTGTAGTCCGGAATCTACGGTAGGTTTTTTTTTCCCTCACTTAACCAAGACTGAGGATATGTAACAATTGATCTAATCTCTTCACTGTAGTAAAAGAAGTCTTTCAGGGTAACATTGGGCAGTAGAATTTGGCAACACAGAGGTCAAGACCATTCATCTCTTTTTGGTCTTAAATGCTGGGAATATCGTCAGAAAAATCATCCAAAGCACCTTTTGAAATTTGTCATTTATTTCACAGAGGGAAAAGTAGTATCATTGATCAATGATTTACTTCCAGGTAAACAAGATACCAGGATTAGAGAATACCCTTTGCAGAAAAGATGGCTTTTGTGAAATTATGAAGACTGCCCAAAGCCTACCAGGTAATGTCCTTTTCATATGCATTATTTCTTTGTCCAGCTACACAGTGCTGATTGATATTATTAACCAACTAATTAATACATTAATGGAGCTCTGTTTGATCAGAGTTGCACACTATAGACCTGTTATTTTTAATAATTCACTGCACAGTTAACTGGGTGTGATGTGCTACAAATTTTTGAGAATACTCTTAAGGTAAATTCTCAGATATACCTGCTCATTACATCCTGGAAGTCAGGTGCAAGCTGGATATCTGATGTTGCTACTTCTGTCTTCCTGCTCTCAGCTTCGAGTCCAAACATTGTGAGTTGATTTTGCATTCAGACCCTCAGGGTATTGTCAAGGTGGCTGATGTATGTAGAGTAACTCCATTCATTTGAATAGTACTTCCAAACCTCATTAAATTTAAAAAAAATGCAAGGAAAAAAATCCACAGATGCTAAAAATCTGAAATATTTTTTTTAAAAACTAGGAAACATGAGAAATTTTCAGCAGGTGTAGAAACAAAAATAACATTTCGGGCTGATTGCAGAGAAGAGGGACAGGTGTATAGAATAAAAGGAATGTCTGTGATTGTTGGAGAGACAGAACAAATGATAATGGTGCCAGCTGACAGATGGAGATTAAGTTTTTTTTTTGTTTTGTGTCTTTTCTAAATTGGATCAGTTTAAGTGATCAAGCCTCCACCATCATTATGGCATGATGGCCATGTGAGTCATCCAGTCTCTCTCTTGTTCTCCCACCTCAAAATTACTTTGGTTCTCACCACCCTCCTCCACCTCTGCAACTTTTCCTAGTTGTGGTGAAGGGCTATAACCCCTCTGTTCCTCTTTCTGTCGATGCTGCCTGATCTGTGCAGTATTTCCAGAACTTTCTTTGTCTATTGGTGCAGGAGAGTGCTTTGTTTTTTCCTAATTCAACTTCATTCCTAATGTTAATGTTTTTCATAGAAATCCAGAAGCAAAGCAAATGTTGGACGTAGAGGGGTGGGGGATGGGGATTATTGACCGATTGCATCCACTTCTAGCAGTCTTTAACCAGAGTTGGTATTCACTAATTTACATAGATAGAACAGTACAGCACAGTACAGGCCCTTCAGCCCACAATGTTGTGCCGACCCTCAAACCCTGCCTGCCATATAACCCCCCACCTTAAATTCCTCCATATACCTGTCTAGTAGTCTCTTAAGCTTCACTAGTGTATCTGCCTCCACCACTGACTCAGGCAGTGCATTCCACGCACCAACCACTCTCTGAGTGAAAAACCTTCCTCTAATATCCCCCTTGAACTTCTCTCCCCTTACCTTAAAGCCATGTTCTCTTGTACTGAGCAGTGGTGCCCTGGCTGTCCACTCTGTCTATTCCTTTTAATATCTTGTACACCTCTATCATGTCTCCACTCGTCCTCCTCCTCTCCAAAGAGTAAAGCCCTAGCTCCCTTAATCTCTGATCATAATCCATGCTCTCTAAACCAGGCAGCATCCTGGTAAATCTCCTCTGTACCCTTTCCAATGCTTCCACATCCTTCCTATAGTGAGGCGACCAGAACTGGATACAGTACTCCAAATGTGGCCTAACTAGTTTTATAGAGCTGCATCATTATATTGCATCTCTTAAACTCTATCCCTCGACTTATGAAAGCTAACACCCCATAAGCTTTCTTAACTACCCTATCTACCTGTGAGGCAACTTTCAGGGATCTGTGGACATGTACCCCCAGATCCCTCTGCTCCTCTGCTAATTTGTAATGATTTTAATCTATTTGAGCAGTCTAAGGGCTTGTGAGCATTAAAGACCTTTAGAGAGCAGAGAGCAGGATGGTCGTGGATGCAGGTCACCTGGATGAGTGGTACCTGAGTACAACTAACTGCAGGAATGGCACAGGGGTCGGGATCAGGTATTGGCCTGGGTCAAACAGGATCCGGGTCAGTTCTGTGGAAAACTTGTTTCCAACATTAATCCTTGTCGCCTCGCATCAGTGTCACAACTGTTAAGAGCTGCACACACCGGCAAGGATGGCAAAGCAGTTCTGTATAAAATTTCAGTAATCCAAGCAAGGTGCCAGATTTCAACCTTGTTTATAAATTAATTGAGTTCAGCGGCGAGACCAGTGTGGACCAATCCACTACCTTTGCTCTATCCGCCACAACAGACGTGTTTTCCAGGTGGCCACCCGTTTTAATTCTACTTCCATTCCCATTCCAACGTGTTGGTCCATGGCCTCCTCTACTGCTACGAAGAGGCCACTCTCAGGTCGGAGGAGCAACGTCTCCGATTCCGTCTGGGTAGACTCCAACCTCATGGTATGAACATTAATTTATCTAACTTCCAGTAATCTCTTTTCCTCCGCCCCTCTCCCTTTTACTTTTATTTATAACCCTGAATGAATTATGTCTAATTAAACAATATGTTTACAATATTACTCAAATATTAAATACATTACCTCCCTGCTTGTCTATAAATGCTAATTCAATATAGAATGCATCTCAACTCTAATATGTAAATCTTGCTCTCTCGTCATATTATACAGACACACAGAGACACGTTACACTCTATAATGCAACTTCTATACAGACATCCACAGCAT
This sequence comes from Hemitrygon akajei, assembly GCF_048418815.1. Lineage (NCBI taxonomy): Eukaryota > Metazoa > Chordata > Chondrichthyes > Myliobatiformes > Dasyatidae > Hemitrygon > Hemitrygon akajei. The sequence goes on from NC_133133.1 coordinate 161,631,890, forward strand.
ATTAAATTTTAAACTCTCCCATTCGGGCCTAAATATTTAATTGCTGTAGAGGAATTTCTTACTCTTGCGGGTTAATGTCTTTCCTTTCAAGAGGGGTTACTCTGCTGGAAGGTGAGACTTGTAGTTGTGAAGCAAACTCGGGTTCTAGGCCGCCTTTGGTAGCTGTAGGAGTTGACTCTGGGATTGCAGCAAGTGGTTCTGACAGCTCTGGACATCTTTTTTTTTCCCTCCAACAATTAACTCTGCACTTCTGTGCTGATTGATGTGCCGTCTCCAGGTGACCTCAAGACACAATCGACACTATGTAGGAGAGTAGTCCATTTCTGTCCGTAATCTTTCTAAATACCCATCTTTGATCATCTCTGTAGTCCCTCATCAGGACCGTTTGTCCGGGAGTGAAACATTGAACCCCCTTGTTTGAGGAGTCCTCAGTTTGTCCCAGCTATTTGTGCTGTATTATTCTTCTGAGGCCGGGTTTGAGGAGATTCAAACATGAGCGCAAGGGACAAACCAGGGACATCACAGCTGGTGAGTCATTGGTTGTGGAGTGTGCTGCATTGCGATATGCAAAGAAAAAATTGTTGAGCTTCTGATTCAGTGTGTTCTGCTGACAATGCTCGCAGTGTGTACGTTAGACTCTATACAAACTGTAAGACCATAAGACCTTAACAACTTAAGACCATAAGACAATGGGGCAGAATAGCATACCCATTAAGTCTGTCCTGCCATTCTTATCATGGCTGATTTATTATCTCTCTCAACCCCAAACTGCCTTCTCCCTGTAACCTTTGACACCCTTACTAATCAAGAACTTATTAACCTCCACCTAAAATATGCCCAATGACTTGGCCTCCATAGAGATCTGTGGCTATGAATTCTATTCACCTCCCTCTGGCTAAAGAAATTCTTTCTCATCTCTGTTCTAAAGAGATGTCCCTGTATTCTGTGGCTGAGCCCTCTGGTCCTAGACTCTGCACTATAGGAAACATATTTTCCTCGTCCACTGTATCTAGGCCTTTGAGATCCCCCTACATCTAAACTCCAGCAAGTACAGGCCCAGAGTCATCAACCATTCCTCATATCTTAACCCCTTCATTCCTGGGATCATTCTCATAAACCTCCTCTGGAGACTTTCCAATGCCAACTCATCTCTTGGATAAGGTGCCCGAAACTGCTCACAATGCTCCAAGTGTGCTCTGACCAATCCTTCATAAAGGCTCAGTATTACATCCTTTGTCATATAATCTAGTCCTCTCGAGATGAATGCTAATATTGAATTTGCTTTCTAATGATGATGCAGATTTCATTGACTGTCCATTTCCATCCATGCTTCATGTTTGGCTGATATTCCCTTGTGTGTACGTTCCCTTGTGTTTCCATTGGTCTTCATTATGTTGTCCTTTAAGTTCTACTGACTTAACAATCAAATATCATCGCCATGATCATCAAGTGTCATGTTGTATAATATGGGCGATCATGGTCTTGATCTTAATTGTCCTTGGCAATTTTTTCTGCAGAAGAGGTTAGCTATTGCTGCCGCCTTTGTAAGACTTGTGACCCCAGCCAGTATCAATACTCTTCAGAGATGGTGTCTGGCATCAGTTGTCACATAACCAGGAATTGTGATATGTACCAGATACTCAAACAAATATCCACCACCTGCTCCCATGGCTTCATGTGACCCTAATTGGGGTGGGTGGGGGGGGGGGGTGGCACTAAGCAGGCTACACCTTGCCCAATGGTGACCTGCAAGCTTAGCTTGTAGGGTAAAGCAGTGCTTTACACCTCCTTCGGTAGAGACGTATCTCCACCTTGCACCCGAATGTCAATAATCAAGTATCACATTACTAAAACCTAGAATATTTTTCCAGCTCTGTGTACTTGCCCAACAGATGGTGCAAGTCAAGTTGGTTTTATTGCTGCAAGTTGTTAGCTTTTGACTTGGCAATCTGTTTTGGAAAATTGGAGTGTATAGGCATGAACTGTAACACTTTATTGACTGGAAATAAAGTTGGAATTATAGTTGGGCTATATTGTTCAGGTGATGTACACAATCGGGCATTTGAGAAGGAAAATTATATTTTTAAATGTGATTTTGTGGCTGCTTAATTTATTTGTGTTTATGATCACTGAAATAATTCAAGCAATTGGAAGAAAGGCAAATTGATTAAAATAGCTAGTAAGGGAAATGCTTCATTTGTTTTGATGTTTAAATGTACGTGTGACAGATAAAACTAATCTTTAAATGAATACCTTTAAGGTGTGGTTTCTATGATTTCAGCCTGAAGTTTCTTACACTTTCCCATTCCAAATTGTGTAGAATCATTGTGAAAATGGATGAGGGAAAATATCAAAACCTGAGGCTTGTTGCTTTCCATCTGTTGTCGCTTCCTTAACCTGACTGGCAATGCTGTTGGTTGAACTTTTGTATTCAAAACACACAATTGCTTCTCCTCATCTCAAAATAAAGGGATGAGGTCTAATTGGAGCGTCTTCATCTTCCTGCCATTTTACTAAAGGGTTTCCAAAGTCAATGCCAAGTTTATTATCAAGTACAAATATGCCCATGTGCGGTGGAAAAACTACAAACGTTTGTAGCTTGCAGCAACGTCACAGGCTCATAGCAGCATTCACAAGGAAAGCAGAAGCATAACTTGTACCCACTTTTTACATGAAAGTTCACAATTAGAACAAAAGCAAATGTCATTTTGTGCAAATTGATCATGGCCTTATATAATTAAGGTTTTGCTGGTCGGTTCAAGAGCGGAGTGGTTTAGGGGAAATGGCTGTTCTTGATCTTTCTGGTGTGGGACCTGAGCTTTCCAAACCTCCTGCTTGATGGTAGCAAGGAGCAAATGGCATGACCCAGATGGTGGGGATCTTTGAGCGTTGCCTCCTTGAGTGTGCCTCCTGTAGATGCTATAATGGTGGGGAGAGATGTGCCTGTGATGCATTGGGCTGAATATACTACTGTCTGTGGCTTCTTCTGTTCCTGTGCATTCAAATTGCCATTCCAGGCCATGGTGCAACCAGATGGGATCTTCAGAAATTTACTAGTTTGCAAGAATTGGTCCATTCCATTGCACGGTATTTACTCTAAATCATGTTGATGTTCATGCTCAGTGATATACTGAACTTCCATAACCTCCTAAGAATGTGAAGAAGACTCTGTTAGACCTTGTTTGTAATTACATCCATGCACTGGCCACAGGACAGGTAATCTGATACGCTAACATCCAGGAATTTAACACTGCTGACTCTCTCCACTACTCATTTCCCCCCAACGTAGACTGGTGCATATCTGCACTCCTTCCCCTTTCTCAAGTCAATAAGCAGCTCTTTAGTTTGTCTGATGTTGAGCCGAGAGGTGGTTGTGGCAACACTTCCCAACCAGGTGTCCTAATTCAGCGCGCTGACTCACCTCCGTCTGGGGTTCGTCTAACAACAGTGGTGTCATCGGCAAATTCTACATGGCATATTTTTCACTGGAAAATATAGAAGCTGGAAGAATGGTCCATTCCGTGGCCCAATAGGTCCATCTTAAATCATGTTGATGCTCCCTTTCTGTTCCTTGCATTTCTCTTTCCTTCATCTATTATTCATGGCACGATGAAAGTTTTTGCCTTCCCCAATGGCCATGGAAATAATTTTCCCAGTTTCACGTTCCTTGTACCTTATTTTTTGTTTTCCTGTTCTAACTCTTTTACACCTTGATACAGTTTCTCGTTATTCACCAGATATCTATGGGGGTAATGTAAAGCTATAGTCCACTTCCCTCATCCTTTCGCTAATTAGTCATACCACCTCCCAATTTGAATTGTCCTGTGAGAAAAGGCTACTTTTATTTAATTCTTTCCTTGTATCTTTAGTTTCTCCTGTGTACGGCATGAAAACTCCCTGCGGACCTTTGAGGCTGTTGAGCTATGGTCATCCTAACAAGTCAAGTTTATTGTCATTTAACTACACACATGTATGCCGTCAAACGAGGGCAATGTTCCTCCGAGCCAGGGTGTAACGCACAGCGGTACGCATAACACACAATAACTTAGGAAAGTAAGGATTAAAATCTACAGATGAATTACACATAAATAAACAAAGTAAAGTGCATAAATTAAATATTGTAAGGTACGGGACAGGTTAACCGGTGAGATTTTGAATGTGATGCTGCAGGGAGTTTCAGAAGCCTAACGGCCTGAGGGAAGAAACTGTTTCTCATCCTGCCCGTTCTTGTTTTTATGCATCGGAGTCTCCTGCCCGATGGTGGAAAGTCAACAAGAACGCTGGATGGTTGGATCGGATCCTTGCTAATACCAAGGGCCCTGTGTACACAGCACTCTGATAAATGTCCCCGATGGATGGTAGGGAGACCCCTGTGAGCCTCACAGTTGTTCTCACAAGCCCTTGTAGGGACTTACGGACTGCTGCTCAGCTGCTCCCATATCAGACAGGATAATAAACCATATATAATAGCTAATCTACACACATCCGATGCCATATATAAATTCATTGATGACATAGGTAGTGTTCAGTCAGCGTATAGGAGTGAAATAGAGTCCTGGTGAGAAGACCCATGTCTGGGGTAGGATCTGACATCGAGCCCAATGTCCCATTTTAACAATCTTATTATCCATGTTAATTTTCATTTCCATTCAAATTTTAAACCCTGTTGACTGACTCTAAAGTGCACAAGAAAGTAATAATGAACATGTGGTCCAATGTTTAAAAAAAAAACACACTGGATGACTTTAATTGCACAGCACAAACTCCCAAGTCTTTAATAACCATTAGATGAATGTCATCTGGATCACCGCCTTGATCTATTTTAATTATTTTATTCTTTTTAGAATGAGCCTCTAAGCTATTTTAATATTTCTCACCTACACATGTCTAGTAGACAAAGGAAATTGTGATGTCATTATTTAACTCCACTCCAACACCATAGATGTGCTTGTGTCAAAACTGTCTGGTGTCTGGTTTTATGCAAATAATCTTCTCCGAAGTGTGATTTCCTTTGTATATTTTAAACCAGAGCAAGAAATTAAAGACAGTTTAAATAATATATGGCAAAAATATCGAGTGGATTAATTAATACAAATCACATCTGTAAATAAGTTCAGATCTCTTTAAAAACTGAATTTGAAAGCATAATATCATCGTCTGTTTCATTATTTCAGTTATTTTTAATTCACTTTATTTAAGGAGAATATTGAAATTTTTATATGTCTGACTATCAGAAAGCTGCTCGATTATACATTTGACTCTAGCTCTCAAGATTTGACTCAAGGTTACAATTGCTTCTTACACTTTGGCTAAATCTTTATTTAATTTGTCTCAAACTCTACACTGGCACCTCTTTACAAGCTGCTTTTAAGCCATAATCATGAAAATTGGGTGGGAGGGTGAAGGTGCATTTTTACCAAAGGAGGTGTAAGGCGCTCCTTCCCTTCGCCAGCCTTCAGGTCACCCTTGGACGAGGTGTAGCACCTACTTAGTAGCCCCCCCCCCCCCCCCCACCTGACGAGGGTCACATGAAGCCATGGGAGCAGATAGTGGCTGGTCGTATGAGCAGCCGGTGCATATCACAAATCCTGGTTATGCGACCACTGATGCCAGGCAGACAATCTCTGACGAGTATTGATAATGGCTCGTAAAGACACTGGCTAGAAGAAGGAGAAGGTAAACCACTTCTGTAGAAAAATTTCTCAAGAACAGCCATGGTCAGGACTATGATCGCCCACATCATGTGACTCGGCACGTAATGAATGAGTAATGAAAATAGGGAGAATCTAGCTCCTGCCAGATGGCAAAAGTCAAACCAGATTAAATTCCTAAATGTTGCAGGATGAGACCATTAATGTCAATGCTGGCATTAAATGTCCTTTGAATACAGTGGCTTGCTATGCAGCCTCAAAGAGCTGTAAAGAGTCAACAACTTGTGGTGCAATCAAATGGGCCAGACCAGGTAAAGATGGTACATTTCCTTTTCTGAAGGGCATCAATTGCCCAGAATGGGGTCTTATGGCCGTCTGGCACTTGATATTGGTTGACTTTGGTTGTAAGAGTTAATTTTTTTATATTGGCTTCAGAGTTGACGATCGATTCTCTTTAATAGCTGAGTAAACAGAGTAAAAAAGGCTTTTTAACAGTCAAGTACCAAAATACCAGTTAATCTAAAGGGAAAGATGTAAATGCCACACAATCTGAAGATTATAGTTATGCTGTTCATAGTTCGTCTTTAGCCTGATTTTCATTATGGTAAACGATAACCGCAAGCAATGAAGAGGCGAGAGAAGGTGAGGCTGACTCGAGGGTTTAGGCGTTTGGAAGCAATGCAAAGTCAGAGCGAGGTCGGGGCATGCTTGAGGACAAGTGGGTCGAAACCAGTTCGAGACGGAGTCATGGCGTGCGAAGCAGAGAAGCTTCGGAGCCCATCCACCTAAAGCAAGAGTAAGGCGTGGGTGATTTCAGCGCAGGGCCGATCTGGAAAGGTCAGGTATGGACCAAAATGTGCTGGCGGGGTCCAGGCTCAGAGCCCGTTGAAGTGACAGGGCCCGGATGTTAGAGGGAAGAATAACCCGATGCTTGGACGATTCAAGCACTGGGCCAGGTGCATCAAGCTGGAGGCGAGGGTCGGGTCGGGTCGGTTATGCTTGCTGCTCCACGATGTTTGCTCTGCTCTTCACTGCATTGAGGCTGTAAGCCTGCTCCAGACTACGTATCCATGCACTCACTCTCCTTCTGAATGCAGTTGCTTGCTTTTATTGTTGGCACAATCTGTGTTTGTTTTCTCTCTCAGCACATTAGGCATTTATTGATCTTTCTTAATGCTTTTTTTTTGGGGGGGGGGTTCTTATTTTGTGGCTGCCTGTAAGGAGATGAATCTCAAAATTGTATATTGTATACATACTTCGATAATTAATGTACTTTGAACTTTGATTTACATGAGATATAGGTTCACCCATACCTACTGTACATACGATTGAAGTTTAAAACATTATGGCCAACTTATTGCATAGATTATTTGGTGATTGTGCTTATTTAAATCACTGGGATTGAAATAGTTAGGTTTAAAATTCTCATTTGATGTCTTTGATATAAAAATCACAGCAGCATGGAGTCTGATTCAGTATCTAGGATTCATCTATCATGTGGCCGTATTTTGGTACTTAGGACTGAAAACCACCATAACTAATTTAAATATATAATCCTATGACTTGTTGAAAATGATTATAAAATACTTATTGTGGGGGAGGAGAAGAGTGAACAAATGTGCTTTTTGTGTTGTGACGGGATGTTTCTGACATCTCGATAATCTTGCAGCTTTTTCCCCTCTGGGGAAGACTCCCCATCAAGTCCATCACCCACACATAATGTGTTGAGGTGGCTTTTATAATGTATTTTAAATCTGCACTAGTTCTCTAGAAAGTATATATGTCATTAAACACTAGTTCAGCATTAACAGCAAATGTTTTGTATGTTATTTTGAGCCTTTTACCATGATTGGTTTCTGACCTGTAGTTGGAAATAATCATGCTTTAATGTCTGCAAAAATAAAAAAAGAGAATGCAAAATACTATCTGCAAAATAAGGAAACATTTTGTAATAGGAAAGCCTGCTAATGTACTGATTCGGCTGAATAAGTCTTGATACTTATTATAGTGAGTAGTTTCATTGACTCCACTAACTGTGCCGTCGCCCTGATTCATGTAATTTAGAATATTTTGTAAACTGGAGGTTTTATGTGGAGAATTTGTTATGGTGCAGTCTAGAACATAAAGTATAGCAAAAGGAAAAGACCCTTCAGCCCATCAATTGCACAACTAAACTAACCCCTTCTGCCTACACTTGACCCATCGCCTTCCTTTTCCTGAATATTCTAAGATCCTCTAGAATGCCCCTTGTCACCACCCCAGTGGGCATTTTGTGCACCCACTACTCTTTGTGATTTAAAAATGATTGCTCTGTACATTTCTTTTGATCCTGCCCCTCTAAGTCTAAATAACGGTCTCAGATAATTAGACATTTCAAACCTGGGAAAAAGATATCTACTCTATCTATGCCTCTTATGCTTTTATAAGGTGTTATTAGATCTCCCCTCAGCCTCTCCTAGAGAAAAGAACTCAATTTTGTTCTTCTAGTACACACTGTCTAATCTAGGTAGTGTCCCAGTAAAGCTCTTCAGTGCCCTCTCCGAAACTTTGACTTGGGTGGCCAGTACTGAATGCAGTACTCAAGATGCAGCCTAACTATTATTTCATAAAGCTAAAACATAACTTCCCAACTCTTGAACTCAATTTCTTGACTAATAAACACAAGCATACCACATGCCTTCTTTACCGCCCGATCGACCCACATAGTTATTTTCAGGGAGTTATGGATTTGGATCCTCCTGCACACCTACACTGTTAAGGGTCTTGTGTTTGATATCTCAAAGTGCAACACTTCACACCTGGCCTGGTTAAACTCTATCTGCCATTTCTCTGCCCAGATCAGCAACTGATCTATATCTAGTTGTATCCTTTGCCAATCTTCTAGCTGATCCTCATCACCAGCAATCTTTGTTTCAGAGGATCATAGAAATCTACAGCACATTACAGGCCCTTCGGCCCATAATGCTGTGCTGACCATGTAACCTACTCTACAAACTGCCTAGACTTACCCTACCGCACAGTCCTTTATTTTTCTAAGCTCCATGTACCTATCTAAGAGCCCATTGCCCAACTGTCCCTGCCTCCACCTTTGTTGCTGTCAGTGCATTCACACACCTATCACTCTGTTTAAAAAATACTTCACCTCGGACATCCTCCAAGCACCTTAAAACTATGTCCCCTTGTGTTTGCCACTTCAGCCCTGGGAAAATTGCCTCTGGTTATCCACACAACCAGTGCTTCTTATCTTGTACACCTCTTCCAGGTCACCTCTCATCCTCCATCACTCCAAGGAGAAAAGGCCGAGTTCACTCAAACTATTCTCATAAGGCATGCTCTCCAATCCAGGCAACATCCTTGAAAATCTCCAGACTTCCATCTGCAAACTTTCTAATCCACCCATCTACATTTTCATCCAGGTCATTTATGTACATCACAAACATCAGACATGTCAGTATAGATCCTATAGAATCCTATATTCATGGACCTCCGACCAAATAAGCCCGATCAAATACTACCTCTGGTTTCTATGGGCAAGCCAATTCAGAATGGTGATGGCTAATTCTCCACAGATCCCATGCATCTTAATCTTTTGGATGTGCCTCCCATGAAGGACTTTGTCAAACCCCTCACTGAAATCCACGTAGACAACATCCACAGCTCTACCTTCATCGTTCACCTTGCTCACCACCTCAGATAAAAAAATTCAATCAATTGAATCTTCTCTTGTTTTAGATTAGTGCATTAGATAAAGCAAATGACTGTTTCCAGTCAGCAACCTCATCCCTTCAGAGTTTCCGTAGCATCAAAACCACATCAAGACGATTGCCGCTAGCCTGCGACAGCTGTTATACTTGCATGATGTGCCCCCAGCTCCAATGATGATTCGAAAAGTCGAAACCTTTATTTGATCCTTTTTAGCAATCAGCAAACACACAGACTTGAAGCAAAGAAACTGAAGCATGCCCAAGTGTAAGCTAAGCATTATTCAGCAATATTTCAGTGATATTCAGCATTATCTCAGGAAAAGATACGACCTCCAGCTGGTCCCAAGCTTACAAACTGCAACAAAATAAGCAAGAATACGTAACTTATTCCCTCCGCTTTTACCAGACACCCTCCACTCATGGGACTGGTTACCATAACAAGCACAATGAAAGTGCAACACAGTGTAATGCAGATAGAGAATAGATACATGGTGCCTACAGTGTCTAATTTGCCTTTTCTTTCTTAAATTGGCATAATCCAAATCAATTCATATACTTCCTGTTCTCTAAATGTACTCTTTGCTCTTATATTAATGGTGCTTTAGTTTAAGGTAAGTGCAATATGTTCTTGAATGCAAAGTACACTCACTGGTGGTGAGGATAGGAGTGTTCTGTGTGCATGTGTATGTCTTTTTGAAAAGTATGTGTACCATGGGGTAAGATCTCTGATATACAGTATAGTTGTGCCTATCACTTACTGCCTTTGGTGCGATCAATGAAGGATTTTTATCTTGAATCTCCACCCTGTTTGCTTACCTTATTAAAAAGCAGGACAGCTTTGCCACATTAGGGACTAAGTGATTGGTCATAATTTAAACAATATTGTTGTCAGATAACGATAAGTACAGAACTGTGGATATGACAGATGAAATGATTCCAAAGGAACTCTGTTCCTTTATTCATTGCTTTATAGCTGCTCAACCTTTGGCTGTCTCACCTTTGTGCTTTGACCATTATGTGGACTTGGAAGCTACTAGCAACCAAATAAGGGCTGAAGATACGAATCCTCACCAAGGATATACCTCTTCTCTGAAGCTTCAAAGACCAAACAATCACGTTGACATGAGACGGTAAGAAACACAAATAGCTTCATTTTTAAAGGGTCTACTGTGCTCTCATTTGAGTTTCTCTCAACCTGTCCATGGTACGTATGTGATATCAGGGAGCACCAGGCTTTATTCATCTGCCAGCAACGACTTCACAGTGAAAGAGGAAACACCTGTGGAGGCAGAGACAACTTTAACATTTGAACCAAATGAATTCCCTCGGAACCGGTGTATGGACTCGAGGAGTGGAAAGGGAAATTCAAGAAAATAGAAATTCAAGAATTTCAAGAAAATAGGAGCATCACTAGACAAGCAGGCCCCTCAAATCCGCACCATCACGCAAGATCATCGTGGCGTCAGCTCTTCTGTTCCCAGAGTCCTGAATTTTCCCATCTTCCAAAAAGTGAACTTTCTTCCTCTTTGAGTTTATCCAGTGGTCCAGCCTCCACAACCCTCTGAATTTCAGAGATTCACGGCCCTCTGTAAAAACTTCCTGTGCATTTGTTTTAAAAGATCACCCCTTCTGTAAAATGCTTTGCTTTACACCAGCGTATAATAACTCCAGAGAAATGCAGGGGAAGCATAGCTGTGAATATTTAATCACAACAATATGGGGATTGGAAGGCTTCCCAGAAGAAAAACGCTGTATAAATGTGCAAGTTTGTGACCTCCTAATCACTTTCCGCCACTCAAAACGCTGTTCCTGCCCACCGCACAGCTGCAGTTTCCTATCCACTCTGTGTGAGAATTTTGGTTAGGAACTTGCCAGTAGGTGTAATAAATAAAACTGCACAGGACTCTGCTCCCAATATTTATAGTTGTGATGAAGGAGGGGATATCTTAATGGAAATAAATGGCCACTTTCAGCTGTAATGGTTCTATAACTTTAGATGTTTCCTTTTGGGTTTCTTCTTTCATAGAAATTCTACTACTTTCCCTGATACCAATATTAACCTGACGTGAATAGAACAGAATCAATATGTTCTTTCTCCTTTAAATGCAGGTATAATGTTAGCTGCCAGTGTCTCTAGAACTATTTATTGGAAATTCACATGTGACTTTGTGTAAATCGTGTACAAGGGATGGCACGCTGGTGTAGCGGTTAGCACAACACTTTACCGTACAGCTGAAGTTTCATTGCAATGGTTAACGAGGTATCAAAAAAGGCAGCTGCAATTTAACTGAGTAACAAATTATGTATTTAACTGAAAAGCAGAACAAATTAGAACACTACCAGTAGCATGACAGCAGTATAAAGCTGTGTACTGTATTAATTCCTAACAGTTATCAATGGAGGAGTGCATCCAGTGCACGCTGCCGTGCTCTTTAGATCAACTGCAAATGAACAAAATCAGCACGGACACCTAGTGCAGATAATGCACTGTCTTCATACAATGCTTTTGATGATTGCATCCTCCAAATCTTCATTTTCATTGTAACATTCAAGATGATTGCCGATACCTTCAAATTCTTTGTAGTTCCCAACTTGTTAAGGTAGTGAAATTGCTTCACTTTCACCTCTGGCCATTTCTGACATCTCCAAGCCTGAAAGCTTGAAACTGCAGTGACCGAAACAGTTGAGTTGTCTTGCTACTTATTGCTCGCCAACTATCAGTGAAACAATTACTGCTTTTTGAACACAACCACACTCAACTGGCACTATTTAAAAACTGTTTGCTCTGAGCACAGTGCAGTGTCAAATGGCCACACAAGTGCCTGTGACTGCTGCTAGTTAGAAACTTCAGCAACAGTCGCCTGTTCCAATTAAGTGGCATAGAGTCCCAAATAAATGAAAGGAATCCCAGCTATTTTCTTGATTAGTTTTTGTTCTTTAAAACCTGTCCCAAATAAGCAGCTACCCCATTAACTGATAGACCAACTAATCAGAATCCACTGTATGTTTAAGGCACAGTTACATATATGTTTGCATAGCAGGGGAATTGAGGGTTATGATTGTGGTGAACTACATATACCTGTCTGGACACGCCCCCTGCTGATTGCTCCTGTGGCTCCTCCCACAGACCCCTGTATAAAGGCGATTGAGGCCTGAGCCCGGCCGCTCAGTCTCCAGGATGTAGTATGGTGGTCAACCACTGCTTGTTCCTTCTTCCAGTCAATAAAAGCCGATATCTCGCCTTTACGTCTCAGAGAGTTATTGACGGTGCATCAATGATGAAAATGCAGATGGAGATAAGTCCATGGCCAGATGAACCCTGATCCTATTGTAAGAGCAGAGCAGGCTCGACAGGCCAGGTGGCCTACTCCTACTCCCATGTCTTCTGTTTCTTATGATATTAGCCCCAGGCTCGGCATCTATCCAGTTCCTGAAAAATCAAGACACTTTCCCTTTACCTTAGTGCTACTCGATTTGTTATACAAAGTGATTTAATACCTCTTTAGATTCTTTTAAAATGTGGAACATTAACTTTAATAAGTGTGAAAAGTCAAAATATTCATCCTTGTACAATAAGATTCAATTTCATATCCATCTTAGCACAATAGAGGAAGTTTGGTTTTGAATCTCGTTGTCCCTGCTTAAAGCTGCTATTACATTGCAAAATGTTCTAGCATGTAATGTTGCAAATTCTCCAGTATAAAAGTCATCAAAACACTATTCAGTGCAAAATATTCTTTCAGTCTTTGTTTTTCTGTGGCTCCTCTTCTGGAATCTTTATTTTTAATAACTCTATATGTTAGTATGCATTTCCACTATTGACATTTTAAACCTTTTATTGCAAAATCAATTTCAATATCTTTTGATCTCTTCTAGATATTATGCTTTTTCAGAAAATGCTCTCTGGGGAAAGCAGCAAGGAGTTCCAATAGAAAGCCTTTCAGCAATTCTCAAAGTCTATGTTTTGGTGACCTCACTGTCTCCACTACGAGCATTCATTCATTCAACTGGACTTGTCCAAGGTGAACCCAATAAGAAGTTCTTTGTTACCAAGGTATAACTGTTTATACTTTGACTTCACATGGAATTGTGCTAACATTAGGAATATTTCATCCATGCTAAATTAAGAAAATACCACCCTCTAATATTTAGCATTTTAAATTGCAAATTCTTCAATGCTTTTGAATCATTGCTTAATTTTTGGTTCTTCATTACAAGTAAGCTCTTGGGGAGCAAAGTTCACCTAAATGTAAAACTATTCTGGTTTCTTATCTCAAACTGTAGTTTTTAATTAAATTTTATTGCATTCAATTTAGGAATAAAACTTAAAGATAACGAGCAATTTTGATAGATATCATCTAATATTTTATCATTGTGTTGTCCTTTATCAAATTCACTAATGCTTTGATTAATTTGAGCTGCAGGTTATACTAGGCTATACTGTAGTCCAATGTAAAGTTGTACCGTGTGTGTTGAAAGCAAGCCAAGAACCTGTGTTTGTGCCAACATGCATTGCAGCAACTGTGAATTTGTTTGTATTATTATGTCAAACACACTTCTAAATCACACCTCACTGTTCAATAGAAGATTGAGCAAATAGACTTACCGGGAAAGACAGATTGTGAATAGTCCATTAGTAGGTCAGAAAGAGTGTTTGCTTTCCAATTTACATGCTGCAGCCTTAAATTCTGGCTCTTGTGATTAATTTAATTAGTTCTAGTGTAATTGAATAAATGATTAAAATGTTCTCACATATATAGTAAATTCTGTGGTTGTTATAATTACTCATGGTCGTGGCAGAACAATCTGTCTTTAAAATAGTCTGGGCTAGAACTCTCTCTCAAGGGAGAATACGTGGCAGGGGAGCAGTTCTGAGACTGGGCGGTGATGGTATAATGTGTGACCGACATGATTCGGGTTGGCCAGCTGTGGAGGTGAGGCCCCCTGGTTATGATGGTCGCATTTTGAGCAGAGGGATAGAATTTGAAGGAAGGTCAGCCCTAATGGCAGTAGTCCAGGTGAGCTCAAATGACAGCTCTGTGTTTCTGAATGCAGCACTTGTTAACTTTAGCTGCTTCAATGTTTTATTGATGTTTTGAAGCTGCTTCATCCGAGTTCAACCCTCCCATACGATGTGCATAGAGAGTGATTTTGGGCATCGCAGTTGCATTAAATGACGTGCAACCCACACTTTGAAGTCACCCGTGTGAATCTGTGTATGCATGCAAATAGCATAGCCTACTCTGGGTCTTGACTGGACATTTGAGGCCTACCCTGATGCTAGGTAAAGAGAGCCTGTGCTTATCTGGTCTACTGTCATTCAGATAGATTTTCCTTCAATTTCTAATCTCCCTGTTCACCCTCGACCTTTGCTTGCTATTGCTTCCCTTTCATCTAGGGTTCTCTACTTTCACATCTTGCCGATCCTACCCTAGACCCAGCTCAATCACATCAAGTTACACCTTGCCCTAGTGCCACCTTGTCATACTTGCTCCATATGCTGTTTGGCTACCCACCAATTTCCTTGCTTTTTCCAATTCAAGTCCTATCCTCTTCAGCATGCTTTACCCCATCAATACCTCCAAGGGTTCTCTTCGTAGTCTCAGCAATTGTGAAGCTAGACTTTCTGCATCTTTACACTTGGGTCTGACATGAGCCAAGTCTCCACAAGCTTTCTTCACACGAGGTCCATTCAAAATCTTCTTTTTGGCCTCGTGCACTATATCATTTCCCACAAGAACTTTGACTTTTCTGCTTCACATTATAGCTCTGTATTTCATACATCGTTTCGCTACGATAAACCTCCCATTTCCAATTCAGCTGTGTTTGCCCTTACTGCTTGTAAACAGATGGATCTTTCCACAGAGCAAAATATGATAAACTGCATTTGTCACTGGAGTGCCGAATTAAACTGATCACGGAATTACTGATGGGAGATGTATAAAAGAAGGGGTGAAAAACAAAGGCCATTTTTAGGAAAGAGGATGAGGTTTCAGAGAGGGTAATGTGAGAGAAGGAAGCGTGTTACTGGAGAAAAGTGGGATGGGGCCAAGATTCCAATGGAAGGAAATGGTGCGCTGAAACAGAATTCAAGATTCAAAATAAGTAAGGTTAGGGGACAGATGCCATGAGAATGGGCACAAGAATAAAAAATACACAGCGGAGAGGAACTAGAGGCTTGGCCATTACCATTCCAATACTGTTACCAGGAGCTGAAATGGGCAGAACCAGAGACTACAGTCAGTTGGAGAGGTGACATAGACTGGTGGGATGTGTTCCTGAAAATTTCATCAAGTGAGCCCCTACCTGCCAATTTCCTGCTCATTGAGAGAATCTTAACTTTTCTTACCTGTCAAAAATTGCAAATAAATGAAAGTCATCGAAGATGATGCTTTAAAAAGACAGTTTTTGAAACTATTTATGGATTGTCCAGAGCTATGCCCTGGCAGGGCAGAACAATGTGGTGGGAAGACTGAACAGCTTGAACTGATATATTGTCATTGGCTCTCAATAAAAAAAAGGAACTTGTAGTAACCGCAAACCCAAGCAAGACCAAGGAATTGATAATGAACTTCAGGAAGAAGAATTTGAGAGGAAGTATACCTGCCGTCATTAAATGATCAGTGGTGGAAAGGGTGAGCAGCCTTAAATTCTTGGGCATCAACCCATCTCAGAGGCTCTATCCTGGGCCCAACACATTGATGCAATCATAAGACATAGGAGCAGAATTAGGCCATTTGGCCCATCGGGTCTGTTCCACCATTCAATCATAGCTGATCGTTTTTCTCCTTCCTCAGCCCCACTCCCTGGCCTGCTGCCCATAACCTTTGATGCTTTGTCCAGACAAGAACATATCAATCTCTGCCTTAAATACACTCAACGACCTGGCCTCCACAGCTGCACGTGATAGTAAATTCCACCAATTCACTGCTCTCTGGCTGAAGAAATTTCTCTGCATCTCTGTTTTATGTGGACTCCCCTCTATCCTGAGACTGTGCCCACTTGTCTTAGACTCCCCCACCAAGGCAAATATCCTTTCCGCATCTACTCTGTATAGGCCTTTCAACATTCAAATGGCTTTTTGAAAGAAAATCATGAAGAAGGTGGTTGTATTTCAGTATGAGTTTCAAGTGGTTTGACATGTCACCACACAGACTCTAGAAAGTTTCTACAAATATACCACGGGGAACATTCTGACTGGTTCCATCACCGCCTGATATGGAGGCGACAATGTGCAGGATTGAAAGCGACTGCAAAGGTTTAAAATTTAACTAGATTCATCACGGATACAAGCCTCTCCACCGTCAAGAACCTCTTCAAAGGCAGCATCTCAAGACAGTGGCATCCACCATTAACATAGAATATTACAGCACAGCACAGGCCCGTCAACCCATGATTTTGTGCTGTCATTTTAACCTACTCTCAGATCAATCTAACCCTTCCTCCTATATTGACCTCCATTTTTCTATCAATATGCCTATCTAATGGATTCTTAAATAGCCCTAATGTATCTGCCTCTATCACCAGCCCTGACCAGGGTGTTCCATGAACCTTCCACTCTCTCTGAGTTTTAAAAAAAACTTGCTTCCGACGCGACCCTTATATGTTCCTCCAATCACCATATTAGCCATTTCCACCCTGAGGCGAGAAAAGTCTCCGGTTATCTATTCGATCGATGGTTTATCATCTTGTACAGCTCTATCAAGTCACCTCTCATCCTCCATCGCCCCAAAGGGAAACTCATCCCTCCGAACCCATGCTCTCATCCTCCATCACCTCAAAGGGAAACTCATTCCTCCGAACCCCAAAGGGAAACTCATTTCTCCGAACCCATGCTCTCATCCTCCGTCACCCCAAAGGGAAACTCATTCCTCCGAACCCCAAAGGGAAACTCATCACTCCAAACTCATGCTCTCATCCTCCACCACCCCAAAGGGAAACTCATTCCTCCGAACCCATGCTCTCATCCTCCGTCACCTCAAAGGGAAACTCATTCCTCCGAACCCCAAAGGGAAACTCATTCCTCCGAACCCCAAAGGGAAACTCATTCCTCCGAACCCATGCTCTCATCCTCCGAACCCCAAAGGGAAACTCATTCCTCCGAACCCCAAAGGGAAACTCATTCCTCCGAACCCATGCTCTCATCCTCCGAACCCCAAAGGGAAACTCATTCCTCCGAACCCCAAAGGGAAACTCATTCCTCCGAACCCCAAAGGGAAACTCATCACTCCAAACTCATGCTCTCATCCTCCACCACCCCAAAGGGAAACTCATTCCTCCGAACCCATGCTCTCATCCTCCGTCACCTCAAAGGGAAACTCATTCCTCCGAACCCCAAAGGGAAGCTCATTCCTCCGAACCCATGCTCTCATCCTCCGTCGCCCCAAAGGGAAACTCATTCCTCCAAAACCATGCTCTCATCCTCCGTCGCCTCAAAGGAAAACTCATTCCTCCGAACCCATGCTCTCATCCTCCGTCACCTCAAAGGGAAACTCATTCCTCCGAACCCCAAAGGGAAGCTCATTCCTCCGAACCCATGCTCTCATCCTCCATCACCTCAAAGGGAAACTCATTCCTCCGAACCCCAAAGGGAAGCTCATTCCTCCGAACCCATGCTCTCATCCTCCGTCGCCCCAAAGGGAAACTCATTCCTCCGAACCCATGCTCTCATCCTCCATCACCTCAAAGGGAAACTCATTCCTCCGAACCCCAAAGGGAAGCTCATTCCTCCGAACCCATGCTCTCATCCTCCGTCGCCCCAAAGGGAAACTCATTCCTCCGAACCCATGCTCTCATCCTCCGTCGCCCCAAAGGGAAACTCATTGCTCCGAACCCCAAAGGGAAACTCATTCCTCCGAACCCCAAAGGGAAACTCATTCCTCCGAACCCATGCTCTCATCCTCCGTCGCCTCAAAGGGAAACTCATTCCTCCGAACCCCAAAGGGAAACTCATTCCTCCGAACCCCAAAGGGAAACTCATTCCTCCGAACCCCAAAGGGAAACTCATCACTCCAAACTCATGCTCTCATCCTCCGTCACCCCAAAGGGAAACTCATTCCTCCGAACCCATGCTCTCATCCTCCGTCGCCCCAAAGGGAAACTCATTCCTCCGAACCCCAAAGGGAAACTCATCACTCCAAACTCATGCTCTCATCCTCCACCACCCCAAAGGGAAACTCATTCCTCCGAACCCATGCTCTCATCCTCCGTCGCCCCAAAGGGAAACTCATTCCTCCGAACCCCAAAGGGAAACTCATTCCTCCGAACCCATGCTCTCATCCTCCGAACCCCAAAGGGAAACTCATTCCTCCGAACCCATGCTCTCATCCTCCGTCGCCCCAAAGGGAAACTCATTCCTCCGAACCCCAAAGGGAAACTCATCACTCCAAACTCATGCTCTCATCCTCCACCACCCCAAAGGGAAACTCATTCCTCCGAACCCATGCTCTCATCCTCCGTCGCCCCAAAGGGAAACTCATTCCTCCGAACCCCAAAGGGAAACTCATTCCTCCGAACCCATGCTCTCATCCTCCGAACCCCAAAGGGAAACTCATTCCTCCGAACCCCAAAGGGAAACTCATTCCTCCGAACCCCAAAGGGAAACTCATTCCTCCGAACCCCAAAGGGAAACTCATCACTCCAAACTCATGCTCTCATCCTCCACCACCCCAAAGGGAAACTCATTCCTCCGAACCCCAAAGGGAAACTCATTCCTCCGAACCCATGCTCTCATCCTCCGAACCCCAAAGGGAAACTCATTCCTCCGAACCCCAAAGGGAAACTCATTCCTCCGAACCCCAAAGGGAAACTCATTCCTCCGAACCCATGCTCTCATCCTCCGTCGCCCCAAAGGGAAACTCATTGCTCCGAACCCCAAAGGGAAACTCATTCCTCCGAACCCCAAAGGGAAACTCATTCCTCCGAACCCATGCTCTCATCCTCCGTCGCCCCAAAGGGAAACTCATTCCTCCGAACCCATGCTCTCATCCTCCGTCGCCCCAAAGGGAAACTCATTCCTCCGAACCCCAAAGGGAAACTCATTCCTCCGAACCCCAAAGGGAAACTCATTCCTCCGAACCCATGCTCTCATCCTCCGAACCCCAAAGGGAAACTCATTCCTCCGAACCCCAAAGGGAAACTCATTCCTCCGAACCCATGCTCTCATCCTCCGAACCCCAAAGGGAAACTCATTCCTCCGAACCCCAAAGGGAAACTCATTCCTCCGAACCCATGCTCTCATTCCTCCGAACCCCAAAGGGAAACTCATTCCTCCGAACCCCAAAGTGAAACTCATTCCTCCGAACCCATGCTCTCATCCTCCATCACCTCAAAGGGAAACTCATTCCTCCGAACCCATGCTCTCATCCTCCATTGCCTCAAAGGGAAACTCATTCCTCCATTGCCTCAAAGGGAAACTCATTCCTCCATTGCCTCAAAGGGAAACTCATTCCTCCATCGCCCCAAAGGGAAACTCATTCCTCCGAACCCATGCTCTCCAGTCCGTGCAGCATCCTGGTAAATCTCCTCTCACCCTCTAAATCTTTCACATCCTTGCGATAATGGGGCTACCAGAACTGAACATAATTCTCAGGTGTGATCTCACCAGGGTCTTATGGAGCTCCAACATTACTTAAAGGCCAATACACCATATGCCGCCTTAGCAACCTTATCAACTGTCAGCTATTAAAGACTTTCACCGTCCAAGACTTGTACACTTCTTGTATCATTAGAGAAGAGGTTCAGGCACTTGAGGACCCGCACTCAGTGTTTTAGGAAGAACTTCATCCCTTCTACCATTGAATTTCTGAATGGTTCATGAACACTACCTTGCTATTCCTCGTTCTGTAACTTGTAGTAATTTTTGCACAGTGCAGAAAACAACAAATTTCATGACATTTCTGAGTGACGTATCTATGAAAACTTGCTGTACGTTCCCAAACAAAAGCCGTGGATGAACCGGGGGTACATAGTCTGCTGGGGGCTAGGTTTGTGGCATTTCTGCACAAGAAAACCAGGTATGACTTGTATAAGGCTATTTCAAGAGCAGAGGAACAATTCCAAGTGCGGTTGGAGGCGACATCGGATGCACGTCAACTCTGGTAGGGCTTACAGGCCATTACTCCCTACAGAGTGAAACCCAGCACCACGAATGGCAGTGATGCTTCACCACTAGATGAGCTCAATGCCTTTTATGCTTTGAAAGGGAGAATAAAACTACAGCTGTGATGTTTCCTGCAGCACCTGGTGACACTGTGATCTCGGTCTCGGATGCTGACATCAGGCTGTCTTTCAGGAGGGTGAACCCTCGCAAGGTTCTCTTCGCAGAACCCTCACAGCTGCATCACTCTCTGGTATGGGTGGGGCTACCGAGCGGGACCGAAGTAAGCCGCAGAAAATTGCAAAATTAGTCAGCTCCATCGTTGGTACTAGCCTCCATAGTATCCAAGACATCCCCAAGGAGTGGTGCTTCAAAAAGGCAGCGTCCACCATTAAGGACCCCCACCACCCAGAATATGCCCTCTTCTCACTGTTACCATTAGGAAGGAGGTATAGAAGCCTGAAGCCACACACTCAGTGATTCAGGAAAAGCCTTTTCCCTCTGCCATCTGATTTCTAAATGGGCATTGAGCCCATGAACACTACTTCCTACTTTTTTAAATATTTCTTTTATTGCATTACTTATTTTAATTTAACTATTTACTATACATATGTGCTTACTGTAATTCAGTTATTTTCTATATTTACACTGTACTGCATTGTACTGCTGCCACAAAGTTAACAAATTTAATGACATATGCCGATGATATTAAACCTGATTCTGAGGGTCCTGATAAGAAATAACTGACATTAGGAGCAAGCTAGAATTCACTGCGGGGTATTCATGGGAAAGCGAAACTCGCTGTGCAGACAAGTTCTATGAAATAACATAAATTAGTTTCAGAAACAAATATAAGCTATTGCATAAGCTCGAGTTTAAAAACTAAATCAGCATGCACGTGACTGTAGGAATCCGTGGTGACACCAGCTGAGCCAGAATGAGTTTACTGCTGTACACTGCCACCCCGTGGCCAATGTCTGAAACTGCAGGGAAGTGTAAGTTTGGCAATGTGGTGAATAATAGTTTCCACTGAAAAATGGTTGGAACACCAGCAATAAGCGTGGTAGATGTTGTAGGAAACTTGGTGATCCCTGATCTTAAGCGTTAAGTCTGTTCCTGCTTCAAATTAGTGAATAGTGCGAAGCAGACTCGACAGGCAAACGGCCTAATTCCGCTCCTATGTCTTTTAGTCTCATGGAAATCGGAGTTGGAAAGTAATTTTATTTGAGGAATATCAAAGTAGAACCCTAGCTTGTGTGTTACAGGTACTTTGGATACAACAGCCACAAATAGTGCCAGTATTTAATTTCCTAATACGTTAGGAGGAGTAGGTATGGTGGTGGGAGAAATTCCAAAGCTGAGATACCAAGGGAAATGTGTGAAGGCTGAGGTTTTCTTGCGTCTCCCTGGAGATAATAACTGGGTTTCCTGCTCTCTGCATGGATAGTCAGCAATAGCAACAAGTATTTCTATATTTCTCATGAATGTTAGGAGACAAGATATAACAAAGAACCTTATAAGGAATATTAAGACAGGCCACTGAAAATAAGTTGTTAAGGAAGCTGATTTTTTTTTTAGGATCACCAAAGAAATAAGCAACATGCAGAGGTGGAGGGTTTTAGGCAGTAAATCTCAGAGCTTGGGATGTGAATAACTAATTTTATACAGAAGTTTCCTCATTTCTACTGAATGAGGTTTGAGCAGTCTCTTCCCATCCTGTGACGGCTGTGGGCTCTTCTGAGTTGCCTTTCCCTGCATTTGAAAATAAACTACGTATACTGATGACAGAATTCTATTTTATAGTAACTCTTTAGAAAATTGCATCAAACACAAGTTGTCTAAACAAGTAAATTGTTGTTTCAGCTTCTGGAATATTTTGAAAAGTACTTTGGGACAGCTGCTTCTGCGCAGGCCTTTGAGAACATGAAGGAGCAAATCACACAACTGTTACTGATAGCGGAAGTGAATATTGAACTTTCCCCTAGCGGTCAAGGAACATCAGAAAGGTGAGTAAACTGACCACTGCTACCAATGGAGTTTAAGACTTATTTTCTCATTTGAAATCTAAATGCTACAATATTTAATATTGTATGGTCATAATGACCATATGCCACAAAAATACATTGAATATTTCTCTTGAAAATAATAAAGGCAGAATTGCTTATGCTAATTGGGAATATGTGGTCTGAACTTCCAAATTTGTAAATTGCTGATTCTACCCACTTCTTGTCTGCTGATCATGGGACCTAAAATTATTGTAAGTCTTACTGAAGGGCTTCAGCCAATTACATATGCAAATCTGCCTATTAATTCCAGGAATAAAGTCCAAAGTTTTGCAGTCTTCAGAAACTGAAATTGACCTTCCTGAGAGACAAAATCCTTTGTCAGCATTTTTTAATTGGCAGTGATGTATTTTTCCCCGTCATTTACCGTAGGAAGAGAGCACAATGTTTTTCTAGCAATGACAGATGACTTCAGAAACATAATATCTTAAACGCACTGTATTCCCAACACCAACAGACGTGATAAACATAAGCGAGCCAATGAAAAGAGGGGAGGTGTCAGTGGAGCAGTCATTGTTGGAGTGGGTCAGTGTTAGAGTGGTCAGGCTATGGTAGAACAGGCTTGGGGGAGCACAGACATAGCTCTAAGTAAGTTTCAAATGAGTTTGTTTTCTGTCTATTGCTACAGAGCTAGTACTCGAAGAATAAGTCCAGAGTTAGTGGAGTCAAGACCCTGATGGAAGCTATATACAGAGCTCCAAACAGTGGCCAGGATCTGCGATACAAATTACACTGGGAGATAGAAAAGGCATGTAATAAGGGAAAGCTTGTGATATTCATGGGGGATTTCAATAGGCAGGTAGATTGGGAAAATCGGGTTGACACTAGATGCCAAGGGAGGGAATTTGCAGAATGCTTAAAGCAGTTCAAGTGGATGGGCCACAGCAGCAGGAGACCATGAACATACACTCAGTGGCCACTTCATTACATACAGGAGATTGCTAGTAGAGTGGCCACTGATTGCATATCCACCAGTGTGTGACCATTTGGTGTATATAATCAAGGATATATCTCCACCTTGTGCAGAGACTCGATTTAAGATGAGAAATAGACCACACACGTCGGAGATAGTTGTAGCCAGGAGATTAAAGTTCTCCAGCATGGCTACCAGTGGTGCAATTAAATTTATAGATGTTCGAGAGGTCAATGTTTGATGAGAACAGATACTTGGGATTAAATTATAGAGGAGTGAGGCTCCTGAGAAAGGTGAAATCAAAGGAAAGAATTTTGAAATGGAAGCAGCACGTAACTGGGTCAGGAAACAGAGCAGTGAAGCCCGAACAAGGTCTAAGCATATGATCACAGAATGTTTAATGACCTTTTGTTTCGAACAAGTGGGACAAAACAGTGCAATGGATTGGTCTTGTCAAGAAGTGTAACTGATGACCCAAGTATGAGGGAAATGGAGGGAGTCACTGTAGAAATGCAGGTTGTTAATTAGAGTGGTGTAGCGTGTGCGAATTTAAAAACTAGCATTAACTCATAAGTGAGTAATGGTTGTCAAGCACATGTAAAGCCTGTTTCTAGGCTTTACCAAGAGTGTTTGTGTGAGTTATGTGTTAAATCAGCCATCTCACACCTGCCACAAGAGCTCCTGCTCCATAATGACAAATGCCACTCCAGTCTTCAAGAAGGGAAAGAGGCAGAAGAAGGGAAACTATAGACCAGTTAGGCTGACCTCAGTGGTTGGGAAGATGTTGGAGTCACTTAAAGATGAGGTCTCAGTGTGCTTGGAGGCAGATGATAACATAGGCCATAGTCAGCATGGTTTCCACAAGGGACAATCTTGCCTGACAAATCTGTGGGAATTCTTTGAAGAAATAGTAAGCAGGATAGACAAAGAAGAATCGCTGAATAGGATTCCCAGAAGGCCTTTGACAAGGTGTCACACTTGAGACTGCTTAACAAGCTACGAGCCTGTCGTATTACAGGAAAGATTCTAGCATGGATAAAGTAGTGGCTGATTGGCAGGAAGCAAACAGTGGGAATAAAGGCAGCTTTTTCTGGTTGGCTGCTAGTGACTAGTGGTGTTCCTCAGGTTTCTGTGATGGGAACGATTCTTTTTATGTTATATATCAATGATTTGCAAGATGGAATTGATGGCTTTGTTACAAAGTTTGCCAATGATATGAAGATAGATGGGTAGTTTTGAGGAAGTATAGAGGCCACAGAAGGACTTAGCTTAGGAGAATGGGCAAAAGAAGTGGCAAATGGAATACAGTATCAGGAAATGTATGGTCATGCACTTTGGTAGAAGAAACGAAAGGGGTGACTATTTTCTAAATGAAGAGAAAATAGAAAAAAACTGAGGCACAAAGGGACTTGTTAGTCCCTGTGCAGGATTCCCTGAAAGTTAATTTGTAGGTTGAGTTTGTGGTGAGGAAGGCAAATGCAATGTTATCATTCATTTCAAGAGGACGAGAATATAAAAGCAAGGAAGTAATGTTGAAACTTTATAAAGCACTGGTGAGGCCTCACCTGGAGTATTGTGAGCAGTTTCATCCCCTTATCTGAGAAAGGGTGTGCTGAAACTGGAGAGGGTTCAAAGGAGGTTCACAAAAAAGATTTCAGGATTGAATGGCCTTTTATATGAAGAGTGTTTGATGGCCCTAGGATTGTATTCACTAAAATTCAGAAGAATTAGGGGTGCCCTCATTGAAACCTATTGAATCATGAAAGGTCTTGATCAAGTGGATGTGGAGAGGATGTTTCCTACAGTGGGAGAGACTAAGACCAAATGATGCAGCATAGAGTGGAATCCGTCTAGAATGGAGATGAGGAGGAATATCGTTAGCCAAAGAGTGGTGAATCTGTAGAATTCTTTGCTACAGACAGCTGTGAAGGCCAAGTTTTTAATGTATATTTAAGGTAGAGGGTGATGGTTTTGGTTGACAATAACCATCTTACAGCTTCCATTTTAGTTTTTCCACTCCACTTTCATCGTCATTCAGTATTTCTTTGCCAATGGCTGCTGATGGAGAAAGGATTGGCCACTTCTAGTCTGGCAACAGCTCTTTCCATCTGCCTTCAATGGAAAATGCAAGACAGTTCGGAGAGCTGCAGTGGAAACTGGCCATCATCGAATCATCTCCTTGCAAGTTTCTCCTCGGGCAGAGGCTAGGCATCAAGATCAACTTTGTTTCCACTCCAGTTTTGTGTGTTCTGAAGAAGCTGACGCATGATTCATACGGGGTAGGAGAGTAGGGTGACTACGAGGTACTGTTCTCCTTGCGTTCCTTACACAGGGCTTCTTTAGGCATCCAGTGCAAGGGTTTGACCAGAGCATCACATTGCCAGCAGGGCGACAGTACACGCCATCAGCACTTGTGAATGGAAAAGACAGATTTTATCAATGCTGTGATAAATTTGTCTTGTGGTAGTTTACCACCGTATCCCCTGTCAGGAATGTGATGGGATGGTTTTGGGAAAATGAAAGACATTGGTGGCATATTCTTCACTATTTCTAGGCAATTTGGGTAAGCAAAACCATCACTATTGGGAAGCCCTGCAATGTACACTTGCCATGGCTTGAAAGTCTGGACAACATGCCCCAGAAATTTAAATGTTGTATCAGTATTGCCCTGAGTTCTGAGGAAACTGGGTGTATTTAAGGTAGAGGTTGATAGGTTCATGATTAGTCAGGGCATGAAAGGCTACAGGGAGAAGGCAGGAGATTGGAGTTGAGAAGGAAATGGATCTGCCATGATGAAATGGCAGACCAGACTTGATGGGCCAAATGGCCTAATTCTACTTCTATGTCTTGTGGTCTTACGGAATCCCACTGAAAGTATAATCAGTCATGGTGAGGTGAGGAAGCATTTGTTGGACTGACCAGAAGACCATGAAATATTGGAGCAGAATTAGGCCATTTGGCCCATCAAGTCTGCTCCGCCATTTCATCATGGCTGATCCATTTTCCCTCTTGGCCTCAGTCTCCTGCCTTCTCCCCATATCCCCTCATGCCCTGACCAATCAAGAATCTATTAACCTCTGCCTTAAATATACATAAAGACGACCTCCACAGCTGCCTGAAGCAAAGAATTCCACAGATTCAGCACTCTCTGGCTAGAGAAAACCTTCTATTCTGAGGCTGTGTCCTCTGGTCTTAGACTCTCCCACCAGAGGAAATGCCCTCTCCACATCCACTCTATCAAGACATTTCACTATTCAATAAATTTCAATGAGGTCACCCCTCATTCTTTTGAATTGTAGTGAATACAGGCCCACATCCATCAAATGCTCTTCATATGACAAGCCATTCATTCCTGAAATCATTTTTGTGAATCTGCTTTGAACCCTCTCCAGTTTCAGCAAATCCTCTCTAAGATGAGGGGGCCCAAACACTGCTCACAATACTCCAAGTGAGGTCTCACCAGTACTTTATAAAGTGCTTTATATCCTTGCTTTTATATTCTCGTCCTCTTGAAATGAATGCTAACATTGCATTTGCCTTCCTCACCACTGACTCAACCTGCAAATTAACCTTTAGGGAATCCTGCACAGGGACTCCCATGTCCCTTTGTGTCTCAGTTCTTTATATTTTTTCTCCATTTAGAAAATAGTCACCCCTTTCATTTGTTCTACCAAAGTGCATGACCATACGCTTCCTGACACTGTATTTCATCTGCCATTTCTTTGCCCGTTCTCCTAATCTAAGTCCTTCTGCAGCTGCTCTATTTTCTCAAAACTACCTACCCCTCCACCTACCTTCATATTGTCGGCAACCCTTTCAACAAAGCCATCCGTTCCATCATCCAAATCATTGCCACATAACGTCAAAAACAATCCGTCCCAGCACAGACCCCTGTGGAACACCAGCAGCCAACCAGAGAGGCTCTCTTTATTCCCACTGTTTGCCTCCTGCCAGTCAGCCACTGCTTTATCCATGTTAGAATCTTTCCTGTAGTACCACGGGCTCCTAGCTTGTTAAGCAGCTTCATGTGTGGCACTTTGTCAAAAGACTTCTAAAAATCCAAGTATACAGCATCAACCAATTCTCCTTTGTCTATTCTGCTTGTTATTTCTTCAAAGAATTCTAACAGATTTGTCAGGCAAGATTTTCTCTTTCAGGAAACCATTCTGACCATAGCCTAATTTATCATGTGCCTGCAAGTACCTGGAAACCACTTCCTTTGCAATCAACTCCAGCACCTTCCCAACCACCGAGGTCAGACAAACTGGTCTACATTTCCCTTTCTTCTGCCTCCCTCCTTTCTTGAAGAGTGGAGTGATACTGGCAATTTTCCAGTCTTCCAGAACCATTTCAGAGTCTAGTGATTCTTGAAAGACTATTACTAATGCCTCCGCAATCTCTTCAGCCACCTCCTTCGGAATCCTGGGTGTACACCATCTGGTCCAAGTGACTTATCTACTTTTAGACTTTTCAGTTTACCAAGAACGCTCTCTCTGGTCATGGTAACGTCACACACTTCATGGCCCCTGACACCTGGAACTTCTGAACCATACTGCTAGTGTCTTCCACAGTGAAGACTGACACAAAATACCATATGTCCGACATTTCCTTGTCCCCCATTACTACCTCTCCTGCATCGCTTTCCAGCGGTCTAATAACCACTCTCGCCTCTCTTTTACACTTCATGTATCCGAAGAAACTTCTGGTATCCTGTTTAATATTATTGGCTGGCTTACTTTCTTATTCTATTTTTTTTACCTTAATTACTTTTTTTAGTTGCTTTCTGTTGGTATCCTCTAACTTCCCACTAATCTTTGCTCTATTAAATGCCCTCTCTTTGGCTTTTATGTTGGCTTTGACCTCTTGCTAACCACAGTTGTTTCATCTTGCTTTTGGAATACTTCTTCCTCTTTGGGATGTGTATATCCTGTGCCTTCCATTGTGACTCTGCCGTCATCCCTGCCAGTGTTCTTTTCCAGCCAATCCTGGCCAGCTCCTCTCTCATGCCTCTGTAATTTCTTTACTCCACTGTAATACTGATACTCAGACTTTAGCAGCAGCTTCTCAAATTTCAGAGTGGATTTGAGCATATTACAATCACATCTCCCTAAGAGTTCTTTTACTTTAAGGTCTCAAATCAGTTCTAGTAGATTGCATAACATCCAATCCAGAACAGCTGATCTCCTAGTGGACTCGACCACGAGCTGCTCTAAAAAGCCATCTCACAGGCACTCTCTAAATTCCCCCTCCTGGATATCCAGCACCAATCTGATTTTCCTAGTCCACTTGCTGTTGTAACATTGCCGTTTTGGCTAGCATTTTCTATCTCCCACTGGTGAGTTAGTTAGACATCAACCCTCACACTGTATGAAGATTGTGCCAAGACATTAAGGAAGTCTAGAGATAGTACAAATATAACAATTAAAAGATATTTTGACAGATTCATGGATAGAAAGGATTTCAGGGGTTCCCAACCTTTTTTTAATGTCATGGAGTTTTACCATTAACTGAGTAATCCATGGATCCCAGGTTGGAACCCCTGGTTTAGAAGGACAAGGGTCAAACATTGGAAATGGGAATAGCTCAAGCAGACAACATGGCCAACGTGAATTGGGTTGGAGGCCTTGTTCGGTAGTTTGTTGTTTTATTATCCTTATTATTGTTGCATGGACCAAGATACAGTAAAAAGTTTAGAAACATAGAAAACCTACAGCAAAATACAGGTTTTTGGCCCACAAAGCTGTGCCGAACATGTCCTTACCTTAGAATTTACCTAGGGTTACCCATAGCCTTCCATTTTTCTGAGCTCCATGTACCTGTCCAGGAGCCTCTTAAAGACCCTATCGTATCCACCTCCACCACCGTCGCTGGCAGCCCATTCCACCCACTCACCACCCTCTACTTTTTTTTAAAAAAAAACAACTTACCCCTGACATCTCCTCTGTACCTACTTCCAAGCACCTTAAAACTGTGCCCTCTCGTGCTAGCTGTTTCAGCCCTGGGGGAAAACCCTCTGACTATCCACACGATCAATGCCTCTCATCATCTTGTCATACATCATTTTCATACTGATCAGATCATTATCTAAACAACAGCAGAATACAGAATAAACTACTACAGAGAATGGGCAGCTGTACAATTAGGTTCAAGGTCATAACGAGGTAGATTATGAGGTCTAAAGTTCATTTTATTGTACTAGGGAGTCATTCGGTAATGGTATAACAGTGTGGGTAGAAGCTGTCCTTAACCTTGGTGCGACAAGCTTTCAGGAATTTGTATCTTCTGCCCGACGGAGGGAGAGGGGAAGAAATGAGAATGACTGTGGTGGGTGGAGTCTTTGATTATCCTGGCTGCTTTACTACAGTAGTGAGAGTATGGGCAGGCTGTGGTGTACTAAGCTGTGACTTCGACTCTCTGCGGTTTTGTGTGGCCATGGGCATAGCGGTTGCCAAGCCAAGCCCTTGTGCGTCCACTTAGGATCCTTTCTCTGCGCCATCATTTATAAGCTGGCAAGGGTTAACAGGGACATGCCAGATTTCCTTCACTTCCTCAGAGTGTAGAGGCATTGGTGAGCTTTCCTCGCCAAGGCACCCATATGGTTGGATATGGGCAGGCGACTGGTGATGTTCACTCCTGGGGACTTGGAGCTCTCAACTTTCTTGAACTCAGCACCATTGATATTGTGGTGAACTACATGTACCTGTCTGGACACGCCCCCCGCTGACTGCTCCTGTGGCTCCTCCCACAGACCCCGGTATAGAGGCGATTGGGGCCTGAGCCCTGCCCTCAGTCTCCAGTATGTAGCATGGTGGTCAATTGCTGCTTGTTCTTTCTTCCAGTCAATAAAAGCCGATATCTCGCCTCACGTCTCAGAGAGTTATTGACGGTGCATCAGATATAGACAGAAGTATGTTCACGGCTCAGCTTTCCTGAAGTCAGTGACCAGCTCTTCTGTTTAGCTGATATCGAAGGACAACTTGTTATCGTGACATCATGTTACGAAGCTCTCTACCTCCTTCCATCATTTGGTATACAGCCCACTACAGCAGTACCTTTGGAATTGGAACCGAATCTGTCCATGCAGTCATGAGTGTATAAGGAGCAGAGGCCTGAGGACGTAGCTTTGAAGAGCACCAGTGTTGAAAATAATCTTGGTAGAGGTGTTGCTGCCTGTCTTTACTGACTGGGGTCTGTTGGTCAGGAAGTCGAGGATCCTGGTGCAGAGGAAGATGTTAACTTCCAGGGTCCAGATTTTGGTGATGAGTTTGCTTGGAATTATATTATTAAAGGTGAAGCTGTGGTCGATAAGCAATAATCTAATGTAGGTGTCTTTACTGTGCTGTGTTGTATAAATCTCAATACAGTTTCAATTGAAAAAAATATGGATTGCAAAAAATTTTTTTAAAAAAAAGGTTTGAAACCCAGCATAAAATGCTATTCTCAGAAAATCATGGTGAGATAAAACACGGAAACAAAGTCTTTGGTCCACTGAACGTGTGCCTGCGATTGTTACTGCAATTCTCAACTCTTCTCACATCCCCATGCACTTCCTCCAGATTTAATCACTTAGCCACATGCTTGGGGCAGTTTACAGAGATTAATTGCATGTGCTTTTTTTCTTTGAAGGGAGGGAGGAAACCAAAGAGGCTGGAGAAAGAGTGCCAGAGCTAGGGATTGAACTTGGGACATTGAAGTTGTAAGTTAGCAACTACACAAGCGAAACCACCAATCTAGTGAAAAGTTGCAAAGTTCAGGCGAAAAAAACCCTCTGGGAATGGAAATCATGTTTGGTCAATTTATTGGAGTTTTTTTTTTAAAGAGTTAGGATAAGATAAAAGCTGGTGGGTAATTTTTTTTTGCAAGAACAAAGTTGACTGGCTGACAGGAGAGAGTGAGGAATCATAAATGAACCTTTTCTGATTGGTGAAGTTTAACATGTGGTGGATCATGGGAACCAATGCTGGGATCTCAACTTGTGTATAAAATGACTTGTATGAAGAGACTGAAAGTGTGATGGCTGTCTTTACTGATGGTGACCAAGTCCAAGTGAAGAGGAGAGGATGAGGCTAGGGGAAATTATTACTGGGGGATTAAATGGCAAATATTGGAGAGATTATTTAGCGATCACAGTAGGAAAATTCCATTTCTGTTAGCATGAACATTGAATTTTCTAACCTCATACTCCCTGTACTCCTTTCTCTATCCCCTTTTGTTCTCTCTATCTACTCCCCTCCCCCATAACATTTTCCTATCACCCAGTTTCAGTGCCATCCCCACCTGGTTCCGTCTTCCTCTCTTCCCTTATTGATCTGGTTCCACACCACCTTTCTTACACTAGATTCCAGAATCTGTCATCTTTTTTCTTTGTATCACATTCCCACCTCTGTCTCTACCTTCAGTTTCCCCCTTCCCTTAACTGGTTCCAGTAGGCCCTTTTTCACTTCTAGCTGTCATCCACCAACCAACATGTCTTGACTCCATCTTTCACACTCCCCCACCTGGCACTACCTGGTAACCTTGAACCTCACTGGTTCCATCTATCATACCTCTGCCCCCTCTACCTCCTACCTCTTTAAGTTGGCTCTTTCCCCTCTAGACTCTCAGCCGTCATGTAGGGTCTCAACCCAAAATGTGGACTATCCATCTCCTTGCCTCCGCCGATGCGGTTTGACCCTCCAGCATTTTATTTTTGCCCACAATACCATTTATTACCAGCAGAGGGAGTAAAGAGATGGTCTCCAACTTAATAGTTGCCTAAATAAGAAAGACTTCCCATATCGAATATCTGTGCGTGTTGAATAGTGGTTTCTTTACAATTTTGATAAATAACAAAGAACAACAAAGATCATGAATTCCATAAGTAAATAGTTTCCCACTTATTTCAATAGTTATATCTGCTTAACATGTTATGATCTGTAAGGTTGTGATTCTGAGTCTTGAACTGAAAGTGAAAATTGTATTTGCTTTCTGAGGCCAAGAAGAGTATTGCTGTGATTTTCAGTATGTTCCTATGAGGCAATGCAGAATAACAAGGATTCTCCTTGGAACTTCCTGTGGTCTTGCTTCTGGACAAGGAGAAGTTCATAACAATGCACGGCCCTGTAGGGATGTTCAGACACAAAGTGAAATTCTAGTGTAAACACTAGAAAATGAACAGCATGTTTTAGAACGACATATTTTTGCTTTGGTGGGGGAAGAGTATGGAGCTCTTGTGTTTAGCCTTTATCTATAAAATTGGGTCTGACTGAACAGTTTGGGAAGAGGCCAGGGAAGATGTTGTCTGTCTTTGTGTAGTGTTTGTGGAAAATGAGGAAAAAGGACCATCTGCGCTTGCCGCTGCATCACTCGAAGTGCATATTGTACCATCAAGTCTTGACCCAAACTGTCAATTAGCAGTGGTGTATTATCTGCCCTCTTGGCCTCTCCTCAGTGAGTCGATCTGCATCCTTGATGTTGAACCTCAGCCTGTACTTACAAAGGAAAAACAGATGTTTGTATTTGGAGCTACAAGTTCCAAGACATACGATACCAAAAATCTCCTTTAACCATCGGCACTTCTGAACGTGGGTTCCTTTCTGATGTAACAAAACAATGTCTGTTCAGCTCGAAGTTGGAGCCTCACAGTGAAAAGTGCAATATATTGTATAAATGTTTCCTTTGGACGTCAGGACAAGTATAAAGTCTTCTACCAGTGGACAAGAGCCATGTTTCTAATTTGTCACATCATCTGTGTCCGGCCAGTTTGAAAGAAAATGAAAATGGAAGCACTCTGCAAGCATTGCCTGAGCAGCTTATGAATTGAAGCACAAATATTATGAGACCTTAGCTGTTTAATTATGGAGCATGCAAATAGAAGCATTTTACAATACAATTTCTTCCCTTACAATCAGTCTAAAACATCTGCTACTCGTTCCATCATTTAGCGATGTATGAGACTTTCCACAGAGGCACAGTTAAGATGTTAGGGCTGCCAATGAAATGTGGCTTTTGAAGTACCAGTAAGCCATATCCAAAATTTTCTTCAACACGCAAATCACTGGAAGCCCAGAGGAGTGCACACAAAATGCTGGAGGAATTCAGCAAATCAGGAAGCATCCATGGAGAGAAATAATAGTCAACATTTCGGGCTGAGACTCTTCAAGTCTTGATGAAAGGTCTCAGCCTGAAGCATTGACGCTTTATTCTTCTCCAATAGATACTGCATGATCTCCAGCGTTCCTCCAGCATTTTTTTCTCCAGTTCCTAAATAACCTTGATGCTATCTATATTTCTAAATAATTAGAGTTGAGGTTGCCTGCTTTATGTAATAGAATTATCTATTTTACTATGCAGTCAACATATTCCACATTTGTCCATGCTATATAACATTTTTCTCCAATGCATTTTTAAAAACAAAAAAATGCTTCATCAAGATTATCAATTAGTTACATTCATTTAGATCTGCTTTTCATTTTGTTTTATATTAGGAACTATGTAATAAATAATCTTCTTTGAATCGTGACTTTATCTCTTTGAATGAGAATGCTTAGGCAGGATAATGTCATAGAAACGTAGAAAACCTACAGCATAATAAAGGGCTGTCGGCCCACAATGCTGTGCCGAGCATGTACTTACTTTTGAAATTCCCTATGGTTACCTTAAGCCCTCTATTTTTCTAAGCTCCATATACCTATCCAGGAGCCTGTTAAAAGACCCTATTGTATCCGCCTCCACCACTACTGCCAACAGCCCATTCCACGCACTCACCACTCTCTGCGTAGTAAAAAAAAAACTTGCCCCCAATATCTCCTCTATACCTACTTCCAAGCACCTTAAAACTGTGCCCTTTCGTGTTAGCCACTTCAGCCCTGGGAAAAAGCCTCTGACTATCTACACGATCAATGCCTCTCATCATCTTATACACCTGTATCAGGTCACCTCTCATCCTCCGTCGCTCCAAGGAGAAAAGTCCAAGTTCACTCAACCTATTCTCGTAAGGCATGCTCCCCAATCCAGGCAACATCCTTGTAGATCTTCTCTGTACCTTTTCTATGGTTTCCACATCCTTCCTGTAGTGAGGTTACCAAATCTGAGCGCACAACTCCAAGTGGAGTCTGACCAGGGTTCTATACAGCTGTAACATTACCTCTTGGCTCATAAACTCAATCCCACATCTTATGAAGGCCAATGCACCGTATGCCGCCTTAACCACAAAGTTAACCTGCACAGCAACTTTGTGTGTCCTATGGACATGGACCCCAAGATCCCTCTAATCCTCCACACTGCCAAGAGTCTTACCATTAATACTATTTTCTGCCATCATATTTGACCTACCAAAATGAACCACCTCACACTTATCTGGGCTGAACTCCATCTGCCATTTCTCAGCTCAATTTTGCATCCTATCGGTGTCTCATTGTAACCTCTGAGAGCCCTCCACACTACCCACAACACCCCCAACCTTTGTGTCATCAACAAATTTACTAACCCTTCCCTCCACTTCCTCATTCAGGTCATTTATAAAAATCACGAAGAGAAGGGGTCCCAGAACAGATTCCTGAGGCACACCACTGGTCACCAACCTCCATGCAAAATATGGCCCTTCTACAACCACTCTTTGTCTTCTTGTGGGTAAGCCAGTTCTGGATCCACAAATCAAGGTCACCTTGGATACCACGCCTGCTTACTTTCTCAGTTTGCCTCTCATGGGGCACCTTATCAAATGCCTTGCTGAAATCCATATACACACCATTTACTGCTCTACCTTCATCAATGTGTTCAGTCACATCCTCAAAAAGTTCAATCAGGCTCGTAAGGCACAAGCTGCCCTTGACAAAGCCATGCTGACTAATCATGTTATACCTCTCCAAATGTTCATAAATCCTGCCTCTCAGGATCTCTTCCATCAATTTACCAACCACTGAAGCAGGGCTTACTGGTCTATAATTTCCTGGGCTATCTCTACTCCCTCTCTTGAATAAGGGAACAACATCTGCAACCCTCCAATCCTTCAGAACCTCTCCCATTCCCATTGATGATGCAAAGATCATTGCCAGAGGCTCAGCAATCTCCTCCCTTGCCTCCCACAGTTGCCTGGGGTATATCTCGTCTGGTCCTTGTGACTTAGCCAACTTGATGATTTCCAAAAGCTCCAGCACATCCTCTTTCTTAATATCTACATGCTCAAGCTTTTCAGTGTGCTGCAAGTCATCACTACAATCACCAAGATCCTTTTCTGTAGTGAATATTGAAGCAAAGTATTCATTAAGTACCTACGCTATCTCCTCCAGTTCCATACACACTTTTCCACTGTCACACTTGATGGGTCCTAATCTCTCACATCATATCTTCTTGCTCTTCACCTGCTTGTAGAATGCTTTGGGGCTTTCCTTAATCCTGTCCACCAAGGCCTTCTCATGGCCCCTTCTGGCTCTCCTAATTTCATCCTTAAGCTCCTTCCTGCTAGCCTTATAATCATCTAGATCTCTATCATTACCTAGTTTTTTTGAACCTTTCGTAAGCTCGTCTTTTCTTCTTGACTTGATTTACAACAGCCTTTGTACACCATGGTTCCTGTACCCTACCATCCTTTCCATCTCATTGTAACTTGTCTACGCAGCACCCCATGCAAATATCCCCTGAACATTTACCATATTTCTTCCATATGTTTCCCTGAGGCCATCTGTTTCCAATTTATGCTTCCAAGTTTCTGCCTGATAGCCCCTTACTCCAATTAAACATTTCCCTAACTTGTCCATTCCTATCCCTCTCCAATGCTATGGTAAAGGAGATATAATTGTGACCACTATCTCCAAAATGCTCTCCCACTGAGAGACCTGACACCCAACCAGCTTCATTTCCTAGTACTAGGTCAAGTACAGCCTCTCCTTGTAGGCAATCTGTATATTGTGTCAAGAAACCTTCCTGAACACACCTAACAAACTCCACCCCATCTAAACCCCTCACTCTAGGGATATGCCAATCAATATTTGGCAAATTAAAATCTCCCACCACAACAACCCTGTTATTATTATTCCTTTCCAGAATCTGTCTCCCTATCTGCTCCTTGATTTCCCTGTTACTATTGGGTGGTCTATAAAAATCACCCAGTAGAGTTATTGACCCCTTCCTACTCCTATCTTACACCCACAGAGATTTTGTAGAAAATCCCTCCATGTTTTCCTCCTTTTCTGCTGTCGTGATAGTATTTCTGATCAAAAGTGCCACGCCCCCACCTCTTTTGCCTCCCTCCCTGTTCTTTCTGAAACAGCTAAAGCCTGGCACTTGAAGTAGCCATTAAAAATTGCCCCAAGGTCAATAACCGTTTTTGAAATTATTGTACTACAAAACAATGCTGGTTAGCTCACATGCTTTATAATCTTATGGTAAAAGAAAGTATATTTTCATATATTAATTGTACAAAATTGGCTTCAAATATAGAATGATAGTTTATTGTTTGCATGTTACTTTTTATGATGGTTAAACAAGCTGATAATTGATTTTTTTTCAGATGTTGTTCGTGCTTTCAGCTATTGGCCTTTGATCTTAGCTTTGGTTCATCTCTCTATCCAGTGATTGTTGAGGTAAGAATAATTTTATCACTAGTCACTTTAATACTTAAATAATGTTTTCTTTTCCTTGGGAGGATTGAGGGAAGCTATGACATTTTCTTTAGAGGAAGTGTCCAAATGTACAACTGAATAAATTGGATTCTACATTCCTGGGACCAACTTGGGGCTTTTGACTTCAGAGATCAGATCCTGATGGTTTTTTTGTTTGTTTGAAGTGTACAAATAAATTCTTTTAGATTCACTCAGTATATTCTGCAGTAAATGTCCACAAATGCAAAGTCATTCCAATGGGACAAATGTTTGTCAGTTATTATGCTAACAAGAGCATAAAACTACAATTGAAGTATTCAAGGGAATTCTGATTCTGGGCATAAGGGTCTGGGTTGCGAAAAGCTTCTGTGAGAAGCCCATCACTCAACTACTACGTAAATCTCCACAAACATGGGAAGGAATTGTAAACACAACCAGAAAGATCTAGGGCACTAATTGATGAGCCTCTATTTCTGTATTATCTGTTGGAGCAAAACTGATAGGAACCTAATAAATGTGGTTAAAATACGTGAATTAGGATTCTGTATTGCATTTGGAACACTTGGACAATGTGGATTGCAATGTGCGAGTACAGTGTCTGATGCCACCATACCCTTTACCCTGTGGAAAGTCACCTCAACTTTGCTTTGTCCATTGCCATTTTTCTCAACGTGTAGTAATTAGTTCAAGGGGTAGAGCTCAGTAGCCAGGCTTGTTAGGAACCTATTAAAGTAATTGACAAATCCTAAAAAGGATTGCAACTGTGCCCTTGGGGTATCCGCCACTGCTTGAATTTTCTCAACACACTTTTGTAACCCTTGGGCATCAATTGTGTGACCACAGTAAGTGATGCTTGGTTTAAATAATTTCTCACTTGATAAGTTGTGCTCCGAGGCCATAATCTTCTAATCTTTTTAGCATTGTCTTGAGATTTTGGAGTTGCTCTTTGCTAGTCTCATTCAGTAACAATGGTGTCATCCAGGTAACAGTGGATGCCAGGATAGCCTTGCCACACCTGGTCTGTAGCTTTCTGCCGGAGTGCAGGTGCAGATAATAAACCTATTATAGTGATAAAGCCCTTTGTGAATGTTTATGGTGAATGTTTTTGGACTCTTCTATCTCTGTCTGTAGGTAGGCCTCAGCTAAGTTCACTTTGCAGAAGTGTCTGCCTCCATTAAGGTTTGCAAAGTTATCTTCTATCACGGACAGTTGGTATTGATCTGCTTTCAGCACTGGGTTGTTAGTGACCTTGAAATTATCACAGATCCTGACAGACCCATTCTTCTTGGCTATTGGGATCACTGACAATGCCCATGGGTTCCACATGACTTTGCAATGAATTCCTTCAGCGTCGCTGGCTGCTTTATCACAGATGATATAAGGAACCAGATGGGCTTTGTAGAACTTGGATGTGGCATTTTAATCTCACACAATTTTACCCTTGATACGTTTGAGTTTTCCAATGTCAGCCCTGGCACAGTTGTGGCATCACCCAATACCTTTCTTAATTTGCTTTCATTTGACTCTATCACGTGGGAAGTGGATGAATCTTCAATCAGGTTATAGTTGTCTCAGCCAGTCATGGCCCCACGATGCTGGGCCTCCTGTTTTACTACATATAAAGCCCATTGTGGCTTATTGGTTGTATTTCTCTGTTACAAATGTCATCCACATATGAATCATCTTTTCTCTGGTATAAATTCTTAGTTGGATATCTGCAGGCTTCAGTTTTTAGAAATACTGTACCATTGAATCACATTTTGTAGAATTACTGAAACAGTCAAGCCAATGTTCCATTCCATTTTAATTAAACTGCTGTTCACTTCCGGGGTAAGCTTGTCTACTGTTAGTTTTCACATTTTAAATCTTAAGTCTGGGTCACTCTCATCAGATTTTTCATCAACAGCACGTAGCTTGGTGCTCCCTTTTGAAATGTCAACTTGACTCTTTAGCTTTTTCTCTTCCCTATGCAGTCCATTTCTTTTTGTCTGCCCAACATGATTTTTGTACGTGACCTGCTTTGTTGCATTTTTTTAAAAACATTTTTTGCGAGTTTCACCTTTAAACCTATATTGGCCCGGTGTATGTGAGTCCCTGCCACAATGGTCACACAATTTGTTTGGCCAGGCAGGTTTCTGTTTAGAAGTTGCAATTTTTGTTCACACTACTTCCATTGCTGATTGTAACTCAGTTACGTCTCTGGAAGCTTATCCATTGATATAGCAATTTCAATTGCTCTTTAAATCTAAGTTGTGTTTCAGTTGGGAAGCATATTTGGATGCTTTTTTGTATGATTGCACGAGCTAAGTGACCTCCTAGTGCATCATTAAGTCCATTACTGAATTGACAATGCTCCGACAACTGCTTCAGTTCAGCCATGTACACTGAAGTGGACTCCCCTTCCTTTTGATTCTGCTCCTTTCAATATTTTTATTGATTTCTTACAAAAAAGAATACAGAATGCAGGAGGATGTGCATCATATATCAATTACAATATATGTGAATCACACTTATAGTTTCATTATCCCATTATATTCATGTAAATTAAATTGAATCGTAATATTGAAAAGTAATAATTTTATTATTATAGAAAAAACATCTAAACCCACTACCACGAAAAGCTGTTTGGTAAAGAAAGAAAAAGGAAAACAAAAGTCCTTATCATATAGTACAACATATCATTAGGCAACATCTGTACTTGATAACAAATCAAAGATTTTGAAAGTAATTCAAAACAGGTCTCCACATGTTAGAAAGTCTTGATTCAGAAATTGAACAACGAATCTTCTCTGAATATAAGCATGACATAACATCGCTTAGCCATTGAGCATGAGTAAGCTTTTGATTCTGCTTCTGAAAGTGTTTTGCAATCAGCAGTGGTTTTGGTCCTACGTATTCCTGCATTATGTATCAGTAAAGCTCATTTTGGCTGGTTTGGTTGGAGTAGCCAAAATGTCTAAGCCAACTGTATGCTTTTGCACTCAGCAAAACTGGTACTTATTTCTCATTGGCTATTCAATTTGCGTTAAAATACAGGTCAATCAGTTCAGTGCACAATATCCAATTACCTGATGTGTTGTTGAACTTCTCTATCTTTCTGATGTAACGAGCCATTTCTGCCAGTACTCGCTGTTATGAACCCGTGAACTCATCCATTTACTGGCTTTTCGTTTTTATTCAAACGACTCTTCCCTTCCAAAGAACACATTCTGCATTTTTTTTTTGTAACTTGGCCGTTTCTTGCAGTGTTTGTTCAAAAACTTCAATGTCATGCACTTCAACGGGTAGGTAGTCATCGTGGGTTTGTTTAAAACTTCCTCGTTGCCACTGTAATGTTTTGTATCTCCAAAACGTAAGATACTAATTGTGAGAAATTGTAAGGTGGGTGCCCAGGACAGTGGGTCTTCATTTCATTTTAATTTCAAGTGAGGTACACCTGTGTGCCTTGGTGGTGTGATGACGTATGCTATTCACGCACTATTACATATAACCCATAAAGAATAGCTTAACCAAACAATATATTTACGATATTACTCAAATATTACTGAAATATTAAACACACAGCACCCCTGGTGGGTTTTTATCAAGTGAGCTGGGTGACTCAGGTCAGTGTTATTACTGTTAGCGACTTCATTGAGAACTGTGCGGATGAGCGTGTGCTTTTCGGGACTTACCAGACTGTCTGCATAAAACCCCAAGAGATTAGCAGTTTCTGAAATACTCAAGCTACCCTGTCTGGCACCAATGATCATTCCATGGTCAAAATTGCTTAGATCTAATTTCTTATCTATTTTGATGTTTGGTACGAACAATTACTGAACATCTTGACCGTATCTGCATACCTTTAAGCATTGAGTTGCTGTCATATGATTGGCTGATTAGATATTTGCATTCGTGAAGGGGTGTACTTAATAAAGTGGCCACATCGGGCTGCTGTTTATCAATTACAGCTTGGCATTCATTCAACACCACAATTCCCTCCGTGTTAACCAACAAGCTTCAGAACTTTACAACTGGATACTTGACATCCTAACTGGGAGAACACAGACAGTACAGGTCAACACAGCCTGTACCCATAGACATGCTAAAAGCCTTCTTGGGGGGAAAAAAATGCAAAATCTCCAATGGCCCATGACAGTTCAACATAATGCAGGAGCATTTTGGTAGTGTGTGGGGAGCACATACAAGTCCATGTAAGTGGCAGGAGGAGGCTACCAGCCTGCGCTCCCCATCAGTATTTTCTGTCCCACCTAGGGAATGGTCTGTGATTCCCACATTAGCCTCGAAAGTCCCTCAGTACTCATCAAACCGGAGCGGGAGCCAGATCTCGTTGATTCCAAGATCCTGCTACTAGGATATTCTGAATGTTTGCCCAATTCCTCCAGGAGTTCTGTGGGAGATGAGGTGCAGTATTGTGGCAAGGAATGTATAAAGAGCTATTATGTTCATTATCGGGTCTGGTTGACACCGTTCTTTGCTTAGTTTGGCTTCTTTGCTTGCCCTGGATCATGGCTGGCATGCCATCATTAAGTGCAGCATCCTTCCTTACACAGTAAAGAAAAATTTTTAAATGCTCACTAGAGGCCAGCAGAGCACAGGAGACCCAAGATCAAATGAGTTTCATTTCCTGACTTGGGATGCTGGGCTGATTTGAAGGCCATGCAATGTGTTAAAAATAGTCCCATATCATCTTGCACATGTGGGCCAGCCAAAAGTGGTTTTGTTTAAGAGTCCAATATAAATCGGTGTGCATTACATACGGAGTTATAAATTGTACGCATGCTTGTATTATAATAAAAATAAAAAAATGTTGGAAACACGCAATGGGTCAGGCAATATCGATGCAAAGGAAACAGAACTGATCTTCAGGGTGAAGACTCTGCTCATTTCTAACAAGGGCTCTTCGACTTGGACATTTAACTGTTCCTTGTTCATAGATGCTGCTGAATATTTCCTGTATTTTCTGTTTCCAGCATCTGGGCTTTTTCTTTTGTTTTTATTAGACATAGAGTAATACAATATGGAAACACAATTCTCTTTTAAGCCAGTCCCATTTGCCAGTTTTTGGCGCATCTCCCTTTAAACCAAGAGTCCCCAACCAAGGGTCCAAGGACTCCTTGCGTAATGGTATTGGTCCTTGTCATAAAAAAGATTGGGAACCCCTGTTCTAAACCTTTCTCATTCATTGTACCTGTCCAAGTATCTTTTGAATGTTGTTATTATTGCATTCTAGTTAGG
The DNA here is from genome assembly GCF_048418815.1 of Hemitrygon akajei. Lineage (NCBI taxonomy): Eukaryota > Metazoa > Chordata > Chondrichthyes > Myliobatiformes > Dasyatidae > Hemitrygon > Hemitrygon akajei. Next base: position 161,674,137 of record NC_133133.1, read on the forward strand.
TTTTCAGCTGAAGCTGCTGTAGTAGCCAAAATATATTTTCCCATTTAAGCCAAAATACCTCAGATACATAATAGAAGTTTATAAAATCACGAGAAGCATATATAAAAGGTGAGTATCCTTTTCCCAGGGTCAAAATATTTAATACTGGAAGGCATGCCTTTAAGGTGAGATGGGAGTGTTCAAAGGAGTGGTGTGGGGCAAGTTGTTCTTGCACAGAGAGTAGTAGAACACACTACCAGGGTGATGATAGAAAAATCGAAAACCTACAGCACAATACAGGCCCTTCGGCCCACAATGCTGTGCCGAACATCTACTTACTAATAGGGGCAGGCGTGATAGAAGCTCTTGGGTACGTGGATGTACAATAGATGAAGGGATGTGGATCATGGGATTAGATATGGTATAACATTAGTTCGGCACATCTAAGGGCCTGTTCTTGTGCTGTAACGTACACTAGTTTTTGATTAACATTGCCAAGGGAAATTCTTGGCTAACATCCCTGTGCATGTGTTTGCTTATGGTGGAATATTGAATTCATGATAAAGCAAACACTAAAGTGTTGCTGCTGTAATAGCAACAAGGCTTATGTCTTCTATCATTGGGCCCAATATCAGTCCTTCTCCCTCTACTATTGCAGCTGCATCATTATGCAGAATGGGGCCATGCCCACGTGAAGGCTCTGCCAGGCCCTCGCCCTGAAATCAAATAGTGAAACAACCAGCAATTCACTTAGAATGCAGATTACAGAGATCAAAACATAAAACAATTGCAAAGTAAATCACTGAAATCCCAGAAATTATAATCATGGCTTAGATTTCAAGCTAAATCCTCAGGACTTCAATATACCCACTGTGTTAATGATGTAAATACAGGAACATTTTAAACTATTCTGGTTTTTTGTATTAAAGTTGTTATATGGAATTCTTAAATTGTAAAGAACTTGAAGATTTCTGCAGGTTTGAGAATAAGTTGTGAATAACAAAGCCTTCAAAATATTTTAATGATCATAAAAATACTTTACAAGCTGGATTGTCAAATCGAGAAATTCTGTTAGATAAGTGGTGCCAACTGTTTCATGGATGTTTTCTGGAATAGTTTGAGAAGTTGACATTTTAATCAAGTTGCTCCTAGTTTATGGATTTGTCAAATTGGTTACTTGTCAGGTGTCTGTATTATCTGATAGTATGATCTTTCTCTGAGAAATTTGAACACAATCTGACCATTGTTTGAACCACGAAAGTTTTGAGATTGTCAGAATAAGAACTATAAGCTAACCTTTTAATTTGTAGGTACACCAACAGCCTGTCTTTGAAGCGGATGATAACATAGCTTTTGCAGATCGCATCACCAAAGATTTCCTGCTGGAAGATACTTTCAAGCTGCTATTATCCGGTGCATCTGTAGTAAGTGAACTATACGAAGCTTTAGAAAATGTACATCGATCTGCAAGATTGAAGGTAAGATTCTGAAATTCTTTAGAACAATTATTCTATTATGCTAAAACAGGAGAACAGGAGAAACTAGCTATTTGACCTTGGGATTATGCCTATGCTTGTATTCCACATGGGTTTCTCCCTCCTCCTGTACTTTATTCTTCCTAAATCTCCCCCTTCATATATGCATCAAAACTCCTGAAATATATCAGTGGAGTTGTAAGATTTGTGACAACCACATGGTGTGTCTGCATTCTCCTCAATCTCTTCATTGTGTAAGTAAATGGTCATAAATACTTCGACCTCCCTTGTTCTGGAGTGATTAACAAACTGTTGGAGGTAGTAACATCTTTTTGTGTGTGATGGCATTGGTAATCAAACTGATGACACAAAGGTTGGAGGTGTTGTGGACAGTGTGGAGGACTGTCAGAGGTTACAGCGGGACATTGATAGGATGCAAAACTGGGCTGAGAAGTGGCAGATGGAGTTCAACCCAGATAAATGTGAAATAGTTTATTTTGGTAGGTCAAATATGATGGCAGAATATAGTATTAATGGTAAGACTCTTGGCAGTGTGGATGATCAGAGGGATCTTGGGGTCCGGGTCCGTAGGACGCTCAAAGCAGCTGCGTAGGTTGACTCTGTGGTTAAGAAGGTGTATGGTGTATTGGCCTTCATCAATCATGGAATTGAATTTAGGAGCCAAGAGGTAATGTTGCAGCTATATAGGACCCTGGTCAGACCCCAGTTGGAGTACTGTGCTCAGTTCTGGTCGCCTCACTACAGGAAGGATGTGGAAGCCATAGAAAGGGTGCAGAGGAGATTTGCAAGGATGTTGCCTGGATTGGCGAGAATGCCTTAGGAGAATAGGTTGAGTGAACTTGGCCTTTTCTCATTGGAGGGAAGGAGAATGAGAGGTGACCCTGATAGAGGTGTACAAGATGATGAGAGGCATTGATCGTGTGGATAGTCAGAGGGTTTTTCCCCAGGGTTGAAATGGTTGCCACAAGAGGACATTGGTTTAAGGTGCTGGGGAGTAGGTACAGAGGAGATGTCAGGGTAACTTTCTTACGCAGAGAGTGATGAGTGCATGGAAATGGCTGCCAGCAACGGTAGTGGAGGCGGATATGATAGGGTATTTTAAGAGGCTTTTAGACAGGTACATGGAGCTTAGAAAAATAGAGGGCTATGGGTAACCCTAGTAATTTCTAAGGTAGGGACATGTTCAGCACAGCTTTGTGGGCCGAAGGGCCTGTATTGTGCTGTAGGTTTTCTATGTTTCTACTGCCACAAATGATATTTTCCATTCAGTGACGGCTGTCCTTACACTCCTTTTATGGTGTTGATCACCACTGGAATGATTCAAAATGCAGGAGGGCTAATTTATTATTAAATAACCAACCACAACAAAAGCTATTGCTACAGGGAAACTGGGCTTTTGAGTGGTAGGAAACAATTTAATCCTTTGAATATCGGTACTTGGCCAGCTTGTGGTGAGAAACTATTCCCTTTAGCAGAGGTAATGAGCCACAGTTAGACCTCCACTGACCAGACTGAAGCAGGTTATTGTTCCCTTGACTATATAGTATGTGGAGTCAGGAGTCCATTCATGTTAAGGCCCTTACACTTCAATCTGGCACCCTCGTCCTCTTCCTCGCACCACACCGCTATAATCCATCCTTGTTCTTTTCAGAAGTCTTTTTGTCTTTTGAATCCTTTATCATCAATGCTGGCTTCCATCTTGTTTCTTCCTTTCCTCGTTGTCTGCCTTTTGTCGTTAAATACACCCAGTCAAATCTGAAATTGTTGTTGTAAGGTCTTCAGTGCAAAACATTAACTTCCCTCTCTCTCCTCAGATGCAGCCTGACTACCTGAGTACTTCCAGTATTTTCTGTTTATATTTTATTTGTTGCCAAGTTGGCTTAACCATTAACTGGTCTTCACCATTAATTTTAATTGCAGAGTAACAGCTGGCTCCAGAAACGTGAACTTTGTCTGAGTGCAAGAGATGTAACAGTCATTAGTCACTTTCAAATGGAATTCAAGAGCCAAGGGAAGTTTCAGTTGGTAGGTAGATACAATTTTAAGGCTATGTTGTTACCTACAACCAAATGATGGGGTTAATAAATGGAGTTTTTTCAGACCAAAAGATAGATAGATAGATACTTTATTCATCCCCATGGGGAAATTCAACATTTTTTCCAATGTCCCATACACTTGTTTTAGCAAAACTAATTACATATTATATATATATATAATTACATATATAAGTATAAAAGTCCTTATTTTATACTTAAATCTAATTTGTGACAGGTTTACCCATTTAAGCTTTTCTTGGCTGACCAGGATTCCAACATGATACCAATGGACTTCAGTCATTTTTGCACAGCATGGCTTAGATGAACAGCAAAAGTCCAATTAGAGCTGGATGGAAGCTCATCACTGGACACGCTGTTGAGCTCAGTGATGCAGCACGAGCGAGTTAGAGTTCTTTGGTTAATTTGGTTGCTACTCCTGAGGAAGCAGAGAAACGCTTGCTGATTTTTCTTTAATAAGTTGTTTACAGTTGTGTTTTTAAAAATGTATATTTTTATTTACCTAGCTTTTAAAATGTCTCTTGACTCTGAGACTATTAAAATATCTGTTTTTTTAAAAAAAGGGCATTTGGGAGCAGTGTGTCAAGATATAATATCTGAAGCTTATTTTCCATGGTAGCCTTCTGCTCCTCATGGGGCACGTCTTCACTGAGGAAGGTCAACACTTGCAGCCCTTTGCATCCAGTAATAGAAAGTGGGATTGGGCAATGAGCCAGATCCCGGATGGCAAGCCTGCTGAACTTGAAACCCTTTATCAAATTGTAACCGAAACCTCAATTACTTATTCATTAATATTTTCTGTCCTCCAAATAATGTATTTTTATAATTAAACTGGAGTAAAATAATTTGAGAATGATGATTACACATATTAATATGAATTTATTTATTATTGTTTTCCCTTACAGCTTTATCCATCTAGTAATCCAGATTATCAAAGGATGTTATATGCATTATATCGCAAGTTTGATAGCACAGCCAGGACAAGATCTATTCGAGGGATGCATCTACTTCTTTCAGAGCTGCAAGAACAATTCCAAGCTCTTCATCTGAAGAACAGTTTGAATGACTTCAAATGGTAAAAAGATCTGAATGCTGTATTATTTTAATAGTTTAAAAGTACTGTTAAGTCCTGCACTGGTTTATTACACACATCGATGTGGTGTAGTATGGATTTGAGAGGGTCATTTATAGAGTGGGATAACCTTCTCAATCGAAGTGGAATGGAAAAGTTAGAGGAAAAGTTAAGTGCTGTTCTTGCAGCTACATGTTTGCAATCCAGGGTTAACTCACTAAAAATACATTTCTCTTTCCACAGTTGCTGCCAAATTTGCTGATTGCAACATTTTTAGATTTTATATACAGTACATTAAACTGGTTCAATACTCACCCATCACTGTCTGACTCTTGTTCGACTTTCTCTTATGAGGGTCTCTTCTAATGCCATGGACTTGTTTTATCTACACTACCAAGTGTATACTTTAGTTGTAAAATAAGAAAGTTCTGTGTTCTGATTTATCTATACAATTGTTACATTTTAAAATGAATGCCACTGTTTTTCACTTCTCTGGTGCTGCTGAAATTAATTGAATAGAGGTTGAAACTCACTAGAGTCGCATACTGTATGTATGTAAAAGTACTATCAAAAAGCAATGGAATTTTAGTGAGGTTCTCCTGTTGACAGGAGCTTCAGTTTTGAGGGATCACAGTGTTAAAGCGATCAGGTTTATTGACAATTAATTCTGCATGATCACATCAAGAAGAAACAATCTTATTGCCCTCAAACAGGGAAAGAGTACATTGCCAGGCCACATCAATTCAGTCTAATCATTAATTACTGGAATGTGTAATAATGTAAGTATGAAAGTGGTCAACTAATGTGCTTGTATTGTGTTTCTTTTCTTAATAGGGAACCATTCCAGACTATACCACCTCATACATTTGTAAAGACTGGCAACACCAAAATCGGTAAAGCGTTCTTTAATGTTCCATTAAAATATTTTAATTTTGAATCATACTAGCATTTAGGAGTTTTTGAAGCTTTGAAATGGGGGGTGATTAGTGACTTGCTGTGTGGAGTTTGTGTGTTTTTCTGGTTTCTTTCAAAATTGCACAGATGAGTTAGTTGATGGGTTAATTGGTGGCTAGACATTGTTCCTCATGTAAGTAATTGTTAGGAGACTCAGTGAGGTATTAATGGACATAGACTACAGGGAGCTTAACCAGGAAATAACACTGGGAATGCTCTGAGTGCTGGTATTGAATCTGGCCAAACAGCTTCGACGCACGTCATATAGAAATATGAAAGTCATCTGATTTATTTCAAGGAATATCTCTGAAATACTTGTTTTATTTTAAATCACTTCTGTTCACAGAAAACTGGAAAGCAGAATCACAAGAGTATCAGTACCATCATCATTATGTGCTGTGTCGTATGATGTGGGCGATCGTGGTCCTTCCATGACCATGATTGCTTTTGGCAATTTTTTCTACAGAAATGATCTGCCGTTGCCTTCTTTTGGGGGCAGCGTCTTTACAAGATGGGTGACCCCAGCTATTATCAATACACTGCGGAGAATGTCTGCCTGATTTCAGTGCTCTCATAACCAGGACTTGTGATGTGCACCAGCTACCACCTGCTCCTGTGGCTTCACGTGACCCTGATCGGGGTGGGAGGGGGTGGTTAAACAGGTGCTGCACCTTGCCCAAGGGTGACCTGCAGGCTAGCGGAGGGAAGGAATGCCTTACACCTCCTTGGGCAGAGACGTATTTTCACCCTGCATTGAGTTGAATCTACTTTTTCTCTGAAACAAATTAAATATTCCATTTTATGAAATATCATTTTAATTGCCAATATTTTTTTATTTTTCTGCAGGTCAGAATAAACCGAACAATTGCAGCACAGGTAACGTCTGTTTCTCGTGTGCTGTTCAGTTAACTGTAACTGACGTATATTGGCATGTTTTTAGATTTATTGACATTGGGATTGAAAAGTGGTGAACAATGTTTATCTGTGAATGCTTAATGAGGCAGAATTATAGTCAGTCATTCTTATGAAGATTAGAATGGAAGTTTTTTTAACAAGTTAAAACAAATCACTAACATATTTAAAATTAATCAAAGTTGCCTTAGGATCTTGCTCAAATTCTTTCTGTTGATGCTAAAGGGAGAATCACTCCTCCCATCACTTGGGCAAAACACAAAATGCTGGGGAAACACTCCGTATCTGCGGAGGGAAGTGGACAGATGATGTTTTGGGTCGAAAGCTTTCAACTGGACCACAAGACAGAGATAGATGGTATAAAAAGGGTGGAGGGCAGGGGTGGGACAGGATCACCGTGGCAACCTCCTTTGTTTTAAAAAAGGAGTGAACTTGCCTCTGGACATCCTTCCAGGGGAACCTGCTCAATCTGGTGGGAGAATTCCCCATGTTGAGCTCCCTTGTACAGTATGCCCTTGCATGTCAATATTGGATACAGTATCACATGGGGAATTCCTGTTCATAAAATGTGAAAAATGTACTAATAGTTCAATAGGCTATAACCCTACACTTAGCCAGAACTGTCAACCTGAATATTTCTTTATCACTCAAAATGTCTGTAAACTTCTTAAGCATAAAATCAATGAATATAGATCAATTAGGAAAAGAAACTTTTAAAAAATTCTAACCGCTGACCTTTAGTTCTAATTACAAAAGCATTTGAACTATGAGTACTTTAAATGGCTTAATATAGATAGTTTAGAGATTTTAAATTCTTATGAAGATTACAAAGAGAGGTTTTAATTTTAAAATTAAAATGAATCGCAAATACATTTTAAATTAACAATCCTTGCCTAATGATCTTGCTCAAGTTTCTTCTGTTGATGCTAAAGGGAGAATCACTTCTCTCTTCTCTTAGGCAAAACACAAACTGCTGAGGGATGAGTAGATCAAGGAATCACAGGAGAGGTTGATTACTGCAGAATGCAGAAAGGGGAGGGAAAGATGTGGTCAGTGGTGAAATCATGTTGTAGCTGATGGAAGTTGCAACTCTTCGACCTGACACAATATTCTCGAGCAAGTGGGATTCACCAATGTCAAAAACTTAGAGCAAGATTCTCTATTCGTTCAGGACATTGTGAAGAGTGGAGACTTGGTCTCAACCCATAATATCATAATATGTATCTGAACCCAAAACATTGATTGTCCACTTATTGCTACAGAAGACCACAACATTTAGGAACAGAATTAAGCCATTTGGCTCATCGAGTCTGCTCTGCCATTTTATCAAGGCCGATTCACTTTCCTCTCAGCCCCAATCTCCTGCCTTCTCCCTGTATCCCTCATGCCCCGACTAATCAAGAATCTATCAGTCTCTGCCTTAAATATACTCAATGAGTTGGCCTGCACAGGCCGCCTGTGGAAAAGAAGCTGCCTGACTTTGTTAAGATCCTCGAACAGTTTGTTTTTTTTTGCTCTAAGGTCCCCACATGAGTCTGGGGTCTCTTGTGTCTCCAGCACTGTGCATCAATATTACAATGAGCTTTCTGTACACACCAATTTTTGATTTTGCAGCATGTACGAATGCACCTGAAGGGTCTATGTAGGGATTGAGGACATTTAGCATGAAATTGGAAACACGATTACAGAGTTCTGGTCAGAATAATTAACACAACAGTTGAAATAAACTTGCGTATCATCTTCTCAAAACTGCAATAGCAGTCTCTTGACTAGCATGCATACTGGTTGAGATGTACAGTAAAAAAGATGAGCTCCTGAAAGAGGAACTTTTGCTGACAGCAGTTTGAAGCTTTGCAATGGAGAAACATTCAGAAAGAATGTGAGAAAGTGCAAGGTGGGGTTTTAAAAAAAGCTCTGACCCGTTCCAAGAGCTTAACATTTACACCCTGAAATATCTGCCTAACCCCTCTCCAGTATTTTCATGTCACATCTTTCCACTGCTTCCCTGACAATGCATTCTGCGTGAGGGAGGCAGGTCATTCTTTCCATTCCGTGCTCTTCAGTGATTAAACATCAAAGTCTCACTGAGTGACATTAGAACTTGCCAAGCTGCCAGTTATGCAGATTACGCCCTTCGTACACCACACGACAAATCCTTTAATAATGGAGCAATTGAGCATGCCGATATTTTTTTTCAAGATTTGATGTCCAATACTTATGTGTGCGAGGTATTCCCAATGAACCTGGGAATGTTTGCACGGGGCACCGACAGCTGTGGGTTGATGAGATCATGGGGAGGGGAAAAGTGGGAAATTCTGCCTGCTGGTGGGACAGTGGTGAACTCCTTCGCTTTCAGGCAGCTTTCTCGTGTTGTTAGCACCATTCAGCTCTTTCCATGAAATGTTCCGCTGGTGCTGGCTGTGTTACAATGTACCGAAGCCATCATTTCAACCATCAATGTCTCTTACGATCACTGCTGGCTAGAACAAAGACAGGAATCAGAATAAGGTTTAATAGTGCTGACCTGTATTGCACTACTGTTGCTGTGGATCTCTTTCGTTTTAGAACATAGAATAGTACAGCACAGTACAGGCCCTTCAGCCCATAATGTTGTGCCAACCCTCAAACCCTGCCTCCCATATATCCCCCCCACCTTAAATTCCTCCATATACCTGTCTAGTAGTCTCTTAAATTTCACTAGTGTATCTGCCTCCACCACTGACTCAGGCAGTTCATTCCACGCACCAACCACTCTCTGAGTAAAAAACCTTCCTCTAATATCCCCCTTGAACTTCCCTCCCCTTACCTTAAAGCCATGTCCTCTTGTACTGAGCAGTGGTGCCCTGGCTGTCCACTCTGTCTATTCCTCTTAATATGGCAGCAGTACAGTGCAAAACATAAAATTACTATAACAATAAGAAAAATATATATAAATTAAATTGTAGTGCAAAACGAGAGCAGAAATAGTGAATTTGTGTTTTGTGTGTTGGTTCGTTGTCTGTTCAAAAATGGCACAGGAAGAAGTTGTGTGCGTCCTCAGGCTGCTGTACCTCGTCTCTGGTAGTGAGAAGAAGAAGAGCATATTCTGGGTGGTGGTGTTGCTTAATGGTGGTGGCATCACCTTTTGAAAATGCCCTCCATTCTCTCGAGGGTAGTGCTCATGATGGAGCTGGCTGAGTTTGCAACAAGAATTCAAAACTGGTACCGTACGGTAAAATATCAACAGCTATCAGAATCGAGGATTCACAGCCAGCATCGGTAGGACATTTCATGGAAAGAGTTGATATTTAAATGAAGCTATATTGCTAACAATATGGGAGAGTTGCCAGCAGATGAGTGAGTTCACCATTGTCCCATCAACAGGTAGAATTTCCCAGTCTTTCCTCTCCCTGTGGTATGGAACTGCTGTGAATCAGAGTCATTGAGCAGTCTGACGTTTGTTGATTTATTAAACTCCAGCTTTTCCATAGCCTGAAGTGCCCATATTTACATTGGAAACACAAAGCAAGGTACAAATAAACTCTCCTCGGGCTTCCAGCCAGGTACAGGTATCGATTATAACTGATGTTTCGATGAAAAAACTCTTCTTCAGGATACCTGTACCGGGCAAGGATTTTATTCATCATCTATGCTGTGAAAGCACTAGATCCTTTTTCACAAAGCAAAATATTTCAAATTGCCAAGCAAGTGCCTAAAAGATAAGAAAGATCAATAATAAGGAAGTAATTTTATTGTTGTTTGGTTATTATCATAAACTTCAAAGTTCAGAGTACATTTATTTTCAAAGTATGTGTACCTTATACAACCTTAAGATTCATCTCCCTAACAGGCAGTCGTAAAACTAAGAAACCTACTAAAACCTTTGAAACTAAAGAACGAACATACAATGTACAGAGAGAAAAAAAACAAATCATGCAAGCAATAAAAGTAAGCAAATAGCCTTCAGGTCTGAAGGTCACAAAACTGAGTCCACAAAACCCCTTTAGTCACAGGCCACAGCCTCAGTTTAGTGCAGAGACGAGTAATCTTCATGGAGCAGCAAACCGAATCGGCTGGTTCCTCACCTCTGGCCCCGACACCCTATCCTTTTCAATCTGGCCCTGCGTTTAAATCGTCCAAACCTCAGTTCATTCCTTGCTCTCATCCCGGGCCCTGCCGCTTCGATATGCTCTCAGGCCTAGGCCCCACCACCTCAATTCAGCCCATACCCTACCTTCCCAATTTGGTTTGGCACTCAAATCAATCAAACCTCGTGTCTTTCCTCATTTTCAGGCCAGAGCTCTGCTTTGACTCTGCCTTGCCTTGGTTCTGCCACAACAAATTGCCTCCAAGTCCCTTCAGCTATGGCCACCATTGGAAGGAAGAAAGTGCTTGCATGGGAGCTGACATGGAGAGGGATCACTGTGGATTCCGGGATGAAATGGTTAAAATGTGAAGGGAGGGCTTGGTGCATTATAGAAGAATCATCTTCTCATTATAGAGAGATGATCATCTCAGCTTTACATGGGGATTGATGAGGCTGAAGCTGAGCAGATATTCCCCCTAGAGCAAAGGAGGGCAGAGTTTCAGAAAATGGATTGCTCAGTTCCAATGGATGTGAAAAGGAATGTCTTTACGAAAAGGTTGAGAAACTTTGGAGAATCAGAATGTTATGGGTGGAAACTGACAAACATTTAAACAGCAAGGGAATTCAAGAGAGAGGTGTTGAGACCAAACTTAGATCAGCTGTGATCTTAGTAGAAAATGAAACAGGTTCCCATGGCAATTTAGTCTACTCCTGCTTACACATTTGTTTATTTTGTGAAGACCTTATATATGCAGGTATGGCATTTGCTGTTTTTGAGAGATGCTTCCAACTTTTCCACCAGGGTTAGACTTCGATAGAACTCGCTGGAATTGTCATTATTTTTGATTTAAAATATTGATCTCTATGCTGCAAATCACCTTGTTTAAGATTATTACTCAATAGCAAGAGATGAATATTGAGTTACTAAAGGGCATCAACTGATATCCAGTGACTTTGTTGCCTTCTGCTTTATTTTTTTTAATGTTTTTTTAACAGTATTAATTATTTTATCATTTCCTTTCTGTTTTATGCAGCCAAACATACCCTGACATACATCTCTCGGGTCCTTACTAGACCACAGTTGAAACTGAATCCCACTTTTACACCAAAGATCAAAGTGTACTATTCGGAGGTCCCATTTGATGTGGCAATGATAAAGATAAAAGCCCAGGCAGCCAACTGCCACTGTCAGGTACATCTGGATGAGAAAAAGGGATCCAGGTACATCATGCACTTCATAAAAGTAGCATAAAATTGTCTTTTCTTTCAAAACCTTTTATTAGTTATGATTTTCAATACTTTGCCATATTCCATTCACAAAACAATCAGTATCTCTGAAAGCTGTTTGCTTTTCCCTTACAATGCAACAGAGTATCATTGACAAATTTGGGCCCCTCAGCAAGCTCAGTGATATAGATTGTGGACTGCTGGATCCTGTAGCAATCCACTAGACATAGCCCCAGGTTTTCCTTTTGTTTTCTGTCTACTAACCAAATCTGAATCAAGCCACTATATTATCCTGAATCTAGTTGTTGAAATTTTGTTTAATAACCTCTTATGTAGCACTTAGAAAGTCTTCTGAAAATCCAAATTCACCACGCTCACTGACTTCCCCTCAACCCCAAAATAACTCTTACCTTCTCAATCATTATTTCCCCTTCAAAAATCTATATTGAATTTGCTCAACCTTATTATAATTTTCCAAGTGCACTACTATCACCTCCCTAATTAGAGGTATTTGCAGTTTTCTACTGTGGATGTTAGGCAAACTGGTCTGTGGGTCCTTTTCTTTCTTAAATATGTTTGTTACATTTGGTTACCTTCAAGTCAACCAGAAGTTTTCTAGAATCAGTGGAGTTTTAGGAAGATTACATCCACTACAGCCCTCAGAGATGAGCAATTTTGTTGAAATCTTAGGATGTGTTATCATCAGGTGTCGTGAACTTCAAAGCTCTCAGTCCCAAAGATACTATATCTCTTTTTTTAAACCATAGCCAATTTCCTTCATCTCCTCATTCACTTTATACCTTTTTTTTGTGTTGTACTATGTGAAAATAGACACAAAATAATGGTCCAATTGCTCCACCATCTCTTCATTGCCTGGGATCAATTCTCCCACCTTCACCAGTATGGGGCTATGTTAGCTTTTCCTAGCCTTTTTAATTTAAATATCTGTTTTTGCAGGCTATCACATAAAAACAGTTGTATTTCTCTGGTATTCGATTTCCTTTATTAACTTTTTATGATTATTGGCAGAATTTTAAAATTTTCTCAATTATTGTATTTTCCCTTCTATTCAGCAATGTTATCACCCTTTCCCTATTGATCTAATTCTACCTTCAACTTCTCATCCCCAGTAGGGACAATTTTTCTGGTGTTTTGTGACTTAATGGGGTCTATATTTTATAATCCTTTAAAATGTGAGCTATTGCTTGTGTACTATCATATCTTGGTATGTCGTTTCCCAATTTACTGAAGTCACTGCATGTTTCATGCTTTTGTAGTTTGTCTTGTTTAGATCTAGTACCCTAGTTTCAGAATTTAACTAAACCATTTTCAACTTTTGCATGAATTTCTAATATTTGGATCACTGTTCTCTAAAAGACACTTAATTTGTCCTCCATATTATTACTGCTAATTTGGTCTGCCATGCCCATGCATTGATCTAAAGGCACCTGTGATTATTACATTGCCCATGTTTTGTGTGCCTGTCCCATACAGCGTATTATGTTCCATTACGTTTTTTATTGTGGGGGGTGTGTGTTGAAGTGGGTGTTGCTGACTTTGGACAGTTCCCATCAATTCCTTCACTTAGCCCAAAATAGTTGTCTTCACATTTCTATCAGTCGTTTTTTTTCCTGTGTTGTTAGGTGAAGTTCCAGGTACCAGCATGTTGCACAAATTCATTTTTCTTTGTTTTAACCTCAGTTTCGCAAACTATCCTCTTGGCCTTGGAAACAACAGGATCCACATTCTGGTGTCAGACGAGTCTCGCGCCAAACCTGCTATTGTAGCAACATACACCGTCAATGTGTACCGCCACAGCCGCCCCAGTCTGCCTGTACTTGATGAAAGTATCATGTGCAGTTTTTTGCAGGTAATCACTTCAATGTGTTTTTTTGACAACTAGATATGACTTTACACCCAACCACTGATGAGAAGTGAATAACTGAATGGTATTTAATATCAGAAGTGAATGCATAGTTCTCAAATAGTAGAAGTAAACAAAGTTAATCAGATTAACAGTTTTAAACGAAGTGTATCTGTACATAATGCTGTGCTAGCATTGGTAGAAAAGGCTCCATGATACTTGAAGCTACTTGTAACCAGAAGACAACAGCTTTGAAGGAATATGAGACAACAAGTAATTCAGGATCGGACTCTGCTAGAGCAGCATGAAGTAGGTGTTACTGTTTGGATCCCCTCTGCAAATGAATAATATATACACAAGGTCTTAAAAGTAGTTTAAAAATTGGAGGAGGAATGAATAGGAGCAAGATTAAATTATCTGGCTTTTTCTATTTTGTCCTTACTGCCTGTTACGCCACTGGTATTTAGGGCAACAATGAAGGTCCTTCATCCCTGTCTGGCCTTCCTTCGCCACTCAAATGGCTTCCGTAACAATTTTGCTTTACCAGTCAGGGTTATTAGCCCTGAGCTGAAGCCTCAAGCCTGGAGGACAGGTGGTCTCTGTCACTTGACCTGTTCGGATGGGTGACCCTACCAAGAGTCAAAGCAGAAAGCTCTGAATACAGCCAGCTTGAGGTCATTGAGGCACGCAAGCCTCCAAACCACAAGAAGGTTGTGGTCCTCTTGGAGGTTTTCTATTTAGGTGATACAGTAATTGTGCCAAAGAGTATATGTAGCTATAACTTCTAGAATTGCTTTCTTTTTTAATGACTATGTATTTTCAATGCTTTTTCATAGACTCTAGCTTCAGGTGTGTATGTAAATAACTAACTTTTTAATATTAAAACTTAATGAGAATTATACAAATCTAAAGTGCAATTATCATTGCATGATTTACTTATTTTTTAATCTTTGGGAGGAAAAAAAGTTTGACATTATTATTAGCTGAAGTTATTACGTAGTTTATTGAAAATTTGTATACTTCGCAATTTTTTCTGATGAATCCTTACTTGCTCTTGATTTACAATAACTCTTCCATGCAGAATATTGACAACAATATTTAAATTAACTAATGGATGTTAAAATCATTTGTAGTGTGCAACTATAATCTGTTTGACTTCTGAGCAAATATTTTCAATGTATTTGGAAAACTGTTTTATTTCCCATGACTGAAAATTATTTTTACTGTAATTTGTTTGTTTGATGGAAGGTTCCACTGATAGTAAAGGTGCAGCTGTTACAATTTTATTTTGCCTCTGCTGATTGGAAGCACGAGGTTGATTCTCTCTCCCTGCAGAGGAAGGGGCACAAACTGGCGGGATTGGTTAGTGAGTGAGCGATAGGTTTCGCGCTTGTCCCCTCAGTAATCAAACACCTGTTCCAGTAGCACAAAGATAAATACAGTGTGAACTGACAGAGTCTTCCTTAGGCACTGATTAAACACAACTGGCATCATGCACAGACGGAAAAGGTCACTGACAGCAATGTGGCCTTTTTACGCACAGTCGGAATCAGTTCAAATTCTAATCCAGGGTATTTCTTTCCAGTTTTCTTTTATGTTTAATCCCATTTGGATATTCAAGGTTCAATGCAAGCTGATACTGTGGTGAAGGTTACAAAGGCAGAAGCAAGAGATGTTACTTCCCCTCTAGTGGTATATTTGAGTAATCCTGGATTAAGTTCAAGGCCATTCATTTGAAACGTCTAGAGTTCATTGAAATGTAGCTTCTGTGCTTCCCTTCATTTTTTAAAAATTAAACATTTTGTAAACCAAATTAATAACAAACACTGCAGAAGTTTGTTGCCAAACATTTTGTTAATAAATGGTCAGGTTAGGGAGAATCATTGGACAAGTACTAATTTATACTAAAAAGAAAATGTATCCATTGAAGTAATGTGATCTTTTAGTCCAGATATTTGTGCTGTCTTTAGGGGAGATCCTTTTCTCAATATCACAGATAGTTTTATTCCTAAATTTATAAGTGTGCTTGGAGCAAACAGAGACAATTCTGTTATTATTCGTAACATATGCACATTTCTCTATTGTTCACCATCTAAGAAATGGCTTAAAGCCCTTGCTGAAGTTGCAGATTGTTAAAGCATAAAGATCATCTTTGTGTGCAATTTGAGTGAATTATTTCACTAGAGAAAGCCTTCCAATCAAATTTATCATTGTATAAATGTTTACATAAAACATTTTTCTCTTGGTATCTCCCTGAATACAAGTGGTATTTAGGTTTGAATGCCTTGAAATTAACTGGATATTTTCCTCTTATATTGAGGAAATAAACCAACATCTCACTATATATTAGTTAATAGAAAGTATGTTGCTCTGTTAACTGTGATAATGGAGTAGGGATTTTCTGCCTTACTAGATAGAGCTAAATGATATATTTCTTGTTACCATTAGTATATTAAGGGGTGAATCTCAACTCCTAAAGTTGATACAATGGGGTTAAATTATAAATTGAACCAGCCTATTCCTGATTTTAATGGAGGTGGGGCAAGGAATATGAATATGGAAATTTATAATGTGGTGAATGCTTACAATCCATCCTTAATTATAACTTACAATGATTACTTGGCTTTGGGGAAACCTGGTATTAGTTGTGGACTAGGAGCAGCATGAGTTTATTCCAAGCTCAATAGGTTACCCAGTGACTATATCATCCCCACTCTATGCCCATACTGTCTGCTTCCTCATGCCATCAAGAGAACTACTGTGATCACCATTAGATTCTCCTGACCACTGTGGCCATATTCTGCCTACTTTTAAGCCTGAATTTGAACCCTTCTCATTATCACAATACCTCATCAATGTCCACTTATCCCCTTAGGGTACAGCTCTATAAAACAAGTCAACCATGTTAAAATGAACCAACCTGTCAATCAAGCTGTTTTGAGCAGTGACCCTATTTAAAAAGAGCCCTGCATTTAGATTTTACAGAGCTATTTGGAAATCCATTCTTGTGCATCTGTAAATCCTTCATTTGCATACCAACCCTAAATGGAAATTTCCATTGGTTTAAATCTAGATCATAGGAACAGCATCAAATGTATGAACTGAATGTTTTTCTTAAAAAAAAGCAGATGATGCAAATTACAGGATTTCAAAAATCTGTTGAGTTAATCTAATGTCCTGCTGTTTTGCAACAGCCCAGTGACACAATTATAATGCTTAATCATTTTATCGATGTAACAAATGTTAGTGTTTTCTTCCGTGATTGCTTTCATCGTTTACAATACTTTTCCTAATTAATCTTGTCACTGGAATTTGTAAGCAATCCTTTCTCTGGTTTAACTACTGTCTAATCATCCATCTCCTTGAAAAGTTCCTTCATTTTTTCGAGCAGTCACGAGGCTGCAGGGTGTTCCTTGGCCTCTGATCTTTCTGCTAATATATTGTTCTGGTGACATGACATACACTTCCATAAACTTGAACAGGTTACAACCCCACCTAAAACACTGTTTGAAAGTTATTGACACATGCAGTCACTAGAATTTTAGAACAATGGAAAACAATGTGGTTCTGACTAATGAATGTTACCTGAGGACAATCTGGCTGTACCACAAAACATACTACACTGTGCACCATTAACAAAAATGGTTGCTGCCACATCCATCGGTCAATCAATTGTCATCCAGTTACAGAAAGACTCAAATGTGAAGGTATGGACACCAATGAAGTGAATGGTTGAGATGTTCCAGTGAGCTCCATGAAATGTACAGAATGAAATAGTATAATGCTTGGAACTTGGGTTTCTTCCAAAAACCATGATGAATTGTACCCAACCCAATTCATCTACCAGGGAAACATTCCTCTCATCATTCCAAAGGTAAATTGATCAAACCTCCCCACTATCCAACATGTCTTCAGTTAGGCAAAATGAGAATGTCTGGACAGCGTACCAACTTCTGTTGGGGAAAAGTTAATATTGACTAATTAAAGAGGATGAGGGCAATGAACTTGATGGCATTCTTTGAAATTGGGATTTTAGCCTTTGGGCACTTAAAGAATGTGCTGTTAATGTTGCCAATAAAAATGTAGGAAGGGTCTCCAGATAATTTAATTCCTGCTGATATAATTCAGTTGGGATAGATTTTGAATGCCAAGTCACTTGGTGAAATACTTTTTGTTTTAGCTTCATCACTGTTCAGAACAGAACTGTTCAGAACAATTACTGTTCAGAACAAAACTGTGTTCTGATGATTAGTAGTAAAAATATCAATACTTGAGAAACCTATTAAATTAACACCATTATGAATATTTCATTGTTTTGTTTAGCAACATCATATATGCACTTACCAAGATTACTTGTTTAGTATTTCTAAGCAGTCATTTTAGCATATCTGTGTAATTTTGGTTAGAAATATATATACAGAGAATTTCTGTAAAATACTTTAAGTGTGAGGAAATGCAAGAAACTTATGAGTTCAGCCTGTGCCTAAAAGATATGAAGTGTTGTATGAAATACTGTCATCTCTTCAATATCCACCATTAATGTTGCTAGGTGTGGGATAAAGGAGAGTAAAATTCTTTAAACAGTGGATATCTATAGACTTGGGCATGCATCAAATTTTGTTGAAAAGACAAGATATACCAGTGGAAAAGGAATTTGGTGGAAGGTATTTAAATAGGCACAAATATTGGTCCTTTTTAGACATCTCTGTGAAACAGCATGGATATTTTGACCTCTGAATTTTACATTTGTTTCAGTGGATTATTGTCAACTTAACTATTTATTTAATGGTTTTGGGTAAGGTTATGCCAATTTATTTAGACAGAGCTGAGAATTTATTTTAAATGAGCTTAAGTACTTGGAACTTAATCTAAGCAGGCTGGAAAGTCACTGTCAGAAACTGGAGATTGAAGATGATTCAAAATTCGGTCTTGTTTTAATCAGAATCTGAATCAGGTTTAATATCACTGGCATGTGAAAGGAGTGTATCATCATCATCATCATCACATTTCATATACCCTAGGTGATCATTGTCAATGACCATTATTATTCTTGGCAAATGTTTCTGTTGAAATGGTTTGCCATTGCCTTCTGGCCAGTATCTTTACAGGATGGGTGACCTCAGCCATTATCAGCACTCTTCAGATATTGTCTGCCTGGCATCCGTGGTCGCATAACCAGGATTTGTGATCATTATTGCTGCTCATATGACCATCCACTGTGCTCCCATGGCTTCATGTGACTCTGATTGGGGGCATTAAGTACGTTTGTAGATGCTACACCTTGCCGAAGGCTGACCTGCAAGCTAGCGGAGGGAAGAAGTGCCTTCTTTGGTGGAGACGTACCTTAACAGTGTTTTAACAAAGCTGAAGTCATATTCATGGAAAATGCAAAGAATTAATGAAGTAGAATGAGGGGGTATGTCTGTGACAGCTTGCTGTACAGTGGGCAGTGAATAATATTCACAGCTAATGCCTCATTTTAATATTTTTTAAAAACTCAAATTTCTGAACTCCCAGTGTTTTCCAAATATTTCCAAACAATATAGAATTATGCTGTTCGGTCCATCTAGTTAATGCTGGCTTACAGGTCAACCCCATCCCTGTCCTAATTTTCCTTCTAAAATTGTCTTCCATATTCCCACTGATTCTACCTCCCACTTACACATAAGAGGCAGATTTGTCAATGACTAATTAACAAATACCCCACTTATACATTCCATGGGGGCGTCTTGTTTCATTGATGCCTGAGAAGAGGAAGTATTTCAGGTTGTACATTCACAGACTTGTATACATTCACTGAACGTTTGAACCTGCATGTCTCTGGCAGGTGGGAGGAAACTGAAGCACCCAGGGGAAACTCATGTGATTACGGACAGGTCTGGCAGTCCGCATTGCACCTGGGTTGTGCTGCTGTGAGGCAAGAACTCCAGTGGCTGCGCTTGAATGTTGCACTTGTGTCACTCTGGCAGCTGATGAAGGGTGCTGGCACAAACATCGACCACAGCTGCTGCCTGACCTGTTGAATTCCTCCAGCACAGGGGTGTCAAACTCATTTTAGGTCACGGGCCGGATTGAGCAAGATGCAGCTTCATGCGGGCCGGATCAGTCGGACGCGTGCGAACGCAGCTTTCGTTGCCTCCGTTTTTTCAGCCTGCTCTCATGTGTTTCAGTCTCTGCTATAACTACAAAGAGTTTCACTTTACAAATTCCGTTTCTTATGAAGAAGACTGCCGAATAAACACTAAAAACCCTGAAAACCTGGTACCTGAATAAACTCAGCATTAGCCATATCATACGCCATAGGCGCTTCGATTACTGGGGCCAGCTTTAATAGTAATTAGATATTATCTCGCGGGCCAAAGATAATTACACCTCGGGCCGGATTTGGCCCGCGGGCCTTGAGTTTGACATATATGCTCCAGCATTTTGTGTATATTGCTCTGGGCTTCCAGTATCTGCAGATTTGTGTTTTGGTAATATTTTAAGAGAATGCGAGTTAACCAAGCTGTTGTTCGGTCATTAGATAGATAGATAGATACTTTATTCATCCCCATGGGGAAATTCAACTTTTTTCCAATGTCCCATACATTTGTTGTAGCAAAACTAATTACATACAATACTTAACTCAGTAAAAAAAAATATGATATGCATCTAAATCACTATCTCAAAAAGCATTAATAATAGCTTTTAAAAAGTTCTTAAGTCCTGGCGGTAGAATTGTAAAGCCTAATGAGTCTTCATGATCTCATGGACTCCTGCAGCAAGCCTCCTTGTTGGAAACTGCCTCCCTAAGATCCCCAAGATCATACATATTGTCTGAGTAATATTATCTATCCATCGTAGCCTCTGTCATCCTCTCCTTCATTTACTTTCTATTTTACCTAGCATGAGAGCCTTCTCCAAGGAATCCTGTCTTCTCGCGATGGGGCCAAAATATTTGAGCAGTTGTCTCATCACCGAGCCTCCTAGCGAGCAGGCTGGCTGTCTTTCTTCAACAATTGACCTGTTGGATGTTCCTGCTGTCCAACTTCCCTCCAGCATCCAAGTTCAAAGGCGGTGATTCTCTTGTATTCAGTTTTACTAATAGTCCAGCTCTCACAGCCGTACATCGCAACTGGAAACAGCTAACCAAGGCAGGGACTAATTCTACTTGGGTCCCTGTCGGTGTTCCACTATAACAATGCTTTGTAGTATATGTTATCAATGGCTGTTCTTTAGTCTGAAGATAATCACTTTTGGTACCACGGACTGTAATTGGAAACAGTAGACAATAAAAGTCAAAGTTGAGTTTGTTATATGCAATAAGGAGAAAAGGAAAACTTCCTTGCAGCAGCTTTGCAGATACATAGCATCAGATGCACAACATTCACAAGAAAAACATAAGCCTAAATTATACACAATTTTTCAAAGGAAGAACACAATATCAACAAGACAAAGGAGATGCTTATCGACTTCAGGAGAACTCACACCGCTCACCACCGTCACAGCAGTGGACACTGTGAGTGTTTTCAAACTCCTGGGAGTGCATATCTCATACAAGCTTTCATGGCCCCAGAACACATCCGACACAGTCTAGAAAGCTCACCAACACCTCCCTCTATTTCCTGAGGAAGCTGAAGAGAGCTGGACTTTGCACATCTATGCTCACATCATTCTAACAAGATGCATCACGCCTTGGCAAGGAAACTGCACTGCAGCATACAGGGAGGCTCTGCAATACTGCCCAACGCGTCACCAGCACCCACCTACCCCCCATCAAGGACAGGATATGTATATGGAAAGGTGCCATAAAATGACCAGTAACATCATGAAGGATCCCACACACCCTGCTCATGAACTGTTCCTCCCACTCCTATCAGGGAGGAGGCTAAGTACTGTAACATCCACGCCAGGACCACCAGGCTCAAAAACAGTTACTTTCCCCAAGCAATAAGAATGATCAACATCTCCACCCACTAACTCCACCACTACTTTATTATTTCCTGTCAGGTGCCTTCAGTACAACCTAACATCACTTTCTTTCTTTCTTTTTAAATCTTTTTATTAATTTTTAAACAAACATAAATGAAACATGAATACAAAGAGTTTGAGAGTACATAGTTAATAGTTTAAGTAGACATTCAAATATATAATAATCAATATATATAACCTCCCAAACTCATAGTATTTATGAACAAAAGAAATAAAAAGAAAAAAAAAACAAAAAAGAGAAGAAAAAAAACCCACTAACCAACATGGGCCATTGCATAATGTCAGGTATACACAGTAGTGCCAATAACTCCGAACCTCCATCCAAATAATTAAGGATAATAAGAGTGAGGTTTAGGAAAAGACAATTTAACTCATATGAAAATGTTGAATAAATGGTCTCTAAGTTTCTTCAAATGTAACTGAAGGATCAAAAACAACACTTCTAATTTTTTCTAAGCTCAAACAAGAGATAGTTTGAGAAAACCACTGAAATATAGTTGGAGGATTAATTTCTTTCCAATTCAATAAAATAGATCGTCTAGCCATTAATGTAACAAATGCAATCATTCATCAAGATGAGGAGGATAAACGACTATTATCCACCATTGGGAAACCGAAAATTGCAGTAATAGGATGTGGTTGGAAATTGATATTCAGAACTATTGCAATAATACTGAAAATATCTTTCCAATAATTTTGCAAACAAGGGCAGGACCAAAACATATGGGTCAATGAAGCAACATCAGAATGACATCTGTCACAGGTTGGATTAACATGAGAATAAAATCGAGCAAGTTTATCCTTAGACATATGAGCTCTATGTACAACCTTAAATTGTATTAGGGCATGTTTAGCACAAATAGAAGACAAATTGACTAATAGTAAAATTTTCTCCCACTGCTCAGTGGATATAAGACAATGAAGTTCTTTTTCCTATTCCTTCTTAATTTTTTCTGATACTTCTGGCTGTATTTTCATGATCATATTATAAATGACAGCTACTAAACCCTTTTGACAAGGATTCAGAGCTAAAATTCTTTCCGTAATGTCCAATGGACATAGTTTCGGAAAAGTTTCGGCCAACACAGATGCCTTGTGCAGGAAGGCACAGAGTCGACTGTACTTCCTTAGAAGGTTGGCGTCATTCAATGTCTGCAGTGAGATGCTGAAGATGTTCTATAGGTCAGTTGTTGAGAGCGCCCTCTTCTTTGTGGTGGCGTGTTGGGGAGGAAGCATTAAGAAGAAGGACGCCTCACGTCTTAATAAGCTGATAAGGAAGGCAGGCTCTGTCGTGGGCAAAGTACTGGAGAGTTTAACATCGGTAGCTGAGCGAAGGGCGCTGAGTAGGCTACGGTCAATTATGGAAAACCCTGAACATCCTCTACATAGCACCATCCAGAGACAGAGAAGCAGTTTCAGCGACAGGTTACTGTCGATGCAATGCTCCTCAGACAGGATGAAGAGGTCAATACTCCCCAATGCCATTAGGCTTTACAATTCAACTGCCAGGACTTAAGAACTTTTTTAAAGCTATTATTAATGCTTTTTGAGTTAGTGATTTAGATGCATATCATATTATTACTGAGTTAAGTATTGTATGTAATGAGTTTTTGCTACAACAAGTGTATGGGACATTGGAAAAAATGTTGAATTTCCCCATGGGGATGAATAAAGTATCTATCTATCTATCTATCTATCTATCTAAGACTGTAACTCATTATACAAAAGATTTCTAACTTGCAAATATCTAAAAAAAATGGGTTTTAGGTAAATTATATTTATTAGATAGCTGTTCAAAGGACATAAAGCTATCATCCAAAAACAAATCACGAAAACATGTTATACCTTTTGTTTTCCATAAAAGAAAAGCTTGATCCATAAAAGAGGGCCGAAAAAAAAAGTTAAAACTTCACTTTATGGACATACAACCAATCCATGTACAGAAGCTATCTTAGGTATTTATATTTATTGTGGATTTTTAAACTATTATTGTGTTCTTCATCATTTTCTCTGCTGCATCAGACCCTGAGTAACAATGATTTCATTCTCTTTTACAATTGTGTACAGAAAACGACAATAAATAATCTTGAACTAGGACAATAAAGAAGTCCATTCTAGTGCAAAGTGGCCATAGTGATGCTATAGTGAGTTTGTGATTAGGCTCACACAGGTTGGTTTGAGAATCAAATGGTTGAAGGGAAGGAGCTATTCTTGAAGCTGGTGGGGTGGTCCTTCAAGGTTCTGCACCTCTTTTCCATCGGTCACTGCAAGAAGATGGTAGAAACATAGAAACATAGAAAATAGGTGCAGAAGTAGACCATTCAGCCCTTTGAGCCTGCACCGCCATTCAGTATGATCATGGCTGATCATCCAACTCAGAACCCTATACCTACCATACCCCCTGATCCCTTTAGCCACAAGGGCCATATCTAGCTCTGCATGTTCTGCATGGTGAGGATCTTTGAGAGGTGGAGCTTTCTTGAGGCTGTGCTTCATGTAGATACTACCAATAATAGAAACATAGAAAACATAGAAACGTAGAAAACCTACAGCACAATACAAGCCTTTTGGCCCACAATGTTCTGCCGAACATGTCTCTACCTTAGAAATCACTAGGCTTACCCGTAGCCCTCTATTTTTCTAAGCTCCATGTACCTATCCAAAAGTCTGTTAAAAGACCCTATCATATCCACCTCCACCACTGTTGACGGCAGCCCATTCCACACACTCACCACTGTCTGAGTAAAAAATTTATCCCTGACATCTCCTCTGTATCTACTCCCCAACACCTTAAACCTGTATCCTCTTGTGGTAACCACTTCAGCCCTGGGAAAAAGCCTCTGACTATCCACATGATCAATGTCTCTCATCATCTTGTACACCTCTATCAGTCATCTCTCATCCTCCATTGCTCCACGGAGAAAAGGCCGAGTTCAGATAATAGGGAGGGATGTACCTGTGTGGTGAGTATAGTGATGATTGCAAATGATCCTCCTATTAAATGGGGACAAGCTAAATGTATGAGGTGTGTTCTGATGTCTGAGGCCCTTATTTGGTAAATTTAAGGTTACTAAGCTAGTCCTGGTAACATTGGTGGAATTGACATGTTGTCACCTCCCTCGTTATGTCTTGTTTGCCTTGTGATCCTTCCTTCCAAAAATTCTCATATACCAATTCCTTTTTGCTTTTGTCTCTGACAGTGATACTGTTGTTTATTTAATATTTTAGTAATATTGTAAATATTTTGTTTGATTAAACATTCTTTGTTTATTGTGGAATGGCATACGTCATCATGGCACCACGTCATATGTGCACGCCTCACTTAAGGTAAAAACGAAACCAAGGTGTGTTGTCTTTGGGCTCCTGGCTTTTGCTTTTAGTTAGTTTAATGTTTTGGAGTTTATAAACCATAACAAATGCCTCCTTGGATATTTCTCAGATAAGTGTTGCTTATCTGTGCACACACATAAGACTGTTTGCTTTTCATTGTTTTCCCCACTGTTTGCATGCTTCTCCCTCTCAAACAGTTGCAGCTTTTGAAATACTGCTGTAGGCATTACTTATCATCTCTTCAGATGCAGTAGGAATGAGGAAATAACTGTAAACTTGCCCTATCTCACTCCCAAATAAAATACCGTGGGTTCTTTTGGGCATATGCCTGTGTAGCTAGGCACAGCTCAAATACCATTTATAAATTTGTTGACGATACAACCATTGTTGGTAGAATCTCCGATGGAGATGAGAGGGCGTACAGGAGTGAGATATGCCAACTAGTGGAATGGTGCCACAGCAACAGCCTGGCACTCAACATCAGTAAGACAAAAGAGCTGATTGTGGACTTCAGGAAGGGTAAGACGAAGGAACACATACCAATCCTCATAGAGGGATTAGAAGTGGAGAGAGTGAGCAGTTTCAAGTGCCTGGGTGTCAAGATCTCTGAGGATCTAACCTGGTCCCAACATATCGCTACTGTTATAAAGAAGGCAAGACAGTGGCTATACTTTATTAGGAGTTTGAAGAGATTGTGTATGTCAACAAATACACTCAAAAACTTCTATAGATGTACCGTGGAGAGCATTCTGACAGGCTGTATCACTGTCTGGTATGGAGGGTTACTGCACAGGACCGAAAGAAACTGCAGAGGGTTGTAAATTTAGTCATCTCCATCTTGGGTACTAGCCTAAAAAGTACCCAGGACATCTTCGAGGAGAGGTGTCTCAGAAAGGCAGCGTCCATTATTAAGGACCTCCAGCACCCAGGCCATGCCCTTTTCTCACTGTTACCATCAGGTAGGAGGTACAGAAGCCTGAAGGCACACACTCAGCGATTCAGGAAAAGCTTCCTCCCCTCTGCCATCCGATTCCTAAATGGACATTGAACTCTTGGACACTAACTCACTTTTTAAAAAAATATATAAGATTTCTGTTACTTGCAAGATTTTAATCTATTCAATATGCGTATACTGTATAAAGTATACTGAATAAGATATACTTATTATTATTCTTCTTCTAGATTATGTATTGCATTGAACTGCTGCTACTAAGTTAACAAATTTCACATCACATGCCGGTGATAATAAACCTGATTCTGATTTTACCATCCCGTAATCCAAAGGTAATATTGCTGGCATGCTTGAGGCATCAATATCTATTATGCTTAAATATAATATTGATAAAGTGGTGGTCCAATTTAAATTTTAGAGGGGTGGGATAACAGTCTAATTCAATACCATGCTTTCCATATATTATATCTCCACACTTCCATGAGAGCCTAATAGGGCCTATTGCATCCATCTTTCCTCATGCAAACAATGAACACTCTCCTTTTTATATGGAATATTTTTTAAAAATGCTGGTAAAAGTCAGTAGGTCAGGCAGCAGCTGTGGAAAGTGAAACAGAGATAAGGTTCTAGCTTAAAGACTCATTATCAAAATCTTTTCATGATTCTGTTCTCCTTTTGTTTGCCATTTGGTTTCTTTGGAAGAGCACATATCTTGCAGCCTAGATATATTATCGAAATAATGGACTACGATAGCATAGTGACTGAAAAATCAGATTGGTATCAGCTTGTTTTATCTGACCATGAGTTTGATTCAGCTACAGGAATCAAATTAGGATAAAAAGTTGGTTAGCACCTATAATGGTGACCATGAAACTAACATTTATTCAAGTTTGTCTGTCTTTTGGGGAAGGAAATGTGTCAACCTTGTCGGTCTGGCCACATATCACCCTAGATTCACACCAACGTGCTTGGTGTCGAAATGGTCTGGCAAGTCAATTAATTTGGGGGCATTTAGGTTTGGGCAGTAAATCCAATAAGCAAAAAAGGAAATACAAATTTCTTACATTCTATGTACTTTCAGACAATTTATCTTGAAATATATGAGAAGAGATGGTCATATCAAACAGCAGAGGTATTCTACATCTGTTCTGGGTGTGTTTTTTTTTGCCCTGGAGAGGAACTCTGTAGGAATAACTCTCTGTGAATTCACCACAGCTCTGAGAGTTCCTGTACAATGTACAGAAAGATTATCACATGTATACATTCTATCTTAAATGATGATCAGATATTTGCTGAGGTGAGCCTCACTATTACAATATAAATTGGGGTGACACAGTAGCGTAATGGTTAGCACATCGCTTCACGGTACATGCGACCTGGGTTCATTGCCGCTGCTGCTTGTAAGGAGTTTGTACCTTCTCCCCGTATCCAAGTGGGATTTCTCCTTGTGCTCTGGATTCCTCCCACATTCCAAAGACATACTGGCTGGTAGGTTAATTGATCATTATAAATTGTCCCGTGATTAGGCTAGAGTTAAATTGGGGCAGCACAGCTTGAAGGGCCCAAAGGGTCTTCTCCACGCTGTATGTCAATAAATAAATAAAAAATAAATCCTCAACTTCCAATAGCTGTCACTTTCAGAATTAGATAGGTTAATATACTGTATATCATCACTGGAGAATGAATGAAATACACAGTAACATTCAGCATCTTTGTTAAATTCAATGACCCTTAAATTGCGGTTATACTTGTAAAATAAATCAGTTATATTTTGGGCATGTGGTAACGATCAAAAGCATAAAGGAGTGCTCTGGAGGAGTTAAAGCTGACACTCTCAAAACTTAGAAATCTGTTGAATGGATGAGAAGTTTTAAAGTAGTGGGAGTTCGACACATAATTCACATTTTGACAGGTTTAATTTAATAAATGTCAAGATAAATTTATCAGGTTATTATTGCAGAACTCCAACAAAACATTGGAATGTCTATCAGTGAGAAGTAAAGTTAGGGAAAATATTTTTGGGGGGGGATAGTTAAGTGTTAAACTTAACAGCTTTATTTATATCAGAGATGTGTGGGTGAAAACTTGTTCTGGAAGGTGGATTTCTGAAATACATTGCGGGTACTTCATAATTGCTGGTCTAGACCCTGGAACACTCTATTGTTTAGTTGCTTTATTTCTATGTCCTTTATTGTTTCACCTATTTTAGTTGACTTTAACTCGAAACAAGATATTATACTTTAAAAATATGGTTTTATATTCCAGCACACAATACTGGAAGAACTCAGCAGGTCAGGCAGCATCAATGGAATTGAATAAACAGCTGATGTTTCGGGCCAAGACCCTTCTTCAGGACTGAGAAGGAAGGGGGAAGATGCCAGAATAAAAAGGTGGGGAGAGGGGAAGGAGGATAGCTGGAAGATGATAGGTGAAGCCAAATGTCAAGGGTTGGGGAAGAAGGAATCGGATAGGAGAGGAGAGTGGATCACAGGAGAAAGGGAAGGAGGCGGGGACCCGGGGGAAGTGATAAGCAGGTGAGAAGAGATGAAAGGCCAGAGTGGGAAATAGAAGAAGAGGGAAGGGAAAGGGAACAAAAAATTTTACCAAAAGGAGAAATCGATATTAATGGCATCAGGTTGGAGGCTACCCAGATGTAATACAAGGTGTTGCTCCTCTTGGCTCACTTTGTCACATGAGCGGAGGTCATAGACTGACATGTCAGAACGGGAATAGGAATCGGAATTAAGATGTTTGGCCACCAGGAGGTTCTGCTTTCGGAGGATGAAGCTGAGGTGCTTGATGAAGTGGTCCCCCAATTTACATCAGGTCTTACCAGTGTCGAGGAGACCACAACAGGAGCACCGGACACAATAGATGACACCGGCAGATTCGCAGGTGAAGTGTTGTTTCACCTGGAACGACTGTTTGGGGCCCAGAATAGAGACGAGGAAGGAGGTGAATGGGCAAGTGTGGCATTTAGGCCACTTGCAAGGTTAAGTGCCGGGATGGAGCTTTCCTGTTTCCTATAGATTTGATTTGTAAATTGATAACATTTATACAAACAAAAGTTGCTGATAAATAGACGTGTTGGGACCAAGGGCCTGCTTCTGTGCTATATGACTCCATATGAAACTGTGTAATGGTGCAAAGTTCTGTACTGTATGGCTCGATCAAAGGAACCTATGTAATGTTTCAAAGAGCCTGAAGGTTAAGAATATTTCAGAACTTGTAATAGAGAACAGGAAAGCAGTGTACGTTGGAAATCTTGTCACAAATAGTAAGACATACCAAGAACTTCCAGCAAAATAATATAAAAGGGAGATGATTAGTTAAAGCTAAAGTGGTCCCTTACTGAGAAATATATGGGGAATAAAGAAATATTAGGATTCTACCTTTGTCAAAAAAGAGACAGAAACCATTTAGAAAGCATGTAGAACTATATATCTAGAATGAATGAGGATCTCAAAGAAATTAGCTGTAGAAAATTAGCATTGAAGAAACTAATGGAACAGAAAGTGATCAATCCCTAGGACCCAATCACCCACATCCTGGGGTTTCCAAGGACATTGTGATGAAGCTATAGAATATGGTGACTGTCCTCTCCCAAACCTTTACAAGTTCTAGCATTACACTCATAGTTTGGAAGGTTGCAAATATAACTCTACTGTCTTTTAAAAAAGGAAGATAACAAAAAGTAGGAAACTAACAATCAGTTACCTTGACATCAGGAGCAAGGGAAATTCTGGAGTCTATTATTAAAGAAATGGTTACAGGGTCCTCACAGAGTAACAATGGGACAGAATAGAGTTACTGAAAGGGAAGTCCTGTTTGCCAGATCTCTTGCTAGTTTATGGTCTCACAAATTGCATGAGTGAGCCAGGTGATTTGGTATATTTGGACATTTCAGAAGGCCTTCAAAGTGGGCCAGACAAGAGATAATTAAACAAAATTAGGGAGCATAGTATGGGGCATGGATTGCAGGTTGGTTAACAGAGTTGAGAAGAGCAAGTCATTTCTGGTTGGCAAGCTGTGACCAGTGGGGTGAAGCAAGAAATCTAAGCAAACGCTTCAGCAAATGATTTGGATGAGGGGACCAGGTGCCAATCCAGGTTTGCAGATGATACAAAGCTGGACAGCAGTGAGGATGCAAAAACATTTGGGGGCACAGATTAAGTGAAGAAGCAAGGACGTGGTGGGTAATGTGGAAAAATGTAATGTGAGACTAAAATGCAGAATATTTTTAAATAGTGAGAGACTTAGAAGTTTGGCATTCAGGGGAACCTGAATTTTGTTGTACAAAATCTGAAAGTTAATATGCAAGTACAGTAATATACTTCAATTAGCCTAGTTGGTATGTTGGCCTATTTGAGAATAAGAGTGAAGATGTCTTGAACCAGTTACACAGGGCTCTGGTGAGACAACATCAGGAATGTTGTGCACCAGTTTGATTTCCCTACAGGAAGCTGAGGGAGTGCAGTAAACATTGACCATATTGATTCCTCAGAAGGCAGATTTGTTGCATTGGAAGAAATCATGCAGACTCATTCCATCCTGTATTGTTTTCAAAGGAATAATAGATGATCTTGTTGAAACATACCAAATTGTTACAGGGTTTGATGTAGTAGATGCAGAGTTGATACTTACACAGGTTGGCGAGCTTAGGACCAGATGTTAAAAATAAGGAGATGTCCATTTTAAGCAGAGGAAAAGAAACGCCTTCACCCAGAG
Organism: Hemitrygon akajei; assembly: GCF_048418815.1. NCBI lineage: Eukaryota > Metazoa > Chordata > Chondrichthyes > Myliobatiformes > Dasyatidae > Hemitrygon > Hemitrygon akajei. The sequence goes on from NC_133133.1 coordinate 161,704,742, forward strand.
AGAAGTAATTCTTTGATTTTTTTTCCCCCCAAGAGGGCAGTGGGGGCTTAGTCATTGAACATATTCAACACTGAGACTGATATATCTTCTGATATTAAAGCACTCAAGGGAGGAAGGGATTAATACAGGAAAACATTGACGTGAAGATCATTCATAAGGGGCTGAATAGCCAACTTGGGCTCTGTTTTAAATTCCTATTCAAATGTAATTTATAAAGTTAACCTTTTAATCACCAAGATGGAATTAGTTCTTACCTAGCCTACTTGATTATATCATATAGTGTAAATAAAAGATACCAGACTTAAATATAAAGACCCAATATGTAGAAAAGGCCTTCTGTGGTGGGTCAGTATTCTGTCCAGCCTTCCCAAGCGAATACTTTCTGGATGTATAAGTAGATCCCTCCATTCTTGTTGCCACTATTTTCAGATTCCAAAACTACTTAGCTTAATATCTTTGCAAGCAATTGTCACGTTGATGAGAACTTTTTTGTTTTGGTCTTTGCGATGTGTGCGCAGTTGCCTTTCATGTTTGTCCGACCTCTGAGGTGTACACCGTGAGAGATGAAAGCATCTCCAGCTGCCCTTGCTGATCAATCAGTACAATGCAGCCCCCAGGGTAACAGCAAACCGAGGGGCATACAAACCTGCTGACTGGGAGTGAAAGCTGGTTAACCTATACTCTACTCCTGTCTGGCTCATCAGCCTCAAAAAATATAATTTCGATGATTATCTATCTTCCCACTAAACCTTGTGACCCGTCAGAAGCCGTTTGAAGTTTGCCTGCTCAGACGTGCGGGTAGGAAGAATAGGAGGATTAACTCGAGGTCATTTAATCAGAGAGCGGCACAAAAATTGCCAAAAAAGAAAGGGGGAAATATCTTCTCCTAAAACCCTTGAGCAGAAGAGAAATATACTGGTATCATCAAAAATTGAATCTTCTTTTAAACTCAGTAACTAGCAATTTTTAAAAAATTGTTTCTTCATTGTTGAGAAATGTACATTATTTTGACATGGGGAGGGTTGGTGTATTATCTAGACTCAGGTCTAAAGACACTAGATTAATGTTTGATTGTCATGTTGGAGAACGAGCCATAATTTGTTTAGAATGTTGAACTGGAAGATTGGGAAATGACCCCGAACCTGCACGCATAGAATACATAATTTTCAAATGATGAAAGCCAGGTATTTGAGATTTTGAAATGCATTTTCTTTATTTGAAATTCACTCCTGCTAAGATGAGGTTTCTGTCAGTCTGCCAATGGAGGTATGTGGTGGTTTTCAAGTTCTTTTGAGATTTAACTATTGCCAGAATAATTTCAAAAAAACTTGTGACTTAATGCAAGACGAATCAATCATGCATTTCTCATGAGATTCTTTTTTACTGACTGTTGAAGTTGTCAGGGTGTGTATAACATTTTTTTATATACTGTACATTTCCTGAGCAACAGCAATTTCCTTTGAAATGAAATGTTACCAGTTCGTCGAAGCAATGAGTTTGCACAACAACTGATAATTAAGCAGTTTCTGCTACCCAATTAAGCCAATAGGAAACAACAGTCATTTAGTATTATACCTTAAGATGGCTCTACTACTTGAGCGAAATGGGTGGGATATCAGGTTGCCCTCTTTCATTAATCAGTGCCAATTTATTTAAGCAATTACAGCAGTCATAGTTAAAATTCTGCCAATGGCCTTCATTTAAGAAAAACTATATTTTGCTATAGTTGTATGCCTTGAGGAAATGTAGTCACATTATGAACTGAAAACATTTTTGTGTTACTTAATTTTGCAGGGCTGTGACAGTTCATTACCCTGATTCAGATGAAAATTGCTTGTTTGAATTGAGATATGTGGGACCACAGGTGAACCAGATTAATTATGAAGGGAGCATTGAAGCACTAATGCCTATGGGTGTAGGAAGCTGTTTCTGATACAATAACGATGGCTTACAATAATTTTCAGATTCTTAACATATTAGTTGCATTGATGAGATTCTTTAGAAGTTAGTATCTATTAGCTGTCGTAAAGTTGCATATTTTCAAATTACTGTACTGTGCAAAAGTCAAAAACGCCTTAGGTTTTTTATAAAAATTTCATTTTAAGATGTTTACTGTTTTGTCTTCATTAGTATGTCAGTAGAAAAGGGCAAATTTTAGCTTTTCAAAAAGTGTACAAAGAATTTTTTTGTATTTCATTTCAGAATGTAACATTAAGTAATAGACCACTTTACAAATAAAAACTTGATTACTTTGTAGGTATATAGCCCAGTGCATGATTAAACAAAGATAACAAACTGGTCCTAATGATCAATGACATAATGAGTTGAATAAACTAAACTGATTCACTGACACAGAATCGGGTGTAGAAGGAATCACACGGGACAAAGTACAACCAAACGAAAAGGTGAGGATGTGGCAGAAGTAACCGCTTAACCTTCACCTCATCATTTCTTACACCGTGGCGAGAGAGAGCAGAGCGAGAGACACAATGTGGTCATCCTGCATCAGCAAGGTCTCTCCCAAGCAGAAATTTCATGGCGGACAGCAGTTTTGAGATGTGCTATCTGATATTTTCTGGAGAAGCACGAAGAAATGGGCAAGATCGAGGACCAGAAGCACAGTGGTCAGCCATGGAAACTGGGTGCAGCAGACGAGAGATACATCAAACTGATGTCCCTTCTAAATCAGAAGTCATCTAACATTGCTATCAGCTCTAAACTCACAGAATCCACTGGAATAGAAATGTACCCCTCTACAGTCCTGAAAAATCTTGTCAGAAGTGGTCCTCATGGAGGAGTTGCTGCAAAATCCCATTCCTCTGAAGTGGAACAAAGCCAAGAGTCTCACCTACACATAAAAACACAAGGGCTGGGGTGCTGAACCACGATAGCAAGTGCTCTGGACTTACAAGTTCAAGTTTGAAATTTATGACTAAAGCGGGAGGCAGATTGCTTGTAGAAGAGCTGGAAAATGCAACATGGATAAGTGTCTGCAGCCAACAATGAGGCACGGTAAGGTTCCCTGTAGGTTTGGGGGGGTGTATTTCTGTAAATTGAGTTGGTGATCTCATCAGAATTAATGGAATCTTCAATGCTGAGTACAAGCAGATTCTCATCCATCATGCAATACCATCAGGGAGGTATTTGAGCAGTCCCAACTTTTTGCAGCATGATAGTGACCCCGAACACATGGCCAAGGTCAGCGAAAAGATGAACAAGAAGTTCTGCAACAGATGATATGGCTTCCACGGAGCCCTGATCTTAACATCATCGAGGCTGTCTGGGATTACCTGGGGAGACAGAAGCAAGTTAGAGAGCCAAAGTCTGCAAAACGATAGCAAGTTCTCCAAAATGCTCAGAACAACCTACCAGCTGATTTCCTTATAAAACTATACCTGCATGTAGCTTCAGAAGCTTAAACTTGGATAGTACTCATTAATTATAAATTAATTAATACTATTCAAGTTTAAGCTTCTGAATTAATTTTTTTCGTGCTACATTATGTTCCTTGGTGTACAACTGGTGAACAGCCAGGCCAAGGAACATGCACAGACTTGTCAAGGTTCAAAAGGAAAACTTTTGGCAATGGCTTTTAATTTATGAAAAGATCAGTTACCATTGGTAATGTCTGTGATGGTCCAGATGTTCTAGCTTCCAAACTTCACATTCGGAAATGGAAGTTGATTGATTTCCTCTAATGTGGGATGTTTTTCTCATAAATAACAGATGGTTTCATCAAACGGGGAAAAAGAAACAGGACCTTGCAGAATCCTCTCTGATCCAGACCATGAGACATAGGAGCAGAATTAGGCCATTTGGCCCATTAAGTCTGCTCCGCCATTCAATCATAGCTGATCCTTTTTTTTTCTCCTCCTCAACCCCAGTTCCCAGCCTTCTCCCCGTAACCTTTGATGCCATGTTCAATCAAGAACCTACCTATCTCTGCCTTAAGTACACTCAATGACCTGGCATCTATCAGATTGTGTTATTGCCCAAGCAAGAGAGAGCAAAGATATTTCATTATTCGCTCCTAGAGAGAGACCTATGACTTGGATGACCAAACTGCCTACTCAGCCTTGTTATCTCTGTCAGCCATGGAGCCACAAAGTGTCCATGGCTTTTGGACAGTCTAGAAGTTCAACATAATTAGTACTTGTCAAGAGACACTGTACTTGAATTCATTTGATGAAAATAAACAGGAGATCCACAAGCAAGTTCTTGGAGAAGAAACTCTTTCATGCTCAAGTGAAAAGAAGCAACTCTGCAGATACCTCAGTGCCAACAAAAACCTTTTGCCAGTAACCATGATACACAGAAATTCTTCAATGCCGCCATAACCATCTATGGTTTGGGCTGGAAAGGAGTAGAAATAACACAGACAGTGTCTCAAAGGAGCATGCTGAGGACTAATCAATTGTGATTGTGTCTTTAGTATGAATGTTCCTCACCCCCGTACTACAGCTTGCTATATGATCCAACCTTGTTACCACTCTATTCTGATAAAAGTTGAAAAGGTCACACGACAAGTGAAAGACAGGGCAGCCTAAGGAGCACTATGCATTTCTGACTACAGCAACAAATTCATAACCTTATGTTCTGTGTTTTGGAAGGGGGGCCCTGCCAGGAGACCCCAGAAATATCATAATTGTGACCATCTTCAAGAAGGACAAATCCAACTGTGGTAGCAGCCTATTGCCCTATTCTTTGCTGCAGAGTAAGCCATTGCCAGGTTTGCCCTTGCTGTTCCCTCCCAGTAAATGAAGAGCAGCACCTCAAACCAGTGTGGACTCTGCCCATCCAGAGGCACAGTGTGTGTTACCTTCACTAACCATTAATGCCCAGAGAAATGCAAGGAATTATGTGCTCCTTTTTGATCTCACACCTTGGCTCCACCAGCTGAGAAGCACAGTGGTCCATCCTTCTCAAATTTGCTTGCCTGCAGAAATTGGTTGGAATCTTGCATCTTCATAGCCTGCAAGCTGTTTATCACAGCCATCAAATCTGGAACGGACTTTTTCTTAACGCATGTTGGAGTTGAACAAGGCAGCAATTTTTTCCCAATTCTTTCCTCTGGAGTTTCTTGCAGCAAAGGTTCACCTCACTTCCACCAGAATGCTGCTTCAACTTGGCAAATGGGAACTTCTTCAAACTGTATGACTACTTCTTCAGAACCAAGATCAATCTATTCTCAATTATGGACTGCAATATGGAGACAAGGTATGCTTGTGACCATATCCAGGGGCCAAGCTCCAAGGCGCATTGACTCATTCATGAAGGATATGAGGAAATGGGCCTTGCACGCATTCTTTTTTACCAATTTGCTCCCAGAATACAAAACTTTCTCTTGACGAAATCCATAACAAGATCCCAGAAAGTTAGGACTGCTCTCCATATCTTTTATCATCCCTGTCTCCCAAGAAAGATGAAGAAATTCATGATGACCATTGGTGCCCTGACACAATCATTGATCATCTGAGGAAAAGAGTCTTTGAAGATCTAGAGACCAAAGCTGGTACAAAGCTCATGATGTCAGTCATGAGTGATCTTGGCTCTACAAAATGCCTCACAAGGCACAGGAGAGATAATGTTGATGCAGCCTCTGGTCGGAGTCATCAAATCCATTAGCATGATGTTGGTGTCCTCTCCCAAGCCAACATTCCCAGTACTGAGATGTTAATTAGATTTATTAGTATTGGTTTCTTATTGTCACGTGTACCAAGATGTGGGAAAACCTTGACTGTTCATATGGATTACACAAGGCATTGAAATAGAACAAGGTCAAACAGTAAGAATGTAGAATAAAGTGTAAAAGCTACAGAGAAAGTGGCAAACAATGAAGTGCAAAATCATGAGGTAGGTTATGAGTTCAAGTTTCCATCTTATCGTACAAGAAGTCCATTCAAGAATCTGATGACAGTGGGATAGAAGCTGTCCTTGAAATGTGCTTTCAGGGTTTGGTATCTTCAGCTGATGGGAGAAGGGAGAATGTCCAGGGTGATTAGGTGATCTTTGTTCACGCTGGCTGCTTTACTGATGCAGTGAGAAGTGTAGACAGAATCTATAGGGGGAGGCTGATTTCTCTGATGTGTTAAGCTGTGTCCACAGCTTTCTATGGTTGTTTTGTTGTCACGTGTTACTGTCATTGAACACGCAAGAGTGGACTTGTAATTAGTTGTGGTTCGTATATCTTGCCACGTATGCTGTGCGTCCCTAGTCTCACAAAGTCTAACCACGGTAACGTCCTCAGTGCACAATCCTACGTAGCCAGTCACTGATTCATGATATTCATTGACGTTGACGTGCTGATTGTAGGTAGATGCCTCCCTGGATATGCTCCAGTCTGTGCTGAGGTGGCGGCTACTGGCCAGGTCCTGATCTCCCTGTGAACTAGTAGAGCAGTGGTCTGTATGCAATGATTTTCAAAATGGATATGTGGTCTGAGTGTCCTAACGCCATTGTGATTCAGAGCTTAATGGGCTCATCTGATTTCATCGGTCCTCAGACAAATAATATGATGGATGTATTGACAATAGTGGGGCATGATGCTCATGTTGACGAACAAGTTTTCCAAAACATCTTGACATCTTGGGTTGTGTATTCTTTCTATATATATATATATAGACACACACACACACACACAGCAATAATATGAAATCTAATGTATTCAGCATCGACTTCAGTGTTATTTATATACCAGTCAATCAGACAGCTCACTATTCTGCTAAAAACAGAGTTGGAAATTGGGAAGGAGGTAAACCGTGGAACATTGATGTAATTCAACCTGTTCTGTTTAAGAAAACTAGGCCAACTTTGAATGAAGACAGAGGTTCATGCCAGTTTTATGTGTGAATGTGTCTTAAGGAGAGAGAGAAAGAGATGAAGATGTTCGCATGCTGACATTTACACACATTTTCTGAAACCAATAGTTTTCTTCCACATTTGCCAAGGTTAAGTGGGTTGGTAGGTTAAAAGGCCAATGTAATGTTCACTCTGGGATAAGTGAATATTGATCACTGAGAAAAATAGTAGGGGAATGGGGAAAGTGCTGTGAGCCACCCTAGGCTCTCAATAGACTGAATAGTCTCCTAGGATATAAGGAAATGTGGTATGCAATAAACTCCTTTCAACAAACCTGTTTCCTTCTTGTCTTCTGATGTCACTGTGAAGATGGAGTCTCATCCGACTTGTTCCAGTCCTTTATTCCTAATGAGTATGAAGTAAACAAAGACAACCATCTTTGCCAACAGTTGCTTTCTTTAAGGATCTGCACCTTTATACGATTTCCCCTTTTCTGCAATAATTCTAGCTCTGGGCCAATTTGAAGAGATGTTTTGAAGCTGGGTAACTCGTGTAACATCCTGGCCAAAGTCTCCCATCTAACTTATAACGGTCCTGGCCTTATGTACTTGACATCCTTGTTTCTTACCACAATCGCATGGAACATTCACTTGTTTTTGCTGCGAAGAAGAGCATGACATGGTTAGCCTTTAGCACAAGGGTTCCCAACTGGGGTCCACAGGTCCCTCGGTTCATGGTAGAGCTCCAAAGAATAAAAAGGTTTGGAACCCCTGCTTTAGAGGCTTGTTCTAGTCTGCACGACAATATTGCCCTGAACTTAATGAAAACACTGTAAAGAGTAGACTTCCATACTGTCCACCATCTACAAGGCTCAGGTCAGGAGGGTAATGGAATGCTCGCCACTCGCCTGGATGAGTGAGGCTCCATCAACACTCAAGAAGCTTGACACCATCCAGTACAAGGCAGCCCACTTGATTTGTACCTCTTCCACAAGCATCCAATCCCTCCACCATTGATGAACAGCTGAGGCAGTGTGTACTATCTGCAAGATGCACTGCAACATCACACCAAAGTTCCTAAGGCAGCATCTTCCAGACCCTTCCTCCTAGATATCCCAGCAGATATCTGGGAACACCATCTCTTGGAAATCCCCCTCTTGGAAATCTCACCAACCTGACTTGGAAACATATCGCTGTTCCTTCATTGTCGCTGGGTCAAAATAATGGAATTCCCTCCCTAACAGCACTCTGGGTGTACCTACACCTCAGGGACTGCAGCGGTTCAAGAAGACAGCTCGTCACCACCTTCTCAAGGGCAACTAGGGATGGACAATAAATACTGGTTTAGTTGGCGATGCCTACATCCCATTAATTAATAAATTTAAAACAAAACTTTAAAAAAAAATACTTATGTAGAAATGAGTCAGAATCTTTTTCCTGAGGTAGAAATATTTAATACCAGAAGGCATGCATTTAAGGTGAGGAGGAAAATTGAGAGGAATCGAGCAGAACATTTTTTTACAGAGGGCAGTAGATACCTGGAATGGACTGCCAGATACAGTGGTTAAAACAGATACAATGGTGGCATTTAAGAGGGTTCTAGATAGGTGAACATGAAGGGAAAGGAGGGATATAGATCATATGCATGCAGAAGATATTTAGTTAAATTTGGTATTGTGTTTGGGATTGAAGGGCCTGTTCCTGTGCTATACCTTTCTATGATTCATTTTCCAGGGAGTCAAGCAGCTTTGCTTGAATTCTCTCATTTCGCCATATAACACCAGAGAGCCTGATGGAGAAAGAACCAAAATGTGCATATTTTAGCATGTGTTGACAGCCTGACCACATATTCACCTCATTGTTCCTCTGTTCTTGGGTTGGAAATGCTGAGCATATAACCTTGGGAAGTCTGAAGTAAGTAACACCTTCACAGTTTCCTTCAAAGAGGCTTGCAGCATTGGTAAACTCACTGATGTCTCATTAATCTCTGGTCTTTTCAGTGAAAATATTGCCTTCTCTTTTCATATATGTTCATGATTCTCTATCCTGCATACTCTCGACATGTTTAATGAAGAACCAGGAAGGAGATAATGGGTGTGCAAGGGAGAGCTGATATGGAGTTGATGGGCTGAATAGCCTTCTTCATTGTAAGACAATATTAGTTGGATTTGTAGGTGGCTGTTGTACATGGTAGTAATGAGCTTTACAGCATTAGCTGTCACAGACAGTGGGAATTTAAAAGGATGATCAGATTGCCACTTCCAAAAATGTGCATAATTTGGCACGAGAACACTTTTTTTTACAGATACAGTATATTAAAGGACCCTCCCTTCCCAATGAGCCTGTACCACCCAATCATGCCCATGTGATCAAAAAGGACCATAAGAACATAAGACGTAGGAGCAGAATTAGACGATCTGACCCACCGAGTCTGCTCCGCCAATCAATCATGGCTGATCCTTTTTTCTATCTCCTCCTCAACCCCAGACTTCTCCCCATAACCTCTGATGCCATGTCAAATCAAGAACCTATCAACCTCTGCCTTAAATACACCCAACAACCTGGCCTCCGTGGCTGCATATGGTGACAAATTCCACAAATTCACCACCCTTTCGCTAAAGAAATTTCTCTGCATCTCTATTTTGAAAGGGCACCCTTCTATCCTGAGGCTTGTCCTAGACTCTCCCACTATGGGAAACATCCTTCCCACATCTACTCTGTCTAGGCTTTTCAAAATTCAAAAGGTTTCAATGAGATCCCCCACCCCCCCATCATTCTGAATTCCAGTGAGAACAGACCCAGAGCCATCAAACATTCCTCGTATGATAACCCTTTCATTCCTGGAATCATCCTTGTGAACCTCCTCTGGACCCTCTCCATGCCAGTACAACTTTTCTAAGATGAGGAGCACAAAACTGTTCATAATACCCAAGGTGGGGCCTCACCAGTGCCTTATAAAGCCTCAGCAACACATCCTTGCTCTTGTATTCAAGACCTCTTGAAATGAATGCTAACATGGCATTTGCCTTTCTCACCACTGACTCAACCTCCAAGTTAACCTTCAGGGTGTTCTGCACAACGACTCCCAAGTCCCTCTATATCTCAGATTGCTGGATTTTCTCCCTATTTCGAAAATAGTCCACACATTTATTTCTACCACCAAAGTGCATGACCATGCATTTCCCAACACTATATTTCATTTGCCACTTTCTTGCCCATTCTCCTAATCTGTCTAAGTCCTTCTGCATCCTACCTGTTTCCTCAACACTATCTGTCCTTCCACCAATCTTCATATCATCTGCAAACTTGGCAACAAAGCCATCTGTTCCATCATCTAAATCATTTATATACAGCATAAAAAGAAGTGGTCCCAACACCGACACCTGTGGAACACCACTTAGTCACTGGCAGCCAACCAGAAAAGGATCCTTTTATTCCCACTCGCTGTCTCTTACCAATCAGCCAATGCTCTAACCACGTTAGTAACTTTGCTGTAATACCATGGGCTCTTAACTTGGTTAGCAGCCTCATGTGTGGTACCTTGTCAAAGGGCTTCTGAAAATCCAAATTCACAACATCCACTGCATCCCTTTATCTATTCTACTTGTAATATTCCTCAAAGAATTCCAACAGGTTCATTAGGCAGGATTTTCCCTGAAGGAAACCATGCTGACTTTGTACTATCTTGTCCTGTGTCATCAATACTCCATCACCTCATCCTTAACAATTGACTCCAACATCTTCCCAACCACTGAGGTCAGGCAAACTGATCTATAATTTCCTTTCTGCTGCCTTCCTCCTTTCTTAAAGAGTGGAGTAACATTTGCAATTTTCCAGTCCTCTGGCACCATGCCAGAGTCCAATGATGTTTGAAAAATCATTTCTAATGCCACCACAATCTCTACCGCTACCTCTTTCAGAACCCTAGGGTGCAGTTCATCTGATCTGGGTGACTTACGTACCTTTAGGTCTTTCTTGCTTTTTGAGCATCTCTCTTGTAACAGTAACTGCTCCCACTTCTCTTCCTTCACGCACTACAACATCAGGCATTCTGCTAGTGTCTTCCACAGTGGAGACTGATGCAAAATACTCATTTAGTTCATCAGCCGTCTCCTTGTCTCCCGTGATTATTGCTCCTGCCTCATTTTCTAGCGGTCCTATATCCACTCTCATTTCTCTTATTTTTAACATACTTGAAAAAACTTTTACTATCCACTTTGATATTATTTGCTAGCTTACTTTCTTTTTTCATCTTTTCCTTTCCAATGGTTTTTCTAGTTGCTCTCTGTAGGTTTTTAAAACCTTCCCAGTCCTCTATCTTCCCACTAATTTTTGCTTTGTTGCATGCCCTTTCTTTTCCTTTTTCAATAGCTTTGACTTCCCTAGTCAGCCACGGTTGTACTATTTTACCATTTGAGTATTTCTTCATCTTTTAGAATACACATGTCCTGCACCTTCCTCATTTTTCCCAGAAATGCCCCCCATTGCTGCTCTGTTGTCATCCCTGCCAGCAGCTCCTTCTAATTTACTTTGGCTAACTCCTCTCTCATACCTATGTAATTTCCCTTACTCCACTGAAATATTGCTACATCAGACTTCACTTTCTCCCTATCAAATTTCAAGCTGAACTCAATCATATTGTGATCACTGGTTCCTAAGGGTTCTTTTATTTTAAGCTCCCTAATCGCCTCCAGTTCATTACATGACACCCAATCCAGTATAGCCGATCCCCTAGTAGGTTCAATGACAAACTGTTCTAAAAAACTATCTCTTAGGCATTCAACAAACTTACTCTCTTAAGATCCATTACCAACCTGATTTTTCCCAATCGACCTGCATGTTAAAATCTCCCATGACTACCATAACATTGCCCTTTTGATTCGCCTTTTCTATTTCCTGTTGTAACCTGTGGTCCACCTGCCAGCCACTGTTGGGAGGCCTGTATACAACTGCCATCAATGTCCTTTTACCCTTGGAGTTTCTTAACTCAACCTACAAGGATTCAACATCTTCAGATCTTATGTCACATCTTTCTACTGATTTGATGCCATTCTTTACAAGCAGAGCCACACCACCCCCTCTGCCTACCTTCCTATCCCTCCGATACAATCTGTAACCTTGGACATTTGGTTGCCAACTACAACCATCCTTCAGCCATGACTCAGTAATGGCTGCAACATTATACCTGACAATCTGTAATATTGCAACAAGATCATCTACCTTATTTCTTACATTATTTGCATTTAGATCCAACACTTTGAGTACCATATTTGCTATCCTTTCTGACTCGGCATCCCTAATGATTTGATACTCAGCCCTTTTCTGCAACTAAGTCCCATCACCTGCCTGCCCTTCCAGACAATCTGACTGCACTCTATCTTCACTTTTTTATCGTTCATCCTTTCCTGAATCACTTCTCTTTGGTTCCCACCCCCCTGCCCAGTTAATTTAATCCCTCCCCAACAGCTGTAACAAATCTGCCCACAGGAATATTGGTCCCCCTTGGGTGCAGGTGCATCCTGTCACTTTTGAACAGATGATACCTCCCCCAGAAGAGATCCCAATTATCCAAGAACCTGAAGCCCTGCCCCCTGTACCAGCTTCTCAGCCACGAATTTATCAGCCAAATCATCCTGTCTCTACCCTCACTGGCGTGTGGCACAGGCAGCAATCCAGAAATTACTACCCAGAGGGTCCTGCTTCTCAGCTTTCTACCCAGCTCTCTAAAGTAACATGCTAACCCGTACATCTTTAGAAAGTGTGAGGAAACAGCAGCTCCTGGAAGATGCCTATGCAGTTAAGGGGAGAACTTACAGACAGTGACTTCTTTTGCTAACCACTTCACAACCATGCCACGAACTTGACCGTTTAATGCAGAGGTGTCGAACTCAATTGCACATGGGGCCAAAACTCAAAGCACACTTTAGGTCGCGGGCCGAACAGGATAAACTTTTATTGAACACACTAAAACTAAACATTTTTTGAACATAAATATGAATAAAAACAGACAGGAATATTATTCCAGAAAAAATAAACTAAAACTTTAAATAACTTAAATATTTTGCTCTCCATAAAAATATCTCCTGTCAGTATTATACAAGTTAGAAATATGAGCATGCTGCAAAAAAACCCTGAAAATATAAATAAAATTTGTGCTTTTCAGCAAAAGTTAAAACAACAACAAATCAAAACACTCAGTTTTCTTTGCTCTTATGCCGTTTTGTCAGAGCTGGATGCTTGGCATCTTTTCTTGGCAATAAGTTCGTTTAGGTTTGGTGTAAGGTTCTGTGTTGTGGAGATTCTCAGGATGGACTGCAGGTGTTCATCAGTGAGACGACTCCTGTGTAATTAAATTCCTTAATTACAGCCACATTAGCTCCACAAATAAGACACACGGGTTTACCGGCAATGTCAGTAAACATATACTCAGCAACCCATCGGTTTTGAAAGACTTTTTTTCAGAATCAACTTTTCTCTTCGCCATTGTTGGGGGTTAGCTTTGACTTCAGAATAGCGTTGTATACAGCAACAGACGCTTGACGCGGGAATGTTCCCGGGTAGCCTATCGGCAGCTGTTGCGCTGCATTATGGGATCTGTAGTTTGCGTGTTATCAGCGCTTCATATCGCCGGGCCATTAATAATTAAAATAATAGATCTATCTAAAATGATCTCGCGGGCCGGATATAATTGTACGCCAGGCCGGATATGGCCCGCGGGCCTTGTGTTTGACACATATGGTTTAATGTGTCAATGACTGGAAACATTAACTCTTTAAAGTTTTCAGCGGAGAACCAGGGACCAAGAAGTTTATTGGTGGCCGCTACTGTGTGCTGTTCCCATTTTAAGATACCCATTAGGATACAATGTAAAATTTAACAGTCCAAAATATTCGAACCTGACCTTTGGATGGTGGGAAACACTCTATATACAGGTTTATAAAATAGAGAGCTGATTTCCATAAGTGATTGCTAAATCAGATGTTAATTTTAATCCTGAGATTAATTTCATAAAACCAAAAGAAATAGGAGCAGAATTAGGTCAGCTGGCCCATTCAGTCTGCTCTTCCTTTTCATCATGGCTGATCAATTTACCCCTCAGCCCCAATCTTCTGCCTCTTCCCTGTATCCATTCCTGCCCTGACTAATCACGAATCTGTCAACCTCTGCCTTAAATATACGTAGTCTTGGCCTCCACAGCCACCTGTGGCAGTGAATTCCACAGATTCACCACTCTGGCTTAAGAAATTCCTCCTCATCCCTGTTCTAAAAGGCTTTGGTAAACTAAAGAGATTTAAGGGATATGAAAAAAGATGAATAAATGAAGAGAGTACAATTGACTATGATCAGACTGAAAATGGAAAATGCTTGACGAGTTAAGAGGACTACTTCTGTTTCTGTTTTCTTATATTAATGTTCATATGCTTCTAGCTCTGATAGAGGTACAGTTAATAGCTTTCAGAATTCATTCTTATCGAAAGGGCTGACAGCCAGATACAATGCACTGCATCTGTTTGAAAACCTGCATGGGAAAGTACTTTAGACCAATCTCTTATATCAGCTGTGTAGCATATGTTTATTCTCTGGTATGTTAATCAAGACCTAATACAACAATAAATCATTCTGTAAGGTAAAATATTTAGATCTTTGAAGTTGAAGATCATAGGAAGAGCCAAAGAAGATTTCTTTTCTACTTACACTGGCTGCACAATAGCTAATCCACGCAAAGTTAAAAGCTAACCAAAAACTCAGGACTTTTTTGGAGTTTATTGAGGGACTTCCTGCTGGGTTAAGCAGGCATTTGTTAACTTTGGCTGAAAATAAAATCAATAACATCTGAAATGATGCTTGGGTGACCAAAGTTTTATTGGAACCAGATTCTCCTTAATCTTAAGCCTTTAAGAATGACAATTTCTCATCATGGCTATGTCCTTTTACTGCTCTGTTCTGATTATACCAGATGATGTAATTTCCAAAGGGCTTTCTATACCCAATATGTCTTTTTTATTATCTTTATTATTAACTAGTCAGAATATAAAACTGCTTGCTTCTGGTTTAATGATGTAATGTAACTAGTTGGCGTTTCATTATCTGTGTGTAACAAGAAATGTTACACTCACTCTGTCTCTGCCACAGTACATCACTTGTTTCATTCCTTTCTTTTGGATTACTGGGAGTGCAAGTTTGGATTTAAGTAATCAACATGCTGAGTAATCCCCTCAGCTGCAAATGGAATTTTAATGCTTGTAAAAAGCTGATGAAGCTCTGTAATTGCTCAGTAAATAAGGGTAATATATGATGGCATGTCAAGCAATACAAATCCATAGCAGGTGATTCTGCTTGCCCAGGGTCGCCAGAGAAATACATCTGGCTGATTATCTTCGCAGGGAAACCGAAAGCTTGTCCATAGGTGAGTTGTGCTTCCAGGACCAATGGATAGCTTGCCACGTGGGGAGAGAGAGGGGAATCCAGCTCGAGCTGAGAGTTCCAACTTCACTGAGAAGGAATGACTAAGGATGGGAGCATGGCTTCATGCCTGCATTCCATTGAGCTTACAAGACTGAGAAGTGATCTTATTGAACCATTTAAGATCTCATGGGAATTGACAGCCTTATGTTGTGAGGACATTTCCTACAGTGGGGTGATCAATCCTCAACTTAGCTCTATCTGGATAAAACTGGCACTTTCTCCTTGTGACTGTGTGGGTTCCCTCCAGATTCTGCAGTTTCCTCTTGGATCTCAAAGAGTATAAATTGGTACGTTATTTGGACACTGCGAATCACTCCCATATGCATAAATACGAGGTAGAATCTAAATTAGGTGGGTGGTGGGGAGCAGGAGGGGATAGAACGTGAGGAGAAGGGGTTTTGGGGAAAATTAGACCACAAGACATAGGAGCAGAATGAGGGCATTCGGCCCATGAGTCCGCTCCACCTATAGAGGGGGATGGGGTTGTGCTGTGAGCCATTATAGACTTGATAGGTTGAAATAGCTTCCAATATTGTGAGGAAATTCGAAGCTGGACATTTATGACTAGAATAGATCCTTTTTATGGAAATAGTTTAAATGATTTGTTAACGTAGTGGAACTCTCGATAGCATTTGTGGAGCGTGCACCACACATAACTGAGTAATGTTTCTTGATCAAAGGGTCAAAAGTGTAGTTCTGAATTGCAAAGTTGAATATCTATAGAGGAGACGATGCTTAAAACAACCTGGTTTCTATGTGTCACGTCATCAGAGAGCATTCATCACCTATTTGCCAGCTTTACCTGGCCAATGTGGATAAATGGAGATCGCAGTGCATTCTACCCAGGAGCAAATGATTTACCACTGGCAAAATAACTGGCATGATTTGCTGCCAGTCTCGCTGGATGCTGAGCAAGTGAAATCTCATTTGCAGCAGAGTCGTAAAGCACCGTGTGTGCAATTAATGGCATCGCGTACAATGACTAATGCAGCCCTCTACAAGCTCTGAGGTTGCCATTGAACCCAGAGATGGCTACAGGTTTTGGTAAGGACTTCTTTGCAGAGGCTCAGATGTTTCAATTGAGTGAACCCAGGTCGCTGTAACTGTGAGGAGCGGCTCTACTAGCTGTGCCTCTGTGCTGGTCCTCTGCAGGTGGTGACTGAGTATGACTATGCCTCATAATAACTCCAGATTGAACACACTTTCTTGACTTTCGATCAGTAGATAATTTCAGTCTTTTACTGGTAGGTGCTACTAGGTGATGAATGCCCTGCGGAAATGATGTGACAGGTACCGGTGTTCAGACAGCCCATTTTTCATCCTTGCTCCCCACTGGTGTGCAGAGTCAGTTCTCATCTGGCCAATTAGACCACGTCCTCAGTGGCTGTTTACTCTCCTCATTGTTACTGTGTAGGCAAGGCAGCCAGGCTGCAAAATGAATTGTTTGTTTTATCCATCACCCTTGTGAATTTTAAATTGTCCTTCAGGCAGGTTCTGCAGTCTTTTCAGCTGTTCTTTTAACCTTGTTTTTTCTCTCTGTCTAGCCACCTTGAGATTAGTTCATTAATTTGATAGCAAACGTACATAACAAAAGCCAAATAAACATGTTTAATCACTTTTACTGTTCCAACTAACTATATTTTTAGAAAATTATCAATGTAAAGTTTTAAAAATTAATTACTGTTAAGTATTTTAAACACTGGGATGCTTAGGGTGAGTTTTGATTGATCCTTTGTATTAGGACTAGTAAATCACAAACGTGAGAAAATCTGCAGGTGCTGGAAATCCAAAACAACACACACAAGCACATCTTTCCCTCCACCCCGCTTTCTGCTTTCCGCAGGGATCGCTCCCTACATGACTCCCTTCTCCATTTGTCCCTCCCCACTGATCTCCCTCCAGGCACTTATCCTTGTAAGCAGATCAAGTGCTACACCTGCCCCTACACCACCTTCCCTCGCTACCATTCAGGGCCCCAAACAATCTTTCCAGTTGAGGCGACACTTCACCTACGAGTCTGTGCAGTTGCTTGCTGTATTCGGTGCTCCCAATGTGGCCTCTTGCATATCAATGAGACCTGACAGAGATTGGGAGATCACTTCTTCGAGCACCTACGTTCTGTCCACCACAAAAAGTGGGATTTCTCAGTGGCTACCGATTTCAATTCTACTTCCCATTCCAATGTGTCATTCCACGGCCTCTACTGCCACGATGAGGCCACACTCAGGCTGGAGGAGCAACACCTATATTCCATCCAGGTAGCCTCCAACTTGATGGCATGAACATCAATTTCTCAAACTTCTGATAATTGCCCCCCCCCCTCTTCTTCACCATTCCACATTCTTATTTCCCTCTCACACGTTTTCTTTGTACCTGCCCATCACCTCCCTCTGATGGTCCTCCCCCTTCCCTTTCCTCCATACCCTTCTGTCCTCTCCTATCAGATTCCCCCTTCTCTAGCCCTTTATCTCTTTCACCAATCAACTTCCCAGCTCTTTACTTCACCCTTCCCCCTCTCCCAGTTTCACCTATCACCTGCCACCTTGTGCTTCTTCCTCTCCTCCCTCCACCTTCTTATTCTGACTTCACCCTTTCTTTCCAGTCCTAATGAAGGATCTCGGCCTGAAACGTTGACTGTTTACGCTTTTCCATAGAATCTGACTGGCCTGCTGAGTTCCTCCAGTATTTTATGTGTGTTGCTTAGGACGAGTAAGTTTGGGCTAAGTGAAACTGCGGACAGCAAGACTGTAGCAGCACGATTTCACTCAATAAAATTTAGTTTCTCTAGGCATCTAGATGGGCACTTAAATCACCAAGATTTAGAGAGCTACGTACCAAAATTCAGTCGATGTTTTAGGAGCCCTGTATCTACTTTCTGTCTGTATTGTATTTTGAATTGCGTGTTTATTATGGGTAATTTTTCCTGTGTATTGGGGCATGGTAGAAGCAAATGAGTATAGTTAAATATTCTCACTTTGTCTTAGTTGGTATTGAGTAAAAAAAAGAGTGAGCAGGGAATGTTACTATATTGTTGACTGCTTCTTTGCAATCTTTGCTTTGCTTAATTACGCTAAACACTAATTACTGTTCCACAATATTGCTCATTTTAGTTTCATTAGTTTTTTTTATTGCTATATAAGATCGTTTGTCTTTGCTGGTTCCATAATAAAGGACTGAACGTACTTTTTTTGACTTGCAACTCAGTCATTTGGAAGAGTGTCATACAGTGTCAACTCCCGTACTCAGTCTCTCCGCAGTTATGTTTGTGTTGTTTTCATGTAACCGCTACAAATGTGATTAATGTAGATGGTTACTCGATGGTTGATCCAGTTGGTTCAAGAACCTTGTGTGATAAAGAGATCATTGAGAGATGATGTTATTGGGTTGTGGAAATAGTTAATCTGATGTGCAAATTTAAATTAAATAGTGGGAATCAACTACGGAATGCTGGTTAATACTAAACTGAAATGCTTCTGGAACTGACAATGTTCCTACATGCAGAGATTTGGAATGGAATTCTACAAGAAGTGTTAGAACGTTGGGTTTTCTGTTCCTTCTAATTGTTTTAAGTGTTGGAATAATTTAATTTGGGCTAAACCATCACCCATTTCGAAAAGTATAACAAAGCCAAAGTATACCAGAGCCAAAGGAACGTGGTCCATTTGTTTTCAGTGGAGAATGGATAATTGAATAATTAATAGATTAATTATTGATATAGAGGATAGGAATTTTCTTTAACCTTTAAAGGTCATTAAACTTTATGGAATAATAGAGATTTTCTTGAACAGAGAGAACATATTTAGCTCATTGAGTTTGCTCCAGGCAAAAAAATATAGATAGATAGATAGATAGATACTTTATTCATCCCCATGGGGAAATTCAACTTTCAATGATTATTCCCACATTCTAATCCTCAATCTATAGCCTTGGAGGGTAAAAAATATGTATGTATATTCCACATGGAAATGTATTGGCAATGCATAGGTAACAAAGCATTAGGCATACATCATGCAAAATGCATGCCCCTTCAATTAATATTGCTAAAGACCAAGCTTACCAATAAGCTTGATCTTTTCAACGTTATAGATTTTATTCATTTTAATGCAATGGAAATGAAATGGTACTGCTGAGTAATAAAATTAATTAAGTTGTGTAATCAAATACAATGGAAAGGGTGGAATAATGACACAGTTAATTGAAACTCTTAATGGAGAGAATTTATGAGGCAGTATTTCCGAGGTGTACTTCAATCATTGCCCAAACTCACTGAATTGCATAGGATTTGTTGATACTGTTAATTAAGTAAATTCATTTTTCTAATGGTGGGGTTTTTCGTGGTCTTGTATGCTATAGCTCCTAATTTATTGAGTAGGTTTACTGAAGCAACCTCTAACCGGTCTCTGGACTCCTCACCTCAGAGTTTGTTATTTAATTCTAGCTTGATTGAATTTAAGGTTTGTATTTTTCCTAGTTCTCTTTTAATGCTGAAGTCAACTTTCTTTATTCTGGCTTTTGCATTTAACTTGTTTCTCTGCTGCTTCCAGCTGTTTCTCCCCAGTGCAAGTTTGGAGCAAATTTTCAATGTCAGCATAATTGCAATCACCAGCTGCCTCTTGAAGACAAGCATTCACTGCTTCACGCAGTTGGCAGGCACCTCCAGTGTTTGCTTTCCGCTGACTCATATTTGTAGAATTTCTTTTGTTCCCAATTTCCTTAGGGCTACCTGATCTAATTAAACTCCGAGCCCTCTTTCCTGAAAGGAATATGTGCGGTTCCAAACTCCATGTTCAGTAAGTCAGCCTCCAAAATGAAATACTACCCATCACTAATGCAGCAGCCTAATCCGAGTTATTAGAATTCTGTTTTTCCCTTCTCTAAGGATGAATGAACAACCCCTGGTGCAAGAGAAAAATGTCCAGAGAGCTTATTAGAATTGTTTAAATTATCCATGGAATCCAGCTAGCTGCCCCTCTACAAGCACAGGTTCATTTGGGGACACTAATTATTTTGGTCCCCATTTGGAGACCAAAATTCAAAGTAAAATTTATTGTCAGAATGCATACATGTCACCGCAGAAAACCCTGAGATTATTTTTCCTGCAGGCACACTCAGCAAGTCTATAGAACAGTAACTGTAAACAGAATCAGTGAAAGAGCAAAAGTATAGAAGACAGCAAACTGTGCAAATGCAAGTATAAATAAATAGCAATAAATAACCAGAGCATGAAATAACAAGGTAAAAGAGTCCTTAAAGTGTGATCATTGGTTGTTGGAATTTCTCAATAAATGAGTGTAGTTATTCTCTTTTGTTGAAGAGCCTGATGGTTGATGGGTAGTAACTGTTCTTGAACCTGGTGGTGTAAGTCCTGGGGCACTTGTACCTTCTACCTAATGGCAGCAACAAATTTGAAATTTTTTGCTTTTAGAAAGGTAACGAAATGAGGTGGCAAAGTCTGAAGAATTTTTGTATAAAATTATTCTTTGAAAATTTAAAATAAACATCATATTCACATTTAGAATTAGAATGTAGGTATAACAATTTTATTACTCTGAATGAATTAAAATCCATATGTTGCTTTTACTTACTAACTGTAAAACATTTTACTTTGGAAAATAAATATCCTGTCTTTATCGAACTGTGGATAGAGTTAAACCAAGTGTACCTATGCACAATTCCATCTAAAATAGTCTGACCTTTTTGAGTTATTGCTAATGAACTGAAGTTGAAGTCTTGTCCTCTGAAAAATCATGATTTCGAAGATTCTTCTCATAAGTCATTGTTCACACTAACACCACATCTCAGACTGCAAGGTACTGCAGGTGTTCCAAACCTGGGATCCCCTTAATGGTAATGGTATGGCTCAATGGCTTTGAACCATAGCATGAAAAAGGTGGGGAACTAGTGCTTCAGATAGTCCTGTTTTCTATACATATAAATTTAAAATGTTTGAATATTCTACAAGAATATATTTGCCTGCAAAAGTATAGAAGCACTATAAGAGGCTCCTTTTAAAGCAAAGATTCACATAGGTTCCTAAAAAATACAATCAACCGAATATCATCTGAATTGTTAACATAGAGAGTCTACAATGAAAGCATTGAGATGCTCGACATACAGTGACTTATTTCCACAAATTGATCTATTTCTCATATTTTAAACTGTTCCAAAGTTGCCAAGTGCAGAGTGGGCTGGAGCCAGAGCTGCCCATGAAACTCCTTACGAATAGCCTGTTTAGATTTCCCATCTGTCAATGTTTTCCAGTAAATAATTGCATATACGTCAGTGTTAAAATATTTTTTAATAGTAAATTGGGTAATGATGGGCTGTAATTGAAAAAAACAAGCTAAAGAAATTAGAATTAAAAGAATTAGTACAAATGCAAATCATTAAAAGAAAGGTCATTTGCCTTATTTTTACCCTTCCATGGTCCAACACTTATCATTTAAAAAGTAGGAATTTGCAACACTGACTCAGTATGCATTAGGAGATTACAACAAGCTCTTGTTCCATTCCTGGACTCCAGTGGTGAGCACTATTGGGAAATATTGGAATTTGACCATGGATTGTAACTTCCACGTTAGCATGGGAATTGTGGAAACTGTTCAAGTCAAGTCGCTTTTATTGTCATTTCAATCATAACTGCTGGTGCAGTACACAGTAAAAATGAAACAACGTTCCTCTGGGACCATGGTGCTGCATGAAACAACACAAAACTACACTAGACTATGTGAAACAACACAAAAGTACATTAGACTTCAGACCTACATGGGGCTACATAAAGTGCACAAAACAGTGCAAGACAGTACAATAATTAATAAACAAGACAGTAGACACAGTAAAGGGCAAAATACAATATAATAATAAATGATGTAAATGTAAGCAATGTTTTTGGAGGAATTAAGAAAGAAATGATCAAAAATTGCAGAGGGAGGGAGGGAGGGAGGGAGGGAGGGAGGTGTGTGTGTGTGTGTGTGTGTGTGTGTGTGTGTGTGTGTGTGTGTGTGTGTGTGTGTGTGTGTGTGTGTGTGTGTGTGTGTGTGTGTGTGTGTGTGTGTGTGTGTGTGTGTGTGTGTGTGTGTGTTTATTATACACACACACACTCTGGGAATTCAGTCTAATGGCCCTAACTGTTGGACCTTACTTGCAAAATCCAGGAAGCTATTTCACATAGACTCCTCTTTCAAAGTTTTCTGAAATCTGGATGTCGTTGGCAAGGCCAGTGTATATTGTCCATCCCCAACTGTCCTTAAGAAGGTGGCAGTGAACTACTGTAGTCCTTCTGGTGAAGGCACTCCGTCAGTGATGTTGGGTTGGGAATTCTAGGATTTAAAGCCCCGGAAACAATGAAGGATTGGAAGGTGTGTGATTCAGTGCATATCCCCTTTGATTCAGCAGCCTTTGTCCTACTTGATGGCTGTGATCCTGATTGCCTTCACAATTCTGAACTAATTTCAGCTAATTTATTTGGAAGATGAAGGCTTATTCTCAGGTTTACTTCACATAATGTTGCAAAATCAAGATTTCAGTTTCAACCTCTAACACTACATCTGTGAACTCAGGTGCAGTTTTTTGTAACAAATGTTTCAAGTTTGCTGCAGAAATAGGTATTGGTTGATGACATATTTATGAAATGCACAAAGGGCGAATTCTGTTTTGGTGCTATTT
Organism: Hemitrygon akajei; assembly: GCF_048418815.1. NCBI lineage: Eukaryota > Metazoa > Chordata > Chondrichthyes > Myliobatiformes > Dasyatidae > Hemitrygon > Hemitrygon akajei. The sequence goes on from NC_133133.1 coordinate 161,727,670, forward strand.
GCAATGGCTTGTAGACATCACAAACTCTTCACAGGCTTCCAGCTGGGTAGAGGTATCGATTATAACCATCTCGATGACAAGCTGCCATCTCATCCCTGAAGAAGATGGCAGAGTTTGTTATTGAAACAGTGGTTATTATTGATACAGGTGTACCTGTACCTCGCTGCAAGGGCAAGAAGAGTTTATTTGCCCCAAAAACACCAGACCCTTTTGCACTTGTAGACATTGTTTAGTTCTTACAAACTTGCAGCACCTTTAATGAAGTGAAATGCTTTCAAAGGGAATAAGGGGAGAAAACACAAAAGGATATTATTTTTTTTAAATGGTTCAAGTCAAAGACTTCAGTTTTGATGAGAATCATAAAAAAGATGGAGTAGCCATGAATTTTGACTGTATAGGAAAATATAAAACAGATGGTTACCAATCAGCATAACTATTGAGGTAAATGGACATGAACAAGAATTTGGAATTGGAAATGCTGTATTGGGGAATGGGGTAAATGTAGATCAAAAAGGGTGGCAACAACTGGAGAAATTTGATACAGGATAAAAAAAATAAATACTGTTAGTATAGTTCCCTGAGCAACCTTTGATGTGCAGTGGGGAAGGTTGGCACTTCATGAACTGGCAGAAACATGGAATTAAAATACATTGTATACTTCATATTCAGAATCAGAATCAGGTTTATTATCACCGACATGTGTCATGAAATTTGTTAACTTAACAGCAGCAGTACAATGCAATACATAATATAGAAGAAAAAATCAATTATAGTATATGTAAACTGAATAGATTAAGAATCGTGCAAAAGCAGAAATAATATATATTTTAAAAAGTGAAGTAGTGTCCAAAACTTCAATGTCCATTTAGGAATCGGATGGCAGAGGGGAAGAAGCTGTTCTTGAATTGCTGAGTGTGTGCCTTCAGGCTTCTGTACCTCCTTTCTGCTGGTACAAGGAGAAAAGGGCATGCCCTGCATGCTGGGGGTCCTTAATAATGGACGATGCTTTTCTGAGACACCGCTCCTTGAAGATGTCCTGGGTACTTTGTAGGCTAGTACCCAAGATAGAGCTGACTAGATTTATGACCAGGAGGGAAAGCAATTGAGAGGAGTTGGTCGAAGAAACAATGAGATCCCAGCTACTTGGGCAGACATGAATCAAACATTGGAGTTGGTGTATGAGGAGGAACGTTTAGAAGCATTTATATTAGCAGAGATGGAGAAAACATGATTCTCTTTTTCCACTGGTGGGAAGAGAAGGGGACAGAGTCATAGGGGTCAATTGATAATTTTAAGATGGAGTTAGCAAAATTTTTGTTCAGCATTAGGTCTGTCAGCCCATCAGCATAGGCTTCTGTCTGTCTTTCACTAATGGTCTAGTCAACAGTGGGGCTACCATTTCCAAAGATCTCACTTATGTATGTCACATATATAAATGTTACAATCGCGGTTGTATTTTGCATTGAGGTCAAATTAAAGCAGTGAAACGATCTGTTGATGACTGAAGTTGAGTTGCACAATAGCCTTGATAGGCTGTTTGGTTTTTTCCTCTTCTCATTTCTTAATCATAGAACTGATAGCAGGATCTATGTCTGGTATTGAAAAGTTTGTTACATTGTGGCAGTAGACTGAAGTTTTAAAGGAAGGATTAGATAATATCGTCTTTCCCCATCAGCCAGAATACTAGTTTTGTAACTGAGGGAATGTTGATATCTCCAGCATACCCTGAACATGCTCTGAAGTACAAGATGTTTATTACTGTGCTCAAGTACTGCATGATAATATGAATAAAACACAAAAACATTGATATTCTAGTTAGGAATAGTTGTTGAACTTAAATCTTGCTTCAAGTCAATTTCTTTCTTGAAAATGTAAGATAAACTTGAGAGGACTTAACTGAGGCAGTAAGTCAGTGTTGTTTCCAGAAAATGTAACTTTATAAATGACAATCTAAAGTGTTCAAATAATATATCCTTTATGCCTGCGTGACTAATGCAGACTTCTCAGCCCTGAAATGATACCACTTGATATTGTTATTATCAAGTCACTCTGCCTCTTAGATTAGAGACCCCCAATCTTTTTATTTGCCATAGACCCCGAGATGGGAACTCCTGCCTTAGACAAATACCTCTACCAAAATTGTAGTGGGAAGCATTCAAATTAAGTTCGAGTTTAATTGTCATTCAACCATGCATGAATATCCATGAATGAAACAGCGTTACTCTGTGGCCAAGGTGCAAAACACGGTACCAACAGTCATACACAAGGCAATTTAGCACATATAAGATAGCAGTCAACATACAGTCAAACAAAAAGTACAGTCGAAGTATCTGAGTCCATGAATGTTACAGCAGCCTGCAGTCAAAGTACAACTTGTTTTCTTAACAATTTAGGAGTAAAACTTTAAGGGGCACAGTGAATTAACAAGAACTTTGTTTTTGTAAAGTATTTACAAAAGGAATATACAGAAATCTACCAAAGTTAGTGTTACAAAATATATTTAAAAACGAAAAGAAGATTCTAGAAATTGAAAGGGTGATCCAGAAGAATCATTATAGGTGACATTTTATACCCTACAATCAAGAAGCTTATGATTAGAGTTCTCTTCTTTTGAAGTTTATTTGCCCCCAAACATTCACCAGTGTGAAGAAATACCCAATTTTTCTCAGCTTGAAGTTCCCATCTCCAGGGAATATTCTGCAACAAGAAACCTTCAGAAATGGGATACTGCTTGACAGTCCATGAAATCCTCTAATTATGGTATGTTGGATAGCAGTCTTTACTTTTGCCTGATGGTGTTTTAATCTTAACTCCTTTTTCAAGGGGATGGACAGTATATTCCTTCCTGCTCTGTATCTCAATTTGCATAAACAACATTCCAGTCATCTCTTTCTTCTGACCCATCAACAGTCCCCTGGCTGCTCCTTGCTAACAAGGCAGTCCTTGCATTTAATTCAGTGAATTGACATAACTTTATGCAACTACTTAAATCAGCCGTGAGTGTGTGACCAAAAAAAAGTCTGATTAGTGAACAGACTGTGGTCAGGGACTTCTATTTACTAATGGCAGCAAAATGAAACAAAGGAGGTACAATGTTTTTAATTGCTAAGATAGACTTTAAAAATAACTTTTAATCAGGACCAGATGGAATATAATTCTAAATGGATTAAATAAAAATACCTTGAAGAAACATCAGGGTATATATGTTAATAATTGAGCAAATGTATTTATTCCACTGACTTATTTTAATGGTGAGGGCAGATGAGATTTACCAGGATGCTGCCTAGATTAGAGAGCATGTCTTCTGAGGATAGGTTGAGAGGGCTAGGGATTTTCTCTTTTCTCTCTTGGGGAGGATTTCCGAGTTATGTTATTCACACGAGAGTGTAACTGCATGGACCATGCTGCCAGGGATGATGAAAGAGGTAGAAATGCTTAGAGACATTTAAGAGGCTCTGAGGCACACAAATGTGTGGCACGTGGCCAAGTGGTTAGGGTGTTCGACTAGCGACCTGAAGGTCGTGAGTTCAAGCCCAGTCCTTGAGCAAGGCACTTAACAAAACAACGCTCCAATCTACCCAGCTGAAAAATGGGTACCAGCAAAAAAAAATGCTGGGGGTCAACCTCGCTGATAGACTGGTGCCCAATCTGGGGGAGGGAGTCTTGTACTCTCAGTTGCTTCACGCCACAGAAACCGGCGCCAGCCTGATGAGTCACAAAGGCTCGGGATAGGACTTTGACTGAGGCACACAGATGGAAGAAAAGTGCAAGGCTATATGAGAGGGAAGGATTAGATTGATCTTGGAGTAGGTTAAAGAGTTAGCACTACATTGTGGGTCAAAGGTCCTGTTCTGTTCTATGTTCTAATGCAGCCAGGATGATCCAATATCTCTTTTAAAATTGTGAGCATACTTTGTAGAAAGGAATTTTAATTGCGAGTTTTAGGAACGATAATTTTCAGGCTCCAGTTGGGTTAACCTGAATGATTATACTTAGATAATTAGTCAGGATGACCAGTGCTTGCTTTGTGGTTGGACTTTGTGCATTTTCTCTGCATTTCTGGCATGTTTAGCTCTTTGGATCTAATTCTGATGGAAAAAGCTTTTCACTACTGTTGGCTTATAGTTACTGGATTAGCAGCCAAGAGCTCTGAGTCAATGATCCAGAGAGAAAGCGTTCAAATCCGACCAATGTGGTGTACTCTTGACAGCCCCCTCATTTCTGGGATAATTTATGATGGGTTATTACGAGTGAGCACTAACAGTGATGTCCATGTTCTGTGTACGAATATTACCAAAATTGCTGTTCCCCATTTTCACTGTTTGTCAGAGGAGAGTTGTGGTGGTGGGGTTGGCAGTGCCAACATTCTGTCTGCTCTGCACTGCAACTCCTGAAGAGGGTTGGGTGTACTGATTGCTTATTCAGGATGGATTCTCAGACCAATTTTGGTCGGCAATGGAAAGGTTGCTGTGGTTAAGAAAACAAAATCAAATCACGTCAATGGCACCACTGGAAGGAGGGAAGAATGTAATGGTGAGACAGTCCACCAAAAAAAATTTAAGTGAAGCCTCTGTGAATCACAAAGGAAATGGCATCATAGGCAGGATCGTGCTCCTCCCATTCTGTGCAGGAAGATCTTGGGACATGGTCATTTCACAGGAATGGGGGAATTAAATCACGCTGCTATTTGCATATAGTGGAACAGAGAAGAGTACACTATCCTTTCTGACTGGAAAGTCCAAAGTACATTTTATTATCAAAGTACATAAACGTCACCGTATACAACCCTGAGATTCATTTTCCTCTCGGCATACTCAGCAAATCTATAGAACAATAACTATAACAGGATCAATGAAAGATCAACCAGAGTGCAGAAGACAACAAACTGTGCTAATGTAAATGTAAATAAATAACAAAAACATGAGATAAAGAGTCCTTAAAGTGAGATCATTGATTGTGGGACACATCTCAAATGATGGGGCAACTGAGTCTAGTTATCCCATTTTGTTCAACAGCCTGATGGTTGAGAGGTTACTAACTGTTCTTGAAACTGGTGGTGCGAGTCCCGAGGCCCTTGTACCTTCTACCTGATGGCAGCAGCGAGAAGAGAGCATGGCCTGTGTACTGCGAATCTCTGATGATGGATGCTGTTTTCCAGGATTTCATGTCGATGTGCTTAGTGGTTAGGAGAGCTTGACCTGTGATGTACTGGGCTGAATCCACAATCTTTTGTAGGATTTCCCATTCAAAGGCATTGGTGTTTCCATACCAGTGGAGAGAAACATCTGGACAGGATGTGCTGGTTGATGCACCATCAATAACTCACTCTGAGACGTAAGAAGCGAGATATCGGCTTTTATTGACTGGAAGAATGAACAACACTACATCCTGGAGAATGAGGCCGGGCTCTGGCCTCAATTGCCTTTATACAGGGGTCTGTGGGAGGAGCCACAGGAGCAGTCAGCAGGGGTCTGTGGGAGGAGCCACAGGAGCAGTCAGCAGGGGTCTGTGGGAGGAGCCACAGGAGCAGTCAGCGGGGGTCTGTGGGAGGAGCCACAGGAGCAGTCCAGACAGGTATATGTAGTTCACCACACTGGTACCTTAATTTCTTGGTTTACCTTGGTTTCCAATTGTTTCAGTGTGACTTACAGGAGGATGGCTAAAAAAAATAAAATACACCAGAGTTAAATAGTTAAATGTGTTGAGTTGATAGCTTTTTTTTTAAACCCCTTTCTATCATTTCTTCCTTTGCTGCATCATTCTCTTAGCTCTGTTCTTTGAAATACATTCCACACATGACTCAGGTCTTCAAAATCGACATTTTAATAGACTTTGTCCTTTTTATAATGATTTTTTTTGGCCATGGGAAATCAAAAACCACAGTCCATTGATGGTTGAAGGTTTGTTCTCCAACTGGATGCCTATGATAAGTAGGGTGCCCCTGGGGTTTGTGCTAGGTCCTCTGTTATCCATTATTTATGTAAATAGTTTGGATGTAAATGTACAGTGGCATGCAAAGGTTTGGGCACTCCTGGTCAAAATTTCTGTTACTGTGAATAACTAAGCGAGTAAAAGATGACCTGATTTCCAAAAGGCATAAAGTTAAAGATGACATATTTCTTTAATATTTTAAGCAAGATTACTTTTTTATTTCCATCTTTTACAGTTTCAAAATAACAAAAAAGGAAAAGGGCCCGAAGCAAAAGTTTGAGCACCCTTCATGGTTAGTACTTAGTAACACCCCCTTTGGCAAGTATCACAGCTTGTAAACGCTTTCTGTAGCCAACTAAGAGTCTTTCAGTTCTTGTTTGGGGGGTTTTCACTCATTCTTCCTTGCAAAAGGTTTCTACTTCTGTGAGACTCTTGGGCCGTCTTGCATGCACTGCTCTTTTGAGGTCTATCCACAGATTTTCGATGATGTTTAGGTCAGGGGACTGTGAGAGCCATGGCAAAACCTTCAGCTTGCGCCTCTTGAGGTTGTCCATTGTGGATTTTGAGGTGTGTTTAGGATCATTATCCTATTGTAGAAGCCATCCTCTTTTCATCTTCAGCTCTTTTACAGACTGTTTGATGTTTGCTTCCAGAATATGATGGTATTTAATTGAATTTATTCTTCCCTCTACCAGTGAAATATTCCCCGTGCCACAGGCTGCAACACAATTATGATCGATCCGGTCCCGTGCTTAAAAGTTGCGGAGGTGTTCTTTTCATGAAATTCTGCACCCTTTTTTTCTCCAAACATACCTTTGCTCATTGCAGCCAAAAAGTTCTCTTTTAACTTCATCAGTCCACAGGACTTGTTTCCAAAATGCATCAGGCTTGTTTAGATATTCCTTTGCAAACTGCTGATGCTGAATTTTGTGGTGAGAACGTAGGAAAGGTTTTCTTCTGATGACTCTTCCATGAAGGTCATATTTGTGCAGGTGTCGCTGCACAGTAGAACAGTGCACCACCACTCCAGAGTCTGCTAAATCTTCCTGAAGGTCTTTTGCAGTCAAACGGGGGTTTTGATTTGCCTTTCTAGCATTTCTCTCGGAAAGGTTTCTTGGTCTTCCAGACCTCAACTTGACCTCCACCATTCCTGCTAACTGCCATTTCTTAATTACATTACGAACTGAGGAAGCGGCTACCTGAAAACACTTTGCTATCTTCTTATAGCCTCCTTCTGCTTTGTGGGCATCATTTATTTTAATTTTCAGAGTGCTCAGTAGCTGCTTAGAGGAGCCCATGGTTTCTGACTTTTGGGACAAGGTTTGAGGAGTCAGGGTTTTTATAAAGCTTTGATATTTGCATCACCTGTCCTTTCCTAATGATGATTGTGAATAAGCCATAGCCCTAACAAGCTAATTAAGGTCTGAGACCTTGGTAAAAATTATCTGGTAGCTCAAATCTCTTGGGGTGCCCAAACTTTTGCATGGTGCTGTTTTCCTTTTTTTCACTCTAAAATTGTACAAAACAAAAATAATACACTAATCTTGCTTGAAAAGAATGTTGCATCTTTAACTTTATGACTTTTGGAGATCAGTTCATCTTCTACTCACTTAACTATTCACAGTAACAGAAATTTTGACCAGGGGTGCCCAAACTTTTGCATGCCACTGTATATGACATAATTAGCAAGTTTGCTGATGACACTAAATTAGGAGGTCTTGTTAATATTGAAACAGGTTGCAATGAATGGCAAAGAGATCTTGAGCATATAGGGCGATGAAGCTGAGGAATGGCAAATGGATTTTGGACATTCAAACCAGAATAGGACCTACATAGTGAATGGCAGGAAACTGAGTCGTATTGTGGAGCAGAGGGACATGGAAGTACAAATGAACATTTCACTGAGAGCACCCATGCACGTAAGCAGATTGATGAAGAAAGTATTGAACATACAGGCCTTCATCAGGGCATTGAGTTTAGGAGACAGAGCATAATGTTGTAGATATATGTCATTACTGAGACTGAGTATTGTGTACAGTTTTGGTCACCCTGTTCTCGGAAGGATGTTGTCAAACTAGAAATGGTGCAGAAGAGATTTCCAAGGATGCGATCTTAACTATAGGGCCTGAGCTGGAGGGACAGGATGGTCACACTGGTTCCTTATTCCCTGGAGTGCAGGAGAATGATGTGTGACCTCATTGAAGTTTATAAAATCATGAGGTGGACGGTCATAGACTTTTCAATAGGTTTGGGGAGTCCAAGTCTAGAGTGCACAAATACAAAATGTGAGTGAAGAGACTGAACGGATTTGCAAGGTAACTTTACATAAAGGGCAGTGAGTACCTGGAATGAGTTGTCAGAGAAAGTGGTTAAGGCAGGTACAATTGCAACATTTAAGAGGAATTTCGACTGTACGTGGAGGGAAAGGGCTTGGTGCTCAAGGGCCAAATATGAGAGCTTAATGTCCAAGGATACACATTGTGTCGTAAAGACAGGGAGAAAGGTGGCATTGTTCTGTTGGTAAAATATGAAGTCAAATCATTAGAAAGAGGTGACAGGGTCAGAAGGTGTTGAATGATTGTGAAGGAACTGCAAGTGTACAAAGACCCTGATGGGAGTTGTCAATATACCCCCAAAAATCATAAGAATATGATCTACAAAATACAATAGAAGGTAGAAATCATGCCAAAAGGGATAGTCATGGGGAATTTCAATATGCAGGTGGTTTGGGAAATTCAGGTTGGTGCTGGATTCCAGGAGGGGAAATTTCTAGAGTGCTTATGAGATGGCTTTTCAAAGCACCTTGTGGTTGAGCCCACGAGGAGATCAGATCAGCTGATCTGGAATGGGTGTTGTTCATGAACTGGAATTAATTAGAAAGCTTAAGGTTAAAGAACCCTTCAGGGCAAGTGATTATAATATAATCAAATTCTCCCTGAAATTTGAGAAGAAGCTAAAGTCCAATGTTTCAGTATTACAGTGGAGTAAAGGGAATTACAGAGGCATGAAAGATGTGTTGGCCAGAATTGCTTGGAAAAGAAAAGTAGCAGGGATGATGGCAGAGCAGCAATGACTGGAATTTCTGGAAGCAATTCAGAAGGCACAGGATATATGTATCTCAATGAGGAAGAAGTAGTCTAAAGGCAAGATGACACAACCGTGGCTAGCAAGAGAAGTCAAAGCCAACATAAAAACCAAAGAGAGGGCATATAACAGAGCAAAAATTAGTGGGAAGTTAGAGGATTGGGGAGCTTTTAAAAACCAACAGAAGGCAACTAAAAAAGTAATTAAGAAAGTAAAAGTGGAATACACAAGTATGGACAATAATATTAAAGAGAATACCAAAAGTTTCTTCAGACACATGAAGTGTAAAAGAGAAGTGAGAGTCTGCTTACATCAGACCACTGGTAAGCAATGCAAGAGTGCAAGTAATGGAGAACAAGGAAATGGCAGACAAACTGAATAAGTATTTTGCATCAGTCTTCGCTGTAGAAGACACTAGCATTATAGTGGAAATTCCAGGTATCAGGAGTCGTAAAATGTATGGTTACCATTACCAAAGAGGAAGTCTTGGGAAACTGAAAGGTCTGAATGTAGATAAGTCATCTGGATGAGATGGTGTTACACCCCAGCATTCTGAAAGAGGTGGCTAATGAAATTGTGGAGGTATTAGGAATGATCTTTCAAGAATCATTCCAGAAGACCAGAAAATTGCAAATGTCACTCCATTCTTCAAGAAGGGAGAGAGGCCGAAGAAAGGAAACTATAGGCCGGTTAGTCTGATCTCAGTGGTTGGGAAGATGTTGGAGTTGATTATTAAGGATGAGGTCTCAGTACTTGCTGGCACAAGATAAAATAGACCATATTCAGTGTGGTTTCCTCACGTGAAAATCTTGCATGACAAATCTGTCAGAATTCTTTAAAGAAATAACAAGCAGGATAGACAAAGGAGAATTGGTTGATATTGTATACTTGAATGCCTTTGACAAGGTGCCACATGAGGCTGCTTAACAAGCTACAAGCCCATAGAATTACAGGAAAGATTCTCACATGGATAAATCAGTGATTATTGGCAGAAGGCAAAGAGTAGGAATGAAGGGAGCCTTTATTGGTTGGCTGTTGGTGTTTAGTGTTGTTCCACAGGGGTCTGTGTTGGGACTGATTCCTTTTACATTGTATGTCAATGATTTGGATGATGGAATTGATGGCCCTGTTGCAAAGTTTGCACAGGACATGAAGATAGGTAGGGTAGCTAGTGGTTAGTGTAGGAAGTGTCGAGGTTACAGGAGGAATTAGATTAGGAGAATGGGTAAAAAAAAATGGAAGAGGGAATACAGTGTTGGGAAGTGTATGGTCATGCACTTTGGTAGAAGCAATGAAAAGGTTGACGATTTCCTAAATGGTGAGAAAATACAAAAATCTGAGGTGCAAAGGGACTTGAGAATCCTTGTGCAGGATTTGCTAAAGGTTCATTTGCAGGTTGAGTCTGTGGTGAGGAAGGCAAATGCAATGTTAGCATTCATTTCAAAAGCAGTTGAATATAAAAGCAAGGATGTAATTTTGAGGCTTTATAAAGCACTGGTGAGGCCTCACTTGGAGTATTGTGAGCAGTTTTGGACCACTTATCTTAGAAAGGATGTGCTGAAACTGGAGAGGGTCAAAGGAGGTCTACGGAAGTAATTCCAGAATTGACTGGTTTGTCATATGAAGAGTGTTTGCTGGCTCTGTACCTGTATTCACTAGAATACAGAAGAATGAGGGTAACATTGAAATCTATTGAATGGTGAAAGGCCTTGATAGAGTGGATGTGGAGAGGATGTTCCCTATGATGGGAGAGTCTAAAACCGGAGGATGCAGCCTCAGAATAGAGCGGCGTCCTTTTAGAATGGAGAAGAAAAGGGAATTTCTTTAGCCAGAGAGTGGTGAACCTGTGGAATTCTTTGGCACAGGCAGCTGTGGGGGGCCAAGTTTTTATGCATATTTAAGGCAGAGATTGATAGATTCTTGATTGGTCAAGGTGTGAAGGGATATGGGGAGAAGGCTGGAGATTGGGGCTGAGAAAAGAATTGGAGCAGCCATGATGAAATGGCAGAGCAGACTTGATGAGCCAAAAGGCCTAATTCTGCTCCTGTATCTTATGGTCTGATGGTAACTGGATCAATCGGGACTAGCAAGGACCAGATGGGCCAAAGGACCGGTTTCAGTGCTATATGTTATTCTATGACTAAAGCTTTGTAGTTAGTTTTCAGAGCAAATTCCAAAGCAACTTATTTATTTCTCCCATACTTTTGCTAGGAAATGCGATGGAATAGTGGTTAGGATACCGGGGCAGCAACCAGAGCGCTGGATTGTTGGATCCACAAACACAAGTTTAAATCTTAACATAACAGCTGGAATTTAAATTAATGTAATTGGATAAAATTTGGAATTTAAGTAGAAAGGGCGAGTCATTGTCATTTGCAATGAATCTGCTGGATTGAGGCAAAACTCCATCTGTTGAGGGATGAAGTCCAGATCCTGTGAATGCATGAATAAAAAATGAACTGATTTATGATCGGCTACAAATCCACTGGCTCTTAAATATCCTGATTCTTGATCTCGTACCCTTTCCTAATGTGCAGGATCACAGCGTGGATGTCTATAGCATACTTAGTTGTGGGCAGTCTAATAACTTGGTAATTGGTTTATTTTTGTCAGGGGTATTGGGATACAATGAAAAACACTGTTTTGCAAGCCTTCCATACAGATCATTTCATCATGTCAGTACGTTGAGGTAGAACAAGAGCAAAACAACAACAGAATATAGTATTATAGTTACAGAGAAACTGTTGTACAGGGCAGCACAATATCATAGTGGTTAGCGCAACACTTTACAGTACAGGCAACCAGGGTTCAAATCCCACCACTGCCTGTTGGGAGTATGCACATTCTGCCCATATCTGCATGGGTTTCCTCCAGGTGCTCCAATTTCCTCCCACAGTCCAAAGAATTACCAGTTGGTAGATTGACTAGTCCTTGTAAATTGTCCCTTAATTAGGCTGGGATTAAATTGGGGGACTGCTGGGTGGCGTGGCTCAAACCAGAAAGGTCGATTCTTCACAAACAAGGGAAAGTCTGCAGATGCTGGAAATCCGAGCAGCACACACAAAGTGCTGGAGGAACTCAGGACTGAAACGTGAACTGTACTTTTTTCCATAGATGCTGCCTGGCCTGCTGAGTTCCTCCGGCATTTTGTGGGTGTTGCAAGGGTCTATTCTGCGCCGTCACTCAATTAACAATAAGGTGCAAGCCCATGATGAGGTAGATAGGATTAAACAGGTTAGTTCCACCCTCACGGGAAATGCACATAGTCTCTCTCGCTCTAATAACTATCGCTAGATCGTGTAAAAGGAAAATTGTGGTTTCCTTCCACTGTAATTTCATGATTCTGAGGCAAATTTAAATATCCATGTCACATACACTAATTTAATACAAGGGACATTGCTCAGAACTGATATTGCCTGCTGAGTACAATATAACCTTCTGCATACCTGAAATGAATTAGGAATGTTGTTTCGGAGGGGTTGTGTTTTGACTCAGGCCTGTGTTTTGAGAAGTTAAAGGGTTAAATCGTTATTCATGCTCTTAGCCTTTCTGACTGATCTGGCTCCTGCGTCTCTGTGAGAACAGTAAAAGAAAAGCTTTTTCATCCCTCTCACTGACAAAACATGCTCCTACTTATTTTCCATACTTGCAGATCTACAAGCTGTTTGCTAATATCTATGACAAGTTTCTCACACTATTTCAGGCTCGAGAGAGGCACCTGTCATATCTCTAACCTTGTTCTTATCTCCGTGAAAGTACATTGTATCAGTTATCCTCAAGTGATATTAATACTTTCAAACCTGGTTAAGTTCAAGACACAGGTTTCACAGTTCTGTGCTCTACTCGACTTGCAGTTTCCTGAACCATCATTTTAGTGTTTATTAAATCTGGTTTTAAAAATGCCTTAGGAGTCTAAACTATTGCAACTTATTAGTTTTCAGCTTAAATAACTTCAAGATTATTAAGTTTTATTATTAATAAATTACATTTAGTATTCTTTCTAATTTGAGCAATATATTTTTCACAGAATACAAGTTATTTTGAATATTAATGGATTTTGATGAAATAAAACAGAACAGTAGAAAACTGAAAAGCTTTTTTGTAGACTCTTTTCAAAATGGTTCATAGTTTAAAGTAAAATTATTATCAAAGTATGTGTGTGTTACCATATGCTATCTTGAGATTCATTTTTTGTAGTTAATTGCAGGAGGAAAAAAGAAATACAATAAAATTTATGAAAAACTACAAAAACAGACTGACAAACATCCAACGTGTAAAAGAAGACAAACTGCACAAATAAATGTAATTAAATGTAAATAGATGTAATTACATCTATACCCCAGCTATTTGTCACTTTTAAGTGTACATTTTGGCTAGAGCTTTGCAATATTTCCAACCATGTGTTTGGACTGCATCCTCTCTGCTGTACTTCACAGCTTGATAAACTTGGGCTGTTAAATTCCATAGTTAACTCTTAATCAAAACCTTCAACATAACTCTTAATTAGAAACACAAGTGCAATAAATTAAAATGAATATGTCATTGTGAAATTATTGAAAATTTTTGGTAATACCCTATGTGTTAAAGAACCATTCTGGCTTATTACCAGTTGTGTTGTTCAGAACAGAGTATGGATTGTGAAACCAAAGTATTATCTGCTTGAGGAGGGAGCTGTTAAATTTGATTGTACTGCAGCATTTGGGGGAATCAATTTTGGCCTTAAATAGATTTTCCTGGTTATTACCTGAAATACTATTACACACAGTCTCTCAAAGGATCGCTGGTTTAAAATACCAGCTGAACTTGTAGTGTAGACCAACAACAGAGGGAACTTGATCCTTTTGAGTATGCTTGCAAGCTTTGCTGACTGATAGTAAGTGGCACAACATTCAGACAGATTAGGCTCAGAGCGGCAATTTGTTTAAATTGGACTAAGATTACTTTCAAGGCCACATATGGGGAAAAAGTGGCATGTTCAGTTCCATTTTGCTTCACGTAAAACTGAAATGCAACCTGAACTTGCAGCTTAGTGGTACTTAGCTACTCAATATTGAAATAATAGAGTTGCTGATATAGATGTTTTCTCTGGCCTTTGATTGTTTATGCAGTTTTGTAGAACAAAACAGTTCATATATCTCACAACTCGAGGGGGTATAGATGTAATTAAAATATGTTACAGCTGATATAATCTTGTATTGAAAATATTTTTGAATTTTGCTCTACCTTGTATTTTGAAGAAAATGGTCCAGCTGCACATTGATATCATTTTGTTTTTCTCAAATGTTCTCATGCCAATCTGGTTTAAGACGTAATTTTGAATAAACTTGGAAGGGCTGTTGCTTGAAAGAATTCATGGAAATGCTGAAGAAAAAATTCAGAGTTCCTGGTAGACAACTTGATGCCAGAGGAACTTGGCAGAAGTTTCAATCTGCACATAAAATCAAATTTTTTTTCTTTGCTCTTTCTAACCTCAATATCCTTCCTAGTTAGTTAATTTTCAGCTTCAGCTTTCTTGGAACAGTGGAAGGGGTGAGAGTTAGGGGGTCATGCCACTATTTCCCTGTGATCCCTGGGAGTTCTCTTCGGTTGCCAGCTTGGCTCATAAATCCTTCAGAGTTAATATAACCTCACTATAATTATATAACCTCGGTAGAATTAGAAGTGATTTTAAATCCAACTTTACAGCAATATCAATCAATGAGTGAGGGATTGACTAGCCAGATGATAGGTGTTTCCTTCAGGTCGATTTTCTTCAAAGTAGCTTTGCTGCCTGGATGTCTGATTGTGGAAACTTCAGTGTTGAGTCTCGTTGAGTTTAGTTTTAGTGGAGATCTAGCCTCTGGTATCTATCAGTTCAGGGTCCAGTCTCCAAATTAGGGACTGTGTTGCGTTGGGTGGTGATGGGAGCAGCCGTGAGATGAATGCAGCTGTATGGGAAGAGGTTCATTAATTTTTGGTTGGTGGGATCCTGACCCAGGGCCTGGATTGCAACCTCACTGCATCCAGCTTCTTTGAAAATACTTAAAAGCATACAGGCTCCTTGACCTTTGTGCTACCAACTGAATTTGTTCAGTGTATTTGTACACAGTGCATGCTCCATCCAGCTGAGCCGTAAGATGTGCACAATACAGTGAGATATGAAGGCCCAAGAATTCCACAGAGCCCCTCGACCTATGTGGAGAGCAAAGGGGACATTTTAAATTCCCTGTCATCCTCACAATGACCATTATAATGGAGGCACAAGTTTCATTGTATAGTTTCTCAGCGGCTATTCTGACAGTCCTTGCACTAATTTATTATTTATGTCAGAAAGAAGTATGTCATGCAGAGGCCATCTATTCATATGATTTGTTGTGTTTTCAGGGGTCAGAGGGGAAAGAATACCAAAGAGTGAATACATCTCAGCGACTTGCATCAAATTTCACGTGGAGGGTTCTTTGTACGTTTTCACAAACCATCTGCAAATTAACCCAACTGGCCATCTTTTGTTCAGGTCACGACAATATTTATTGAAATAGCTTGTAAAGCAATGAGGGCATCATTTATTGCAACTGCATTTTTATAATTCCTATAAATAGTCCTATTAGACTAATAATCAGCTGCATTCTCAAACCAGATGAAATTCTCTGCACCCAGGAAAAGTGACAATTATCAGATGACAGAGTAGCTGAAATACTTAAATCACTGATGTAAGTGTGAAATGGATGCTATCTGTATTCCAAATCCAATACTACTGTTAATGCAATTAGTTTTAAATTATACTTGTACCGAAATTGCCTCCTGACCTCAACCCAACCATTCTAAGTAAATTCCAGATTACAATCTTCCAATTTTTCCACATTTCCCCAAGCCTGATATTTTGCCAGCTCTCTAGTTGTTCAATCCACATCACTGGCAACTATGGGATCATAATCTCTGAAATTCCTCCTCTATACCACAGTGCCATTCTCTGTAAGATGCTCGTTGAAGATTTTGGTAGACTGCCCTTGAGTCACTTTTGGCTTGATTCTGTTTTCTGACAGGCATTGAAAAACATTGCATGCATGACATTAAAGATGCGAAGTAAACAAAAGTTACTTTTTTCAATGTGGTATGAGATCAATAATCTGAAATGCAAAGGGATTTGGGAGTCCTTGTTCAGGATTAACTAAAAGTTAATTTGCAGTTTGAGTCAGTGAGGAAGGCAAATGCAATGTTATCATTTATTTCAAGAGGACTAGAATATAAAAGCAAGGATGTAATGTTGAGGTTTTATAAGGCACTGGTGAAATCTCACTTGCAGTATTGTGAGCAGTTTAGGGCCCCTGATTTAAGAAAGGATGCACTGATATGAAATTTCACGGGATTAAAAGGCTTGAC
This sequence comes from Hemitrygon akajei, assembly GCF_048418815.1. NCBI lineage: Eukaryota > Metazoa > Chordata > Chondrichthyes > Myliobatiformes > Dasyatidae > Hemitrygon > Hemitrygon akajei. The sequence continues at coordinate 161,744,044 of NC_133133.1, forward strand.
ATATGAAGAGCGTTAGATGGTTCTGGGACTGTACTCACTGGAATTCAAAAGAATGAAGGGTGACCTCATTGAAACCTTATCGAATGTTGAAAGGCCTTGATAGAGTGGATGTGGAGAGGATGTTTCCTATGGTGGAGGAGTCAAAGACCTCAAAACCTCAAAATAGAGGGCTGTCCTTTTAGAATGAAGATGAGGAGTAATTTCTTTAGCTTGAGAGTGGTGAATCTTTGGAATCCACTGCCGCCGGTGGCTGTAGAGGCCAAGTCATTGGGTATATTTAAGGCAGAGGTTGACAGATTCTTGATTGGTCGGGGGCATGAAAGGATACAGGGAGAAAGCAGGAGATTGGAGCTGAGAGGGGGAAAATAGATCAGCCATGAAGAAATGGCAGAGCAGACTCAACTGGACCAAATGGCCTAATTCTGCTCCTACAGTAGAATTATGGTCTTTTCATAGTTGTGTACTTTTTAGTCATGGGCAGAGATTTCAGGTGCTTGTCTTTATATAGAAACATGTACAGCAACCTTTATCTCTTTGATACAGCAATGTTTTATAGACAATAGGTGCAGAAGTAGACCATTCGGCCCTTCGAGCCTGCACAGCCATTCTGAGATCATGGCTGATCATCTACTATCAATACCCAGTTCCTGCCTTGTCCCCATATCCCTTGATTTCCCTATCCATAAGATACCTATCTAGCTCCTTCCTGAAAGCATCCAGTTTTCATTGGTATAGTTGGGACCTTAAAAGAACACCCATCAGGCAGCACATTGGTACAGTTGGTGGAGCTGCTGCCTCAGCCCCGATCTCCGACGTTGCCTGCCTGGGGTTTTCGCATTTTCCCTGTGACCGTGCAGGATTCCTCCAAATGCTCCAATGTTCCCCCCCCCCCCACACGTGGGATAATAATTAGTAAATTGTCTCTAGTGTCTGGTTTTAGAAACTGGGGGTGGGGATGAGTCAATGGGAGACTGAAGTGGGATTAGTGTAAACTGTGTTTGGTGCACACTGTGGGCTTGAAGAATCTGTTTCTGTGCTGCATGAGTCTGACTCATGGTGTCTCATTCTGCTTTCCCCCTGTCCTCCCCGACTGATCGTCATCTTCCACTAGAATGGCAGACAAAACAATTTGTATTTATTAGACTTCTGGCGCAACAGGATTTTCCAAGCCTTCTGACAGAGTTTTAACTAACTCAAACCACTTAAGGAAATATTGCAGCAGATAACGAAACTCTGAGTCACAGAAGCAAATTCAGAGAGATTTAACTTAGGAATGATTAAGTGGGGGGAGTGAAGGAATGGGAGTAAACTTGAAGGCTGAAGGTAACAGGGGCATGTTAAAAATATTATAAAACCTAGGCATTGACAAACAAATACAGCGGTATCTAATGACTGAAATGATGTGGTTTCAGAGACGGGCAGCAGAGTGATGCCATCTCTGATATGTAATCTGACGTAAGACTGTAAGATATAGGTGCAGAATTAGGCCATTTGGCCCATGAAGTCTGCTCCGCCATTTCACCATGGCTGATTCAATTTTCCAGCCCCAATCTCCTGCCTTCTTCCCGTATCCTTTCACGCCCTGACCAATCAAGAATCACATGACTTCAACATAATGCCATATAACTCCAGTCTGGTATAGAACTGGGATTTAAAAGACAGTCCATTTACCTCTTCTGGACTTTACAAATAAAGTGTGCAATACTTTGTGTATTGATAGGAAACTGAAGCCTCACTTAATTCCACAAAGTGAAATACATAAACTACCTTTGAAGTAAGTACAACATTTGGTTTATAATTGTTAATCAAAAAGTTTAAAAACACAGTCTGCATTGCTGCAGTGGTATGTTTCTTAAGAACTAAGTGAGAGGGGTTTATGGCAGGCTTTTGAGCGTTTGTGATTTTCCCAGCAGAGGAATAGTGAGAGAGCAATCATAAAGAGATTGTACTGCATTTCCTTTCACTTTTTTTTGCAGATTGGGAATCTAGTCAACATTATTGACCTTTGCAAAGCAAGGTTTCAACTGAATAATAACCATAAACAGTTATTATGCTTTTCATTCCCAGTGGTTTTATGTTTTATTGCTATCTGAGTAGGCGATCCCTATTTACTTTAAAATATGAGATGATTTGGTCATTGTGGGGAGCAATGAGTGACTGAAATGCTATCCTGTATATAATTTTGCAAAGTACAAACAGATGTTCAATAAAGAACCTTACTGACAAAAATAATGATTATCTGACAGTAAGCTATTTTTGAAGTTATTTGGCGATGTTTACAGAAAGAGAACAACATTTCTTCAATACTCCTGACAAAATGTTCATAAGGGAATTAAGCTGCCATTTAAAGGCATGGTCTTTTCTGTCACATATACAGTTATTACTCACTTTATGCTGCTTTTTAAAGATTCAGTTTTGGTTTTTAGATCAAAGCAAAAATGCATCTGTCTAAAGAATAGCTTAATCCTTTGGCTAGGGTAACTTAAGGTCTGGCTCATTAACCTAAGCATGGTATTTACGGACTGTGGGAAAAAATGAGGCTTGCAAATACTTTGCTGTGTGGAAATGCTGAGGGGGGGTGCGTAAAGCAGTGGTTTACTTCCTGCAAATCCTTGTGATGGGTCAAGGAAGGGCTTCACAGTTGTTACACAGCATCTAAAGATAAAAGAAACACAAGAATGTAAGAAATCAGGGCAAGAGAAGAGTCCATCAAACCGGCTCCATGTTCTAAAAGAACACAACTGATCCAGTCTTGTTGTCTGTTCCCCATGGCCCTCAATACCCCTTTAGTCCAATGAACAATTGTAGTGGAATTGAGTGGATAGACATAAAATTTATTAATTAGGAAAATATCTTGGATCTAATCCACAAAATGTCAAACTGCAAAGATTTTAGAATAATTCATTAGAATTTGCTGATTCTCAAGTCCTCTAGAACTCGATTAGCGACACTGCAGAATGTAACATCGAAACAGGGAACTGTAGGACTCCCTCTCACACTGAGAGGAGTGATATCTCGCTCCCCCTTGTTAGTAAGAGAGAAGGCCTGTCAAATGTCAAGGTATTGACATGAACAGTAGTTTTTGATGAACTGCAGATCATGATCCCTCGGAGCTTGCTATTGACTGCATGGTGGGTGGTTGGGGGGGTGGGGTTGATGCTTTCTGATGGCATGTGAATTGGGGGGGAAGGTTAATGCTTTGCTGTTGCTTATGTATGGGAGTGGAGAGGGAGTCTTTGGGGTTCTAATGTTTTTCTGTCATTCATTCTTCGGGTTTTTTCCTCTCTGTTTTGTGGATGTCTGCAGACTGTAAGGATTTCAGGTTGTATAAACTCTCTGACATTAAATCAAACCATTGAACATTGAAATAAGTGATCCATAACTACAATTCACTGACTACACTAAAAAATAAATATACAATTATAGTTAGCTAGTTTTTTTTACTGGCATTTGAACAATCTTTTGTTTTGCTTATGCAATGGTGCTCATCATATTGAAGGAAAAATACAGCAGCCCTGGGAGGAAGAGAAACTTACTGGTACCTGGATGGAAGGGTTATGAAGGGCAATGGCCAGGGTGCAGGTCGATGGGGCGATGCAGAATAATAGTTTGGCACAGACTGTGACGAAAGGGCCTGTTTCTGTGCTGTAGTATTCTATAACTCGATGACTCATTCTTCATTCTGCATGTTATATGAATGGAGCAAGAAAGCAGGTACTGGAAAGTTAGGAGAATGATTTTCATCTTCACCTTCACCTAAGTCTGCTAAGGCCATATATTGTATCCGGTGCTTCCAGTGTGGTCTCCTCTACATCAGTGAGACCCGATGTAGATTGAGAGACCACTTCATTGAGCACTTTCATGCCATCTGCTGCAAAAGGCAGCATCTCCGGGTGGCCATCTATTTCAATCTGACTTCCATTTCCATTTCCATCTCCACACAGAGGCCAGACTCAGTTTGGAGAAGCATGTTCCTTCTAGGTAATTTCCAACCTGATGGCATGAAGATCAATTTCTCTAACTTCTGTTCAATTCTTCCTTTGCCCCATCCCTCCTTTTTGCATTCTGCCTCCCCTCTCACCCCTCCTCTTCTCTTCACTTGTTTGTCCCCTCTCTCTGGTGTCCCTCACCCTTTCCATTCTTCCAGGGTCCACTGTCCTCTCCTATTAAACTCCTCTTCCTTCAGCCTCTTGCCTCTTCCACCTGTCACCTCTCTGCTTTTTTCATCTTTCCCCTTCACCTGGCTTCACCTATCACCTGTCAGCTTGTGCTACTAACCCACCCCTCCCTCACCTTGTTCTGGCTTCTCGCTCTTCCTTTCCAGTCCTGATGAAAGGTCTGAACCTGAAACATGAACTGTTCACTCCTCTCCCTAGACGCTGGCTGATCTGCTGAGTCCTCCTTTCATTTTGTGCATGTTACTCAAGATTTCCAGTATCTGCAGAATCTCCTGTGTCTACAAATAAGCTGAGATCTTTTCACTCTCTGTAGTCCCTTTTTTGATATAGACTAGAATTTGCTAACAAAATGTGAAGAGTACATGCTTTATTAATCTACAAATTATCAAACAACTTTTGCCAAGGATGAAGTTCCCTGCAAATTTATCACAAGACACTCGACTGCTGTTTGGGTAAAACACCATCTTGTTGGTGGCCTCCCTGCAAGTTTCATAAAACTGCTGCTTTTGCACATTAGCTTCCCATTAAACATGCCACAAAAATTAAGTCTGGTAATTAATAACATAAATGCCTTTTAACAATGTTTAACTTACGATTACCAAATTTTCCAGCCTGGATAATAAAAATATAAAGTTTCAGTCTTACAAGTACCGAGTTGGTAAAGATTTTGTGAAAGGAAATTTTATGTTTTAATATCCTATTTTTAATTTTCTCTTAAAGTAATACTGCATTACTATTTTTCTTTCTGTATATGCATCATTGCAGTGAGTATATTTCCAAATGATTTGCATGACTGTAGAGGTCCAGTCATTGTAAAAAGTTTGAAATAAATGAAGAGGGTATTCTTTCTCTGGGTGGTTCTGGATTAAGCTTAAATAAATGAGAACATCGTGAGTTAGTTCTACTCCAGCCATATCCACCTGCAGACTTCCAGTCCAAAACAATCTGGAACTTCATTCTAGCATGCAATCAATGCAAATTATATTGAGTTAATATTGGTATGATTTTCCCAGCTCTGACACTGTTTGAGCTGACTGTTGTGAAACAACCCAGTGTCAAATATTTTCTGGTTAAAAAATCTTCTGCTTGAAGGGCAGTCATGATCTAGACCCGTGGTTCCCAACCTGAGGTCCATGGACCCCTTGCTTAATGGTATTGCTTCATGGCATAAAAAGGATCAGGAACCTCTAGATAGAGAGAAATTCTTTATTGGCTGATGCTCTTTTTTGATATTTTGTTCCTGTCTTCCTGTCTTCTGTAGATAGAAGTTTTCTTTAAAAACTTCTGACAGGAAGATTTTGGCTCAAGCAACTGAAAGCAGAGAAATGCTTTATTTCCCAAAGACTTGCTTGTTTCCATACTCTTGCTTTCTAGTTGAGTAACTTCTGAGTGGTGTGGAATTTTGCTTGTGCATTTCTTTGGAACCTCCATGGCATGATACCATTTTAAAGCAAATTTAGTGAGATTTGAGTAGTATTTTAAACTACAATGTTTGGATTAATGTACCTGCAGTATAAAATTATGATTCTTGGTTCGTAAAACTTCTGTGTTTTAGGAAACAAAGGGTACCAATCGAAAACTCAGTATACAATTAACTGTAATGAAAAATAACAACATAAGCCCAATATCGTTATCTATGCTTAAATGTTTATTCCACAGTACTTTTCATTGAGATCTCACATCTGAGATGGTACTCCACTTTCATCTGACTTCAAATAAATGACCTAATAGAAATTGTTGCTCTGAAAATGAAATGGTCCCAAAGACTTGCTTGTTTCCATCTCATCTTTAGCATGAGGGATAGTTTGTAAACATACTTAAGATCATGATTTGTTTCATCTATGTACAAGGCAACAGGGATGTTGTGCTACTTCAGTACAAATAGATGACTTGATAAATCCACAAGCTGTTAACAAAACCCATATTGTAAGTCTTAGTGGGATGGTTGATGTGTATACCGTGACCTCCAGCAATAGCTGTTTCTCTTTTTCTTATAATGATGTGTATTAGCAGCTTCTTTGATCAAACCTGACCACCATGCTATGCAAACAATGTATTTAAACCAAGATGACCAGAATTACTGCTATTTTTTCCTTATATTCAGAATGTATTGTAGTGATCATTTGTATTGTGTTAAGCTAAAAACTAGAAAGGACTTTACAACAAACTGGATATTACAATAGCAAAATAGTCCTGTTTACTATATTCTCTGCTGATAGAGAGAATGTTTACATTTAGAAAATTAGTGGAAATGGAAATTTCTCCTCATGCACAATCGAAACCGTAGTTTGTTTTGGAACACTGTTAAGAAGTATTGCACTCATGAAAGTGCCTTTCAATTAAATTTCTCATTGTCTTTTTTAGAATTTCTTGAATATTCTTATATAATGTGGTGTCTGTGTTTGACACATCCACCAGGCAGTGCACAAGTATGAACAAGCAAATCCCTGTTAAGTTATCTTGTTGCACTTTGTCGACAGCAATCACAGAATGTTCAGAAATTTCATACTGCCCTGTGAAGCTCTGTGCAAATTGTTAAGCTGCAAGGTAGGAACTTTCTGATGTCCATGTTAGTTTGAGTAATTCTTCCAAATAACTGTAGTAAGCTCAGTCCTCTGGGCTCTAAATGAACACTGCAGTCTGACAGAGTTGATTCACGGTATGATTCATCTTGTTTGACCTCTCCACATATCATTAAACAGAAGAGGCCTTGTGCCAAATACAAATTCCGAACTGCCACTGAAATCTTTCCAGCTAGAAGTGTCGCATCATATTTTGAGCTACAGTAGTAGAAAAAAACACGCTGCATTTCTATCAATATTTATACTGGCAAACAGCCTGCTTAGATCAAAAGAAAGAAGTCTAGTCTTTTTTCTACGTAACCAATGTTTAAAAATTTAAGAGATGGAAGATGATGAAGCCAGCAGTATTTTGGCTTGTCTGTACACTGGCGTGGACCAGTTAGATGAATGTCTCATTTCTTCAAGAAAAATGTCCTTCAATAATTTATTGTTCTTGTGAGAATATCTGATCGTGTTTCATCTGTCTGCCCGCATTTGTTTTAATATTCTGAGTTCCGTGTGTTTTTGTTTGCAATTTATGTCCACACACTGATGGCTAATGCAGAAAGCTAAAATTAAAACAAAATTCAGAAATATTAAGATAGCTTTATCTTTCTGATGGTGCCTGATCTGACCTAACCTCTTAGTTTTTGTTACAGTACTGAACTATCATTTCAGACCTCTAAGCCACACTATGTTTTATCGTACTAAAATGCCTGCATTCTCATGAACAAAGTCATGATGTCTCCCCATTCCTTCAATCCCTCTATCAGGATCAACTCGTCTTTCCTCTTCTCCTTCAAGGTCTACCTTCTGTTTCTGCACTGAGCAACCTCTTATCCCCGGCGACTACAATCTCCATTTTCAGCCGCGGTAGAGAAATGGTAAGATGCTTTGCAAGGTCGTGAAGATTGATGGACCTGCACTTCAGCTCCACTTGGCATTTTCTTTTTACTTTGCTCAACCTCCCTCTCCACATCATGCCCTAACCCTATCAATGCAAGCACTCTCAAGGTTTTTGGAGTACTATTTTTATCATTTTCTTCTTCATCATGGGGACATTGTGCTGGAACACTCTATGCACCAGTACTGTAGTCAAGTTTATTGTCATTTAAGTATATACATATATACTACTGTCAAGCAAGACAACGTTTCTCCAAACCAAAGTGTAAAGCACAGTAGTACACGTACCACATACAACACAAGACAACTTAGGAAAGTGAGGATAAAATCTACAGATGAATTTTGCATAAGTAAACAAAGTAAAGTGCATGAATTGAATATTGTAAGGTACAGAACAGGTTAACTAGTGATATTTCGAATGTGATGCAACAGGGAGTTCAGAGGCCTAATAGCCTGAGGGAAGAAACGGTTCCTCATCCTGGCCGTTCTTATTTTTATGCATCGGACTCTCTTACCTGATGGTAAGAAGTCAGCGGATACTGGGTGGGTGGTGGGATCCTTGATAATTCTAAGGGGCCCTATGTATGCAGTGCTCCTGATAAATGTTCCTGTTGGATGGTTAGGGAGACCCCTACAATCCTCTCAGCCGTTCTCACTATCCTTTGTAGGGACTTCAGGTCCAATGCTTGGCTGCTTCCATACCAGATGGAGATGCTGCTTGTCAGGACATTCTTAGTGGTGTTCCTATGAAAGTTAGTTAAGATGGTGGGGGGGTGGGGTGGGGTGGGGCCTTGCTTACCTCAATCTCCTTAGGAAGTGGAAGAGCTGCTGTGCCTACTTGTTCAGGGAGGTGATAATAAGGAACCAGATGAGGTCATTCATGATGTGAACTCCCAGGAACTTGGTGCACTTAACTCTCTCAGAGGAGCTATGTATTCACAGAGAGGAATGGTTCATCTGCACCTTCCTGAAGTCCCCAATGATTTTCTTGGTCTTCTCCACATTAGGTTCCTCTACCAGAATGCCTGCAGTGCTTTAAGAAGGTAACTCACCACCAGCTTCTCCAGGGCTACTAGAGACTTAAAAAATCCTAGTTATGTTAAAAATGGCTACATTCTCAACAATTAAAAACGGTTGAAAAAAATCAGTACATTGCACGACTTACCCTTCCAAACCATGTCACCTTATTTCTCCTCTTCAATCGCCCTTCTATCAAAATCTACTTTCCAAGCTCTAAATGGTTAATTTCAAATGCAGCATCATCAGTTTTGCCCCTGTACTCCAGATCCATACTCACCTATAGCTTCTCACATGGTTCAGATCTACATTGTCACAAAATTTGCATATGCAGTCCTTGTCATTTTTGTGTGAAATTAACCTGAACTTAAAAGATACATCAAGAGTTAGCATTCTGGATTTATCCTGAAGTCATCACTAAGAGCATTTGATGGGGTTGAGATAAAAGATGAGCCCATGGTCTTCTCAAATCTTAGGCACATTTCCTCAATGAAGACCAATGAAAAATTGTGGCACAAGTTCTACAACTTGTTCATTAATTCACCCACCACATTTCCACAGCATCAGCATCTTTGTTTTCTTTCAATTCCATTAACTGTCTTCAGAAAATCTCTTTGAATCCCTCTGTGTCCGTTCACTGTTCATTATTCCATATGGCTGTCGCAGCGATCTGTATGTACAATGATATGGTAATGCATATGTTGTGTGTCATTTCTTTGTTATGTAATTTCATATAACAATGTTATAATGTTGTTTTAGATATATTTTGCTGACCAATTAATGATCAAATAAATTTATCTAGTAAGGAAAATTTATAATGATTTAGATCGCCAAGAAGGCCCATTTGATGTATCCAATTTAACCGTGCATCATCATTTTCTCCTTAACACTGCAAAGTTGATGATGCTAACAATTACTTTAATAAATTTAGTTCCTAAAACTTGTCATAAATTTCTTGTAATCCTATTCTTGAACAAGATGTTAAATGCATAGCTCAAAATAGCTCTTCCTCTGCAATCAATAACAGGATTTTTTCAAAAAGTGAGAACGTATTTGAAATACAAACAAAATGCTGGAGGAACTCAGCAGGCCAGCTAGGATCTATGGAAAAGAGTAAACAGGACTGATGAAGGGCCTTGGCCCAAAACGTGGACTGTTCATTCTTTTCCATAGATGCTGCCTAGCCTGCTGAATTCCTCCAGCTCTCTGTCGGTATTATTTTGATTTCCAGCATCTGCAGATTTTCTCTTCTTTGTGAAATACAGGATTGAATATGGGGTTGAAGGTATGGTCAGATATTCAGCAGGAGTGGTCAAATATTCATCAGAAGGACACATTGCTTTGGTACTATTGGAGTTGGTGAAGGACACTGGGTGTTAGCTGTGAAGAAATCCAGTTAAATTTTAATCAAGGAATGGGATCCACAAATAATTAAGTGTTACAACTTGTTACTTTTAGGATGCCACCTACACAAGAGACTCAATTTGTAGGTGGGACGTATGGATGATGAGCTGTACATGGTCTCTGCAGTAACTTATTTAAGCTCCATACTTCTGTTTAAACTGTCAGACTAGCAATTTTAAAAATGAATTAACTAAAATGTTATCATCCTTTATTTCCATGCAGGACTGTGGGTTGATAATCCAGCCTGATAAACCTTGTGGCCTGCAGCCAGTGTCAAATGGTTCCCTCTCAACAGTTGTTCAGAGGCAGATTGAAACCTGCAAAACAGGGGATGCCAAAGGTTGGTAATCATCTCTGTGGTCAAGATGGTTGTCATAAAATATTGAAGTCAGCAGGAAACTCCAGTCTTGCACTGTAAAGCACCGATAAACTGACTATATATATTTTAAACTGTGCCTGGAGGACATCTGTCCTTTGCAGGAATATATATACCATGCATTGTTGCAGTGCAGTGGTGTTAGAGTGGTCTGGCTTTGGCTCAACAGGATTGGGCGAGAATAGGCTTCGGCAAGCACAGGCAACGGTTTCTGTTTTTTTCCTGCTGGGATGCTGAGAATGGGTCTCAAGTTAGTGGTATGTTCCTTGTGTGAGATGTGGGAACTTTGGGAGACCTTCAGTCTAACTGATAATTACATCTGTACGAAGTGCACTGAGCTATAGATTCTTAGAGAACCAGAGTTGCAGCTGGATGACCAGAATAAGGAGGTGATAGATTGGATGTACAGGGAAATAGTCACCAGGAGGTAGGTACCTGGGGGGCTGTCAGGAGGAGGACAGCAAATAGGCAGCCAGTGAAGAGTACCCCATGGCTGTTCCCCTCAGTAATAAGGATACTGCTGGGGCAGAGAGGGTAACAACCTACCAGGGAGAAGCTGCAGCGAGTGGGTCTCTGGACTCAGTCTGCCCCTGTGGCTCAGAGGGAAGGGAGGAGAAGTACAGTAATCCATAGTTAGGGGAGCAGACAGGAGATTCTGTGCATGTGATAAAGACACCCAGATGGTATTTTGCCTCCAAAGTGCCAGGGTCAGGGATGTCTCAGATCAGGTCCCCACAGTATTCTAAGGGGGGGGGGGGGGGGAACATGAACAACCAGAAGTCAAGTACAAATTGGTACCAACGACACAGGTAAATGGGTGGAGGTCCTGAAGAGAGAATATAGGGAGTAAGGTAGAAAGCCAGAAAGCAGGACCTCCAGGGTAGTAATCTCTAGATTGCTGCCTGTGCCACTCACCAGTGAGGGTAAGAATTTGGCAGATTAATGTGTGGCTGGGAATTGGTACAGGGAGCAGTATTTCAGATTTTGCAGGGGAAAGGAGACTGGAATAACAGGGCTGAGGATGGGTTAATTGATATACAGGCAGATGATAGGGCAAAATTACAGTCAGTGGTATTGGTTGAAGTATAACTTGGGGACAAAATCGAAAAGGGTGATAAATACAGGAAGGGGAGGTATAATATTTGAATTCAGACAGTATATGGAATAAGGTAATGATCTTGTAGTGCAATTAGAGATTGGCAGGTACAGTGCTGTGGGCATCCATGAATCGTGGCTGAAAGAAGATTATAGTTGAGAGCTTAACATCCACATAGAATCGAAAGATCAGGCAGAAGTTGGGGGAGGCCCTGTTGGTAAAAAAAAATGAAATCAAATCTTTAGAAAGAGGTGAATTGCATTGGAAGTTGTAGAATCCTTGTGGACAGAGTTAAGAAACCGCAAGGGTAAAAAAAACCCTGATCCTAATAGGAGTTACATACAGGCCTCCTGAATAGTAACCAGGATGTGATATATAAATTACAGTGAGCAATAAAAAAGTCATGTAAAAAGAGTAATGTTATAATAGTCATGGAGGATTTCAAAATGCAGGTAAATTGGGAAAATCAGGTTGGTGCTTAATCCCAAGAAAGGGAATCTGTAGAATGCCTATAAGATGACTTTTTAGATGTGTTTGTGGTTGAGCCCACTAGAGGAAAGTTAATTCTGGACTGGATGTTGTGTAATGAAATCAATTTCATTAGTAAGCTTAAGGTAAAAGAACCCTTAGGAAGTAGTGATCATAACATAATAGAATTCACCCTACAGTTTGAGAGTGAAAAGATAAAGTCAGATGTATCGGTATTACAATAGAGTAAAGGGAATTACAGAGGCGTGAAAGAGGAGCTGGTCAAAGTTGATTGGAAGGGGATACGAGCAGGGATGATGGCTAAAGTTTCTTGGGACAATTCGGAAAGCAAAAAAATAGATATATCCCAAAGGTGAAGAAGTATTCTAAAGGGAGGATAAGGCAACCATGGGTAACAATGGAAGTTAAAGACAGCATAAAAGCCAAAGAGAGGGCACATAATGGAGCAAAAATTAATGTGAAGTTAAAGGATTGGGAAGCTTATAAAACCAACAAAAGGCCACTAAAAAATCTATAGGGAGAGAAAAGTTAAGCTGGCCAATATTATAAAAGTGGATAGTAAAAGTTTTTACAAATGTCTAAAGAGCAAACGTGAGGTGAGAGTAGATGTGGGACCACTGGAAAATAACATTGGAGAGGTAATAATACACACAAAATTCTGGAGGAACTCGGCAGGCCAGGTAGCATCTTTGGAAAACAGTAAACAGTTAACGTTTCACTCCGAGACCCTTCACCAGTCCTGATAAAGTGTCAAATGGGGGACAAAGAAATGGTGGATGAGCTAAATAAGTATTTTGTGTAAGTCTCCACAACAGAAGACACTAGCAATATGCCAGAAATTCCAGAGTGTCTGGGGGAAGAAGTTCTTGCTAACACCAATGAGAAGATGCTTGGGATGATGAAAGGTCTGAAAAGGTGAATTCAAGATGTACTTAGTAATACAAGTGGTGGCAAGGGGCATACCATTTTAAGAAGTATCTGGTGAGCAAGCAAATCTCAAGGTTGTATAATTTGTACATTCTTTGCTAATAAATGTGCTTGAATCTTGAATTCAGTGAAAACCATTATTATGATAACTGGATCGAGATTAAGCAACCCTACTTTATTCACGAACACAGTAACTTGTAAGGGGAAAATATTTTTGGAGGTTTGGCAAATCATGCAGAGAAATTCACTTTTTAATTAATTTGCTGAAACTATGTTGGTAAAGAGGATCCCAGAACTTTGTCCCAGCAGCAAGAACAGAACATAATACAGTGGATTCTGGTTAATTGGGCATCAGTTTATCAGGACAGCCACTTATTTGGGACAACTCTTAAAGAACAAAACAGCCAGAATTCTTTGCGATTATTCAGGACACTGAGACTGATGTTTCCACCTTGCATCAGTCATGTGAACTTGCGTAGCCGTTAGACACTACATATGCTTACAGCGAAGTTTTTAAGTAGAGTCAGTTGTGGGTGTTCGTGTTCTCAAAGAGCAGTAATATTTGTCACTGACAGTTGGCCCCTCCCTTCCCCATCCCAGTTTCACTCTGCCTCTTCCTCCAGCTGCCTATCACCTCCCTCATGGTTCCGCCTCCTTCTACTACCCATAGTGCTTTCCCCTTACATTCCCTTTTCACCTTTCCTACCTATCCCCTCCCTGCTTCGCCAACCCCACCCTTGATCTTTCCCCATACTGGTTTCTCACCCGGCACCTACCAGCCTTCTCCTTCCCACCCTCCCCCACCTGCCCCCTCCCTCTTCAGTCCTGACGAAGGGTCTCGGCCTAAAACGTTGACAGTTAATTGGGGCAGCCGCTTAATTGGACCAATATGTACTGGTTTCCCAATTAACTTGAACCCAGTGTACATTCAGCTCTGCCTGTGGGATGCGGTTGTTCTCGCGGCTCTGTTGAACTCAGCCCACTACGTGCTGTATATCATTTTGTCTGAGCAGAGTCAAAGTAATCAAGCCAAGATTTGCTGAAGTGTAGCCCAGCTGCCCTCAGTGGAGGGAGTGAATATTTGAGGTGGTGGAAGGACTTCCAGTAGAGTGGATTTCTTTGTCCAAGTTGCATTGAGCAGGTTGAATGTTGCACTCATCCAAATAAATGGAGAATGTCTCATAACCCTCCTGTTGTGCCTCATAGATGGCCGTGCCATTGAAAGTCTAAGGCAGGTGTACCAACTCTGAGGTGGCCACTGCACAGCACAAACAATACAAATCAACCTGTTTAAGGCCATAGTTACTTTATCTGCAGAGTTGTGAATGAAGTTGAATATTGGATATTTATTAAACCCACTTTGACCATGAAATTCCATGAAGAAGCTGAGGGAACGTGCTTAGCACATTGCCCTGTGAAACTACTTCAGTGACATCCTGGGCTGCTGCATTTGTTCTGCACCGAAGAACCACAGCAACTTTAGTATGGGCTAGATTTCAATTGATCTGGAAAATTTTCCCAATGGGCTCCACTGGCTTCCCTTTTACTGAGGCACCTTAATGCTCACTTGGTCAGTGATATTAGGGACTATAGTTCTCATCTCGCCTCAGTTCTTCTTGGACAAGAGTTATAATGAGATCTGAAGATGAGTAGCCCTGATAAAACTCAATATTGGAAAACAAGTCTTTGGGGAATAGGTGCCGCCTGGAGGCATTGCTGTTGACACTTGCAGATAATCCACGGCACTAGACTGGTGACTGGGGCAGATATATTTACAGCAATTACAATACTACAACCTCTTTCAGAGAATCTCTCTCAAAATGATTCAGATTAATACTTAAGAACTCATAATAACAGAGCCGTTTGTTTTACTGTCTCAGGGCAATGGTTTGTTCCTTGTTTGAGCTGTTCAGACAACCGGACCTGTGACTGGCAGAAGGCAAGGTGGCAGCCAGACGGCTGTCAACACCCTTCACCAACAAAAAGGCAGCTTCAGCGGTGTATGAGTGGAAGGAAGGTAAGGGCTTGTTCCATGTGACTTTAACTGCTATTAGTAATTTTATACAGTCATTTACTGCAAGATATATCAAATGACATAAACTCTAAATGACTGCTACGTGTAATGAATAAAAGATTAATGAAAATTTAAACCGGACTGAAATAACATTTCTTCATGTACTTGAATAAGTACATCCACTAGTACAAATTATAGTACTGAATAGGAATGGACTTTTTCCACAGTGAAAGTAGAGTTGAAAACTAGAATTTCTGCAAATGCAGTGCACTGTTGTTCCAAGAGAGCAATAACTCAAGCTTATCAAAAGGCAAATGAACCACAAAATTTTGAATCAGTTCAGTCTTGATTTTATTCACTTTACATATAGTTACTATTTCTTGCAATTTAAATGTATGCAGTTAGTGTGCTATGTATTAGTACTTGTACATTTTTAATATTTAAAGATCAAGTTCAAGTTTAATTGTCATTCAGCCATACATGAATACCAATGAATACAGCCAAATGTAACACCATTCCTCTAGGACCAAGGTTCAAAACACTGTATCATCAGTGACAAGCACCACGTGTGGCATCTATATTTATTATAGCTGGAGAATATTGTTACAAAAATATATTCAAAAATAATATAGCCCAAGACTCTGAGAGTCATGTCCTGTAGGTCAATGGTGCATGGATATTGTCCTGGAGATAAATGAGTGAAGCAGATTGGTACTTTCCAGGAGGAAATAATTTTTTCAATGTCAGTATTTCAAGAAAGTAGGTGGAAAACTAAAACTATTAAAAATGCACAAGCAGCTAACTGGTTGCTTCTCGATTCATTATTTAATATTTAGTAATCTTTCATGCCTGTTCCTGGCTTATTTAGGGAAGTGCCCAATTTCTAGCTTTCAAAGCATTACATTTGGTTGCAACAATATGCAACAGGTTATGTTGTATTAAACTTTTTAAAAAATACTGTTACATAATCTTAAGGCCCACACTGGAATCATGAAGAATTACATCACATAAGGAAATTCATCCTGAAAATAATCACTAAATAATTACCATCAACAAAACACTTGTACTACCAGAGGAAACTACACACTTAGACCACTGTTACACCGTCATTAAGAATGCCTACTGTGCTATTCCATGCCCTCACTTCAGAAAGTCTGATCACCTGGCTGTATTTCCACTCCCTGAGTACAGGCAGAGACTGAAGACTGCAGGACCAGTAGTGAGGACCAAGAAGGTATGGACAAGGGAAGCACAGGAGCACTTACAGGACTGCTTTGAATCGGAGGACTAGACTGTATTCAGGGATTCATCTTCGAATCTGGATGAGTATGCTGCAGTTGTCACCAACTTCATTAAAACCTGTGTTTTAATGAGCGTGTGCCTCTGAAAACTTGCTCTACATTCCCAAACTAAAAGCCGTGAATGAACCAGGAAGTACATCATTTGCTGAGGGCTAGATCTGCGGCATTTAAGTATGGCGACCCAGGTCTGTACAACAGAACCAGGTATGGTGATGAAATGTCTTGAGAAGTTAGTCATGGCTAGACTGAACTCCTGCCTCAGCAAGGTCCTGGACCCACTGCAGTTTGCCTATCACCAAATAGATCAACGGCAGATGCAATCTCAATGGCTCTTCACATGGCCTGAGACCACCTGGACAACACAAACATCCATATCAGGATGCTGTTCGTGATTATAGCTCAGTGTTTAACACCACCTTTCCCACAAACACGATTGATAAGTTACAGAACCTGGGCCTTTTTATCTCCCTCTGCAACTGGATTCCAACTTTCTAACTGGAAGACCATAATCTGCGTGGATTGGTGATAACATCTCCTCCTCACTGACCATGAACACTGGTGCACATCAGGGGTGTGTGCTTAGCCACTGCTCTATTCTCTCTAAACCCAAAACGGTGTGGCTAGTTATAGCTTAAATACTATCTATAAATTTACTGATGACACAACCATTGCTGGTAGATTCTCAGATGGAGATGAGAGGGTGTACAGAAGCAAGATATACCAGCTAGTTGAGTGGTGTTACAGCAACAACCGTGCGCTGAGTGTCAGTAAGACAAAAGAGCTGCTTGTGGACTTCAGGAAGGGGAAGACGAAGGAATACATAACAATCTTCATAGAGGGATCAGAAGTGGAGAGAGTGAGCAATTTTAAGTTCCTGGGTGTTAAAATCTCTGAGGATCTAACCTGGTCCCAACATATCAATGCGGCTCTAAAGAAGGCAAGACAATGACTATAGGAGTTTTCCATTGAAAGTTTCTCTCTCCATGAATGCTTTTGAGCAGGCAACTTTGCATGTTCATTATCTACATTTGTTACAAGTATTCTTGGTCATTAAATAAAAATTGCTTTCATGGATAACTTACTGTAATTGATTTACTTATTGTTAAGGAGGCTAAATGAACTTAATCCAAATTATGACCTATTTCTTCAGAGGTTGGAATCTACAAAATTATGCAATTATTCATTTGCAAAAGACATTTTTGCAGAACTTGAAGATATGACATACCAATATAGAATTGGCATCCTCTTTTTTAAATCAGTGCATCAGTGTTTAAATGTCCCTGAAAATATCTTCCAATGATTTTCCTTAATATCATCAAAACTAGAGATAAACAAATCACAAACGAGAAAATCTGCAGATGCTGGAAATCCAAGCAACACATACAAAATGCAGGAGGAACTCAGCAGACCAGGCGCCATCTATGGAAGCAAGTAGTCAGCGAAAAGGTCTCAGCAATCAACTTTCCAACACTTTACTTCACCCCTCCCCCTCTCCTGGTTTCACCTATCACCTGCCACCTTGTACTTCCTGCCCTCCCCCCACCTTCTTACTCTGACTTCTCCCCTTCCTTTCCAGTCCTGGTAAAATGTCAACTGTTTACTCTTTTCCATAGATGCTGCCTGGGCTGCTGAGTTCCACCAGCTTTGTGTGTGTTGCTTTGAGATAAACAAAGTCTGTTTTCCCATTCAGAATAACAGACATTAATCCATGGATTATTTTCAAATGTTTAATAAAGCGCTAAAATGTAGGAAATGATGAACTCCATTGTTAATGGAAACAAATCTTTCATTACATTAATCCAAGATTATAACATCTTCTACCAACACCTACATCCAAAGAGCAACTAACATCAATTTATCTGTCAATACTTCAGGAGGTGAAGACTGCAAAATCCTTGCAGAAATATTTTACATTATATTTTGTTAATATGTTTTTTAAGGGAATAAACCAGTTATATGATGAAGAGATAAAGAAGGGACTGAAGGTCCCTCTCTTAGTTGATGAAAATTCATATTTAATAGCCACCAAAAACATGTTTTAAAAGCTTTACGCCTGAAAGATGTAGAAGTCATAAAGCGGCAAGGCTTAAAGAGAATTGGGGATGAAAGCAATCCAGCTTCACTCTAATCCCTTTGAGGGCCCAACTATCTGTGTGGAGGTAAAACAGTGATTAGCTTGATTCTCCCGGGCACAATGGACCTGCAGTAAGTGAGAAATGAGGGGTCAGAGAAGCAATGCAGATATTCTTGAAGTTGCCTTCCTCTATAGGTGCAGCAGCTTCAGTCAGATTACTGTCAGTCAGATCGCAGGCAGGGATCACTTGCTCAATCCAATCACACTTTTTTACTTAACAAAAGGTAAGACTGTAGAAAATGAATTAAACAGATATGAGCTATTTTGGTCATCATGATGCTTCCAGTCAGAAAAGAGATATGGAGACTCATATCCCCTTCCACCATTAAGTTTATAGCCCCATAGGTTTTGGCTCTTTATATATGCATCAAGGAACTTTCTAAATGTAATGAGGGCTTCATCCTCTATCATCCTTTGAAGCAATGCACTGTGGAAGAATGGGTGTACATGGGCACAGTACTCCAGTGATTTAATATTCAGTCTGCAGAGGATTGCCAGATCTCTTTCTGCATCTTGTTGTTCCTTGAATAACTCCAGTGCCACTCTTCAGCATGAATATTGCATTTGTAGTTGTGATCTAGTCATTTCACATAAATCTATGCTGAGCAACTCATGGTCATATTTTGTCTCGTGTGTTGCACTCAGTTTGAGACACCATATTATAGAAATGATGTATTGTTATTAAAGGGTCAAATTAGAGACTTGTTTAATGATGACCTAACTTACTAAGAAAAACAGGTTTAATTAATCATACAAAATGGTATGTAGACACAACACATCTTGAAATTATTGTCATCTTAAAATATTATCAGTGAATTAAGCTAGTGGCTTTACACAAGTTCCACATTGAAAACAGATTACATTTATTGACAAAATGTTGCAGCTGCTTAGTTAAAATAATTACAAAATTCTGACAAACTCCTGGAACATCTTGGAATATTTGCACACAAAGTATGTTTGTCCCAGTAGATTTGATTTATTTTTTTTTTAACTGAGGTACAGCGTGGAGTAGCCCCTTCTGGCACTTTGAGCTATGCCACCCAGCAATCCCCTGATATAATCCTAGTCTAATCATGGGACAATTTACAGTGACCGATTAGCATACCAACCATTATGTCTTTGGACTGTGGGAGGAAGCTCACACAGTCACAGGAGAACATACAGGAAGCAACGGAGTTACAGTCGGATTTTGAGATAACCCTTCATCTATCTTCTAGAAAGTGGAAATAAGTATGTTTTCTGAATATTAATTAAAGCCAATGAAATATAAAAATGTCCATGAATTGATGTTTCTAATGAAATGAATCCAAGTCCTCCAGCCTCTCATACCCCACGTTTGAGTAATGACGTAGATAGCTGGCCAAGTCTTCTAAATCATTCAGGTGAATATTTTCATAAAGAATAACACACTTCTTAATGAAGCAAAAATTTAGCAGGATGTGGTATCCAAAATGGTCTATATTTGAAACAAAATTTTGGTATGACACAGACCAAATAGAATTAAAACCAGTTAAAATAACAAACAATATTAAAATCAAATGATAAAGATGCTGAAAATCTGAAGTGCTGTAAGTAGCTATAGTATTGGGCAGGATCTTTTGGGAGAGAATTGGAATTAATCATTATTTCTTTCTCAGAAACATTGTCTAATCTACAGAAGATGTCCCAGTATTTCTTGTTTTAAATCCTAAATGACAAACATTTTCATTTTCTACTTAAGTGCATCTAGGTTGCAGAATTTTGTTCTTGAACCTGTTTGTGAGTTTTTTTTAAAATGTCTTTGAATGTTAGGTTGTATGGTGGTGTTTATCTATCACATCTGATGATCACAGGAAATCTGTGCGGGAGAGTTCTTAAAAGTGGAAAAGCTGCTGCACTGGAGCAGTTCCACTCTCTCAACCTCAGAGTTCCAGGTCCAGAGGTATGGAGAAACATCACAAACTGGGGTCTTCCTTGGTTGCAGTGGATAACCGTAATTTGTTAATGTGCCTTGTCGTGCCCCTCGCTCTCCACGGAGTGTTGCAGTACCACTTTCCTGGCCATTGGATCTCACTGTAGATCTCACCCGCCCAGTCCACTGGAGCTGATTTTGCATGCTGGGACAGGCACGTCCCTATCTCACCAGGATGAGGCCGCCAGCTACCCTCACCTTGTTTAGCCCGCCTGTCGAAGCAGTGTACCGGGGTGTGGCTGCTGTTGTATGCAAACAGCTACTTGAAGCCACAGGTGAGAGCTGAGTGTCCAGTGAGGATCAAAGGTGAGTGAGCTACCCCAGAATGGACTCAACAAGCCCCTTCACTAGAGGTGGTACCCACTCCGGATGCCCCATACACCCCAAATGTTTATATTAAGTTACTTCCTAGGTTATATGCAAAATTATTTGATAATATTGTGTTTAATACATTTTTCTTTTTTTTATCAATAAGGTTCTTTTTATTGGAGATTCAACCAATAGGGGAATGATGTACTACCTTATGGAAGAAGTGAATGAAACTCTTCAGGAGTGGGACAAAGCTCATGACAGTAAATTCTATTACAATTTAAATGGAGGGCAGTCATTCACTAGTTATGTGTACTATCCTCAGTTCTGGCTGAGTTTAGATCAGAGACCAACATTTGAAAAGGCTTTGGAGCAACTCATTCAAAGGTATGATGCTTGATAAAACTTCACCTTATTTGAAATGCACCGACTTCTTGCGTGGGCAAAAATTTTGAGGGAATTTTCCAGTTACCTTGTAACAATTCAATCAGAGCAGCTCTGGTTTGTATTGCACCTTAACTCTAAACGGCTATACTTATTGAACAGCTTGGAACAATTACACCAATATAAAAGTAATAAAGCAAAAAAAAATAGGAGATTTTATTAGTGGTTTTCTACACAACTTGAGTACATTTCAAAGTATTTCTAAAATTTGGGTGTTTCAAGTACACTTATCGGAACACCCATTAAATTTTTTTAAAGTCAAAATTGTTTCATTTTGATGCATTTGTGCAATACAAACTAAAATCATTCAAATGAATTAATAAAGTTAACGTTAAAAGTTGTCAGTGGAAGTTAGAGCAACACACAAAATGCTGGAGGAACTCAGCACATCAGGCAGCATTTTTCAGTCCTTTCCGGTCCAATGAAGGATCTCTGCTCAAAATGGTAACTGTTTATTCTCCTCCGTAGATGCTTCCCGACTTGTTGAATCCATCCAGCATTGTGTGTGTGTTGCTCTAGAGTTCCATCATCTGTGGAATTTCTTTTGTTTATATTGGAATTTGGAGAACCAATGCAGCTCAGTCGTTGTTTGAAAATGAAATTCTAGTGTCGTTGGCTGAGAAATCTGCATTTGTTTTCCATGTTTCCTCCATTCCTGCAGAAATGACGTGCTTAAGAAAAACAATCAGAGGTGCCAACAATCATATTATACCTCAACCAACTGGCGATTTTTCACTGAGTGACATCTGGCCATTCTATCAAATTGTGTTTCATTGCCTTGTTGATAAAAATGCAAAAAAAAAACTGCATACACTGAAATCTGAAGCATAAACATAAACATGCCCATAATACTAAGCAAGCCATGGAAAGAGAAGCATAATAAATGTTTAAAGTTAATAACCTTTCATCAAAACTCATCTGATGAAAGATCATCCTTTGGAACATTAAGTTTCTTTCACTCTCCAGAGATAGTATTTGATCTGCTGAGTATTACCAACTATTTCTGTTATACCATAGAACATTACAGCACAGAAACAGGCCCTTCGGCCCTTCTTGGCTGTGCCGAACCATTTTTCTGCCTAGTCCCACTGACCTGCACCTGGCCCATATCCCTCCATATAAACTTTATTTTTCCTTAACTGATACCCAAATTCTCACCAATTAACTCCACCGGAACTGACAACTTGTAGGTCTCTCCAAATCTGTATTAAGCTATCCAGCACCAAACCTTTACAATGCCAAACCTATGCCACTGGCATATAGGGCAGCAATGAAGGTCCTCCATCTCTCTGTCTGGTGGTGTTCAGGGCTTCTTTCATCATGCCAGTAGATTCCTCTCAGTTTTTACTACTGTCGGTCATGCAAGTCTCGGGTGGAGGCTCAGAAAAACTATCACACACAGAGGCAGAAGGATTCTTCATTACTATTTCTGTAAGTTTTGTTTGACCAGTCAAGGTTGTTAGCTCTAGTTTGAACCCCTGAACCTGGAGGACCAGTGGACCACTCTTGGTCAGGCCTTTACTCTTTGACCCGCTTGGCATGGGTGACCCTACCAAGAAACAAAGCATAAAGCCCTGATTCCAGCCATTGTAGCTCTCCGGGTCTTTGAAGCATTCAAGCCTCCAACCACGATAAGGCTGTGGTCTTCTAGGAGGACAAATTCAACTACATAAGTAATAACAGAGCAAAAAAATGTTATTGCCTTGACTTTGAAATTGTTATGAAAGTTTTGGTAAATCAGAACTCAGACCTCCGTCGGTCAGAGTTGACCACGGATTATTGTGTCCTAGCTATCTAGATATGCAAGCCTGGGCAGTAAGACATACAGAGCAAGCATGTTGCCTATATAGCAAGCACCATCTCTCAACGCATCTTATGAACCCAAAGGAAAGGCAGAAACCAATACTGATTGGTACCAGAAGTGTGGCAGGATTTGCCAGTCAGCATTGAACTCAATGTAGGACCACCTTAGGGACTCCAGTGCTGGATTTTTCCCTCGGAGTTTACTCCCTAAGCCTTCCCCATGAGTGGGTATAGCCGCAAGTCAGCAGAGGTTTGAGATCATTGTTTTCCTTTACCTAGATGAGCTGCCAACCATGGCTGATGAGCCCCGTCTGCCCATTGCAGAACTATAAACTTAATTTTTAGCAGATAAGAAAATTAATCCAGTTAATTTGATTGCCTTATGTCTTCCTGTTTTTAGGTCGCATCCCTTAGAAAACAATGATCAGACAGTCCTGGTCGTAGGTGGTGTGCAATGGTTAAACAAACGTCATCTGGACATCATACAGAAGGTTTTACAAAGGTAATACCAGTCATGGTGTATATTTGTACAGATTCTGTTAGAAGAAAAAACACTACTGATATAAAGTGAATAATTAACATAAGTATCACTTTTACTTGTCCATTCTTCCTTGGTAACCAAAATTCCCTCAGAAAAATTGTTCCTCCAGCCAATTTTATCCCTAATACTTTCCTTTGGAATCTCTGGGTGCAATCAGACCAATTCCACTCACTATCCCTCCCTATGTCCTTGCTGATATGAAGTCAGTCAATCCTACAAGGGGAATCTCTCACAAGATTCACCACAATTACTTATGAGTGAGCATTTGCCTCCCAGATGATGTCAACAGCGGACAGTCACTCTTCCCCATTCATTTAGTGTATGATGCTGAGAAACAACTTTACAGTACAACGATTGAGTCTCAACTCTTGAATCCGTCTCTCAATCGATTAAGCAAAATTTTGACAATATTCAGCAAATCAAGTAGCTTTGATGGAGAAGTTATGACGAAAAAAATCACCAATCTGAAATGGTAACTCTTTTTCTCTCTTCATGGATACTTCCTGATCAGCAGTGTAACTGCAGTACTTTGTATTTATAGCCTGAAATGGTTTATAACATCATCAATTCCAAGTAAATCTCAATTTCTGTTTCCTTCCTTTTGGTCTTTTTTTTATTTTTGTCATTCAGGTTATTGTACCTCTCACTTTGATAGTTGGGCAACTTGATATTCAGCACTCTTGCTCTAAAGTGTCTATCTCCTCCTATAACTAATGCAGTAATATTATTACCAATTTCCTATGTTTAACTTCCACTTTGACTATAGTAGTGCTGTTACCTCCAAAAAGTCATTGTCACAGTTAATTACATGCTCTTCAAATCATCATGACTTTGCAACTTAGGAGATGGTTATGAATTCCCTTTTTGCTGTGTGCATTCCAGAAACACAGCTCATTCCTGTGAGGTGGTGGGACGTGAATTAGCCTCAGAAATTTGACCTAACCCAATTAGTTAGGGACCCCTCCTTTACACAAGATAATATGGTAACAGAAAATGCATCCAGGACCTCCCTCATCATGGAGATATTGCATGTCATGGGCTTCAGCTGTTTCGTTAATTGAAGTATTACACTTCGGAAATTCAAGCACAGCAGTTCAGTAATTTATCCCTTTAAATTTAATCCGCATACAGCTGCACTTCAAGACTGAATTCCCCCGAAGGCTGAAATCTTATTGGGAGTACACTGCACTGGGCTCTTGCTACTCAGGATGCTCAATTATACAATAAACGTAATATACATGCTGGGGTGTGGGGGTGGGGGAGGAACCAACCAAAAATGGCTAAACTCATTTTTTATAATCATTTTATTTTATTATAACCTTCAATACTGTAACGAGTTTAGCAATTCGTGGTTTTTCATTTGTCAAAGTACTTCCAAATTAAGATGTCAAAGTCTGCATAATGGGTCTGACTGTATACTGAGCAATGCAAGTTATTCATACAGCATTCAAAGGATAATGTTTAGTGATTAAATGAATCGATTGGGATATATTTTAAATGCAATTGAAAGCCAGTTTTCTACAGTTGTTTGCCATGTATAGTATGAATCAGGTTAGAGGAATGGGAAGAGAAAATCCACAGGATTAGTCAGAAACTGTGAGGAAGCACCAGCAGGGCAAATAGAAAATTATCCTCCAAAACATTACTTTTTTGGCATGCTGAAGTATGAAATAGCACTAGAAAAAGATAAAAGTTCATAATGTATAATGTAGTAGCCCCATTATGAAGAACATAACTGAAAGCCAAACACGAAAGAAAACTGCATGCTTTGTGTAACAAGGCCTCCATGAAAGGACAGAGAAACAGTAAAGGTAAATAAATGTGTAACAGATGCGATCAGAGCAGCAACAAGAGGGATTTCAGTTCTGGAGAGTGTGGAGATACAAAGGCTGGAGTTGAGTGATAAGAGAAACTGCCAGGTTTTCCACACATAACTCTCAATAATTTGGGTAATGTATTAAGTCCCAAACTTCCTGAAAGTTATTTGCCATGTTATTCAGACCATACCCAGGCACCGATCGTGGAGTTCTCTGGTGGGAACAAATCTTTTCAGCTTCCTACAGACAAGCTAGGACATCGACCCATTCAATCTGTACCATGTAAGATGTGTGGTCAGTATGGTGACTCATTTCCTATGTGTGGAGAGGAATAGTTTAACGAAGAGAGGTATTTTGCCTTTTGGTTTACAATATTCAGTTTATGTTTTTAGATTTTTAAAAGCAAATTTTGATAGAATTTAAAGATTTTCAGTAGTAAGATTAATTTTTAATGTTTTGAAAGTTTTTGACGTTCTTAATGGGGATCTGTTGTGATTAGAGGAATCTGAAGTAAATAAATCTTCAGAAACTAACAGTAACTGAACACTCACCCAATTTCCCATGTACCACTATCCTTCAAGAGGGTAAATCTTTGCAAGGCGTGAGACCCCAACAGTGTCCCTGGCTGGGTATTGAAAACCTGTGCTGACCAACTGGTTGGAGTGTTCAAGAACATCTTCAACTGTTCACTAGTGTATTCTTGGGTTCCCATCTGCTTCAAACGGGTAGCAATCAGTTTGGTGTCCAAGAAGAGCAGAGTGAGCTGCTTTGAAGACTAACGGCCAGTAGCACTCACATCTACCATAATGAGGTACTCTGAGAATTTGTTTATGGCTAGATTAACTCCTGCTTGAGCAAGGGCTGGACCAGCTGAAATTTGCCTACTATTGCAACAGGTCTACAGCAGACTCTCCACTCTGCTTTTGGAGCACCTAGACAACATCAAAACATATGTTAGGCTCAAAAATGAGGAAGTCTGTAGATGCTGTGTTACATACCCCGTAACTCGGTCACTTACCAGCAAAGATAGAGAGGTCCGTTGAAGTCTGATGGTACTATTTTTAAAAGTCTTTATTTATAAAGGGGCACAAAAATAAGGTTAATACAAACATTCAGATAATATACGTCGTCAATACTCAATCTAAAAGCGCGGGTATAGTAATAATCATCAATAAGAAATAGCTCTGTCATTGTCTAGGGGATAATATATTGTCCGATGGAAATATAAAAGTCACTCAGTTCCTGCAGGCTTCAGCCTTTGGGGACCGCTGGGTTTTCACTTGTTGGAGAGAGAGAGATTTGTGAGAAAAGAAACTTGCCCGGGTCTTTTGATGAGGTCAATCCGTTGAGTCGGGGGAGTTGGTTCCCCGTTGTTAGTTCAAGAAAATCGTTTCTGTGGTACCCGCCACTGGCTCCCAGGCAAGGGGAACCGAACGCACGTGGCTTCCTTCAAATGGCTGCCCGCTATTACGGGATCGCTAGCGTGTCTTCTGGTGCATCTGAGGGGCCGTCTCTACAGCCCCTCTTTTATCTTGACTCGCAGGGTAGTAGATGTCAATCAGGTTGGGGGTGATGCAATCTCTCTCTCAACCAGCCCACTTTGCCCCAGGGCTTGCACGTAGCCTAGTCCCCAATCCACAAATGTGTCTCCAAGTTTTGCATCGCCGGGGAACGAGGCATCCTGCACGTCTCTCTCCCATTTCCTGGGTCCACTGACCTCCCCCCCCCCCCCCCCCCCCCACCAGTGCTCTTGCGTTTCTCACAAAGGAGGGGGCTGCGGGCATAACAGCTGGAAATCCAAAGCAACGCACACAGAATGCTGGAGGAGCTCAGCAAGTCAGGTAGCACCTTATGGAAAAAGAGTAAACAGTCGACATTTTGGGCCAAGATACTTCTTCAGGACTGAGAAGGAAGTGGGAAAATGCCAACATTTTGTTAGTAAGTGGGGTGGAAAGGAGAGAGACTAGCTGGAAGGTGATAGGTGAAGTCAGGTGGGTGGGAAAGGTCAAGGGCTGGAGAAAAAAGAATCTGATAGGAGAAGAGAGGACCATAGGAGAAAGGGAAGGAGGACTCCAGTTTATCGACTACAGCTTGGCATTCAATACAATCATCCACTCAGTATTCACCACTGAGGCATGTGCACCTCCTCTTGCAACTAGAGCCTTGACTTTCTTATTGGAAGACCAGTTAGTACAGGTCAATAATACTATTGCCTCCTCATGACAGTCAAAGATTTGCTGCTCAAAAATGCATGCTTAGCCTAACGTTCTACTTCACTCTTGACTTTGTGTCGAAGCGTAGCTCACAGGCCATTTATAAACTCACAGCTGACACTACTGTGGTTGGTAGAATCTCAGATGATGACGAGGATGCATACAGGAGTGAGATAGATTGGTTGGTTGAGTGGTGGAACAACCACCTTGCACTCATTGTCAGCAATCCCAAGGAACTGAATGTAGACTCAGGAAGAGCAAGTTAGAACATGCACCAGTCCTTATTGAGAGGTCAGCAGTGAAAGGGAGAGTAGCTTTAAGTTCCTTGCTGTGAAAACTGCAGAGGATTTGTCCTGTGCCCAACACATTGATATGGGGAGACCTCTTTTTCCCTTATTAGAGACAGTGCGAGAGCCTGGGGTATGTTGAACTACCAGGCGAACGAGTAGTCTTTGGGGTACTGC
This sequence comes from Hemitrygon akajei, assembly GCF_048418815.1. Taxonomy (NCBI): domain Eukaryota; kingdom Metazoa; phylum Chordata; class Chondrichthyes; order Myliobatiformes; family Dasyatidae; genus Hemitrygon; species Hemitrygon akajei. Next base: position 161,771,986 of record NC_133133.1, read on the forward strand.
AAGTCTGTGTCTTTATTGATGCTTTGCTGCGCGCTTGAGTGCTCAGTGGAGGGTGCAGATGCTTTTTTGCCAGTGGGGGAGGGGGGTTGTTGCTTTGCTGCTGCTTGTGTGTAGAGAGGAGACGGGGGGGGCTTTGGGGTTCTAACATTTAACTGTCATTCATTCTTTGGAGCACTTCTCTGTTTTTGTGGATGTTTGTGAAGAAAAAGAATTTCAGGATGTATATTGTATACATTTCTCTGACATTAAATGTGCTTTTGCAGATTTCTACAGATGTGGGTATTCTGACTGGTTGCATCACAGCCCTGTGTGAAGTCTCTAGCTCTCAGGGTGACAGGAAGCTGCATGTGGTTGCTGACTCACCCAGTTCCATCACAGACACATTTCCCCACACCATCAATGACATCTTTAAGTGGTAGTGCCTCAGGAAGGCTGCATCATTAAGGATGCCCGCCATCCAGGACATATGCTGTTCTTGATACTATCATCAGGGAGGAGGTACAGGAGCCTGAAGACCCACACTCAATCATTCAGAAACAGATCTTCCCTGCCACCATCTGATTTCTGAATGGACCATGAACACATGAACATTCCTTCTTCCCCCTCTTATCCCCTTACCTGCCCATCACCTCCCTTTGGTGGTCCTCCCCCTTCCCTGGTCTTCTGTTCTCTCCTATCAGATTCCCCATTCTCCAGCCCTTTATCTCTTTCACCTATCAACTTCCCAGCACTTTACTTCACCCTCGCCCTCTCCTGGTTCCACCTATCACCTGCCACCTTGTACTTCTTCCTCCCCTCCCTCCCACCACCTTACTCTCATTTCTGCCCTTCCTTTCCAGTCCTAATGAAGGATCTCAGCCCAAAATGTCAACTGCTTACTCTTGTCCATAGATGCTGCCTGACCTACTGAGTTCCTCCAGCATTTTGTCACTACCCTTACTACTCCTTTTTTCTTGCTCTATTTCATAATTTATGCCTTTGCACTGTACCACTGCTACAAAACAATAAATGTCACATCATTAAAGAGAGTGAAAGTAAACCTGATTCTAATCCCAGCAACACGAGTTAAATGTAGATTAAATAAACTGCATGTTACTGTTATACTTTCCAAAAGCTGTCTGGACTTGAGGGATAAATAGTGTCTGACAAATCTAGTGAACTGTTCTATTTTTGAGAAGGTAAATGATACACTATGTGGTTTTCCTGAAGGCACTTCATTAGTTTCTGAAAGAAAGAGAAAAAAATGCTAACGAGGCAGCATAACTTTAAGGTGTTTGGAGGAACGTATAGGGGGATTGTTAACACAGAGAGTGTTAGGTGTGTGGAATGTGCTGCCAGGGTTGGTGGTGCAGGCAGGGGCATTTAAGAAACTCTTAGATAGGCCTCTACTTCCTGAGGAGATTGAGGTCCTTTGGAGTATGCAGGCCTCTCCTTCACATGTTCTACCAGTCTGTTGCCGCCAATACAATCTTCTATGCGGTGATGTGCTGGGGCAATGGCATCAACACAGGTGATGCCAACAGGCTCAATAAACTGTTTAGAAAGGCTGGCTCTGTTATAGAAGTCAACCTGGCCACACTGGATGAAAGCTGTGGTAGAACAAAGGGCCCTATGGAAAATCCTGGCAATTCTGGACAGTTTCTTACCCTCTGCATGTCACCATGGCTGAACTGAGGAGCACTTTCAGTAATTGACTCCAAAGAGCCCTATATGAGCTCATTCTTACACTTGGCTATTAGACTCTATAATGAGTCAACCTACAGCCGCAGAAGTGATGACCCTTTCTGTTAGACTATTTGAGGTAACTTATTTTTTATTATTTCTTCTTTTCTAATATTTGTATATCTGTGCACTTCTAATGCTGCTGTGGCACTGGAATTTCCTTTGGGATCATAAAGTATCTATCTATGAATGAAAGAAAAGTGGTGGGTTATGTGGGAGAGAAATCTTAAGATTGTTCTTGGAGTAGGTTAAAAGGTCAGCACAACATCGTGGACCAAAGCTCTTGTACTGTACTGTGCTGCTCTATGTTTTATGTTCTAATGTGGTTATTCCTTACCAGTTAGAGCCATGGAAACCCCTATTTATATTAAGTTTAGAGTATCATGTATGGGAAAGACTTGCTGCTCTTTGAGAGAATACAGTGCAGATTCACCAGAATAAGATGAGGACTCAAGGATTTAAAATGTGAACACCAGATGCAAACAGTTTGCATTTTCAAGGCGTTGATGGTGATGAAGGGACTCAGTCAGGTAGAAACTAATTCCCTGATCAGAACATTCAGAAGCCAAAGTTTACACCACATTATTACAGAAACTAGCCCCTTCCTGATGTACTCTTGGTGCTCAAATTTAATAGAAACTTAGTCTTTTCTCCCTCTGCAGAAGTCTGTGAATCAATTCAGAATTCACAACAGACAACAGATATTTTAGGTAAAGTTATCAATGGATATGGGTCGATTATCTGAGTTGACAAATCAGATGCAGTATAGTGGTCTGGACTTCCTCTCCTGCTGTGAAAATGATTGAAGAGGCATTACTTGCAGTATTTTCAAGTTAACTTGTTTTAGAACAACCATAGAACACTACAGCACAGTACAGGCCCTTCAGTCTATTATTTATAATCCTTATTTGCCCTTCTTGAACAGGGGAACAACATTAGCTTGCCAGTCCTCCAGGAGCTTGTATATGGCTAGCAAGGACACAAAGATCTTGGTCAAGACCCAGCAATCTCATCTCTCAAAAACCCATCAGACTCTGGGAACATCTACATTAACTTTTTTCAAGATACTCACCCACACCTTATTCTTTATCTAAACATGCATTCTGGCATCTTAGCATACTACGCAGTGATCTATTTATTGGTGAATACCAATACAAAGTACTCATTTAGAACCCATGTCATATCCTGTGCTTCCAACCACATGTTCCCTCCTTTACACTTGTGTGGTCCTACTCACTCCCAAATTATCATCTTACTCTTGATGTCGGTGTAGAATGGCTTGGGACTCTCTTCAATTCTGTTTGTTAAGGACCTTTCATGTCCCCTCCTGGTTCCTTTATATTCCTGAAGAGTCCTGTTCCATTTAGATTTTTGAAATCTTACACACTTCCTCTTCCTTCTTGACTAAATTCACAACCTCTTCCATTACCAAAGTGCCTTCACCTTGCCATTCTTAGTCTTCCATCTCAATGGAACATATCTGTCCAGTATTTTGTGTAGACATGGCCAGGCTTTCCACAAAAATACACAATTCCTGTTATTGGTGCTATATTACCTTCCTCTTGTTGGAACCTGTGTCCACCTACCCATTCTACACTTTGGTTCTTGAGCCTTCCATCAGTTTTCAGTTTGTACATCAGAAAGAGGTGCTCACTGAGCTGTTCACATCCCTCCCTATGATCATTGCTCTGGACAGACGGGGTAAGGCAGGTTTACCATTGAAATTATCAGAGAACTACTTTCATGACGAGAATGTTTTAATCCAACATACTTTGAGTAAGGATTAAGTCAACTGAAATGGTCAATTTTTGAATTATTTATTAAAATACACAATAGAAAACTCATAGATTTTTAAAATCTTTGTTTATACATGGCCTACATTTTGTTTTACAGACAGAATCTTTTGAATATTCTGGTAATCATAAAATCTATAGGAATGGGATTTCACCTGCCAGTGGATGGAATCCGATCTTTGTCTTTGGTAAGCAAATTATTATTTCTTGGTGTTGTTGGGTTTATGTTTTGTAGAGCTGCCCATCAGAACATGGTCCTATGCTGCTTTGGATATAACATGTTTTTCTCAAAAACATGGTCTATTTCCATTGACACTAATATTAAGTAGTGAGTGTTATTAAGCTATCAAAGAAATTATGCCATACGCATATACTATTCATCCACTCTCAAATGTTATCACTTTAGTCAGACCTTTAAGAATAATATCTGTTGAGTTCAACCCTAGATAAGCTATGATTAAATGCTGTTGCATAAACACCATGTTAAAACACACAAGAGCAGAACGTCATTTGCAGTAGTGCTCTTTCAGTGAGAACTGCCAACCTCACTTCAAAATGTGGCAAAGGTTATGTGGGACACCCATGAAGGAGGTGGCTAGATTGCAAGCCTTTGATATCCCATAGCCTTTGAAATGTTTAGTCTGACTTCTATTTGTGAGTAGTTAAGACTTTTCAAACTGGTAAAAATGTACTTATACTGAAATGCTCAAGAAATATTGAACCTATAATTCAGCTTGTGAACAGTACATATTTTCATTAATTGATCAAAGATTATAAATGAGTAAATTTTCCTTGCATTGCCTGGCCATAACATATTAATGGTGCATACAGTAGGTGAACATCATCACCTTAAGGCTGATTTATACTTCTACATCAAATGAACACCGTAAGTACGGCATAGCTGTGTAAACTACACTGTACCCTACGCCATAGCCTGACTCACACCTCTCCAAAAAAGCTACTGTGTGTCGCAGTGACGCAGACCGCAACAACTGTGATTGGTCCGCTTGGTAGCATCTCATTTCCTCCTCCTGTCTATAGGCATACTGTGCGTACGTACACTGATGCAAAAAAAATGGTTGGAGACAATGAACCAAATCATCAAAACTACCTGCTGACATCTGAAAATATTTGAAATACACTTCCTCATCCATGTCTCTCAGTGACCGGACAAGCACAGAAAATTCACCCTCCTTCTGCCTCAATCCATTCAATGGTCATACATACCATCTCCTCCGACGTCTTCCCTCCTTTCTGCGTTGCAGTAATTTCAATAAAAGTAACCCTTGTTCAGCATTTATCAGCTCCAACTCCAACATGCGACGCAGGCACACCGACGTACAGGTATAAATGCTCACAACACAGCAGGCCACTTACGAAGGTTGCAGCGTAGGCTACTACACAGATGTATAAATCAGCCTTTAGGATGCTACAGTGCTGTAGCAGTTAGCCCAACACTATTACACCTCGGAGAGTTGGCATTTGGAGCTCAAATCCAGCGTCCTCTGTAAGCACGTCTGTCCTTCTTTCCGTGTGCACATGGTTTTCCTCTGGGTGCTCTGGTGTCCTCCCACAGTCCAAAGACTTAAGTAGGGTAATTGGTCATTGTAAATTGTCCCATGATTGGGCTAAAGTTAAATCTGTGGGTTGCTGGGCAGTACAGCTTGAAGGGGCAGAAGGACCTGCATCTCAAAATAAAATTAAATAAATAAAATTTTGCGCAGCAACATCTTATCTGACCCTACGCATTTTAATTCCAGTAGATATTCACAACAAGATTCCCCATTGTCATTAAGTATGTCTTTGAGCAGGCATACAAACACTTCCTGTCTGGGTCTTGCCAGTTAAGGGCTTGATGCACCATCAATAACTCTCTCTGAGACGTAAAGGCGAGATATCGGCTTTTATTGACTGGAAAAGGAACAAGCAGTGGTTGACCACCATACTACATCCTGGAGACTGAGAGGCCGGGCTCAGGCCTCAATCGCCTTTATACAGGGGTCTGTGGGAGGAGCCACAGGAGCAGTCAGCAGGGGGCGTGTCCAGACAGGTATATGTAGTTCACCACAGGGCTGTAGATAACAAATGGCTTAGACTTTTCATGCCATCAATGTTGATTATGCTTACATCTTTCAAAGGGACCAAAAATGCCATATTAGGTTCTGGAGTGACAGTTAAGAGTGGTTGTGCTGTTAGCAATGCCAGCTGATCTGGTCAAGAATATAAGTGATTGAAAGTGAAATTAAAGGTAGTTTCAAAGTCTTTCAAAGCTCTAGCAAAAGCCCATTTTCAATTAGTGCTGTAATGAACATAGAAGGCAACCAAAGGACACCCCCCCCCCAATGTTACAGATAAATGAAATAACATAAATCAAGGTTTAAGCCATATTCCTTTCATGTGCATGTATTTCCATTATAAGTGGTACTAACGAGCAAGCCAGGCATAGTTTCTCAGATGGGTCAATTTCTGCCCCTGCCTGTCACTAAGCCAGTGAAACATTAATGTAAATTTAATCCAGCAGCTGGCTTTCAAATACTGATTGTGTATCCACATTTATATTCCTTCTCCTATTATTTTTTGCTTCTCACTCAAACTTCGATGAACTCCTTTACTCAGTTCCCGTCTTTCGAGCAAAATTTGGTGTCTTTTGTTCCATTTCACTTGCTTGTACAGTATATTAAGTGTACAATCTTATATGTTACTCTTAGACTTTGGGAATCGAATTATAATGAGGCTAGCATCAATTAAAATAATTATCAATTCTTAACAAGTTTATGCGGGCTATGGTAACGATCAGTCCTTTAAAATGAATAGTAATGTACTCTAAGGCACATCATGTATTTTCTCCCCCAATTAATCAAAGATATTACCTAAATATAGCATAGACCATAAGACATAAGCAGTTGTATGTTCTTTATCTGTATTAAAACATTTCTGCATTGAACCATGTGAATGCCTGCAAGTTGTACATTGAGGGTTAATAACCGTCCTCTAGATTGCCTCTACTCTGGAAATTGAAACATCAATGCTATTCCTCACCTGCTAAACCATGCAGTACGTCAGCACCGGGGTTTCTGTAAGGCTATCATCCAACCGTATGGGTAATGTCTTTTACAAATCATTTTCTCAGTGGATTTGAGACATCTGGTAAATTAGACAGAAAGCTATCTAAATAATTCATCATGCAAAGATAGATAGATCATTGAACCAGTGAGCTTTTCTCATGAATTTGATTGCCCTACTCTTAGTTTCTATGGTTTCAAATGGTACTGATGAAAATGTTTCCTATGTAATTGATCCTTTGTACATTGAACTTGCACTTTTAGAATGAGTTCCCTTATTTTATGCCTCTAATCCCTTTATTCTAATCTTCGTTCATTTGTTTTTCTCTAAATTGGTGCCTATTTCTACCTCTGCATGCTGATGTCTGATGTTTTTCATTGAACGGGTTGGTTTCACAACTGTCTGTGGGGAAGACAAATTTCAGCATTGTATACAGCATACATTGATAATAAATGTTCTGAGAACCTTTGAATCTTGATCTATTCACTTCCTCACTCTTGTGTTATTGTTAAACATACCACTATGCCACGAATGAAAACACAAACAAAAAGGCTGACATTTGTGATTGGAAAACTATTGCATCACAGCATGATTTCACTAAAACGGGTCATTGATAACCTCCAGCTACAATTTAAAGGGCCAAGAAAGACAACATTTACAGATGTACGTACCTGGTATTCTCTTCACTGAGAGGTGTGAATAATAACGTATTACCCAACTCTAGGTATTGGTCAGACATTGCGGAACAATATATTTTGAAGAAATATATTTCCTTCATTATTGCATTTCTAACAGCAGCTGATAAGGTATTTATTTTGTTACTTGTGTCCAAGGGAGTATAAATCATCTTGTTGCATTTACATTGCAACGTACAAGCAAAAAAGAGCGGAAATGTGGGAGGATATTAACACTAAGATTGTATATATAATTGCTTTGTATACATGTATGTGTAGTCAGATACACAATTGGATCAATGTACAGTCAGATATGCAATCAGCTCAAATTGTATTGATCAATCCGATGGCCTGGAGCCTGTTGGTCCTGGCCTTACTGCTTGCCAAACGTAACAGCTGAAAAAGTTTATGGTTGGGGTGGCTGGAGTTCCTGAAGATCCTCTGATCCCTTTTTATGCACCTTTTTATGCTGTAAATGTCCTGAATAGAGGAAAGTTCACATCCACAGATGTGCTGGGCTGTCCGCACCACTCTCTGCAGTACCTTATGACTGAGGTTTCCCATACCAGGCAGTGACACAATCAGTCAGGATGCTCTCGATAGTGCCCCTGTAGAAAGCCCTGAGGATTTGGTGGCTCATGCTGAACTCCTTCAGCTGGCTGAGATGCGAGAGGTATTGTTGTGCATTTTTTCCACAACTAGCCGGTAGGTACAGTCTAGGTGAGATCCTTAGTGATGTGTATCTCAAGGAACTTGAAACTACTTGCCCTCTCAACTACAGACCCATTCATGTCAATAGGGGCTAGTCAGTCTCTGCTCCTCCTGTAATCCACGATCAGCCCCTTCGTTTTTTCAACATTGAGGGAGAGGTTGTTTTCTCAGCACCACTGTGTCAGGGTGTTGGCTTCTCCTCCATAGGCTGTCTCATCATCGTTGGGAATAAGGCCCATCAATGTCGTGTCATTTACAAATTTGATCAGTACATTGGAGCTGTGCGTGGCAACACAATCGTGGGAGTAGAGGAGTGGGCTTAGGACACAGTCCTGGGGGACTCCTGTGTTGCAGGTCAGAGGGGCAGAAGTGAGGGAGCCCATCTTTACCACCTGCCGGCAATCTGGCAGGAAGTCCAGGTCTTGTACTCTAATCTTATTTGATTTATTTTCTAAAGGAAGCAATCAGGTTGAAATTGCTGTTTTAAAAAAAAAGTTCAATATAGTTTTGCTTTGCCCAATCCAGTCAAAATTGGCACTAATTAGAATCAATCTAAACCCACTGTAAAATTCTCAGATGAAGAGAAGGAATGATCTTTATTCAATGCATCATGGAGACAGAAGCATAGTAGTTAGCACAGCACTTTAGAGAACCAATGTCTCGGGTTCAATTCCCGCTGCTGCCTGTAAGGAGCTTGTACGTTCTCCCCATGACCGCGTGGGTTTCCTCCCACAGTCCAAAGACGTACTGGTTGATAAGTTAGTTGGCCATTGTAAACTGTCCCGTGATTAGGCTAGGGTTAAATCGGGGGTAGTTGTGTGGTGTGGCTCAAAGTGCTGGAAGGGCCTTTTCCACACTTCTGGACTTTTCCCATAGAACTTCTGGACGTCTCAATGGATGCATTCAGATTCCACATGTACATGCAGAAATCTTGCACGCTAATCTGTACTTAATTTTTAAATGAAGGAATCAGTTTTTAATTGCTGTGTAAAAAGTTCAGTATAGTTTTGCTTTATATCCTCTAAAAATAACATTTTTGATTAAATGTATTCAACAGGATGCCACTGGAAGTCTTAAGTTATCGCTGATAATTGACCAGTACACCACTGCACATTGCTTTGCTACATGAAATCTACCAAAGTAATTGTGTTACTTTTGATAGGAAAAGCAGTTCTTCACTAGCTTAGTTAAGAAATTTAGAAAACCTACAGTTCGGATAGGGTCAACAAAAGGTTCACTTTTCAGCAGATTAATTCATATGACAAATTAATTTCCAAGTCAGCTTAACCTTGCATAGTTTTCCCGAGTTCAATCAGTCGAAAGTTAATTATAAATCATTCAGACATTTCCAGAATCATTTATAATCAATGGAATTGTCATTATATCGAAACACAAAGCTAAAATTAAACAGTTCAGAACAAATATTTTAATCAGTTTATCATTTGCAAAAATCATGACCAGAATGATCTTAATAGCGACATATACAAATTCCAAATTTTAGTTTGGAGGTAAACAAAGAAAAAATTCTTACAACTTTGAGGTTAACTCATTACTTCCTGTCTAATAATTTTGGAGAGTTACCACCTCCCCCTGACAGAAGCATATATGCCAGCAGACAAAATGCCTCCCGTAGCAGACATATGTTAGGAGATAACATTTGGGGGAGATTATTATTCACCATGACCTGAAAATATACATCTTGTGCAGTTGTCAGCATGATTAAATGTAAGTGTGCTATCCTGCTGTTCTGGGCCAGTGCTCCAAAACTGCTAATCTATGGAACTGTAAATCAACAATGCGAGCATACACCTGCTTTGCTGAGTCAAATGTACTGTAATCAAACCTATTCCTACCTGGCGCGCAGGACTGCGCATGCAGTCTGGATTGCAAATGACCTGTCTCTGACTTAAGAAATACCCCATCACTTATTCTTTCAACACGTATGTATTACTTTTGAATAACTTATGAATTCCCCCAACATTACAATTTTTTTTAAATGTTGTATGCTCCTTGTTACACAAATAAATAAAATACAAGGTCAATCAGCCCATTGCATTAAATACAGATCCTTAATTTTAGAATATCATTTATCATAAATAAATAAGTACAGCACAGGAGCAGCCCTTTTGGATCAGGATGTCTGCACCAAACACAAGTCAAATTATGCCTACACATGACCCATATCTCTCCATTCCTTGTATATTCATATGATAATCTCAAAGCCTCTTAAATGTCACTATAGTATCTACTTCCACCACTGACCCTGCCAGGCTGTTCCCAGCACCTACCAGTCTCTGGGAGGAAATAAAACTTGCCCTGTTCATCTCCTTTAAACTTCCCCCCTCTCTCCTTACAATATCCTCTAGTATTTGGCATTTCTGCCCTGGAAGAAAGATTCTATCTACCCTGTCTATGCCTCTCACAATGTTATAAGCTCCTATCAGGTCTCCTCTCAGCCTCTGACATGTCAGAGAAACCAAATGGCCTACTCCTGCACCTACTTTCTATGTTTCTAAACCAACCAAAGTGTGCCCAATCTATCTTGATAGTTCGTAATCTTTAAGCTAGTCAGCATCCTGGTAAACCACACTCTCCATACTTTTCCTATGATGGGGCTACCTGAATTGCACACAATGCACCAATTCCGGCCTAGCTGTAGCTTTACAAAGCTGCAGCATTAACTCCTAATTCCAATCCTCAATGTCCCTACTAATGAAGGCAGGCATGCCAAATACTTTTACCACCATCTACTTGCATGGCTACTTTCAGGGCGCTTAGGACTTGGATCTCAAGGTCCCTCTGCCCATCAATGCTGTTTAGGATCCTGTGTTACGTGTATAGTTTTTCTTTACATTTGGCCTCCTAAAGTGCATAACCTCACACTTGCTCAGATTAAAGTCTTGTCACTCTCGGCCCATGTCTGTAAATGAGTGATATATCTATGGAGCACCTGATATTTAAAACAAATCACAAAAGTAGCAATTTGCATTAAAGGATGTAATGTCGAGGCTTTGTAAAGGCACTGGTGAGGCCTCACATGGAGTATTGAGAGTAGTTTTGGGCTCCTTATCTAAGAAAGGAGGTGCTGACTTTGAAGAAGGTTCAAAGGAGGTTTACAAAAATTATTCCGGGTTTGAAAGGGTTACCTTATGAGTAGCATTGATAGTTCTGGTTCTGTACTCACTGGAATTCAGAACAATGAAGGGGGATCTCATTGAAACCTATCGAATGTTGAAAGGCCTTGATAGAGTGGATGTGGAGAGGATGTTTCCTATGGTGGGAGAGTCTAAGACCAGAGGACACAGCCTCAGAACATAGATGAGGAGGAATTTCTTTAGCCAGAGAGTGGTGAATCTGTGGAATCTGTTGCCACAGGCAGCTGTGGAGACCAAGTCATTGCATATACTTAAGGCAGAGGTTGACAGATCCTTGATTTTTCAGGGCATGAAGGGTTACAGGGAGAAGGCAGGAGATTGAGGCTGAGAGGAAAAATGGATCAGCCATGACGAAATGGCAGATCAGACTCGATGGGCCAAATAGCCCAATTCTGCTCCTATATCTTACGGTCTTAAAGAGAATGAAATTGACTGTTTCTGAGTCTTGAAATAGTATTGAATCATTCACTGCTTTAAATTGTTTACCTTATCCATACAACCCTAGATACATAGAACAGACAAATGAAAAGGTGGGCTAAATAAGATCTACTTAATGTGAAACACATTCTCGTTCACTGCTCCAAAAGATTAGCTGTATTCATTTAGAATTTTTTCCCCCAGTTACAAAATTACAGCATGGGGAGGAGTGAGACAAGGAAATTATCTGTCCACAACTCTTAAGACTTTAGAACCTTAACCTGCTTGCCTATGCCAGGATTAAGTGGTATTCACCCCACACTTCAAGTGGCCTTGTTGATACACAGTGACACCTTCACAAGAATGGAAATGCAGATGAGAACGGAAGGTGTTGTTAAGAATGCTCCAAGGTCCTCTCTTGAGAAAACCCAGGGGCAGTGCCACCATTTAAGTAGCAGTATATGGGGCACGTAAGCATAAATTACTTGTGTGATTATGGACTAATTGCCACCTAGAGTTCTGTTCGCACATTAGTTAAGGAAGGAATAGTGACTATTGGCTCTCGCAATAGGAAATGAGGGACAGGTACTGCAGTTGATGAGATGTAAATTCACATTTTCTACAGTTCTTCATCATGATTCAGTTTCAGGTGGGAAGATAGAAGAGAATCATTGTCTCCTATCACTTAATAGAGTATCAACCATTCATAGGTTAGTTACATAAACACTGAACCCAGCTACAAGTGATGCAATGGCTAGGCTTGATATGTTCGGCTTAATACAAGGAATTCTGTAGCCTCATTCCAAAAAGAATGTGCACTTGGTTTTCACTGTTATTTCTTGAAATATCCTGCCCTTTCTGGAAAATACTAACCGTACTTCACAAAATTTTTATTTAACTTGCTATTTTTGATATCATGTGCTGCTATCCAGTAACGTCCTTGAGTTTTGCTGGGCACTAGTGCCAATGAAGTTTTGTAAACACTCTTGCTGTGGTAACTTTGTGTTGCCCTGGTGTCCAAGTTTTGCACTTTTCTATTCAAGTCTGCAGTATTCTTAATTTTAAAAATATTTCTTAAGATCAATTGTCTGTAGTTCAACATTATAAATGATACACTCACTGATCAAATGGAGCAGTAAATTTAGTTTATCTGCGGTCCTCCTTATTCTGTATTGTTACACATGTCATTATAGGTGTACCGTAGTTTTAAGTGCTTCAGTAACAAAGGATACCTTTGTATTGAATGGCAAGTAATTCTATTTGGGTCAGAAAGAAAATTAGATTCCTTAGCATAAAATAGTTTTCTCTCTTGAGGAGTTTCCATTAACTTTGGATACATTAGATTGCTTGACTCTGTTTTAAAGTGGTCAATGGCATTTCTTTAGCATTGTTCTGTTACATGCAATTATGCATCTGGCTCATTAGAAGGCTCATGTTTACTGTGTCTTTTTGGTTGATTAAGTAAATACAGAGGGAGGTATTATTCATCAAGTCCAACAGGCAGCTTAATAAAGCAACAGTATATTTTATCAAGGTAGTAAAATCAGAGCCTCGTCTTTATATGACTATAGTGATTCTACGCTGCCTTCAGGAAGGCATTTGGCAAGTCCATTCTTTTCTCACAATTTTAATTGGCTTCTTTGCATAAAAATTGCATGCAGCACATCTAACTAGCACCATGATTAAAAGGTACAGGGAAACCCAGTAGGCAGACAATCTTGCCCTCGCATGTAATGAGGAAATTGTTTTTTTCTGATCTTTTATAAGATCATAAGACAAAGGAGCAGAATTAGGCCATTCCACCATAGCTGATTCATTATCCCTCTCAATCCCAATATTCTGCTTTCTATCCATATTCATTGACACTCTGACTAATCAACAAATTATCAACCTTCACTTTAAATATACCAATTGATTTGGCCTCCACAGCCATCTGTGGCAATGAATTCCACAGATTCACTACATTCTGGCTAAAGATATTCCTCATGGACTGTTTAATTTGCTGAGGTGTTGCAAATTTGCTGAGCATTATGCAATCATTAGCAAATGTAGCCAGCCGGTGGTATAGAAGCATTGGCGCCAGGGCTCCGATCCAGCCAGCCCCTTGCACACTTTCCATCCATACTGAGTTGAGCGTCGAGCTAGCAACTCAGCCTCATAAAAAAAACTGTCAAATGCTACAGAAATGGCAAAAACTGCCACCCAATGTGCCACAAGGCATGGAAAGGAACAACAATCACCAGCAAGCATTTGTGCTTCTGACTTGATAGAAAAGTAGTTTTTGATTAAGCACCTCAAATGGTTGCTTCTATGACATTGCTATAGGACAGAGGTTCCCAACTATTTTTATGCTGTGGACCCCTACCATTAACCGTGGAGCCCTGCTATAAGAGCTCTTTAGGGCAATGTTATAGAATTGATGTGTCGGGTCTCCAACAATCTCAATTGTCTTTCTTTAAGTGAGGTGTAACTTGAGACAATGGAGTGGTTTCCCTTTGATATCCTATTGACTTTAATCTTACAGTAGTGGTCAATGTCACATCAGTTCAAATGTAACCTTGATGTCAATGACAGTCACTTTCAGCATCCTATTCATCTGTTTTTATCCAAGAGATTTTGAGTTGAATAATTCCCAGAAAAAATTCAAACTGAGCATTTCTCAAGAGGGTTATTGTTGAGTAATTTATGCTTGAAGGCATTATGAACAAAACCTTGAAGACTGCGGTGGCTCTCCGTGTTCTATAGTTCCGATGAGCAGTTTTCCCTTTTGCCAGGTGGATGAGGTGTTGTACAATTTAACTAAACCGAAGTTGGTTTTCTAGCATAAGTATTCAGGATTATCGACAGAATGTTGACTGGAACCATGGCCTTTGCTGTAGTTAGGGTTGTTAGTGGTGTGAAATCCTCCTGCTTTGGCGTTTTACAAAGACCACTGAGGGTGAGAGGTAAAAGATTTTGTACAAGGGCATCATGATGGAATACAGTCCAAGAAATAGAGAATGGCAATAGTTACAACAGTTATGAAATAACTGCTTCTGTGTTACTAAGTCTTAGAGTAGATTAAAGGGTTGGTCTAATAACATGGTGGGTCAAAGGACCTGTACAGTGCTTCACTGTTCTATGTTCCACATGTACACAAGACAAATGAGACACTTTAAAAAAAAAAACCATATTTGCTAATAGTGGCAGAACAGTCTGTTTCCCAGCTGTTTAGATCAAATATGCAGTTACTTATTCATATTTTTATAGATTTCCATTGGGAAATCCCCTACCTGTGGGAATCAGTACATAATACTCTCTTGGGGAAAAATTATCTGTAAGTTGGATATTTGTGGAAGACTGAGTTGCCAGTATGCAACCTTCCCTGTATGAGGATGTTCTAATGAGCCAGATTATCAGTTTTAATGGCAGCATTAGGTCTTGGTGCAAAACCTCATATTTCCATCTCTAAGAAATGTTCATATGTAGCACAACGGGTATAGGCTTGCATATAATATGTGACATTAAGAATGTAGATTATTGCCATGTTTTTCTTGATGCTTCCTAATTATGCTGCAGACTAATTTAATCTTGGACTGAGTCAGTGGTGCACAGGTACACATTCTCCAAAAAGCCCTGGATCAACATAATCACAAGTTATCAGAGAGGTACTTCCTCACACCACTCTCTTGAAAGGCTGCCCTAAAACTCAAACGTAAATATGAACACAAAGTACACTGCAGATGCTGTGGTCAAATCAACATGTACAAACAAGTTGGATGAACTCAGCAGGTCAGGCAGCATCCTTTGAAAGGAGCGGTCAACGGATGCTGCCCGACCTGCAATGTAAATATGAGCTTTCTAACAGAAGCATCAATGCTTGGAAACAGGCCCTTGCTGGCCATCAAGCAACCATTTAAGCATACAACGTAAACCCATTTAATTGTTCCCACAACAATTTCCAAATTCTACCACTTACTCACATACTAGGGCAATTTATGGTGGCCAATTAAGCCATGAACCCACATCTTTGGAATATCAGAGCAGGCTGTAGCACCCAAAAGGCATCAGAAAAATTTTCAAATTAGACTCAGTCAGCACAAGAGGTCCAAGTTGATCTCCGGGCACTTGAGTTGTGCAGCACCGGTCTACTAACTGTACAAAAGTGTCACTCCTCAATGCCACAAAACCTTTTCTCTGTATACCATACATCTAGAAAGTCTTTGCTCATTTTCTCTGGAACACCAACCAAGAAGCTTCATTTTCTACTTTAAAACCATCAGAGATCTGCCAAATTAATTTTCTTAATTACACTCCGTCTTCAGAATGAAGTTAATAGCCATATAGATATTAAAAGTGCTATATCATTCATAGCAGGAGAATCTATTTTAAAGCAGCACCCATAAAATGCTGGAGGAACTCAGCAGGTCAGGCAGCATCTCCGGAAAGGAATATAGAAAGGAACAGTCGACATTTTGGACTGAGATCCTTTATCAGGACTGGAAGGGAGGAGGAAGGCAGCAGGATAAGAAGGAAGGGAGAAGGAGTACAAGCTAGAAGGTGATGGGTATAACAGGGTGAATTGCAGTGAGAAGCTGGGAGGTAATGGGTGGGAAAGGTAAAGGGCTGAAGAAGAAAGAATCTGATAGGAGTGAAGTGAACCATTGGAGAAAGGGAGGGAGGAGGGGCACCAGGGGGAAGTGATAGGCAGGAGAGGGAAAGAGAATAACTGAGAGGGGAGCCAGATTAGGGGATGGAAGAAGAGGGAAGAATAAATCAATTTTAAAATTTACTGATATTAATGCAGTGAAACAAATACATTAACTTCAATGAATTAAAGCCCATACCAAAATAGGGAACTAGGGATCTCGTGTGAGCATTTGAAATGTCCAATTATTGCCAAAAGCGATTGCTGATAAAAGTCAATAAATAAAAGTGTAGGATTCAAGGCTACATAAAATGTATAAGTTTCACTGCTTAAAATCAATGACATAGGGTCAAAAAACTGGCAGTTATACAATTTAAACATAGTTAATTATTTAAGAAACTTCCTTACATTATTGATTGTGTCTCATTGAAAAACCCCATAAAATAGAGTATTATATTTGAGTATGTATAGATTGTCACCTGATTGGAACATCTGAAGTTAATTCTGATTACAAATTACGTAATTTTTGAATGTAAACACACTCCTGCAAGATTGAATGTAAATTCTTGACTGCAGGATTAAAACTTTGAATATCTTGCTCCAATAGAACCAAGTGGCTCAAATGTTTAATAAAAACATTATAGCTGAAACAAATCTAGAGCTGTCTGCGACAGCAGCATGTGACAACCAGTTTTACTTCTCTTCAAAGGGCTAGTTATAACAGCAAACTTGCACTTCCACCTTGGCTGAACAACTTCGTAATAGACTAAGAAAACTGTGCTGCTCCCTGCATATAGCAAGAGTGCTGTATGAGGTCATTCTTATCAAAGAACATAGAACACGTACCGCACAATACAGGCTCTTCGGCCCACAAATGTCTCTGCCTTAGAAATTACTAGGCTTACCCATAACCCTCTATTTTTCTAAGCTTCATGTACCTATCCAAAACTCTCTTAAAAGACCCTATTGTATTCGCTTCCACCACGGTTGCCGGCAGCCCATTCCACGCACTCACCATTCTGAGTAAAAAAACTTACCCCTGACATCTCCTCTGTATCTACTCCCCAGCACCTTAAACCTGTGTCCTCTTGTGGCAATCATTTCAGCCCTGGGAAAAAACCTCTGACTATCCACACAATCAATGCCTCTCATCATCTTATACTCCTCTATCAGGTCACCTCTCATCCTCCATTGCTCCAAGGAGAAATGGCCAAGTTCACTCAACCTATTCTCATAAGGCATTTGAAAATGCAAACACAAGGAAATCTGCAGATGTTGGAAATTCAAGCAACACACAAAAAATGCTGGTGGAACGCAGCAAGCCAGGCAGCATCAGAAGGAAGAAGCACAGTCGATGTTTCGGGCTGAAACCCTTCGTCAGGACTCAAAGTCTCTTGAAGGGTCTCGGCCCGAAACATCGACTGTGCTTCTTCCTTTAGATGCTGCCTGACCTGCTGCGTTCCACCAGCATTTTGTGTGTGTTGCTCATAATACATGCTACCCAATCCAGGCAACATCCTTCTAAATCTCCTCTGCACCCTTTCTATGGCTTCCACATCCTTCCTGTAGTGAGGCAACCAGAACTGAGCACAGTACTCCAAGTGGGGTCTGACCAGGGTCCTATATAGCTGCAACATTACCTCTCGGCTCCTAAATTCATTTCCACGATTGATTAAGGCCAATACATCTTATGCCTTCTTAACCACAGAATCAACCTGTGCAGCTGCTTTGAGTGTCCTATGGACTTGGACCCCAAGATCCCTCTGATCCTCCACACTGCCAAGAGTCTTACCATTAATACTATATTCTGCCATCATATTTGACCTACCAAAATGAACCACTTCACACTTAACTGGGTTGAACTCCATCTGCCACTTTTCAGCCGAGTTTTGCATCCTATCATTGTCCTGCTGTAACCTCTGACAGCCCTCCACACTATCAACACCTCCAATCTTTGTGTCATCAGCAAACTTACTAACCCATCCCTCCACTTCCTCATCCATGTCATTTATAAAAATCACGAAGAGTAAGGGTCCCAGAACAGACCCCTGAGGCACCCCACTGGTCACTTGCCTCCATGCAGAATATGACCCATCTACAACCACTCTTTGCCTTCCTTGGGCAAGCCAATTCTGGATCCAGAAAGCAATGTCCCCTTGGATCTCATGCCTCCTTACTTTCTCAATAAGCCTCGCATGGGTTACCTTATCAATTGCCTTTCTGAAACCCATATACCGCTACATCTACTGCTCTTTCTTCATCAATGTGTTTAGTCACATCCTCAAAAAATTCAATCAGGCTCATAAGGCACAACTTGTCTTTGACAAAGCTATGCTGATTATTCCTAATCATATTATACCTCTCCAAATCTTCATAAATCCTGCCTCTCAGGATCTTCTCCATCAACTTACCAACCACTGAGGTAAGATGCACTGGTCTATGGTCCTGGGCTATCTCTACTCCCTTTCTTGAATAAAGGAACAACACTCACAACCCTCCAATCCTCCAGAACCTTTCCCGTCCGCACTGATGATGCAAAGATCATCGCCAGAGGCTCAGCAATCTCCTCCCTCACCTCCCACAGTAGCCTAGGGTACATCTCATCCAGTCCCGGCGATTTATCCAACTTGATGCTTTCCAAAAGCTCCAGCACATCCTCTTAATATCTACATGCTCAAGCTTTTCAGTCTACTGCAAGTCATCACTACAATCACCGAGATCCTTACGCGTAGTGAATACTGAAGCAAAGTATTCATTAAGTACCTCTGCTATTTCCTCCGGTTCCGTACACACTTTCCCACTATCACACTTCATAGGTCCTATTCTCTGACGTCTTATCCTCCTGCTCTTCACATACTTGTAAAATGCCTTGGGGTGTTCCTTAATCCTGCCTGACAAGGCCTTCTCATGGCCCTTTCTGGCTCTCATAATTTCCTTCTTAAGCTCCTTCCTGTTAGCCTTATAATCTTCTAGATTTCTAACATTACCTAGCTCTCTGAACCTTTTGTAAGCTTTTCTTTTCTTCTTGTCTAGATTTATTACAACCTTTGTACACCATGGTTCCTGTACCCTACCATAACTTCCCTGTCTCATTGGAACGTACCTTTGCAGAACTCCACACAAATATCCCCTGAACATTTGCCACTTTTCCCTCCGTACTTTTCCCTGAGAACGTCTGTTTCCAATTTAAGCTTCCAATTTCCTGCCTGATAGCCTCATAATTCCCCTTACTCTAATTAAACACTTTTCTAACTTGTCTGTTCCTATCTCTCTCCAATGCTATTGTAAAGGAGATAGAATTATGATCACTATCTCCAAAATGCTCACCCACTGAGCAGTCTGACACCTGACCAGGTTCATTTCCCAATACCAAATCAAGGACAGCCTCTCCTCTACATAATCTTATCTACATATTGTGTCAAAAAACCTTCCTGAACACACCTAACAAACTCCACCCCATCTAAACCCCTTGCTCTAGGGAGATGCCAATCGATATTTGGGAAATTAAAATCTCCCATCACAACAACTCTGCTATTATTACACCTTTCCAGGATCTGTTACCCTATCTGCTCCTCAATATCCCTGTTACTATTGGGTGGCCTATAAAAAACACCAAGTAAAGTTATTGACCCTTTCCTGTTCCTAATCTCCACCCACAGAGACTCTGTAGACAATCCCTCTATGGTGTCCATCTTTTCTGCAGCTGTGACACTATCCTTGGCCATTAGGCTCTACAATTAGTCAATCTACAGCTGGGGAAGTTAACTTATTTCTTATTCTTTCTTACTTCTCTTCTGATATTTGTATATCTGTGTACTTGTAATGCTACTGTGACACTGTAATTTCCTTTGGGATCAATAAAGTATCTATCTATTTCACAAATTATGAGGCACAGCATTTTAGAAGAAGTTTCTGAATTTTTAAGTACAAATTCTGGGGAATGAAAAACAAATAATAGCAATAATTTTTAACAGTAACATCTGCTATCCAGTTCACTCCTAGAATATAAGAAAGAAAAGCAAAAATAAACTCTACCAGAAGTTAAGTCTGCCTTGCCATTCTGTAATATTTGTCTGAATCCACTTTCCCACCAGATTACTGCATCCTTTGAAAGACTTTGGGACATAATGGGAATCATCTTCAACCTTGAACAAACTCACCCACTGAGCATCTAGAGCTGCCCAAGGTGAAGAACTCTTTGACCATCTGCTTAAAGAAATTTATCCCCACCTCCATCTCCAGTGGCACATTCCTTATTCTGAGACTCTACCCTACAACTTCTAGACTCACTGAAATGTTCTGTTTCTGACTTTCATATATTGTTTGAAAATGAAGGAGATATAGAAGTACTATACAATAGCTTTATAATAAGAGCGGCACACACAAAATGCTGGAGGAACTCAGTAGCTCATTCAGCATCTATGGAAAGGAGTAAACAGTTTGGCATTTGGGCCAAGATTCTTCTTCAAGACTCTTGTAATAAAGTACTGTGCTAGCCTTCAATGGATCAGAAATCCATATACTTGATTTCTTATCTTCCAAAATTTCCCTGCATCTTTGAAAGGAGAAGATCTTGGTCTTTTTGTCTTTAAATTCCAGCTATAAGACCCTCGTCATGGGCAAATTTCAAAAGACAGTATGTGTACAGCACTGGAATGCTAGCATAGGTTTTGCATTCAAGTACTTTTTTTTGACAAGAACTGGGCCCATAAACCTCAAGCAGTGTGAGAGTGCAGTGAGCTAAGCAAAGCTGACATCTACTGTATCCAATCTCAGCTACAGTCTATGGAAGAATGCCAAAAGAGGCCAGCCATTCCCCAGGCTTTTTGCTGTGTTCTTCTGTGTTACTCCATAACAGCATTGGCATAAATCTGGAAATTGTTTACTTGTTTACCCTTAATTCATAACTGAGGAGTGCAGAAACAACACAAAAGTAACACAGTGATCCTTAATACCACAAGATTAGAACAATTATCAACAAAATCACATTTACCAAATAAAGTGCTTGCTTTTTATCAACTATATTATACTGTAAACCAACTTACTTTGAGCCAATAACCATCCATCAAAATTAGATATTGCCACTCATTCAACTTGAGATTCATCAACTCTTCCATTTAATCTTTTTAAACATTATTTAGAGATGGCATGCAGAAAAGGCTCCTCTGGCCCAATTAGCCACACCGCCTAGCAAACCAATTGTTTAACCCTAGCTTAATCACAGGACAATTTACAATGACCAATTAATCTACCATTGGTACATCTTTGGACTGTGAGAGGAAACCAGAAGAAATCCAAGCTACAACAACACAAAATGCTGGGGGAATTCAGCAGGCCAGGTAGTATCTATGGAAAAGAGTACAGTCGAGACCCTCCATCAGTTCTGAATCTCCAAGCATCTGTAGATTTTCTTGTCTGCCAGAAGAAATCTAAGCACTTACAGAAAGAACATACAAACTTTCTTAGAGAACACCAGAATTGAACTCTGAACTCTGATGCCTGGAACGGCAATAGCGTTGTGCTATGTTACCATGGCACCTTTTACTTAGTACTTCAGTTCAGTACTGCCATTTGCCTAATGCAAGTTCATATCAACTCTTTTGATGTTAACAATACTCTTCATTGAATATTTCCTCACATTTGTGACTTGAAGAAACATTAGTGAAGCTGAATATTTGGTTTTATAATTGTTTTGCTTTCAATGACTTGATGCAAATAGATTAACTGTGTGCATTATTTATTTATTATTGAGACCTCTGAGACATTTACAATAGGAATGAGATGTTCATTGTCTAGTAGCCAGCTACAGGATATATAGTTAGAAATTTGGGAGCAATTTCAAAATCATCTGCTTTACCATTTTGTATTTTCTCTCTAAGATCAATATCAGGGAGTTGAAGTCTCAATTCTGAGTTATCAAAAAGATCCTTTATTTATATTCTCCTTGGTGAGGAAGAAAACAGAAATCTATTCTTTTCTAAATTAAAATTACCCAAATACTGGAATGTGAAATCCTTGCAACAGCAAACCAACCAGCTACATCTATTTTTTATATAAAATAAAACAAGAACACCGGAAACACTGAGCATGTCAAGCCGAATTGTGAGAAGAGAATCAGAATTAACTTTCAGATAGGTTCTGAATGCTGACTGAAAACTCAAGAGGCTGCTGATGCCGGAATCTGGCTTGAAATTCAGACTGTTTCTTTTGTTGAAGGTGCTACCTGACCTGCTCAGTGTTTGCAGCATTTTCTGTTTTTATTTCAGATATCCAGCATCTACAGGATTTCAAATATCACAACTTCCATTGTTTAACAAATAACCAGTATCAAAAATCTGATTTATGATTAGTGACATCTGCTTTTTTCTTGATCTACTACATAGCAAGTAACCTCCAAGGTGGTTGAAATGCATGCACTTTCAAAATGAAATGAGCAAGATGCTGTATTGATTTGCTTCTGACTATGCCTAACAAGGTGTACAGAAACATGCAAATGAATTTGTAATACTGCTTGAAAGCGCCTATGGATTATCTTTGCAATTCCACTAATGTTGTTAATCAGATACTCCATGGGCAAATTGCCTATGTGTTATTAGCAGTGACACATTGAAACAGATGGGTGCCTTCTGCCAAGTTGGAATTGGACTCATGTTTTATTACTCTGTGAATCCTTGAATATACTTGATACACAAACCATAACTCCTTGAATATACTTGATACATAAAACCCTTATGGAGGCATAATGCCATTTATTTGTAAGTACCTGCCACTCATCTTCTGTAGCCAGGTTCGTCAATATCCTGAACGAAGCCCTGCTGTATTGGAAACCCGAGGCTTTGAAAGTGCAAACATGAAGGACAATTAGACTGATGACTAGTAGGGTGGATTGCTGGTTCTTATCTTCAGATTTCCTTGTGATGTAGAAGGACACATTCAGTTCACTGCATTTATCCAGCTCTCAGCAATCCCATCAATCCCACTTACCTCCCTGTAATTTATTCTCTCTCACGTACTCATTAACAATTCTTCTACTAGCCATATAAACTAAAAGTAATTTACAGAAGCTAATAAAGCAAACAATTGGCATACCTATGGGATGACAAAGAAAACCAGAGCACCCATACAGTACCAGAATGAGTATGTAAACTCCACATAGACAGCACAGAAGGTTAGAATCAATTCAGGTTGTTTATTTATTAGTTGAGATAAAGCGCAAATGGAATCGGCCCTTTGAGCTACTCTGCGCTACAATTCCCCCAATTTAACCCGAGCCTAATCACAGGACAATTTACAATAACCAATTAACCTACCATCCGGTACATCTTTGGACGGTGAGAGGAAACCGGAGCACCCAGAGGAAAGCCACACAGTCATGGAGAGAACATGCACACTATTTAGAATCAACAGCAGGAACTGAACCCAGGTCGCAGGTACTGTAAAGCATTGTGCTAACCACTATTGTATGGTGCCATTCCATCGCTTTACGTTACTAAAACTATGAGACAGCTGATCTACCTGCGACACGGTGTACCACTCTTATATGGAGATTATATGGAAACTGATGATGGGGAGTCGGAACAGAAGCCTGCGTTGGTCTAGTACAGGGGTTCCCAGCCTGGGGTCCACTCACCTCTTGCTCAATGGTGTTGGTCCTTGGCATAAAAATGGTTGGGAACCCCTGGTCTAATAGATGATAGTGTGAATTGAGATTGTTGACTAGGACAGCAAGATGATGAGATCGAGACATATCAGGTAGGAGGCAGGCAGACACTTTGTGGAATGGCCTTCTAAGGACATTGATCACTGTTGTGTTTTTGTCAGGTTTGTATGTGAGGTATAAGTTTATTCATTACATGAAGCAAATGTTTCACTGACTTGACATCACTGCATATGTCTGTTGCATATGAATGCTTTTCACACACTGAGGTGCTCTGCTGCTCCTCCTGGAGTAACTCTCCATGTCTGACAGCACCAAACCATATTATTAGTATTGGGCTGCTAGCTATTAATGCTGCTTCTCCTGTGACCAGAAAGCTCTCATTCTTCTGCACAGCAAAGGGATGAATCTTTGCTTGTAGTGAAGGAAGAGCAGAAGCAAGAAATGTATCTTATGCCGTGTGTAGGGTGTAAATCAGGAGAGATAACGAGGAGAATAATAGTGATAAATACAGTATCCTCAACTTCAGTTCCTCCAGATCCTCAGCACCCACTGCCTCACTGAGGCCCCTTCCTACAATGACAGCATGCTCCTCTTTCAGGGTCAAAACTAAATACTCTGACGAGGTTTTAACTGTTTTGCATAATTTTATTATTCCTATCATAGATTCTTGCAAACAGGAATTTGGAAAAGACTGGATGTCTCGTTCAATACTCATTACAAGTACCGTATTTACATTTTATAGCTGTTACAAGATATTACATGATCACGTGCATAATGATGCTTCAGTGTACAAATATGTTTCTCAAACAAAGTGCACGAAGTATGTTTATTAAACCTGAACTATCTAGTTTCATCATAAACAAGGACATCCAGATTGTAAACCAGCCAGATTTAATGATTTTCATTCTTTTTAACCAATGAACCTGTTCATTCTCTTGAGAACCAAGTATAATCACTACTACAGATGCACATGCAGAAATGCAAACCATGCTGACAAGGAGAGGCAACACATTGTGTATATAAAAAAAAAGGTGAAGCACTCTCCACAAGAAACTGCAGTGAGTTGTGGACTCAGCTTGACATATCATGGAAACCAGCCTCTCCTCTATGGACTCAGTCTGTAATTGACACTACATCAGTAAAGCAGCCAGCATAATCAAAGAACCCAACCACCCTGGACATTAAGTTCAAACTTAATTGTCATTCTTCCATACACATGTATACAGCTAAACAACACATCGTTCCTCTGGAGCCAAGGTACAAAACACAGTACACACAGTCACATCTCGTGCATATGGTCACAAAATAACATTAGCACAAGTCCCTGACTGGCATAGCCTAAAGATAAAACGTGCATGGGATATTGTCCTGGAGCCACGTTTCTGCAAGAATAAGCATGCAGTAGTTCCTCATCTCTCGTTGGGTCAGTGGCAAATGAAGAAAATCCAGCTCGTCTTTCAGGGAGCGAACACTGGCGAGCAGCACCAATGGAGAGAAGGCGTGCAGGGGCCAGCCCCCAAGTCAGCACAGAATCCAATGTGCCTGTCGCGCCGGTGTTCACTCCCATGGTGCCTCTGGCACCTCCTCCCCAGGTGGCTGCAAAAAGCAACTTGGGGGCCTGGTCCATGCAACAACCCAAGGCCACACATAACTACCGTCATTCTTCCAAATAAAGTAATGAACCAGGCTTAGTAGTTTGCATTACCAATGTCCAACAGGGTCTCACAACCACAAGAAAAATGTTCAAGACAAACATTTACACTATTTGTTGGATTCGGAGAAGCTGCTATGACTAAGCATGCTATCTTACCAGAGTCATCTTACCTTATCCTCTCCCACTGGGCAGAAGATACAAAGCACTATGGCCAGGCTGATGGACAGCTACTACCCCATTAATATAAAACTACTGAATAGCTCCCTAGTATGACAAGATGGACTCTTGGCCTCACTATGTCCCGTCATAATCTTGCACCTTATTGTTCACCTACACTGTACTTTCTCTGTAGCTGTTACACTTTATTCTGCATTCTCTTCTTGTTTTACCTCATTCTACCTCAATGCACTGTGTAATGATCTGATCTCTGAATAATATCAAGGCAAGATTTTCCATTGTATCTCAGTACATGTGACAATAATTATCCAAATCCAACTGGCACAAAATGGTAGCTAAAGTGCTGAATGCCATGAAGTTCTGTATGTGCACAGTTCCGTCTCAAAAGACATTACAATTTAAAAATTGTGGTATTTTTTGATTCTGAGATACACCCTGCGGATGCGCTGGGACACATCAGTGATGCAACCTGGGGTCATCGGGTGTTTTGGGTCTTTCAACATAATACACTCTCGCCCAGGCGACCCAGCCAGGGTTGATCAGACCCTAGCTTGTGTCCCAGCAGCATTGGCCCATGGATCACCCCTCCTGATCCGGAGGCTCTCTCAGCGGCCTCTGTGATGGTCCTGGTCGCTTTCCTCTTGCCAGTCCCACTGATGCCGAGTAGGGTGTAGACTCTGCAGAGTGAGCGGCCGGCAAGACCCCTGCACCCTACTTCGATGGGCTCGCAGTGAGCCTTCCAGCCTTGCTCCACCAGCTCCTGGTACTTGGCCCGCTTCCTCTCATTTGCCTCCTCAATGCGGTCCTCCCAGGGAACTGTCAACTCGATGAGGACAACCTGCTTCGAGGACACTGAAGAAAGGACCACATCCAGCCTCAGTGAAGTTATTGCTATTTCGGAAACTTCAGCTGCCTCCCAGGTTAACTTGAAGCAAGCCAATCTGCTGCGGTGCTGAGCAAGCCCGATGATGATGCTGGTCTGGGCTGATGTAGGGGCTGTGCTCCGGCTCTGACAAAGGAGATGTTCTTCCTCTGAGCACTCTGTTTGCTGGTGGTCATGGCCATCGCAATGCTCTCTGCCACTGCCTTCAGCACCTGGTCATGATGCCACCAGTAGCAACCTTCCCCCAGGCTTTGGGGCAGCTGCTAAGGATATGCTCCAGTGATCCTCTTCCTGGACAGAGTGGACATGCTGGATGTATCGCTCTTGCCCCAGACATGGAGGTTTGCAGGGCTTGGCAAGACATCATAGACAGCCTGGATCATAAATTTAATGCGCTGGAGTTCTGCCTGCCAGATATCAGACCAGGAGATTTTCCGCTCCAGCGCACCATCCCACCTTGTCCATGCTCCTTGCTGCCGCATGCCCACCATCCTGCTATACCTCTCCTCTTCAACGCCAGCCCGCACTTCCTCCAGGACTAGCTGTCGTCTGTCCTTGCCTTTGGCCTCGTCATAGCGAGGTTGTGAAACGCAGCCCAGCCCCACTCGCCCAGTTGACACTGTCTCCACCAAAGCCCTGTGTCTTAGCCAGGACTCTGCTACCACCAGCCCTTCTTGTGCCCTCTACTTTCTACCCGTCCGTACCCGGATGCCAGCTGCTGCCACTTTAGGGTCCTTGGAATCCCTGTACTGCAGCACCTCTCTTGTGCGGGAAACCCTGAACTCCTCGTTCAGGCTGCTGAGGGGAAGTTGCAGCTTATTGCACCTTCCGTACAGTGTTGTGCCACTCAGACTACAAGGTAGGCACAGCCATCTTCAAAGGTAGTTACTGACCTTTCTCTCCAGCAACTCCACAGTTGTCACAGGCACCTCGTATACCAGTAGCAGCCATAGGATTCGGGGTAACTACCCTGATAGATGGTAGATCCAGGCTTTGAACCTTCCAGGTAAGCCTGACTCGTCCACCGTGGTGAGCCGGCTGTCAAGGACCTTGGAAGTTGATCGGACGGCAGCTGCATCTCTGAGGCTACAGTCGAAGACCTTCCCCAAGCTCTTGACTAGCTTCTCGGTGATAGGTGGAATTGTAGTGTCATCCAAGGTTAAACGAAACTTGTCCACCACTTTGCCCTTCTTCATCAGCATGGAGCTGGATTTAGCTGGTCTGAAGCTCATCCTTGCCCATGTGATGAGCTTTTCCAGGCCCTGGAAGATCCACCCACTGCCAGGAACTGATGTTGTCATGACAATGAGGTCATCCATAAAGGCTCTGATCGGGGGCTGCCGAACACCAGACTTCGCCAGCGGGCCTCTACACTCTGCCTCAGCTGCCTTGACTATCATATTCATGCAAGGACAAAGAGAATAACGGAGATTGTGCACCCAGTTATAATCCCCTTCTCCAGCCTATGCCAGCCTGACAGCTCCAGAAGTGAGTATAGTAGTTCATGATGAGGTCCTTGATCTTTCTGGGAACATGGTGTTGGTCCAGTGTAAACTCCACCAGTTTGTAGGGTATTGACCCATACACATTGATGAGATCTAGCTAAAGCACGACCAGGTCTCCCTTCCCCATGTGCGCCTCCCTGATCAGCTGGGTGACTACTCCAGTGTGTTCCAAGCACCCAGGCACTCCGGGAATTCCACCCTTCTGCTCTGAAGTGTCGACATAAGCGTTTTTGAGGAGAAAGTCCATCATCCGGCGGGACAGGACACTAATGAAGATTTTTCCTTCCACACTAAACAGCGAGATGGATCTGAACTGCTGCAGGTTCGACGAATTTTTCTCCTGGGGGATCCAGATCCCCTCTGCGTACCTCCACTGGTCTGCCACTGTCCCCCTGCGCCAGATCACTCGCAGGATCTTCCAAAGAATCTTGAGAAGCTCTGGGCAGTGCTTGTATACCTTGTAGGGTACTCCGCTGGGTCCCGGCACAGAACTGGTTCTGGCTGAAAACACAACCTCCTGGACTTCCTTCCAGGTGGGCTCCCTCACATCAAACTCCACTATGGGTAGTGGTTAGCTTGTAAGGGCTCTATGGAGGCCCAGCTTTTGCTCCCTTGCAGGGTAAATTGTCTTTTATCCCATAACAACACAAGTGACGCCCCAATTAAAGACCTGAAGTAGGGGCCTCACAGACTTTACTCTCGGTGTAAGTTCCATTGCTTTGGAATTCTATTTCAGCGAACCAGTTAATTAAATCCTTGCAGACAATTTCGACAATGATGAACTCATTGATATTTCTGAGACTATGCCAGCGAATTGTGATATGGGCAGCTGGTATTCAAGACCTCAGCAATTATTTGCCATTGCAAAGTTCAGTAAGAATGCCCTCATATCTAAAATATCCAAACCAAAGACCTCCAAAAAAAAGACATAATAGCACAGAGTTACTATAAGACAGAAGCAAAACACATTTGTTTTGTCTGTAGGCAGCTAATTAATTGAACAGCAATTCATTTATAGTAGACACATGCATGCATAACCAGCACAGGTCTCACTGCACATCGTAATAAACACGTACATCACCATGATCACCAAATAAATGAAATCAGTTTTGAACCAACTGTATTTTCTTTATTGTGTATATACTGCCATTTGGAATTTTGCTCATCTGTTTCATCTCATGGGCGCTCGTCACCTCCTCCTCCATTATGAGCAATGGCTGCTGCATTAACAGCCTTGGAAAGATGTGATTATTATTTTTATCACGGCTCAGGTAATACAACAAAATACCTTTTGTTAAATTCACTAGCTGAAAAGTAGCATTCAAGTAACTGGTTTTTTCTGATGGGCAAGCTGATCTTTACTGAATCACAAATAAAGAAGAATTTTCTAAATTAACTTTTCTGGTACCTTTTATTCCGTGACCTATTTTTAAAGCGTAGGAATTGTCATGACTAAACTAATCATCAATGAATGCTATTGTTTTGACATTTAATGTCTACATTATAGAACTGAAGTGGTCTTTTGAACTTAATAGTCTAATCATAGAGACTGCCGCATGCTTAAAGGCGGTGAAACCTCCCAAAGTTTGGCTTAGCAGATAAATTACAACAGCAAAGAGAAGAAAGTGGAGACAACCTTGAGGAAATCCTTAAGTGCAGCTTCTATGTCTCAGTACACTTAATGTACCACATACTTTGTGTATGCCACCTGGTCATTTCATAAGCTACTGGATACTCTTTCATTGAAGCTTAAGGCTGACAGAATTAGACCTAGGGTATCATTTCAGGAGATTAAATATTTAACCACTGTGTGATCCAAACCTTTGAAAGTCTCAAGGTTGCAACTGGA
The DNA here is from genome assembly GCF_048418815.1 of Hemitrygon akajei. Classification (NCBI taxonomy): domain Eukaryota; kingdom Metazoa; phylum Chordata; class Chondrichthyes; order Myliobatiformes; family Dasyatidae; genus Hemitrygon; species Hemitrygon akajei. The sequence continues at coordinate 161,801,876 of NC_133133.1, forward strand.
GATTTGGCAGCAGGTGTGGTAAACGGAAGCACTAATGGATTTAAGGTCCAATTAACTACATTGGCTTTTCATGGAGCAAAACTCTGTGTTCACCTTAAGCCCTTTAACATGCTTAACCCATGTACTACAAAACAAGATCCAGAATCTAAAGTATTGCTGGGATCAGACCCCTCACCCAACTAAGCAAACTGAGAGTTGTTTTTTCACGGGAGATAAACATTAGCAGGAACAAACTGATCATTTCCATGTTGAAATTACAATGAAATTTCATGTATCAGATATAGAATTCACAAAGCATCCCTTGATTAGATTTAAAGGAGTCAAGCAGAGCTTTCAGAAGATTATAGAGCATTGTTCATTTACAATATCACCATATGTAGATCAAACAACATTTTAATGGTCCAAGTTTTCCTTACAATCTAATGCAGAAATAAGAACCAAAAGCAGGAGGCTATTCAGCCCCTCGTGCCTGCTCCATCACGCAGTAAGTTTGAGACTGATCTTTTATCTCAGCATCTTTTTCAAAGATTAAGAGAAATGGGGAGGAGTTGATGGAAACCTGGACACACTTTTAAAATGAAAAACAGCATGAAATGTGCAGTACATTGAGTGTATCCACCCACAGCTTATTATGCATCTAAGTGTGTATTGTGAGCATCCTCATAAAATAAGAGAATGGAAAATTCAACAAGCTTTGATTTGGAACTGGAGAACGAAGCAATGGTGGGATGGATTGAACACCGAACATAAATCAGTACAGCAAAGGAACAGGCCCTCCAGCCTTTGGTTGGAGGGAGAGGTTTGCGGGAATGCAAACGGCAGCAAGACTGAGGTGACATTAGCTGCAATAATGTTTGGGATGCCATTCGAAATAACCTCTTTGCTCCGCATCAACACGCAGAAAACAAAAGAATTTTCCTTCTATGAAATGTTTGAGAATTGTTATACGCCCTCAGAAAAATGCAAGGTATTCACTGGCTGCAAAATACTAAAACATACTTTTGACCCCAGTTGATGTACTGAAAGAGTCTTAATCCTTTTGAGAAAACACCTCAAGTATGGTTGGAGAGCCTACCTGGAAAGTTAGCCTTCAAGTATTTTATTAACCAGACACAGGGGAACCTGATCCATCCTCACTCGACCTCCCCCCATTGTTATCATCACCTTCTAAATACACTATGTAATTGATTTTTATCATAGAACTCTGGGTTTAGGATTGTAGCTGTCTTTCAAAATGCTAAATTCTTTGAGTGCTAGAATCTGATTTTTAGAAGTTCCAAATGAAATCAACTTCTCCAGAGTGTAAGAAAAACTAGAAAACACTCAACTCACAACATTTGAAGGCCGATTGTAAATAATATCCAGAGAGGTAAATAAGACATATTTGTATTTAATTCTGAGGTGAACCACAAAGTCACCTATAATTCACAGTTTTAGTTAATGTGCTAAAGACTCAAGATATTTGATATGATTTTCACATATTTGACATTTTCTATTATTATAGAAAGAAGTTCAAAATTTGTGGAAAGATAACATGGAAATACTCTCTGAGGCAAAGAACTGTGGTTTTGATGTGGTTGATACATTTAGTATCACAATGGGACGATATAAAGAATTCCTTCAGGGAAAGTGTGCATGTCATTTTCATGAGGTAACCTGTGTTTCTTTTAAATGTTTTTACTAAGTTTTACTTTGTATTCAAGATGTTACAGTTTATTGTGATATGCATTTGACTTGTTCAGCTAATTTAAATCCTCTTGAGCCTCTCTGACATTGTAGTGTTCCTACAGAATTCAATACCACGATTAGCTAACTGCAGGCTTCCAAGAAATTCCTTCACATGATCTCATCAGTGACACCTGCAAATAAACTTGCCACTGTAATCATCTCTTCCCAGGATCTTTTTGGAACTTTTCCCATTTCCATGCCACCTTCATATCAGTGTTGGATACAAGATCGCTCTCCCATGGACTTGAAGCTCTACACATCGTAATTTCTACAGAAGTAGTGAGTCTATGTCAGTAGAATCAGTCTGTGAAGAACATCAGCATGCCACTCATATCTTGACTCCATTCTACTCCCCTTGGTTCAGTCCTTTCTCACCTACATCTGCAACACTCCTCATTCTCTTGATCTCCTTAGTAACTTCCAATTCCCTGTCCCGTACTGCTTCATTTTCACCATGAATGTGCAGTCAGTCCCTATATGCTTCTTGCTCCTATCAAGGCCTTAAACCTCTCTAACAACAACACACTCAAAATGCTGGTGGAACACAGCAGGCCAGGCAGCATCTATAGGGAGAAGCGCTGTTCTCGTTTTGGGCCGAGACCCTTCGTCAGAACTTAAACCTCTCTGTTCCTTTCCCAATAAAAGAACCAATCCGTTCCCCTCCACCACCACTCTCCTGTGCCTGGCAGAACTGGTCCTCACCCTCAACAATTTTTCCTTTGGCTCATCTCACTTTCTCTAGACTCGAGGGGTAGCAATGGGGATGGGCCTGGGCCCCAGCTATGCCTGCCTCTTCATTGTGTAGCTGCGTAGAACAGTCCAGGTTCCAAGACTACCCCAGTAATGCTCCTCAGCTCTTCCTCCGCTACATTAACAACTGCACTGCTGCTGCCTCATGCACCCATCCTGAGTTCATCAATTCCACTCAGCTCTTCAATTCACTTGATCCATTTCTAACACCTCCATCCCCTTACTCGATCTCTCTGTCTTCATCTTTGGAGACAAACGGTAAACCAACATCTTTTATAAATTTACTAATTCCCACGGTTATCTTGATCTATACCTCTTCCCACTCTGTCTCCTGTAAAAATGCTATTCCATTTTCTCAGTTCCATCGTCTCAACTGCATCTGTTCCCAGGTGTGGCTTTTCTTTCCAGGACATCAAGAGATGTCCTCTTTCTTCGAATAATGGGGTTTCCCTTCCTCTACCATAGATACTGCCCTCAAACTGCATTTCCTCCATTTCTGCTCACCCCATCTTCCTGCTGCCTTAACAGCGATAGAGTTCCTCTTGTCCTCACCTGCCACCCCATGAGCCTCTATATGCAGCACGACATTCTCCACAACTTCTGCCATCTCCAAAGGGATCCCATCACCAAACATATCATTACCTCACCACCTCTCTCCACTTTCTGCAGAAATTGTTACCTCTGTAATTCCCCTTGTCCATTCATCCCTTCCCACTAATCTTCCTCCAGGGCCTTATCCCTGAAAGCACCCGAAGTGCTAAACCTGGCCATTCACCTCCTCCCTCACCTCCATTTAGGGCCCCAAACAGTCCTTCTAAAATGTAATACTTCATCTGTGAATATGCTGGGGTCATCTGTTTGTTTTGTACTCCCAATATGACCTCCTCTACATTGCTGAGACCTGTTGTAAATTGGGGGACCGCTTTGTCGAGCATATCCACCGAATCCACCAAAAGTGGAATTTCCCAATGGCCAAACATTTTAATTCCAATCCCTATTCCTGTTCTGACATGCCAATCCATGGCCTCCTCTTGTGCCAAGATGAGGCCACCCTCAGGGTGGAGGAGCAACACCTTATATTCCATCTTAGTGGCCTCCAACCTGATGGCATGAATATTGATTTCTCCTTCATCAAAAAAAAAATTTCCCCTCCTCTGCCCTCTTTCTCTATTCCCCACTCTGGCCTTTTACCTCTCCTCATCTGCCTATCACTTCCCTCTGGGTCCACTTCTCCAATGGTTCACTCTCCTCTCCTATCAGATTTCTTCTTCTCCAGCTCTTGACCTTTCTCACCCACCTGGCTTCACCTATCACCTTCTAGCTAGCCTCCGTCTCCTCCCCCCCCCCCCACCTTTTTATTCTGGTGTCTTCACCCTTCCTTTCCAGTCCTGAAGAAGGGTCTTGGCCAGAAACATCGATTTATTCATTTCCATAGATGTTGCCTGACATGCTGAGTTCCTCCAGCATTTTGTGGATGTTGCTTCATCTTGCCAATGTTTGTACAATCTACACTGGTCCTCTAAGGAACTTTCCGAAGAGTTGCAGATTGAACAGTTCCACCTGTCAGTGGTCATTTCTGCCAACTTCTTCACAACAATTTGTGTTTTTGCTTTACTGTTATAACCAGCTTGTTTGTGGAAATTGTGATAAAAACAAACATCTTGTGGAAAAGTTAATAAAAACAGCTGAGACAGCAGACAAGAAATATTAAATTATCAAAACAATGTAAGGCATACTATAACAGATAAGTAACAAAAATAAAACTAAAATAGGTAATAAATATGCTAAAGCATGAGCAATATAAACTGACTAAATAATACATAACATGAAATTGGGAGAGAAGAAGAATAGATAATTAGGCTTCAGTATAACTGATGAGGCTCAGTAAAGCCGGAGATTACAGAAAAACTGAAGACAGATAGATGAAAGGTGATATTACAAGAATTACAATTCGGAGCTCAAACTCTAGCAGCTTGGATAGCTTAAATGCAAAGAGTATGTCATTAATATCAGGATAATGTCTTCTGAAGTTTAACTGTTCACGTAACACTTGACAACAGAAGTGAAAATGTCTTAATTAGAAACTGTTTGAATCAGAAGTTATCAAAAATAAACACTGTTTTGGAATATAAAAATTAATTATTCCTTTCTCCCCTCTTCTCAGGTAGTCAAATCTGAAAACTCTATATCAACAATTCATACAAAAATGAAGCATTTAGCACATTTTCTTACGGAAAAGGACAAATCAAGCCAGAGAAAGCATGCGGCACAAGATGTTTTGTCTGCCTTTAAATCACACTATCATGTCAAAGGTCCAATAAACCAGGCTTATTCAGAAATTCTTCTCAGCAGAGTCTGTGTTAACAGATTGAATATTCGGGGTACTCAGCAATAAAAAATAGACACTTTTTACAGTTTTAAGATTTGCTGCTTCCCTGGAGATCAGTGCAAAATACCGCACGGTATGTATTCCATTTCTCTCTGATTGGCTACAAATCCTTCCACCACCAAAGACATGTGACACTTTTTAAATCTTTATGAAATCAATATGTGCCTCTGCAAATGTGAGGCTTCAGAGTGGCAGATGGAAAACCAGAAAATTGATGTGACTCGCTGTCTGGCCAGATGAATTGCATAAACAGCTGTGGGCGAAACAAAGTATTTTACACAAGATTAAGTACATGAGAGACTTGAAGTCCTTAAGTAAGCCACTTAATCCTTTCTGTGCAATATTCAATCACTGTGTGCACTATTTTTTGCAGGATTTCTGAATAGCTTTTATTTTTATATGTATTGTTCACTAGGAATCACATTCCCCAGATATTGCTGGTGATATCAAATTATATATACCTCACAGTGCCTGTGTTTATACTGCCATTTTTTGGCAGGAAAGAAAATGGTTTAGTAACTGCCTGAATTATCAAATGTCTTAAACGTACTTTACATATAATTTTCAATGTTTACAAAATGCTGGTATTTTTCTACATCTACTTTTAATATACATGTCTTTTTAAGTTTTCTATTAAACTTAATAGTGCTTATGTTTGTGATGCTACAGATGACTATTTTTATCATCCATGAATGCACTTGAAAAATATGAATAAAGAAAAAAATATTTTTGAAAGGCAATGTTCTGTTCAATTGCCAAGTGTTGTTGTTGAGTGCAGTCAAGTCGCCATCGACTCAGGGCAACCCTAAAGATAGCGTAGTTGTCCATAGGGTTTTTGTGGCAAGATACAGAAGTAGATTGCCAGGCCTTTCTTTTACACAGATACTGTGGGTGCCCAGATTGAGACCCAGCCGGATTCGAACTCAGGACCATCTGCCTTGAAGTCCATTGCTAATGCCAGAGCACCACCGGTCAGCCCAAAAATACCTTCCTATAAATTTTGTCATAATTCTTTACCACAGCTTTAGAAAAGACAGTTGTATGCTGTTCAGTAATTTGGGGCAGCAAGGTAGCGTAGTGATTAGCATAGCGACCCAGGTTCAATTCCCACCGCCATCTATACATTCTCCCTGTGACCCAGATTCCAAAGATATACTGTCAGCAGATTAATTGGACAGTGTGGGCTCATTGGGCCTGAACCTCCTGTTACAGTGCTGTAATCTCTAAGTAAATACATAAACTAAATTAGAGAGTCTCACTGCCATTTCCAATTGTAAATTTAACAATGTACCTATTAAGATATCTGTGTAATTGATGGGTGTAATATGGAGAGTAGACACCATTATCTCCCGTACAGGAGATACATCCCTACCTTGCAGCCAATCCCTGTAGCATTGTTCTATCGTGCACAGGGCTGAAGGTGTCACATGACAGAACAGACCCACACACTTAATCCACAGACACACACACACACACACACACACACACACACACCCCACCCCCAAGACTTCTGTCTGTGAGTTCCTGATATTTTGAATAGGACAACTCTTCAAGAAAATCAGTTGGGCAGAAGCTTGGGAAGAGTATAACAAGAAAAGAATGGTATGAAATTAATTTTGGGCAGGCAAGCAAGGGTGGAGAAAACCTCAGGGCATTTGAGATGGAAGCATTGTGGGACCCATCATTTAGTCATCAATATTATATACTAACAAGAAGAAAGAAGATCGATGCCTCAGACTCTTTGACATCAAAACTGAAAGGATCAGGCTCTGTTAAGTCACACCAAATCCTCATAGCTTGCTTTCAAGGTCTGTGCCACTTGAACAAAATCTTCTTGATACTTCTTGATGCTTCTGATACTGCCTGTGCACGGGAGGGAGAGGAGGGCTTTGGGGTTCTGGTGTTTCTACCATTCATCCTTTGGGGTTTCTTGTTCATGGATGTCTGTGAAGAGTAAAAATTTCAGACTGTATACTGTATACAATCTCTGATATTCAATTGACCCATTTGAATCTATCTGATAAGAACATCAAACCTGCCGAATGAGAGTTAAAATTGTCACCTTCTTTCAGATCAGAAGGTGGCTGGACCAGTGAGCTGCTCTCTAATCGTTCAGCCAGAAATCCTCATGCCTCCCACTCTCTGTCAGGAGTCTTCTTGCCGTATAGATTTATAGATTATACATTTATAGATAGCCTCCACTGTCAGCAATTCATCAAGAATTTTTATAACTGCATGAGACCCCAGGAAAAAATGGAATATCTAGCTCAGACTGTGACTCAGATATTAGACTTATCAGTGGAACAATTTTGCAAGTCCCAGCATATTAGGAAGCTGAACGCTGTCATTAAATTTCTGAAAAGAAATAAATGTTCAAAAAGGGAAAAAGTGTTTATGCTGCTTTCTTTTGACTTTCATAACTATATCATAGTACATGGCAAAGAGAAGCTCTGAAATGAAGACTAAATTCTTTTAAACAAAAGCAAGCAGCCCCAAAGGACCTTAGTATGTATCTAATTATAGCACCTTTGCAAAGAGGAACGACGGGCAGGCAGAAAATTAGGTTTTGACTCTCGTCCATTTATTGGCCTGCCCACTTTAGTAGTTGTAGCAAATAAGAGAAAATCAGCTAAGGAGCATCCTATGGTGGTTTACTTGAAAGTCTGTTTGCTTAAGAAGAGATGAATTGGATGGCATGATTATTTGTGACCACATAGGAAATGCAACATAACAAGTGCAAGAAAAAAAATCAAATGCATTGTCTCCTCTCACCATTACATGAACGTTATTCCTGTAGCTCCATACCTTACAAGGGTAGAAAAATGGAGTGAAGAAGTGAATTGTAGAGGAACAAGTAGCTTAGAGATGATCTGGGGAGCTGGTTCGACAGATGATTATGAAGGAATGTGGGTGTCATTGTGGCAGTGGCTGGAAAATTACTAGAGGGTCAGAATCAGGAAGCTTCTGCCTAACAGGATACCAAAAAGGCACATAGACTAGGGCTCGTCTTCAATTTAGAATCTCAATGGTGAAATGTGATAGACCTACACTCAGTGACCACTGTATTAGATACACGAGCTTGATAATGCAAATATCTAATTAGCCATTCATGTGCTGAATGAAGACATGGTCAAGCAGTTGTTGTTTAGACCAAACATCAGAATGGGGAAGAAATGTGATCTAAATGACTTTGACCATTGAATAATTGGTGCCAGACAGGGTGGTTTGAAGACCTCAGAAACTGCTGGTCTCCTGAAATTTTCTTACACACCAGTCACTGGAGCTTACAGAGAATGGTGCAAAAATCAAAACAATCCAGTGAGCAGCAATTCTGTGGGCAGGAACATCTTGTTAATGAAAGAGGTCAGAAAAGAATGGCCAGACTGCTTCAAGCTGAGAGGAAGGCAACAGTAATTCAAATGACCACGTGTTACAACAGTGATGAGTAGAAGAGCATCTCTGAATGCACAACACATTGGACCTTGAAATGGATAGACTACAGAAGCAGAAGACCACATTGGGTTCCACTCCTGTACCTAATAAAGTGGCCACTGAGTGTATTCTGCTGTTCCATTATTATCTTCTATCACCATCTCTGCCTGCCACATTATCAAAAAACCTATCATTATTCTCTTCTTCCTGCATATTTCTAACTTTTCTCATTTCTTGTAAATTGGTCATTGACCTAAAATGTTAACTTTATTTCTCATTTCCGAAACGCTGCTTGACCTGCTGTCATTGTTCAGTATTGCAGTGTCACAGTGCCCAAAGAATGTTTTTTTTTGCAAGGTGATGAAGTTTTAGTCAGGATAGAGAGAAGCAATCTTCAATCAGTGAAACCATTTACCAAACCAGTTAGTAGAATGATAAGAGATCTGAGGAATCAATAACTCATTTAAACAGTTAAGAGTCACAGAAAGAGACTATACTGATACAGGTCCTTCCACCCACAAGTTCTGCATTCACTATCAATGACCCATTTACACTAAACATATATATTAATCCCTTTCTTCCCATTATTCTCCTGACATTATTATTGGCTCTTCCTAGGTTTTCCAAACAATTCAGAAAGGCCAGAATAAAGAGGGTAGACAATAAAACCAAAAGACATAGGAGCAGAATTAGGCCATTTGGCCCTTTGAGTTTATTCCACCATTTCATACTGGCTGATCTATTTTTTCTCCCAGCCCCAATCTCCTGCTTTCTCCCTTATCCCTCCATGTCCTGACCAATCAAGAATCTATCAATTTCTGCCTTAGATATACATACAGGCTTTGCCTCCACAGCTGCCAGTGGCAACAAATTCCACTGATTCGCCATTCTTTGGCTAAAGAAATTCCTTCTCATCTCAATCTAAAAGGACACCCTTCTTATCTGAGGCTATGTCCTCTGGTCAGAGATTCTCCCACCACAGGAAACAACCTCTCCACATCCACTCTATTAAGGCCTTTCACCATTCAATAGGTTTCAATTATGGCACCCCGCATTCTTCTGAATTCCAATGAATACAGGCCCAGAGCCATAAAGCACTCTTCATATGACAACCATTCAAACCTGGAATCATTTTTATGAACCATCTTTGCAATTTTCCAGTCTTCTGGAACCATTCCAGAATCTAGTGATTCTTGAAAGATCATTACTAATGCCTTCACCTCTTTCAGAACGCTGGGGTGTACACCATCTAATCCAGGTGACATCTACCTTCAGACCTTTCAGTTTCCCGAGAACCTTCTCTCTAGTTACAATAACTTCACAATTTATGATACCTGACACTTGAGACTTCCACCATACTGCTAGTCTCTTCCATAGCGAAGACTGATGCAGAATATTTATTCAGTTCGTCTGCCGTATCCTTGCCCCCATTATTAACCCTCTAGCATTGTTTTCCAGTGGTCCGATATCCATTCTTGCCTCTCTTTTACACTTTAGGCATCTGAAGAAACTTTTGGTATCCTCTTTAATATTATTGTTTAGTCTACTTTTATATTCCATCTTTACCTTCTTAATGACTTTTTTATTTGCCTTCTATTGGTATTTGAAAGCTCCCTAGTCCCCTAACTTCCCACTATTTTTTGTTCTATTATATGCCTTCTCTTTGGCTTTTATGTTGGCTTTGACTTGTCTTGTTATCCATGGTTGTCATCTTTCCTTTAGAAAACTTCTTCCTCTTTGGGATGTATAACTAATGTGCCTTCCGAATTGCTTCTAAAAATTCCAGCCATTGCTGCTCTGCCATCATCTCTGCCTGTATTCTTTTCCAATCAATTCTGGCCAACTCTTTTCTCATGCCTCTGTAATTCCCTTCACTCCACTGTAATACTGATACATTTGACTTTAGCTTCTCCTTATCAAAATTCAGGATGAACTCGATCATATTATAATTGCTTACCCCACCCCCAAGGGGTTTTATTACCTTAAGCTCTCAAATCAATTGCGGTTCATTGCACAACACCAAATCCAGAATAGCTGATCCCCTCATGTCTCAATCACAAGCTGCTCTAAAAAGCCATCTTGTCGGCATTTGAGAAATTCTCCCTCTTGGAACCCAGCACCAACCTGATTTTCCCAGTCCACTTGCATATTGAAATCCCCCATGACTATGTAATTTTGCCCTTTTGGCATGCATTTTCTATCTCCCATTGTAATTTGTAGAGTACATCCTTCCTACTGTTTGGGCTACTCCCATCAGTTCCTTAGCTCTATCCACAATGATTCAACACCTTCTGACCCTACATCACCTCTTTCTAATGATTTGATTTCATTTTTTACCAACAGAGCAATGCCTATCCTTCTGATTGTTTTCTTCCCTACACCAGTTGCTTATTCTAAAGCTTCAGTTTTGCTAACAAGATTTTATGCAAGGCATTATCAAATGCTTTCTGAAAAAAAACATATATAAAAATAGCTTTGCTTTATCCACATATTATACTTCACTTAAAACTTGGAGACTGTTGCAAAAATGGAACAGTTATATATTCCGGCAGTTTTAACATGTGGCCTGGACTTTTCTTGTCAGGTGGGTAGAATTAAGAATAAAGTCTATTTCATTGATGCAGTGACACTAACTTTGACATAATCCTTACTTCAATACAAAACTTGCAGTTCCCAGTGACATAAACCATGCAATTTACTACAATTGTCCTGAGACACCCAATACCAGAATTGCTTGAGTGATATCCCTGTAATGTAGAATTATTCTCCACTTTTCATCCAATTGTTTCATTGCTGGTTTCATTTGTATATTGTAAAGTTAGAAATTTGAAGATTTGATATGTAGTTTAAATAGTTCTGGCAATATTAGAATCCTGAGTGAAAAGGAGATTAATTAGGACATCAAGTTACCGGAAAGGTGATTGCCGACAGGCTTGCTCTTGTTAATTGCTGGTGAGTTGGGGGGAGGGGAGGGGTCAGACATTAGGGGCTTTGATCAAAACTCTACTCGTGTCCAAATGAGGCCCGGTGGTGCAGCAAATCAGTTATCAGTTTTACTGTGCTAAGACAGGATAGGTGGCACTGTGGCACAGAGATAGTAAAAACTACCACACAATGCAAAAAAAAACCTGAGTTCAATCCTAACTTCGGGTGGTGATCTTTGTAGAGTTTGCAAGCTCTTCCTGTGTCTGTGTAGGTTTCCTACGCAGCTTCCTCCCACATCCCAAAAAAGTGAAGGTGGCAGGTTGGTAGGCCACCGCAAATTGTCCCTGGTGTATAGCCACACACTTTATAAAAACATTTCCTGCAGCTTTTTCAATGAGTTGGTCTCCTGCTAGATTGCTAATATAGTAGGTAAACTGCTAGAATCCGTTATTAAGGAAACAGTAACATGGCACCTAATAACAACTGAGCAAAATCAATATGGAAATAATAAAAAGAATGTCATATTTAACATTTCTGTTTTCTGAGGTAGTAGCTGGCAAAGTCGATAAAGGGGAATGACAGAATTCAGTGTATTTACTCTTTCAGAAGTTTTTGATAGAGAGCCAATCAAAAGGTTTGTAACAGAATTAGCGAACGTGGAACTGGAGTTCAGCCATTCAGGTCCAAGATGAGGATAAATTTCTTCAATCAAAGGGAGTCTTTAGAATTCACTGCCCAAGATAGCCGTGGGAGCTCAGTACATTCCAGACAAAAATCGGATAACTTTTGAATATTAAAGGAATCAAGTATAGAAAAGTAGTGCTGAAATAAAAGCAAAATCATGATCTTATTGAATAGAGAAGCAAGCATAAGGAGCCAATTAGCCTATTTTTGCTTCTACTTCTTACATTATTATACACCTGATCAAATTATTCCCCCAAAGCTGCCCAATCTTTTGGGTGTCTAAGGACCAGCATGTCATTACCTTTGGGAATCCCCTGATACGCCATTTAAATGATCAGTTCAATATGGGCTCTTTTTATTAAAATAGGCATCAAAGCACTTATTACTAGAGTATTCTGTAGAGAAAATCCTACCTTTGACACCATGGCCAAACATCTTTCTTATGCTATTTCAAATAAAGCGACAAAATTCAATCCATCATGCTTCCTATGACATTACATCACTTTTGCCCTCTTTATCCAAATATGATATGGCTACTAATGAGCACCAGATGTCGGTTCCATTTAGCGCACACGTTCTGTATGATTGAAATGCTTAAAAAATCTAAATATCTTTTTTCACTAATAGAGTGTACATTCTATTTTACTATAGCTTTCAAAGCAGACAAAATCAAGCTAAACTTTCTTAACCCTGCATTTTCCGGCTGGCTGTACATTTTCTAGTGTTAACGTCCATGCAAATGCAGCAGTTAGCTCTTTGTGCTCTGTAACAGTGTTGTTCAATAGAAGCTGTTAACCAACCACAGATCATTCTAAATGGCTCAACACAAAACCACTTCATCGAGCACCTCTGCTCCATTTGCCAAAAGCAGAATATCCCGGTGGACCAACATTGTAATTCCGATTCCCATTCCTGTTGGTCCGTGGCCTCCTCTTGTGCCTCAGGTTGGACGAACAACACCTTATATTCCATCTGGACAGCCTCCAACCTGATGACATGAATATCAATTTCTCCTTCCAGTAAAAGGTTTTCTCCCTCTCCCTACACCCCCCCCCCCCACCACTTCTTCTATTCCCTGCTCTGGTCTTCACACCTGTCTACCACTTCCCCCTGGGTTCCCTCCTCCTTCCCTTTCTCCTATGGTCCACTTTCCTCTCCTATTAGATTCCTTCTCCTGCCCTTCATCTTTCCTACCCATCTGGCTTCACCTATCACCTTCTAGCTAGCCTACTCCCCGTCCTCCCACCTTTATATTCTGGCATCTTCCCCCTTCCATTTCAGTCCTGAAGAAGGATCTCGCCCCGAAATGCCGACTGTTTATTCATTTCCATAGATACTGCCTGACCTGCTGAGTTCCTCCAGCATTCTGTGTGAGTTGAAATGCATTTTATATCACTATGTTTCCTAATTCTGAGGTTCTCTCAGATCCTTAACTGAGAATCAGCAATTAGATTATTAGTGAATAAATATTAGAGTCATACAGTATGGAAACAGGTCCTTTGACTTTACTCATTCATGCCAATCATGATGCCCACCAAGCTAGTCCCTTTTGCCCATATTTGACCCTCTGCAGCCCTTCTATCCATGTACTTACCAAATATCATGGAGTTTGCATATTTTCCCTATGACCGCATTTTTTTTGGTGCTCCTGTTTCCTCCTGCATCCCATGAAGGTTCCGGTTGATAGATCAATAGGTCACTGTAAACTTGCCTCTAAGTGGGTAGAATGTAGAAACTGGGTTTGAGGTAGAGGAGAAGAGGGGAGAGTTGATAGGAATGTGGGAGAATAGTTCTTGGTTCAATTATATTTGATAAGAATGAGACCTACAAGGGATTGAAACTTAGTTCTGAAAGTAAGAAGGCATTATGTAAAGGTCTACCAGGAAAACTAACCCCTTGGATCTCTGAGTCAGTAAAAAGATGGTATAATTTTAGGAACATTGTATTTTTAAAAAAGGAAGCTAAGCATATTTTTAAAATAGTTTTCTCAGGGCATAAAATGCCCAATTAAATGTAGCAGCTAAAATAGAATTAACATTATTTCAAAGTTATTATTTCACAAAAAGGATAAAAAGGGAAGCAAATATGACTATATTGATAGTTCTTTCAAAGTTCTAGCACAGGTGAAATAGCCAGAATTGCCTCCTTTTGTAATGTAAAATTCTCAGTGTACTTGCATTCAAAGTGTAATGTGCAGGGGGTGTAACTGTAATGCTTTTGATTAAACAGGTCTGCAACAAGATCTTGAACACAATGTTATTTAAACAAACAGATAACTAACTAGATAACTCATTGGATCTGCTATTAACTAATGGCTGAATAACAAAATAGAACAGACTTGGTAAATAAGTTTGCAAAAATTGATAGGACTTATAGCCAAAGGACAAAGCATGATTTAAACTTTCAACCATGAAAGGCAGGCTCTGGAGATATTAAGTTTTCTGTGGAAGTGATATTGGTGACTGCTGGATGGGAGAGGTGGTGGAAACAAAGGGAACTAGTCTTAGGGTGGAGAAAAAATACCACTAGCATAGAGGACCACACCAATGAAAGAAGCAATAAATGTCAATCTATTGTGACTCCTTGATTAGATAAATTGACCAACCCTAGAGGATTTGGTAATTTTTTTATTGATATCGCCAATTCTAGTAGCTGACAAAAATGAAAAATGAGAATTTTGTTTCTAGACTACTCTAATTAGGGTGCAGGCTGAGCAAGTAACAATTTACAACTGAATTAAGTGTCCTACAACCAATGTGGAACCATGACTTGGACACTTAAGGACCACAGTATTTGCTTTAATCTTATTCCCAAGATAACTAAACGTCACCAAATCCAACAGAATAGATTTATTATCAATGCTGGCAGTAACACATTATTGCTCAAATTGAAAGTACCCAACATCAATTATACAGGTCAAAAACATACAATAGATAATGAACAAAACAGAAAAAGCATTTACATAGCAACACACAGAAAAATGCTGGAGAAACTCCCATCAGGCAGCATCTATGGAAACAAATAAAAAGTTGATGTTTCAGGCCAAGACCCTTCCTCAGGACTCAGTTTTTATGTACTTGTTGAAACTTTTGAAGCCGAAATCATTTATTGTTAACAAACATTAACAGACAACAATGGTTCATTAATTTTCTTTCATTGCTCCACACTATACCACAGTTCATGCTACTTCTAAAGGCCACAGATTGTTGAAACTATACTTGGAATTTGCCAAATACAAACAACACCTGTTGTCTTCAAATCCCAACACACCAGAGGATGCAAAATGCCAAATATACTATTGAATATCAAAGTAATCAGCATCAAAAGTTTACATTAAGTATAAAAATTACCATTAAATGTGTCTTGCTGTGAACTTACAATTTTTTCAAGATATCTACCCATCCCCATTATGATGCAGAGTAGAAAGCAAATTAAGTACATCAGATTCAAGATCTAGAAGTTTTTCCAATGGTGTGAAAAAAAGTAGACTTTCATCGTATCAACCTGAAATATCAAACGTAAGCCTCAGTTATGAAAGGCAATAACCACTTGGGCATTGTTTTTCTTCTGTAACTGATTGTTCAGCACCATCTTTACACATGCACAGTTGTAATCTTGTTTTATGAATAACAATTCATTAAACACAAGTTCAAACTATACATTACTTATGTAACCATTAGTATTTTATTTCTTATAGCAGAGTTATTGCGCTTAACATATATTTAATTTTGTATTTTATCCTCACAAACTTTAGAGCTATGCATTCAAAGGTAGTAGATGATATGATGAAATTGTTATGTGTGCCTACTTGCTTGTGTTATTAGGACTTTCAATTGAATCAGAAAATGACGATAGTGTTAACTTAATTTGGTCATGTTCTCATTTTGAGTTTAACACTAATATATAAATTAGATTAAATATTGATGTAGTACTTATTTAAAATATACTTCAATTTAATTCATTCAATGTAAAGCCACTTTGTTGCCAGTGCCAACTTTATGATGAGACATGGTCAAAATGGGCAAGTTGGTCTAAAGAGCCTGTCTTCTGTGCTGTACAGCTCTATGACTGTGAAACATTAAAGTAAAACCACAACTACTTATTCAGGTACATGAAGAAGTTTTGATAAGCTATTTAAATTATACTTCATCTGTTTTGCTGACCAATTTATCCTAACCAACATCAGTTGACCAGAATGACCCAGAATTTGTAGATGCAATGATGGTAACATTGACCATTATTCTTTTGTAAATCTGACAGCAACCTTTTCTCCATTAAACATGAAAATGTGGAAATTAATGCCAGTGATATCCTACTCCTCTACAAATATAATGTTGCACTTCAATATCCAGATGCAATGAATACAAAATCAGATTTCACTTGGAGATTGAGAGAAAAAACCTGGAGGCCCAGAGGAAATGATCAAGCAAACTGACTTTGTAAAAGAATTTTACAAGTCCAGCAGTTCAAAGGCAGAAAGCACTGTGATTGATAACAAAACATACTGATGCAATTGTGAAGAACGCACACTAGTGGCTATACATTATTGGGTGTTTGAGGAGATTTGCTATGTCACTAAAGACTAGCAAATTTCTACAGATGTAGCATGGAGAGCATTTGGACTGGTTTTAACACTGTCCGGTATGAAGGCTCCAAGATTGAAAGAAAATCTGCAGAGGTTTGTCAATTTAGCCAGCTCCATTCTGAGCAAACTAGCCTCCATACCTTTGAGAACATCTTCAAAATGTAGTGCTTCAAAAATGTAGTGCATCCATCCTTAAGGACTGTCATCATCCAGGACATGCCTTCTTCTCATACTACCATCAGGAAGGAGATACAGGAGCCTGAGGCCATATCTTAGATACAGCTTCTTCCCCGCCACCATCAGTTTTCTGAACAGTCCATGAACCCATAAACATTACCTCACTACTTTGTTCTCTTTTCGTGCTTTTTAAAAATATATTTCCTATTGCAACGCAGTAATTTTTATCTATTGCACTGTAGTGCTGCCGCAAATCAGCATATTTCATGACCTATGTCACTGATAATAAATCTGATTCTGAAATTGAATCAGAGGGAAATGTCCAAAAGTAAACTGGACAGAGTCACAATGGGATGTATATGAAGATGCTGTGCTGTGCTGTAATATTCCAAGCTCTATATTCACTCAGGACATTGAGTAAGTCAAACCAATGGGAGATATCATGATTAATTATGGATGCAAAAATAATTCATCTAACTAATTCAGTTCGGAATGCAGTAGCATGATATAGATTGTCTTTTGACAAGGCAGATTTGAGCAGTGCCACTTCAACCGTACAATAGAGTATTCACAGAAGAGAGCCAGGAGAAATGCAGCTATGCTTGCCTTCACTACCACCACTACCACATATACATGTCCCACCTGCAATAGAGCTTGTGGGTCCAGGACAGGTCTGTATAGTCCTCATAGATCTCACCGTTAAAGGAGTGGATGTTGTCATCGGATTTCATTGGACAACTGAGGAAGAGTGTACTGCCAAAAGTATAGATAACAGAATGGTGGTAACTGCTAGTAGATATTGAGCAAGTGCAAACAGTGGTTTCAACCAGACAGCGGTTGCAATTTCCAAGGCGTATTTTGTTAGAAATATTTGTATTAATTGAGATACTGTGCAGAATAGGCCTTACCGGCCCCTCAAACCAGGCTGTCCAGCAAACCCCAGATTTAACCTGAGCTAATCACAGGACAGTTTACAACAATCAATTAACCTGCCACCAGTAGGTCTTTGGTAGGAATCCCACTGCAGTCACATGGAGAATGTATAAACTCCTTACAGGCAGCGGCAGAAATTGAACCTGGGCCCCCTAAACTGTAAAGCTTTGTGCTAACCACTACTACTGTGCTGCCCCAGCTTTGCTGTGTTGGGCAAAGCAGCACCATTAGTATACTACAGTAAATTTCAATCCTCCCCCAGGCCCTTTAATATCACCACGGATATTTGCTGCAGAATAATTCTAAAAGGGAGATAAAAGCAAACACCATCACAGCGACACTTTTGAAATAATTAATTGTTTACTGTTTGTGCTAATTATATTAACACACGCAGAACTGCGTAAATTCCAAAATCTGATTGGATTATTCATTATCATTCAAAAATACCAGAATCCGGGGTTCAGCATCCTTTGTTGCCTCTGCTGCTTACCGTTGACGTCAAGCTACAAAAAGTTATTTTAAATATACATAGAAATATGCGGCCTAAAAGTCATGTGTGCCGTGAATATTGAAGAATGTCAGTAGAAAAGTCCAAGGAGTTGCTTTAGATTAACCAATTCTTTGTGAGTACAAGTATAAATTTTAAAATAGCAGTACTAAGAATGACATCTCTAAATGTTGGAGGAACTCGGCAGGTCAGACAGCATCCATGGCAATGAACAAACAATGGACGTTTCAGGCCGAGACATTCCTTCACGATACCTTCGTGGCTGGAAATAGCCACTGTTTATTCATTTCCATGGATGCTGCCTGACCTGCCGAGTTCCTCCAGCATTTTGTGCGTGTTACTCGAAGAATTCTCAGCATCTGCAGATTCCCTCGTGCTTATTTCTATAAGTTTCCTTGCTCCATTACTTGATTGCTGAAATTCAAAGTTACTGATTAAAGCGGGTCGTGTTCATACCCTAAGGTATTGAACTTTTCAGTCATTTATTTAGACTGGTATACTAATCTGATAATTAGATTGAAACTCTTGGCTAGCCTTCAATAGTAGTTCGGCAGAAATGTCTCCGTCAAACTTACACATTATACATTAGAAACATATTGCATGAATAATTCAAATGACAGATGTACAAAATTATATAATTCCATTGATGTCTAATGTTTTACAAACATTTCAAATGGCGAGAAAATAAAACGTTATGATACAAAATAAAATTTGAGCGCTAAAACAGGACCACGGGTTTACGGAAGTTCTTTGCACAAAAATACATAATTCTGACTACACATTTGGTATCACATTAAATAATTAATAATCTATTATAGCATTTGTCTTAAACAAAACTGAATTAAAGATTTTTGAAACCACGCGTTCTTCAGTTCGTTACATTTGTAAACTGATGAAACCGACTTGTTAGAAGAATACGAGTCCGGGGAGGGGATGTTAAATTGCACCGACAACGCGTTTACAATGAGAAATTTAGAACTGAAATGTAACAAATTAATAGATAACCCATTGTGTTAGAATGTACAGCAAAATAAACTGTGAATATTTCTTGTAATTTCAATCTAATATAATCATACGTTACGTCGCTTTGTAAACACTGCAGAGCGTCTCAGTAACCCCTTCCCCCAATTCTGTCAGCCTTTCCTCCCCCAACTTGATCATTCTTCCTAATTGAGTCTTTCGGATGAAACTAATTTTAAGACTTCATTTGAAGTCACGGGACGTCTCACTCCATTATGGCTGTTGTCGTATTTTCCAAGGCAAACCTTTCAGTGATTAAGTGCTTTCGTCAAGTCGTTCGAAATGTACTAGAAGCAAATTTATTACCGTTTGGAGTCAATCTGTCAGGTTCAAAACACTAAACTACTCGCTTCCGCACAGCTATTCATCCGCCACGCATTGTGAAAAAATATCGACTCAATGTACTGCACATATAACAAACTATATACTTCTGGCATTTTTTATCCAAGTTAAATGGGGTTCAAACTTAAATATATACAGTAAATTGTTCATAACGGATTGCCCTGAAAAGTAAACCTTCATATCAAAAGGTCGGTTTTACAAATTAGTAGGCTAGAAAATGTTGACAAAATCTGATCAAGATGTGCCGATCTCCATCATCTGCGATATTGCTTTTGTGTAAATGTTAATTCACGGAAGTTGAGTAGCAACCGAATCATTGTGGCGGGATGTTTCAGGCTAAATGTGTCACCGTGTTTTGATGAAGGGAATGATTAGTTTGATGGTCAATCGTTAAAAGATCTGACAGTAAATTGAAAGCAGAATCATCCGTTACATTGTGAAAACAGAAACTATAAACGTTGTCGAATTGATGCTTGGATTGAATATCTCAAATCATTGTGAATAATGAAGAATCTCGGATTTTCAACGCTTCTGGAATACTTAGTTAAATATTTCAAGAAGTATTGCACAATATGACTGAAGCTAAACACATCCCAGTAACAGAATGTTAAAAGGCCAGATGTGTATATAAATTTCAAAACCATCAGCTTTGTAAACTTTCACCATACTCAAATGCTACATGAACTGTTCTGTGACTTGCATAAAAAGACTGATAATATGCACAAGCAATGTCCAACGAACATTCTGAGCGAGTAAATGCTAGATATTTGATTAAATATTGGTCCGATCAAACTTAAAAACAAATATTTATGCTCGAATAACCATTCACAATTCGAGATCTTCGACTTTAATAGACGCTAAATTTAAAGGTTGGTGGTTTAATAGCAGTTTTATTTTCAATCTGGGTTTCAATATTACTACCTTTACAAACATGAACAGGGAGCATATATTCTTGGTAAAACTGTATAGAAAGGGGAGGTTTATAGGAAGCTTCTCCGTTTCACTTTCTACATACCAAATAAGGACGATTATTGCAAGCATTTTCTATATCGCTTGACACGATATATTTACGAAATGCTTTCAAAAGATAAAATTTGATTGAAGAGTTGTAAAGGGCTGGAACAATATTTGGTACCACCACCCTCGCCCCTCTAATCTCTCTACGCACAAAATAAATTCTAAAAATTGATTGAGTTTAAAATTTCGGAAATGCTGCCTAAACGGTATAGCAATTTTGTCAGTCAGGACCAAATCATTAATGCAACTCGATCCTTTTCCCAACCAACATTTTAATCGAAATTTTACGTGACTTCGTTCATCTCAATTTCCACATTTCCTGCAAACATTTAGGTGACATTTGTTGCTATATTTGACAAATAGAAACAAGCCAAATGTTAAACAGCCGCAACAGATCAGGCAGGATCTATGGAGATCAATGAGAAATGATCACCTGGTTTATATTCCAGGTGATCATTTCTCAGAGCCAAAACGTAAACTCTATTTCTCTCCTGGCGCAGCAGAACGTGCTGAGTATTTCTCTGCTTGTGTTTCAGATTTCCAGCAACTCAACTACAGTTATTTTGTTTTTCGAACATATCGGCTAAGTTGCTAATCGACTGTCATTCAATTCAATAATATTAAGGTGGACGGAATGCAGTTTGTGGCATTAACATTTTACTGAGTGCATAATATCAGGCCCGCAAAAGTGCTTCTGAACGTAAACCCTAAGATTTCAACGGTAGTGAAACTCGAAATATTCTATTAAATTCGTTGCTACCACCCGCTACAGCTTGTGTTCGAAGTTAACACTTGCATGAACAAATTAGACGGAACACTTCTTATGATGTGGCGTCACAGGACCACCAACCAATCGTTCCGGCAGTATGTCTATTTTATTTTAATATGGTCTCTGTCCAATGGGAAATTGTGGGCGGCAACTAAGAACTTGGCAGCACAATTCTTCGCAGAGTATGTTTCCTCTCTCATCTCTCGTTTTTTTTTTGCGCGTCTCTTTCCAACCCTGCCTCTCTCACCCGCCGGCTCAAAAAACTGTTCTGTAAACTCCCACAGAAATTACAGAATGGACAGTCCGTTCACGCTAAAGAATAAAACCCCTGAAGTTGCAGGAAATTGCGCTTATGTTCAATTACATTAACAACGTGACACCCTCGCGTGGCGAAATATACTAAATGATTCGATCATGGAGAGAGGGGCTTCTCTTGGATTATACCGGTGTGGTGTGTTACTGATGGCAATTCTAACAGCATTTCCATGCTATTGTCACGGAAATTGGATGTAAGTAAAGCTTAATACTTGAAAGCGTTAGATGCCAATTTATTTGCGGCGTACAGTTAATTGATGGTGATGTACTTTTTCTACATCCTCGCGACAGGTGGCTAGGATCCACAGCCAGTGGAGTTACAGAGAAGATGGGATGTCTAGGTTTGCCGCTTTCAAACAAACAGAAAGATCTATGCAAAAGGAAACCCAGTCTTTTGCCAGCCATTAAAGAAGGAGCTCGCACTGGTATTTATGAATGCCAACGTCAGTTTAAACACGAAAGGTGGAATTGTTCTATCACTGATGATTACTCTGTGTTTGGCTATGAGTTAACCAGCGGTAAGTCAAGAACGCAACTTCTTAAATTAATTCTCTAATCCAAATGTAAAGCTATTACTTCGGATCTACAGCTTCGGGCGTATTATTAGATGACAACGAGTGCACAAACACACCTTTAGTATTTCTATTTTCTAACTAAATCTCAAGCAGTTGCTGTATTCGATGTAAATATTATGATAATTTAAAGTCTAACAATGCAAGTTAATATATTGATTCGACTGCACCGTGAAATCGCAAATAAGCGACTGGATAGCTTATAGACTCTTCTGCGGGTTATTGTATCCATGTGAGTTCCGTTAACTTTTTTCAGCAAGTTTGTTAAAGTTAGAGGGTATTTGGTAAAATAGAGCGTTTCCTAACATGACAAAAATGTGAGGATGACGCTGAATTTTAATGAGGAAAAATAGCCGGAACAATAACATTCAATTTTAACAAGAAACAATGTTAAACTAATACCTAGTCATTCGCGGGGTTAAATAACTTATAGTACAGGTTATCATTTATTGAAACGAGTGTCTTTGGACGGTAAACTTGTAATTTACTAAAGTAAATTCAGGCATTGAGTTTTTACATGCATTTAACGGCAGCACGTTTCTCTGATGCATTAATGTTTGACTATAACATAGAATCGTAGCTTTTAAGGGGATCAAGGAATGTCGGACAGATAGCAATCGCGGGTTTTGTTAAAACGGTTTTGTTAATTTGCTAGGTTACAACAACAAAAAATTCCTTCATGTCGGCCACGGTCTCACCTAATGGCTGCATTTCTGTGCGCGGTTCATTGCACAGCCCGCAGCAGGGGAAAAGGAATAATGGACATTCACGCTAAAAGTATTTGATTCCTATCTATACAGCATTGTGTGTGCAGTTTGCACAGGAAGCAAGTCGACCATATTTCAGTGAAATGGAAATTAAGATTTCCATTTCACTGAAGTCCTTTAGTACTCGCCGCTCACTTGCTCGTCTACCTTTAAACGCAAGCCGGTCCCATAAAGGAAGGCGATAAGAATTTATCGTTTGTTAAATATTCATTCATGAAAAGACCTCTACCTACTCTACGCATAAAGCAATGAGTTCTTGGGTCCCTGTGTGGTTGTTGAAGTGTTGACTCTCGGCTCCAGACTGGCGCCACAACGCGGGAATAAGGGACTACACCGAGCGAAATTACTGCCACAACTTCCAGCGACCGTGGATAGTCACTTTCGGGATAGTTTCAAAAAAGTGTGGTTTCAAAATATTTTCAGAGTTAATGTCATTTTACTGCGTTTACTCTTCAATTTGTAGGATATTATCTGTGCATTCACTGCAGTGTCAAATACCGCAATATAAGCTAATATAAGACGCTAAAAATAAAAGAACACTCTTTTTACGCTTAGTAGGTCAACTTGCCTCTCTTTGCGGATGCTGTTTGTCCTGCTGAGTATTTCCAGCATTTGGTGCGAATCCCTCCGGTTCTGTTGCCATTCTTCCTTTCACACTTGCTGCACAGAGGGACGGGGTCGGGTGGGACTTGCTCCGTGTGGTAATGCCCAGTCTCTCTCTGCAGGTACTAAGGAGAGTGCCTTCATTCAGGCGGTAATGGCGGCGGGGCTCGTGCACGCGGTGACGCGGGCCTGCAGCGCGGGAAACCTGACCGAGTGCTCGTGTGACCGGAGCCTTCGGACCGGTGGCTCGGCCAACGAGGGCTGGCACTGGGGCGGCTGCTCCGACGATCTGCAGTACGGCATGGCGCTCAGCAGGAAGTTCGTCCACACCAGCAGCAAACCGGTGGCCGGAGAACTCGGAGCAGACAAAGAAGCGTGGGCGACCATGATCCAGCACAATAACGAGGCGGGTCGACAGGTGAGAGAGTGGGGTGGAATGAGATCTGGGTCTAATTCGCCTAAACCGTCAGGTAAATCCAAATGGTCACTGTGCTGGAAACATTCAGCCGGCCAGCCAGTGTTGGGTGGTTTCTGCGATTATGTGTCTTGATGTAATAGTGGCAAAGCTAAAAGTCATTCAAAATGGAGATAGAAGGGAAATTCCCCTATCAATCAAACTTGATATCCAAACATTTGTAAATTGCAGATGATGGAAATCTAAAATAAAAATAGTGAAGGCATATCACAGGAAACGGTTCACGTTTCAGGTGGACAGACTTTTAGCATATAAGCAATTGTTTTCCACTGTGCAGGAGAAATTTTAGTTTTTTTTAATGGGACAATTTGCTGTAGCTTCTGCTTCTTCTCTTTAAATAGTCTCCTTTTTCTAAATAAATTGACTTGTGTACAATTAACTATTTGCTGTACCATGCTCAGATCTGCCTCTAACTCAGTGGTTGACCTAGTGTTTCCAGTAAATGTTCTGTGCTTTGAATTGTCGTTGCTACCAAGCAGGGGACTGCTAGGATAAGAACATAATTGTTAACAGTTTCACATCAGTACAGTTTGAACCCTTGGGTTGGTATCACAAGGTTGCTTTGTGTTCTGAGGTGGGTCATAAGTCACAAGATATTTGAATTCAGCGACATGTACAGGAATATAGGAGAGGTAGTAGGCCACTCAGCCTCTCAAGCCTGCCACATCATTCAGTGACATTACAGTTGATCAATGCTGGCCTTATCTTCTTCTGTGCAAGAAAAGCTTTTTTAAGTATATAAAGGGTAAAAGACAGTCGAGGGTAGATAAAGAACCAATACAAAATGACGCTGAAGATATTGTAATGAGAGACACAGAGATGGCAGAGGAACTGAATGCATATTTTGCATCAGTTTTCACAGTGGAAGACATCTGCAGTGTACCGGACATTCAAGAGTGTCAGGGAAGTGAAATTTGTGCAGTGAAAATTACAACTGAGAAGCTTAAGGGTCTGAGGGTGGATAAATGTCCTAGACCTGATGGAATGGCCCTCGGGTTCTGAAGGAAGTAGCTGGTGAGATTGCGGGGGGCATTAACAATGATCTTTCATAAATTGATAGATTCTGGCATTGTACCGGATGACTGGGAAATTGCAAATGTTACTCCACTATTTAAGAAGGGTGGGAGGCAGCAGAAAGGAAATTATAGATCTGTTAGCCTGACATCATGGTTGGGAAGTTGTTGGAATCGATTGTTAGGGATGACATTATGGAGTACCTGGAGGCACATGACAAGTTAGGCCAAAGCCAGCATGGTTTCCTTAAAGGAAATTCCTGCCTGACTAACCTACTGCAATTCTTTGAGGAAATTACAAACAGGGTAGACAAAAGAGATGCAGATGTTCGGAAGGCCTTTGACAAGGTGCTGCACATGAGGTTGTTTAGCAAGCTAAGAGCCCATGGAATTACAGGAGAGTTACTATTGTGGGTGGAGCATTGGCTGGTCAGCAGAAACCAGAGAGGGGAATAAAGGGATCCTATTCTGCCTGGCTGCCGGTTACCAGTGGAGTTCCACAGGGGTTCGTGTTGGGACTGCTACTTTTTACGATGTACGTCAATGATTTGGACTACAGTATTAATGAATTTGTGGCTAAATTTGCTGATGATACAAAGATAGGTGGAGGAGCGGGTAGTGTTAAGGAAACAGAGAGCCTGCAGAGAGACTTAGATAGTTTAGGGGAATAAGCAAAGAAGTGACAAATGAAATACAATGTTCGAAAGTGTATGGTCATGCACTTTGGTGGAAGAAATAAACAGGCAGACTATTATTTAGATGGGGAGAGAATTCAAAATGCAGAGATACAGAAGGACTTGGGAGTCTTTATGCAAAATACCCTAAAGGTTAACCTCCAGGTTGAGTTGGTGGTGAAGAAGGCGAATGCAATGTTGGCATTCATTTCTAGAGGTATAGAATATAAGATCAGGGAAGTGATGTTGAGGCTCTATAAGGCACCCGTGAGACCACACTTGGGAGTATTGAGTGCAGTTTTGGGCTCCTTATTTTTGGAAGGATATACTGACATTGGAAAGGGTTCAGAGAAGTGATTCCAGGAATGATAGGTTTCCGTATGAGGAACGTCTGGCAGTTCTTGGGCTGTATTCCCTGGAGTTCAGGAGAATGAGGGGGAATCTCATAGAAACATTCCGAATGTTAAAGGACCTGAACAGATTAGATATGGCAAAGTTATTTCCCATGGCATGGGATTCTAGTACAAGAGAGCACGACTTCAGGATTGAAGGACGTCCTTTTAGAACTGAGATGTGGAGAAATTACTTTAGAATAATAGAAAAGTACACACAGTAATAGGCCATTTGGTCCTTCTAGTCTGTGCCAAACCATTTAAATTGCCTACTCCAATTGATCTGCACCCTTACCCCTCCCATCTGTGTATCTATCCAAACTTCTCTTAAGCATTTACATCGAGTTCACATGCACCACTTGTGTTGGCTGCTCATTCCACACTCTCACCACCCTCTGAGTGAAGAAGTTTCTCCATATGTTCCCCTTAAACTTTTCACCATCCACCCTTAACCCATGACCTCTGGTTGTAGTCTCACCCAACCTCAGTGGAAAAAGCCTACTTTCATTTATCCTCTCTATACCCCTCATAATTTTGCATACCTCTATCAAATCTCCTCTCAATCTTATATGTTCCAAGGAATAAATTCCTAAATTATTCAGTCTTTACTTGGGACTCGGGTCCTCCAGACCCAGCAACGTCCTTGTAAATTTTCTCTGTATTTGTTCAGCCTTATTTGCATCTTTTGGGTTGCAAAGTTATTCTGCAGTTCCAAAAGGCATCAGTGAGGCTGCATCTGGAGTACCGTGTACTTTAGTCAGAGTGTGGTAAATCTGTGGAATTTGTTGCCACGAGCGGCTGTGGAGGCCAAGTCATCGGGTGCATTTAAGGCAGAAATAGATAGGCTCTTGATTAGCCAGGGCATAAAAGGATACGGGGTGAAAGCAAGGGAGTGGGGATGACTGTAGGAATTGGATCAGCCCATGATTGAATGGTGGAGCAGACTCGATGGGCAGAATGGCCTGCTTCTGCTCCTATATCTTATGGTCTTAAAAGAAGATTCATTTCAAATATTTATCCATCACCACCTTAAATATGTCTAAGGATCTGACCCATATCTCTACCCCTGGTCCCCATCTTTGTTATTCTCCTACCATTATAATGTAATCATGGGGTTGAGATAAGCAATCAAAATTCTGCAGATTTTTTTATCCTTACTTATATTTGTTCAGTAGATTTTAATAGTTCACAAATTTAGCAAAATACTGGCAGAAGAGAATATGCTGAGACTGTAGTCGTGTTTTTTTATCATTGAAAATAGTGACATGATGTTAAGTTGTTCCTGGCACAGTTGTACTCAATATGTGGTACTTAATCTGTATGGGCAGACATTCACTAAGTACATCTTCAATCACTATTATTATCACATCTGGAATTTTTCCTAATTGTGACATTCAACTTATAGTTAATCTTCATTGATTAAGTTTGGAACTCAGTGTGCTCAGTACAAGGGTGACCATTTTCCAAAGTTGCAAATTTTATTTTTAAAAAAATTGTATCATAACGAGCTGTTCAGAGTATGGTTTGTCATTTTCACATTGACCTCGATTGGTACCCATGTGACATTCCATTTAGTTGACTAAGATGTGATCTAACCCTAAAACACACTATAATCGTGATGTGAAAAGTAATTGTTACTTAACACTAATTATGTAGTTGTCATGTGAATAAAACCGGGTTGCAGATCCCAGCTGATCTGACACTGAAGTTAAAGGTTTGAATACTTTAGTGAAACAAGGGTGATAAATTTACATAAAACTATGATGTTGAGGCCATTACAGAGACAGTGGTCACAACTCTTGATCTTTACCATCGTCTTGGAAAAGGCTAGGAGCAGACTTTATGGGAAAGTATTTAATTGGGGGAGGGCTAATTATGATGCTATTAGGCAGGAACCTGGGAGTACAAATTGGGAACAGATGTTCACAGGGAAATGTGTAATGGTTGTTTAAGAAGTACTTGAATGGGGTTCTGGATAGGATTGTCCTTTTGAGGCAAGGATGGTGGGTTAAGGAACCAGTGTTGACAAGAGAAGTGGAACATTTACTCAAGAGGAAGAAGGAAGCATACTTAAGGTTTAGGGAGCAAAGGTCAGACAGGGTTCCTGAGAGTTATAACATAAACAGGAAGGAGCTTAAGAAGTGACGGGAGAGCTAGACGAGGACATGAGAAGGCCTTGGTGAGTAGGATTAAGGAAAACCCTAAGGCATTCTACATATATGTGAAGAACAGGATGCTTAAAGTGAGGGTAGGATCAATAAGGGTTAAAAGAGGAAATGTGCCTACAGTCGGATGAGGTGTGTGAGGTCCTTAATACTTTGCTCAGTATTCACCAGTGAGAGGGACCTTGATGAATGTGAGGTTAGTGTAGAAAAGTTGGAGTATGGTTAATATTATTCCTTTGTTCAAGAAAAATAATAGGGATAACCCTGGTGATTATAGATCAGTGAGTTGTACATTGATGGTGGGCAAACTGCCGGAGAGGATCCTTAGAGCCAGGATTTCCAAATTTAGAGAATCATAGTCTGATTAGGGATAGTATTCATGGTTTTGTAAGAGGAAGGTTCTACGAGCCAGATTGACTTTTTGAGTAAGTAAAAAAACAAATTAACAGAAGTACAATGGTGAATTTGGTGTATATGAGTTTTAGCAAGGCATTCAACAAGGTTCCACATGGTGGTCTCATTCAGAAAGTCAGGAGGCATGAGATCCATTGAAATTTGGCTGCAAGGATTTGAAACTGGTATCCTCACTTTAGGCACAGGGTGACAGCAGATGGAGGTGGTCTGTGACCAGTGATGTTCCACAGGTATCTTACTAGGATGCCTGCTCTTTGAGATTGTATAAATGACTTGGATGAGGAAGTGGAAGGGTGGATTAGTAAGTTTGCAGATGACATGAAAGTTGATAGTGTTTTGGATAGTTGTCATAGCTTACAATGGGGTATCGTCAGGATGCAGAGCTGGACTATGAAGTGACAGATGGAGTTCAATCTGGAAAAGTGTTAAATGATACACTTCTGGAAGGTTGAACCTGAAGGCACAATACAAGGTTAATGGCAGGATTCTTAGCAATGTGGAGGAACAGGAAGATTTTGGGCCCGTGTTCATAGATCCCTAATTAATAGGATGGTAGGAAGGTGAATGGTGTGTTGGCCTTTGTTAGTCAGGGCATTCAGTTCAAGGGCACAAGGCAATGTTGCAGTTCTATAAAACTCTGATTAGACTGCACTTGGAGTATTGTGCTTGGTTCTGGTTACTATTTTATAGCAAGGATGTGGAAACTTTAGAAAGGGTGCAGAGAAGAGTTAGCAAAATACTGCCTGGATTAGAGAATGTGTCTTGTGAGGAAAGGTTGAACAAGATAAGGCTTTTCACTTTGGCAAGATAGGGCTTTTCTCTATTGATCAAGATGTATAAGATGATGAAGGCATAGACAGAGTGGACAGCCAGCATCTTTTTCCCAAGACAGCAAAAGGCTAATATGAAAGGGCATTACTTTAAGGTGATTGGAGGAAAGTGTAGGGGGATATCTTACTTGCTTAAAACCATCATCTGTACTGGGGCGCTGACAGCAGTTTGACAGAGTCCTCTGTCCTGAGTCAGCATTTAAGTTGCCCCTAGGTGTCTTCTTGATGTATCGTTCCTCTCCCAGGGATGAGGTCTTGGAGTTTCTGTAGCACTGGGTTTTTATGGGATGGGGTTGCTCACTCCATGCCAAACCCTTCTCCTTTCTCAGCCTGACTCGGGACTGTCCATGGTGAAGTTGGGCAGTAGATCAGAGGTAGTTGTTTTTACATGTGATGGTAAATGCATGGAACATTGCCGGCGATGGTGGTAGTTACATTGGGGACATTTAAGAGACTCTTAGGCATATGGATAAAAGAAAAATGAAGGGCTAATTGAAAGGGAAGAGTGAGATAAAAAGATCAGCACAACACCGGGCAAAGGACCTACATTGCCCTGTACTATGTTCTATGTACTTCACTGAGGTTTAGGGTCACAATGGTTCTTGAAACTGATTGCTAGACTCAGCATTGACACAGATTTCAAGGCTTTCTATAAACAATAAACCTAAGAATGACCCCAGAGGCAAAGGACACACTTGAAAGAATGTTTCACAAAGCTTTAATTTACATAGGGTACACTAGAATTCCATCTTGCTGCAAAAGCACACATTACAGCTGTGTAAAATCACTATCCAGACTTGGAAAAATTCCTTCTCCATTTGGGGGAGAAAGTCTCCAGATTACACATTATTGAGGCATCAGTGAAACACAGACAGCTGGTATTTCCAGTTAGGTCTTAAAAGTAATGTACCAGTACTTCATTTTTTTTCTGCTTGATTTAATTAACATGGAATATTTTTCTAAAAAGTCACATTGCCACCATTACATAGAACTGATATAACTGTCTTTATGTCAACAGAAAACATAGCAAATGAGTTTCTGTGGAGAAGTTTACTTAATGTCTGTTATATGTAGATCAGTGCATATTATTCCTTAATTATTCCGTAAGATATAAGAGCAGAATGAGGCCATCTGGCCCATCAAGTCTGCTCTGCCATTCAATCATGACAGATCCATTTTTTTAAAATCTCCTCCTCAACCCCAGTTCCCAGCCTTCTCCCCAAAACCTTTGATGCCATCTCTGATTAAGAGCTCATCAATCTCTGTGTTAAATACACCCAGCGACGTAGTCCCCACAGCTGCCTATGGCAACAAATTCCACAAATTCACCACCCTTTGGCTAAAGAAATTTCTCTACATCTCTGAAAGGGCGCCCCTCTATCCTGAGGCTCTCCCACCATGGGAAACATCCTTTCCACATCTACTCTGTCTAGGCTTTTCAACGTTCGAAAGGTTTCAATGAGATCCCCCCTCATCCTTCCGAATTCCAGCCTGGACTGACACCTTGCCCTACTGTCCTGTTTATTATTTATTGTAATGCCAGTACTGTTTTTGTGCACTTTATGCAGTCCAGTGTAGGTCTGTAGTCTAGTATAGCTTTCTCTGTTTTTTATTACATAGTTCAGTCTAGTTCTTGTACTGTGTCATGTGAACCATGGTCCTGAAAAAAGTCTCATTTTTACTATGCACTGTACCAGCAGTTATGGTTGAAATGACAATAAAAAGTTGACTTGACTTGATTACAGACCCAGAGCTATCAACATTCCTCATATGATAATGCATTCCCATATGGTTGTATATTGAAAAAGGAAAACGCATGTAAGGTTTAATTTATAAGGTTTATACTTACAAACTTAATAAAAGTAGTGTTTTTTTTTGTGGCTGCTATAGGCTGTGTCCAAATTGATGTCCGTGAATTGCCGTTGTCATGGAGTGTCTGGATCATGTGCGGTGAAAACTTGTTGGAAAACCATGTCTTCATTTGATCAAATTGGCCAATACCTGAAAGAGAAATATGAGCACAGTGTCCAAATCCTGGACAAGTCAAAGAAGAAGGCTCGTCGCAAGGACAAGGAGCAGCGGAAAGTGCCAGTGAACAGGGAGGACCTGGTACACATTAAAAAGTCACCCAATTATTGTGTAGAAGATAAAAAGTTAGGCATCCATGGAACTCGGGGGCG
This sequence comes from Hemitrygon akajei, assembly GCF_048418815.1. Taxonomy (NCBI): domain Eukaryota; kingdom Metazoa; phylum Chordata; class Chondrichthyes; order Myliobatiformes; family Dasyatidae; genus Hemitrygon; species Hemitrygon akajei. The sequence continues at coordinate 161,833,535 of NC_133133.1, forward strand.
TGAATGTAACAGAACCTCTCCTGCTTCAGATGGCTGTAACCTGCTGTGCTGCGGACGGGGATATAACACACACGTTGTCCGGCATGTGGAGCGATGTGACTGCAAATTTGTGTGGTGCTGTTACGTGCGCTGTCGGAGATGCGAAACGATGACTGATGTACACACCTGCAAGTAGCTTAAAGTCAAATAGAACAAGGGGAAAGCTTTGCACCAAAGAAGCGTGAGATCTTACTGGTTTTAATGAGCAACTATACAAAGTTGAACAAGCTGTTTGTAAAACATTTGCATGGTCATGACTTTCAGTTGAGTAGAGAATATTTTAAAATATTGCAATTTGTAACTGAGCAAATCCTATGAACAAAAATATAAGACTATCATCGAATAAAGTAATTGCTTTGTCTCAAATTTATAGAAATAAATCAGAAGAAAAGGAACTGAAAGAAAACCGCAGATGGAGTAGCACAAGTACAGGAGTACTAGTGCACAATACTGAATCAGTACTAGTAGATAATACTGAACAAATACAAGCAGCATAAGTACTAGAAAACTAGTACACAATACTGAAATAAACAGCTGCAGATGCTGGAATCTGGAGCCAAAAAAAACTGATCTATCAGGCAGCATCTGTAGAGGCAGAGGGATAGCCAATAGATAGTTCTGAATGGTCAACTTTGCCACTGCCTCCACAGATACTGCCTGACCTGCTGAATCTTCCAGCAGCTCATTTTTTTACTGGAATACTATAAGCCTTTTAGTGGAGATGGAATATAGTAGTATTTTAACATTCCAAATCAAATGTTTGAAAACTTTGTATTTTTACTTAAGTATGGCATAAGTTATATAAAATGACTGCTGTATTTTGTTGAACCATAGAATATGTTCAAAACCACAGAAGTAGCATTGTCTGAAGTTGAAATATAATATTGACTTCTTGAAGATAAAATCTTCTAAATTACTGATCACTGATGAAAATGGAAACATTGAGACACTGTATTTCAGTTGCATGGCAACAGTGTATCTAAAACTATAATACTTACAAAGTAAAATAATTTAATTTACTAGGGTGTGTTCTAAAGTATAGTGGTTCACACCTTAGGAAAATATATGTACAGAGAATTTTAATTTCGGATGACAAGCATTCTAACAGCTTAATATGTGTAAATATTTAACTTATGCAAAATGTGTAAAAGGTCAGCCATAATCTCACTGTATAAATTGTAATTATCAAAGTTGTGCTATGTTATGTATAAAATGCAGTTGAGAATTGAAAACATTTAAAATGTTTCTTATTGTTTTTGATATCTAAGGTTACCGACGAAAATGTCAGTTTTGGAGTTTTATTTTAGATACATGCATTTCTTGCAGAAAATATCCTTAAAAGTGGAAAATAAGTTTTTTTTTGTTAGAACAAATGCATTTTTAAAGTTACCTTTTCTAAAATTCTGAATTTTTACTTAACTTCTCCTAAATCTCTCGTTTCAATAGGGATGGTGAGCTGTGAAAAATAACATGACAGTGAAAAATACCACAAGTCCATTATTTATAAGGGTTTTAGTTTATTGATGACCTTGAGGGGTCATAGGTCTTAGCCTGATTTGATGCAAAGATGAAAACACAAGTAAATATAATCTATTTAGAATCAAATAAAGTTTGATATTTGCCTCCTTAGTGAATTTATTCCCACTTGAAAGTTTGAGACTGTTATGTTAACATTTAGGCTTCAATTTAATATAGTTAAATTGGCTCATGATCCAAGCAGAAAAAAAATGTACAACATTCATGCAATTGAGTATCATAAATTTATATGAAAGTAGATTGTCAAAAAATAAATGAGAACAACTCTCCCCTTGGATACTCTTGGCATCTGCTTCTGTGTGTGTCTAGTTAAGTGCGGTGTTTTATCATCCCTCTTTAGCTTTGTAACTAACAACTCAACATCTTCAGAATAGCACAAAACAGGAAACCCAAAATCTCTACATTGCACACTTAAAAACAGCCAAGTAAATGATAAGTGTTATTGTTTAGGCAATTCCTTGGAAACTGTCTACTCACAAATAAGGCTTTAAAACTGATCCATCCTCTATGTAAAATTTCACCTCATAATAAAATTGGTTACACTCTCGATCAGTGTGGCAGTTATAAAGTATAATCTTTTAATTTAATTGTGTCTATATGATACTTGGTTTATTATTGTCACGTACTGAAATACTACAGGAAAACTTGTTTTGCATATTGTTCATACAGATCAAATGATTACACAGTGACCAGGTAGAACAAGGTAAAACAGTAACAATGCAGAATAAAGCATAGCAGCTACTGTGAACGTGCAGGTAAACAGTAAGGTGCAAGATCATAATGTAGATTGTGCAGTCAAGAGTCAATCAGATCATACTAGGGCCTTGCAACAGCAAGATAGAAGCTGCCCTTAAACCTGGTAGCACATGGTTTCAGACTTTTGTATCTTTTGCCTGATGGAAGTGGGAGAAGAGAGAACAGCTGGAGTGTGTTATCAAAGTGCCGTTCAGTCCTTTCAAAATTAGAATGATAGTAAACTAAGGAAAATGGAAATAAAATTTGGAGACTATAAATAATGTACAAATTCTGTAAAGGGAAATATAATAGCAACATCAAAATAGTTCACATAGTTAAATGAATTTAACAATAGTCTGAAATATTTTTCCACCAATTTGCAGTGAGTGAGACATCTATTATAAAGCTTGTAATAAATCTTTTATTGTATTCGATATATTCTTTGAACTAAAGCTAAATCCTTTCTGCTTCTTCTGATGCGTTAATGGGAATCATTTGATAGTATAGTTGCTTCTGGGCTGAAGTTTGTGGCATCAGGTCCTACTCCAACACATAAATCTGGTGAATCATTTCCAGTGAAGAGCTGAGACACTGTCAGAGGTCTTGTCTTCTGGATGAAATGTTAAACCATGACCCTAGCTGACTCCTGCGTAGGCACAAGGGATCCCAAGTCTTGATTTCACAGAAAAGCAAGGATTCTTAATGTTCTGGTCAAAACATTAAAAATCACTGCTACCGTGTTTTCTAGATCATAACTGTGACTACTCTTAAAAAGTATTTAACTGTGAAGTATTATGTCATGTCCAAAGGTTGTAAAGTGCTCTTAATAAATTTGCCTTTTTTTTTGGTTTAGATTATTTAATTGCATCAATCATTATATACACTAACCATAAACTTCCCTAGGGAAATCAGCAGTGTTAAATTATACTCTTGACTCAAGCTTGGTAGATGTCAAGAGATGAGTCACTCTTACAAAGTGCTTAGCCCAGACCTGATCTTGTTTATGTGACTGATGTTGAGTTTCAGGACATTGGCAGCAGAGGCTCAGCGATGGTAATGTCTCTGAATTTTAAGGCTAGGTAGTTGTAATCCCTTGTTGGAGATGACCATTACCTGAACATTTTGTGATGCAAATTTTACCTGCCAATTACCAGCTCATGCCTAAATATTATATAGGTCTAGCTGCATGCAGTCATCAACTGTTTCATTTGTTGACAAGTTGCAAATGGAATTTAAAATTGGGTAATCATCAACAAACATCCGCACTTCTACCCTTACAACGGAAAAATGTTATTGCCAAAGTAAACAAAACTGGTTGGGCCTAGGACTCTGGAATGTTCCCTGTTTAGTGATTAGGCAATCTAGTGAAAAAAAGTCATGACCATTTGTAATAAAAGTTATGTAATTAGACACCAACTTGAAAAGTATAATAGTATTATTGCATAGGCAGGTTCACTTTATGTAACAAAAATAGAAAATGCTGGAAACACTCAGTGACTCAGGCAAGATCCGTGGATAGAGAATCAGAGATAATGTTTCAGGTTGAAGATTTTTCTTTAGCATTGGAAAAGGAAGACAACATGTTAATTTTAAGATGTAGAGAAGTTGAGGGAGGGACAATAAGACAAAGGGATAGAATGTGCTCAAAATTGCCATGGGGAGAAGTTAATAAAGACAAACAGAGGGAGACAGTACAAATGCTGTGAAATGTGGGAAGTTAAGTCAAGTCACTTTTTATTGTCATTTTGACCATAACTGCTGGTACAGTACACAGTAAAAATGAGACAACATTTTTCAGGACCATGGTGCTACATGAACAATACAAAAACTATACTTTGTCACCAAACAATTGATACTAGAGTGTACAATCATCACAGTGATATTTGTTTCTGCGCTTCACGCTCCCTGAAGTACAAATCGAAGTAAATATAATAAAAATTTAAATTATAAATCATAATTAGAAAATAGAAAAGGGAAAGTAAGGTAGTGCAAGTCAGGTCCAGATATTTAGAAGGTACGGCCCAGATCCGGGTCCTGAACTACGTAAACCAACACAAAAACTACACTAGACTACAGACCTACTCAGGACTGCGTAAAGTTCACAGAATAGTGCAGGCATTACAATAAATAATAGGCACAGCAGAGGGCAGTAGGTTGGTAGTCCTATGGCTTGGATGTAGTTAGAGGAATAAAGCAAAGGAATGTAAAAGCTGAAAAATGCAGGGCTGTAGGAAATGTCCAATGGGTTATACCATGCTGGAAGAAAGTTAAAAAATGAGTCAATATTACAGATGAATGACTTATTGCTGAATTTGGCCAATTCCATCAGAGACAGTGAAAGGGAGTTACCTGAAGCTGTTGAATTTGATTTTGGATCTGAAAGGCTGCGATACACCCAGAACAAAGATAACAACTGTTCCTCAAGGTTATGTTTGACCTTGTTATAATCATGCTGGAGGCCACTGGATTAAAAGTGAAGTGAAAAATTAAAGTGGGAGGCTACAGAAAACTCAGAAATGCCCCGAGGACTAAATGTGGGTCACCCGGTCTGATTTCTCCAGAGTCGAGGAGTCTACATTGTAAGTACGAAATATGGTGTAATAAATTGAAAGTGCAGATGAATTATTGCTTCACACAGAAGATAAATTTTTAAACTTGTGGGTGACACAAACTTGGCTGTAAAAATGAACTGCAAAAAGGAATAATACACTGACCAGGGAATAAACAGGCTGGAAAGGGCAGACACATAGCAGGTGGAAGTTAATGCAGAGAATTTTGAGGTAATGCCTTTTAGCAGGAAGAGTAAGGGATACAATATAAAGGAAACTATTCTGGAAAGAATGCAGGAGCAGAGATACCCACAGGGTGCATAAAGTGTGCATAAATCACTGAAAGTGGCAGAGCAAGGTAAGAACATAGTTAAAAAGAGACACAATTCTGGGGTTTTATCAACAGACTCAATTGCTGTGTTCAGTTTTGGTTGCCATATAAAGTAAGCATGTCAAGGTATTAGAAGGGATCCAGAAGACATTTGCAGAAATTATTCTTGGAATGAGGAACATTAATGACATAAAATTAGGAGAGTATTGAGCAGAGTGGATACTAGGAGCCTGTTTTTGTTGAAAAAAAGTTTGAGAATTAAAGTGGCAGGTACAAAATAAAGAGGAAGAGAATTGAGAGTAACACGAGGTAAACAATTATTTAAGCAACACAGATCAGTGGCCCCTAAGCAAAGCATGTGCTACCTGGCCGCAAGGAAACAATATAATCTGGCGATATGAAACGATATGAGTCAGCTGCACCTTTCCTCATTCCCTGTCACGCCCACTGTTGAACTTGAACATACGTGAGGTTATTATGCATGCCAAGTCATTTCCCGTGCGAGGTCATCAGTCACCTAAACGCAGTGATACCCTACCACCAGGGATCACTGGTTGGCCTTGGGTAACTGACCGCCTCACGCAGCCGGCAAGAAGTGCCGTTGCTACTGACCTGGAGCGCGGACAGATGGGCGCCGCCTCTAAACCTGTTTAGCACACCAAACGTTCGTGGGGAACCTGGTGCTAAAATATTCACAGATGACCTAATTTGGGCTCAGGGTTTCGTAAGTAACAGAGCAGCTACCTCGCTGCGATCTACTGAAAGTCATAACCTCGAGCCAAACATTTGTCGGCCGAGAGATCCTACCTACTTACACGGGGAGGTGGGCACACGCCTTGTCACGCTGCTTGCTCGGTTGGTCGCTCTCTCCAGACTGCGACCACCGCAGCCCTGGTACGGGGACCTCCAGCCCTTACCTTGTCCTCTCACTGGTGTGTTGCAATGATTTTATATGTTCATATGAGGAAAATATGCGCTGTGTGTTTAAGATCCAAACGTTACTTAAAATGTTATGATGCTATTTACTTATAAGTGAGTTATAATTGACTTATCACTATATTCATGGGAGGAAAATATAAGCTGTGTGTTTAATATTATATTTGTTTAGAAATGAAATTGAGTGTATTAGCCACTTATAAGTGACTTATAGTTGACTTATCACTTATAATATAGGTCCTATATTCCGGTTGTGAACAACCACACTCCCCTTCCCCCCCCCCCCCCCCCCCCATCGGTTGGTCCACAAGAATATTGTCAATATTAAACCAGTTCGCAATGCAAAAAGGTTGGTGACCCCTGACAAAGATGACCTCTGGAATGTATGCCTGCAAATGCTGTGGCCAGTTCCATTGTGGCTTTCAAGAAGGAATTGGATAAATAGTGAAAAAATATTTGGAAAGCAACAGAAAAGAGTAAGTGTGCTATAAAGTCAGCAAATATCTGATGGACCCAAGGACCTTTTTCTCTCCTGAAACCATTATATGATACAATGACTGAAGCAGAAAACCCTGAGGTGTCTGAATTGGGTGAGTGTGGAGAAAATGTTTCCTTTTGTGGGACAATCTACAACTATTGGTCATTGTTTAACATGAAGGAATTAAGAAATTAGAAGTAATTATTTTCACTTACAGCACTATCAGCTTTTCAAGCTGTTTCAACACAGTGCCTTGAAATAGAATTTAGCCCCCACAACTATTTTCACATTTTATTGTCTCATTTTCTAGATTTAAAACATAGTGAAGTGGGATTTTTTGAGCTAACCTACAAAATATTTTGAAGTATGTCAAAAGAAAAATTACAAAACCTGTCAATAATTTACTAAGAATTAAAAACCAAAATCAAAACCTAAAAGGATTTGTCCCCTTTGTAATTACTATACCAATTTTCCTCAGGTGCAAAACTGTATGTTACCATAGAAAACTGGAAAATCACCTGAATAAATACCCCTCTCTCTGTAAGGTCCAACAGTATGGTAGATTTTCAACAGATCAAACCAAAATGAAGACAAAAAAAAGCATTCAAGACAAGTCAGGGAAATGATAATGGAGAAGCAAAAATCTGGGGAAGGGCACATGACCATCTTAAAAGCACTGAACTCAGTGCAGTCCATCATGAGAAAGCGGAAAATGTGTGAAACCACAGCCATACAGCCTAGATCAGGCCACCTCTACATAGTTGGTAGAGAAGGATGGCACTTGTAAAAGAGGCTACTGTGATGCCAACAGTCACTGAGTGAGCTGCATAAGTCAGTGGTTGCATCTGGAGATGAAGGTCAGGGCTCTACAATCTCTAAGGCCTTGAACAAAATGGACATTTATGGAAGAGTGGCAAGGAAGAAGCCCTGGTTAAAAAAAAGCATATCCTTGCCTGTAAAGACTTTGTAAAGTGTCACTTAGAAGATATGGAAGAAGGTTGTGGTCAGATGAGACTAAAGAGGAACTTTTTGGCCTCAGCACTATGAGGTACATGCAGCATAAATAATACTGTGCATCAGCCAGGTAACACCATCCCCACTATAAAATATGGCTGAGGTAGCATCATGCTATGGGGATGCTTTGCTGCAGCAGGGTCTACAAAGGATTAATGGGAAGATGACTGCAGCTAAATAGAGAGAGATCCTGGATAAAAACTTGCAAGCCTCTGCCAGAAAGCTTAAACTGTAGAGGAAGCTCATCTTTCAGCAGGACAATGACCCAAAGCATACTACCAGAGCAACCATGGAGTGGCTTCAAATGAAGAAAATTGAAGTCCTTGAGCGGCCCATTCAGAGTCCTGTGCTTAACCTGATCAAACATCTCTGGCAAGACATAAAAGTTGTTGTACACCGCCACTCTCCAACTAATCTGATACAGCGTGAGCAATTTTAAATCAAATTAAGTTTATTATTAAAACCATACATAGATACAGCTGAACAAAACAGCGTTCCTCTGGGGCCAAGGTGCAAAACATACAAAATTAGCAAGCAAGCATTCAAACATGGCGAGTAACATAATTCAAAATATTGAGCAAAGAAGCATATTCACTCGAAAAAATATATAGTCTTAAGACCCTAAACGACAATGTCCAGCAATCAATGGTACATTCTCCCAGCAGTGCACTGACACACACAATCTAGTCTGTCATTCCACCATTCGAACGTGGGAGGACAGCACAATGGAGACGCCAGGCTCCAGCCGAGCTCAACCACAATGTAGGGCTTCCACAACTCTCACCTGGTCTGCAGCAGTAACAGAGGAAGAATGGGTCCAGCACATGACACAGCACCACCTCTACTCTCTTAGTTTATGCAGAATCAGCAAATCATCTAAAATTTTGACAAACTTATACAGATGCATGGTGGAGAGTCTACTGACTGGTTGCATCATGGCCTGGTCTGGGAACACCAATTCTCTTGAAAGGAAAAGTCTATAAAAAGTAGTGGGTACAGCTCAGTCCATTACAGGTAAAGCACTCCCCACCATTAAGCACATTTACAAGGAGCACTGTCACAAGAAAGGGGTATCCATTATCAAGAACCCCACCATACTGGCCACGCTCTCTTCTCACTGTTGCAATCAGGAAGAAGGTACGGGAGCCTCAAGTCCCACACCACCCGGTTCAGGAATAGTTAGAACCCCTCAACTAACAGGTTCTAGAACCAGAGGGAATAACTCACCCCAACAATGAACTGATTCCACAACCTATGAACTCACATTTAAGACCCCTAATGCAACTCATTTTCTCAGTATCTATTGCTCATATATTATTATTACTATTACTTTTTTCTCTTTTTTTGTAATTACACAGTTCATTGCCTTTTAGTTGTTTGTATTTGTTGTGTGTGTTTCCATTGATTCTGTTGTATTTCTTTGTACTTACTGTTAATGCCCACAAGAAAATGAATCTTTGGGTGGCATATGGTGACATATATGTACTTTGATAATAAATCTATTTTGAACTTATTTTGAAACTTTTAAGCACATCACAGATGATCTTATTTCTAATATGTTTTCTGGCTGTTTTTATGTTTTGCTTATTGAAAATGCCTTGTAAAATATACATTCTTAACCGGGGTACTCAAGTTTGCATTACGAAATGTATAGTTCTTATTTCATAAGCAGGATTACAGATAATGACTTTTGTTCTTTGATCCTGCAGCCGTAAATAGACTAGATCTAATAATGCAATTGTCAATGCACTAAAGAGACAGTTATTTAGGTGCTATTGTACAACAATGTTCAATTCAAGAACCAAGCAAATCAATAAAATAACAGGTAATGCTAACTTGTAAATGGGAATAATTGAACATTGTCACAAATCTGTAAAATTGTAAAAATATGTAAAACCAGTGTAGGCTATTATTATTTGTATTTATAATGTACATTATTGTACATTGACAAATCATTATTGTGTATATTATTATTTTTTATTTATTATTAGTTAAGTCTGCACACTACTAAGTGTGTTTTTAAATGTTGCTGCTGTAACAAAAGAAGTTCCCACTCAGAATCAATAAAATACTTATTATTAAGTAAATAGAATTCAATAGGAATGTATTCGTAATGTAATGTGAGAAACGTACATAAGGGGAGATTATTTTACATTAATGAATGGTAATTACACAACTGAGATTACGGGTGTTAACAGGCAAAACAGAATACATAAACTTAAAGGCAGATATTCCTAAACTATGATGTTCTTAAGGCCACAGTCTAAATTTACAAATATTTTTGCCAGGAAAGTGTGAGGGAAATGTTGAAGCATTGCCAGTTTTGAAAACAAGCACTATATGTGTCATCACCATATGAAATCTCTTCCAGAAAGAGATGATGTCTCTTAAATTAAGCTGCCCGGTGCTAGCTGGAAATCAAGTCCATGTATTCAAAATTACCAGAATTCTGTTGGAAATAATTAGACCAATGTTTTCCTCTGGTTGGAATTTCAATTTAAAATTACCATTAAGAGAGAAAATGAGATTGTTGCACCCGTTTATTCTGAAACATCCCCCCTCCCAAAGTTTAAGCATATCTAAAATTTGAAACTGAAAAATACACAAAGTTAAAGTGAGACAGAAAGGGGTAGTTGGATTAATTTTAAATTACCTTAAAAAAGAACCTGAACAAAAAATTGCTCTACTTTTCCATAAACATGGATTGGATTTATAAGTACTGTACAGTCACTTAGCAACTTTTATGTTTGGATACCAAAAGAAATTTTTTTTACCAAATCGCAGACCCGAGTCATGCTCATCTTTCATCAGCAGCTCTTCAGAGAACTTTCTCAAAGGTCAGTTCATCTCTCACTTCTATGCCTTTGAACTGTAACCTGGAAGGCAGAAACTAATTAGAAGTCAAATATGAGCATAGCTGTCTATTTGCTCTGCTCCTGCACTCTCCACTGATAAGGGATGGAGCACAAACAGAAATGAGGGCACAAAATAGCACGCTTGATTTGGCCCATTGTATCTTCTAGAATTTCTTTGAAAGCTCATATAAGACTATTCCTAGAAGTAGATGCTGACTTTATATCTGAGTTTTAGATTACTGTTTAACAAATTAAATAACTTGTAACATTTCAAACAACATGCTTGTTTACAATTTTATATTGTATATTTATGCTATGGTATCAGTACTTGCATTAATGACTAAAGAGACATTTTAATAAAAGTAAATTATACAAAATTACATAATTTCTTCCATAGGAAATTATCATATGTATCCTTTGGACAAATAAATTATGATGAAAATGAAAGGAAAAATATATTTTCCCAATGTACTCAACCAATTTGTAAAACACAGATAAGGCTTATATAATAAGACCTATTGAAATATCTTATTTATTTCATTTGGTGATACAGCATGGAATTTGAATTATAGTAATCCCTATTCTAAAATACTGCTGGAATAGAAATATCAATAACAATCTTATCCGAGAATTCACTTTAAAATAGTTGAAATTGCAACCATCCTTTACGACACAAGAAAATATGTGACCCTTCAATTATCTGTAAAATTCACCTACTGTTTCACTTCTTTAGTTATACATTGAATAAACAAGCCCTTTGGCCCACCATGTCTATTACCAATACTAATCCCACATACCAGCAGTTGATCTGAGCCTTCTATGCTACAGAGGTTCAAATGCTCTTTGAAGTACTTCATAAATGTCATGACAGTGCCTGCCTCCACCACTTTCTCAGGAAGTGCATTCCAAACTTCAGCCACCCCCTGGGTGAAAAAACATTTCTTATCAAATCCCCTGTAAATCTCTTACTCCTCACCTTAACTTTATGCCCTGTAGTCTTAAAAACAGCTGCCAAAGGGTAACATTTCTAACTATCTACGCCTCCTATCCAGTCTTTGAATTGAAAATATTTTATCCCATTGCATCTTCCCCAATGCAATGGTGTCCTTACTACAATGTGGGAACCAAAACTATATACTGTATTCCAGCAGCTCTGTGAACAAGATGCTTTTCCCATAAAATAACAAAAAAAAATACGCTTTTACAATATGGTGAAATTCACTACAGAAATACAAAACAGGTAAAATCCACCCTGTAGCAGTTTTGTGAACAGAGACTACAACAATGTTAACCCATTTGGGAAATTTACGCCATCTAGTGATAAATGAGCAATAGCATTCTTATGGGAATTTTTTGTGTCTCCCCTGTTGCAAAACACTAAAGTTAAAAGAACAGTTCAGAGGCTGGCTATCTTATGGCAGACAATTCACCTCAGGACATCCATGACCTTTCGAATATTCTATCTTCCTCAAACTGGTTGTCTAATCAAAGCAATTTAACAATGCACAAGGTCACACTGTACTATCATACACTGCCCCCTGAAGGTCACATTGTAAAATACATTGGCCTTTATAAATCAAAGTATTGAGTATAAGAGTTGGAATGTAATGGTGAGGTTGTATAAGACATTAGTGAGACTGAATTTGGAGTATTGTGTGCAGTTTTGGTCACCTAATTACAGGAAGGATATTAATAAGGTTTGAAAGAGTGCAGAGAAGATTTACAAGGATGTTGCCCGGACTTGAGAAACTGAGTTACAGAGAAAGATTGAACAGGTGAGAACTTTATTCCGTGGAGCGTAGGAGAATGAGGGGTGATTTGGTAGAGGTGTATTAAATTATGATGGGTATAGATAGAGTGAATGCAAGCAGGCTTTTTCCACTGAGGTTATGGGAGAGAAAAACCAGAGGTCATGGGTTAAGGGTGAAGGGGGAAAAGTTTAAAGGGAACATTAAGGGGGACTTCTTCACACAGAGAGTGGTGGGAGTGTGGAATGAGCTACCAGATGAAGTGGTGAATGTGGGCTCACTTTTGACATTTAAGAAAAACTTGGACAGGTATCTGGATGAGAGGGGTTTGGAGGGATATGGCCCAAGTGCAGGTCAGTGGGACTAGGCAGAAAAATGGTTCGGCACAGCCAAGAAGGGCCAAAAGGCCTGTTTCTGTGCTGTAATGTTCTATGGTTCTATTACAAGGTTACATTTAAAAACTAATTGAAATTTGCAGGTTCAAAATCTTAATACTTAATTTGCGCAAGCATAAGTGATTGCAGTCTTCAGTAAACAAGTGTAATGTAAATCTACAGTGCTTGATGTGTGATCAAAAGCAAGAACAGCACATTATTTGAAATTACATTGCAGATAGTATTTTGTTGTATGTTATGGAAAGGTTATATAACCATATAACAATTACAGCACGGAAACAGGCCATCTCGGCCCTTCTAGTCCATGCCGAACATAGAGTAAGGAGCTCTAAGTATTCTTGTTCTGCTTCATGTATAGTGATATTATTGATTGTCTAAAATACATTAGTAGGAGAAGATTAAAAATTACACCTAACCAATTTTCAAGACATTGAACCAAATTTTAGGTTAGACCTGGTGTTTTGTGTTTCAGGATCAGCAATGTCAATATTTATTGTCCTTTGTTAACACACCTCAAGAAGCAAGCCAGCTTCTTGAACATCAGCAGTCCTTCTGGTGATGGTACTCCTATAGTGTTTTTGAGTCGGAAATGCCAGGACTTAGACCCAATGATAATGAAGTAATTGTAATGCATTTTATGGTTTACATGCAGATGGCGGAAAGGCTTTGGAGTACTGAGGGGTGAGTCAGTCACAGTAGACTGCCCAGTCTCTGTAACCACAGTATTTATGTGGCTAGTCAAATTGAGTTTCTGATTAATGGTGACCATTACCCCCCAACCCAACCACTTCCTGGCTTAAAGTATGTTAACATTAGTGGTCTTGGAATGTGTAATGCCAGTAAATGCCAAGGGTAAGTGGTTAGACACTTGTGTTGGAGGTGGTCATTGCTGCTACTACGTTGGAGCAAATGATACTTGCTATTTTTCAGCCCAAAGCTGAATGCTGTCTAGGTTTTGCTGCATTCTGACTTGGACTGCTTCATTTTCTGATGAATTGTGATTGGAATTGAACACTGAGCAATCATAATCATACATTCCCACTTCTGACCTTTTGAAGGAAGGAAAGTCATTGATGAAGGAGTTGAAGATGTGTACAGAGTAAGTCCTAAAGCTGGGATGAGTGACCTCCAATGACAACAACTATTTTCTCTTCTGTAAGTTATGATTCCAATCATTAGAGTGTTTCCCCTCAATCCCTACAGCTTTACCAGAGATTCTTTATGGAACACTTTGCCAAATACTGCATTAATCGCAAGGCAGTGATTTCCATGTCACCTCGGAACGACAGCTCTTTGATTCATCATGTTTGAAACCAGAGCAGTCTTTAAGTCTGGAGCCAAATAGTCCAAGTGAAACTCAAACTGCAGATCAGTTTATTGCTGACAATACCTTCCATCCTTGATTAGGCAGGAATTAGCCAGACTTAACTTTATGAGCAGGATATACTTGAGTAATCTTCCACGTTGTTAGGTAGATGCCTGTTTTGTAACTGTGCTAGGATAGTAGGATATTCTGAAATGCACATCTTCAGCACTTCATTAGTCCAATGGCACATTTAAGTGCTTTCAGCTTTTTCTTGATATAAAAGAGTAATCTTCATTGACCAATCAGCTACTCTGTATTTCACAGCTGAATATGCTTGTGAAAATTACTGTCAAGTTACAACAAAGAGTTTGTCGAGGAATTTTCCAAGCATTACAGTAAAATACCAATTAATTAGGATGCCTACATCATAAAATCACGTTTTTATCAATATCTCTGAGGTAAACATGCCATTTGCAGTGTTGTGATCTTTTATGGATGTTTCCTAATTTAACAACAGTTAATGGTTCATCTCTTTTAAACATAGAGTTTAGAAACATTTTCTGAAACATTTATCTCTAATAATTATCAACATTGACAACATATCCAGGAGGGAAATATTAAAGTTCAAAATGTTACTTTTACATGTTCTAAGTCTTAGTAAAGTTGTTTATCCATTAATATTGAATTTCAATATATCCCTTAACACAATAATTGAGTGTATTTTCAACTTCATAATACATGCCTGACGTCTCAGTACTGCATTTCATAATTTAGAATACCTGCTGTGCTTCGACCCCTGTTCTGCTCACTTTACACTTATGACTGTGAGGCTAAGCACAGCTCCAACACCATATTTACATTTGCTGAGGACACTGCTGTTGCTGGCCAAATCAAAAGTGGTGACAAATCAGCATATAGGAGGGAGTTTGAAAATATGGCTGAGTGTCACAACAACAACAACCCCTCACTCAACGTCAGCAAGAAAAAGGAGCTGATTATTGGCTTTAAGAAAGGAAACTGAAGGTCCATGAGTCAGTCCACATCAGGTAAATGTCATTACAAAGAAAGCACAGCAACACCTTTACTTCCTTAGAAGTTTCAGCATGAAATCTAAAATTTTGAGAAACTTCTATAGATGTGTGGTGGAGAGTATATTGAGTGGTTGCATCACAGCCTCGTATGGAAACGCCAATGCCCCTGAATGGAAAATCCTACAAAACGTAGTGGATACAGTTGAGTCTATCACAGGTAAATCCCTCCACACTACTGAGCACATTTACACGGAGTGCTGTCATGGGAAAGCAACATCCATCATCAAGGACCCCCACCACCCAGGCCATGCTCTCTTCTCACTGCTGCCATCAGGAAAAAGATACAGGAGCCTCAGGACCCACACCACCACATTCAGGAACAGTTATTAACCCTCAGCCATCAGGTTCTTGAACCAGTGAGGATAACTTCACTCGTTCCATCACTGAACTCTTCATCTCTTGTTCTCAATACATATTGCTTATTTATTATTTTTTTCTTTCTTTTGTATTTGCATAGTTGTTTTGTCTTTTGCACTTTGGATGTTTGTTCTTCCTGTTGAGTGAGCTCTTTCATTGATTCCATTATACTTCTTGGATTTACTGAGTATGCCCATAAGAAAATGACTTTCTGGATTGTATATGATAACATATTTGTACTTTCATAAATTTACTTTGAACTGTTAACATAATATTTTGGCAACAACTAGATGGCGCAAAGGACCTGATTTGGAACTGTAGTGTTTTATGACTCTAAAGAAAGTTAGGTGATGAAAATTTGTTCTAATATGGACGAGTTCAGCCAAGCCAATGAATGCATTAGTGGAGGGTAACATCTCCCATATCACGGGTGGTAGGGTCATAGAGAGAAACGATGATATATCTGAGAGCTAACGGTTGTCCTCTCAGTATGTCAAACCACAACATCATCACCTTTGTCAGCAGGTTCAATGACAATATCAAGATTGATTCTTAATGAGCGGAGT
Organism: Hemitrygon akajei; assembly: GCF_048418815.1. Lineage (NCBI taxonomy): Eukaryota > Metazoa > Chordata > Chondrichthyes > Myliobatiformes > Dasyatidae > Hemitrygon > Hemitrygon akajei. Next base: position 161,849,471 of record NC_133133.1, read on the forward strand.
GTAGCATATTCTGAAGTTCCTTCTGCAGATGCTGCCTGACCTGCTGAGTGTTCCCAGCATGTTCTATTTCTATTTCAAATTGCCAGCCTTCGCAACTATTCTAATTTTCATTTACAGATGTGTTGCGTGGTTTTATTCTCAATTCATGTAAACAGGACTTCCCTATGATTAAATGAAATATGTTGCTCCAATGTGAAACAAGCTCTGAAAAAGAGGCTTCTGCTAGAGAAAATCAATTTATAAGCCACAGGAGGACAATAAAGCTAACAGATCTACTTTAGAATTTGGAGTTCATTTTCCTTCTCCTTAATGCTTTCCTAATTCAATGTGTTAAATGGTAGCGTAGCAGTTAGAGCAACACTATTCCAGCTTGGGGCATTGGAGTTCAGAGTTCAATTCCACCACCATCTGTAAGGGTTCTGTAAATTCTCCCTGTGATTGCGTGAGCTTCCTTCGGGTGCTCCAGCTTCCTCCCATAGTCCGAAGACATAACTGTCATACGATAACTGGTCATTGTAAATTCTCCTGCGATTAGTCTGGTGTCAAATAGGTGTGTTGCTAGGCAGTGCACCTTGTTGAGCACCGTAGCTCCAAATAAATAAATAAAATGATTACATTTTAGAGCATGTAACCTTAATTTGGATGTCTATTTGTACTTGGCCTCATCTGGCATTAACAAACTGATAGTCTAACCAGGCATACTGAGAGTTTCATCACATACTTTTCCATGCAAGCATCTCAAGAAATCCAGTTCAACTGAAACATAGAATAACAGAGTCTAATAACACAAGAAGTGTAACACCTTTAATCCAAAAGTCCAAAACCTCTGAAATTTTTTTGAGCGCTGATGTAACATCAAAAATGTAAAATTCCACAAGGCGCTAGTAAGGTTCCCATGTGACATGCAGGTCTCTGCGCACCACAGCCAGTTCTGAGAAGGGACCTCAAATATGTAGTGAGCAGGAGTTAATGAAAAATAGGAAGAAAATAAAAATAAGGGAAAAATGAAGGTCTTGATCATGTATTGAAAGAGTGGACTCATCAGTGTCGGAATGAACATATGGCACTTAACGGTATGCTAATCATGAAGCAAGCAAAAGTCTAACAGAACAAACTGAAAATTGCAGGTAACTGAATATTTAGCAGGCTGGTTGCAGAAATTTAAGAAAAGGCACGACACTAAATTTTTAAAGATTTGTGGTGATAAAGCATCTGCTAATCACAAAGCAGCAGAGAAATTCATTGATGAGTTTGCCAAGATCATTGCTGATGAAAATCTAACATGCTGTACGACTACATCAGTACAGACATGTGAGGAACAAGTGCCCGCCAAAGACTGCTTACGGGTAGCACATAAGTTCAGTCAGGAATGATGGTGATACCAAACAGTCACTAACTGTCCACCAGGGCAGCCGAGGTAGTGATAGCTTACCTTTCTGATGCTTCAATGTACAGATTATTGTTTCTTGCACAAAATTATTAAATATATAAAACAACCTTCGGGGAATGTATAAGTTGTCGATGGAATGTAAATAGATTCCGTATTTAGACTTGGGTCCCATCTGCAAGGTATCTCATTATATAGAAACAAATATTCCAAAGCTCAAAGAAAATCCAAAATCTGAAACACTTTTGGCCCAAAGCATTTCAGAGAAGGGGTGCTCAACCTGCATTATCTAACTACAGTTGACTTTCAATTTGCTTTGGACTCGGTGCAGGGAAGAATCAAAAAGTTGATTCCTGATATAGAGAGGTAAACAAGTCTGGGCATATACTCATAGGTGATCTAATTATAGACAATAGACAATAGACAGTAGGTGCAGGAGTAGGCCATTTGGCCCTTCTAGCCAGCACCACCATTCACTGTGATCATGGCTGATCATACACAATCAGTACCCCGTTCCTGCCCTCTCCCCATATCCCTTGACCCCGCTATCTAAAAGAGCTCTATCTAACTCTCTCTTGAATGCATCCAGAGACTTGGCCTCCACTGCCTTCCGGGGCAGAGCATTCCACATATCCACCACTCTCTGGGTGAAAAAGTTTTTCCGCATGTCTGTTCTAAATGGCCTACCCCTTATTCTTAAACTGTGGCCTCTAGTTCTGGACTCACCCATCAGCGGGAACATGCTTCCTGCCTCCAGTGTGTCCAATCCCTTAATAATCTTATATGTTTCAATCAGATCCCCTCTCATCCTTCTAAATTCCAGTGTATACAAGCCCAGTGGCTCCAATCTTTCAACATATGACAGTCCCGCCATTCCAGAAATTAACCTTGTGAACCTACGCTGCACTCCCTCAATAGCAAGAATGTCCTTCCTCAAATTTGGAGACCAAAACTGCACACAATACTCCAGGTGTGGTCTCACCAGGGCCCTGTACAGCTGCAGAAGGACCTCTTTACTCCTATACTCAATTCCTCGTTATAAAAGCCAGCATGCCATTAGCTTTCTTCACTGCCTGCTGTACCTGCATGCTTGCTTTCATTGACTGATGTACAAGAACACCTAGATCTTGTTGTACTTCCCCTTTTCCTAACTTGACTCCATTTAGATAGTAATCTGCCTTCCTGTTCTTGCCACCAAAGTGGATAACCTCACATTTATCCACATTAAACTGCATCTGCCATACATTTGCCCACTCACCCAACCTGTCCAAGTCACCCTGCATTCTCATAACATCCTCCTGACATTTCACACTGCCACCCAGCTTTGTGTCATCAGCAAATTTGCTAATGTTACTTTTAATCCCTTCATCTAAATCATTGTAAACAGCTGCGGTCCCAGCACCGAACCTTGCGGTACCCCACTGGTCACAGCCTGCCATTCCGAAAGGGACCCGTTAATCACTACTCTTTGTTTCCTGTCACCCAGCCAATTTTCAATCCATGTCAGTACTCTGCCCCCAATACCATGTGCCCTAATTTTGCCCACTAATCTCCTATGTGGGACTTTATCAAAAGCTTTCTGGAAGTCCAGGTACACTACATCCACTGGCTCTCCCTTGTCCATTTTCATAGTTACATCCTCAAAAAACTCCAGAAGATTAGTCAAGCATGATTTTCCCTTCATAAATCCATGCTGACTTGGACTGATCCTTCTACTGCTATCCAAATGTGTTGTAATTTCCTCTTTTATAATTGACTCCAGCATCTTTCCCCACTGACGTCAGGCAAACCGGTCTATAATTCCCTGTTTTCTCTCTCCCTCCTTTCTTGAAAAGTGGGAAAACATTAGCAACCCTCCAATCAGCAGGAACTGTTCCTGAATCTATAGAACATTGGAAAATGATTACCAATGCGTCCACGATTTCTAGAGCCACCTCTTTAAGTACCCTGGGATGCAGACCATCAGGTCCCGGGGACTTATCAGCCTTCAGACTCAACAGTCTATCCAACACCGTTTCTTGCCTAATATAAATTTCCTTCAGTTCATCCTTTACCCTAGATCCTTTGGCCACTATTACATCTGGGAGATTGTTTGTGTCTTCCCTAGTGAAGACAGATCCAAAGTACCTGTTCAACTCATCTGCCATTTCCTTGTTCCCCATAATAAATTCACCCGTTTCTGTCTTCAATGGCCCAATTTTGGTCTTAACTATTTTTTTGCTATTCACATACCTAAAGAAGCTTTTGCTATCCTCCTTTATATTCTTGGCTAGTTTACCTTCGTACCTCATTTTTTCTTGGCGTATTGCCTTTTTTGTTATCTTCTGTTGCTCTTTAAAAGCTTCCCAGTCCTCCAGTTTCCCGCTCATCTTTGCTATGTTATACTTCTCTTTTATTTTTTTACTGCCCTTTACTTCCCTCGTCAGCCACGGCCACCCCTTACTCCCCTTAGGATCTTTCTTCCTCTTTGGAATGAACCGATCCTGCACCTTCTGCATTATTCCCAGAAATACCTGCCATTGTTGTTCCACTGTCTTCCCTGCTAGGGTATTGTTCCATTGAACTTTGGCCAGCTGCTCCCTCATAGCTCCATAGTTCCCTTTGTTCAACTGTAATACTGACACATCCGATTTTCCCTTCTCCTTCTCAAATTGTAGGTTAAAACATATCATATTATGGTCACTACCTCCTAATGGTTCCTTTACCTTGAGGTCCCTGATTAAATCCGGTTCATTGCACAACATACAAGATCCTGAGGGGTATTATTGGGATCTTTACTCCATCATGGTTATCCAGGATAAGGAGTCATCCATTTAAGATAAAAATGAGGAATAAGGCTGTGGGGTCAGAGCCAAGTAATACATTCAGGTTGAGACTTCTTGAGTTTGAACTAAAAAGGAACAAAGGGGGTACAGGACAGGTTTGTGTGTTGAAGTCAAGACTGGATTAGCCATAAATAAAACAGGACAGAGGGGCGATTATGCTTTCCTGTTTTCTATATTTTTATGCTGAACAAACAATTCAAAAATTCCAGTTCACGGGACATTCAGTTAACTAACTAGTTCTGATGAAAGGTCGTTGCTTTGTTACACTACCTCAAAATTTCTCTCTCCATAAATATTGTCTGACCAACAGGGCATTTCCAGTGTTTATATTATTTCAAGTTTCCATCAGCTGCATTGTTCTGTATTTCATAGAAAGTGACACGCTGTCACTTTTATCCAAATATTAAAACTTTCTCTTAACAAATCAGTTGTCTTTACTGTACTTTCTCAGCCAAAGTTTCTCTTGGTCTTTGCATTATCACTGCTTTTCCTTAGGTTCACACTATCCTCCCCTCTGCAATTTAAAACACGTTTAATCTCTAACTTCTCGTCATCAATTTCCAACGTCAGTTCTGTTTCTCCCTCCACACTTGCGGTCTCACCTACCATATACCTTCCACGCGTTTTTTTTTTAATTTCCTGCTTCCGGCATCTACCGCGTTTTGCTTTTGACAGAGAGCAGTTCTGCTGTCTGAGATGTGAAAGTAATGCAGCGGTTTGAGAAAGTGAGGCAACAATTTAAAGAGGAAGGCGGAGGGCAGAGGGCAGAACTCGAACGGAAGTGGACGCCAGCCGGTAGGCGGAAGTGACGCGTGTGGCCCTTGTGTTCAGTGGCGTCGGTGAGAGCCGGTGAGTGACAGGCCCAGGGTTACCACGGTAACAGTGGGATGGGGAGACCGGGACTGGATCTGTGCTGCTGGCAAATGGGTCCCTGTGATTGTGGCGTATGATCACAATAATGTGTACTCGCTTTCTCAGCCTTGGTGGTGATTGAATGTAATCTCAGCCACCGCTGCTCCCTCTCTTACTCCGAAAGAGGAAGTAGCCTCTCTCTTGGGAAGTGGAAAGAAGATACGACGGCTATAATCAGAAAACAAAATAATGCAGAGCGGACTCAGTTAAACTGTTGTTTGTTCTTCGGAGATGATGTTACGTACAAGAGCAATTTAGTACATCTGTGTGTGTGTGGGTGTTTTTTTAAGTACAGCACAGGCTCGCATTTTATAGTTCCAAATGAACCTAGTTGGACGCTAAAAGCTAGAGAGAGAAGAAAATGTGCGCGAAATCTGGAGCAAAACTTCAAAAGGCTGGACGCAATCGTTGGGTCAGTTCTGATCCTTATTCCAAAACTGTGACTTATAAAAAAAACAAACTACTGATAAATTATGAGTGAAAACTGATAAATAATCGCAGTCAGATTGTTGAAAGAATTATTGAGGCACTGCTGCGATTGGAGTTAAAGGTTATTCACTCTAGACCGAGGGCATAGACCAGGACAGATACAATATACGGTGCTCACTGGGTTTGTTCCAACCATCAACCACTCGTTTATATTAACTCTGCATAAATCATGTTTTTATTCACCCCAAATTCTCATCAAGTCCCTCCAGATAGGGCAATTTACAGTGGCCCTGTAAATCTGGAAAGCTGCACGTCCTTTGGGTGGGAGGATGTTGGAGCACCCAAAGGAAAACACTGCAGTCACAGGGAGAGCTTGTAAACTCCAAACAGACAGGAGCCAAGATTAGGGGATTGATCCTAGGTCTCTGGCACTTTGAGGTCGTAGCTCCATGAGCTGCACCTCTGTGCTACCCACCCATCAACGTAGGAGTTCCTCAAGGCAGTATGCTAGGTCCAATCTTCATCAACTGGCTCATTAATGATATATCTTCCATCATAAAGACAAAATGAGGAAGGTTGCTGATGCACAATGCTTTATTCCCTCAGCTAATGATGCCAGCATCCCATTACCAGCGACTCAGCACCAGCCAGGACAAGTCAGTATAATGTATACCAACTAGAAAATGGACTGTTGTTACTCATCTCCGGCAGTATCTCCCAAACCCACTTCTATCTTCAAAAGGAGGAGGGCAACACAAATGTGGGAATACCATGTTTCCCCACCAAATTACATCACACAGATCCTGGAACTCCCTCCAAAACAGTATTGTGATGATTCAAATAGGTGGCACACCACTCCATTAAACTTCCTCACACTCCCCTCTGCCCTTCTTGTGCACTGCTGAGGCTATCTTTCTTTCTGAAGCAAACAGCCAAAGGAGTAGGATTTTTTAGTGTATTTAACAGAGAAAGAACCAGTGAATGAGTGAGATATTGAGTAGTATTATCCTGGGTATTGATGGCCAGGGGTAGAAATTGTGATAGATACCTAATGTTGTAGTTACTGAAACTTCTGCAAAATCACAATTCCAATGCGTCCTTACATGTGAGGCAATTCTGGTCACCTACCTACAGGAAGTATATTGATAAGCTTGAAAGAATACAGAGAAAGTTTGCAAGAACGTTGCTGGGACTTGAGGATCTGTGTTATGGGAAAAAGCTGAGTAGGTTAGCATTTTTTTTCCCCAGGATTGCATGAGAAAGAGGGGGGGATTTGACAGAGGTATTCAAAATTATGAGGGGTATAATTAGGGTATATGCAAGTGAGCTTTTTTCCTCCAAGGTCGAGTGAGACCAGAACTGTAGGTCATAGGTTAAAGACGCAAGTTGAAATATTTAAGGAGAATCCGAAGAGGGGGAAGTTCTTCACTCGGAAGGTGGTGAGAGTATGGATCAAACTGTCAGCAAAAGAGGTCGATGTCAGTTTGATTGCAGAGTTTAAGGGAAGCTTGGATAAGTTCATGGATGGAAGGGGCATAGAGGACAATGGTCATGATGTGAATCAATGGGGTTAGGCAGAATAACCATTCAGTATGGACTAGATGGGATGAAAGGCCTCTCGGTGCTGTAGTGCTCTATGAGTCTAAGTAAAAGCAGCAGAAAATTTAGGGTTAGCATTAAATTGAAGCTAGTGTAGGCATAAGGATATGATCTCAAGTCCCCTGCTATGGTGCCACTGAAAGTAGAGAAATACTGCCAAAATTGAAAAAGAAATTAAGTATTGGACTAGAGTTAATGACAGAGAATCAGCAGTTATAATTCTTATTCCACTGAAGTGCTGGATGGAGAATGGGATCCTGTCATATTTGTGACCATGGTGTATTGCAAAATTATTACAGTAAAAGAGACTATAAGACCATAAGATTTAGGAACAGAAGTGGGCCATTCGGCCCATCAAGTCTGCTCCGCCATTCAATCATGGGCTGATCCACTTCATCCAGTCATTTCTACTCCCCTGCTTTTACCCCACATTCTTTGATGCCCTGGCTAATCAAGAACCTATCTACCTCTGCCTTAAATACACCCACTGACTTGGCCTCCACAGCTACTCATGGCAACAAATTCCACAGATTTATCACCTTCTGACTAAAGTAATTTCTCTGCATGTCAGTTCTAAAAGGAAGTCCTTCAATCCTGAAGTCGTGCCCTCTTGTCCTGGAATCCCCTTCCATGGGAAATATCTTTGTCATATCTAATCTGTTCAGGCCTTTTAACATTCGGAATGTTTCTATGAGATCCCCCCTCATTCTCCTGAACTTCTGGGAATACAGCCCAGAGCTGCCAGACGTTCCTTTTATGGTAACCCTCTCATGCCTGGAATCATTCTCATGAATCTTCTCTGAATGCTCTCCTATGTCAGTGTATCCTTTCTAAAATAAGGAGCCCAAAACTGCACACAATACTCCAACTGTGATCTCACGAGTGCCTTATAGAGCCTCAACATCACATCCCTGATCTTATATTCTATACCTCTAGAAATGAATGCCAACATTGCATTTGCCTTCTTCACCGCTGACTCAACCTGCAGGTTAACTTTTAGGGTATCTTGCACAAGGACTCCCAGGTCCCTTTGCATCTCTGCATTTTGAATTGTCTAGAGAGAATTCTAGAGCAAGCAAATGACATACAAATGGAGCAACATTAATTATAATTGTAATGTCACAAACATTTTAGCTGAGAAGTTTATAAGCATGGAGGTGGTTTCGATTATTATGACAAAGAAGAAGTTCTATCTAAGGAAAACTGGAAATATGTAATGTACATTTGAATCAGAAAAGGGGCATATTGCTATAACAACCTTAAGGAAGCTGTAAGATATGAACTGCCGAGGGATGTCCAATATCCTCCTGTCACCAAGATCCTCTTATTTGCTGCAACTGAAGTAATACTCTCAGTAAGTTTTGTTATTGCTGTATATCATAGGGAAATTATGATGGCTTGATTATTCTCAGCAATCTTGAAATCCCTCCCAAAACCTGATACTTCCACTTCCCTTCATCCCAAAAAGGAATGGGGGTGGATGAGAGGTAATATAACATGCTGTAATCAACTTTGGTTCACTCTGCCTGGCAGAAACCAAGTTGGAGTTAGAGTTGAGGAGTTATTTAAATTGACTTATTTTTTCTTGCCTGATCTACTTGAATACAGATCAATATTAAATTCCAGACAGCAAATTCCCAGATGACAATATTAAATTACATACAACAAAGACACTTGATAAAGCCAACAGAATGCTTTTTAAATGTACAGACCATGCTTTGATCATGCTGTATGGGCCTTTAATGTAATTTTAGTGAGAAGTTTGAACAGGGAACGGCAATATCTGTCAAGTCAAACTTATCAAAAAAAGGAACTAAGGTTAGTAAAAAAGTTTTAGTCTAGGCCTGAAACAAGAGTGCTTTTTCAAAGCCTATAAAGAACATTAGGATCTCACTGGATTCTCAAACTCTCACCCCACACTTTTTCTAAGGCTGACAATTCTGCTGGGACCCCTGTATAAAGCAGTCTCCATAGCACCAAGACAATAGCTTCTAAACATCTGAGTTCAGCCTTTGAGAAACCACTTATCAGCAACCCCCTTGCAGCATTGTCAATGAAGACCCAGTACTGGTGTGATCTCAGCAGGTGTGCAGCAAGCTTTGCCTTCTTCCTACCTTGGGATTAAAATGGTTTTCTTTGTGGATTTACCTTTCAAAATTAATCCTATTAAAAACTGCATCCTCTTTATTTTCCCTCTTCATCGTGGTATTATTTGTATGTATCTGTTTTTTCCCCAGTGGAATTAAATCATACAATATTTATTTCCCAACAGGTGAAGAAAGATGAACAATTCATTAAACCCAAAATCCTACATTCGCGCCTTGAACCATAGGCTCATCAGAGAACTATCAGACTTATTGGATCCACAAGATGCGTGGAAGAAATTGGCAGTGAACATCAGAAAACCTAGTGGAGAGCTAAGATACAGCCAGTTACATATAAGGTAGACAAAATTACTTGAAACATTTAGTTGTTTAATTGCTTAATAATTTTCAAGTAAGAATCCAACCAGAGAATTAGCATTGTAAACAAAGAAGGAGGCCCTTCAGACAGTTTTCTTCATGCATGCTGTTAAAGAGACCTACAGTCTAATTTCACGGTTCAGCTTTTGTAGATATTAGACATTAACTTATCGTGTACTTTCTAGTAAACATTTCTTGTAAGTTCCAAAATCTTACCACCTTTATGGATGAACCATTTTTACACCCCTCTAATCCATCAACTATCTATTTTGAAGCTAATTTTCCTAAATTTTGACCATTTCATCAAAGAAGTAAACCCTTCATGTTTACTCTATCTTGCAGTGTGCCAAGCTGTATAGGTGTACCGGTGCCAAGCTGTATGGGTCCTAATGCCCTTCCCTTGGACAACATTGGTGGCGTGGAGAGGGGAGACTTGCAGCTTGGGCAACTGCCGGTCTTCCAAAAAAAAGCCTTGCCCAGGCTTGTGCCCTGGAAACTTTCCAAGGTGCAAATCCATGGTCTATCGAGACTAACGGAGGCCTACTACATACTACATCTTGCAGTGTTATATACCTCAACTAAGTCCTTTCCAAAGAACTCAACTATAATTTATTTAATTTTTCCACATAACTGAAATTCAACAGTCCCTCATATCCGCTGGAGATCTATTGCATCTTTGTTGTAATGTGGTGACCGGAACTGTATACAGTTCTGTAGCTTTGGCTGAATTAGTATTTCATTCTATTCTATGCGTTACCCAATAAAAAAAAGATATTCCAGTGACCTTTTCTCCTTGTCCAGCTAATTTCAGAAATCCATGTATATTCACTCCAAGCCCCACTTTTATCTGTTTCTTTCAATATCCCACTATTTACTATTTATACCCTGACCCCTCTTTATCTACCATAATGCAAGTTGCTATATTCACAAAGGGGTGATTGGTGTATGTTACTGCACCCAAAATGTCATTGACATCCATTAGAAGTCCATGCCCTAACTTACATGAATAACAAGGACTTGATGTACAATCTGAATGCTTAATGGTGCATTTCTTAGGGAATATTTTTATTTCTAAATGTCTGACAGATCTTGGAACTCAAATCCCATTTTGCTGCATTACTTATATTACAATTCAAATGTCTTAATTTTTAGCATCCAAAATTTCTGAATAATATATTTGTCATGTATACTGCTAACTAAATAATACCTGAGGATTTTTATTTAACACTTAAAATACTGTAAATTGTTTAGAAGTACACTATCAGATTCACAGTATTGAGTTAAAGCTTCAATTGCTGTGAAACAAATGCATCAATTGTTATTTGACAAAGCAGAATGTGTATATGTTATGTTGAACAAATTAATTTCATGTAACTTGTCTTAAGGAGATTGGAAGGAGTGGTTAAAATGGGAAAGAGCCCTACCACAGAACTCTTGTTTGACTGGGGAACAACCAACACCACAGTCCTTGAGCTTGTAGAGATACTGATTCAAAATAATTTCCTTGCTGCCGCTAACTTGTTGCTTCCAGGTAATTTAATCTGTCATTTTGTACAACAGTGTTGTGAGTGGATTTTTTCTAAATGCTTTTGTCTGTCATTGCTATGGAACATACCCCAGCACCATTTGCATTGCAGTCTGATTCTTCTTCTGAGATACAGTTATCTCAAGAAGTATGATCAGCTGCTTTTCTTTGTTCATTTTCTTTAAACTGGGAAATCCTCATAGATTATTTATAGAAGGTTCAGAACTTATTGCAATGCCCAGTAAAGAGCAAAATATCAGAATTAAATGACTCAATGTAGTAGTTCTTGCAGGAGGACAAAATTTTCATGTGCTTATATTCTGTATGTTCATATTAGGATGGAAACTCAACAAATCAGCTTTAATTACGAGTAAAATTTTGTTTAACTATGCCTTTTTATTGTTTACCTACTTTAAAACTTCACTCTGGGCAACATGGTAATACAGTAATAATGCGATTTCAGCATCAGTAATACAAGTTCAATTCCACTGCTGTCTGCAAGAAGTTTGTACATTCTCTGTGACCATGTACAGTGCCTATAAAAAGAATTCACTCTCCCCCCAGAAGTTTTCATGTTTTATTGTTTTACAACATTGAATCACAGTGGATTTAATTTGGCTTTTTTAACACTGATCAACAGAAAAAGACATTTTCATGTCAACATGAAAACAGATCCCTACAAAGTGATCTAAATTTATTACAAATTTAAAATACAAAATAATTGCATATTCATTCTTCCTTTTCAAATCAGTATTTAGTAGATGCACCTGTGGCAGCAATTACAGCCTTGTGTCTGTGTGGATAGGTCTGTATCAGCTTTGCACTTCTAGACACTGCAGATTTTCCTCCATTCTTCTTTACAATACAGCTCAAGCTCTGTCGGTTTGCATGGGGATATGAGTGAACAGCCCTTTTCAAGTCCAGCCACAAATCCTCAATTGGATTGTGGTCTGGACTTGGACTTGGCCACTCCAGGCCATTAACTTTGTTGTTTTTTAATCCATTCCTGTGTAGCTTTGGCTTTATGCTTGGGGTCATTGTCTTGCTGAAAAACAAATCTTCTCCCAAGTCACAGTTCTCTTACACACTGCATCAGGTTTTCCTCCAGGATTTCTGTGTATTTTGCTGCATTCATTTTACCCTCTACCTTCACAAGCCTTCCAGGACTTGCTGCAGTGAAGCATCCCCATAGCACGATATAGCCACCACCATGCTTCACGAAAGGAATGATGTGTTTTTGATGATGTGTGGTGCTTAGCTTACACCAAACATAGCATTTAGTCTGATGGCCAAAAAGCTCAATTTTGTTTTCATCAGACCACAGAAACTTATTCCAGCTGACTTCAGAGTCTCCCACATGCTTTCTGGCAAACTCTAACTGAGATTTCATGTGGGTTTTTTTTCAACAGTGGCTTTCTCTTTGCCACTCTCCCATAAATCTGTGACTGGTGAAGCACCCGGGTAACAGTTGTTATATGCGTAGTCTCTCTGATCTCAGCCACTGAAGTTTGTAACTCCTCCAGAGTTGTCATAGGTCTCTTGGTGGCATCCCTCTCTAGTTCCCTTCTTGCTCAGTCGCTCAGTTTTTAAGGATGGCCTGCACTTGGTAGATTTACATCTGTGCTATATTCTTTCCATTTCTTGATGATTGACTGAATTGTACTCCTAGGGATATTCAGTGATTTGGAAATTTTCTTGTACCTATCTCCTGACTTGTGCTTTTCAGTAACCTTTTCGCAAAGATGCTTAGAGTGTTCCTTTATTTTCGTGGTGTAGTTTTTGCCAGGATACTGACTGACCAGCAGGTGGACCTTTCTGATACAGGTGTATTTTTACTACAATCAATTGAAACACCTTGATTGCACACCATTTAACTAATTATGTGACTTCTAAAACCAATTGACTGCACCAGTGATGATTTGGTGTGTCATATTAAAGCAGGTGCATACTTATGCAATCAATTATTTTGTGATTCATATTTGTAATTACTCAATCACTTTGTAGAGATCTGTATTCGCTTTGACACAGAAGTGTTGATCAATGTCAAAAAAAACCCAATTTAAATGCACTGTGATTCAATGGTGTAAAACCATAAAGCTTCTAAGGGGTGGGTGATTACTTTTTATAGGCACTGTAGGTTTCCTCCAGGCCCCTTCCTTTTCTTCCCACATTCCAAAAGTGTACGGGTTAATAGAGCAATTGATCACATGGATGTGATCGAGCAGTATACACTTGTTATGCCATAAGGGCCTGTTACAGTGCTGTATCTCTAAATAAAAAATAAAATAAATAAAACAATGGATACAGAGAGAAGTATTCAATATACTTTGATTTTCTAAATGGACAAAATGTAAATTAAAGGAAATGTGTTTCGTGGTACTGAAAGTTGAAGAGCCCCTTTGTGTTGGTATCATCCAAATAATGGCCCTTAAATCTGAGGCCAGAAGTCATGAGATATATATTTTTCTTAGATAACTTCTTGTCCTTGGAACCAAATTTCTGAAGTGGAATGTCTTGTACAAGTTCATTTGAGACAATATGTAGGTCGTCCTACTGTTGAAAGAGCTGTACTTGACCTGGTCTTAGGAAATGAAACAGGGCAGGAGGTGTAAGTTTGGAACAAACAAAGTTCTATAAATTTCAAGGTAATTATGGAAAGGTACAAAGAAAGTTGGCAAGAGTTCAGAGCCAGCATATTCAAAGATCAAAGTTCAAAGTGCATTTATTATCGAAGTAAGTATATGTCACCTTATTCTGTGCTGAGATACATTTACTTGTGGGCATTGAGGTGAGTAAAGTTATCCATGCTGGCTCAGGAGCCTGATAGTTGAAGAGTAATAACTGTTCCAGGCTGTGGTGATGCGGGACATCCTTCCCAATGGCAGCAGCGAGAAGAGAGCTTGGCCTGGATGGTGGAGGTCCTTGATGATGGATGTTGCTTTCTTGTGGCATTGCTCCTTGTAGGTGTGCTCAGTGGTGGGGAGGTCTTTTCCTGTGTTGGATTCACTACTTTTTGTAGGTTTCTCAATTCATGGGCATCAGTGCTTCCATACCAGGTCATTTTGTAACCAGTTGGGATAATTTCTCATGCGCATCTAAAGAAATCTGTCAAGGTTTTAGATGACACGGAAATGTGCCAAGTTCTAAGAAAGTAGAGCTGTTTCAATGCCTTCTTTGCTATGACACTTACTTGTTGGTCCCAGGACAGATCCTTTAGGAATTTAAAGTTACTGACCCTCTTTTCCTTCAATTCCCTGATGAGATCCCTGGTTTCCTCCTCCTGTAATCAATAAGAGCTCTTTAGTTCTGCTGACATTGAGGTTGTTGTGGCACCATTCAACCAGATTTTCAAACTCTAATGGGAAATTCTCTAGGAAATTTAAGAGACTACTAGACAGGTATATGGAGCAATTTAAGGTGGAGGGTTATATGGGAGGCAGGGTTTAAGGGTCAGCACAACATTGTAGGCTGAAGGGCCTGTACTCTGCTGTATTGTTCTATGTTCTATATCCTTCCTATATGCCGATTCATCACCACCTTTGATTCAGCCAACAACAGTGGTGTCGTCTGCAGATTTGTATATGGCATTGGAGCTCTATTTAGTCTCACAGTCATAAATATAAAGCGAGTGATGCACCTGTGCTGGTGGTGATTGTGAAGGAGATGTTGCTACCTATCTGATGTGAGGAAATCAAGGATCCAGTTGCACAAGGAGGTATCGAGGTCTAACATATTTTGATAAGGGTGAAAGGCAAAGATGGCAAGATTTTGGAACCTTGGATAACAAAGGTTCTAAATGAATACATCTCATCTGTATTCACCACAGAGAAGGATGTGGACGATACCAGTCTCACGGAAGTATACAGTACATTAATAGGAACACCTAAGGATCCCTTGTACTTTAACTTTTTGATCATCCTTCCATGTGGGACTTTGTCAAAAGCCTTATAAAAGTCATTTAGAGAGAACATAGGATGCAGTCCTACTGTGGGCAAATGGTTGGTATGTATATGCTGGGTCAAGTGGCTTGTCTCTGTGCTGTAGAACTCAGACTTACGGACTTTACAACAGCTATCATAATATTACAAAATGTAGTAGGGGTGCTTCGGTGACTAAAAGACTAGAATGGAAGTTAGAAGGGTTTGCTAGGACTTAGGTTGTGACATATCAGTATAGTCAGTCATAAGCTGTGAAATATTTTAGTGCTGGTTGTAGAACACTGCAGAATGTGACTGTTGAGATTGTTCTGTGGTCGGACAGGCTGTGGTTGTACTAACCTACTTGCAAGATGCTTCTGAGTACTAACATATTTAGAGTATACTGTTAGGAATAAAAGTGTGGGCTGTTGGGATGTTCGTTCAGATATTGTGCTTATTCGCCACGGGAGAGGTAATATGCATCAGAGAGGTAAGAGAATAGATAGCCAGAAGGGAAAACATTTTTAAAAGGGTTTAACTACTTATGACTCAGATAATAGGCATAATTTAAACTAGATATTGTTAATCTTTTCTCAGCATTAGTTTTCTCAGACCATTATACAAGATCCCTACCATATACTATACCTTGTATATTGGGAGTTGGCCCTACTTCAAACATCATTAAACACAAAATTTACATAGCGATTTGTAAGCATTTGAAGAATTTTAGCCAGAGTATCATTTTTATTACTGTAAAGCCACCTGATTTGACATTGGTTCAGAAAGCTGGAGGTACTATGATTTCCTTGAGATTTGATTGTATTGGATCACAGTTATTAGGTGGCAGATAGAATATTTATTTAGAGATACAACATGGTAACAGACCCTTCTGGTCCAATGAGCCCCTAACTGCCCAATTGCATGCATGTGACCATTTAACTTACTAACCCATATGTCTCTGGAATGTGGGAGGAAACCTGAGTACCAGGAGGAGACCCACACAGTCATGAGAGAATGTATAAAGTCCTTACAGACAGTGGCAGGACATCAACCTGAATTGCTGGCACTGTAATATCGATATGCTAGTCGCTTAACTGCCATACTGCCCCAATATTGATTAGATCAGCAACAATTGATTGGATATGATAGCAATAATGAAAAGGAAGAGGCAAAATTATACAAACCCATCCTTAATAGCTCTACCACCGGCTTACTCCTTTAGCCATGAGGAGGTAAACAATAGCAATTTGGAAATCAAACTGAGAGACTCATCCAAAGGTAAGTTTAGTTGTATCAAGAAGACATGAAAGGTAATTAAGACCAATACAGCATGATAGAGAAAATCATTTATTACTTAAAACAAAGTTATATAAGATTGTAAACATATCAGATTTGATAATGAAAATTAATTGCGAAGGAGTTTTGTTAGAATTAATTAAAATTTCTTGTGAAGTTTCATTAAAGGTGTATCTATGATTAATTACATTACTTTATTATCTACAGCCCACTGAACTTAGAAATGAGTCCATAATAAAGTTACTGAAACTTAAGTTATTTAAGTAACTATTTAAAAAGGGATATATGATAATAGCATTTGAAGTTAATAAATTTAAAGTAAAAATATAAAATAATAGCTTGGTTGGAATAGCATGAATGAAATATTGCCATCTCAAGTTATTTTTCTGCCCTTTAATCTCTTTAGATTCTATTCTTCTTTGCTGTGCTTCTCAACTTTTCTTAATCTCCCACTATTCCTTCTGAATCATCTGATTTTTGCATCTACACGACATGCATAGTTGGTCAAGTTTTCACCACACTCCTTAGCCACAACTTCAGTCACAATCTGCCATCTTGTATTATGAAAGCAGATTAATGTCTACCTGTAAGTATTTTTGGAATTATTGTATGTTCATAAAAAGTTCTAACACGTCACCTTCTGATTGAAGATGCTGATTAGTTTAATTTAATACACACAATACAAGCGAATCTCATGACTATTTATCAGAATATCTGAAGGAGTAATTCAAATTTGATCACTAGAACCAAAGTATAAGGCTGACAGGGAACAATGTGTTGGTGCAATTGATATTCAAGGATTTGTATGAAGGGATCAAGTGTAATATGTCCAAGCAGATGATGTAAAGCTGGTACTAGAATGAGACTGACAAAGTTAATAAACAAATTCATAGCACATGGAAGAGCGTGAGGCTACTTGCTGTGGTAGAAAAAATGGAAAAGAAGAACTCTATTAAAATAAATTGTTAGATTGAAAGTCCTTGCAAGTAAATATTGCAGATAAAAAAAGGCAGACCATGTGTTAACCTTGATTACAAGGATTTGTGCACAGTCATTCTGCTATGAATGGTGTAGGGCATTGGTGTAATTCAGTTGTTTTATTGTGGATAGATCTAGCCTCCCCATCAGTGAAACAATTTACTTGCCTTTGAGGGAGTAAAACAAGGAATTTCTACGTTGATATCAAGGACGGGGGAATCAACTTAGGTGGGAAGGTTAGTCTCTCTCTTGAGTTTGGAATAATGAGTGGTGACCTGATTGAAATATGTAAAGTTCTCAAGTGACTTGACAGGGTAAATGCAGGTATAATATTTCCATTGGCTGAGATGTCTAGAACTAAGCTTCAGGTTTTCAAAATAAGCTGGTCATTCAGGACTGAGATAAGATGAACTGTGTTTACCCAGATTAAATATATTCTCTCCTAAAGGACTGTGGATAATTGGGTTCATCTAAGAAAGCATATGGATCTTAGTTTAGCATCTTATCCAAGAGATGGCTGCTCTGGTGTTCATCTAATCTTTTGTACTGAAATCTCCAAACTAGATTGAAGGATATATTGTGCTAGTGGGAAAGCAGTGAGAGATCACCTGGCTTCTGCAAGGGCTGATGTTTTTTGACAATATAAGGAGGGATTAAGCAGATTAGGCCCATTCTTACAAGAGTCTAGTGGAATGAAAAATTATCTTATTAAAATGTATTAAATTTTCAAAGGCTTGACATTGATGTTTTTCTTGGCTATAGTGTCTAAATCTAGGCATCATTATCTCAAATAAGGAGTTGACCATTTAGGACTGAGGTGAGAAGAAATTTATTCATATGGCAAATTGTGTACCTAAGAGGTCTATGGATATTTATGGAGAAGTATATTTGAGACCAAGGTCAATATATTTTGGAATATGAAGGGGATCAAGGGACATAAAGTCAATTCAGGTAAATAACACTGAGGTTAAAGATCAACTACGACAGAGCAATTTATGGGGGGGGGGGGCTGAATAGTCTATATATATCTTTTTCTTATTTTAATGGTCAAAATAGCATGAAGTCTTAAATAAAATGATACTGGCTGTGTAATTTATTGTAGTACTAATTTATTTAGATCTTAATTGCATTCAAGGAAGTTTCAAAATGGTTGCATATTGCTGCTAACTAGTACATGTCCACCCAGCTTATGAGCATGTCTGTACATATGAATAAGCATTAGGAAGACTGCTGGGATGGGTTTTCTGGTTCCCGTGGGCTGCTACTGCTGGGAACAGCATTTCTATGTGCCCTCTGCCCAATCTACCCCCCAAGCAACAACAACTGAGCAGAATCTTGTTGAACCTGCAATGGGAATCAGCCCACATGATTCAAAAGAGCAATGGACCAAGGAACTGGAGGAACTCAGTGGGCCAGGCAGGGAGGGAAATGGCCAGTCCAAGTTTCAGGTTAACATCCTTATCAGGGCCAGAAATAAAGAGCCATTTTTGATATACTCCAACACTCATTCAGTAAACATATGTTAATAGAGAAAGGATTTACCATGCCCAATGACTTTATTGTTCATTTTCTTCCATTTGCATGACTGCTATGAATAAATAATTTTAAAAGACCTCTTCATATTTCATTTGCTGAAATTAAGAGAAATGTTTGTTCTAAGAAGGCATAAAGACAGTTTATTATACAAAAATATTTGTTTTAGTTACAGGATGGGTAAAATCTGCATTTTTTCATGATTTAAAATGATGTCATTTTGTGAGGCTGTTTAATTCATTGATGTACTTTAAGTACAAATAACATTGACCTATGTAATATGTACTGTAAATGATGCAGACCATATTGTATAATGTAAATTTTTATCAGTGTTTTTCCTTAATTGTGTAGCTTAATGCAGAAGCATTTATTTTTGACAAATTAGCATACAATGTTGTAAAGAAACATCAGCACAAGCACAATTATATTAAGCAATACACACAAAATGCTGGTGGAACTCAGCAGCCCAGGCAGCATCTATGGGGAGAAGTACTGTCGACGTTTCAGGCCGAGACCCTTCATCAGGACTGGACAATTCATCAGTAAAATTATATTAATGTTAATTTTCTGATTAATGATTGCTAATTAGGATGGGGAAAATAACATGTCCTTTAATGAAATGAAATCAGAGTGTGCTGGAAATACTCAGATGTCCAGGTAGTTTCTGTGGAGAGAGAACGAGAGTTTACTTTTTTCAGATAGACTGGAATTGGTAGAACTTAGAGATAGAAGAAGTGTTAAATGAGGAAGGTAAGAAAGAACACCAGACAATCCTATAAAAGGGTAAAAGAAAGAGTTCAAGTAACAAAAGAGTTTGTGTTCAGCAAAATTATTTGACAATAAGTAGTAAGTAACAAAAGAAGGATCTGAAAGACACAATCATTCGCTGTGTATTGCTGCTTTTTTGTTCTTTGTTTACATTTCTAATTTCTAATATCTGCAGCATTTAGCTTCTGTAAATTATTTTATGGCAAAGTCATCAAAATGCCTCAAAATAATAATTAAATAATTAAGAATAAAATTAAAGTTTAATTTTAAAACCAAGTTAAAATTAGTTTTCTGCAAACTGTAATCAACAGTATGCTCTTCTGGAAGTTGAAAAGAAAATAGTGTTCCACGATATGCATTATTTAAAGTCCTATTCCAACTAATCAGACATCATCTGTTTAAACTGTTGTGCAAAGGAAAGAAAAGATTTCCTATTGATGTCAAACAACATGTGCTTTGTAGTTTTTGTTGTGAAGGTACCAATATCAAATCTAATTACCCAGCTGCTCATTATGTAAATTCTGTGTTTATACCACCTGTAACATTTTAATGAAAGAACAAAGTAATTATTTGCTTTAGATGTACATATGACTACATCTAATATGTTAGTGAATTATATAACAGCAAATAATAATATGCCCTAGATATCATATTCTGTGAATTTGTTGATTATAATCTATGATTTAACTTAACAGAAGAAGTATCAAAGGCAATACCATCTTGTTCACCAATGGAAATAACTACTACGTCTAACTCTAATGCTGCATGTAAATCAATGATACAAGTTTCTGATCATGAAGCAACTTACCATGATACAAACTGCACCACCCAACAAACTGCCTTAGTGGCTAACAGTTCAATTCAGCAAAACCTTGCTTCTGATTCTATGGAAACTAGTAAGTAAGATTTTGGAGTCATGTTTGTAAAGATATAATTAAAAATATAGCCAGCAATTACAAGGTCAAAGTTAATAGTCTTGCTAAAGAGCTTTTAAAAAATCATATTGTAGTATGCTTCCCAAGGTTGTATGTTGATTCATTTGAAGATGAGAAATGTGTACTAATATTATCTTTAATTTTCATCAAATTTACCATCTGGTGAAATTTGTGTTCAGTTGACAACCAGTCCAGCAACATCCTCATTACATGACATAATCTGACTTAGTGTATTTGCATTCATCATTATTCTCTAATCAGCTAAAATTCAGATAAAATTAGATCTTTGCCATTAAGATATCCTTCTGTTTTCTCAAGAACAATCATTTTGAAATGTAAGGAGTTTGTACGTTCTCCCAGTGACTGCTGGGTTTCCTCCGGGTGCTCCGGTTTCCTCCCACAGTCCAACAACATACTGGTTGGTAGGTTAATTGGTCATTGTTAAATTATTCTGTGATTAGGTTAGGATGAAATCAGGGGTCGCTGGGCAGCACGGCTCAAAGAGCCAGAAGAGTGTAAGATGCACCGCATCTCCAGAAATAAATATAAGCAATTACTGTAGACAAACTATGGCTGAAAGTCAATAACAAGTATTCAAAAAATATCCAATATATTTTACCTATCATTTGGAGAACGTTGAATATTAAAATTAATACCATTCATTCACATTTAACAAGATAAGGTAATTATAGCAAGTTAAAATAAGATGAAGTGACAAAGAAGGCAGGGTATGGAGAAACAAGGAATTACTGAATCAGATATCTATGTTGGAATTGTCTTATCATTTTGTTGCCTTACTGATATGTTTTATAATTTGTATTTCAGGTCTTCAAAGTTTCAGCTATTATGAATTAATGCAGCGGACTAGTAACTTTGACGAGCGTCCAGTTTCATGTGGTGGCAGTAAGATTGGTGAGGGAGGGTTTGGAATTGTTTACAGGGGTCTCATAAACAACAGGATGGTGGCAGTGAAAAAATTGGCAGGGGTGAGTAATATCTTTGAGTAATATGTCAATACCTCAACTTTTATTCTCTGTTGAACATTTAATTTTTATTGTATATTCCAACTGCAGATTTAGTTTATGGCTAACCATTAATTTAAGAAAATTAAATTGTAAGTTTCAGAATCAGGTTTATTATCACTGGCATGTGACATGAAATTTGTTAACTTAACAGCAGCAGTTCAATGCAATACATAATCTAGCAGAGAGAGAAATAATAATAATAAATAAAATAAAACATAATAAATAAACAAGTAAATCAATTAAGTATATTGAATAGATTTTTTTTATGTGTAAAAAACAGAAATACTGTATATTAAAAAAAGTGAGGTAGTGTCCAAAGCTTCAATGTTCATTTAGGAAACAGATGGCAGAGAGGAAGAAGCTCAAAATCATGAGTGCACATTCCATTTCAGATTTTATGTACATAATCCAGTTGGCACAAGTGATTGAGTGCTGCTTATCAACATGTACCTTTTGTTTTAATAGAAAAAAAGGAAAAATCCTTAAAATTAGAATTTTAAAAATAAGGATGCATTTTATTACACATAGTATAAAGTGTGGACTTATCTTTAGCAAACAGTTATTAATATTAGGTAAACTGAATTTCCAAGGCAAATTAACAGATTTTTAATAGAAGAACATATCAAGAGATAGTTTTTCAAAGATGGGTAAATAAAGTTGAGAAATTTAGTTATGTAATTAAATGTATATGATAGAAGTAAATGATAGAACAGGACTGAATGGCTCTATTTCAATCCAAAGAAGACTAGGAGGTTCTCTATATTTGCCAACTGGTCATTCCATTTAATTGACTCAGTGCAGTATTGGACAATTAACTGAGCTTAAAAGTATATGAAAATATAAGCTATACATCTGTTCTATTAAGTGTGCAATTTCAACACAAATGTGAACATTTCAAGTTGCTTGTGCTAAGAAATGTATTTGTCATTGTCTGGCTTCTCTTCAACTTCTCTGTGGGAGGTTTCTACTTTTAATACTTCTCAATGAGATTTATACTTTTTTTCTAGGATTTTTCCAGAATGTTCTCCTGTGACCTGGACTGCCAGATTCTAAGATGTTATGCATTTGTGCAGCAGATTTGGTGTGATATAATTTGGCTAATATTCCAGATTACATGACCATTATATATCTTCTGAGTGTAAACTCCACTTTTAAATCCTAGAAACAGCCAGTGCTTTAGCATAATAATATTATTGCACAACCCTTTTTATAATATTTTAGGTAGTTATGTGAAAGGCTGGATGCTTTGCTATTACAAGTTCATTAAAAATAAAAGAAGTGTTGTAAAAGAATGGGGAGAAAAGGTCAATAAGTTCTGCAACTAACTTAGTAGACACAGTAAATTCTCGTGCGAAGAAAAAACAGTGCATTCATCACCTTCAGTAATTTACATTTGAATTATGTAACTGAATTACCACCATTACTGTCATACAACTGAAAGTCAGCTAGATAAACAGTAACTGTCCTTTTCGATGGCCACTTTTTGCCCTTGACAAAAAATAAATAATTATTAATATAAAGTTCATATGGTGTTCAAGTTAATTAACATAACAGCATTAATATCAACATTTATTAAATCCAAATGGAGAGATTCATTGTTGAAAACAAAAGTACGGGTTTTATTTTAAAGACAAAGACCCTGTGTGTAAATAAATAAATCTTGTGAGTTAGATGTAAACTGGGCCGGGTTATTTGATGTTGAAGTTGATTGCTTTGTGAATAACTTAGTAAAACGTACTTATTTGGTAAATTTATTTTTCTCCCTACGGCAGAACATTTTATTTCATCTTGATTTTTTTGGGGTGCATTTTCATATATACTGATGTCAGACCATGAAGATTCCTAATTGGATTCACTTATGTACCTTTGCTTGCGGGTCAGAAAACAGAACTGTGCACATATGTGAAAGGTAGTAAAGATGAAATTCAACATCTGGACAAAATTAGTAAACAAATATTTGGGGAGAAAAAACCAGCATACCAAAAAAAAAATCAAATCAGGGAAAGAATCTCAATGTGCTTCAAGACATGTCTTACATCTTTAGAACAAGCTGTTTAGAATTTGGTCACTTGCAATATTTGAAATGCACCTACCAGTTTCTGCTCTGTATGGCCTCACAAGCAGCAATCTGATAGCGACTAGATACTGTCCACCTTAAACTATCAATTTTAAGTGACAGACCATTACTTAGCAGTTACAGTGCCTATAAAAAGTATCCATGTTTACATATTCATATTCATGTGGAAGTATTCATGTTTTATTGTCTTACAACATTGAATCACAGTGGATTGAATTTGACTTTTTCACACTGATCTACAGAAAAGTCTTGTCAAAGTGAAAATAAATTTCTACAAATTAGTCTAAATTTATTACAACTATTAAACACAAAATAATTGATTGCATAATTACTCACCCCCTTCAAGTCAGTATGTAGTATATGCACCTTTGGCAGCAATTACAGCCTTGAGTCTGTGTGGATAGGTCTCAGCTTTGCACATCTGGACACTGCAATTTTTCCCCATTCTTCTGTACAGACCTGTTCAAGCTCTCACAGATTGCATGGGGATTGTGAGTGAACAGCACTTTTCAAGTCCAGTCACAAAATCTCAATTGGATTGAGGTCTGGATTCTGACTTGGCACTCCAGGACATTAACTTTGTTGTTTTAAGCCATTCTGGTATAGCTTTGGCTTCATGACTGGGGTCATTATCTTGCTGGAAAACAAACCTTCTCACAAGTTGCAGTTCCCTTGCATCAGGTTTCCCTCCAGGAATTCCCTGTATTTTGCTGCTTTCATTTTACCCTCTACCTTCACAAACCTAGGGCCTGCTGCAGTGATGCATCCCCACATCGTGATGCAGCCACCACCATGCTTCCCAGTAGGGATAGTGTATTTTTGATGATGTTTGGTGTTTGACTTATGCCAAACATAATATTTAGTCTGCTGGTCAAACAGCTTAATTTTGGCTTCATCAGATCAAAGAGCCTTCTCCCAGCTGACTTCAGAGTCTCCCACGTGCCTTCTGGCAAACTCTAGCCAAGATTTCATGTGAATGTTTTTTTCAACAGTGGTTTTCTCTGCCACTCTCCCACAAAACTGTGACTTGAAGTCCTCCCTCTGCACAGACCCTTCCTACACAGTCACTCAGTTTTCAAGGATGGCCTGCTCTAGGCAGATTTACAGCTGTCATATTCTTTCCATTTCTTGATGATTGACTTAACTGTACACTAAGGGATATTCAGTGACTTGGAAATTTTCTTGTATCTATCTTCTGACTTGTGCTTTTCAATAATCGTTTCATGGAGTTGCTTGGAGTGTTCTTTTGTCTTCATGTTGTCGTTTTTGCCAGGATACTGACTCACCAACAGTGGGACCTTCCAGATACAGTTGTATTTTTACTAAAATCAATTGAAACACATTGACTTACAGAGGTGATCTCCATTTAGCTAATTATGTGACTTCTAAGATCAGTTGGCTGCACAAGTGATATTAGATGTGTCATATTAAAGAATGTGAATATTTTGTCAATTATTTTGTGTTTTACATTTGTCATTAGTTTAGGTCACTTTGTAGAGATCTGTTTTAACTTTGACAAAAAGAGTCTTTTTCTGTGTATCAGTGTAAAAAAAAAGCCAAATTAAATCCACTGTGATTCAATGTTGTAAAACAATAAACCATGAAAGCTTCCAAGGTGAATGAATACTTTTTATAGGTGCTGTATGTCCTCCTGTTCGTGATTCTCCTGGTTGTAAAACAATTCAACATCAACCCTGTCAGGCCCCTTATGTGTTTGAATAAGGTCATCCTCATTCTTCTAAATTCCAAGAGCTGGGAACATAGGCTATATGGTGGGACAGATGAGGAACAGTGGAGGCTTTCAAAAGGAGTTTTCATGGTGCTCAACAAAAGGATATTCCAGTTAAAAGCAAGAACAATAAGGGTGGGGAGTGCCAGCCTTGGATAACTAAGGAAGTAAAAGGTTTCCAGCTAAAAGCTCGTGCGTACAAAGTCGCCAAGAGTAGTGGGAAACTGGAAGATTAGGAAAACTTTAAAAAGCAACAAAGAACCCGTAATTAAGCAATAAAGAAAGGGAAGATAGATTATGAAAATAGACTAGCACAAAATATAAAAACAGATAGTAAATGTTTTTATAATTATATAAAACGGAAAAGGATGGTTAAAGTGAATGTAGGTCCCTTGGAGGACGAGAAGGCAGAATTGATATTGGGTAATGAGGAAATGGCAGAGGCTTTGGATTACTATTTTGTGTCAGTCTTCACAGTGGAGGACATGTCTAATATGCCAGAGAGAGATGTTATGGATGTGATGGGAGAGGAGGGCCTCGATACAATAACTATCACTGAAGAGGTAGTGCTGAGCAAACTTGGGGACCTGAATGCATCCCAGGTACTGAAAGAAATGGAAGAAGTTATAGTAGAGGTATTGGTCATAATTTACCAAAATTCTCTGGACTCTGGGCAGGTCCTGGCAGATTGGAAGACGGCAAATGTCACGCCACTATTCAAAAAAGAATGCATGCAAAAGGCAGGTATCTATAGGCCAGTTAGTTTAACATCTGTAGTTGGGAAAATGCTTGAAGGTATCATTAAAGAAATAGCAAGGCATCTGGAAAGAAATTAATCCACCAGGCAGACGCAGCATGGATTCAACAAAGGCAGGTCCTGTTTAACAAACTTACTGAAGTTCTTTGAGGATATAATGAGTGCAGTGGATAGAGGGCAACAGATGGACATTATTTACTTGGATTTCCAGAAGACTTCGATAAGGTGCCACATAAAAAAACTTATCCATAAGGATGCATAGAATTGGGGTGATGTATTAGCATGGATAGAAGATCGGTTAACTAATAGCAGAGAGTTGGGATACATGAGTGTTAATCTGGTTGGCAATCAGTGGTGAGCGGTATGCCGCAGGGGTCGGTGCTGGGCCCGCAACTGTTAACGATATACATTAACAATCTGGAAGAGGGACCAAGTGTAGTGTATCTAAGTTTGCT
Source organism: Hemitrygon akajei (assembly GCF_048418815.1). Taxonomy (NCBI): domain Eukaryota; kingdom Metazoa; phylum Chordata; class Chondrichthyes; order Myliobatiformes; family Dasyatidae; genus Hemitrygon; species Hemitrygon akajei. The sequence goes on from NC_133133.1 coordinate 161,876,080, forward strand.
GATGGTACTAAATTGAGTGGAAAACCGAATTGTGCAGAAAATACGGAGAATCTGCAGAGAGATATAGATAGGTTAAGTGAGTGGTCACGGCTCTGGCAGATGGAGCATAATGTTGGTAAATGCAAGGTCATCCACTTTGGAAGGAAAATGAAACAGCAGATTATTACTTAAATGGTAAAAAAATTGTAGCATGCTGCTGTGCAGAGGAACTTGGGAGTGCTTGTGCATAAATCACAAAAAGGTGGTTTGCAGGTGCAGCAGGCTATCAAGAAGGCAAATGGAATGTTGGCGTTCATTGCTAGAGGGATTGAATTTAAGAGCAAGAATGTTATGCTGCAACTGTACAGGGTACTGATGAAGCCACACCTGGAGTACTGCATGCAGTTCTGGTCACCTTACTTAAGGAAGGATATATTGGCTTTGGAGGCGGTGCAGAGGAGATTCACCAGGTTGATTCCAGAGATGAGGGGGTTAGACTACGAGGAGAGATTGAATTGCCTGGGACTGCACTCACTGCAATTCACAAGAATGAGAGGAGATCTTATAGAAACATATACATTTATGAAAGGGATAGATAAGATAAAGGCAGGAAATTTGTTTCCACTAGTAGTTGAGTAGATTTAGGATGGAGATGAGGAAGAACTGCTTTTCCCAGAGAGTGGTGAATTGGGGATTCTCTGCCCAATGAAGCAGTGGAGGCTACGTCAGTAAATATATCTAAGACAAGGTTGGATAGATTTTTGCATAGTAGGCAAATTAAGGGTTATGGGGAAAAGATGGATAGGTGGAGATGAGTCCACGGCCAGATCAGGCATGATCTTATTGAATGGTGGAGCAGCCTCGATGGGCCAGTTGGCCTACTCCTGTTATTTCTTATGTTCTTATAAGAGCCCTCAAGGAGTCCTGAAATCCCCATTTCTTGATCCTGTGTTATTCATCTCTACTAATCCCTTGTAGAGCCTTTTTCTCCATTTCTTGCATCCTTCTTTCATTAAATTAATTTCTCCCCACATCAATAATGACCCCTTAGAACATGGACTCCCTCTTTGTCATGTAGAGGAGGTTACTGTTGCAATGCGTCCACAGTCAGGTTAGAGAAGCAACACCTTATATTCCATCTGGGTAGCCTCCAACCTGATGGCATGAGCATCAATTTCTCGAGCTTCCAGCAATGGCCACCCTTTCACCAGTCCCCATCCCTTTTCCCTCTCACCTTATCTTGTGGCCTGCACTCTCTGGTGCTCCTTCTCATTTTCTTTCTTCCATGGCCTTCTGTCCTCTCCTATTAGATTCCCCCTTCTCCAGCCAATCAACTTGCACCAATCAACTTCCCAGCTCTGTACTTCACCCCCCCTCCCAGTTTCACCTTAAGTTTTTTTCCTCCCCTACCCCCCACCTTCTAACTCCAATTCCTCATCTTTTTTTTCTCCAGTCCTATGGAAGGGTCTCAGCCCGAAACGTGGACGATACTCTTTTCTATAGATGCTGCTTGGTCTGCTGAGTTCCTCCAGTATTTTGTGTGTATTGCTAGGATTTCCAGCATCTTCAGATTTTCTCTTGTTTATGTCTGCATTATAGAATTTCTTTGATTTTAGGATGTGTCAAGTAAAGCGAGTCTGTCTTTCATGACTCTCACTTTGTCCAGTATTCAGGATATTAGAAGTGGTAAAAAAAATATAAATTATCAAAAGATAAAGATGTACATAGTTCTGTAATGACATGGGTATTGTGAATTATACTGTTTACTGTTAATGAATTAAATTTTCTTTGATGAGAGTCTTTTTATTGTTTTCACATCTATTTGATGTAGAAAAGATTGTGAAAATTGATGCTAGAACTTATTTATAAACCAATTATAAACTTTGTCTTTGTTTTCCACAGCCATCTCATCACCATAACATCAGTCCTGAAGAGCTGAAACATCAGTTCCTTCAAGAAGTTAAAACATTAGCAAGGTATAGTAAGCTTTTATAATTAGTTGTTGATACTCTGATTAATCTGCAAGTAATTTTTTGAACTTTGACCGTAACCCTCATGCAATACATTTGTAGATGTCGACATGAAAACTTGGTCGAGTTACTTGGTTTTTCCAATGATTGGGAACATCCCTGCCTGGTATATGCCTACATGTCCAATGGGTCATTGCTGGACAGATTAGTATGCTTGGTAACCACATTTATCCTGGATAAAAATTATAAAATAGTGATCTTTATAGTCATTGAAAATACTGATTGATTTACAGTGACCTTCACTTATTGGTCAATATTCTGAAACATTTCCAGGGAAAGACACCTCCAATTACATGGCACAGAAGGTGCAGCATTGCTTTAGGCACAGCCAATGGGTTAAAATACTTGCATGAAAATAATCATATACATCGTGATGTAAAGAGGTAAAGAATATCTTTAATATTTCCATTGTTTGTTTGCATTTCCTGCATTGCATTTATAGCATTTTCTTGTCATTAATGTAAAGATGGTTTGGAAAACACTAGCTAGAGAAACTATTGTTATTAGAAGCATTCCAAAACAAAATATATTCACTCATCTTGTTAACCAATATGCAACTGCTAGTGAATTAATCCAAAAAACAAAACACTACAAATGCTATTTGAAGTATAACAACAAATTCTGGAAATACTGCACAGGTCAGTCAGCATCTATGCAGAGAGAAACAGGGTTAACATTTCAGATCAGTGATCTTTCTGATTACATTTATATTTTTTATTTTTAGCTAATTAATATTTTCAACATTCGTAATTATCAGTTATAATCTAACCTCGCTTGTTATATGCTGTGTCATATGACGTAGGTGATAATGGTCTTTCCATGACCATGATTGTTCTTGGAAATTTTTTCTACAGAAGTCATTTGCTTTTGCCTTCTTCTGGGCAGTGTCTTTACAAGACTGGTGACCCCAGCCATTATCAAAATTCTTCAGAGATTGTCTGCCTGATGTCAGTGGTCACATAACCAGGACTTGTGATATGCACTGGCTGCACATATGACCATCCACCACCTGCTGCTATAGCTTTACGTGACCCTGATTGGAGGGATAAGCAGGTGCTACACCTTGCCCAAGGATGATCTGCAGGCTAATGGAGGAAAAGACTGCCTTACATCTCCTTTGCTAGAGACATATCCCCACCTTGCCACCCAAAAATCTAACATCATAGAGGTAGAAATGAGTTAGCTTATTATATGCATATAGTAAGTTGAAACAAACATATTTTAGGAACAGAAATTCATCATAGAATGTGGAAGTAAGGATCATGGACCAAATGTGAAGTAATTGGTTTGGATGATTAGAACTTGGCAATTTAGCAGTCAGTAAAGAAGGGAATCACGGATTAGTGTTTTCATTGGAGAGATGATGACGACATAAGGTAAGATGCAGATGGTAGTGGTCTGCCATTGAAACAGTGGATCAGGGGATTGGCTGAAAACTGGGAATTAACATGGAGGGCCAGTGCCATGTGATGAGAGCAAGGATGAAATTAAATCACTTCACTGCCTTTCAAGACTATTTTGGGCCCAGGAATATCCAATGATAGGTCATTCTCAAAGGAACATTGATGGAGAATTATGTAATTCTATGTTTCCTGAACAAGGAACTTGCCAGGTATTTCCCAGTCAGAATGACAAAGAGATGGCCATTTTGATATTTCATATGAGAATAAAGAAAAACTAGTTTTGAATTAATAGCCAGGCAGAAGTTAGAAAATTATATTATAACCAAATAACTGCACCAAAATTTCTTAGTAACTTAACAGCCAGGCAAATGGAGGACAAAAAATAAAAACTATAGAAGCAGAATTAAATCTATGCTCAGTGCCCTTCACTCTCAGGCTTCCCTCCAGATGGTGACTCTTGGTAAGGAAGGAAGTTTTGATATATCACTAGAAATTATTTCCCTGTTAACATGTGGAGATGTCTGTTTGCCTAAAGATGAGAGTTTGAATGCAAGAAGAAAAACATATTAATGAAAATGAGTAGTAAGAAATATTTTAGTGGCCTTAGATTTGTAATATAGTCATTTTGACTGTTAACTACACTCTGCTGCTCCCCATCTTTTATACCAATTGGCATTCCCAAGTTGAGAGCTGCAAAGCATCCTGTTCTCATACTTGTAGCTATTGTATTCTGAATAAACGCAGTGTCATACATTTTAAGGGGCTCTATTTTATTGATACCTCCACTGTTGAAAGAGCTTTGACCTATCATGCCCTTCAGAGCTGAGTGCTCTATGATGCACAGTCACAAGGGTGAAAAGTGTATTGGAAGCCAGTGGGCATGAACATGATAACCCCACTCGGTCATCATCTTGGCAGAATGGAACATACTGCTTGTCTGACAGGAAAACCCCAGACTTCGTTAACTTTCCTGTAAGTTTTATACTTTTCATCTCATTCTCATTAGGCATCCACAAACATATTAGTGAAGCTTCGTATGTGGAAGTGAATACAATGTTGACCAACTACGGATGAAATTCTGACAATTCCACCTGTCATGCTTTTTTAATCAGATACCGCAAGGAGGCAGACATTATAATTGGCGAAAGAAAATTACACCACTAACTCCATAGGGTAAAGACAGGGACGGGACCTGTTGCTAAAGTGCTCTGGTCACCTCAGATAGGCTTTCATTTTATGAGTTTGGATGAAGACCCAATAACTCTACTTCTCTTTCTCCCTAATACTACCTTATCTTGTAGAGTGTTTCCAGCAGTTTTTGTTTTTATTTCAGATTTTCAGCACTTTGAATTTGGTGGCTTTCATGTCCATTAGCAAATGCAAGGATTTTCAAGCCTGTGTTTCTATTTAATATATATTTTTGAGAATGACTGTTTAATGTACTGCATTGAGCACAAAACATGGTAAATCAGTTTAACTATTCTAAACACCATATAAACAACATGTTTTCAAACACCATATAAACACTGGCATGCATGTGTAACTACAGAAGCAATATAACTTACTTCTCTCAAATAAATTGAAGTTCCTCAGAAGTTGTTCTTTGATCATTTTGTTTTTCAGTGCAAATATCTTGTTGGATGCTTTGTTTGTTCCTAAAATTTCAGACTTTGGACTTGCTCGGGCTGCATCACAATTAACACAGACTGTGATGACTGATAAAGTTGTAGGCACAACAGCATATATGGCTCCAGAGGCTTTACGTGGGGAGATTACACCAAAGTCAGATCTTTTTAGCTTTGGAGTGGTAAGTAGTTGAATATTTTCCCCTGATATCTGAATGAATAATTAGGACCACAAATTGGTAAAACAATACACAAATGCCATTGGAACAGTTGAAGCTAAGAATGTAGTCAATGGGTCTACAAATGTTGTATGTATAAAATATGTAAATTTACTTCTGTGTTTCTATTTACAGTCAGATAACTCAGATCTCATACAATGATGGAGCAGGTGCAAAGAGTTGACTGGTCTAATTCCTCCTAGTTTGTATCTATATCTGTTTGCTCTTTTTGGTCTCTCATTTTCCAACCTCTCTTTCATTCTTTATGTACCTGTAAAATATTTTGAATTTTCTTTTACAGCACAGTATTTTTTCATGCATTTTCCATATTCTAGCCTTTCTGCAGTATTCACACTTGCTGTTTGATACGAGCTTTTTTTTTACTTACCTTCTACACACTTCATCATTTAGACAAGGTTTGGCAGGTTCCCACTTTTACTTTGTGTATTCCTTGAATCTTTCTACAATATCTCCCGTATTTCTGAAACTGATTTGACTGCAAGTAATTGTTTGCAGTCCAATTAACATTCACCTTAATATAAAAAGCCAACAGCTACAATTGTATCTTCAACAAATATTGAGATCCCAGTCCTTCTATATCTAGTTCTCTAACTCGATATTAAACTGTCATCCTGCCTTCCTTTAAGCCCCATTTCAGTTTAGCCTGAGTACAATGCAATCACCTAACTTACATATATTTAATTATATACTATTAAGCACAGCAGATTCTGTTTCTATGTTCCATCTTTAGTTTGCTCTTTTTTCCAAATACTCTCATTGATTTTCTGGTTTTAATTTCCAACACTGCTTTTCTCTCCTCTGCTCCAATACTTAGCTCCACAATCTTGTTTAAATCCTCCCAGAAGCACAGCAAAACCACTCACAAGATTATTACCCCTGGCCATGTTAGAGTGCACCCTGTCTGGACTTTAAAAGGCCCAGTTTTCCCAGAACTAGTCCTGGAGCACTCCATTCTGCACATCTCTGCAGCTACATTTTTTGCACCATCCTGTTCATTCTATATTCACTGGCAAGAGCATCTAACTGTAATCCAGACATTGCTACACTCAAGGTTCAGCTTAATCTCTTTTTTTTTAAACTCCTTATCTCCTACACAATCTGAAATCTATTTTTTGTACTCTTGTCAAAATGACTATGAGTCAGTATTCCTTCTAAAATGTTCCATAGCAACTCAATGATATTCTGAATCCTGATACCAGAGGAGCAATGTACCATTATGAAATCACACCTTCAATGCTGGAAAAGCATTTCTTCTTACCTAACTATAGAACCCCAATAACTGTTTTTCACTTGACCTTTCTACTCTATCTCAAACAGCTGAACCATCCATGGTGTGTTATAATTTTGCTTTGGCTACGTTCTCCAGGGTGGCAACTTTGCCGTTTCTTTAGCATTTTGTCTGTTTTTTTACAAAGCCAAGTTGCTAGCTCGGGCTCAACCCAGCACGAATGGAAAGTGTGCAAGGAGCAGGCCAGATTCGAGCCAGGGACCACTTGCCTTGAAGTCTGGTGCAGATGTCACTACACCATTTATCTCCACTTCTTTTTACTTAGCCTATTGCTGCTAAAATGGCCATATTACCTCCAGACTCTAGTTTTCCAATACTTCACTGCTCTTCATGCTGCTTCTAGGAACAATTGTGTCATTTAGGGTATTTTCCCCATTAACCACTGTACTTCACTTTTTTTTGAGACCTTTCTAAAATCCTTTATGAACACATACTTTCAGTCTCTTTCCTTTTGACATCCATTTGATTACACAAAATACTGCAATTTATTCTGTAACTTTATTTCCGGCATTTATTAAACATCTTTAAATTGGCAGGTTAAAAGCTATAAAAATTATATTCTTATAAGTTGAATAAAATAAGAAATCAATATAGTTCTATTTTAAAAAGCCAATGTTTAAACCAATTACTAATACTATGACATTTTCAAAGCATTCACTTTTATTGTCTTTCAATGGTTGAATGGTTCAATTTAATATCAGAGAATGGATACAGTATACAACCTGAAATTCTTCCTCTTCGCAGCCATCCACGAAACAGAAAAAGCCTCAAAGAATGAATGACAGAAACATCAGAACCCCAAAGCCCCCTTTGCCCTCTCATGCACAAACAACAGCAAAAGCTTCAACCCTCCACCTCCCTCCACTTGCACTCGTAAAAGAACTGACCATCACTCCTCTCACCATACAAGCCATAGGAAAGCCCTCAAAGAGACCTTGATCTAGGGGCCAACAAAAACTACAGTCCATCCCAACACTTCAGTATCTGAGACAGGCTCTCTCTCAGTAGCGAGGGTGAGAGAGATCGCTCCTGCAACAGCAAGAGCGGGACTCACTGTTTCAATATTGCAATCTTCCGCATTGCAGAAAAAGTCCCCTGACTCAAGAACCAACAGGCTCTCACTCACCATCAGAGATGGGGAGACAGAGAGGATCGCTCGAGCATAAGGGCCTTCTAACAACAGCAGCGTATACCATCTGCTGTCTCAATGTTTCAGTCACCGCTTCCAGCTGCACCCCAAAGATGCAGGTCTTCCCCCAGGCCACACGTAGAGATATCGAAACGCCAGGCTGCATGGTGAGTCTTAGAATGAGAACCCACTGCTCATGGAGAATCGTAGTTTGAGCTGTAGCTATAGGTAATGGACTCCAACAGGACCACAGCCACCTTGAAAGGAAAAGGAAGACATGAGGAAACAAGAATAAGCAGTGTCACAGACGAACTGGAAAAAGCCATCTAGGTCTGCAAAAATCTCTGGCACCATCATTTCAGACATTTTCATAGAGTTTGTACAGTCTACAAGTCGGACTGACATCTTACATTATCCTTCTAAAAATGGAAGTAATAAGTATTACATTAATCAGAATTAGGTCTAATATCACTGGAATATGTTGTGAAATTTGTTAAGATTAATGTTAGTATAAAAAGATGAATAAAAATGGATAGGACTTCAAATAATTGCACTATTGTGACAAATAATAAAATAATAATAAATTTATTTATTATTTAATAAAATAAATCAGGTGCATATTACAGAGGAATGCTGATATTAAAAAGATCTGATTTTCCCCCAATGGATTTCCCATTTTCCTCTTCAATTCCCATGAAGCAATCCAGCAAGACTAGACAAAACAATATCAACAAATGTTGTAGACTTAGCATATTACTAGGCATGTTGTGAAAAAATGAATAACTGTGCCTTTCTCTTCTTTGCATTTAGGTCTTGCTGGAAATAATAACAGGACTTAAAGCGATCGATGAGCATCGTGAACCACAACTGTTGGTAATACAATATTTCAACTTTACAGTTTCAGAACTAATGTAGTAGACCTATGTCTAGTTCAGTGTGAAGAAAATTAGTTTTTCCTCCTTCTGGAATGGCACAGTGTTACTGCAGTCAGTGCAACTGTCTCACAGCAGTACAGCTTGGGTTCAATTCTGATCTCTGGTGTTGTCTATTTGAGCTTGCACATTCTCCCTGTTCCTGCGTAGGCTTACCCATATGTTCCAGGTTTCTTCCACTTACCAAAATCTCCTGATTATGAGACCAGAAAGCTTGGCTGATGTACAGGGCCTATTAAAAAGTGCTCACCCTTTCCCCCCCCCCACCCCCTGGCTTGGAAATTTTCATGTTTTATTGTTTCACAACATTGAATCATAGTGGATTTAATTTGGCTTTTTTGACACTGATCAACAGAAAAAGACTTTTGCGTCAAAGTAAAAACGGATCTCAACAAAGTGATCTAAAATTACTTACAAATATAAAGCACAAACCAATTGATTGTATAAGTATTCACACCACCCCCCCCCCTTGAATGACGCACCAAATCACCACTGGTGCAGTCAGTTGGTTTTAGAAGTCACATAATTAAATGGAGCAGTGTGCAGCCAAGGTGTTTCAATTGATTGTAGTAAAAATACACCTGTATCTGGAAGGTCCAGCTGCTGTTGAGTCAGTATCCTGGCAAAAACTACAGCATGAAAATAAAAGAACAGTCCTAGCAACTCCATGAATGGGTTATTGAAAAGCACAAGTCAGAAGATAGATACAAGATAATTTGTAAATCACTGAATATCCTTTGGTGTACAGTAAAGTCAATCATAAAGAAATGGAAAGAATATGGCACAGATGTAAATCTGCCTAGAGTAGGCCATCCTCAAAAACTGAATGACCATGCAAGAAGGGGACTAGTAGTGAGGGAGGCCACCAAGAGATGCTTGACAACTCTGGAAGAGATGCAAGCTTCAGTGGCAGAGATGGGAGAGACTGCGCTTACAACAACTGTTGCCTGGGTGCTTCACCAGTGTTACGAATGCAGCAGCAATGAATATGAAACTGAGACAGAGTTTAAACCAAATCCCGAGATTTATTAACCTCTGTTCAAAACTTAGAAAAGTAAACAAACGACTAACTTAACTGGAAGTTAACAGTTAGTCGGCAATATCTAACAGTCAAATGCAGAAACTGTTCTTAATGAGTTCTCATCCAAGCACAGACTTAAAGTGATAAATTCATAAGTCCATGTGATTTATACAGTCATTAAGGAGATACTTCCCCGAAACAATTCCTTCAAAGTAATGATGATCTGCCAATTCCACAGCCGAGAGATCCCTTGTTCGCAGAAATCACAAGGAAATAAAAGGAACCGGAAGGTACTTAATCACGAGGAAATAAAAGGAACTGGAGGGTAGTCACTGCACAAACCTTCCCGACTTTGCAGTTTAACTCAAATGCGCATGCCTCAATTCCTGAACAAAGTCACTAAGGTCTGTCATTCCCCAGAACGCTGAACGACATTAACTTTATCCAATCCTTTGAACTCGGATAACTCTGGTATTGCCTTCACTCTCCGATTCTGGACTGTAAGAAAAAAATAAACGTGCAACAAACAAAACCGGTGGAGCCTCCACATCTCTGACCAGAAACAACAACGTTGCATCAAAAATAAAAATGAGAACTCCGTCACAGACCGCGGGCTTGGTTTAAATACTGTTTGCAACATGCCGTCTCGTGACATAACATCACCCCACGGTCATGAGACAATTAACATCATCCCACTCACAGGACCATCACATCATCCCACTGTCCTGTGTTCAAACTGTGGGTATGTAACACGAGTTGCACCTTTATGGGAGAGTGGCAGAGAGAAAGCCACTGTTGAAAAAAACTCACATGAAATCTCAGCTAGAGTTTGCCAGAAAGCATGTGGGAGACCCTGAAGTCAGCTGGCAGAAGGTGCTGTAGTCTGATAAAAACCAAAATTGAACTTTTTGGCCATCAGACTAAACATTATATTTGATGTAAGCAAATCATCGCACATAATCAAAAACACACCATCCCAACCATGAAGCAAGGTGGTGGCTGCATCGTGCTGTGGGGATGCTTCACTGCAGCAGCCCCTGGAAAGCTTGTGAAGATGGAAGGTGAAATGAATACAGCAAAATACAGGGAAATCCTGGAGGAAAACCTGAAGCAGTCTTCAAGAGAACTGCAACTTGGAAGAAGATTTGTTTTCCAGCAAGACAATGACTCCAAGCATAAGGCCAATGCCACACAGGAATGATTTAAAACCAACAAAGTTAATATCCTGGAGTGGCCAAGTCAGAGTCCAGACCTCAATCCAATTGGAAATTTGTGGCTGGGCTTGAAAAGGGCTGTTCACTCACAATCCCCATGCAAACTGACAGAGATTGAGCAGTTTTTAAAAGAAGAATGGGGAAAATTGTGGTATACAGATGTGCAAAGCTTATAGAGATCTACCCACATAGAGTGAAAGGTGCATCTACTAAATAGTGATTTGAAGGAGGTGAATACTTATGCAATCAATTATTCTGTATTATGTATTTGTAGTTAATTTAGATCAGTTTGTAGAGATCTGTTTTCACTTTAACAGAAAGTGTCTTTTCCTGTTGATCAATGTCAAAAAAGCCAAATTAGATCAACTGTGATTCAATGTTGTAAAATAATAAAACATGAAAACTTAAAAGGGAGGTGAATTCTTTTTATAGGCATTGTAAATTACCCCTGTAGGTGGCTTGTGTATGAATTGTTAATAATTATCTCAGAGAGCAAGTTGCAGGGAAATTAATTGCACAGATGGGAATAGGCAGAGTCTCAGTGAATCTATGGGGCCTCCTTCTGTATCGTAAGGAAATATAAACTTTAGTTCCCAACATTGCAGTGAATACAACTTATGATGCTGTGAGGTACTAACATGGTGAAATGGTATATTTGCAGAATCGTGTTAAATAATGAATAAAATATAAATCAGCTGACCATTGTGTTATGATGAATTAAAGTTAATATTCACATTTATTAGTTTCACTTTCTCTTTAATCCTAAAGCTTGATATCAAGGAGGAAATAGATGAAGAAGAAAAGACAGTTGAAGATTATGTTGACAAAAAAATGCATGACTGGAACTCTGTATCAATTAAGAAAATGTATTTAACAGCAAGGCAGTGTTTACATGTAAAAAAGAACAAGAGACCGAGTATCACGGAGGTATGTAGCTCTGATGCATCTTCGAATTAAAGGGTTCATTGCCATTTTAAATATCAAATGTAACAAATATTTTAATGCTTTTGCAGGTGTATAACTCATTGAAAGAGACTTAAGTTACTTCACAATGAGTTGATGCTGGAATTGTCTTCCTGGTTACAAGAGAAGTATTACTTGGGACAACAGTGTAGACATTGCAATTTGATCTATCTAGAGTATCCTTGAATAAACTTTTTGTTACTTATATGTCTGCATATTGTATATACCATATGTTCAGAATAATAATTCTCATGCACACCATCTATATTACTATAAATGGTGCTGTTTATCAATTTTAGTTGCATCTGTTATTAACAAAGGAGGGTAAACTATACAATGTATCATCTTTCATCCCAGTTTCATTCTTCTATACTGATCCTGTTGCCAAAGAAATATTTGTTATGTCTTGTAAAAAATGGATTTGGGTTTTACAAGATTACATTAAAGTATTATTTATGTTATGAATCATAACATTATCTGAACGTATCTATTATGTCATTTATGGAAAGTTAACCTCAAAGGCAGAAGTGAACATACTACTTCAGTTGCCTGGTAGTGATGACTACGGGGCAGCCAACTGCTGGAAGATGGGAGTGAAGATGGGACCTATTGGGCTGAAGTTTCTGCTTCCATTCTGTATAATTCTATAACAGGAACACTAGCCAGATTTATCATCTACCTGGAAATACATTTGAAGAATCCTGATCTATAGGATTAGCGATAAAGTGATAGAAAGTGGAATTATGCTGTCAAATCTTTACTGAGTGAAATGGAGACAGATGCCCAAGTGCAACCCAGGTTGGAAACCCCTGCTCTAGGGATTGTTAACTCTCATCTCTGTTGATCTCCAGTTGGGTACTATTTGTTTGTTTGTTCAATGATTGAGACACAGTGTGTATGGACCCTTCCAACCATTTGAGCATCACCACCTGGCAGTACCCCGATTTAATCCCAGCCTAATCACAGGATAATTTACAATGACCAGTACATTTCTGGACTGTGGGAGGAAACCCATGCGGTCACGGTGAGAATATACTAACTCTTTACAGAAGTGGCAGGAATTAAACTCCCATTACCTGTACTGTAAAGCATCATGCTAACCACTACGCTATCTTGCCGCCTATATTTTAAGAGACATGTTTGTCACTGATAAGAACAAAATACATTTAACCTCAATTTATATCAATATTTGTAGAATTTGGTACCATCAATAGATGCATTTTTGACACATACATGTGATATTGAAGCATCCCTTGTCATTCAATGTTGTGGTCTTTATTTGAGATAGTGAACTTGAAGCTCATCTGACCACTCAAATAATATCTCTGAATCATTTACATTTGAAAAAACAGGAGAGTTCTCAGTGTCCTTGCATCTATCCCTCAACCAGCACCACTAATACAAGTTATTGGATGAAGATTTATGGACTATGCCAACTGTAAATTAGATGCTTCATGCTGAATAATACAACAGTAATAATATTTCAAAAAAATACTTCACAGGCACACCTGAGAAGTCATTCCCCAAAAAGAGCCTCTTGCCTCAAAGGATTTCCTTGACTAATTGACTAATTTATCAGCACCTTTTATATTTTTAATCCCCACAGCTCTTAACCTACGGAGCAGGGAAGGATTAATTTGACCCAGCTTGCCAAACACAAGTGAAAAAATGCTCAAATTAACATCAATATTTTAATATTACATTTAATATATAGAAAGTATTAATAGAACATCTGGAGTTCAAATTAATGTCAATTAATCAAATTTGTGTCAATGATTGTGAATCAGTAGTAAAAGGGCAGCTTTTGGTTGTGGCTGAGGAGGAAGGACAGAAATTGGGGGACTGACTGACCCCATTGGAAACTGCAGAGGGTGACAGTGTGACATCCCTGCCACTGCTCTACCACCAGGAGATGTGATGTACCAGGGCCAAGGGAGAAGAACATCAATGAACAGTAGCCCGTAGCTGATGACCCTGCAGCTGACCCAAGGGCACTATTGACGGTAACTCCAAACAAGAAGCATCTTCCTGGAAATCTCATTCCCTTACTGGCAATTTTAAATGTCACTAATTATAAATATACTCTCTGCAATTCTGAAGAATGAGAGGGGATCTTATAGAAACATACAAAATTTTGGAGGGGATAGATAAGATAGAAGTAGGAAAGTTGTTACCATTGGCAGGTGAGACTAGAACTAGGGGACATTGCCTCAAGATTCAGGGGAGAAGATTTAGGACGGAGATGAGGAGAAACTGTTTTTTCCAGAGAGTGATGAATCTGTGGAATTCTCTGCCCGGGGAAGCAGTTGAGATTTCTTCACTAAATATGCTTAAGATACAGCTAGATAGGTTTTTACATAGTAAGGGAATTAAGGGTTTATAGGGAAAAGGCAGGTAGATGGAGCTGAGTTTATTCAGCCATGATCTTATTGAGCCTGCCTCGCCATTCAATGGGCCAGATGGCCTACTCTTGCTCCTATTTCTTATGTTCTTATTTCTGATCTGGTCTAAGTTCAGAATTAATGACATAACGACAATGATATCTGAAAGACTTCATCAAAACAAAAACATGTACAGGTATAGTTTGTAATTAAAAATGCTACAATAATTTGATTTACTAACTTCTAATCAACATAGTAATGTAAAAGCATTTGTTCCTCACCAATAATTTGATTAACAAATATAGCAGTTGTTTCCAATGTACATGTGATTGCATTTAACAAATTTGTCACAGGTTTACTTAAGGTCAGGTTGAAACCTTGTTGGTTAATGATATCTGAATTATACATCTCAACTTTAAATGAGGTGTCAGAAGTATCTTAACTACAGTTGATGAGACCATATGTATTAACTATAAAAGCTTAAAAGACTTCTTATGCACTAATAATGGTGTTGACCATTCAAGGATACATGATAGGTGTCACTAAATTTATGACACAAATCGTCATTGTGATTACACTTAGTGGCCACCTTATTAAGTACTTCCTGCATCATGGTCTTCTGCTGCTATAGCCTATCCACTTCAAGGTTTGACATATTCTGCATTCAGAGATGTTCTTCTGCACACCACTGTTGTAACGCGTGGTTAGAGTTATTGTCACCTTCCAGTCAGCTTGAACCAGCATAGCTGTTCTCCTCTGACCTCTCTCATTAGCAAGGTGTTTTTACCCACAGAATTGCTGCTCATTGAACATTTTTGTTTCTTGCACCATTCTCTGTAAATTCTAGAAACTGTTGTGCATGAAAATCACAGGAGATCAGCAGTTTCTGATATAGTCACACCATCCCATCTGGCACCAACTATCATTGAGATAGTCTAAGTCATTTAGATCACATTTTATCCCTATTCTGATGTTGGTCTGAACAACAACTGAACCTCTTAACCATGTTTACGTGCTTTTATGCATCAAGTTGCTGCCACATGATTGACTGATTAGGTTCTAACAAGCAGGTGTACAAGAGGTACCTAATGAAGAGGCCACTGAGTGTATATGGAACTTGAGGGTTTTAGCAGGGTGAGCAATTCAGTCATTCCTATTTTTAAGTTTTAGCCTGCAAGTATTGGTCATAGTGCTAAGACTAGGAAGATATCTAAGGTGTCTTGGTTTTAGTCAAGGAGATAATTGAATTAGGTATACAAGTAGTGTTGGTATTGATAGGAATATTGGAATTAGTTGGAGGGATGAGTTTTTCATTGGCTTGGTTTGTCAATGCAGGAGGGTCAGGATAGCATGTTTTAAAAATGATCTTAGACCTAATGAATGGATAGAAGATTTAGTTCCGAATTAAATTGTGTCAACTCAGTTTTATTAAGATCAAGTACATATTTAAAATGAGAGCTTCACAGGCGTTAGTCCATCGTGCGGGGCCTATCAGCAGTGGCAACTGAGCTCGACAGAGGACTGCTTCCCACAGGTCAGAGTTGGTGATTTAAAACGAGAGCTTCTCAGGCGTTAGTCCATCGTGCGGGGCCTATCAGCAGTGGCAACTGAGCTCGACAGAGGACTGCTTCCCACAGGTCAGAGTTGGTGATTTAAAACAAGAGCTTCTCAGGCGTTAGTCCATCGTGCGGGGCCTATCAGCGGCGGCAACTGAGCTTAACGAACTAAGTAAAAACACAGAAGGGATAAGCGGAATGGCCATTGTCGGGACTAGGCCAGTGGTGAGAATAGAAGCCACAGGCTTTTGTTCATTCAGGCTTCAGCGAGGTAAGTGAGTAAGTGAACTTCGTTTTGGTTTTTCTTCACATTTTTGAGGAAGAGCAAGCATGTCGGTAGGGCTAGTATTTTGCTCTGGGTGTTGGATGTGGGAATCCTGGGCACAGACTCATTTGTAAGGCCAGTGATGTGGGGGTGGAACTGGACTCTCTGATGGTCGTGTCTGAAAAGGGGATGCTGTCCAAGTTGCATGCCATCATGGGAAAATGACTCCCATCCACTCCATAATGTGCTGGTTAGGCACAGGAGTACATTCAGCCAGAGACTCATTCCACCGAGATATAACACTGAGCGTCATAGGAAGTCATTCCTGCCTGTGGCCATCAAACTTTACAACTCCTCCCTTGGAGTGTCAGACATCCTGAGCCAATAGGCTGGTCCTGGACTTATTTCCACTTGGCATAATATACTTATTATTACTTAATTATTTATGGTTTTATATTGCTATATTTCTTCACTATTCTTGGTTGGTGCGGCTGCAATGAAACCCAATTTCCCTCAGGATCAATAAAGTATGTCTGTCTGTCTGTCTATCTTCCAGAATCTTGGGGATCTGGAGCTGTGATTCAATGACCTACAGCTTATTAGGGAGAGTGAACAGGAGATAGAGAGGAGCTACAAGGAGTTAGTCACTCCGAGCCGGCACAAGTTAGATAAGTGGGTGACGGTCAGGGAAGGGATGGGAAGAGCTCAGACAGTAGAGAGCACCCCTGTGGCCAACACCCTTAGTATTCGTTATCTTGTTTTGGGTTTGGTTGAGGGGGATGACCTGACAGAGGACGACCAGGCGATTGGATCTCTGGCACTGAGCCTGGTTCTGTGGTGCAGAAGGGAAAGAGGAAGATAAGGAATGCAGTAGTCAAAGGGGATTCCACGGTGAGGGGAACAGACAGGAAGTTCTGTCAGCCTGATAGAGATACCCGCATGATGTGTTGCCTCCCAGGTGCCAGGGTACAGGATGTCTCGGATCGGGTGCAGAGTATTCTGAAGGGAGAGGGTGACCAGACAGAAGTCTTGGTACATGTTGGTATCAATGATATAGGTAGAAAAAGGGAGCAGGTCCTGAAGAGAGTATTCAAGGAGTTAGATAGGAAGGTGAAAGGCAGGACCTCTAGGGTAGTAATCTCAGGATTGCTGCCTGTGCCACGTACTAGCGAGTGCAAGAATAGCATGATCAGGCGTATTAATGTGTGGCTCAGAGACTGGTGTAGGGGGCAGCGATTCAGATACCTGGATCACTGAGGCCTCTTCTGGGGGAGGTACGATCTGTACAAAAAGGACGGGTTACACCTGAACCCAAAGGGCTCCAATATTATCCTAGCGAGCACATTTAATGGAGCGGTTAGAGGGGGTTTAAACTAATTTTGCGGGGGGATGGAACCGGAGTAATAGGGCTGAGGAAGGGGAAAACAGAAATAAATAAAAGATAGCATGCAACAGAGATTATAGAAAGAACAGGCAGGAGGTGAGGCTTATTCAAAGCCAGTGGCATGAGTTACAGGGCAATAGAGGCGTGGTGCAGTTAAAACAGAAAGCAACAAATACTGGACTGAGAGCATTGTACTCGAATGCACACAGCATAAGGAATAAAATGGACGATCTTGAAATTCAGCTACAGATTGGCAAATAGGATATTGTGGCCATCTCTGAAACTTGGCTAGAGGATGGTTGCCATTGGGAGCTGAACATCCAAGGATATACGGTATATTGGAAAGATAGGTTAGTAGGCAGAGGGAGTGGTGTGGCTCTGTGTATAAGAAATATTAAATCATTAGAAAGATATGATATTGGATTGGAATGTGTAGAGTCTCTGGGTTGAGTTAAAAACTGGCAAAGGTGAAAGGACCTTAATGACACTTGTATACAGGCCTCCAAACAGCAGCTGGGATGTGGATTACAAATTACAGGAGGAGACAGAAAAGGTGTGTCAGAAGGGCAATGTCATAATAATTGTTGGGGATTTTAATCATGAAAGTAGATTGGGAAAACTTGATCAGTTCTGGACCTCGAGAGAGAATTTGTAGAATATTTAAGGGATGGCTTTTTAGAACAGCTTGTTGTTGGGCCCACTAGGGGAATCAGCTGTGCTGGATTGGGTGTGGTGCAATGATCCAGAGGTGGTAAGAGAGCTTAAGGTTTAGGAACCCTTAGGGAAAAGTGATCACAATATGATCGAGTTCACTTTGTAACATCAGAGGGAAAAACTAAAATCCAATGTGTCGGTATTTCAGTGGAATAAAGGAGATTACAATGGCATCAGAGGAGAACTGGCCGAAGTTGACTGGAAAAGGTCATTTGCAGGAAGGACAGCAGAGCAGCAGTGGCTGGAGTTCCTGTGAAAAATGAGGGAAGTACATGACAGATATATTCCAAATAAGAAATTTTCAAAGGGAAGAAGGACACTACCGTGACTGACAAGTGAAGTCAGAGTCAAAGTAAAAGCAAAAGAGAGGGCATACAAGGAAGATAGAGGATTGGGGAGCTTTTAAAAACTTGCAGAAGCTAAGAAAGTCATTTGGAACGAAAAGATGAATTATGAGAGGAAGCTGACGGCTAATATCAAAAAAGATACTAAAAGATTTTTTTAAGTACATAAAGGGTAAGAGAGAGTCGAGGGTAGATATAGGACCCACCCAAAATGGAGATATTGTAATGAGAGATGCAGAGATGTCAGAGGAACTGAATGCGTATTTTGCATCAGTCTTCACAGTGGAAGACTCCTGCAGTAAACCGGACATTCAAGAGTGTTGGGGGAGTGACGTTTGTGCAGTGAAAATTACGACTGAGAAGTTGCTCAGGAAGCTTAATGGTCTGAGGGTGGATAAATCTCCTGGACCTGATGGAATGCACCCTTGGGTTCTGAAAGAAGTAGCTGGAGAGATTGCGGAGTCATTAACGTTGATCTTTCAAGAATCAATCAATTCTGGCATTGTACTGGATGACTGGAAAATTGCAAATGTTACTCTGCTATTTAAGAAGGATAGGAGGCAGCAGAAGGAAACTATAGACCTGTTAGCCTGACATCAGTGGTTGGGATGTTGTTGGAATCGATTGTTAGGGATGAGATTACGGAATACCTGGAGGCACATGACAAGATAGGCCAAAGCCAGCATGGTTTCCTGAAAGGAAGCTCCTGCCTGACTAACCTACTGCAATTCTCTGAGGAAATTACAAGCAGGGTAGACAAAGGAGATGCAGTAGACGTGGTGTACTTGGATTTTCAGAAGGCCTTTGACAAGGTGCTGCACATGAGGCTGCTTAGCAAGATATGAGCCCATGGAATTACAGGGAAGTTACTAGCATGGGTGGAGAATTGACTGGTCAGCAGAAAACAGAGAGTGGGGATAAAGGGATCCTATTCTGGCTGGCTGCCGGTTACCAGTGGAGTTCCACAGGGTTCAGTGTTGAAACCGCTGCTTTTTATGATGTATGTCAATGATTTGGACTACGGTATTAATGGATTTGTGGCTAAATTTGCCGATGATACAATGATAAGTGGAGGAGTGGGTAGTGCTGAGGAAACAGAGAACCTGCAGAGAGACTTAGATAGCTTAGGGGAATGGGCAAAGAAGTGGCAAATGAAATACAATGTTGGAAAGTGTATGGTCATGCACTTTGGTGGAAGAAATAAACGTGCAGATTATTTAGATGGGGAGAGAACTCAAAATGCAGAGGTGCAAAGGGACTTGGGAGTCCTTGTGCAAGATACCCTAAAGGTTAACCTCCAGGTGAAGTCGGTTGTGAATAAGGTGAATGCAATGTTGTCATTCATTTCTCGAGGTATAAAATATAAGAGCAGGGATGTGATGTTGAGGCTCTATAAGGCACTTGTGAGACCACACTTGGAGTATTGTGTGTAGCTTTGGCCCCCTTATTTTAGAAAGGATATACTGACATTGGAGAGGGTTCACAGAAGATTCACGAGAATGATTCCAGGAATGAAAGGGTTACCATATGAGGAATGTCTGGCAGTTCTTGGCTGTATTCCCTGGAGTTCAGGAGAATGAGGGGGGATCTCATAGAAACATTCAGCATGTTAAAAGGTCTGAACAGATTAGACATGGCAAAGTTATTTCCCATGGTAGGGGACTCTAGGACAAGAGGGCATGACTTCAGGATTAAAGGACGTCCTTTTAGAACTGAATGCAGAGAAATTAATTTAGTCAGAGGGTGGTAAATCTGGAATTTTTTGCCATGAGCGACTGTGGAGGCCAAGTCATTGAGTGCATTTAAGGCAGAGATAGATAGGTTCTTGGTTAGCCAGGGCATCAAGGGGTATGGAGTGAAAGCAGGGGAATGGGGATGACTGGAAGAATTCAATCAGCCCATGATTGAATGGCAGAGCAGACTCGATGGACCGAATGGCCTACTTCTCCTATATCTTATAGTCTTATATCCCATGGAATGTAGTTTTGCAAGACCTGGTTTAGATAAGACCTGCAGGTGGTGTCACTTGGCAAATAAAACTGATGTCCTGCAGTTAAATTACGTTACAAAGATCATTCTGTGTAGTTGTGAAATTATTACCATTCACTTTACCCATACTGCTGCAAAGAAAAACAAACTGAATAACCACCAGAAAGCAAATTGATATGAAATGTGCAACTGGACTGGTGGCCATCTATATGATAGGTACCATATGACTGCATCCAATATAACATATTTAATAATTATTTTAGTTTCTATTTAGTGCCATACAATTTGATGGCATTAAGTTTGACAAGAAACAGCACTAAACTGAATTGTAATCAAGTTGGTAGCTTGCAGTAAGCAAGTTAACATAGCATGCTAGTCAAAAGAAAAAATTAATAAAAACATGAAGAAAGCCAGCTATGATATATCGATCCAGCAACTTTGGTTCTTTATCACAGTAATAGCAACAGCAATATCAAGTTCTCAGATAATGGGGAAAAAGGCAGAAATTTGTGTGTTGTATCCTTCTAACAGGTTGCAAAGAATTCTTTATATATGAGATCACACAGTATACATTGAGGATAAGCAATATTAGCAGAATTATCAGAGACATTTATCAAAGTGGGATCAGTATTTTGCAGTTCATATCACCAATTTTACCTTAATTTCCTGTAGCTTCATTTCTGGGGCAGGATCATTAATGTGGAATGTAGTCATAGTAAGCACTCAAGGAAACATGCTCCTATAAACACAGAAGTAGAAAATATAAGTGGTATCACCTGCAATATACACAAACCTACTATTTTGTTCAATTTTATTTTGTTTTGACTGATCTTCAAAACCTTGACCTCAATACCCCCTTGTACAATTGGATTCTCAATTTCCTCACTTGCAGACCACAGTCAGTTCAGATTGGCAAAAAGAACACCTCCACAATCTCCATCAGCATAGGCAGTGTGCTTAGTCCCCTGCTCTATTTGCTTTATACTTATGATTGTGAGGCTAAGCACAGCTCAAATGCCATATTAAAGTTTGCTGATGATCACTGTCATAAGGTGTATTAAAGGTAGCGACAAATCAGCATACAGGAGTGAGACTGAAAACCTGGCTGGGTGGTGCCACAACAACCTCTCACTCAGTGTTAGCAAGTCCAAGAAGCTGATTATCGACTTCAGGAGGAAGAAACTGGAGGTCCATGAACTTGTTCTCATCTGGGGATCAGGAGTGGAGAGGGTCAGGAACTTTAAATTCTTTGGTGTTATCATTTTGGAGGATTTATCCTGGGACCAGCATATAAGTGCCATTAAAAAGAACGTACAGCAAAGCCTCTACTTTCTTAGAACTTTGCAAAGATTTGGCATGACATCTAAAACTTTGATAAACTTATATAGACGTGTGGTGGAGAGTATATTGACTGGCTACACCACAGCCTGGAAGGGAAACACCAACGTCCTTGAATGGAAAATCCTGCAAAAAGTAGTGGATACAGTCCAGTCCATCACAGGTAAAGTCTTACATTCTGTCAAACAAGAGAGACTTCATCCAGGTGGAGATAATTCTGTCTGATGATTAAAGCTGAACTTTTTGCTTCAATTACATATGACAATGAAGTACACTTACAGTACTCTGACTTGGACAAAATTGGAGTGGACTAATCATAAGCAGACCATTTTTCCAGTGACATAACAGGAAAGTGATTGTACAAAATAATCATTTGATCATATTAGGAACAGACATGAGGTACCATCTTGTGAGTGCCTCATTTCCTGAGGAAAAATAAGTAAAATAAAAACACAACTACAGATGAAAAGGAAAACTAATCAAGTTCCATACACATGCTCTCCAAAATAATTCATCTTTGATGCTGATAGCCCCAAATTCCTCCTTTAGAGTTCTTCTGGCTGCTGCACAGACCACTTTTTCCCGAAGCTGCAGAAACATGAGAAAATCTTCACACATATTCTGTGAACAAGTTTAGGTTTTTTAAAATAAAATGGCAGCAATGACAATTAAACTGCTCCAAGCTGCAATATCAATATTCACCCATTTTATTTTTAACTCCAGTCAAATTAAATAAACCTGGGTTTATATAGTACCTGCAACTGCATTGAAGTGAAAATATTATTAAAGTAAATTTGATACCCAAAAATGGAAAGAGTGAATTAATTAAACTGAAAGAGCATGGATCTCAGAATTAGAGGACCACTGAAATGTAAAATATTTTTGATTATATACATCTTAGAATAATATGTCCTTGAATAGGACTCTTCTCTCTATTGCCATCAGAAAGAAGGAGCCTCAGGACCCACGCCACCAGGTTCAGGAACAGTTTTACCCCCTCAACCATCAGGCTCTTGAACCAGAAGGGTTAATTTCACTCAACTTTACTCACCCTAACACTGAACTGATCCCACAACCTGTGGACTTTCTTTCAAGGACTCTTCATCTCATGTTCTCAATATTTATTGCTTATTTATTTATTATTATTATTATTTTAGATTTTTTCTTTTTGTATTTGCACAATTTGTTGTTTTCTCCATGATAGTTGTTTATCTGTCTTTGCTGTGTGCATTTTTTGTTTGATCTATTGTGATTCTTTGTATTTATTATGAATGCCTTCAAGAAAATGAATCTGTGGTGACACTTTGATAACAAGTTCACTTTGAACTTTTAAACATCAGTAAATAAGAACTTTTTTCAATTACATTGAAATTAACACAGTGTATGAATTTTCTATGTTACACTATTTGTGCCATTTGGGAAGAGTTGGTTCAAAGGTTCATTTATTATCAAAGCATGTTTCCAAATAAAACTCTGAAATTTGTCTTCTCCAGATAGCCACACAAAAAAAAACATGAGTCATTCAGGGAGAAACATTGAACCCCCCCCCCCCACCCCACACAAAAAAGAACAGCATCCCCATCACCAACCCCCAAAAAGAACCCCTCCCTCACAAAAAAACTAGCAGAACATCAACCCCCAAGCACCATCCCTTGCACAACAAAATGGCAAAGGAACAGGCAATGAAAACAAGAGTACACAAACCATAAGTCTGAAAAAAATCCACAGCCTATAAGTGCAAGTCCAAGCCATAAACGCAGATTCTCAATACCATCCTGTGATATCACCAACGTTCATTGATAGAGAGAGATACCATACGAGGCAGATTCAAGTGTTCATAAGACTGATGGCATACGGAAAGAAACTGTTCTTGTACCTATTTGTCCTGGCATACAGTGATCTAAAACACCTACCAGAAGGAAGGAGTTGGAACAGGTGATGTCCAGGGTGTGATGGGCCTACAATAATGCTGCTTGCTCGCTTCCTGACTCTAGATGCATATAAGTCCTGGATCGAGGGCAGCTTCACACCAATAATCTTTTCTTCATGATGCTGCCTAATCTGATGTGCATTTCCATCATTCTTTTTTGTTTCAGATTCCCAGCAAGTGTTATGTATGTTCTGCATTGAGCAATTCCAGCAGAATTCCTTTTTGCCTCTAACTGTTTCAGTAATAGCATGGAAACAGGGCCTTCAGCCAAACTTATCTATGCCAACTGTGAGCTTGTCTCATCTGCCCACATTTGGCCAATAGACACCTAAACAACTCTTATCCACGGACATATCTTGTTAGCTGTATTTATTTGAATGTTGCTGATATACCCATCTCAACCATCATTTCTGGCAACTCATTCTAAATATGGCTGACCCATTGCATGAAGAATTTAATGTTTTAACCAGATAATATCTAAGGCATTGTCACCAGGGCAATCCTGATCTCCACCCCATTATAGATATTCCCTTGGTTCTTTTCACCTCTGCTTCTCTTGAACTTTAAACAAGTATTTTCACATTTAAGTTCTGATGCAAGATCACTAACCTGAAAAATGAACTCACTTTTCTCTGAATGGGGGCTGTCTGATTCACCGTTCCAACACTGATACAAACACTGAAGAAGCTCTACAAAGAATGTATTGAGCATTAAATTAAAAATATGATAAAAGACATTTGACAAGCAAGGACAGTTTTTTGTAGTATTGTTTTATATTAAAAACTTAAATTTCCTTGATACACAATGGCCCAGGAGCAGATGTTGATATATTGCTATCTTGCTTTCTTCTCTCAGGCTTTTGAACCAGTAGGGATAACTTCACTCAATGCCACACTCTTCATCACTGAACAGTTCCCACAACCTATGGACTCACTTTCAAGGATGTTTCATCTCACGTTCTCGATATTTATTCCTTATTTATTATTATTATATATTTTTCCCTTTTTAGTATTTGCACAGTTTGTTGTCTTTTGCACACTGGTTGTTTGTCTGTCCTATTGGGTGCGGTTTTTCACTGATTCTTGGATTTACTGCATATAACTGCAAGAAAACAAATCTCAATTGTATATGGAAGCATATATGAACTTTGATAATAAATTTACTTTGAACTCCTTATATACTATGGTTACATTTTAATCTATGTTAAAGTTGTTCTCCTACTTAACCATGATAATTAATTCATGAAGTGTCCAGAATTACACATCACATGCGGCACACCAAGTTGAGGAACAACACACACAAGAGCTTCCAGAATGTGCAGAGCAGCATCAGTCTGGGTTTGACAAATACACAAATGGAGATGAAGGGATCAGACTTAGTTGTGATACTGTCTGCACTAAAATAGCCCTTTTCAAACCTCTGTCAAGTTTCAACTCTGAATAAACCTCTAACATAACCTGAGTTATAAAGATACATTGAATAGGTTAGGACTGTATTCCTTGGAACATAGAAGATCGAGGGGAGATTTGATAGAGGTATACAAAATTATGAGGCGTATACTTAGGGTAAATGCAAGTCTGCTTTTTCCACTGAGGTTGGGTGGGACTACAACTGGAGGTCATGGGTTAAGGGTGGAAGGTGAAAAGCTTAAAGGGAACATGAGGGGAAACTTCTTCACTCGGAGGGTCATGAGGGTGTGGAATGAGCTGCCAGCACAAGGGGTGCATGCGAGCTCCATTTCAAAGTTTCAGAGAAGTTTGGATAGATACGTGGATGGTAGGGGTATGGTCCTGGTGCCAGTGGATGGGAGTAGGCGGTTTAAATGGTTTAGCTCAGACTAAATGGGCCGAAGGGCCTGTTGCTGTACTTTCTATGACTCCAATAGTTGTGGACCCAAATGTCTCCACAGGTGGAGAATATAACCAGTGGAGTAAAAAGGATAAAATTCTTAAATTAAAATCTGGAAATAGACTTGACACTAATAACTACCAGATTCAAATTCTGATAGTACTATAGAAACATTAAATCAATATTCATATATATATATTACTCATGCTGCACATAAGTGAAATACTTATCAACAAATTGAAAAAGAATCATCACCAGTTTTATTCAGTTGTAGCAAGAACCTTAGACTAAATCATAACTGGGATAAGACAACTAATTACAGTCCGCAAGGCTGGGGGGGAGACAGGCAAAAAGAAGATTGCATTAGCTGGAATGTTGAAACAGAGAATGCCCGAAACATACATGTAGCAACAAGTCAGCAACTGAGACAAATTTGTGGAGGAGCTCTGATGCTGTGTCTGCAACTAGAATATTAACCCTGTAACGAAGATGCAGAAATTGTGTTTTAAATTACAATTAAATCACTTCCCAAGGACAATTGCAGCCTCCCCACCCTCGAACACATCTACACACGCTCGTTGTCGCATCCATCATCAGCGTCCGCCACCACCAAAGGCACGCTCTCTTCTCGCTGCTGCCATCAGGAAGAAGGTACAGGAGCCTCAGGACTCACATCACCAGCTTCAGGAACAGTTATTACCCTTCAACCTAAACCAAACAGGAAAACTTCCCTCGCGCCATGATTGAAATGTTCCCACAATCTATAGACTCACTTTCAAGGATTCTTCATCCCGTGTTCTGGCCTGTTACCAGAATTATTTATTTATTATTCCTCTCTTTCTGTATTTGCAGAGTTTGTGCTTTTTCTGCGCGCTGGTTGAACGCACAAGTTGTTGCGCTCTTTCATCGATCCTATTATGGTTGCTGTTCTATTGTGATTTAATGAATCTGCCCTCAAGAAAATGAATTTCGGGGTTTTATATGGTGACATATACGTACTCTGATAATAAATTTACTTTGAACTTACGGAGTGGTTGACTACGCTATACCAAGCTTTGTGCAACTTGAACGACAGACCTCTACCCCAAGGATCACCGGTGACCAGAATAATCAGATGTGCCTTGGACTCGGAAGAAGAACCAGAAACCGAGGGGTTCCCACTGTGGAAGGGAAAGTATGGACGCACATTCCAAATTGTGTGGTTGCAAACAGAGATGACACTTACGGCGTACAAGGGAAAGAGTATCTGGTGTGTTTAGATAGAGAGAAATGGACAAAACGAGAACAATGTAAAATCCCTGTAAAACTGATATTAATAGATACTTCGTTTTCTCTTGGGCGAGGAGAGAATGTTGGAATGAATCTTGTCAACGACATGGACGTGCGGGAGAACACGCAGAGAACTACGTCCTCAGCTCCAACAACGCTCCGCACACATCCCTGAAGTTTAACTCTGGTTAATCGCGATCGGGCTCTTGTAATAAAGTATGGGGCATTCTCTAACCTCCAGTAACCACTCCCATCTGCTTCTCCCCGCCCCTATTTTCTGTTTTCTGCAAAATCAGTTTTTATTCTTGTAGCTGAAGAAACCGAAGGACTGGTTTAGGCGGCTTTGAAGCGGCAACAAAGCTTCTTATTCAATCTTATTTAGATCACCTTTCTTTCCCTCGGCGACCATACTGAATTTCCACCACGAATCAGCTCCTAACTATGTTCTCCTCGCAATCTGGAGCCTTCCCCCATGAATCCAGCTTGATTCACCCGTTGTGAATCTTTCCATTCTTTCCAGTCCCACAAAATCTAATATCGAATGGTATGTAATATTCTCACACAATCCTCAGACGTTATTCGCTTAGTTTAATTTTTTTTCTCATCCTCCCCATACCTACCTCAACTCCTCCTTTCCCCAATGCCCTCTTGAAAAACATTCACGGTCAACTCCCTTCTGATACAAACACCTATTCATTTTTTTTTTGGCCTTGTTAATCTGTCCAGTCTCCAGAAAGTATCAGCCTCCTAAATCTTATTAATTTACCCAACGACCTTATGTGTTAACTATGCTGATCTTCCTCAATCCCCAAATCACAATCTCCTGCAGCTTTTCCCCCCCAGTTTCTGTTCGAGGTTTTAGAGCACCTGAATTGGTTAATAGTTGTTTAATGAGATTCATTAATCATTTAGAGTTCCTCATGTTTTTCTCGAGCGTCGTACTCTGTAATACGGACTCCTGGTGCCTTCTGTTTCAGCTTGTTAAATTTATTTTGATGAACTCAGGGATTCCGTGATACTTGAATCATTTAAGCGGATGATTGATTGGTGCTAATGGCAGGGCATTATGTTATTTAAAATGTTATTTTAAATCTATGTTTAAAAGGCTTAAATGCTTAAAAAATTAGTTTAACTTTTTTCAGTTTTGAGGTTGAGGCCCGAAATACAAAAGTAACACATTTCACTTTACTCTCTTTTTTTCTACATTCCATTAGTTTTTAAGTTTGAAGTTTCCCGGGTTAGCGGGGTTGTTTTCGCTCAGTACCCGAGAAGGACATGTTGTTGCAGAAGATGCCGATATTGTTGGTGCTCCTTTAGCCGTGGGTTGCTTTTAAATGGATTGGGGAGCTTGTAATGACCCAGCAATTTGGCAGGCTTCGTTCGTCCCCAGAAAGTTCTATCTGCCTCTAGATCGCGCAACCTCTACACCAGGTTATAGCCCCAACTGTTCCAATTCTCCGCTCTCTCCTTCACCCACCCCACCCAATCCTCTTCCGCCTGCGGTTCCCGCAGCACATTCTCCTTCATGCGCGAGAAAATCCTGACATTTCAACCACATAAGCCGGGATGCACTGCTCGAAGTAATGAGGCGATGCATTCATTACCCACGTCACGTTGGTTATCAGCAGACGAGTGAGCGAACCTTCATAATATGTACACGAAACTAAAATAGAGGGTACGGGAAAGTTGCGCAAGTTTTTTAAATGTACTATAACCGCTTACTTAAACGAGCGAGATTAGAAAATGAATCCATTAGTAAAATACTGCAAAAACACATGTCGAAGTACAACGATATATTTAAAATATGGAGAGTCAAGACAGGAACATTTATAAAGCAGCTTTAGTTTATACAGTATAATTATTGGACCCATTATATCGTTATACAATATAGTCTGCATGACGAACTGTTTCAATTTCCCTCCAATATGTTTCGTCTTTTTTCAAGAAACCAAAGAGGCTTCAGGGACAGATTACTTAAAAACCTTGGCGAACTCGGGTTTCGGTGGGACATGATGGGATGCAGTGATCGAAATGACAAAATCTGGCAGAACACTCTTAATTCATGACACGCATTTTCCATTGCGTCATTTTCTGAAGTGAGCACTGTACTGGACAACAATTTGATTCCATGTAGCAACATTCCGACGACACCCGAGATCCGAAAGATAAATAGGAAATGCTGAAAGGTAGCAGTTATCGGTTATTAACTCGTACGTGGGTTATTAACTTAAAAGATCACATTGTAGTTTCAAACCGTTGCCGATGATGGTGAGAGAAATGGCGGGTCAAGTCAAGTCGTCACTTTTATTGTCATTTCGACCATAACTGCTGGTACAGTGCGTAGTAAAAATGAGACAACGTTTTTCAGGACCATGGTGTTACATGACATAGTACAAAAACTAGACTGAACTACGTAAAAAAACAACAGAGAGAGAAAAAAAAAACAACTACACTAGACTGCAGACCTACCCAGGACTGCGTAAAGTGCACAAAACAGTGCAGGCGTTACAATAAATAATAAACAGGACAGTAGGGCAAGGTGTCAGTCCGGGATCTGTGTATTGAGGAGTCTGATAGCCTGGGTGAAGAAACTGTTACATAGTCTGGCTGTGAGAGCCCGAATACTTCGGAGCCTTTTCCCAGACGGCGGGAGGGAGAAGAGTTTGTACGAAGGATGCATGGGGTCCTTCACAATGCTGTTTGCTTTGCGGATGCAGCGTGTGGTGTAAATGTCCGTAATGACGGGAAGAGAGACCCCGATGATCTTCTCAGCTGACCTCACCATCCGCTGCAGGATCTTGCGATCCGAGATGGTGCAATTTCCGAACCAGGCAGTGATGCAGCTGCTCAGGATGCTCTCAATACAACCCCTGTAGAATGTGATGAGGATAGAGGGTGGGAGATGGACTTTCCTCAGCCTTCACAGAAAGTAAAGATGCTGCTGGGCTTTCTTTGCTATGGAGCTGGTGTTGAGGGACCAGGTGAGATTCTCAGCCAGTTAAACACCAAGAAATTTGGTGCTCTTAACGATCTCTACCGAGGAGCCGTCGATGTTCAGCGGGGAGTGGTCGCTCCGTGCCCTCCTGAAGTCAACAACCATCTGACGAAGGGTCTCGGCCCGAAACGTCGACAGTGCTTCTTCCTATAGATGCTGCCTGGCCTGCTGTGTTCCACCAGCATTTTGTCAGTGTTGTTTGAATTTCCAGCATCTGCAGATTTCCTCGTGTTAACCATCTCTTTTGTTTTGTTCACGTTCAGAGACAGGTTGTTGGCTCTGCACCAGTCCATTAGCCGCTGCACCTCCTCTCTGTAAGCTGACTCGTCGTTCTTGCTGATGAGACCCACCACAGTGGTGTCATCGGCGAACTTAATGATGTGGTTGGAGCTGTGTGTTGCAGCACAGTCGTGGGTCAGCAGAGTGAACAGCAGTGGACTGAGCACACAGCCCTAGGGGGCCCTGTGTTTAGTGTGACAGTGTTTAACCCAGTCAAGTGTAAAGAGACACTACACTTAAAGACAAGACCCTTAACAGTGATGATGAGCAGATGGCTCTTGGGCCTAAGTTCACAGCTCCATGAAAATGGCTTCACAGGTTGCTAAGGGGTAGCATATAGCATGCTTACTTTTATTCGTCGAGGCAGAGCTAAAAAGTTAGGAAGTTATGTTGCAGCTTTCTAAAACTCTCTAGTTAGGCCACATCTGGAGTACTGCATACAATTCTGGTCATCTACTTTACAAGAAGGATGTCGAGGCTTTGGAGAAGGTGTGGAAGAGGTTTACCAGGATGTTGCCAGGACTTAGACAAACGTTGGACAAACCTGGATTTGTTTCTCTGGAGCAGCGGAGGTGCATACTTACCAGGTTATGAGAGACATAAATAGAATAGACAGTACCTTTTTCCCAAGTTTGAAATGTCTTAATTCCAGAGGCCATGCATTTAAGATGAAGGTATAATTTCAAAGATGTGAGAGGCAAGTTGTTTTTTTTAAGTGATGGGTGCCTGAAATGTGCTGCCTGGAGTATTGATAGAGGGAGGTACATGAGAGATTTTTAAGAGGTGTTTAGATAGGCATGTGAATATGAGGAAAATGGAAGGGAAAGGTCATTGTGTAGGCAGATGGGATTAGACTAGTTGGCCATTTGATTTCTAATTTATTTGGGTCAGCACAATGAGGGCCGAAGGGCCTGTCCTTGTGTACTGTCCTATGCTCTATGCTCTACTGCTGGGTGACCTCAACAAAACCTGTTGAATGGTGAAAGGCCTTGACAGGGCGGATGCAGAGAGGGTGTTTCCTATGATGGGGGGAGTCTAAGACCAGAGGACACAGCCTCAGAATAGAGGGGCATTCTTTTAGAATGGAGATGAAAAGGAATTTCTTTAGCCAGAGAGTGGTGAATCTGTGGAACTGTTTTCATGTCTTTATGTTAATTTAAGGCAGAGGTTGATAGACTCTTGATTGGTCAGGACATGAGGGGATATGGGGAGAAGTCAAGAGATTGAGGCTGAGAGGAAAATTGGATCAGCCAAGATGAAATGGCAGACCAGACTCGATGGGTCAAATGGCTTAATTCTGCTCTGAAATCTTATGGTTTTATGATATGTCATAATGAAAACCACCCAGTAGCTTTGATATCTACCACCATGAAGTGCTTCAAGAGGCTGGTTATTGGCACATATTAACTCCAGCTTCCCAGACAATTTCAACCTACTGCAATTTGACTACCACTGAAGCAGGTCTACATGAACACCATCTTCATGATCCTAAACTCATCCCAGGAGCATCTGGACAGAAAAGTCCAGATGTTAGACTATTGTTCATTGACTACAGGCCCACTTTTCATACTATAATTTCAAACTCTTCATTGTCTTCATCAATAGTGCTGAGGTTGAGAGGGTGACAGCTTCAAGTCCAACATCACCAACAGCTTGTTCTGGTCGAACTGCATAAATGCCACGACTATCAAATGGTTCCTTAGTATGATAAGATGGAATTTTTAACTTCACAATCTACCTTGTTATGATTTGTAGATTATTGTCTATTTGCACTGCATTTTCTCTGGAGCTGTTGCACTTTATTCTGGGGTTTGTTGTTGGTTTACCTTGTACTACCTCAATGTGCTGCGTAATGAATTGATCTGTATGAACAGTAGGCAAGATATGCTTTTCACTGTACCTAAGGTGACAATAAGAAACCATTTCCAAGCTGTTAACATACTATTTTGCTGACCATAGTCCACAGTTAATGCATAAAATATAAACACTGAAATACGATGGTCAATGAAAGTAAACCTTTGAAGCATCAGCAACTGAAGTTCCATTCTGACCTCTGATGCCATCCCAAGACCATGAGACATTGGAGCAGAATTAGGCCATTCAGCCTACGAATCTGCTCTGCCATTTGATCATGGTTGATCCATTTCCTTCTCAACTCCATTCTCATAGAAACATAGAAAACCTACAGCACAATACAGGCCGTTCAGCCCACAAAGCTGTGCCGAACATTCCCCTCGTAACCTTGCACACCCTGACATATCAAGAACCTATCAATCACCACCTTTAATATGCCCAATGACTTGGCCTCCACAGCCACCTGTGGCAACAAATTCCACTTATTCACCACCCTCTTGCTAAAGAAGTTCCTCTTCATCTCTGTTCTAAACAGATGTCTCCCTATTTTGAGGCTGCGCCCTCAGGTCCTAGACCCCTTCCATTATTGGAAGCATCCGCTCCACATCTACTCTATCTCAGCTATTCAACCTTCAATAGGTTTCAATATGATACCCCTTCCACCCCCACCAATTCTTCTAAATTCCAGCAAGTACAGGCCCAGAGCAATCAATCGCTCCTCATGTGACAAGCCTTTCAATCCTGAAATCATTTTCATAAACCTCCTTTGAACCCTCTCCAATGTCAGCACATCCTTTCTTAGACAAGGGGTCCAAAACTGCTCTAATACTCCAAGTGAGGCTTCACCAGTGCCTTATGAAGCCTCAGCATTACATCTTTGTTTTTATATTCTAGTCCTCTCGAAATGAGCACTAACATTGCATTTGCCTTCCTCACCATCAACTCAACCTGCGTATTAACCTTTAAAGAATCCTGCACGAGGACTCCTAAGTCCTTTTGCACTTCAGAATTTTGAATTTTCTCTCCATTTGGAACAGTCTACACTTCTATCAAGGTGCATGACCATACACTTCCTAACACTGTATTCCATCTGCCACTTCTTTGCCCATTCTCCTCATCTGTCCAATTCCTTCTGCAGCTCCCTGCTTCCTCAACACTACCTACCCTCCCACCTCTCTTCATATCATCCGCGTACTTGGCCACAAAGCCATTAATTCTGTCATCCAAATCATTGACATACAATGTAAAAACAAGTGGTCCCAATACTAACCCCTGTGGAACACTAGTAACCGGCAGCCAATGTGAAAAGGCTCCCTTTATTCCCACTCTTTGCCTCCTGCCGATCAGCCAATGCTCTACTCATGTTAGTATCTTTCCTGCAAAACCACGTGCTCTTTTCCTGCTAAGCAGCCTCATGTAGGGCACCTTGTCAAAGACTGGAGCAATATTCATGGACTATATATTTTTTGTGTGGCTGTATTTTACTGCTCATCTTATCTGTTGTGTATGACTGTTGCTACTGTGTTTTACACCTTGGCCCCAGAGTAACACCTCTGGCTGTTTTCACCAAAAGAGACTGATAAATAAACTTGGGAGACAGAAACAGCATACATATTCTAAGTTTTATCAGATTTAATTTAGCAGTTATTTCAGCTTTTTTCATGCAAATGGTTATACTTATTCAGATATACAGTAATGTAACAAGAGAACACAGGTTTAAGGTGCTGGGGAGTAGGCACAGAGGAGATATCAGGGGTAATTCTTTTATTAATTTTATTTTTTTTTGGATAAGATATTCACAAGTATTACACAGGGGTACGTTTTTTTTACTCAGAGAGTGGTGAGTGCGTGGAATGGGCTGCCGGCAACAGTGGTGGAGGTGGATATGATAGGGTCTTTTGAGAGTATTTTAGATAGGTACATGGAGCTTAGAAAAATAGAGGGCTATTGGTAAGCCTAGTAATTTCTAAGGTAGAGACATGTTCGGCACAACTTTGTGGGCTGAAGGCTCTATTGTGCTGTAGGCTTTCTATGTTTGTACATGAGAGCTTCCAAAAAAAAATTGGTGAGGTGGACAGAACTAAGTTATAAAGTTATAACTAAAAAACACAAATCACTTTACATGAATATAATACTTTATTGATATTGTAAACATCACAGGCTTGGAGCCCATACTTTTTTTTAAAATCTGTATCACAGTAAACCATACAAAGAGTCAAATTTCACACACTAGCTTTACTTTTAAACAAAAATGCATTTGTTCCCTTGGGTCTATCACTTCAGCAGTACAGAGTGCTGAAAAAAAATAGAAAATGTTTTGAACTGTTTTATTAATAAAGTTGTAGAAATTAACAAAATAAAATTCAGTTTCATTATTAATGTACCTATAGCATACATGGAAAATGGTGAGACGCTAGTGATCAGACTTTGTTTCTGAAATATCAAAAACACTTGTATCACTTTTTGTAAATTTGTGTGCAATGTTTTCTGCTGTTTTGTGTTTAATCACCTTAGCACATTAGAAAGAAACAGACGAGGACATTTACAGACTATTCAATATTTTTCCATTGAAGCTAATAAATAAGCAGTATAAACCAAGAAAACAAATACCGGTAGATCAGTACACTCTTGGATTCTTGACATATGAATTATAGTGATGTAATTTTTGCTTAAAACTGAAGAACTTTGTTTCTAACTTGGAATAGTACAGGATTCAGCTGGTGTTATCAAACCGAACAACTCCAAATATTACTTAGTAGCTTTGTTTAGTTTGGCTAAATAGCCGATAACTTCCAATGCCAGTTTCAATCAGATCTTTTTGGAGGTCAAAAGCACTTTCAAATAATTTTAGTTAAAATGGACTGGATTAAATTGTATTTTGCATAAATTATACTTTTCTATTAGTGCATAATTGTAATAAATATTAACAGATTCCAAGGATTAATTGCTTGCCGCTCAGACTGATGAATGTAATTTAAAAGGATGCACAGTGCATGTCACCCCAAAACACAACAGAGATTCTATTTTTACAGGTTTTTACTTGGGGAGAAAATTCAAAAATCAGATTTGCAAAGGGATTTGGGAGTTCTTGTGTAGGATGCCCCGAAGGTTGGTGGTGGCATTCATTGGAGAGGACTAGGGTACAAAATCTAAGATGTAACACCGAGGCTTTACATTGATCAGACCACACTGGAGTATTGTGAGCAGTTTTGAGCCCCTTTTTTAAGAAAATTGGAGGCTCATGAGAATTATTCCAGGAATGAAAGGGTTAAGATATGAGGGGAGATCTAATTGAAACCCATCAAATATTGAAAGGCCTAGAAGAGTGGATGTGAAGAGGATGTTTTCTATAGGCAGGAAGTCCAGGACCAGAAGGCACAGCCTCATAATTGAGGGACATCCATTTGGAAGAGATGTGGAAATATTTCTTTAGCCAGAAGGCGGTGAATCTGTGGAATTCATTGCTAGAGATGGCTGTGTAAGCCAAGTCATTGGGAATATTAAACATGGAGGTTAACAGGTTCTTGATTAATCGGGGCACAAAAGTTACAGGGAAAAGGCAAGAGAATGGGATTGAGAAGGTTAATAAGTCAGTCATGATGGAATGGCAGAGCAGACTCAGTAAGCCAGATAGCTTAATCCTGCTCCTATGTCTTATGGGTTGGCCATCTATTCCAATATGGACATCAATCAGATTGTTACCTGCTGTCAATCAGCATTGATAAAATGTGCGGCTTTTTAGATATTCAAAATACGTTTCACATGTTTAAAAATATTAAATGGTAAATTGCAAATATCCCTTGTCAGAAAATACATGATTAAACAAATCTTTTTTATATACATTGGATTTAGAAGAAATTCAGTCAGGAACTTTACAGATGCAACACAAGTCCTTTAAAAGTATTAGTAACATACTTCCAAAGAGAGCCTACTGTGGAACCGCATAAAACATATGTTACGTCACAGCCAGAGTACCAAGTTTAGCTCTGCTCGGCCAACTATAGTAAACATTAGGCACAGAGATTGAAAATTATGGGTTTATTGGATGGATATAAATTTTGAGAGGCCCGGACAAGGTGAAGAGGATGGACAAATTTATCTTAACAAAGTTGATACCCGAGGACCTGGTTTGATAAACTAGGAGGATTAATAGAGGGAATTAAGGAAAATGGTGAAGTATGAATCTCTCAACCTGAAATGGATGCAGAAACCCATATCATGTATGAAATGTACCTGATTGAGCATTCAAAGAAATCTATTCGGCAAGATTGCAAAAGAGCTAAAATCAGGACTATAAACTAAGCAGCTCTAATTTTGTTTGTTGTGGGCACAATTGTACCGTGAATTTCTGTAAATCTAAAGACATCATGCATCAGGTCCAGTTTATTCAGGTAAACAGTTTATCAGTAAAGATTCTTAAAAATAGGCAATGCTCAAATACAATAATGGCACATGAAAACTGATAAATTGTAATAAAAGGCAAATTTGTTCATGTGATTGAAGTTGCTGTATTTAATTGCTAGTTCTTCCACCTTATCAGTGAGTCCTAGAAAAGGTTTCTTATGGCCTTTGTGCCAATTTGCTCTTTTCTTCTTCTTGTTCACTAAGTTTGAAATGGGTGTAACACAAAATGCCACACAATGTACACAGAATTCCCAAACACTGATTAACTGAAAGAGGATCCTTAAATAAAACGTATCCTCCTAGAAGGGTGATACAGAACTTGAAATGTCCAAACATATTATACCTGGAATTTAAGTCAAGGAACAAAACAATGCTGAGTAAACTTTATTCCACTGGATAAAGAAAACAAATACCTGAGTAATAGAAGGTTCTTTTCCATTCGAGATTTTGTCAAACTATTTACCATCAAAATAGCTCTCCAGTATTTGAGTAAGTTTACATCTTCTGTATTTACATCAGTTTACATGTTACTTTACACAGCTGCAAACTTAGCATTTTTGCAAACTTCAAAATTCCTCACATTTATATTTTGGTGCCCTTAAATGAAGTAGTTTCATTTTCATTTGATTTAAATATCCAGTTAACATTGATCTCATCCGTATCTTCGACTGTTTTTTGAAGACTGGAAATAATGTTCCCTTCAAACTATTTTCCAAAATGGAGAGTTCAGTGTTACAATAACACAAGAGATTCTGCAGATGCTGGAAATCCACATAGCACACAAACTTCTGGAGGAACTCAGCAGGACAGGCAGCATCTATGGAAATGTATAAACAGCAGACAATTTGGGCTGAGACCATGCATCAGGACTGGAAAGAAAGGGGGAAGATGTCAGTATGGGGGGGGGGGGGAGGTGGTGAGGGAAGGAATACAAGCCAGAGGTGATAGGTGAAGCCAGGTGGGTGGGGTGAAGTAAGAAGCTGGGAGGTGTTAAGTAGGAAGGCATAGATCTGGCAAACAAGAAGTCTGACAGGAGAGGGGGACCACAGGAGAAAGTATCCAGTGCTCCCGATGTGGCCTCCTCTACAGGTAAGACCCAACATCGACTAGGAAACCACCTAGGAAATTGAGCACATTCAATCCATCTGCAAAAAGCAGGATTTCCCATTAGCCAACCATTTCATTTCAATCCCCATTCCCGTTTCAATATGCCAATCCATGGCCTCCTCTTGCACTCCGCCGAGGCTACTTTCCGGTTGGTGGAGCAGAAACTCCTATTTTGCCTAGATAGTCTCCAATCCAATGGCAAAAACATTAATTTTTCCAACTTCCAGTAACTTTCCCACTTCCCTTTCTCAATTTCCCTACTTAGCTTCCTACCCTTCTCCTCATGTGCCTATCACCTACACCTGGTTCCCCTCCTCCTTCCCTTTCTCCCATGGTCCACTCTCCTCTCCTCCTCCTCCCTTCACCTTTTCTGTCACCTCCCAGCTTCATCCTCCTCCCCCACCCAACTGGCTCCACCTATCACTTACTAGTTCGTAATCCTTCCTCTCCTTATTCTGGCATCTTCCCCCTTCATTTCCAGTCCTGAAGAAAGGTCTCATCCCAAAACATAGATTGTTTATTCAGTTCCACAGATGCTGCCTAACATGCTGAGTTACTCCAGCATTGTGTGTGTGTGTGTTCCTCAGTTTTACAATTATGTCTTTATAAAGTTAATAATCTAAAACTACAGAACTAAATTTGTTTTCCTCCATCTGATCCTGATATATCAATGTTACTTCAGATTTGTAGATAATTTCAAAAATATTTCACCGAGGCTTTAGCTGTGGCACAGAAAAATTAACTTTACTGCCTTGGAAATCTAATTTAATTTCTGAGAGACTCTAAGATTCAATTCCAATAATTTTCAAATGAATGCTCAATATAATCATATCTAAACCATTTTGCTTCTTCTGGCAAATAATATATATTCATTGTACATATTTCATGGTTTTCTAATCCTAAAGAACACTACTCTTTTCAAGTTATTTAATTTAGGTGCTTAACAATCTAGTTTGAGTGTTACATTTCCTTAATAAAAAAATTAAGGAATGAAGCCCTTAGAAAATCACACTGAGTATTTCTAAAACATGGCACAGTTGTAAAAATATTGAAAAATGTAGTCAACATAAGCAGTGTAGTGTGCTGGAGTACCTACATATCATGGTCACACAGGACATGCTTACTTCTTATTCAGAGGAAAATATATGAATTGCAGA
The DNA here is from genome assembly GCF_048418815.1 of Hemitrygon akajei. Lineage (NCBI taxonomy): Eukaryota > Metazoa > Chordata > Chondrichthyes > Myliobatiformes > Dasyatidae > Hemitrygon > Hemitrygon akajei. The sequence continues at coordinate 161,914,717 of NC_133133.1, forward strand.
CCAGTTTAGAAAACAGAATTGGCAGAAACCTAATGCAGTTCACTCAAATCAAAAAGCTGTAGGGAGGAAGAAAGTCTATGTGGTGATTAGGCATTGGAAATTTTTTCAACACTTGTACGAACTCAAATTTTAACTAAATGGGAATAATTCATGCAATTAAGTCAAAATACAAAATTCAGAGTTTCAGCAACAGTGATTAACTTGTCAACTGTTCCACAATACAAGGATACGTAACAGGTGAGGTATTTCCAATGATCCAGTAAATGGACAAATTCACAAGGAAGGCAATTATTCCAGAAAACAATACCATCATCTACAAAAGAAAAACTTGTATTTACTTGTCATGTTCGACAATTATAAAGTAGTGGAGGATAAAAGTAATTCTTAAAATATTTCTAATAAAATTCATTATTTAAATAAAAGCATTAAGTGGAGGGTGAATTGCTGCAGCTGAATGCAGGCACCTAAGCTGCAACCTATCTAATTTTACAATTCAAAGAGAGTAATGCTCCATGTACAGTATACTGCTATAATGATTCGAACCAAGACCGAATTTACAATCTCTGGATGCAATCATCATTTCTGGCTTTACAGATGGTGCTGCTGTCATTACCAGGTTCCTGTGACTCCTCTGAAAGGTTATACCTGTTAGATCAGGATCAAATTGACCTTTGCTCTTGGTCTAGTTTTTCTGCTTGAGGCAAAATTAATTTCACATTTGTTAATACATAAAATATATGCACTTATCTGCTGTCTCACATGCTTGCAAACATTCAAGCTATTGTCCATGCATGTTGAGGGGATGAGTACTGCCTCATATATAAAAAATGTTTACATAAAAACATACACTCTTAAATAAAAATTGAGTCTGGATTCAAAGTCAAGGAATTGGAAGATATGATGCAGCATAGATGACCTTCTGAAGTTTGTGGTTTGACAAAGAATATAGGGCTTTATTTCTCTTCTGTGGTGAATACAAGAATGAGCTGTGTCCAGTAGGTCTTCAAAATATTGTTTTCCATGCACTAATCATTTTTGATTAACAAATGGACAAAATATTATTTTATAGATGATTCCTAGAGACAGAATTTATGAGCATTTGGAAACCCATGCTCTTTGTGATTTCTGTAAATGATTTTGGATGAGGAAGTAGAAGAGTAGGCTAGTAAATTTGCAGAAGACACAAAGGTTGGTGGTGTTGTGTAGTGTAGAACGTTGTCATAGATTACGACAGGACATTGAAAGGATGCAAAGCTGGGCTGAGAAGTGACTGACGGATTTGGAGTCATAGAAAAGTACAGCACAGTTCAATCCAGGAAAGTGCAAAGTGATTCACTTTGGAAGGTCAAACTTGAAATCAGAATACAGAGTTGATCACAGGATTCCAAACAGCGTGCAGCAAAAAAGATCTTGGGGTTCACATCCCCAGATCCTTCAAAGTTGCAGCACAAGTTGATAGGGTGGTTAACTTGGAATACAGGTGGCCCCCGTTTTTTTGAACGTTTGCTTTACGACAGCTCGCTGTTACGAAAGACCTATATTAGTACCTCTTTTTGGTAACCAAAGAGGATTTTTGCTTTTATGAAAAAAAGACACCTGCTTAATACATGTGTTTACCCCGAGAAAGACTACCTTGTGCGTGCAGTTGTGTGTCATGCGTGTACGTGCTTACGCATGTACATACGTATGCGTCTACGTGCTGAGTTTTTTTCTCCAAATCGATTTTGGCTCGCTGGCTTCCCGATTGTGATAAGTGAAACTACACCGTACATATAATATTTCTACTTTATATAAGGCTATATATTTATCATATTCATTCCTGCTTTTACTATATATTAGTGTTATTTTAGGTTTTATGTGTTATTGGTATTTGGTAGGTTATTTTTTGGGTCTGGGAACGCTCAAGAATTTTTCCCATATATACTAATGGTAATTGCCTCTTCGCTTTATGACATCTCGGCTTACAAACAGTTTCATAGGAATGCTCTACCTTCCGGATAGTGGGGGAAACCTGTATTGTGTTCAATTCTGGTCACCTCCTTATAGGAACTATGTGGAAGCTTTACAAATGCCTAGATTAGAAAGCAATGTCTCATAAGTATAGGCTGAACAAGTTAGGACTTCTCTCTTTGGAGAGCAGGAGGATGAGAGGTGACTTGATGATAAGATGCATAGATCGAATGGACAGCCAGAGACTACATCCCAGGGCAGAAATAGCTAATGCAGGGGGGCATAATTTAAAGTGTTGGCAGGAAAGTAAAAGGGAGATGTCAGAGCCAAGTTTTTTTAAAAAATAACTCAAAAGCGGGACACACTCAGCGATTCAGAAACAGCTTCTTCTCCTCTGCAATCCATTTCCTAAATGAACATTGAACCCATTTACACGACCTCATTTTTAGTGGCATGCAAAAGTTTGGGCACCCCTGGTCAAAATTTCTGTTACTGTGAATAGCTAAGCGAGTAAAAGATGACCTGATTTCCAAAAGGCATAAAGTTAAAGATGACACATTTCTTTAATATTTTAAGCAAGATTACTTTTTTATTTCCATCTTTCACAGTTTCAAAATAACAAAAAAGGAAAAGGGCCTGAAGCAAAAGTTCGGGCACCTTACATGGTCAGTACTTAGTAACACCCCCTTTGGCAAGTATCACAGCTTGTAAACGCTTTCTGTAGCCAGGAAAAGTCTTTTAATTCTTGTTTGGGGAATTTTCACCCATTTGTCCTTGCAAAAGGCTTCTAGTTCAGTGAGATTCTTGGGGCCGTCTTGCATGCACTGCTCTTTTGACGTCTATTCTCAGATTTTTGATGATGTTTAGGTCGGGGGACTGTGAGGGCCATGGCAAAACCTTCAGCTTGCGCCTCTTGAGGTAGTCAATTGTGGATTTTGAGGTGTGTTTAGGATCATTATCCTGTTGTAGAAGCCATCCTCTTTTCATCTTCAGCTTTTTTACAGACGGTGTGATGATTGCTTCCAGAATTTGCTGGTATTTAATTGAATTCATTCTTCCCTCTACCGGTGAAATGTTCCCCGTGCCACTGGCTGCAACACAAGCCCAAAGCATGATCGATCTACCCCCATGCTTAACAGTTGGAGAGGTGTTCTTTTCATGAAATTCTGCCCCCTTTTTTCTCCAAACATACCTTTGCTCACTGTGGCCAAAAAATTCTATTTTAACTTCATCAGTCCACAGGACTTGTTTCCAAAATGCATCAGGCTTGTTTAGATATTCCTTTGCAAACTTCAGACGCTGAATTTTGTGGTGAGAACGCAGGAAAGGTTTTCTTCTGATGACTCTTCCATGAAGGTCATATTTGTGCAGGTGTCTCTGCACAGTAGAACAGTGCACCACCACTCCAGAGTCTGCTAAATCTTCCCGAAGGTCTTTTGCAGTCAAACAGGTGTTTTGATTTGCCTTTCTAGCAATCCTACGAACAGTTCTTTCGGAAAGTTTTCTTGGTTTCCAGACCTCAACTTGACCTCCACCGTTCCTGTTAACTGCCATTTCTTAATTACATTACGAACTGAGGAAACGGCTACTTGAAAACGCTTTGCTATATTCTTATAGCCTTCTCCTGCTTTGTGGGCATCATTTATTTTAATTTTCAGAGTGCTAGGCAGCTGCTTAGAGGAGCCCATGGCTGCTGATTGTTGGAACAAGGTTTCAGGAGTCAAGGTATTTACAAAGCTTTGAAATTTGCATCACCTGACTTTTCCTAATGATGACTGTGAACAAGCCATAGCCCTAACAAGCTAATTAAGGTCTGAGACCTTGGTAAAAGTTATCTGAGAGCTCAAACCTCGTGGGGTGCCTAAACTTTTGCATGGTGCTCCTTTCCTTTTTTTTCCAGTCTAAAATTGTATAAAACAAAAGCAATACACTAATCTTGCTCAAATCGTTGAAAAGAATGTTTCGTCTTTATGACTTTTGGAGGTCAGTTCATCTTCTACTCACAGAAACATAAATTTTGACCAGGGGTGCCCAAACTTTTGCATGCCATTTTATATACTTGTTGTAATTGATTTACTTTGTTCCTGTATTATCATGTAGGCATATGGTTGAAAGAAAAATAGAGCATTATATGGGAGGGGAGGGTTAGATTGATCAAGGAGTAGGTTAAAGGGTTGGCACAATATTGCGGGCCAAGTGGCTTATACTGTGCTGTACTGTTCTATGTTCTAAAACTGCACATCAATTTTCTACTACTTCAAATAGGTCAGAAGCACCCCTGTAGTTTTGATTAGATTTAACAGTTTTACAGTATTCTTGACTTCTCTGCTGGAAAAAAAAAGTTAAACTTCAGTACTCCAGAATTATAACAATTTCATGTATTATGACTCCACATATTAAATAAATCTTACCACTGCTGTACCAGACCATTTTCCAAAAATTCCTCCCTCTCCAATCACTGGCTCAAAAAAAGGAACAACAAACATCAGGATGGCAGAGGACATGGGAGCCTGGTAGTATAGCAGCTGCATTGAATTCACCTGTAGTTCGTGTTGCTTGGCTCCTACCCACTAAAAAAAATAAAAACAAAGAAACTCCTATTATGTAATCAGTAAATAACCATTTTCAAGTTGCTTACCTGAGCCTGATAAGTAATTAGAAAAATGATATTTGGAAAATTCCCAGATCCAGCAATCTATGCCAAGTGATGTCATTTAACAGCAAAGGGGAGAAATTCACTACCTTCATTTTCCGTCTATTTAACCTCTGTACCAGGGTTCCCAACCTGAAGTCCACAGATCCCTTGCTTAGTGGCATAAAGAAAGAGGGTGGGAACACCTGATCTATACTGCTCCTTGATGGGAACAGTAGATTAGAAAACCACTAAATTTATTTAATGTAGGAGAAAATAATATGCCATGGTTCACTTTTATTATGTTTTATTTGTTAAGCAGACATTAAAAAGAATTCCAGAACAGTATCGCTAAATTAGCACGGTCTGAATGTAAGAGTTGCTGGCCTACAACCATAATAAATATTTTCACAGTGCCAATTCGACATATAATTCTATGGCAGTTTTCAGGAAAGATAGGAATTTATAGCTAAGACAACAGATCATTGCCCAGTCTCAGTTAATTCAACACCAATAAGAGACTAATAACAGATCTTTGTATAGTGTGTAGTACTTTTTAAAAAAAATCAAATTCAGAGACATTCTTGGCATTGGAGTTGTTTCTCATCTCCATGAGCTCAAAGGCAAAATAAAACTCTACAAATGTCAATACCACTTAATCTAAAGTTTTTCAGCTGCTATGTCAACAATACTTTCTGAAACTTTGAAACAGTTCACAAAAAAAGCAAATAATATTCAGTTCCTCAGATTAAAGAACTAAATTACAGGATTTGGAAAGCTTTATGTTACATGAAAAGTTAAATCTTTCTGACACCTCTTTATAACATTAAAAAATAAGAAATACACCAACAGCAAAGTAAGATTTACCGTATATTTACGTGACACTGTGATCTCACGCATCCATGTCACTTTACAACCAATTGAAGTGTTTTATATTGAAATATAAGAAATGCAGGACTGTAATCCCACGAACAACTAAGTGAAATGACCAGATAAAATTAGTTGAAGGATAAATATGGACCATTATGTCAGGTATAACTCCCACACTCTTCTTTGGAGTCACGACAAAGGATCTTTTATCTCCAGTTAAGTGGAGATATGGCCACAGTTTAACATTTTATCTGAAAGAAGGTGCCCTGAAACAGTTGCTCTACTCTTCCAGTACAGTGAAGTATCAGCCTATGTACTTCAAGTCTTTGAAGTACAGCTAGAGTCCACAAGCAAGACCACTATCAAATGAACTGCATATGGCACTTGATACTCTGGAAAACCATCCTTAAAACAATTAAGGAATTATAACAGAGGAAGTGAGTAAAACGATAAGATATAGGAGCAGAATTAGGCCATTTGGCTATCGAGTCTGCTCCACTATTTCATTATAGCCGATCCATTTCCCTCTCAGCCCCAATCTCCTGCCTTCTCCCCGTAACCCTTCATGTCCTGACTAATCAAGATTATGCCTTAAATATACCCAATGACTTGGCCTCCACAGTCGGCTCTGGCAACAAATTCCACAGATTCACCACTCTCTGGCTAAAGAAATTCCTCATCTCCATTCTAAATGGGCATCCCTCTATTCTGAGGCTGTCCCCTCTGGTCCAAATGTACCAAACATAAAGATAAATTAGTCAAATCATTCAAAATAGTTTTAAATAATATTCCCTCAAGTAAATATCATTCAAATAAGATTTTAAATATGCACTTGGTATATAAGCTATTTTTGAAATTACTTTAAAAAATCCTGCTGTTGTTTTAAAACCATTAGGTTGTTTAGAATCTCACCCTTCATATTATGAGCAGAAAGCATTTTAATATAAACTATTAAGAAAAATATCAGACTACTAACCACTTGATATAGAGAGGTAACCAAAACACCAAGAGTTGCAAAAAGTATTCCTAGAAAATTAAACTGCACATCAAAGTAAGAGTTGAGAACTACACCCAACGTAATAGGGATCTGTAATAAATAAACAGGAGATAATTAGATAAGGAATTTATAACATCTACAAGTTTATAGCTAGTACAAACTGTGACATTTTTGCAGAGATTGTCTTAAAAAAAAGATTAAACTTTTATGAATGGAGTTTATGCTGAGATGAAAACCAGCAATTACTGACTTTAAGACAATATCTTTCAAAAAAATCTTTTTTATATATCAAAATACATTCTAGTTAAGTAGATATATACTAATGAATTTGTTTTATGAATTATTGTGGAAAAACAATTTCAAGAATTCTTCCATTAATATTACCAATAAGGATGCACCCAAAAAGGTGAGCTACCTAAAATTACTGATTCAAGCACCAGGTATTTTAATAAACACTGCATAAAGAGCACAGTATTGATTATTCACTTACATAGTTACTTCTCTCATGTTAAACTTTTATATTTGAATTTATTTCTAATAACTTTAAACTTCCCATGAATGCGTATTAGAAAAGTCAGTACGATAAATTGCATTAACAATTATGTTAATCAAGACTGAAAAACCCATGGTAGCTGCTGGAAATCTGAAATAAAAGCAGAAGACAGTGGAATGAAAAAAAATCAGCCAACATTCTCTCTAAACCCTTTGCACTTCAGATTTCATTTATCTTCTCCTTTTTACAGCCAGCCTCTCTTTTACCAGTGCCATTCAGTCTCAATCTGATAATATACCTTTCTTTTTGTTCCTTTACAACATGAAACTTGTTTCTTCAAATTTTCCCATTTCTGTTGAAAGACTATCAGTCTGAGGTGGCAACTTTTCCTTTTCATACAAACTGCTTGACCTGGTGAGCATTACCACCATTTTATGTTTGAGTTTTCTCACAACTACTATACCTTGTCATTGTAACACAAGAGGATAACTACTTGCCCCATCATTGAAATTTTCCTATAACCAATGATCTCTCTTTAAGGAGTCTTTATCTCATGTTCTTGTTATTTATTTATATTTGCAGTTTGTCTTCTGCACTCTGGATGATCTTTCATTGATCCTGTTATAGTTACCATTCTACAGATTTACTGAGTATGTCCACAAGAAAATGAATCTCCGGGTTGTATATGTGACATATACATGTACTTTGATACATATACGTGTACTTCGATAATAAAATTTACTTTGAACTTTGAACAAAATGAGACCTAGGCTCCCCAGTTCTGACCTTTGAAATGCTTTAGTTTTAATCACTCAAAGATTAAAAACCAAGCTGCCAAAGGTCCTTACTTCTGTTTGGCATTCTCTCCATAAACTTAAATTCCTCTATTGCTATTCTAAACTCCTCTTAAAATTTGCCTCTCTTTTTAAGCCAGTAAGAATATTGCTTGAAGCTGTAAACTCAGAACCTGCTGTCAAATTATTTGGAAATTCTCATGGTTCAGTATTGTGCTCATCTGATCCCATCTCTTGCTCTTTCTTTAAAGGTTTGCTCCCTTTAAACTCACCAGGTTCACTTGTAGTTTTATTATGATGTAACATCTTTTAAAAAGTGAATTAAAAAGGTGCTGTGGTAATATTAAAAGTAACACCCAGAAAATCTGTTGGTTGAACCCCAAGTCTCAAGGTGCTGGACGATCAGAGTTTTATTCTCTTTTATTCTCCTGTTAAGTGCTTCAAGATGTTTTGAAAAGTGGATAGGTTCCCATAACTAAAGCGGCACAGTAGTGTAGTGGTTAGCACAATGCTTTATCGTACAGGTGATCCGGGTTCAATTCCCAGCTGACAGAGCTTGTACGTTCTCCCCATGACTGTGTGGGTTTTCCTCCGGGTGCTCTGGTTTCCTTCCACAATCTAAAGATTTACCGACTGGTAGGTTAATTGGTCATTGTAAATTGTCCTGTGATTGGGCTAGAATTAAATCTGGAGCTGAAGGGGCTTGGCCCAAAACGTCAACTGTACTTTTTTTCCATAGATGCTGCCTGGCCTGCAGAGTTCCTCCAGCATATTGTGTGTGTTGAACATTTTATGTAGGTTCTATACTTATAATGGATAGTTAGATAGTTAAATGAGCGAAGAAACATATCAAATGCATCTAATATCTGATCCAATAAAACCAATTCTATTTATTATAAGCATGTAAGTTATTCAGAGAATAAATACCAAGTAAAACATAGCAAATTTTGGTAGGTTGTTTTATTTGAATACTAGTTTCTAGATTAAATAAGATTTTCATAATTGACAAAACATTTTGCAGGGAAGTTACATATTTAACTTCATTTTATTAAGATAAATGTTAGTCTTAATATAGATTTCTAAAAATGTGCAGAGCAAATGGAAGATCAGGAGTTGATTTAGATTTCAGCACAAATTAAAATAATCCAATATTGTGGGATTCTCATCAAGTACAAACTTGTCAAAGTGGAGTTCAGCAAATCAGGCAGCATCTATGGAGGGGAATAAACAGTGTTTTATCAGGAGCACAAAACGACCACTGTTTATTTCCCTCCATAGATGCTGCCTGAGTTGAGTTCCTCCAGCATTGTGTGCTTTGCTCAGTATTTTCAGTACATGTAGAAGCTCTTGCTTTTAAAAAGGAGTACATTATTGGTGCCAAGTGGCTTACATTTTTGATGTATTTATTTATCTTACTACAAACGGAAATGCAATGCACGGTAAATTTAAAGGCAACTTGGAAATATGTTTGGTATGGCAGCACTGGATCATGTGATTATTGATAAATCTATTTACTTTAGGCAGTCCTAAGGGGAGATGACAAATTGCATTTATTTCATAAGACTGAATGTTCTGTAGATCTTAAATACTGCTTGGCATTTACAGAGATTCTCAAAACTGGAGCAAAATTGATCCGCTGCAAGTGTTATAAAGTGAAATAAAGCATACTGAACCACTGATTTCTCAGCTATATCGTCTGCTCTGTTTAACTTCAAATGCACAAAGTTTCATTTATCGTGTTTTTTTAAACATTGTAGCCTTGTGTACTAAAGAGATGTATACTGTCATCTTCTCATACATGTATGAGAAGATGACAGTACTTGCAGATGCTTTTAGCTAATTGTTTGCCCGTTCATCCAAAATCTACCCAAATGTCCAGAAAAAAGACTGGTCAAAGAAGTTAAGCACTTTTAGAAGAGTTACTCCCTGCAACAATTCCAAATTAAAAACTGCATTGTTTAGGGTCAATCCTAAATACAGTACTCAACACCAAACGATTGCTATTTTGTCCAAAATTACCGTCTCTAAAACAAACTGTATATCAGTAAAAATATTTCCATCCAATCAGAAATGATAAACCTTCGAGTCTGTGTGTCTTGGAATCGGTTCTGCAGTTAATTTCAACATCTGCAAAACTGAAAATGAGTGACAAGGAAACATTTGCTTAGCTTCTCTTGGGTACCCATTTTTTTAAAAAAAGGTACTATATGAAATGAAAAAATTTCTAGCCCCGCAATGGCATTTTCCTGTTTACTTTCAGACTTTCTTACCAATGTCAGTTTTATCCTGGTGGAGAAAGTCTTTCTGTAGTAGAAGGTCTGGATGCCTATAATGACCGGTGTGGTCATGGCCTTGGCCAGTTGGTAGGTGCCGATGGTGTTGTTCTGCAGGGACAGGTTGGTGAAGACAACAAAGCCGCAGAAACTGAGCGCCAGCAGCAGGATCCGGCTGGGCCGCAGGCTCTTGGGGTAGAAGACGCCGAGCGCCTGGCAGAGCCACAGGCCCACGCCGGTCATAACGAAGTGCACCAGGGTTAGGCTCATGTTGGGGAAGCCGTACTCCATGTAGATCCACTTGTTGACCAAGACGATGCAGATGGAGGCCATAAGGTTGACCAGCAGCCCGAGCGTCAGGCGCCCGCTGTCGCGCAGCTTCAGAATCTCCAAGGCCGCCATGGCCCTCCTGGAAACGGCGGGCTCCGCTCGGCCGCCCGAACCCGCAATGGAGAAACAGAGCCCCACTATGCACTACCTCCCCACCATTGCCAACGCATGTTGCCACTACACGGCTAGAATACACGGAGGAATGGAAAGGCGGAGCGTCCCGAATCCCGGTCCCGCCCTACGCTCCGCCCGCTCAGGGGCGGAATTTCCTTCAGAGCAGCTGAACCTGTCTTCTCGTCCAGGAGAGAAGGGGAAGACTTAAATTAAGTCTTTTTCCATTTAAGTTTACTCGGGATGGGAGGCTGGTCAAGAAAGTTCAGTCACTTGGCATTCAGGATGGGGTAGTAAATTGGATTTGACATTAGAACCCGGGAAGTAGTAGACAATGCGAGGAAATCTGTTGTCTCTCTGATTGGAAATCTGTGACTAAAAGTCTGCCGCAGGTTCGTTGAGTTCATCGTCTATATCAACGATCTGGATGATAATGTGCTAAACCGGATCAGCAAATGTGTACACGACACCAAAATTTGGGGGATAGTAGTCAGCGAGGATGGCTATCAAAACTTTCCCTTTCAGCCAGATATGGACCAGCTGGAAAATGGGCTGAAAATGGCAGATGGAATTTAATGCGGACCAATGTGAGATATAGAATTAGAATAATATAGAAATCAACCAGCACATCACAGGCCCTTTGGGCCACAATGCTGTGCCGACCACGTATGTTTTGCACTTTGGAAGGACAACTCAGGGCAAGACTTTCACAGTGAATGATATCTCTGAGGTGTCCAGTAGAACAAATGGATCTGGGAACAGAGATCCACAATTCCTTGAAAGTGGCATTACAGGTAGATAGGGTCATAAAGAGAGCTTTTGGCACATTGGCCTTAATAAAACAGTGAATTGAGTACTTTTAAGATGTTGGCGAAGCCATATTTGGAGTATTGTGTGCAGTTCTGGACACTACAACAGGAAAGATATAAATAAGGTTCTAAAGAGTAGAGAAAATTTACAGGGATCTTGCTGGGACATGAGAATCTGAGTTTTAGGGAAAGTTTGAATAGGTTAGGACTTTTTCCCCTGGAGCCCAAGAGAGTGAGGGGAGATCTTAGAGAGGTATATAAAGTTGAGGGTGTAGATGGGGTGAATATATGTATGCTTTTTCTCATCATGTTGAGTGAGATGAGTTCAAAGTTAATTTATTATTGAAGTACATATATGTTACTATATAATAATTTCAGATTTATTTTCTTGTGGACATTTGCACTGGGAAAATGCAATAGAATTTATGAAAAATATACATAAAGACTGATAAAACAGCCAGTGAGCAAAGGAAGAAGAACTGTGCAAATAAACAATAGTCTGCGAACATGAGTTGCAGAGTCCTTGGAAGTTAATCTTTAGGTTGTAGAATCAGCTCAGAGTAATGGTGATTGAAGTTATCCATGTGAGTTCAGGAGCCTCTTGATACCCCTCAATAACTGCTCCCAGTCCTAGTGGTATGGGACCCAAGCTTTACTGTATCTCCTTTCAGATGGTAGAAGAGAATGTGGCTTGGATGGTGGATGGTGGGGGGTGGGGGGTTGATGATGTATGTTCTTTCTTGTGGCAGTGCTCCATGTAAATGTATCCAGAGTATTAATGATGTGGAGGGCTTTGCCTGTGTTGGATGGGTGATATTTTTAATAGAAATAAATGACTCAAACTTAAGTACACTTTCATATAAAACTGGAAAAAATGGTTAATCATAAGGATTTGTTGAAAAACTTAACAGGAATATACAAACCAAAGGAAGGAGCAAGTACACAGTTAATAGAATTTAATAAATGGGTGTGTGAAATAATATTTTGATTGGAAAAATAAGGAGAGGTAATGTAAGGGAATTGATAAACAGACTGCAGATGCAGAAAATAATAAACTGCTTGAGGAACTCAGTGGGTTAAAGAGTATTTGTGGAGGCTAATTGAGTGAATTAAAATGCTGTTGATGCTATTCTTAGTAAAACTATCAACACATCGTATTGATTCAGGGAGGGCTAGCATTTACTGTACAATTCCTAATTGCCCAAGATAATGATGGTGAATCCTATTCATGAAACAGTGCAGTCGTTCTGGAGAAAGCATTGTTGTTGAGTAGTGTTCCAGTATTTAGCCAAAATGATGACGAAGGAACAGCAGAAATATTTTCAAATCAGGATGGTGTGCAACTTAGAGAGAACCCAGAGTGTTGTTTATGTCACATTTACTTCCCTTTGTGGTAGAAGTCACACATTTGTAAGGTGCTTTTGCAGTGGCCCAAGCCAGTAACCCCAGCACATTTTGTAGATGATATGGAGAGAAGCAAAGTGATGGAGTGGGTGTTTAAAGTGTGAATGGGGTTGCAAATTAATTAGGCTGCATTGTCCTTGATTTTGTTGATCTGCTTGAGTTGTGCTCATCCAGGTAAATGGAGATGATTGCACTGATGTCAGGCAGGCAATGGGTGTCATAAAATGAGTCACTCTTCATAGGATACTCTTCCTCTGACCTGTAGTGGCAATTGGTCCAAACCATAGAAAACATACAGCACAATACAGGCCCTTTGGCCCACAAAGCTGTGCCAAATATGTCCCTACCTTAGAACTACCTGGGCTTTACCCATAACCCTCTATTTTTCTAAGCTCTATGTAGCCATCCAGTAGTCTCTTAAAAGACCCTATCATTTCCATCTCCACCACCGCCACTGGCAGCCCATTCCACACACTTTTTAGCTTCTGGAGCAATTCTTCAAGAATGTTTCCGGTTGTGATCCTTTGCCAGTCCTGATGAAGGGTCTCGGCCCAAAATGCTGCCTACTTACTTTTTTCTGTAAATGCTGCCTGGCCTGCTGAGTTCTTCTAGCATTTTGAGCGTGTCACTTGGGTTTCCAGCATCTGCAGATTTTCTCATCTTCAAGGATATTCATTATGCAGGACCCAGCAATGGCAAAGCCACTAAATATCAAGAGTTAGGTACTGTCATTGGAGGTGCATGTCCTCCCAGGGTTCCATTCCCAAGAAGTGTTCGTGACCTGAATTGTTTGTAAGTCAGAAATGAACAAGTGGATGCAAGAGGATCACTATAACAGTTAAGATGGGAGAGCGAGCAGGTGCAAGAAGAGCAGTTTCTAGTTGAGGTCACTGAATCAGTGAGTGAATGAGTGACCGCTCAGTGGTCCCAGCTCTGCTTGGCTCAACCCAGACGAATGTTGCTGCTTGGGGGAGGGAAGAAAAAGCACGCTCATATACCTCATTCCTTTCCCACCCAACCCCACAGCAGCCAGCAAATCCATCTGTCTGCTCTCCCAAATGCTCATTCATATGTATAAGGTGTCCATAAGTCAGGCATTTGTACTGTTGGGAGGACCTGTAGTCAATACTTGCATAGTGTGAATGTTACTTGCTACATTGAATGCTGCTGCTGCTCATAGCTCTTCCAAATGTTGAACAAGTATGGATATAGCTAAAGGAGGACAGTGACCATCATCAGTTTTTCTTGACTGCATTTGGATGATACATATCGGGTTTGTGCCGATGTTGAAGGCACCCAATCACAAACAAGAGAAAATCTGCAGATGCTGGAAATTCAAGCAATACACACAAAATGCTGGATGAACTCAGCAGGCCAGGCAGCATCTCTGGAAAAGAATACAGTCAATGTTTCGGGCCGAGACCCTTCATGAGACCTGGAGAATAACAGGTGAGGAGTCAGAGCAAGAAGGTGGAGGGAGGGGAGGAAGAACCACAAGGTGATAGATGAAACCAGGAGGGAGGGGTGAAGTAAAGAGCTGGGAAGTTAATTGGTGAGAGAGATGCAGGGCTGGAGAAGGGAGAATCTGATAGGAGAGGACAGAAGGCCGTGGAAGAAAGAAAAGGAGATGGAGCACCAGAGGGAGGTAATGAGAAAGGAAAATGGGAATGGGGAATGCTGTAGGAGAGCGGTGGGGTGGTGCCTGCTCAACCCAGATGAATATTGTTGCTTGGGGAGGGAAGAAAAAAACTCATATACCTCATTCCTTTCCTACCCAACCCCACAGCAGCTAGCAAATCTATTTGGCTGCTCTCCCAAAGGTGTCCATAAGTCAGGCATTTGTAATGTAGGAAGAACCTGTAGTTAATGTGTATAGTGTGAATGTTACTTGCCACATTGAATGCTGCTACTGCTGTTGTTCATTGTTCTTCCAAATGTTGAAAACGTATGGATTCAGCTGAGGGAGGACAGTGATCATCAGCAGTTTTTCTTGACTGTATTTGGCATGATACACAAGACTTTACTGGAGCATTCTCTCCTCCCTGTATACTTCTAACATTTCCATCTCAGCAGAGGGACAGCAAGCAATTAGTGAGATTATGAATGTGGTGTGCCGGATGCAAGGTATGCCTTACCATAGAACTACATCCAGCCTGCTATTTGATCAATTCATGAGATGAGTACTATTTGTTTAAAGGATCTTACCATGTGGAGACAGTCCCCCTCAGGTTCCCCTTAATACTTGACCTTTCACCCGTAACCATATAACAATTACAGCACGGAAACAGGCCAAGGTCAATGAATCTAGTTTCTTTATCATTGTGTGCTTCGTAGCATTACTGAACTTATATTTTTTAAAATTCTAGTAAAAAAAATCAGTTAACTGAAATTAAATTCCATAGCCACAAAAGTCAGGAATCCAGGGAATTTCTGTCCCTGGATTCAATAACTTAATCACTGCAGCACCATTTGCAACCATGGTCAATAAAAGGGAAGTTCTATCATGTATTTAATTAAAAATAGGTAAATAAAAAGTTGATTATAACTTGAAACTTTATTGATTTATAATTACAGAGCAAACCAGTGCATTCAGTAAGATGATACAAGATCTTTGTATAAAAAATTAGAGTGTAAATAAAATTACAAATCCAAATATCGACCATTTCCAGTTAAAGAAAATACAACTTTTTGAAATGGAGAAGTGTGGTGGGCGAGAAATTGTGAAGTTACCTCAACAGAAATTGGACTCCTATTTTATGGAAATTATATCTTTTCACTCCATTTCAGATAATCTCTAGTGTTGTAATTCATACCCCAGAGGATCAAGGTTCTGATCCAATAGCATGAGTGATGACTCTCTCAACAGCCGCAAAAACTTTGTCATTTCTTCTTTTGTGAATACCTGTTGTATGAAAATGCAAATCACAGTAAAATTACATAATAATTACTATATAACAAAATTTACAGAGCATCTTTTGCGACTAATTTCATGACATGATTTGATTTCCACCTTACTGTTTTTTTTAACTGTTACCTAGACCAACAGACCAAAAATCATTTTGTTCAATATTGCTGGTAATTGTCTTTTGAAGAGTATAAATTTGAATTCATTTACGACATTTTGTAGCTCTTCCACAAGTGGATATGTTCCCAGCAGAGAAATTGAAATGATGGAAGGGGAGCTCCTGCTGGGAGATGATCAACCCATGCTCAGGACTCCATCACTGATTCTCAAAGACCAATAATATCTTTACAGTTTTGGAATAAGTTTTATTGCCTATAACATATAGTACATGTTGAAAATATACTGCGTGTAGAGCTGTGGTGCTCACATTTTATCAAATAACCTCATATTTACATTCAAGAAAAAATGAAATGCAAAGGAGCAAAGTTAAGACAAATCTATTCACTCAAATGTTTTAAAAAATGAACATAAACATTTTGGAGAAACAAGATTCTGCAGATGGTGGAAATCTGGAGCAACACACAAAATGGTGCAGAACTCAGTGGATCAAGCAACATCTTTGGAGGACAGTGGACAGTCAACATTTCCAGTCGAGACCCTTCACCAGGAATGAAAAAGAATAAGGGAGATAACGAGTATAAAAAGTGTGGGAGAGGTGGAGAAAAAGCTGGTGAACAATTGAGGAGGATGATAGGCAGATGAGGGAAGGGTAGAGTGGGAATGATGCAAGAAGCAAGGATCTGAAGAATGTGGAATTTGATAGGAGAGGAACAGTAGACTTGTGCTGGGGACAGCCCACACTTGTCGCCACTCTCCTGGTGCTAACATGGCATGCCCACAACTTACTAACCCTAATCTGTACATCTTGTACAGGAAATTGGAGCACCCCGGAGTGGAAGGAGTTGAACCCTGATCACCGATAGCGCAGTAAAGCATTATGCAATTGCTCTGCTACTGTGCCCCCCCGCCTCACTTCTCAGAACTGACGACAGTGTTGAATGATGAGTAGTTGAGTATGTCAGGCCAGCAAAATCTGGCCTAATAAAATTCTTCAGGTATTACTGATTACTCCTTTTCCACAAAAGCTTACCCAAGCACATCCTTTAAAAAGTACATAATTATGTTTTATCCTTGTAGCAAAAGTTAATGAAAACCATACACGTTATTGCAGAAACCACCCTTTTAGCCATTGGAGGACACATTTTAATACTGGTCAATAGAAAGTAAATAGCTTACATTTATTGGAATGATGTTTTCAAAAATATCATGGATTAGTTGCCAATTTTTTTTACCCTCTGTACATTCAAGTGACTTGCGGTTCACAAAAGAATTAAACATTGGTAGACAAAGGACTCCAAGCAGATTTGAAATCTGCTTACTTACTTGATAAAGCTTGTGTTGTTCGGATGCAATCACATCAGCCAGCTTTAAACACTGTTGATATTGCTTTGTGCTGTGCAGCACTGTGTGAAGCAAGAAGCACATTGCTGGAAGGCAGAGCTGACGTAACAAGTTTAACTGATGACTGCGCTCAACATCTTCTTCAGTATTCTGGATCATAGGAATTATCAATTAAATATAGGAACCATGTTAACACTGCTACAGATATAAAGTACATTATCACTAGGTACGTGAAGTGAAATTAAACTATTTCCATCATTTCACCAAGCCAAATAACCATTTTCAAGGTATGCAATCACAGTAATAAAACTGATAACACTGGACTAAGTAAAAACTCATTTGAAGTCTTGTAGAAAAAATACATATCAATGTAACATTCAAGATAAATTTGATTTTAGGAAAATGCGATTTTACATTGCAGTGGTCAATTATTTTTAAATGAGATAATATGTTTCAAATATTTGATATCAAAATTTTGCTTTTGCTTAATTTAATTTCTACATGCACTTCTGCAGACCAGCTCTTCAACAATTTGGTCTGGTGCACTGATTACTAGCCTACAGATGTGGCTCACTGGGATGTTCCCTTGTGGATAATGTCTCTTCAGTGAAGGTCAGAGGAATGTTGCAGGCTTTGTAGGAATATCCATGCCAATCACAGTCTGGGTCAATATAAGTGTCAAGCAGAACAATATATGAACAATATACAAAATATATGTCCCAAATATAGATATCCAATCTACTGTTTCTGGATTAGCAGACTATGGATAGCTACATGAGTGGAAGAGAGATAAAGCCAGGGGTTTGTGTCTAAAATAACTAACTTCTGCAGAAATGGCAAAGGGGTGATAGGTTTCAACAAAGGAAATGTGGCTACTAATTACTAAGTGATCTTTGAAGTGAGGTGATAACAATCAAGCAATGATCCATTAATTTGTTGATACAAATGGAATAGTTTAGAAACACAGAAAAACTATAGCACAATACAGGCCCTTCGGCCCACAATGCTGCTCCGAACAGGTACTTTCTTTAGAAATTACCCAGGGTTACCCATAGCCCTCTATTTTTCTAAGCTCCATGTATCTGTCCAGGTGTCTCTTAAAAGACCCTATCAAATCCATCTCTACCACCACCGCTGGCAGCCCATTCCATGCACTCACCACTCTCTGCTTAAAAAAACTTACCCCTGACATCTCCTGTGTACCTAATTCCAAGCACCTTAAAATTGTGCCCTTTTGTGACAGCCATTTCAGCCCTGGGAAAAAGCCTCTGATTACACACATGATCAATGCCTCTCATCATGTAATACACCTCTATCAGGTCACCTCTCATCCTCTGTTGCTCCAAGGAGAAAAGGCCAAGTTCACTCAACCTATTCTCATAAGGCATGCTCCCTAATCCAGGCAACATCCTTGTAAATCTCCTCTGCACCCTTTCTATGGCTTCCACATCCTTCCTCTAGTGAAGCGACCAGAACTGAGCACAGTTCTCCAAGTGGGCTCTGACCAGGGTCCTATATAGCTGTAACATTCCCACAGTTGATGAAGGCCAATGCACCGTATGCCTTCTTAACCACAGAGTCAACCTGCGCAGCAACTTTTGAGTGTCCTATGGACAGTTTGTCATGATCGGACACTGAACAGGGTGAAGATTTCATATCAGGCTGTCAACTGATAAATATATGCTTGTACACTGCTCTTTCATGATGTATGACTTCAGAAATGTATGATACAGGTCATATGATTTTGGTGTAATTTTGACTTATCAGTTGTATAACTGGATGACTTCCTTGCATATGTTGAAATAAACCAACGAACAATGACTAATTTGTGTATCCCCACATAAAGGATGGGTTGAATTCCTAAAAACAACTGTATCATGATTTTCCATAATATGAACTGTAACGTTCTTTTAGAGCAATGACCATCCCCCAATACTACGTAATGATTTGTTGTCTATGCATACGCATTGTTCTCCTTCACTGCAATGTGAATACACCAGTTAAAGCCATTTTCCGCTTGTGTGCTTTTATTTAATTGATATGTAGTTGTGCAGAGACACAATACATTGGTGACAAGTACAAACCTGTATGTCAGAAAATATCACAAACTTCAAGGACAGTTACAGGACAAAACAGTGAGAGTTAAACAGTATGAGAAAGCCATCACAGACGTTAACAAACGTGTGAGTACAGTGCATAGTAACAGTGAATTTAAAGCGAAAATAACATGGCAATAGCTTCAGTTGGAGAAGTTGACAAATTTGATGGTGGTAATGAAGGCTGGGAGACAAATATCAAGAGGGTGGAACTGTATTGTAATGCAAACAATGTGGGGGAGCAAAAGAAAGCCCCTACACTTTTTAGTTTAATGGGGCCAAAAATGTAGTCTCTTACACAACTTGGTAACCCCCGCAGAGCCAGCAAGCAAGACTTTCGATGAAATTGTTATGATTTTACAAAATCACTTGAGCCCTAAACCATTCATAATAGCTGAGAGATTTAGATCTTACAAAAGGAACCAGTCAAAAGACGAGAGCATTTCTGAATACATTGCAAACTTCCCCAGTACTGTGACTTTAGAGATGGATTTTCTGTCAAAGAATGCTGAAATGTAGATCTCGTGTTGTGATTCCCTCTAAACTGTGCAGCAGTGTTAGAAACTCTGTACGAAGGACACCTGGATACAGTCAAGATGAAGAGTCACGCCCAGAGCTGGCTGGGAATAGGTAAACAGATTGAAGTTGGCCAAAAGCTGCTTGGGATGCCAAAGTGTTCAAAATACACAAGCATCATCACACCCATAGAAGTGGCCGTCATCACCATGGCAAAGAGTACATGTTGACTTTGTTGGCCCGTTCATGAACTCCACGCTTCTAATTGCTGTGGATGCTCACTTGCAGTGGCTGGCATTATACCAATGAAGTTAACCACCTCAGCAAAGACAGTCTTCACTCTGATGACTCTCTTTGCCAGAAATGGCTTATCAGAACAAACTGTGAGCGACAACGGACCACAATATACGTCAGAAGAATTCTGATTGTTCACGAAGAAAAATGGCAGACATTTCAAGTCAGCTCCTCATCACACAGCAATGAATGGATTAGCTGACCCAGGTTGATCCAAACCTTCAAGAGTCCATTACAGCGATGGACAAGGAGGACATTTCTTTACAGCACAAGGTAGTCAGCTTCCTTTTTGTGTATTGGAACCCTGTTCACATGACGTCAAATCAAACACCTGCAATGCTGATCCTGAGCAGGAATCTGAGATCTCGCATTGACCTTCTGAAACCAGACTTTCAGATGTAAGTACAGAATAAACAGTTCACCCAGTTGCCAAGTGAAGCAGCAAGTAGCTTCCAGTTTGTACAGGAAGTCCAAGAAGACAAGTGGACACCTGGTAGAATAGGTACAAGAACTGAGCACTAATATACACAGTGGATATTGGAGATCAGACATGGAGATGTCATGTGGACCAGATACTGGATGCTCAACCAAAGAACACACCCAAGTCAATTGCATCCAACAAGATGGACACATTACAGTCACCGGACTTGCCTCTCAGTAATGATTATGTCACTGACAGTGACGTGACATGAAAAACTGAGAACTTTGTCTCAGACAAGACACCTATCAAACCTGATGCCACTCCACAGCTCCAGAGGTGCTATCCTGAAACAGAGCGCCACCCAAAAGACCAAACCTTTAGAACTCTGAAGTTCGTTATGGACTGTTATTGTGAAAGCACCTTTATTTGGAATATGGGTTTATGAAAGGGAAATTGAATGTTTTGTTCATGTACCATTTTATGTTGCATTAAAATAAAGGGGGAGGAAGGGTAAATTATGGATGTATTTCTTTTACAGCAATGACCCCCCCTTAGCACTACGTATTGAACTGTTGTTTTTGCATGCGCTGTTGTCTACACATATGCATTGTACTCTCTCTCTTCAACATGAATACACCAGTTAAAACCATCTTCCATGTGCATGCTTTTATTTAATTGATATATAGTTGTGCACTGACACAACATGAATCTCCACCCAACAACAACACACAAAATGCTGGAGGAACTCAGGAAGCCAGGCAGCATCTATGGAAAAAACTACAGTCAATGTTTCGGGCCAAAACCCTTCAGCAGGACTGGAGAAAAAATGCTGAGTAGTAGATTTAAAAGGTGGGGGGGAGGGGAGAGAAAAGCCAGGTGGTAGGTGAAACCTGGAAGGGGAGGTATGAAGTAAAGAGCTGGGAAGTTGACTGGTAAGATGAGGTGGTGGGAGGGAGTTGGGGGTCATTACTGGTAGTTGAGAAATCGATCATGCCGGGCAGGCACGAGCTGGGACCGATGCGAATGTCCATGGCTACCCTTTTTGTTTGAAGGAAGTGGGAGGAACCAAAGGAGAAATTACTGAGAATGAGAACAAGTTCCACTAGGCACAGGAGAATGGTGGTGGAGGGGAACTGGTTTGCTCTGGTGCCCAGAAAAAAACAGATTTGAGGTCTCCCTGGTGGGGGATGAAGGTGTATAGGGACTGGACATCCATAGTAAAAGTGAAATGAAGGGAGCCAGAGAAGTTGAAATCCTTGAAAAGATCAAGACCGTGTGAGATGTCACAGATGTAGGTAGGAAGGGACTGAACTGGGGAGGGGGGAGGGGAATGAAACAGAGTCAAGGTGAGCTGATATGAGTTCAGCAGGGCAGGAACAAGCTGAAACAATGAGTCTACCTGGACAAGCAGGCTTCTGGATACCCTCCTCCCCCTCCTCCCCACTGCACTCCATTGGATCTTGTGTTACAAACATTTCTACAGGCAGGAGAATTCTGATTGTATTGTAGACAGAAGAGAAAGGCATGCTGTTTTAACTCCTTAGGAATGGATTTTACATTGTTCAATAAGGTACTGTGTACAAGTATCAACAGAAGAGATTGTCATGTCAATTTCCAAAGCAAACCCCTTAAGTGGCCTTCCGCTGTGAACTGGCAGCCTACAATGTTTGTCCTTGCTAAACTAGTTCAATTTTCTTTATTTTGTGTTTATTTATTTTTCACAGATTTCAATACAACACATTTTCATTCCATTTCTCAGTTTTTTTTTGGGTAGTGATCTGAATTCTGCAAGGGCAAATTTCCAGTTCCTGAACTGTCATGACATTGGGGGTAACTAACTCAACTGCTTAATTTTCAATATTTTATCAAAAAAAAAAACAAATACTTCAATAAATATTACTTTTTACTTTTACCTCTCTGATGTCAACCAGCCATCCTCCATTTACAAAAAGCAAGACATTATAGATTTTCTCTTTTACTTCATTGGTCAATTCTTCCAAGTTGTCACTCCATCTTTTATAATCCATCTATTGGAGAGAAGGGATGAAAGAAATAAGTATAGAAAAAGCATTGAAAAATTCAAACTACAACAGCTGAAAATTTTACATATATTTTGAACCTTGAACTTTTTCTGCTTGTGCTCATGAGCCACCGTTTCTGTGAAGCTTGCATTTTCAGTAATGGTGGGCTCTTGTGGTGCAGATTGATTCACTTTGAACCATTCATTAAATTTTTCATGAGCTTCCTGAAACAGAGCATAATTTACACAACTTCATTAGCTAGAAGCAGAAACTTTAACAATCAGTAATCATACAACATAAAAACAAAACTGCACAGAAAAATGTGAAAGCATGCTTTCAAAGATTATAGCTTTTTTCAAATTTAAACTGCAACAGAAATATTTAGATAATTAATTTTTTGAAAGGATTATTAGTTGGCAAGAATTGGTTATGTTTGCATCAATATCCTTTGGCGCTCTGGCCAATTTAGTGTTAAGTCATCAATCCACTTGAGGTTATAGGAATAACTAGCCATTAAATCCAAGTTTGTAATTCCAAAAACAGAGCCTTATTTCTGTTCAGCATTCCTCGAGAGTGATTTCACTGCTAGGAATGTAAGATTTAAATATTTTCTCTCACGATTTACCAGATAAGCTCGTATGCACAAATGTTCCCGGACAGCGTTTTCATCCTCTGCTGGAGGCATGACTTCCATTCCATAATTTTCCCAGTTTGCATATACTGCAGCAACAGAATCCTGTGGGATTTTGCTGAACACCTCTTTAGCTGCTTCATGTTTCTTAGAAGCTGCAAAACACAATCATGACACTAATTACACAAATTATACTCACCTATTCTTAAGTGGGAGGGTGAACAGCCAGAAGTCATAGTCCACGTAGATACCAATGGCACAGGTAGAATGAGTGATGAGGTTCTTCATAGGGAGTTAGGTGCTAAGTGTCAGGGCAGGACCTCCAGACAACACACATAAAATGCTGGAGGAACTCAGCAGTCTAGGGAGCATCTATGAAAAACAGTACAGTCCACATTTCAGGCTGAGACCCTATGGAAGGGTCTTGGCTTGAAACGTCAACTGTACTCTTTTTGTAGGGGGACTAGCAGGAAGTTTTGTTATCGCTGCATGGTGGTGTTTTCAGAGTTGTGGAGGATGGGGCCAGAGTTAGTGGAGTTTGTGGAGGCAGATGTTGGTAAGACTTCAGACAAAGTTAGGAATCAAAAAGTTGAGCATGCTGCAACTAGTGTCCTAAGCTGCCTATATTTCAATGCAAGAAGTATTGTATAATACTTCTTGGATAATAGTGCTGAAGATGACACTAGTAGGTTTACAAACAGAGGCAAATTGTAGTGAGGAGGGGCAGTTCACAGAGCAAAATTGTAGTCAACAGAATGAGTTGCAACGTAAAAGGCAGAAAAAATTAAAAAGGGTGAATACGGGACTGAAGGTGTTGTACCTGACTGCCTGCAGTATATGGAATAAGGTAGATGAACTTGCAGCACAGTTGTAGATTGGCAGGTATGATGTGTAGAAATTACTGAATCATGGCTAAAAGATTATAGCTGGGAGATTGACGATCTAAGGATACTCATTGAATTAAAAGGATAGGCAGGAAGGCAGAGGGGGTGGTGTTCCTCTGTTGGTAAAAAATGAAATTAAATCATTAGAAAGAGGTGACATAGGGTCGGAAGGTGTTGAATCATTGTGGATAGAGCTAAGCAACTGCAAGAGTAAAAAGACTGATGGGAATTGTATACAGACCCCCAAACAGTAGTAAGGATGTGGCCCACAAATTACAACAGGAGATAGAAATGCATGCCAAAAGGGCAATGTTACAATAGTCATGGGGGATTTCAGTATGTAGGTAGATTGGGAAATGAGATGGCTTTTTAGAGCAGCATGTGGTTGAGCCCACTAGGGGGTCAGCTTTTCTGGACTGGGTGTTGTGCCATGAACCAGAATAGATTAGAGAGCCTAAGGTAGAAGAACTCTTAAGGGCTAGTGATTATAACATGATCAAATTCACCCTGAAATTTGAGAAGTTAAAGTCAGATATATCAGTATTACAGTACAGTAAAGGGAATTACAGAAGCATGAGAGAGTTGGTGGTCATAATTGATTGGAAAAGAAGGCTGGCAGGGATGATGGCAGAACAGCAATGATTGAAATTTCAGGAAGCAATTCAGAAGGCAGAGGATATATACATCCCAAAGAGGAAGAAGTATTCTAAAGGAAAGATGATGCAACCATGGCTAAGAAGAAAAGTCAAAGCCAACATAAAAGCCAAAGAGAGGGCATAAACAGAGCAAAAATTAGTGAGAAGGATTGGGAAGTTTTTAAAAACCAACAGAAGGCAATTAAAATAGTCATTCAGAAGGTTAACATGGAATGCGAAAGTAAGCTAGCCAATAATAGTAAAAAGGTTACCAAAAGCTTCTTCAGATACCTGAAGTGTAAAAGTGGATATTGGACCACTGGAAAACAATGCTGGAGAGACAGTAATAGGTGCATGGAAATTGCTGACGAATTGAATAAGTATTTGGCATCAGTCTTCACTGTGGAAGACACTGGCAGTGTGTTCTAATTGTGTTTTAAAAACCTGCATGTAGAAAGCGGAACATACCCAAGAATTTCCTCATTATTGCATTGCTTTGGATTAGTGCTTCTGCCCTTTGTGCAGGATCAAACATCAACCATTCAATAACATTGATCTTCAAGAGATCTTCCTGTAAAAGTCAGGTAAAAGTCAATTGTTATTAGCTGACTCAGATGATAATATTTAAAGTGTAGTGACTTCACTGTTCTAAAACCTTCTCTCCTAATATTCATTTGTAATAGCTTTAATTCAACAGGTTTGAACCTAAGTACAGTATTTTGGAAATCGAGATCTGATCACAATAGTTTAGAATATTCATCTAATTAAAACAGAGTCTAAGAAAATAGATTAGATTGGGGGACATAACTCCTCTAGTTAATTACTCTTGAAAGTTATGTGAACACGGCACAAAATACTGGTTTATTCTTATTTCAGGTATTTTGCTAAAATTACATTGAATGAATTTCAAAACCTTATTATGGAATGATGAAAAGTATCTTTGCTTACTAATTGCCATTTAAGGTCACAAGCAGACAGAAAACAACACTCACTTTTGTGGTGGCAGTATCCAGAGATGGTGATTGGTCATGGTGAGTAAAGTCCTTGGCATCTTTTTTCCTGATGCTTTCCACCACAGACTTTGTCACAGCTGCTACATCAAGACCTGTGCAACAATTTTGAAAAGACATCACAATTTTGGATTCACAATAGGCTTGGATACAGAAGGCAGTGTGTAGTGATGGAGGAGTGTTATTTGGACTGGAGGCCTGTGACCAGAGGTGTTCTGCAGATATCAGTGCTGAAACTTCTGTTCTTTGTGATGTACGTAAGTGACGGGTGAAAATGTAAATAGGCCGATTACTACATATGTGCCTGACACAAAAACTGGTGGAGTTGTGGATAGTGAAGAAAGTTGTCAAAAGATACACCAGAATATAGATCCGTTGCTGATACGGCAAATGGAGTTTAATCTAGACAAATGTAAGCATTGTATATAGGAGCAGAATTAGGCCATTTGGCCCATCGAGACTGCTCTGCCATTTCATCATGGCTGATCCAATTTTCCCCATAGCCACAATCTTCGGCCTTCTCCTCGTATCCCTTCATGCCCTGACCAATCAAGAATCTATCAGCCTCTGCCTTAAATATATAAAAAGACTTGGCCTCCACAGCTGCCTGTGTTAAAGAATTCCACAGATTCACCTCTTTCTGGCTAAAGAAATTCCTCCTTGTCTCTGCTGTGTCCTCTGGTCTTAGAGTCTCCCCCCCCCCCCCCCCCATAGGAAAAGCCCTTTCCACATCCACTTTAACAAGACTTTTCACCAATCAACCCATCCTTTCTAAAATAAGGGACCCAAAGCCGCTCACACTACTCCAAGTGAGGCCTCTCAACATTTCATTCTTGCTTTTATATTCTAATTCTCTTGTAATGAATGCTAACATTGCATTTGCCTTCTTTACCAGCAGTTCAACCTGCAAATTAACCTTTAGGGAATCTTGCTCAAGGACACCCAAGTCCCTCTGCACCTCAGATTTTTGTATTTTCTCTCCATTTAGAAAACAGTCTACGCTTTTATTTCTTCTAGAAAAGTACATGACCATACTCTTCCTGACACACTATTCTATCTGCCACTTCTTTGCTAATTCTTCTATTCTGTCCAAGTCCTTCTGTAGTCTCTTTCCTTCCTCAAAACTGCCTGCCCCTCCACCTATATTCATATCATCAGTAAACTTTGCAACAAAGCCATCAATTCTATCACCCAAATATTTGACATATAACGTAAAAAGAAAAAAATCAGTCCCAATATAGACCCCTGTGGAACACCACTGATCACTAGCAGCCAACCAGAAAAGGCTCCTTTTATTCCCACTCTTTGCCTCCTGTCAATCAGCCACTGCTTTATCCATGCTAGGATCTTTCCTGTAATACCATAGACTCATAGCTTGTTAAGCAGCCTCAAGTGTGGTATCTTGTCAGACCTTTTGAAAATCCAAGTACGCAACATCAACCAATTCTCCTTTGTTTATCCTGCTTGACAATTCCTCAAAGAATTCCAAGATTGGTCAGGCAAAACTTTACCTTGAGGAACCCACACTGACTATGGCCTATTTTATCATGTGTCTCCAATTACCGAGACCTCAGCCGTAATATCGACTCCATCATCTTCCCAAACACTGAAGTCAGACTAGCTGGCCTAGTTTCCTTTCTGCCTCTCTCCCTTTTTGAAAAGTGAAGTGACATTTGCAATTTTCCAGTCTTCTGGAACCATTCCAAAAACCTAGTGATTCTTTAAAGATCACTACTAATGCCTCCACAATCTCTTCAGCCACCTCTTTTGGAACTCAGGTATATACTATCTGCTTCAGGTGACTTATCCATCTTCAGAACTTTCAGTTTCCCAAGAACCTTCCCTGTAGTTATGGTAACTTCACACTTCATGCCCCTGACACCTGGAACTTCCACCACACTGGTAATACAAAATACTGATTCAGTTCATCTGCCATTTTCTTGTCCCACATTGCTACCACTCCAGCATAATTTTCCAGCAGTCCAATATCCAATCTTGGCATTTTTTTTTACACTTTATATATCCGAAGAAACTTTTGGTATCCCTTTTGATATTACTGGCTAGCTTACTTTTGTATTCCATCATTACCATTTTAATTACTTTTTTAGTTGCCTTCTGTTGTATTTTTTTTAAAAAGATTCCTAATCCACTAACTTCCCATTAATTTTTGCTCTATTATATACTCTCTTTTTGGCTTTTATGTTGGCTTCGAATTCCCTTGTCAGCAATGGTTGTGTTATCTTGCATTTAGAAAACTTCTTCCTTTTTGGCCTTCCAAATTGCTTCCAAAAATTCTAGCCATTGATGATCTACCATCATCACTGCAAGTGTTCTTTTACAATCAAGCCTGGACAACTCCCCTCTCATACCTCTGTTAATTCTCTTGACTTCACTGTAACACTGATGCATCTGACTTTAGCTTCTCCTCTCATAATTTCCGGGTGAATTCGATCACATGATGATCACTTGCCCTCAAGGGTTCTTATACTTTAAGCTCTCTAATCAATTCTGGTTCACTGCACAACACCCAATCCAGAATAAATGATTCCCTAGAGGGTTCAACCACGAGCTGCTCTAAAAAGCCATCTCGTAAACATTCTAGAAAATTCCCCCTCTTGGAATCCATCACTTTCCTTCTTTTCCCAATCTACCTGCATATTGAAATCTCCCATGACTATTATAAGATTACTCTTTTGGCATGCATTTTCTACCTCACGTTGTAATTTGTAGACCACATCCATACTTCTTTTTTGGGGTCTGTATACAACTCCCATCAGGGTCTCTTTACCCTTGCAGTTGCTTAGCTCTATCCACAATAGTTCAACACCTTCCGACCCCATGTCACCATTCTCTAATGATTTCATTTCATTTTTTACCAATAGAGCAACACCACCTGCTCTGCCTTCTTGCCTGTCCTTTCGATACAATGTGTATTCTTGGACATTAACCATATAACAATTACAGCACGGAAACAGGCCATCTCAGCCCTTCTAGTCCGTGCCGAACTGAATTAAACTCCTAGCTATAATCTTCTTTCAGCCATGATTCAGTGATGCCTGCAACATTATGCATGCCAATCTGTAAGTGTGCCAGAAGTTCAGCTACCTAATTCCATATACTGTGTGCAGTCAGATACAACACCTTCAGTCCCGTATTCACCGTTTTTGATTTTGTCTGCCTTTTATATTGCAACTCATCCTGTCGACTGCAATTTTGCTCTATCATCAGCCTGTCCTCACTATTCATTGCCTCTGCTTGTAAACCAGCTACCACAGCTTCAGCTTTATCACTCCAGTTACCATCCTCTTACCAAATCAGTTTCAACCCTTCCGAACAACTCTAGCCAATCTGCCAGAAAGGATATTGGACCTCCTCTGATTCCGGTATAACCAGTCCCTTTTGAATATGTCATATTTTCCCCAGAATAGATCCCAATGATCTGTAAATCTGAACCTCTGTCCCCTGCACCGGTTCCTCAGCCAAGCATTCACCTGCCAAATCATCCTGTTCTTACCCTCAGTGGCACATAGCACAGGCAGCAATCCAGAGATTACTACCCTGGAGATCCTGTTTCTCAGATTTCAGCTCTACCTATGTCACTGGTGCCAATTAGCTGCTCACCATTGCCCTTGAGAATGCCATGGACCCGATCTGAGACATCCCTGACCCTGACACCAGGGAGGCAACCTGGCATCTGGGTGCCACAGAATCTCCTATTAACACAGCAATTCTCTTCACCTTCTAAGCCACATACTCAGTGCCAGAGACCTAGTCACTGTGGCTACCCTGGTAGGTTATCCCCCTTCATTAGTATCTAAAGTTGTATACTTATTACTGAGGGGAATGGCCACAATTGCGCTCTGCCCTGGCTGTGCATTTCCTCTCCCTCTCCTGACAGTCTCCTGCAACCTAGGGTGACTACCTTCCTGTAGATCCTGTCTATGACCTCCTCATTTTCCCATACGAGTCAAAGGTCATTGAGATGCAGCTCCAGTTCCTTAATATGTTCACTCGGGAGCTGTAGCTTTATCTGGGAGATTGGAGGTCTCCCAGACTTCCCACATCCCACACAGAGTAAAAATTCTGCACCTGAAGCTATTCTCACTTAACTACTATGCCCTAACAGACATGGAATGAACAAATAAGAACAGAAAGTGTGTACTTACAAGACACTTTACATCACCCAAGCTTGATGACTAAGGCCACGCTAAACACTAGCACACTCAAAGGAATGACCACTCCACTTGCACCTGTGCTATTTTCATTGGCCCTTTCTAATAATCACTCTTGCTGATCAGTCGCTCCTCAACTTAGAGAAAGTGCTGTGAAACTCTGCCTTTAAAATCTCAGTCGCCATCCTGATTGAAAGCCAGATCTTTTTACGTACTCCCTGACGTTGGTTGTCCAGGGGGTCAAATGAATGGAGAAGGAAAAAGTAAGTGGCAGGATCCTTACAACCACTGATGTACAATAAAATCTTGAAGTCCAATTTCATATTTGCCTGAAAGTAGCAGCACAAGTTGATAGGGTGATAATAGTGTATGCCATGCTAGCCTTTATCAGTCAGAACACTGAGTATAAGAGTAATGAAGTTATATTACAGAGCTATTTGTCTTTGGTTGTACCACATTTGGAGAATTGTGCACGCTTCTGGCTACTGCTTTACAGAAAGGATGTAATGGCTTCCCAGAGTGTGAAAAAGAAAATCACCAAGATGCTGCAGGGATTAGAGAGTATTAACTACAAACAATGGTGGGATAAACCTCGATTATCATCTCTGGAGCAGCAGAGTCTGAGGGGAGACCTGTCAAGAGGTTTATAAAACTATGAGACATGGATAGCGTACATGTCAGAGACCTTCTCCCAGGATAGACATGTCAAATACTAGGGGGCATAGAGGACAAAAGTGAGAGGGGGCATGATTTTTTTTATACAGGTGTCCCCTGCTTTACGAAAGTTCGCTTTACGCCATTTCGCTTTTATTAAAGACCTACATTAGTACCCTGTTTTTGCTAACCGAAGAGGATTTTCACTTTTACGAAAAAAGGCAGCGCGTGCCCCGAGCAGAGCCAACAAGCTCCTCCCCCGGGAACTACACTCAGCATCAAGCTGCCGTAGCTTAAACACATGTCTGTGAGCATCTGTGCTTTATCTAGATTTATGTTGTGTATCCGTTAGCAAGCTGTATCCTAAGGTATTGGAAAGGACTAAGAGAGCTTGTAAGGGTGTTACGCTTAGCGTAAAACTGGACGTAATTAAGCGTTTCGATCGTGGTAAACAAAATAAGGACATTTGTGCATGCATTGAACTTGCCTGTGTCCACCATTCACACTATTTACACGCAGAGAGAAAGAATCTTGAAAGCTGCCGATGTTACTATTGATTCTGCTGTAGCAAAGTGGTTTCTTTTAGTTGGCATCCAGTAATGGATAAAATGGAAAGCCTACTGCTTGAGTGGACTGATGGGTGTACAAAGCATGGTGTTCCATTAAGTTATCTTATACTTAAGGAGAAATCAGTCAGTCTTTTTAATAAGCTGAAACAGAAAGTACTGGACGAGAAATGGCGTTTGGAGGAAACGGTCTCTCGAAGCAGTGAACAATTTTAAAGGCTTCGAACCAACAACAATAAATACGGCAATAGTGACTTTGGCTAAGGAGGCTGGTTTGTGGAAGCCGACGAAGATGATGTTGAAGAGGTTTTGGCATCCCATGACCAAGAACTGACAGATGAAGAGCTAACGCAATTACAAGAGGAAAAGATACGGATCAAAAACAAATGCAATAGCGAACAACACAAAAGTGAAGTAATCCAGGAACTGAATGTGAAGCACTTGCGTGAGATTTTCGCTAAGATTGACATGATTGCAGAAAAGTATGACTTTAATTTTGAAAGGGCACGTAAGTTTAGGGCAAGTTTGCAGGATGTTTTGAGTGCTTACAAAGAACTGTGTGATAGAAAAATGCGTGAGGCTAAGCAGTCAAGCATACTGTCGTATTTCAAGCCTTCCACATCAGACAATGAACCTGGACCTTCGACATTGAGGCAGGCAGACATAGAAAAAGGTGTAGACGTTAGTGACCTGCCTGCCCTGATGGATTCAGACGACAATGAGATGACACCCCAGTCTCCTGTACCTCCCACCACCCCAACCTCCGACGACTCAGCCCAACACACCATCATCACTGTGCTCGCTGCCTTCCCAATTCCGGTACGTGAAGCTACACTGTACATACATTATTTCTACTTTATATAGGCTGTGTAATTATCATATTATTCCTGCTTTTACTATACGTTAGTGTTATTTTAGGTTTTATACGTTATTTGGTATGATTTGGTAGGGTTATTTTTTGGGTCTGGGAACGCTCAAAAATTTTTCCCATATAAATTAATGGTAATTGCTTCTTCGCTTTATGCCATTACAGCTTATGAAAGGTTTCATAGGAACGCTCTACTTTCAGATAGTGGGGGAAATCTGTATACAAATATGTTCTGCATCTAAAATACATACTGTTGTCTTCGGGGACAGGGCAACATCCTTCTGATTCAATGAAAGTTCTTACACACAGGTTTCTTCAGAGCTTTTATCAAAGTCATTTGAGAATATTTGAGCAACCAGACTGAAAACACAGCTATTTAAAAGAGATTGCTGACAACGGTGACAGTTTATTCACTTACATGAACTTCAGTTCTGAATGTTATTTCCTTACTTTTATTGCACAATTTGTTTTTTTTTGTTCTGCACATTGGGCAGAACATGTGGCCTTATTTTTTTTTAATGGGTTCTACTGAGTTTCTTTGTTTTGTGGTTGCCTTTAAGAGATAAATCTCAAGGTTGTATATAGTATACATATTTTGATAATAAATGTACTTTGAGCTTCAAGTTATCAGTTTAATAGAAGACTGATCAGAGCAAATGTTATTGTGGATTAATTAAAAACTTAATATTGCAAAAAAAAAAGACTTAATAGAAATGAGAAACTTCTCCTTACCAGCCTCTCTTGCAAGATCTAGACAACGTTTCCTTTGTTCAGTCTCTGTAACAGTCTCCAAGAATGTTGAATATTGAGCAATACCCATCTGATGTGGCAAGTGTCTTACATAAAATGCTATCAAATCTGTGTGCTTCATTTTGATTAGAAACTGCAAAAGATTATTCAGAAGTGAGTTTTCAAGATAAACAATATAATTTTGCTATTATCTAGTAGACAGTTTTTGTGTTTGACTTACAAAACTTATTTAGTTTTAGTTTAAAACGTTGAACGTATAGTTACCTTATTTAGAGACAAAAGGCATAAACAGCAAACCCCATAAATTACACTGACATTCAAGCTCAAATTTGATACATTACATGTAATAAACACATGAATAATTATATATTTCTGTACAGCATGTTCAAAGGGGTAATTGGAAAGAAATTAATTATCTCACCTCGATATAACTTTTTATAATGTCCATACAAATCTCCTCCTGAAAATAATAAGATAATTTATCTAAAAGCATCTGTATAAGATTTTAACTTAATTGTCTATTAATTTAATTTCATCAGTTGTATAAAAATTTGGACAGCTATCAAAGGAAAGAAATAAATGGAGGAAAAGAGATCTCTTCCAACACTGGGCCATATATATTACAGGATAAAATAAACCTTTGCATTTCTAAACTAACTCCAGAGAGAGCCTCCAAGAGGACCATGACTTTGTCATGGTTTAGAGCCTTATGTGTCTCAATGACCCAGAGAGCTATATTAGCTGGAGTCAGGACTTCGTGCTTTAGCTCTTGCTAGGTTCACCCATGCCAAACAGGTCAAAGAAATGAGGCCAGACTAAGAGTGATCTACTAGTCCTCCAGGTTTGGGGGTTCAGCTCTGGGCTAAAAACCCAGACTAGTAACACAAAATCCTTATGGAAACAGCAATGAAGAATCCTTCTACATCTGAGTGTGATGATATCCCCGAGTCTCCACTCAGAACTTGCATGTCTGATAGTGGTGTAAACCGAGCTACTGATATGATGAAGGAAGCCCTAAACACTGCTGCCCTAAAAGCCAGTGGTGTAATGGGCAGTAAGTATGTCAGTCCAGAGGGAGAAATGACAAAGACTGATTCATGATTCAATGGTTGCTTTTAGTTCTTTCCAATCTCAAGTAACAGATATGAATATTTCAAAAAGCTGATAACTCATAAAAAATACATTTGTCTTGTTTGCAAAAGAAAACAATATTCACTTAGTTTAATAATGAACCATCAAGTTGAAACTATCATAGATTAATTCCAATTTCATCTGGTTTACAATTTACAGTTAAAAAATTTCAATTTATGAATGTCAGTGTTGCACTGTGGGAAGAAATTTTCCCCCACAGTATCATGAAGATCCAATTTACCTTTGTTGGCATGCCCAAATTCCAGAAGAACAACACAAGATGCGTCATGAATCGAAGGAGGTGAGGAGGAAGAACTAATCCACACTTTGTAAGCCAATCCTGAAATTCATCCAACAGACCTATCATTATCAAACAAAAGGTGAGTTTTAACAACTGTTAGGAGATATGTCAAAATTTATCTGCAGATACTTTATTTCTACTGAATTTACATCTAAAAACTCACCATCGATATCTCCCAAGATGATGTATTTCTGAATGACATGATAATGAGCTTTATTCTCCTCCAAGACTTGCTACAAATAAAGAAATTAGTTCAAAATGTAAAAAAATGTAAAACAGACCAAAGCATTTCATACCAATATTTAATACACATTAAAGACAATGCAACTCTTTAATAAAAGAAATAATGTCTGCATACCTTGAGATCAGGCACTTACATTTGTGAACTTTAGAAACCCTTAAACTATTTAGAGAACTGAAGAATCAAAAAATCAATTTTTATTTTAAATGTGTTCTCCTGAATCTTGGAAATTAATTTGCAATGTACCAATATAGGCTACAAATGGCCAAATGGTCCACTGTTCTGTATCTAGGATTACAGACTGCAATATTAGCAACTACTTCAATTTCACCTGAGGTTTTCACCTGAGTTTGTTAAATGTGTTCAGGAAAGTTTTCTAAGTCAATATATAGAGGTATGAACGAGAGAGGATGCAATACTTGATCTCCTATTAGGGAACCAGACAGGTCAGGTGACAGAAGTATGTGTAGGCGAACATTTTGAGTCCAGTGACCATAACGTCATTAGTTTCAAGTTAATTATGGATAATCCTGCCAGGATTAAAGGCAAAGTTAACAGGCATAGGGAACCTTGGTTTTCAAGGGATAATGGCAATCTGGTTAAGAAAAACAGAGAAGTGTATAGCAGGTATAGGCAACTAGGAACAAATAAGGTACTTGAAGAGTATAGAAAATGTAAGAAAATACTAAAGAAGAAAATCAGGAATGCAAAAAGACATGAGGTTGCCTTGGCAGATAATGTGAAGGTAAACCTGAAGGGTTTCTACAAGTATGAGTAAAAGGATAGTAAGGGACAAAATTCGTCCCCTAGAAGATCAGAGTGGTCATCCATGTGTGGAGTCTCAGGAGATGGGGGAGATCTTAAACAGTTTTTTTGCATCATCTCCTAAGGCTCCAATTTTTGGAAAATTTTGGTAGATTATTGGAAGGTGTTCTGAGAGATCAGATATACAGGTATTTGGACAGTCAAGGACTGATTAAGGATAGTCAGCATGGCTTTTGTGCACGGTAGATCGTGTTTAACAAATCTTGTAGAGATTTTCGAGGAGATTACCAAGAAAGTAGATGAAAGAAAGGCTGTGGATGTTGTCTACAATGACTTTAGTAAGGCCTTTGACAAGGTCCCACATGGGAGGTTAGTTAAGAAGGTTCAGATACTAGGTATCCATGGAGAGGTTGTAAACTGGATTCAAAATTGGCTGTGTGGGAGAAGACAGACAGTGGTAGTGGATGATTGCTTCTCAGACTGGAGGCTTGTGACTAGTGGTGTGCCTCAGGGATCTGTGCTGGGATCATTGTTGTTTGTTGTCCATATCAATGTTCTAGATGATAATGTGGTAAATTGGATCAGCAATTTTGCTGATGACACTAAGATTAGAGGTGTTGTGGACAGCGAGGAAGGCTTTCAAAGCTTGCAGAGGGATCTGGACCAACTGGAAAAATGGGCCAGAAAATGGCAGATGGAATTTAATGCAGACAAGTGTGAGGTATTGCAATTTGGAAGGACAAATCATGGTAGGACATACACAGTAAATGGTAGGGCACTGAGGAGTGCGGAGGAACAAAGGGATCTGGGAGTTCACATACATAATTCCCTGAAAGTGGCGTCACAGGTAGACAGGGTTTTAAAGAAGGCTTTGGCATCCTGGCATTCATAAATTCATAAATCCGAAGTATTGAGTATAGAAGTTGGGATGTTACGGTGAGGTTGTATAAGACATTGGGTGAGGCCAAATTTGGAATACTGTGTGCAGTTCTGGTCACCTAACTATAGGAAGGATACCAGTAAGATTGAAAGAGTGCAGAGAAGATTTACTAGGATGTTGCTGGGTCTTCAGGAGTTGAGTTACAGGGAAGGATTGAACAGGCTAGGACTTTATTCCTTGGGAGCGTAGAAGAATGAGGGAGATTTGATAGAAAATTATGAGGGGTATAGACAGAGTAAATGCGAGTAGGCTCTTTCCACTTAGATTAGGAGAGATAAATACGAGAGGACATGGTTTTAGGGTGAAAGGGGAAAGATTCACTCAGAGAGTGGTGGGAGTGTGGAACGAGCTGCCATCTGACATGGTAAATGCGGGCTCACTCTTAAGTTTTAAGAATAAATTGGATAGATACATGGATGGGAGAGGTCTGGAGGGTTATGGACTGGGTGCAGGTCAATGGGATTGGCGGAATAAAGTTTCAGCACAGACAAGAAGGGCCAAATGGCCTGTTTTCTGTGCTGTAGTGTTCTATGGTTTTAAGCTTTTTAACCGAAGAGCTAACATTCTGAAATGTATATACTGACCTGTTTCCTTTGTTGATTTAACAAGAATATACCAGCTGTAGCAGTGCCTGTTGGGACTGCATTGTATTCTGAGCCATCAAGGTTCCATTCATTATGCTCCATGCTTAACATATTGCAAATACCTTTATTTTTACTTTTAAAATTTACTCCAATTCTTTTAAGTGTTTCCTCTTCACTGAACTCCATTCCTCTGGTTGAGGTGGCATTAATAAACTACACCCAAACAAAACTACATCTTTGTCAGACGTATATACCCAGGGGCCTTGGAGTTGGTGCCTGACTGAATGAAAGTTACAAAACTGGACTTAAAAAACATTACAATGACTCTTAAGATCTGACAGATTCCTGGTTTACAGGCCTGTTTTGCCTTCTTCAAGCCTCCCTAAAAGAAATTAACCCCCATATAAACTATTTTCTTCAATTTCTGTGAAGTTTTATCTATATTCCATTACGAGGACACATGGATGACCAATGTTCCAATTCCTGTAGTTACTTATTCCTGTTATGATAGAACTACAATAGCACCAATCTCAAATTCATTACTCGATGCACAATACAGTCCCAACAGATCAAATCAAACTTGCTTCATGAACTCAAACTTTGTGCTTCTCTTTTAAACATGTTCCATCCTATTTTTGGAAGGTCTAGTTGCACATGTTCTCTGGATTACACAATTTGCAATTCAGATATTTTGATAATCCCCTAGTGGCACAATCCCTGGAAAATTGGAACAGCATTGGGCTATTCAGCCCCTTGAGCTTGTTCTAGCATTTAAAGAAACTATGCCTTATCTGCTTCCCAAATTAATATCATACAATCATCATTATGTGCTATGACATACTGTATGACGTAATGGTCACGGTCTTTACACAACCATGATTGTTCTTGGCAATTTTTTCTACAGAACTGGCTTGCCATTGCTTTCTTCTAAGCAGTGTCTTTACAAGACTGGCGACCTTAGCCATTATCAATACTCTTCAGAGATTGTCTGCTTGGTGTCAGTTGTCGCATAACCAGGACTTGTGATATGCACCATCTGCTCCCATGGCTTCACGTAACCTTGATCAGGTGGGGGGGCGGGGACGCTAAGCAGTTGCTACACCTTGCCCAAGGATGACCTGAAGGCTAGTGGAGGGAAGGAGACCCTTACACCTCCTTTGGTATAAATGTATCTCCACCCTCCACCCAGCACACAATAACTTTGATTAACAAAACTCTACGTCAGTATTAAAATTAACAACTGATCTATCATCACTGATTTTTCCAAGAAGAGTCCAAAACTTCCATTTCCCTTTGTGCAAAGAAATGTTCCAAACTTAATTTCTGAAAGACATGCCTCTAATATTTTGGATGGTACTTCACAGACCTAACTTCAAAATCAGAAGTGAAGAAGAAGAAGAAGAAAGTCCTTAACTCCGATTAGAGTCATCGGGACTCCATCATGACAGCGTTTTAGTTTTTAGTAGACTTTCTTGTTTTTATGAGGCTGAGTTTGCTAGCTTGACGCTCAACCCATCACAGATGGAAAGCGGGCAAGGGAGCCAGTTGATTCAAACTCGGGAGCCTTCGCTTCGAAGTCTGGCGCTGATGCCACTACGCCACCAGAAATAGTTACTATATATTCCATTTGTTCCCTTTAATATCTTGAAAATTCTAGGTAATACAACCCCAATTTTTGTAAACCTTCTCAATTTAACAAATATCAAGGAACCATTCCTTCTGCTCAGAGTCCTACCTCATCAGATCTCTTGATAGCTATGTTGCAACTAAATTCATTCCTTTCCAAGGCCAATGTTATTTTTGCTCCAATCATTTGGTGTTTTGGGATCTCGTTTTAAATTAAAGAAACCATGGAAACAATTTCTTATTCAACTGCACAAAAATCAACAAATTAAAAGAAATATATAGTATAACAGGAAAAATACATGCTATTTTCTGTTTTCTCTTACCCTTTTGTCTATTGCTTGCAGTTCTTCAAATATTGCCTCTGGTGTCCAACTGAAAACACACAAGAACTGGTATGTATTGACTTGTTCAAGAAAACTGCATGAATGTTGAAATACAGTTGTTCTACTTTATAAGTTTAGTAATAGCTTTGAAGTTCATACTTACTTTGCTTCCATGTACTCTTTAGGTAATTCTTCCAATTCACTCATAGTACTCAGTGAACGGATTTCTTGTTCCACAAGGCTGTCTACCATAACTCTGAAGTATGCCCAAACACAATCTTCCCAAGTATCACAAACTGAAAGGAGCTGCAATATATGACAAAATTTAATGTAATACTGTAGGAGCAAAAGCACTTCAGCGTTTGTGTTTTTAGTATGAATTTTTTAAAATACCTGACAGTCAGTCTTGGATTTCTTACCTGTTTGAGGTTTCCACTTAGAGCAGCATAGATTGCTCGTTCATATCGGTTAAAGTGTTCCTAGAAATCCAAATAGTTCATGGTTATTGGACACTATAAACACTTGCAAAGTTCTGAAGATAAGTTAGATTGCAGATGCTGGAATCTGAAACATATAAAACAAAACTCCGGAATAACACTGCTGGTCAAGCAGTACCTGTGATGGCACAATATTTAGTTTGCTCTTCTAGTTGAGACTCTGCATCAGTCCTGACTTCTTTAAATGTTCTTTCCTTTATACAAAAGTTGACTTAATGTAATGGCTTCAATATAAAGACCCGTATAAAAATCCATTTTCTAAAATGGCACATGGAGAATATTTCCTCATAATTCCAACATTCTAAATTATAAATAAAGCCCATTATACTTTAATTTCTTAAATATTTCTAAAATACCTTGGAATCAAGATTATCCACATATTCAATAAGTTGATAATGTTTTAAATTATGCTTATGTAGCTTACATCTTCTGCCATCCTCCAACAACAAGCCTTCCAAATACTTCTGTATGGATTTCCTTCTACAGTTTCAAGCTTTGCTCCTGAAATCAGAGCAAACAGCAATTTAAACAAGGCCATGGGATCAGCTAACAGAAATTTAACAATTATAGAATAATCCTCACCACCATTAAGGTTTGGATCATGGTACAGTTTCCAGCCTTCTAGTGTTGCTGCTCTCCAAGCCTG
Organism: Hemitrygon akajei; assembly: GCF_048418815.1. Taxonomy (NCBI): domain Eukaryota; kingdom Metazoa; phylum Chordata; class Chondrichthyes; order Myliobatiformes; family Dasyatidae; genus Hemitrygon; species Hemitrygon akajei. The sequence continues at coordinate 161,954,318 of NC_133133.1, forward strand.
ACCACAACGTTCACAGAGTCGCTGAGCCTGATGGTGTTAAATTATAAATTGTGTTTTTTTCTGATAACCAAATTAAGACTGTTTATATTATTAATGCCTAACTAAGATAAAAAAAACATTTCTACCTTATCAGTCATACCAGCTCGTATAAGAGCAAAAAGATATTTCATGAATCTGGCATCATCCTCCCGATCCAAATCAGCAAGAGGCATTTTCTGTCTTATAGGAGCATCTGGATCCTTGGAGAAAAAAATTAAAACATTTGATCAGAATTTTGATTTTGCATTGTCATCAAGTTCCAAACCTGGTCAGCTTAATTTAAAAAAGAACAAAGTATTATTGGTGCTAGAAATATAAACTAATTTGAAATTTCCAAGCACAGGAGATTCTGCAGATGCTGGAAATCTTGAGCAACACAAAGTTGCAAAGGAACGCAGCCAGTCAAGAAGCATCTACGAAGGGGAATAAACAGTCAAAGGTTTGGGCCAACATTTTTCATCAGTGCTGGAAAGGAAGGGTGAAGAAGCCAGGATAAAGACGTGGGGGGAGGGGTGGGGAATGAGTACAAGCTGGCATATGATAGCTGAAACTGATGTGTGTGGGGTGGGGGAAGAGGGGATGAAGTAAGCTGTGAGGGGATAGTGGAAGAGGTAAAGGGTTGAAGAAGGAATCTGATAGGAGAGTACATGGAAGAAAGAGGAGTAAAGGCACTAGATGGAGGTACTGAGTGGATGAGAAGTATTGGTGAGAGGGGAACAAGCAAGGGGGAAAGGGAAAAGAGAGAAGGGGGATATAGCAGAAATGTCTGCAAGTTAGAACAATCAATGTTCATGCCATTAGATTGGAGGATACCCAGATGGAATATAATTTGTTGCTTCTCCACCCCGAGTGTGAAATACACAGCAGGTCAGCAGGTGAAAAGAGAAACAGTCGATGTTTCACACTGGTGTGCTAAAATGTTGTGTTGAAAAGTCATCAAACCTGGAAATTTATTTTTTATCCCTCTGCTGACTTGCTGAATATAAAAAGCAATTTTAGCTTTACTTAGTTGAAAAAGAGATGGTATACTTTAACATATTGCTCAATTCAGCAAATAAATTTCTGTTTAACTGGATAGGGAAAAAAAAGGATTGTTAAGCTATTCCAAGTAACTAAACAGGCCAAGTCTTGTAGGTGGAGGCTTGTACTACCTGTTCCAAACAGAGAAAGCCTACCTTGCTATTCTAGGTCTGTGTTTTGATTGGCAGCTGGAGCTCCAACCTGTTGGTTTGGAACTCCAATAAGTCACAGAGCTGGCAAAAGCTCTACAGACAAATCTGCAGCTGCAAAAGCTGAGTTTTTAAACATCTCTCTCATTGTGCTATTGAATATTTATTACAAATAAATTGTAGTCATTATTAGAGAAATGAAATTGTCTAAAATATACACAAAATCATTAAAAATGTTAAGCTGAAAATAATTTAAATGGAAGTTTGCTTCATTATCCATAGGCCTAGGATTATGGATTCAGTATTCAGTACAGTTGTGCTCATGCAACTGGAAATGCTGGTAAAATTCACAAGGTCTAGTTTCAATATTTCATAAAGTTCAGAACTTCTGCATGCATTCATGCATGGCAGTCTGCAGCACTTCCACTTAAAACAGGGAAATACTTAGATCCCCATGAATCAAATGAGGAAAACCATAACAAAATATTACCAGCTCAGTCACAAGTGGCCTTGAAAATCCAGAGATCCCAGATCTTTGTTGTTTCAACACATGCAGTGTATTTTCCCTACAAGATGAAAATAATGTTCACAAAATAGAATTAACATGTAATGTTTCTTAGCAGATTACTTGACATTTAATAACTTCATGTCTATTTATATCTGCATTACTTCCTATTCCCAACATACTATTTCCCAGCAAGTAACATGGTTTAATGAGCTCCAAGATGATTGACATCACCTGCCACCAACAATCCTCCCCAGCATTAGTCTTCAGTTGAATGCTTGGTCTACTATTTTATTAGCTCAAACAATAGGTGCTTGACTTTATCTTGAACAATAAATGGCATATCCTGAAAACAAAATACATCAGAAATTGTGCAAAACTGAAGCTAATACAATGCTGGCACATCAGTTGCTATTTGTTTATTTAGGATAGCTGTTCCACGCCTTGTGGTGTATTGGGCAACAACTTTGCTGGGGTGGGTGGGTGGATGTGTGTGTGTGTTACAAAGCAGAGTTGCTAGCTCAATGCTCAACCCAGCACGGATAGAAAGTGTACAAGGTGCCAGCTGGATTGAAACCTGGGGACACTCGACTCCAAGTCGAGTGCAGATGCCATCATACCACTGGCCGGCTTATGGATGAGGTTAACGAACTATAAATATTCCACTCCATGCTATTCATTTTGGCTTGTATTGCAGGGGTTTGGGGAGTTGAGAAGGAAAGGCACAGGCAATGACTTAGCAACATCTTAAAAAAAAGTAAGGTTACAAACAAGCACCCACGTGAAGGATCTGTGCAAATGCCAGTTAACTTAAGTTCCTGAGCACATTCCTAAACTGGTGCAAAAGCACTGGTATTGACCTTTTCCTTTAAATGACCCATTTCTATCCCATGACTCTCCCCACAGGTGAATGACATAAAACTTCTTTAAAAATTTTAAAATCAAGTCATAGAATTAATGGAAGTAAATAGCTACAAAAATTCAACTAATGATCAGTGATGGCACAAAGATCTTGACTAATCAGTCAACTTGATTCACCCACACACCTCACAGGAAACAGTGGTGCTTACCAGTATACAGATTTTGCATAAAATTCAATGTTCTCTGCAAAATTTCCAGCCTCATCTTGAGCAACACTTTCCAACCAGTCTACAACGATCTATGAAATTAAAAAGACATTATTAACAGAGATCAATTGTATCCTTAAATTCTTCATATTTATACAAACATCCAGTAAGGAAATGAAACCAATCAGGAGCTAGAGCTCAAACTTTTAAAAAAGCATAATAATTAACCATAATAACTGAAAACTGAGATAACTGTAATATGCAAGCTGATACTGAATGCACGCTGAACATTTACTTCCTTACATAGTCTTTCTTTCTGTGCAATACGACAGCTATACAAACACTAGAAGTTAGATTCCTACACTTCACAATCACCTACTTGCAAACAGAAACCTCAAATGCACTGGCAATTGATTACAACATGCCACTGAGTAATGAATTGTGATAAACTTGGAGCAGCATAATCATAGGCCATGTGCTGATACCATTAGCAATGTAACTCACTCTAGAGAATGGAAACAATGGTACTGTCTTACTTGTTTATTTAAACTAAAAATATTCAAGATAATTAAAATTAAATTATGCTGTTAAGTTTGGACTTGGATTTTATTTTACTTATTCAAATAATTGACAAGTGCTAAACAATTTAATGGTGTATCAAATTCATGCATGGTTCATTAAAATAAGGAGAAATTTTGATTTTCAGCACATACAGTTAAAGGGAATAAGATTTTAAGCAGGCAACTCTTAATTAGTAGCTTAAATACTTGCTACAAGTCAATGCAAACAACTGACGAACTATTCTTGTTAAAACAGTTTTATATTTTTTCCATTAAGTTGTAACAAACTGAAAAATTATCAGCTAAGCATTACAAATTTGTATGTACCATACATTTTTTTCAAGTTTTTCTGTAATAGTATAGTACCTGGCTTTGACGGATCAGTGAATCTCGCTGGAAAAGCATTTCTACAATGGTCTTCTCTGTTACATTTGGTGTCTGGAAAGCAATTGTTCATATGTAACACATTTTATTATAATTATAAATGCTTAATACGTGCTGCCCATCTATGAGGTGAAGGGAGGAAGGCAGGTGTAGAGAGATGTCAAGTAATGTAGTGATAAGCTTTGATCTTGTAGAACACAGTACACTGTAGCACAAGAACAGGCTTCACTCCATGATGCTAAATGTAACTAAACCTAGTCAACTGCATATAATTCACATCCTTCATGTTCACATCCCTGTCCAAATGGTTCTTTAACCCCACTATCATATCTGCTTCCATCACCATCCCTGCCATCATGTTCAAGGCACATACCACTCTGTGTAAACAAACGTACCCTACACATCTTTAAACTTTCACCTCTCACTATGCCCTCTAATATATGACATTTCTTCTTAGGAAAAATGATCCTACCACCTATCCTATCAGTGCCTCTCATAATTTTATGAACTCAGCTTTTGGACTTTTGACACTTCAGAGAAAACAGCCCAAGTTTATCTAACTTCTCCTTATAGCTAATATTCTCCAATCCAGGCATAATCCTAGTGAACACAAACAAAATGCCAGCAGAATTCAGCACGTCAGGCACCATCTATGGAAAAGAGTAAATAGTCGATATTTCAGGCCAAGACCCTTTATCAGAAAGGGTCAAAACATCGACTATTTACTCTTTTCCATAGATACTGTCTGGCCTGCAGAGTTCCTCCAACATTTTGTGTGCGTTGCTTGGATTTCCAGCATTTGCTGATTTTTTTGAGTTGATAATCTTAGTGAACCCTTTCTGTATCCTCACCAAAGCTTCCACATCTTTCCTGTTATGCAGTACCCCAGAACTGCACACAAAACTCCAAATGGGGCATAACTGAAGATTTATGCAGCTGTAACATGACATTTGACTTTCTCACTCGATGTCCTAACCGATGAAGGCAGTTTGCAGCATGTCTTCTTTACCACCCTGCCTACTTGCATTGCTGATTTAAGGTAATTAAGATCAATGCTGTTAAGGATCCTGCTTGTCTCTATGGGAAGGAGACAGAGAAGGATTGTTTTAAGGAGGATAAATCCAACTCTAAGATTAAATGTATTTATATACAACTGAATTGTTGAGGTGTGCCTTATTCTGATTGTCAAAAGTCACTTCTGTTGTGATTGGTTAGTTTAGAAGATGCAGTTGCTTTTCACATCGGATAACTGCCTAGTGTCCAGGTTCAAATATCCTGGGTATATAAAATGCAGGTATGCTCTGCGCGCACTTTTAACTAAAAGTATGTTCGTTGAGTATTCAGCTTTGTCGTGTCTGTAACTTGGGGAACATGAATGTTTGGTCGAAGTTTTACTGTTTGTAAATAAATGACTGATATACCAATTTGAAGTCAGTGCATTTCCTGTCTCACTTGCCAGATTTGCAAACCTGATTCAACATTACAATAGCATACTCATCGTCCCAGGTGAATGACACAGGAAAACAAAATTGAGATATCTCATTTATGCCCTTAGTTTGGACCAGGTGGGCAAGTAGACCCTATTGCCTTAAAAAAATAGAAAATTACTAAAAGATGTTCTCAAAGATACCTTGTCAATCATTTAGGAGAACCAAGTATTACAAGTCATCAGTGCTTGGAGGTCAGTCAGTGTTTATAAACAAAGTCTAACATAGTATAAGGCATATATGAGTATTTGAAACTCTCTTCCTCAAAGAATGGTGGAACCAGAAACCATGAATATTTTTAAGGCAATAGTTGATAAAATGTTTGACAAAGCTTAAAGGTTTATGGGTTGACAAAACAGAGTTGAGATGCAATTAAGTCAGCCAAAACCTTATTAAATGACAGAGCAGATCTGAAGGGTCAAATAGCTTAATCCTATATCTAATTTGTAACTTTGATAGTTTTAACTTCAAAATTTCTAGATTAGTAAACAGTAAAGTACTTACAGATACATCAAACATCAATCCCTCTTCCCCACCAGATTCAACTCTATCCCTGCATCAAAACAAAGAAAGTAAACACAGATTGAATAAAATAAAGCTATTTTATGATTTCTTATACCATCATTAAATATAGACCAAAAATATTTCTAGGCAATATTGATTCACTTAACAAGACTTACAAACATTAATGCTAAAAGTAGGTGTTTTGAGTCTGCTTATTCTTTGAGTCTGCTTATTCTCACTTTTGTTTTAAATAGGATTTTTATCTCTTTTGTACACTCACTCCTTATGAGAACAGAAAAATTAAATAAAGATAAAACTCAATTTAGCTGTTAACATGGGACTGGTAGCAGCAAATAGCAACAATTAAGTAGTGTTTTATATTCATTGTAGTGAATGATTTGAGTATATTTAAAGTATTTGTTAGACTGATGCAGATTGAAATATCCTGACCCTATATAAATGTAAATTATTTCCAACTGCAATAAAATATATTTCTAGAGTCAGTGAAAATTGAGAAGACTTGGTTGGAAAAATGCTAAGCTCTTTTTCTAATGACAGTAATGCAATGGACTGTATTAATGCTGCACACTTAATTTAATAACATACCCCAAGGAGATTCATAAGGTAACAAAATTATATTATAACATTTACCAGTAATTGTAATTGGAAGTTGAGTAAGTCTTATATTTAAGCATGCTTGAATATCAAATAAACTTCCTAATGTATATCTATGAATTTCAGCACTATTGCATAATTTGAAAAATGCTATTTTAGTCATGTAAACGGTCTGATGTATACAATTTTATTATCCAGTGTTCTTGCTACATCTTCCTTCTGGTAAGATGGCTGCAAACTCTGACACAGCAGCCTCTACTGGGTCAACCAAAGGTGTTACTGACTTTTTCAAACATTTATTTTATGATTGCAGGACGTTGTAAGTTGCTTGTTGGCAGAGAACCTAAAGAAGCTGGACGGTGCGGATCATGATGCTGCCAAAGACAAAGGCGGTGTGCAGTCTAACAGTAAATGTTTGTCTTTATCGCTTTTATTGTCATTGTAAGACCCTGCTGAACACTGGTGGTGTGGAGAGTTGCAAGTCCAGTTCATTTGTTTATTGGCGAATGGTGGGGTGGATGGCGGTGGAGCTGTGTGACCTCGGTATTAACGAGGACTAGGCTTTAATCCGCAGTGTCACTTGCCTGCAGCTGCCCTCTGGGAGGCATCGGAGTTCAGTGCTCCACTGGTGTGCTGGAGGCAATGAGGTGCAGCGTCCAATGTTTGCTCAGCAGAAGAGAAACTGTATTGTGCTCGACTGAAGATTCCTGTAACATTCCTGGATGCAGGAACTCCAACTATATATATTTTTTGTGTGACTGTATTATACTGCTGTCATATATATTCTATATGTGCCTTATGCTGTGTTTACTGTGTTTTGCATCTTGGCCCCAGAACAATGCTGCTTCATTTGACTGTATTTGTGGGTATTCATGTAGGGCTGAATTACAATTTATCTTGAACTTGAATAGGAATTCATTGTTGGAAAGACAGAGAATGAATCATTGGCAATAGTCACACAGACATTCAAGTACGAGTTCAAAAAAACTGTAGTCTATTTAAATATTGCAATAAATTAATATATTTCTGATACTTTAAATGGAATAGCACACTATTGACTGCTGTCTTGCTCAGAGGCAAGAACAGACAAGACCCTAGTCATTACACCCAAATTTCAAGCATTTGCATGCTATGGAAATGTCCAAGTATGTGCAAAAGTTCGGTTAGCAAAATTAGGAAGAACTGGTATGCAACAGTGGAAACACAATATGCAGTATCTCATCAACCTTTGAATATCTGCTTCAGTAAAATAAGTTTACTTTTGCAAAAATACTTTATAACAAGAGTTACATCACTGAAGTCAATCACAATTAATGCGGATTCATTAACAAATGTTTTAAATATTGTAAGTTAGAAACATAGAAAAATAGAAAAGCTACAGCACAATACAGGCCCTTCGACCCACAAAGTGGTGCCGAACATGTCCCTACCGTAGAAATTACTGGGCTTACCTATAGCCCTCTACTTTTCTAAGCACCATGTACCTACCCAAAAGTCTCTTAAAAGACCCTATTGTATCCGCCTCCACCACCATTGCTGGCAGCCCATTCCACGCACTCACCACTCTCTGAGTAAAATATTACCCCTGATATCTCCTCTGTACCTATTCCCCAGCACCTTAAACCTGTGTCCTCTTGTGGCAACCATTTCAGCCCTGGGAAAAAGCCTCTGACTATCCACACGATCAATGCTTCTCATCATCTTATACACCTCTCATCCTCCGTCGTTCCAAGGATAAAAGGCCGAGTTCACGCAACCTACTCTCATAAGGCATGCTCCCCAATCCAGGCAACATTCTTGGAAATCTCCTCTGCACCCTTTCTATGGTTTCCACATCCTTCCTGTAGTGAGGCGACCAGAACTGAGCACAGTACTCCAAGTGGGGTCTGACCAGGATCCTATATAGCTGCAACATTACCTCTTGGCTCCTAAATTCAATTACACGATTGATGAACACCAGTACACCGTACGCCTTCTTAACCACAGTCAACCTACACAGCTGCTGAGCGTCCTATAGACTCAGACCCCAAGATCCCTCTGATCCTCTACACTGCCAAGAGTCTTACCATTAATACTATATTCTGCCATATTTGACCCATCAAAATGAACCACTTCACACTTATTTGGGTTGAACTCCATCTGCAACTTCTCAGCCCAGTTATGCATCCTATCAATGTCCCGCTGTAACTTCTGACAGCCCTCCACACTAACCACAACACTCCAACCTTAGTGTCATCAGCAAACTTACTAACCCATCCCTCCACTTCCTTATCCAGGTCATTTATAAAAATCACAAACAGTAAGGGTCCCAGAACAGATCCCTGAGGCACACCACTGGTCACCGACCTCCATGCAGAATATGACCCGTCTACAACCACTCTTTGCCTTCTGTGTGCAAGCCAGTTCTGGATCCACAAAGCAATGTCCCCTTGGATCCCATGCTTCCTTACTTTCTCAATAAGCCTTGCATGGGGTACCTTATCAAAAGTTGAACTGTAATAAACTACAAACAAAAGATAAACTATAGCAAAAGGAGCAGGCAAAACAATTAATTCTACTGAAAAATAGTGCTAACGAACAGTAAAAAATTTTGGATAATAAAAATACAGTGATCAGCATTTTAGTTTCACTGAACAAAACTATTTACAAGAGGCTAAAGATAGTTGCAAGTAACCTATACGAGGTGATGCAGATACAAAGACATTTAAAGCCATTGCATCATGGCATATGAATTATTAGTAATGCAAGATATAATAAATATGGCAAAATAGCATCAATTAGAGAGTGTAAAATGTTGACAAAAGCTTGTATGGTAGCACGAGAAATCTGATGTTATCATTGAATAAGTCTCACAAATGATCTTGCTCCCACAATAAAATTACATGCATTACCTGTAAAGAGAGCCAATTAAACGCCAAGTGATCATCTCTTGCTGAAGGAACCAAAGAACACTGGCTGTTTTTGAAAATTTCTGCTGTCCAGGGGTTGCACGATTCACAATCTTCTGAAGCATTTTAACCTAAAACAATTGAGCATTTAGAACTGCCTACTTAGTGTTTAAACAAATACTTACAAGAAAAGTTAACCCATCTATTGTTTTAATCTACCCAATCAAAGAATAAATCATATCCTTTTATAATTCAAACAACACACACAAAATGCTGGTGGAACACAGCAGGCCAGGCAGCATCTATAGGGAGAAGCACTGTTGACGTCTCAGGCCGAGACCCTTTGTCAGGGCTAAGGGACTTCATTAGTCCTGACGAAGGGTCTTGGCCTGAAACGTCGACAGTGCTTCTCCCTATAGATGCTGCCTGGCCTGCTGTGTTCCACCAGCATTTTGTGTGTGTTGTTTGAACTTCCAGCATCTGCAGATTTCCTCGTGCTTGCCTTTTATAATTCATGCAGTTTGGTAGAAGAAATGAAAGGGTTAACTATTTTCTAAATGAAAAGAACTGAGGGGCAAAGGTAATTGGGAGTCCTTGTGCACGATTCCCTAAAGGTTAATGTGTAGGTTGAGTCTGTGGTGAGGAAGGTAAATGCAATGTTAGCATGCATTTCAAGAGGACTAGAAGATAAACGCAAGGATGCCATGTTGAGACTATATAAAGCACTGGTGAGGCCTCACTTGGAGTATTGTGAGCAAGTATGGGCCCCTCATCTTAGAAAGGGTTGCCAAAACTGGAGAGGGTTCAAAGCAGATTCACAAAAGTGATTCCAGGATTGAATGGTTTGCCATACGAAGAGCATTTGATGGCTCTGGGTCTGTATTAGAACTCAGAAGAATGAGGGGTGACTTAATTGAAATCTATCGAATGGTGAAAGGCCTTAATAGAGTGGTTGTGGAGAGGATGTTTCCTATGATGGGAGAGTCTAAAACTGGAGGACACCACCTCAGAATAGAGGGGTGTCTTTTTAGAATGGAGAGGAGGAGGAATTTCTTTAGCTAGAGTGGTGAATCTGTGGAATTCTTTGCCACAGTCATCTGTGGTGGCAGTCTTTATGTTCAAGGCAGAGATTGATGGATTCTTTATTGGTCAGGGTATGAACGGATATGGGGAGAAGCCAGGAGATTGGGGCTACGAGGAACACTGAATCAGCCATGATGAACTAGTGGAGCAGACACAATGGCTCAAATGGCCTAATTCTGCTCCTATATATTATGGTCTAAATTGGTAAGGAAGCAATTTTTCAGAACAATTTCTCTTTTTCCATTTTGTTAAAATTGCCAAATTTTCAATGTTTCTGTATGCTGCCAAAAGAAAACAAGCAAGCTTTACATTTCCAAAACTGCCAATATCCAAGACCATAGAATAAAATTTAATTTTAAAAATCCAGATGTTAAGAAATCTGAATTAAGAACTGCAAATGCTGGAATACTTAGCAGGTCAAGAAGCATCAATGGAAAGGGATAGATTTAGTTAATGCTTCAAGTCCCAACACCTTCACCAGAATTCGAAAGAAAAACAAATTAATTTTTGGTAACAGAGTTCAGTGGAGCAAGGATGTGCAAGGGTAAAGGGAATATCTCTGACTCTGTGATTAGCAGTTAGAAACAAAGTAGTATTCTGGTTAGTGTAGAAAGTTGTCATATAGCAGGCTACAAGATAGGATGCATAGCTGGGCTGGTAAGAATGTGGAAGCTTTAGAGAGGGTAGGATAATTAGTAAGATGATGCCTGGATTAGACAGAAGTGAACGATCCTCAGGCATAAAACCAAAATGAACATCATTTACAATATAGAACTGCATTACTCTATACAAAACAAGCTACAGAATCTGGAGTTTAAGTTCTTACCTGTTCATTACAAATGGCTTCATAAGATTCAATCAGATCAAAGATAGGTCTAGATGAAAGACTCAAGAAAGAATGCAAGAACTCTGGGAACAAGTGGACTGATGCTGTCAACAGAAAATTACAATCTTGGAGTGTTACTCCATTATAGCTAAATATTTTGGATTGCTGTCACTAAAATATCTTTAGATGTTGAATGCATTTTTTAAATTTCAAAAACGCATGCTGTTACAAAGGCTAATTGCCGACTTAAATTTTGCAAATATACTGCATTCATTACTTTAGTAACATAATAGTGCGTTTTACATGGTCAATAAAAGGAAGCACAACAAAATAAGAAAATAGAAGCTGGATCTTTTTTCTACTTAAGTTCATCAGATTCACTCAAAAATAATTCTTCTTTTATTGCAGAGAATTATTTATCTTCTAATTTCACCAACTAGAGAGGTCAAAGCTCCACAATTCCATGTAAAGACTACTAAAAGTAACTTCAATAAAAAAGTGAACATTCCGACCATTTTATTAACAGAATATCGGATCAATCAGTGCTTCTATAACAGACAAACCCAATTCTCACCAGTTACTCCTGGATCATCCTCATTCAGCATGGCTGCACTAAGAGTTAGGTCTTCGGTAAAGTTTCCTGGTGAACCAATAGTCTTGAAATCAAACCTTGTCTTACTGAATTGATCTGTTTCAATCTCATCTAACTCAGATGAAATTTGGTACTATAAACAAAAAAATTTAATTAAGCAGAAAGCAATGTTTTAAAGCAATTATTCTCATTGAATTATCAAGAACATTAAACTGCTGGCACCAAATGAGAGATAACAGATAATAAAAGAACAAAAATCAATAACGAAATGTTACAAAGTCACTAATGATAAACAAGATGTATTGGGCTGCTTAGGGAGAGGGGTATAGATTGTAGAAGGGTTTGCCTTTAAACACATTACTTAAATACTTTCAAAAGCATGATTTAGCTGTTTTTATGACTAAACAGCTGAAAATAGGGCTCATGTATTGAAGAGCAAGTAGTTTCATTCACCAGATAAAAGCCTTTCAATAAGTAATTTTAAATGTGAAATCTCATTCTCTTATATGTGTGCAGTGCTGGGGTTTAAAGAAATGTCGATTTTCCCTCACTTGATTTTATCCCACTCAATTTCATCTGAATTTTCCAACCTTCATTTTGCTCTCCCCATGTGATTCAAATTTTTTATTTCCTATGTATTACTGTTCAGTTTTAAGTTTACAATGATCTAAATCTTCTTCAACTCGATTGACAATTATCACCATTTGAGCCATAGACCACTACAGCTCAGAAACAGCCCCTTCAGTCTATCTATAAGGGAAAAAGAGGTGTACCTATTTCACAGTGAGAGGGGAAACATAACAAAACAATCCTGGCTATTTTCCCGATGAGAAACATCGAAAACCTACAGCGCAATACAGGCCCTTTGGCCACAGAGCTGTGCCGAATATGTCCTTACCTTAGAACTACCCAGGGTTACCCAAAACCCTCTATTTTTCTAAGCTACATGTATCCATCCAGGGGTCTCTTAAAAGACCCTATTGTTTCTGCCTCCACCACCGCCACCGCAGCCCATTCCACACACTCACCACTCTCTGTGTAAAAAACTTATCCTTGACATCTCCTCTGTACCTACTTCCAAGCACCTTAAAACTATGCCCTCTCCTGTTAGCCATTTCAGCCCTGGGAAAAAGCCTCTGACTAGTCTGTGTTCTTTAAGAGTTGTCCCAAATAAACAGCGGCCCTGATCAACTGATAACCCAATTAACCGGAATCCACTGTACTTAAATATTAGAGGTAATGGTTGGTTCTTACCATTGATGCTTCTGGAGTTGTTACCATTATGGGAAGTCGAAGTGATGATAAGATATTAGATATTTCACTTTTCTTTACAGGGCAAATTCTAGTCTGTGGAGTGTCTGTAATGCAATGCCAGATATAATTAATATATACTGATTTTTGAAGATTATTTTTATAATACTCTAGAATTTACATAATTTCCATTAAACTTGGTTACTCTAACCAATCACAGAAACTGACACTTTTGTAGAATGTGCCACAGTGAATAAAAGGCAAAAAAATCAATGCTGTACAGCTCAATTTTAGTGAGAACATTCTCTATCAAAACATAGGACATAACAGAAAGGAAACTTAACACCAAGAGCCAGACGTGACATTTCAACAGATTCAGCTTATTCCCGAATTTTGAAAATAATGGGGAAAGACGGTAATTCTAACGTAGCTTGATGATACAAAAAATTTTAGTCTATTCTTTCGGTGTCTCTGACCCAAGTTGAAGGCTTTTCCTTTTAGACAAAGTATGGTAAAAGTTTGACCACTTGAAACCCTAATGTCTCTATATTCCTTTAGAGGGTGGCTGGAGTCCTGTCAGGATCTTTGATCTACAGTGGCATTTGAAATGCAGTTCTGCACAGCGCTGTGTTCCCATTCTTGCAGGGTCACCGACCAACCACTTCCAAGACTGGCCTGAGGTTGAGCGCCTTCGGGGGTGCAGCCTTGCATGGCCCTGTGGACACAAATTCGCGCTGGTGTCACGAACTGAAGCGTAGTGGGAGCCAGATCATTGAGAGCAGCTGTCGAAGGGCTCTGCACTTAGCGCTCGATTGCTCTTTCTCTCTCCCAATGGTGAGGGAGAGTTTGCTGCCAATTCTTGAATTGGGGAATTTGAAATAAAAAGCAACATATCAGACTAACTGTAACACTGAAATAGCGACTGTTGTCTCCCCTCTCACAGTGGAAAGAGTGGTATTTGTCTCTCCCTTGTTACTGAGGGAAAGAACCTGTGGGATGTAGAAATGTTGGAATGAAGTTAGTTCTTGATGTACTGTAGACCATGGTCTCTCTTTGGGGGCTTTGATGTTGCTTGCATGATGAGTGGTGGGAATACTGATGCTTTATGCTAGATTAAATAGGGGAAAGGGGAGAGAGAGGGTTGATGCTGCTTGTGCGTGGGAAGGGTGGCTTTACGGTTCTTATTTTATTGGAGTGTTTTTCTTCTGTTTCGAGGATGACTGTGGAAAGTGAGAATTTCAAGTTGTACATCATACACATTCTCTGATATTAAATACAGTCGGCCCTCCTTATCCGCGGAGTATTGGTTCCGAGACCCCCCCCCCCCCCCCCCCACAGATACCAAAAATCACCGATGCTCAAGTCCCTTTTTAACCTGTCTCAGTGCGGAGGTCTTAAGGACACAGCAGCACCCCAGACTTTATTTAACATGTCTCAGTGCGGTGGGCATTAGGACCCAGCGGCGAAGCACTGAATGTGCAGTGTTTCTGTTCACGAAAATAATCACGATCACGATTGAAAATAAGGTGGAAGTAATAAAGCAATCGGAAAGAGGTGAAACGCCATCGGTCATTGGAAAAGTGTTAGGCCACAGGCTAATGCTCCAATTTTAACTGAGCATGTGAAAGGCCCTGCCCCGATGAAAGCTACAATTATTACTAAGCAACGCAGTGGTTTAATTATTGAAATACATGTTTCTTAAGTGTTTTATATGCATAGAAAGGTAAAATATATACTATGTACTAAGACAAACGTTTTACTAACTGACGCTAAATAATACTGGATGTACCTGTTCCGACTCTAAATCCGACTTAAAGATGGACTCAGGAACGGAACTCATTCATAACCCGGGGACTGCCTGTACTTTTAAGTCATTTCTAGATTGCTTATAATACCTAATACAATGTAAATGCTATGTAAATAGTTGTTATACTTTATTGTTTAGGGAATAATGACAAGAAAAAATAGTCTGTACATACTCAAACAACGAGTGCTGGAGAAAGAACTTCCAGGTTTTCCTGATCTGCGGTTGGTTGAATCCGCGGATAAGGAGGGCCAAATGTAGAAGCATTGAACCCTTCAGACTTTGTTGGTGCCAGACAGGCAGATTTTCCAGATTATTAAACATTGTTACTCTTACAATTACTCACACCCTTACTTCCTTTTGTCTTTACATAACACAGTGATGTAGTAAGTTTTCCAGTGAACCTGATGAATTCAAAGGGAATGGGAATTATATAAGCACACCGGCCCCTCGCTCTGGTCACAAAACTATCAACGTTCCTGGCCCTCGAGTTCTACACCACAACCTCTGCTTTGACTGCACACCTGGCTCGCCGTCCAGACACTGGCCTTGTTGCACTCTGGACCCTCAGTCCACATTCTGGACCAATGTCTGAGCCAGATGCCTGATTTTCAGAGTTTTACTGCTCCTTTTCAGCTTGACACCCAAAGACATGAAAGAGAAACTAATTTACCCTCTCTAGTTTGCCAGGTTTTCATTCTGTTAGAAACTGGTAAATGTTAGAAACTGTTCAAGCCATCATTTCTGTACCAGCTATTCACAAAAACAATCCAAAACTAATTCTACTTCAAAACAATTTTCTCAAATCTTCATATTCATGGGGTTAAGCTTGGACCCAAACTGCTTATTTCACTGTAATCAAAAGTACAGTGATTAAATCAGGAAAGCAAAATAAACCAAGATTGGAGTTGACAAACATTTCAAAGGACTGAAGAGTTGGAGGGAACATGCATAAAATCCAAAACAAAGATAACAATTTAAAAATTGGAATTTGTTAAAATTTGCTTTAATCATCAGCTATATATGGAAAGTGCAAACAGGTGTTGGTGCAAGTTGAGATATAAGCAGGAGTGACTACTAAAGCAGAGATATGGACAAGCTCAAGTTTATCAAGTGTGTAGAGTTGGAGATCATTGGAATAATTAAGGAGATGTGGCGACCCAATCATTAGCACACTCGAACCGGCTGACAATTAGCCAGAGCCAGAGACAAAGGTAGATAGCCTCAAGGAGTTTCAGTTACGTGCCTCTCGAAGTATCGAGTGGGGGAGACAGGCTTTAAAGCAAGACTGTGTTTTTGAAATAAACTTATTCTGTGGTTGCAGTTTATCGACTCCGTGTCGTAATTTCAGCGCTGCGCGTAGCACCCCGCTACATTGGTGACCCCGACGGTCCAAACGTTTTTTTGTACCGGAGATGGCAGACGCTGCGTTTGTTAACGCGGTTTCCTTGAAGCTGCCAAGCTTCTGGACGCTACAACCTCACCTATGGTTTCAGCAAGCAGAAGCCCAATTCCATGTTCAGCAAATAACCTCAGAGGACACCCGTTACTACTACGTGGTGAGCTCCCTCGACCAGGACACAGCGGCCCAGGTCGCGGAGTTTGTACAGTCTCCCCCGGCGGACAGCAAGTACACGGCATTCAAAGCCCTGCTCATAGGGACTTTTGGGCTCTCCCGCCGCGAGCGAGCTGCCCGTTTACTGCACCTGGATGGCTTGGGAGACAGGCCTCCATCAGCTTTAATGAATGAGATGTTGTCTCTGGCCGACGGACACACACCTTGCCTCATGTTTGAGTAGGCTTTCCTGGAGCAGCTGCCCAAGGACATACGCCTGCTGCTGTCCGACGCGGATTTCAGCGACCCCCGGAAGGTGGCGGCCCGGGCAGACTTGCTGTGGAACGCCAAGAAGGTGAGTGGGGCGTCCGTCGCACAGATCACCCGGCCACGCTCCCAGCAGCAAACCAGTCCAGGCCCGGCTGCAGAGCCCGCTAAACCCAGAGGCCGGGGTGTGGAGCCCAACGAGCACTGGTGTTTCTACCACCAGCGGTGGGGCGCAGAAGCCCGTCGTTGCCGCCCGCCCTGCCAGTTCCCGGGAAACGCCAGGGCCAGCCGTCGCTGATGGCTACGACGGCTGGCCGTCGGGATAGCCTCCTGTATGTCTGGGACAAACAGTCGGGACGCCGGTTTTTGGTCGACACCGGTGCCGAGATCAGCGTCTTACCTCCGACGAGTTACGACACCCGCAGCAGGGTGCCGGGTCCCCCCCTACGGGCCGCGAACGGCAGCACAATAAGGACTTATGGCACCCGTCCGGTGCAGCTACGGTTCGACTCCAGCCAGTTCACGTGGGACTTCACACTGGCCGCCGTAGCCCAACCGCTTCTGGGTGCGGATTTCTTGCGAGCTCACAGCCTACTGGTCGACCTGCCCAGGAAGAGACTGGTTCACGCCGAGACCTTTCAGACATTCCCCCTGGGTGCAGCCCAGTTGCCAGCCCCTCACCTCGGCTCCATCACGCTGTCCGACAACGACTTCACCAGGGTCCTGGCGGATTTCCCATCGGTTCTGGCACCGCAGTTCACGGCGGCCATGCCCCAACACGGTGTACAGCACATCCTGACCCAGGGACCACCCCTCCATGCCCGCGCTCGGCGGCTTCCCCCGGACAAGCTCCGACTGGCGAAGGAGGAGTTCAAGCGGATGGAGGAATTGGCGATCATTCGGCGGTCCGACAGCCCATGGGCCTCTCCCCTGCACATGGTGCCCAAGGCGACAGGGGGCTGGAGACCGTGCGGCGACTACCGCAGGCTGAATGAGGCTACAACACCGGACCGCTACCCTGTGCCGCACATTCAGGACTTTGCAGCAAACCTGCACAGCGCGCGGATCTTCTCCAAGGTAGACCTCATCCGCGGATACCATCAAATCCCGATGCATCCGGACGACGTCCCCAAAACGGCTCTCATCACCCCGTTCGGCCTTTTTGAGTTCCTCCGCATGCCGTTCGGCCTGAAGAATGCCGCACAGACGTTCCAGCGGTTGATGGACGCGACCTGGACTTCGCATTCATCTATTTGGACGACATCCTCATAGCCAGCAGCAGTCGTCAGGAGCATCTGTCTCACCTCCAACAACTCTTTGCCCGGCTGAGTGACTACGGTCTAACGATCAACCTGGCCAAATGCCAGTTCGGGCTCGACACCATTGACTTCCTGGGCCACAGGATTACCACAGACGGGGCAACCCCTCTGCCCGCTAAGGTAGATGCGGTCCGCCATTTCCCCCGACCCACCACGGTCAAAGGCCTCCAGGAATTCGTAGGTATGGTCAATTTCTACCACCGCTTCCTCCCTTCAGCTGCCCAGATCATGCGCCCCCTGTTCGCCTTGCTGTCCGGTCAAGGACATTACCTGGGACGAGGTGTCCGCCGCCGCTTTCATTCAAACGAAGGAGGCCTTGGCGAATGCCACGATGCTAGTGCACCCCAGAATGGACGTCCCTACCGCCCTCACGGTGGACGCATCTAACACGGCAGTCGGTGGGGTACTGGAGCAGCTCATCGCGGGCCGCTGGCAACCCCTGGCGTTTTTCAGCAAACACCTGCAGCCACCCGAGCTCAAATACAGTGCTTTCGACCGGGAACTGTTGGCGCTATACCTGGCAATCCGGCATTTCAGGTACTTCTTAGAAGGTAGGCCCTTCACCGCGTTCACGGACCACAAACCGCTTACCTTTACATTCACAAAGGTGTCCGATCCCTGGTCGTCCCGCCAGCAGCGCCATCTGTCCTACATCTCTGAATTCACGACGGACGTCCGGCACGTCTCGGGTAAGGACAATGTCGTGGCGGATGCGCTCTCTCGCCCCAACATTCACGCCCTTTCCCAAGGGGTAGACTTTGAGGCACTGGCTGAGGCACAGCTGGCAGATGAGGAGATCCCGTGTTACAGAACCGCAGTCTCCGGTTTGCAGCTCCAGGACCTCCCCGTAGGCCCAGGTGAGAGGACCCTACTCTGTGATGTCGCTACCGGCCAGCCCCGTCCTGTCGTCCCGGCACCTTGGCGGCGACGTGTGTTCAACTCCATTCATAACTTGGCCCACCCCTCCATCCGCACTACCGTCCGGATGGTCTCCAGCAGGTTCGTTTGGCACGGACTCCGCAAGCAGGTCCGTGACTGGGCCAGAACGTGCCTGCACTGCCAGACGGCCAAGGTGCAGCGACACACCAAGGCCCCGCTGCAGCAGTTCCGCCCCACCCACCGGCGTTTCGACCACATTCATGTGGATATCGTGGGCCCCCTGCCAGTGTCGCGCGGGGCGCGGCACCTCCTCACTATCGTGGACAGGTTCACAAGATGGCCAGAGGCGATCCCGCTCACCGACACCACCTCCGAATCTTGTGCCCGGGCGCTGATCGCCACCTGGGTTTCCCGCTTTGGTGTCCCGGCCCACATTACCTCCGACAGAGGCGCCCAGTTCACCTCCAGCCTCTGGTCAGCGATGGCCAACCTGTTGGGGACTCAGCTGCACCACACCACTGCCTACCACCCACAGTCGAACGGACTGGTGGAGCGTTTCCACCGCCACCTAAGTCGGCTCTCATGGCGCGCCTGCGAGGAGCTAACTGGGCGGACGAGCTTCCCTGGGTCCTACTCGGCGTCCGCACGGCACCCAAAGACGATCTGCACGCTTCGTCGGCCGAGTTGGTGTACGGCGCGCCCCTGGTCGTTCCCGGGGAGTTCATACCAGCCCCAAGGGGGCGAGAGGAAGAACCCACAGCGGTCCTGGGCAGACTACGCGAGAGACTCGGTGCCCTGGCCCCCATACCCACTTCGCAGCATGGGCAGCACCCGACCTGCGTACCCAAAGATCTGCGGAACTGTAAGTTTGTGTTTGTACACCGGGGCGGGCATCGGCCACCGCTGCAACGGCCCTACGAGGGGCCGTTTACGGTGATCAGAAACGATGGGTCCACGTTCGTGCTGGACGTTGGGGGGAGAGAGGAGGTTTTCACGGTGGACCGACTCAAACCGGCCCATGTGGACTTGGCGCAACCGGTCAAGTTTCCGGCACTGCGGCGCAGAGGCCGACCTCCCAAACAGGGCCCGGCCCAGACTGTGGACATTGGGGGGGTCTACCGCTGGTTCTGGGGGGGGGGGGGGGGTTATGTGGCGACCCAATCACTAGCACACTCGAACCGGCTGACAATTAGCCAGAGCCAGAGACAAAGGTAGATAGCCTCAAGGAGTTTCAGTTACGTGCCTCTCGAAGTATCGAGTGGGGGAGACAGGCTTTAAAGCAAGACTGTGTTTTTGAAATAAACTTATTCTGTGGTTGCAGTTTATCGACTCCGTGTCGTAATTTCAGCGCTGCGCGTAGCACCCCGCTACAGAGAGGTTATTAATATGTAGACGATGGTTTCAGTGGAAGAGTTGAGATCAAGGTGGCCATTATGCGGTTTTTGTCTTGACTGTGTTTTGGAAAATGTTGGAGCGTGGAGAAGACCAGAGATGGGAACTCTATTTTGAAGTGTCGAGGAAGATTGACACATTGAGGCAAACGTGGAGGTGGTCAGCAGTCACTCTCCAGAGGCCATGGGTCAATAGATCGGCGATGCAGCGGTCACTCGTTTTCAAAATTCTGAGATTTATGTGATTATTGGACTGTAGTTTATGCTGCTCTCCTTCAGTTTATTATGTCTTCTTTCTTTGCAGGTTGGGGTTCCGAGTGGGCGATATGTTAAGTTTTTGTGCGATGAAGAGATTGGGGATTTGGGGTTTGAAGTTCTTGCTGGTTTTTCCGTGTGGACGAACCGTTAGTTTTGGTGCATGAGAGAGGGGGTTGGGGGCTTGATACTATTGTTGCTGTTCTTTTTTGCAAGGAAGGGGTTTGGAGTTTGATGCTCTAGCCACTATTTTCCGTGTGGGCGATCTGTTAGCTTTTGTGTGAGGGAGAGGCTGGTGGGGGTGGGGGGGGGGGGTTGGAAATCTTGTTTCTTTTTCCTTTTCTTGCAGGGGAGGGGCTTGATGTTTCTCTTTCAACTACTCCTGTGACTTCTTCCGTATTTCATGGCTATCTGGAGAAGACCAACATCCGAGTTGTGCTGTACATGCGTATTTCGAAAACAAAATTAACCTTTGTATTTAAGTGGACATGGATGAAAGAGGATTGGGTGACAAAATAGATTTGTTAAATTGGTTTATTATTGTCACATGTACCAAGATATATTTTAAAAAGCCTAACTTGTAAACCAGCCATATAAGACACCACTGCAGAGGTAGTACAAAGTAAAACAATAACAGAGTGCAGAATAAAGTGTTACATGACAGTGAACACACACTGGTCATAACAAGGTAGATAACGGCACGTGCAGCAGTCTAGAGATTGCTACACTGGAGGTCCTGCTTTTCAGCTTTCTACTCAGCACTCTAAATTCTCTCTTTAGAACCACTTCTCTTTTCCTTCTTACACCATTGATGCCAATACATACCAAACTTCTGGCTGCACTTCTGGCCTACCCTATCATCTGCGTGTCTCTATTGCATCCACAGACTCTGTGTCACTCCTCTGACTATAGAATCCCTATCACTACTGCAGTCCTCCTCTACTCCTTTCCTTCTGAGCCACAGCGCCAATGTCCCAGTTGCTGCGGCTCCCAAGATAGGTTGTGTCCCAAAATGGTATGCTTATCATTAAGGAGAAAAGCCACAGGACTACTCTGTACTGGCTGATCATTTCCCTTCCCTCTCCTGACAGTCACCCATTTTCCTGCCTCCTGCAACGTAGAGGTGACTACCTCCTTGCTCCTATCATCTCCTCAGTTTCCTATATGAGCCAAAGATCATCACACTGCAGCTCCAGTTCCTTAACACGTTCTCTGAAGAGCTGCAGATCCTGCACTCCACCCCTTTTTCTGGCACCCCATTCATTATACCTAGCTCTGCATCTTTGAAAGTTCATGCATTGGAAATATCAGCCATGTTTTTAACAGAAGCTACCTGACCTATTAAGTACTTCAACTATTGCCCTTTAATTTATAATATCTATGCATCTAAAACATGGAATTAATCTAGTTCACTAAAAGGGTTAAATAATTTTAATTAATACTTACAGAATTCATGGAATATATGAGCTTCAGCTCTGTCAACAACTGGCAGGTTTGAAACAGATGCCGCAGCTGCCTTCAGTGGTTCTAGAGAATGTGTTAAGGTTGACACTGATAGTACAAAGACAAATTATTCATCATTTTTCTGCTGATTTTGGAGGTGAATTGCCTGCCACATCCCTAATGCTGCAAATGTGGTTAAACTTCCGATGTACTTATTTGTCTGTAAAGTATTAAGAGGTGACCCAAGGCTATGAAAAGCACTGTAGGCATAGAAGTTCTTTCCCTTCATCATTGGACTGCAATAAGAAGGAAGATTTTCCCCTGTATTTGTTGTCTTTTCATGATGTGGATGTCGCTTGAAAAGCCAGAATTAATTTGCCACTCCCAATGTCCTTGAGAAGACAGTGACTATTTGTAGCCTTTGTCATGATGATACTCCCACAGTTATGTTGAGGAGTTCCAGGTTCAGAGCCAATGACAATGAAAGGCCAGTGAACGATTTCCAAATATGATTAGCACGCAACATCGAGGGGAAACTGGAGCTGGTGGAGAGCTCATCTGACTGAAGCCTCGAGAGGGAAGCAAGTTTAAAAGGTATCAGAGTAGCCTAGAGTCAGCAACCACTATGCTCAGGAGTCTGTGGAGATTTGGCACAACACCTAAAGCTTTGACAAATTTCTATAGATATGTAGTGCAGAGTGTATTGACTGGCTGCATCATGGGCTGGTAAGGAAACACCAATGCCTTTGAACGGAAGATTGTGGATTTGACCCAGTACATCATGGGTAAAGTCCTCCCAACCATCGAGCGCATCTACATGAGACGTTGCCATAGAAAAACAGCATCTATCATCAAAGATCCTCATCAATTAAGCCATGCTCTTTTCTTGCTGCCGCCATCAGGTAGAAGGTACAAGAGCCTCAGGACTCGTACCACCTCTTCATGGATAAAGTAAATTCTTTGTAAGCTTCATCTTGTGTTTTTCAGCTTGTAAAATACAAGCATGGCTTGTTTTGATTTACAGCATGCTAAAAGGGAGGAGTTGAAGAATTTTCTCAGTGGCTGTGGAAGGTGGTAACCAGTGGTGATCACTTAAGCACCTAACAGCAAAGCTGCCTGTAAAACTGGCCATAATACAAGATAAAACTTTATTTTTCTAGGAAATAATTGTTGCAAGGTTGCTCAGTCAGAAATATGTACTTTAAAATACAAAATGTAAGCATTGAGTATGAAAGTAAAATACAAAATGTACATTAAAAAGTAACAGTGCAAAATACAGTTGCGCAATGTAACCATACACTTATAACCATAACCTTGTGCAGGAAGGCACAGAGTCGACTGTACTTCCTTAGAAGGTTGGCGTCATTCAATGTCTGCAGTGAGATGCTGAAGATGTTCTATAGGTCAGTTGTGGAGAGCGCCCTCTTCTTTGTGGTGGCGTGTTGGGGAGGCAGCATTAAGAAGAGGGACGCCTCACGTCTTAATAAGCTGGTAAGGAAGGCGGGCTCTGTCGTGGGCAAAGTACTGGAGAGTATAACATCGGTGGCTGAGCGAAGGGCGCTGAGTAGGCTACGGTCAATTATGGAAAACCCTGAACATCCTCTACATAGCACCATCCAGAGACAGAGAAGCAGTTTCAGCGACAGGCTGCTATCGATGCAATGCTCCTCAGACAGGATGAAGAGGTCAATACTCCCCAATGCCATTAGGCTTTATAATTCAACCGCCAGGAGTAAGATATGTTAAAGTGCCGGGGTTGATTGTATTTAATGTATTTAAGTAAACTACTTAAGAACTTTTTAAAAGCTATTATTAATGCTTTTTGAGAGAGTGATTTAGATGCATATCATATTTTTACTGAGTTAAGTATTGTATGTAATTAGTTTTGCTACAACAAGTGTATGGGACATTGGAAAAAATGTTGAATTTCCCCATGGGGATGAATAAAGTATCTATCTATCTATCTATATTTAAAGAGGAGGAGCTGTAGATTCTTACAGCCACAGGGAGAAAGGATCTCCTGTGTTGTTCAGTGGTGCACGTCAATGGAATCAATCTGTCACTAAAGGTGTTCCTGTTTGTCCAGTATGCCATGGACAGGGTGAGAGGGATTGTCCATAATGCTCCATTGCTTCAGCCGCATCCTCCTCTCAGACATAACCGCTAGGGAATCCAGTTCCGTCCTCAGAACCAGTCTTCCTGAAGAGCTTATTGATCTTCTTGGTGTCAGCTGCTCTCACCCTGCTGCCCCAGTAGACTACAGCGTAGAATAGAATGCTGGCCACCGCTGAGTCAGAGAACATCTGCAATGTAGTACTGCAGACATTGAATGATCGGAGCCTCCTCAGGAAATATAGTCAGCACTGCCCCTTCTTGTACAGAGCCCCTGTATTTTTATTCCAGTCCAGTTGAGTTCCCAGCTATTTGTAGTCCTGGACGACTTCCACATCTGTTCCCTTAATGGAGATGGGAATGCAAGGTGTTTTCACCTTGCTGAAGTCCACCTCCAACACCTCTGTCTTAGTGATGTTGAGCCATGTTCCTAACCCCAGTTCTGGCTGCAAACTTAGCCAAGTTCCTGACCCTACCTGTTTCTAACCCCAATCCTGGCTTCAGCTCTGACTGCAATTTTACATTTGTGAATAATAAACAATATAAGTACTGAGCATCTCACCAGCTTATATTACTGCCCTGCCTCTGGCCACACTATTCACCACATATCGACACGTCATATAAGAAATTCAGACTTGTTTATTTCTCATATGTACAACAAAACATATAATGTTTGCGTTAACAACCAACACAACCTAAGCATGTGCTGGGAGCAATCTGGAAGTGATGCCACACAATCTGGCGCCAATATAGCATGTTCGTAATGTCAACAGAAGCTACAACAAAAGTAACAAATTAAAATAACAGCTGCAAAAAAAAGTCACCCATTCCTCCCTCCTACCCACCCACACAGACAGGCCTCAAACCCCATGACAAGCTGCTTCTGGGCTTTCAGTCTCCAGTCCTAGGCCTGGACTCTCAGACATCGACTTCCAACAGTGACCCAGGAGCTTCAAACAAAAGCCTTGACTTCTGTGCTTGCCGACTTCAGTCGTGACCCCAAGACTCATTCACGATGGAACTTTGAACTCCGTCCTCACATGAACCTCTCACACTGGGACTCACCAACTTCAGGAGTCACTGGCTGTTCTGTCTTCTGCCTTCTGCCTGCACAGATCTCTGATCCTGGAACTGGCTAACTTGGGAGGAGGGATGCGGGGGGACCACTGTGCCTCAATCTGCAGATTCACATGGTGGTCCATAAGATATAGGAGCAGAAGTAGGCCATTTGGCCCATCGAGTCTGCTCTGCCATTCAATCATGGGCTGATCCAATCCTTCCAGTCAACCCCTCTCCCCTGCCTTCTCCCCATGCCCTTCGATGCCCTGGCTAATCAAAAACCTATCTATCTCTACCTTAAATGCACCCAATGACTTAGACTCTACAGCCGCTCGTGGCAACAAATTCCACAGATTTACCACTCTCTGACTAAAGTAATTTCTCTACATCTCTGTTTTCAATGGACGTCCTCAAATCCTGAAGTCATGCCCTCTTGTTCTAGACTCTCCTACCATGGGAAATAACTTTGCCATATCTAATCTGTTCAGGCCTTTTAACATTCGGAATGTTTCTATGAGACCCCCCCCTCATTCTCCAGAACTCCAGGGAATACAGCCCAAGAGCTGCTAGACATTCCTCATACAGTAATCCTTTCATTCCTGGAATCATTCCCATGAACCTTCTCTGAACCCATTCCAATGTCAGTATATCCTTTCTAAAATAAAGGAGTCCAAAACTGCACACAATACTCCCAAGTGTGGCCTCATGAGTGTGTTATACAGCCTCAACATCATATCCCTGCTCTTATATTCTATACCTCTAGAAATGAATGCCAACATTGCATTCGCCTTCTTCACCACTGACTCAACCTGGAGGTTAACCTTTAGGGTATCCTGCACAAGGACTCCCAAGTCCCTTTGCTTCTCTGCATTTTGAATTCTCTCCCCATTTAAATAATAATCTGCCTGTTTATTTCTTCCACCAAAGTGCATGACCATACATTTTCCAACATTGTATTTCATTTGCCACTTTTTTGCCCATTCCCCTAAACTACCCAAGTCTCTCTGCAGGCTCTGTTTCCTCAACATTAACCACTCCTCCATCTTATCTTTGTAGCATCAGCAAATTTAGCCACAAATCCATTAATCCCATAGTCCAAATCATTGATATACATTGTAAAAAGCAGCTGTCCCAACACCTACCCCTGTGAAAGTCCACTGGTAACCGGCAGCTAGCCAGAATAGGATCCTTTTATCCCACTCTTGGTTTTCTGCAGATCAGCCAATGCTACATCCATGCTAGTAACTCCCCCATATTTCCATGGGCTCTTATCTTCCTCAGCAGCCTCATATGCGGTACCTTGTCAAAGGCCTTCTGAAAATCCAAGTATACCAGATCTACTGCATCTCCTCTGTCTACCCTGCTTGTAATTTCCTCAAAAAATTGCAGTAGGTTAGTCCGGAAGGATTTTCCTCTCAGGAAACCATGCTGGCTTTGGCCTTTCTTGTCATGTGCCTTCAGGTACTCCATAATCTCATCCCTAACAATTGATTCCAACAACTTCCCAACCACTGATGTCTATAGTTTCTTTTCTGCTGCCTCCCATCCTTCTTAAATAGCAGAGTACATTTGCAATTTTCCAGTTATCTGGTATAATGCCAGAATCTACAGACTCTTGAAAAATCATTGCGAATGCCTCCGCAATCTCTCCAGCTACTTCCTTCAGAACCCAAGGGTGCATCCCATCAGGTCAAGGAGATTTATCCACTTTCAGACTAGTTAGCTTCCTGAGCACCTTCTCAGTCGTAATTTTCACTGCACATACTTCACTTCCCTGATACTCTTGAATGTCTGGTATACTGCAGCTGCCTTCCACTGTAAAGATTGATGCAAAATACGCATTAATTTCCTTTGCCATCTCTGCATTTCTCATTACAAAATCCCCAGTGTCATTTTCTATTGGTCCTATATCTACCCTCAACTCTCTTTTACCCTTTATATACTTAAAAAAGCTTTTAGTATCTTCTTTGATATTAGTCGCCAGCTTCCTTTCATAATTCATCTTTTCCTTCCTAATTACCTTCTTAGTTCCCTTCTGCAAGTTTTTAAAAGCTTTCCAAGCCCCCATCTTCCCACTGGCTTTGGCTTCCTTGTATGCCCTCTCTTTTGCTTTTACTTTGGCTCTGACTTCAATTGTCAGTCACAGTAGTATCCTTCTTCTATTCGAAAATTTATTCTTATTTGGAATATATCTGTCTTGTACTTCTCTCATTTTTCGCAGAAACTCCAGCCATTGCTGCTCTGCTGTTCTTCCTGCTAGTGTCTCCTTTCCAGTTAACCTTGGCCAGTTCCCTTCTCGTGCCATTGTAATTTCCTTCGTTCCACTGAAATACTGACACATCGGAATTTAGTTTCTCCTTCTCAAATTTCAAAGTGAACTTGATCATATTGTGGTCACTGTTCCCTAAACGTTCTTTAACATCCTTTAAACATTCAACAAATTCTCTCTCAGGGTCCAGTACTGGCCTGGTTTTCCCAATCCACTTTCATGTTAAAATCCCCATCGATTATCATGACATTGCCCTTCTGACAGGCCTTTTCTATCTCCTGCTGTAATTTGTAATCCACATCCCGGCTGCTGTTTGGAGGCCTATATACAACTACCATTAGGGTCCTTTTACACTTGTCATTTCTTAACTCAACCCATAGAGACTGTACACTTTCCAATCCTATGTCATCCCTTTCTAATGATTTAATATTATTTCTTATACACAAGGCCACATCATCCTCTCTGCCGACTAACCTATCTTTCCAATACACTGTATATCCTTGGGCGTTTAGCTCCCAATGGCAGCCATCATTTAGCCAAGTTTCATTGATGGCCGTAACATCATACTTGCCAATCTGTAGCTGAATTTCAAGATCGTCCATTTTATTTCTTATGCTGCATGCATTCAAATACAACACACTCAGTCCAGTATCTGTTGCTTAACAAATTCCCGCACCTCAGCACTCATAATAAGTAATTGCTGGACATGGTCATGCGAGGCATCAAATTCTTAAGCAACTTTTTTTTTAATGGACTGCCTCCTTACTATATAACTCTGTCCCGTTGATGGAAACATCTACTTCATCACGCTCCCCTTTGTTCATCATTCCCAAGTTTAATTCTTAAAGTCTTCACCCAACAGCATTGTGGGAATACCTTTGGGACTTGCATGACTTGACAGTAGTGCAAACTGAGGAGACGCTACTGACATGATGATGGACTCTCACTGCTGCCCTAAATGCCAGTGGCGTAACAGGAATCCTGGACTCAATGGCATCTCAGCCATCAAAAAATACTATGCACAACTGCCAGCATTTCCCCATTTCAATTCCCTGGAAAACTTACTTATTCCACTCAACTCACTGCATAGAGGAGACAAAACTGGCCCTTTATCTTTTCTCACGTATTTTTTGTTGATTTGATCATTCTACTGACATTTTGGTCAATTTAATGTTCCCTGATCTAATCCTTCTTGATAATTTTTCTTCCAGACTTTACATTCTAAAAATTCCATGAATTCCTTGTCCTAAAACTTCTAAATAAATACAATTCTCATGCAACTCCTTCTAAACGATACCCGTGATACCACAAATCAAAACGATAAAACTTATACAGAATCCATGCAACACCCACTTTAAAGTAGAAAAGAGAAAGCGCAAGTACTGGAAATTTGACCAATATACCACTGATCCAATATGTGAAGACCCTTTATCGGAAATCAGCAATCTGAGAAAAAGGATACGCATCTCTACAGTGCTGTATCGTCGAGCCGCTCTGCTAACTTCAGATTTCCGAATGACAGGAGATGCCATTTCTTCAGATTCATGCCTGGAATAGAAGAGTTACCAGATTTAGAAAATAATTTTCGTGTTTTAAAAATAATGAACAATACTTTATTATTTTACAACAGGTGTTATAAATACTGCATCGACCATGAAAACTGCTGCATATTGTATTTTCGGAAGGGGTTAAAAATGGGAAGGTGAATTGAACACATCACCAAAAATTTATTTCTGTACAATTCAATGGTTATTTTTTTTAAAAACACTTCTTATTGATGTGCCTTCAAATTTGTTTGTTATATTAAATTTCACTTCAAGCAAAAAATTTGATAAACATTAATTGGATTATCAATTTTAATAAAAACATTTAAATTGGAAATGTCTTTTGCCTTCATTATTAGCTTAAAGCTTGTGGGGAAGAATATTAATTTCAAATCAGAGAAAACCTTTTGTCTAAAGTTGAAGGCAGTGGTGACCCATACATCATTGTGATATATGGGTATATTTTTGTAACACTGAATCAGTAGGATACTCTCTTGGACTGACATTAAACTGGACAGTGACAATTTAAAAATAAACCGGCAGATGCAGAAAAACTAAAACCAAAATAAAAGGCAACATTTGTGGGAAAAGAGAGAATTTTTCAAGTTAAAGACTCTAGACAGCTGTGTTATGGCAGACTATGACTCTTCTCCTTGGGTCCAATACTTACTACAATCTGACATATACCTCAAACCATATAGCTCCTTCCATACAGAGGCACAGTGACATCCCTTGGATCCTATTTACCTAATCTAAAGAAAACTCCCTGCCCAATCAACCATTCTTCTCCATCCTCACCTGCTCCAGCACCTATCACACAACCACTTTCATCCATACACAGATCCCATCGCACACACTCCAAATCTGTAAGGAGTCTGTATGTCCTCCCCGTGGAAAAAGTGGGTTTCCTCCCAAAGTCCAAAGAAGTATCGGTCCTGCGATTAGGCTAGAGTTAAATTAGGGTTTGCTGGGCAACACGGCTCAAAGGGTCTACTCTGTGCTGAATCTCTAAATAAATTTGAATTTTGTCCCTGCCTCTGGCCAAATGTGCCCTTCCCCAATACAACCCCACTTCTCTCTATCAGAACTCAACCCAATGTTGAGAACACTCCATGCTCATCTGATTCCCCCTTGCCATCCCACTTCTCTCCATTCATCCTGCCTCACTCCTGTGGTAGATAAGCTACAGGAAAGGATTCTGAAGGATAGCATATACACATATTTGGAAAGAGAGGGGCTGATCAGAGATCTTCAGCATGGCTCTTTGCATGGGAGACCACGCATCATGAATTTGAAACGATTTTTTTTTAAAAGGAAGTGACTGAGAAGGTCGATCAGGGCAGGGAAGTGGGGTAGGCTGCTCTGGAAAGTTAGATTGCATGGGATGAAAGGGGAGTTACCGTAGTTAATAGGATAAAAAAATTGGCCTGATGGTAGACTGCAATGGTGGAAGGTGTTTTTCGGACTGAAGGCCCACGACAAGTGACATGCCAAAGGGGCCGATTCATCATCTTTATGAACGATTTAGATGAAAACGAACAGTGGATGGTTAGGAAGCTTGCAGGTGACACTAAAATAAGTGTTGCATACAGTGAAGATGGAAATCAAGAATTATTGCGTGGTTTTAATTAGCCAGGTAAACAGGCTGAGGGACAGCAAATAGTGTTTAATTTAGGGATGTGCAATGTATTGTATTGTGGGAAGAAAAATCAGGGTAGAACTTTTACAGTGAATGGTAGGACCCTGGGCACCAAGGAGTACAAGTATATGGTTCACTGAAAGTGACATCACAGTAGACAGGGTGGTGAAGATGGCTTTCAAAATGTTGGCCTTCATTATTCAGGCTACTAAGGATAGAAGTTGTGTTGTTATGTTGCAGCCATACAAGATGTAGGCGAGGCCCTATTTGGAATAGTGTTCAGTTTTGGTCACCCTGCTGTATGAACGATGCCACTAATCTGAAAAGAGTGCAGAAAAGATTTTCGAGAATATTGGCACAAAGATTAGCAGTGTTATTGACAGTGTACAAGCTTGCCAAAGGATACGATAGGATATAGGACACCTGTATCTACAGATGGACAAATGGCAGATGGAGTTTAATCTGGGCACTGTGAAGAGAGATCAAATGTAAAGGGGAAGTGAACTGTCCATGGAGGATGCTTAATTGTATTGATGTACAGAGGGAGAGGGAGAGTAGAGGATGGGGTAGGAGGAGAGGGACAGAGCAGAAGATGGAGTGGTAGAGAGGGGGAGAGCAGAGGAAAGGGTGGGTCCAAGTTAACAGCTTCCTGAAATGGGCTGCACAAATTGATAGGATGGTAAAGACAGACACATGCCATGTTTGCCTTTATTAGTCGGATCATTGAGTTCAAGAGTCAGGAAGAGCTTTATAAAATTCAGATCTGGTTGCATCTGGAGTTTGGCCTTCAATTCTGGTTACCATTATAAGATCATAACACATACAAGTAGAATTAAGCCATGAAGCCCATCAAGTCTGCTCTGCCATTCAATCATGTCTAATTTATTATCCCTGTCAACCTCAGTCTACTGCCTTCTCCCCATAACCTATGATGCCTTTACTAATCAAGAACCTATTAAGCTCTGCTTTAAATATACCTACAGAAACAAATTATATAGGAAGAAGAATCTATGACAGTTTTTGAAAGTTTATTGATAACCTTCCTTAAGGTTGTTATAGCCGGGGGTGGTATTGGGCATTGGCTCCCACTACTTATTAAATGCTCCCAATGGCATGAGTCTCAGATAGCCTCTCACAACCAAGTCGAGATCCTTGCCTTCACAGGTGACTCAGCTACTAAGCCCGGCGGAACCATTTCTACTGACAGAAGGGGCAAAGGCACCTTAAAACCAGTCACTTTGGGCAGATGGGGCTTGTCAGCCATGGTTGGCAGCTCATCTCAGAGAAGGAAAACTCTGATCTCAAACCTCCGCCTGCTGCCTTGCAGCTACACCCACTCATGGGGAAGGCTTTGGGAGTAAACCCAGACAGATAAATCCGGAGCCCCTAAGACACCCCTACATTGAGTTCAATGCTGACTGACAACTCCTGCGACACTCCTGATACCAAACTGTACCGGCCTCTGCCGATCCTTGAGGTTCATCAGATACATGGAGCGGGGGAGCTTGCTACATGGGCAACTGCTCGCTCTCCGTATCGTACTGCCCAGGCTTGCATATCTAGACAGCTAGGACGCAACGTCCATGGTTGATCCTGTCTGACTGAGGCCTCACTTTTTTTTCACCAAAGGAATCTGATTTACAGGACATACTGAATAGGAAAGATGTGGAGAGGGTGCAGAAGAGTTTTTTTTAAACCAGGCAGCTGCCTGGAATAAGGGGAAGTTGCATAAACAAAGTTTTCTCTCCCCTCCGGAGTGGCAGAAGCTGACAGAAATTCATAGGTTTATAAAATTATTATAGCAATTTGTCATAATTGCTAAATTGAGAAGGATACCTCTCTTTCCAGAGAGCACGCATGAAAGTTGAAAGGGGGGGGGGGGGGACAAGGTCAAAAAAGATGTACAGAGCAAGCACGAGGAAATCTGCAGATGCTGGAAATTCAAACAACAACACACACAAAATACTGGTGGAACACAGCAGGCCAGGCAGCATCGATAGGGAGAAGCGCTGTCGACGTTTCGGCCGAGATCCTTCGTCAGGAGCAATGTTTTTTTATTCACAAAAACTGAATGGGTTCCCGGAACGCACTCCCAGAATTGGTGGTAAAAGCAGATCCAACAGAGGAATTTAAGAAGCTCTTGGATTAGCAGGCAGATACACAGGGAATTAAAGGATATGAATCGTGTGCAGAGAGAAACGATGTTTTTAGCTTAATTAGCTTGGCACAACATTGTTGACGAAGGATCTTTTCCCATACTTTGTTTCCAGGACACGGGAAGTTGATCAGGTTGGGACTGTATTCAGTAGCATAGGGATGACCTTACAGAGATGTATAACATCAACAGGGACATAGATAGAGTGAATGCACAGTCTTCGGGAATCAAGAACTAAAAGTTTACTGTAAGTTTTATAGGAACCTGAGAGTGGTCAGTATATGGAATGAGTTGCCAGAGGAAATGATTGAGTAGCTACAACAGCATTGACAAGACACATAGCATAGGAAATGTTTATACTCTTCACCTCGAGTCTAAACTTTAGAGGGAATTGGTCAAACGCAGGCAAATGTGACTAGTTTAGATGGGATCCTTGGTCGGCTTGGATCAATTCGACAGAAGGGCCTGTTTCCACTCTACGACTGCTCCCCCACCCCGACATCCCTCTCCTTCTCAAACCCTGCCCAGTACACACCGCCCAGGATCTTCCTCACGCCCCCACTCACACTCTCTCTGCCACATCCACCTCTCCCTCAGCGGCTGCTCCCCGGCCCCTCATCCCCGGCTGCTCCTCGCTTCTCTCCCCGGCCCCTCATCCCCGGCTGCTCCTCGCTTCTCTCCCCGGCCCCGGCCGCTGACTCCCCAACACCCCGGACGAATGGAAATCCGCTGCTCCTACCTCGGCGTGGACTCAGCCCAAGCTCCCGACATGGTCGCCACCGGGATGCCGCAAGTGAGCGGCCGCCACTCCACCCCTCAAACCAACCGCCAAACAACGCGGGGCCGAGGCCGGGGCCGGGCAAGAGGTGACATGGCTCCAGGCGGGGCGCCCTCTGCTGGATGGGCAGCAACCTGTTCTCGGCTCCAGGCCGCGCGCCCTCTGCTGGATGGGCAGCAACCTGTTCTCGGCTCCCAGTGATCAGAATGTCATTGAACCTCGCTTGCTTGAAGGGTGAAAGTAGTTTTCTATAAGACTTTGGAGAGCACCATAAAAACAAAACAAAACACAAATACCGAAAAGCAAGGTAGAATAAAACGGAAAGTGCTGGACGTTTCCACCACGTAAAGAAGCATTGGTGGTGGAATAAACAGTATTAACATTTTAAGTTGATGACATTGTGAATTTTATGTCTCCAGTGCTGTTACAGATTAAAGATTATCTTTATTTGTTACATGTATATGAAACATAGAGTGTTGGGGACAGCTCATAGGTGTTGGCACTATTCCTGCGCCAGAGCATGCCCACAGCTCACTAAACCTGACAATGTATGTCTTTGGAGCGTGGGGGGAAATCGGATTATCTGAAGGAAACACGCGGCCACAGGGAGACAGTACAAACTCGTTACAGACAGCCGCAGGAACTGAACCCTATTAGTGATGGCCAACAGTGCAAAGCGATTACACTAATCATTGCGCCATTTGCTGACGACGCTATTCTCGTTGGTCGAGTTAACGGTATGATCTGAAAGCCATCTCACTGGCGAAGTGGAGATTCCGGGCTATACTGGAATCAACGAGGGACGTTCAACAGCTGTGGCAGGGTTTGAATGTCCTAACTTCTTCTGACATAGGGGACAGCAGAGCTTCGCTTCCAGGTGAGCTCAATGCCTTCTCTGCTCGCTTTGATCACCGGAACAGCGAGGAACCATCGCACACCTCCAGGCCTCCCGACGATCCTTTGGTCTCAGTGACGTGCGGGCTGCCTTCAAGAGAGTGAATCGAAGGCCAGCATCCGCTCCGGACGGAGTACCTGGCCAAGTACAGAAGACCAACTGGCTGGTGTATTCACAGATATCTTCAACCTCTCTCTCCAGCAGTGTGTGGTACCCGTCTGCTTCAAGCAGGCTTCAATCGTACCGGTGCCCAAGAAGAGCTTGGTAACCTGTCTAAGTGACTTGCATTCACAGTGATGAAGTGTTTTGACAGGCTGGTGTTGAAGCATATCAGCTCCTGTCCGAGTGGCGACTTGGACCAGCTCCATTTCCCCCACTGAAACAACAGGTCTACAGCCAATACTTTCTCACTGGCTCTTCACACAACCCTGCAACATCTGGACAGCAAAGACAGATACATCAGGATGCTCTTTATTGACTACAGGTCGGCATTTAACCCAACCATTCCCTCAGAACTAATCAGTAAACACCAAGACCTGGGCCTCAATACCCCCTTGTGCAATTGGATCCTGGATTTCCTCATTTGTAGATCCCAGTCAGTCCGGATTGGCAAAGGCATCTCCTCCATGGTCTCCATCAGCATGGGTAAAACCCTCCCAATCATTGAGCACATCTACATGAAACATTGTCGTAGAAGAGCAGCATTCATTATCAAGATCTGCACCATCCAAGCCATGCTTTCTTCTTGCTTCTACCATCAGGAAGGAGGTACAGGAGCCTTAGGTTCTGCACCACCAGGTTCAGAACCATTATTACCCTTCAACCATCGGTTCTTGAACCAGAGGGAATAACTTCCTACAATGAATGGATTCATTTTCAAGGATTCTTCATCTCAGGTTCTCAATATTAATGATCTGGATGATGGGGTGGTAAACTAGATTAGTAAGTGTGCAGATGATACTAACGAAGGTGGTGTTGTGGATAATGAAATAGGTTTTCAAAGCTTGCAGAGAGATTTAAGCCAGTTAGAAGAGTGGGATGAAAGATGGCAGATGGAGCTTAATGCTGATAAGTGTGAGGTGCTACATTTTGGTAGGAACAATCCAAATAGGACATATATGGTAAATGGTAGGGCATTGAGGAATGCAGTAGAACAGAGTGATCTAGGAATAATGGTGCATAGTTCCCTGAAGGTGGAATCTCATGTGGATAGGGTGGTGAAGAAAGCTTTTGGTATGCTGGCCTTTATAAATCAGAGCATTGAGTATAGGAGTTGGGATGTATTGTTAAAATTGTACAAGGCATTGGTGAGGCCAAATTTGGAGTATTGTGTACAGTTCTGGTCACCGAATTATAGGAAAAATGTCAACAAATTAGAGAGAGTACAGAGGAGATTTACTAGAATGTTACCTGGGCTTCAGCACCTAAATTACAGAGAAAGGTTGACCAAGTTAGGTCCTTATTCTTTGGAGCGTAGAAGTTTGAGGGGGGACTTGATAGAGGTATTTAAAATTATGAGGGGGGTAGATAGAGTTGACGTGGATAGGCTTTTTCCATTGCGAGTAGGGGAGATTCAAACAAGAGGACATGAGTTGAGAGTTAAGGGGCAAAAGTTTAGGTGTAACACGAGGGGGAACTTCTTTACTCAGAGAGTGGTAGCTGTGTGGAACGAGCTTCCAGTAGAAGTGGTAGAGGCAGGTTTGATTTTGTCATTTAAAAAAATAGATAGGTATATGGACAGGAAAGGAATGGAGGGTTATGGGCTGAGTGCAGGTCAGTGGGACTAGGTGAGAGTAAGCGTTCGGCACAGACTAGAAGGGCCGAGATGGCCTGTTTCCATGCTGTAATTGTTATATGGTTGTATTTATTGTTTATTTCTTTATTAGTATAATTTTGTTTGTTTTCTGTATTTGCACATTATGTTATCTTTTGCACATTGGTTGTCTGTCTGTGTTGTGTGTGGTTTTCCATTGATTCCACTGAGATTCTTTGTACTCACTGTGAATGTTTGCATGAAAATGAATCTCAGGGTAGTATATGGTGACATAAATGTACTTCAATAATGAATTTAGTTTGTACCTTGAAATTATTGCTGCAATAAAATTTTTCATTACACCTGTGCATACATATGATAATAAACTCAACTTTGAGTTTGAATTGCCTCAGAATTGAGAGTGGTTAGATAGCAAACACGTATTATTGAACAGATCCCATACTGATGTTGTGGCTCAACAAAGATTTTACATAGTCTTTTAGATGGTGTGCTGATAGATCTGATAGCAAGGTGTTGAATGATATGATACCACAGATCTTTTCACGTCTGCCTCCTTTTGTTCACGAATCAGCTCATGGGTGCCCACTATGACTGAGGTACTTTCCTGACTTGTAAATTACCAAACATTCCACTCTAACTTATAAAAGGAAGACATGGTTGGCCTAAGACAACCATCTACACTTTCTTTGTGTAGATGACAGGACTTTGTGATATGGTGCAACTCAAACTACCTGCGTCTCAATGTCACCAAGACCAAGGAGATGGTGGTGGACTTTAGGAGATCTAGGCCTCATATGGAGCCAGTGATCATTAATGGAGAATGTGTGGAGCAGGTTAAGACCTACAAGTATCTGGGAGTACAGTTGGACGAGAAGCTAGACTGGACTGCCAACACAGATGCCTTGTGCAGGAAGGCACAGAGTCGACTGTACTTCCTTAGAAGGTTGGCGTCATTCAATGTCTGCAGTGAGATGCTGAAGATGTTCTATAGGTCAGTTGTTGAGAGCGCCCTCTTCTTTGTGGTGGCGTGTTGGGGAGGAAGCATTAAGAAGAAGGACGCCTCACGTCTTAATAAGCTGATAAGGAAGGCGGGCTCTGTCGTGGGCAAAGTACTGGAGAGTTTAACATCGGTAGCTGAGCGAAGGGCGCTGAGTAGGCTACGGTCAATTATGGAAAACCCTGAACATCCTCTACATAGCACCATCCAGAGACAGAGAAGCAGTTTCAGCGACAGGTTACTGTCGATGCAATGCTCCTCAGACAGGATGAAGAGGTCAATACTCCCCAATGCCATTAGGCTTTACAATTCAACTGCCAGGACTTAAGAACTTTTTTTTAAAGCTATTATTAATGCTTTTTGAGTTAGTGATTTAGATGCATATCATATTATTACTGAGTTAAGTATTGTATGTAATGAGTTTTTGCTACAACAAGTGTATGGGACATTGGAAAAAATGTTGAATTTCCCCATGGGGATGAATAAAGTATCTATCTATCTATCTATCTATCTATCTATCTATCTTGTGAGTGGCTAATGGCTTGCCTAGTTGTTGCCCCTGTTCTGAAAGGTGCATCATCATAATTCCATGAGGGGCTTGTTCTTTGTAAATATAATGAAAGGATTTTCACTCAATTGACTGGATTTGTAAATTCAATACGTTGTAAAATAGACCAGTGATGCATGGAGCCATTTGCACGGCTCAAACTAATTCACATTAAAGTCATTGTTTCAAACATTTAGTTACCTTAATATCCACAATTCCCTTTAGAAGTGACTTATTTGATTAAACACAATGTAACAAGGCTGATACAAGAGATTTTATTGTTACCTATTGTGTAAGATTTGATCTGACGTGAGTGTTAATGATTTAAACTGTAAGGTCAAGAACGACTGGATTTATTTTGATGAATATGATAGTTATCAACAGTAAAAAAACTCTGAGTAACATTGCATGTGCTGAGTTAAAACACACATTCCTGCAGGGTTTGCAAATGTCAAGATGCATGACTACACCTCAACCAATCACAGCCAGGCCTTGTTTCCCATGAGACCGACAAAAGACATTGGGCACTGATCCTACACTGGTGTTCATATCCCAACAGGTAAAAGCTGGTTGCAAACCATAAATATTCACTATGACTTTACCCTAAAATAAATAAGGAAAAGTAATTTCCTCCACAGAACAAGATTTCCCTCATGCTTGCGTTTGAACATATTATAACATTTTTTATTGGTGATTTAGTTTCCTTTCGCTCTCTACAAATATGAATTGGGTCTTGCTTTGATATACTGGTGTTTCCAAACAGAAGACGTGGATGGTACAATGAATGAATCTATGACAGGGGTTCATTTCGCTGAGATTCCCCAGCAATGACTCATGTGAATTGACTCTTATTTCTGTGCCAGGTTAGATCAGGTGAGGGGATCTAAATGTTAAGCCGTTGGATTTGGTTGAGATAACAGAAGGGAAAGCAAGTATGTTTAAACAATCAATTTTAATTTTCAATAGCTTTTAGTGAGACTGCTCCCGCTGTTACGCGCTTCATGTCTGCGAGCTTCACAGCGATTTGCCCCGCTATATGATGAACTGAGGCTTTGGGCCTACTCAGGCTGATCTGGGGATTCAGGGTCGAAGGACTCCATTTGGTTCGGGATGCTGTCACTTGCTTCTATTGTTTGCATGATTTGTGTTTCTTTCTCTTCCTCTGCACATTGGGTGTTGGTCTTTCTTTTTAAATTGAGTTCGTTCAGATTTCTTGCTTTGCGGCCGCCTGTAAGCAGACAAATCTCAAGGCTGCATAACTTATACATTCATTGATAATAAATGTACTTTGAACCTTCGAATTGTTTTTGATTGCCATGTATAAAAAGCCTCACAGGTTCTATATGAGTGTTTAAGATTCAAAAGTACGCTTATTATCGACGTATACAGAACACGATTTTGAGATTCTTCCTCCCACAGACAGCCTCAAAACAAAGAAACATCATTGAACCCATTGAAGAAAACATCAAACACCAAATTTCCCCATGGGGATGAATAAAGTATCTATCAAACACGTAAAGAACAAATTGTGCAACTGGCAAAAAGCAAGTAAGCAGCACATCGAACATCGAACCAGGAGTCCAGTAATTTTCACTTTAGCTCAGCTCAGCGGGGCTAACCCACGGCAGGCTGCACACACAGAGCCATTCTTCGCTGAAGCTCCCCAGTCCGTATTGAACCGCTCAAAAACAGCGAAAAAAAGAGGAAAAACAAAATCCAGAAATACACAATAGAGGTAAGTTAAACTTTGGGGTAAGGTTTTCCTAGCTGCAAAACTTCCAGGGGCTTTTCAAGGCAGGGCTTTTGTGCTACATCTATTTAATAATTTATTCATTCAAGCCCTATTGGTGGAATCCAGTATGCAAGTTAGGCCCTCCTCGGATAGACTAATTGTGTGGTAGTAACTGGTTGCTAGTGGTGACTGTAAGCAGCAGGTTAGTGTTAGTATTATACTCCTTATAGCCATAAGAGACTGCAGATGCTGGAATCCCGAGCTAAACATAAACTGCTGGTGGAACTCAGTGGGCAGGAAGCATCTGGGGAGGAAAAATCGATTATAATCTATTTGTTGTGTTATTTTACAGTTACTTACATTCTGTAATGACAAGATTTTACATGTTTTATATTAAAAGTATAAAAAGGCATTTTAATTGAAAAAAATTCTTATAGTCAACCTATTTAATAAACATGAGAAAGTCTGCAGATGCTGGAAATCCAGAGCAACACACCCAAAATGCGGATGGAACTCGGCAGGTCAGGCAGCATCTGCTGAAATGATTAAATGTTAGACGTTCTAGGCTGAGATCATTCAATCTGGAAAGGAAGGGGGAAGACACAAGAATAGAGAGGTGGGGGGAGCAGATGGAGCACAAGCTGGAAAGTGACGGTGAAGCCAGGTGGGTAGGAGAGGATGGAATCTGATAGGAGAGGAGAGAGTGGACCACAGGAGAAAGGGAAGGAAGAGGGGACCCAGGGGCAGGTAATAGGTGGGTGGGAAGTGAAAAGAGGCCAGAGTGGGGAAGGGGGAGGGGATTTGTTTTAACCAGAAGGAGAAATAGCTATTCATGCCATTAGGTTGGAGGTGACCCAGACACAATATAACTTACTTACCGGTAATACATTTTACAAATGTAAATGAATGCTAAATAGATTTCTACTTACCCATCAAAATATATGAAATATTGGCATAGAAAAACAATTCCCTTGAACAGAGAATCCTACAAGAAGTAATGGAGACAGCCCAGCCCATCACTGGTAAATCTCTCCCCACCATTGAGCCCATCTTCAAGAAGCACTATCGCAGGAAAGCAGCATCCATCATCCGGGGCCCCCACCAGCCCATTCCACACACTCACCACTCTCTGAGTAAAATACTTACAGACAGACAGACATTATTGATCCTGAGGGAAATTAGGTTTCGTTACAGCCGCACCAACCAAGAACAGTGAAGAAATATAGCAATATAAAACCATAAATAATAATAAGTTAATCATGCCAAGTGGAAATAAGTCCAGGACCAGCCTATTGGCTCAGGGTGTCTGACACTCCGAGGGAGGAGTTGTAAAGTTTGATGGCCACAGGCAGGAATAACTTCCTATGACGCTCAGTGTTACATCTCGGTGGAATGAGTCTCTGGCTGAATGTACTCCTGTGCCTAACCAGTACATTATGGAGTGGATGGGAGACATTGTCCAAGATGGCATGCAACTTGGACAGCATCCTCTTTTCAGACACCACCGTCAGAGAGTTCAGTTCCACCCCCACAACATCACCGCCCTTACAAATGAGTTTGTTGATTCTGTTGGTGTCTGCTACCCTCAGTCTGCTGCTCCAGCACACAACAGCAAACATGATAGCACTGGCCACCACAGACTCATAGAGCATCTTCAGCATCGTCCGGCAGATGTTAAAAGACCTCAGTCTCCTCAGGAAATAGAGATGGCTCTGCCCCTTCTTGTAGACAGCCTCAGTGTTCTTTGACCAGTCCAGTTTGTTGTCCATTCGTATCCCCAGGTATTTGTAATCCTCCACCATGTCCACACTGACCCCTTGGATGGAAACAGGGGTCACCGGTGCCTTAGCCCTCCTCAGGTCCACCACCAGCTCCTTAGTCTTTTTCACATTAAGCTGCAGATGGTTCTGCTCGCACCATGTGACAAAGTTTCCCACCGTAGCCCTGTACTCAGCCTCATATCCCTTGCTGATGCATCCAATTATGGCAGAGTCATCAGAAAAGTTCTGGAGATGGCAAGACTCTGTGCAGTAGTTGAAGTCCAAGGTATAGATGATGAAGAGAAAGGGAGACAGGACAGTCCCCTGTGGAGCCCCAGTGCTGCTGATCACTCTGTCTGACACACAGTGTTGCAAGTGCACGTACTGTGGTCTGCCAGTCAGGTAATCAATAATCCATGACACCAGGGAAGCATCCACCTGCATCACTGTCAGCTTCTCACCCAGCAGATCAGGGTGGATAGTATTGAAAAAAACATGACCCTCACAGTGCTCGCCGGCTTGGCCAGGTGGGCGTAGACACGGTTCAGCAGGTAGACGATGGCATCCTCAACTCCTAGTTGGGGCTGATAGACGAACTGGAGGGGGTCTAAGTGTGGCCTAAACATAGGCCGGAGCTGCTCTAGAACAAGTCTCTCCAGGGTCTTCATGATGTGGGAGGTCAATGCCACCGGTCTGTAGTAATTGGAGCCACTGGGGCACGGCGTCTTCAGTACAGGAACGAGGCAGGACGTCTTCCACAGCACAGGAACCCTCTGGAGACTCAGGCTCAGGTTGAAGACATGGTGAAGTACTCCACATAGCTGGGGGGCACAGGCTTTGAGCACCCTGGGGCTGACACCATCCGGGCCTGCAGCCTTGCTTGGGTGGAGACGTTTCAGCCGTCTTCTCACCTGTTCAGCTGTGAAGCCCACCGTGGTGGTTTCAGGTGAGGGAGGGGTGTAGTCACGAGAGCAGGGTGGGGGGCTGTGAGGAGGGCTGTTACCCCTGACATCTCTGTACCTACTCCCCAGCACCTTATAACTGTGTCCTCTTGTGGCAACCATTTCA
Source organism: Hemitrygon akajei (assembly GCF_048418815.1). Taxonomy (NCBI): domain Eukaryota; kingdom Metazoa; phylum Chordata; class Chondrichthyes; order Myliobatiformes; family Dasyatidae; genus Hemitrygon; species Hemitrygon akajei. The sequence continues at coordinate 161,996,530 of NC_133133.1, forward strand.
GCCCTGGTAAAAAGCCTCTGACGATCCACATGATCAAAGCCTCTCATCATCTTATATACCTCTATCAGGCCACCTCTCATCCTCCGTCACTCCAAGGAGAAAAGGTCGAGTTCACTCAACCTATTCTCATAAGGTATGCTCCCCAATCCAGGCAACATCCTTGTAAATCTCCTCTGCACCCTTTGTATGGCTTCCACATCCTTCCTGTAGTGAGGTGACCAGAACTGAGCACAGTTCTCCAAGTGGGATCTGACCAGGGTCCTATATAGCTGCAACATTACCCCTCAGCTCCTAAATTCAATTCCACAATTGATGAAGGCCAATACACCATATGCCTTCTTAACCACAGAATATATATGTGTATGGTGATATCTATTTACTTTGATAATAAACCTATTAGAACTTTGAATAGTTTGCATCTTAATACAGTACTACTTAAGGCAAACTTTTATAGGCACAGTGAAGAGTATTCTAACTGATTACGTCATGGCCTGGTATGGAAACGCCAAAGTCCAGGAACGGAAAGGCTACAGAAAGTGTTGAATACAGCCCAGTCCATCACAGCAAAGTCCTCTACACGACTGAGTACTTTTACATGGAGCACTGCACAAGAAAGCACCATCTGACATCGAAGACCCCGTGCCCTCTTCTCGCTACTACAATCAGGCAGAGAAGCCTTGGTTCAGGAACAGTTATTACCCTACAACCATCAGACTCCTGGAATGGCATGGATAACTTCAATCACCAGTACTCTGCAATGCTTTTACCACCTACAGACTCGCTTTCAAGGTCTCTTTACAATTCATGTTCTCAGTGTTACTTTTATTTGCACAGATGTCTTCTTTTGCACAATGGTGTTTTGCAATTCTTTCTTTATTTATTTATAGTTTTTCCATAAAGTTCTATTATATTTCATTTTTCCTGTAAATGCCTAAAAGTACAGTACAGTATGTGGTAACACATGTACTTTGTTAATACATTTTGAACTATCAGAGAGATGACTTTAGATTATAATGGAAATTTATAAACACATTATTGCAATCAGTTTTAAAATTTATTACTACTTTAATCCTTGCCTCGTTTAGATTTATTTTGAAAGCAACTGATCTGAAGCCTAATTTTTTTGCCGTTGCTATTGGCTCCCTCTAGTGGACTACAAATTCAACAACAACCGAATCTTCAAATGCGGGCAATTTGGCGAGTCAACAGAACTGCGCTGGAGTTCAAAGTCTAAAATTTGCTGACAGATCCTAGTCGGGAGTGTAGTGGCAGACAACGAACGGGGGGAATTTGTGTTCATCAATCCTGTGGTAGGTTTTGCTGTTGCAAGGAAGGAAAGCAAAAATATATAACAATTAAAATGCAGTATATTTTTCATTATTTATACGCTACAAATTAGGTGCTCTTTAGTCCTTTTTAAAAAAAATACTTTGTCTTTTGTTATGGGATCACGAATTTGGAGGAATGAAATAAAATTTGATGGCTGGTGTGGATTCAGTGGACTGAAGGACCTGTTCCTGTGGTGTATGACTTTACCTCCCGAATGGAGTGAAGTCTTCCACTGCTGTAGCCCACCACTTCAAGGTTCAAGATGCCCGTGTATTCAGAGATGCTCTTCTGCACAATACTATTGTAACACGTGATTTTCTGAGTTAATATCGTCTTCCTGTCAGCTTGAACCAATCTGGCCATTCTCCTCTGACCTCTCATTAACAAGGCGTTTCCCTCCACACCCCCCCCCCCCCACCCACCAACAGAACTGCCGCTCACTGGATGTTTTTTTTTGGTTTTTAACATCATCCTCTGTAAATTTTAGAGACTGTTGTGCGTGAAAATCCCAGGACATAAGCTGTTTATGAGATACTACCCTCTCTGGCACCGACAATCATTTCACAGTCAAAGTAACTTAGATCACGTTTATTCCCCATTCTAAAGTTTGGTCTGAACAAAAACTGAACCGCTTGACCATGATAGAGAAGGGATACGCTCAGACCGATGGTTTGAGATGTGCCTGTTTTAATGCAAGGAGTATTATGAACAAAGCGGATGAGCTTAGAGCGTGGATCAGTACTTGGAGCTATGATGTTGCGGCCATTACAGAGACTTGGATGGCTCAGGGGCAGGAATGGTTACTTAGAGTGCCAGGCTTTAGATGTTTCAAAAAGGACAGGGAGGGAGGCAAAGGAGGTGTGGGTGTGGCACTGGTGATCAGAGATACTGTCGCAGCTGCAGAAAAGGAGGAAGTCATGGAGGGATTGTGTATTGAGATACTATGGGTGGAAGATAGAAACAGGAAGGGGTCAATAACTCTACAGAGTAACACATACAAACAAGCTGGAGGAACTCAGCAAGTTGGGCAGCATCCGTGGAAACGAGCAGTCAACGTTTCGGGCAAAGACCCTTCGTCAGGTCTTGGCCCGAAACGTTGACTGCTCGTTTCCATGGATGCTGCCTGACCTGCTGAGTTCCTCCAGCTTGTTTGTACTTGTTGCTTTGACCACAGCATCTGCAGTGTACTTTGTGTTTACTCTACTGGGTGTTTTTTATAGACCACTCAATAGTAACAGGGACATCAAGAAGCAGATAAGGGAGACAGATTCTGGAAAGGTGTAATAATAATAGGGTTGTTGTGGTGGGAGATTTTAATTTCCCAAATATTGATTTGCATCTCCCTAGAGCAAGGGGTTTAGATGGGGTGGAGGTTTCCTGATACACTATGTAGATAAGCCTACAAGAGGAGAGGCTATTCTTGATATGGTATTGGGAAATGAACCTGGTCAGGTGTCAGGTCTGTCAGCTAGAAAGCATTTTGGAGATAGTGATCACAGTTCTATCTCCTTTATCATAGCATGGAAGAGGGATAGGAACAGACAAGTTAGGAAAGCATTTAATTGGAGTAAGGGGAAATACGAAGCTATCAGACAGGAACTTGGAAGCATAAACTGGGAACAGATGTTCTCAGGGAAACGTACAGCAGAAGTGTGGCAAAACGTTCAGGGGATTTTTGTGTGGTGTTCTGCATACGTACATTCCAATGAGACAGGAAAAGATGGTAGGGGACAGGAACCCTGGTGTACAAAGGCTATTGAAAATCTAGTCAAGAAGAAAAGCTTATGAAATGTTCAAAAAATTAGGTAATGATAGAGATATAGAAGATTATAAGGCTAGCAGGAAGGAGCTTAAGAATGAAATTAGGAAAGCCAGAAGGGGCCATGAGAAATCCTTGGCGGGCAGGATTAAAGAAAATGGCAAGGCATGCTACAAGTATGTGAAGAGCAAGAGGACAAGATATGAGAGAATAGTACCAATCAGGTGTGACAGTGGAAGTGTGTATGGAACCAGAGGAAGTAGCAGAGAAACTTAATGAATACCTTGTTTCAGTATTCACTATGGAAAAGGATCTTGGCAAATGTAGGGATGACTTACAGCGGACTTAAAAGCTTGAGCATATAGACATTAAGAAAGAGGATGTGCTGGAGCTTTTGGAAACCATCAAGTTGGATAAGTTTCTGGGACCAGATGAGATGTACCCCAGGCTACTGTGGGAGGTGAGGGAGGAGACTGCTGAGCCTCTGGCAATGATCTTTGCTTCAGTGGTTGGTAGGCTGATGGAAAAGATCTTGAGAGGCAGGATTTATGAGAATTTGGAGAGGTATAATATGATTAGGAATAGTCAGCATGGCTTTGTCAAAGGTAGGTTGTGCCTTATGAGCCTGATTGAATTTCTTGAAGAAATGACTAAACACATTGATGAAGGTACAACAGATGTAGTGTATATGGATTTCAGCAAGGCATTTGATAAGATGCCCCATGCAGGGCTTATTGAGAAACTAAGAAGGCATGGAATCCATAGGGACCTTGCTTTGTGGATCCAGAACTGGGTTGCCCACAGAAGGCAAAGAGTGGTTGTAGATGGGTCATATTCTGCATGGAGGTCGGTGACCAGTGGTGTGCCTCAGGGATCTGTTCTGGGACCCCTACTCTTTATGATTTTTATAAATGATCTGGATGAAGAAGTGGAGGGATGGGTCAGTAAATCTGCTGATGACACAAAGGTTGGGTGTGTTGTGGATACTGCGGAGGACTGTCAGAGGTTACAGCGGGACATTGATAGGATGCAAAACTGAGATGAGAAGTGGCAGGTGGAGTTCAACCCAGATAAGTGTGAGGTGGTTCATTTTCATAGGTCAAATATGATGGCAGAATACAGTATTAATGGTAAGACTCTTGGCAGTGTGGAGGATCAGACGGATCTTGGGGTCCAAGTCCATAGGACACTCAAAGCTGCTGCTCAGGTTGACTCTGTGGTTAAGAAGGCATACGTTGTATTGGCCTTCATCAACTGTGGGATTGAGGTTAACAGCCGAGAGGTAATGTTGCAGCTAAATAGGACCCTGGTCAGACCCCACTTGGAGTACTGTGCTCAGTTCTGGTAACCTCACTACAGGAAGGATGTGGAAACCATAGAAAAGGTGCAGAGGAGATTTACAAGGATATTGCCTGGATTGGGGAGCATGCCTTATGAGAACAGGTTGAGTGAACTTGGCCTTTTCTCCTTGGAGAGGCGGAGGATGAGAGGTGACCTGATAGAGGTGTGTACAATGATGAGAGGCATTGATCATGTGGATAGTCAGAGGCTTTTTCCCAGGGCTGAAATGGCTAACATGAGAGGGCACAGTTTTAAGGTGCTTGGAAGTAGGTACTGTACAGAGGAGATGTCAGGGGTAAGGTGTTTTTTTAAAAAAACGCAGAGAGTGGTGAGTGCATGGAATGGGCTGCCAGCGATGGTGGTGGACGCGGATACAATAGGGTCTTTTAAGAGACTCCTGAATAGGTACGTGGAGCTTAGAAAAATAGAGGGCTATGGGTAACCCTAGGTAATTCCAAAGGAAGTATATGTTCGGCCTGTATTGTGCTGTAGGTTTTCTATGTTTACATGCTGCCACATGATTAGCTGATCAAATATTTTCATTAACAAGCAGGTGTGCTGAAAACGTGGTCACCATATCTACACCAAGGTAATGTTTAAAGAATTAGTGCTTGCTTTCCCTAAAGATATCTAACAAGAACATGTAACATCTAATTTTTTTCTTTCATTGCAATAATAGTCTATTAAGATGAATTTAACACTGTTTGATTGCATGGTAGGTAGAACATATTTACGGCAGGGATAGCTGTGAACAGTGGTATTTCATAATGATCCGTGCTAACTTTGATATCTGTTATATACATTAATGACCTGAAGGTGAACCATGTTCACAGGTGAGACAAAAATTCATGATGATTTGTGTGAAGGGCACTCTTAGGCTGCAGTATGATACTGATCAGTTGGTAAGATGTGCAGAGAAATTAAATCCCCAAATATGCAAGGTAATACATTTTTTGGGAGGCGTCATAAGGCTATAATGTACAGAATGAATGGTAGAACCCCAGAAAACACTGACAAACATAGTTAACATGAGGAAATCTGCAGATGCTGGAAATTCAAGCAACACACCCAAAATGCTGGTGGAACGCAGCAAGCCAGGCAGCATCTATAGGGAGACGCGCTGTCGACGTTTCGGGCCGAGACCCTTCGTCAGGACCTGACTTCGTCCTGACGAAGGGTCTCGGCCCGAAACGTCGACAGTGCGTCTCCCTATAGATGCTGCCTGTCCTGCTGCATTCCACCAGCATTTTGTTTGTGTTGACAAACATAGTTACATTGCCAAGCGTCGCTGAAGGCAGTAGCACCGATCTTTAAGGTATAAAGGAAACTTGTGACTATTATTCCCACAGTAGAATATAAGAGAACAGAATCTAATAATACCAGAGCAACATGTGGCACGGGTATTAGATTTAAGTAAATGGAATCAATGCAGAAAAATCAAAGCTCATCTATAAATTAAGAAAATGGCAGAGGCTCTATTTATAGTTTATCAACCTGCATACACAATTTCTGCTAGGAAGAAAAATTCTCAGTCCGAAAAAGCCTGGTGAAAGTTTGATTACACTTCTAGACAATTTCAAAACTTTAAGCTTTGACAGTTCAATGTAATGTAGTTTTATGTGTCATTAAGATTATAAAATATTGAACATTACTTAACCATATTTTTCAAAGGCAATATCATGTCAGCTTCAGCTTACCAGCTATCATTGAAATGGGTCATGCTCTATAGTGCTTTTTAAAGTCAATTGTCATTTCCATTAAGCTCTGCTACAAGTCATTGACCTGAAATGTTGAGTTTCTCTCCCACAGAAATGAATATTCTGATGTTTTCGACTGTCAGATCAGATTTCCAGCAGTCACATTTTGTTGCATCATGGAATTTAAGAACTGTAGCTATTAGAAAGAAATAATTTACAAATATTGTTTGATTGATATTCATTCCTTTGGGTTTAAATTGAACACTGGGGAAACAAGTAATCACTTAAATCAGCAACACACACAAAATGCTGGTGGAACACAGCAGGCCAGGCAGCATCTATAAGGAGAAGCACTGTCGACATTTCGGGCTGAGACCCTTCGTCAGGACTTAAATCAGCAGTTCACTTTAATTTCATCAAAACAAGAGCTGCAGATCATTCACCCCTTAAGCCAACTTTATCAGATCACAGCTGACTTATATTTTGATTTCACTTACTTGTTGTGACAAATCAGATGATATAGAAGCTCGTAAATCTAGAAAGCTTGTGGCACATCGGGCATCGTTGCCATTTCTTTAGCATTTTGTCTGTTTTTTTATGAGGCTGAGTTGTGAGCTGGACACTAAACCCAGCATGGATGGAAAGCCTGTCAGATTCGAATCCGGGGCTACTTGGCCCGAAGTCTGATGTGGTTGCCACTATAGTACCAGATAGCATAAGAAAACACAGTAAACAACAGATAATGCAAGTCACAGAATTGAGCAACACTTCTGCAAATGGATAATTTTAGAAGGCCAGCACCACAGGGAGGTTACTAAATAAAACAAGTCAAACAAGTTTCTGAATATTGCTAAGAGATATATATTTTAATTGTTGCAGCATATAGGCTATTTCATATTTACTTATTGAGTCTGAGAGAGGACAAATCTTAGTCTGATGTGTATTTAAAATAACCTTACATACAGACTTCAATTGGAATTTAAAATAAGTTGTCACTATTATTTAACATATAATTGACCTGTAAACTTCTTTCGTTCAAAGCTATTTGCATATTATATGTCTAAGTAATACATAGTATGATACTAAAGATGATAAAAAAGACTTCTAATTTCAACTTTTGTAACAATTAATTCACACAGCAAAGAAAAAATGAGCTTGCATCAGATCTGAAATATCAACACATCCCTTTTGCCTCCACAGATACTAATTCCCCACCTGTTCTCCCAGTAGTTTGTGTTTTCCTCCAAGTTTCAGTACCTACAATTCCCCAAGTTTCCATTCATTTACTCAGTACCCGTAACAACTGTGTTCTTCTAGTGACCTACTGGAATAACCTCAAATAACTGGTGCCAAATTAATGTGCCAGGACAAATTTAACATCACTAGTTCATAGACGAGATAGTACAGTTGATAACTCCTGACTTCAACTCATCAATAAACTGAAAATTTACGTTGTATGCTTTTAGAATGTCTCCATCAACGTTAATCCCGGTCATTGCTCCTAAATGTATCTACCTCAACATAATAGAAATATCAAAGGAAATTTAGTTTATAAAATATATCAGATCATTCAAAAATTCCACCATTCTTTAGTCCTCCCTCTGGTATACCTCCAGGATAGAGAAAGACATTCCAAACAAGTTGTAATGCCTTGGTTGTAATCATATTAACTAAATTTCTACATACTGTCATGTACTTTCCTCTTCTCCATCCTTGACCCATTCCATAAAATGTTGCTTATTGGACCAGGATAGAGCCCAATGGTGTGGTCATGGAAATCTTCAACACTGACTTTAGATACATTACAAACAAATCCTATGAAACATCCCATCCTCTCCTCGATGATATATCAGTGCTCTTCCCTGCTGAGTATACTTGAAATATAGTGAAGCACTTGATGTGGTGCAAGTAGGTAATGGGGGCTGGATGATTTAGACATTTATTGCTTATTTATTTAGGTTTTTTCTCTCTTGTATTCACACAGTTTGATGCTTTTTTTTTGCTCATTGGCTGTTTGTCCCTCCTGTTGGGTGAGGTCTTACATTGATTCTAAAATGTTTCTTGCATTTACTGAGTATACCTGCAAGAAAATGAATCTCACATAATGTACATGTACTTTGATAATAAATTTACTTTGGAAAAACCTCAATGAAATCACAATGATTGCACTTGTCAAGTTTGGAGAACAGTTCCTGTTTTTGTCAAGTTAAAAAGAAAAATGAGTGAAATCTACATACACTATCCTCACGTGTCAGGCACATAATGTCCTTGCCAAAATGAACCACCCTAACTTTCAGAATGAGGGCATTTCCTCATTGTTTGCTATGGTTAGTGATGCAGCTTACAAGATCACGATCAGTTAGAAACTTGAGCACCTATACATTATGAGAGCTTCCACTGCATAGGTATCACAACAATCCTAACACTTCCTCCAATTCCCACAACTCAGAGATGAAGTGACCCTAGTGCTATATGTCTGGGTTTGACTTTGTGACCTCATGCACTTCCTCTAGGTGCTCTATTTTCATTCCATAACCCACACATATGCAGGTTAATTGGCAACAGTAAACTTCCCCATAGGGTGTAGGTGAGCGACAGAACCTGAAGGGAATTGATACATCGATGGGAGAATAAGTATTTGCATCAGTCTTCACTGTGGAAGGTACCAGCAGCATACCAGAAATTCCAGTGTCTGGGGGCAGAAGTGAGTGTGGTTGCCATTATTAAGGAGGTAGTGCTTGGGAAGATGAAAGGTCTGAAGGTAGACAACTCACCTGGATCAAATTGACCAGGTTCTGAAAGTGGTAAGTGAAGAGATTGAAGAGGCATTAGTAATGATCTTTGAAGAATCACCAGATTCTGGAATGGTTCCAGAGGTGGAAAATTGCAAATGCCACTCTTTATGAAGGGAAGGAGGCAGAAGAAAGAAAATTACGGGTCACTTAGCCAGACTTCAGTGGTTGAGATGATGTTGGAGTCCATTATTAAGGATGAGGTTTCAGGGTACTTGGAGGCACATGATAAGATAGGCCAAAGTCAGCATGGTTTCCTTAAGGGGAAATCTTGCTTGACAAATTCTTGGAATTCTTTGAGGAAGTTACAGGCAGGATAGATAAAGGAGGCCTGTGGATGTTGGTTACTTGGATTTTCAGAAGGCCTTTGACAAGCTGCCACTGTTAAACAAGATAAGAACCCATAGCGTTACAGGAAAGATACTAGCCTGGTCAGAATACTAGTTGACTGGCAGGGAAGAAAGAGTGGGTTAAAAAAAAAGGGGGGGGGCTTTTTTGATTGGTTGCTGGAGATTAGTGGTGTTCTGCAGGGGTTTGCTTCTGGTCCGCTGTTTTTCAAGTTATACGTTAATGATCCGTTTGATAAAATTGATAGCTTTGTCACCAGATTTGTGGATGTTACAAACATAGGTGAAGGGGCAGGCATTATTGAGGAAGCAGGGAGTCTGCAGGATTTGGACAGATTAGGAGAATGGGCAAAGAAATCAGAGGTAGAATACAATTTAGGAAAGTGTTGGTCATGAATGTTGGTAGAAGGTGTAAAGATGTATTTTCTAAATAGAGAGCAAATTCAGAAATTGGAGGTGCAATAGGACTCGAGCCCGAGTGCACAATTGGACAGCTATTGTAACCCCATTGGTTAAAAATAGGTCATCTAAGAAATTCTGCTTTCTCATCATTTATTAAATTTCTAGTTCGGACTTTTATACAGAGCTGTAGCTCAATTCTCACCTGTTGTAAATGAGGGCAGACTTAGGCTAAGTCCACACTAGACTGGATAATTTTGAAAATGCCGGTTTCGTGTAAAAACGATAGGCATCCACACTATGCATTTTTAAAAATACCTCTGTCCACATTGAAATGGATATTTTGGCGAATCTCCTCCTACTGCGCATGCACAGGACACATCTACCGAACACAAGCGACATGTTTGGTGTTGAATCTCGCTGTGAAAGACTGCGTGTTTGTTCAGTTACAGACTAGAAAAACTTAAAAGGCGGACAGCTGTTGCCTCTCGCGCAGGACTTAAAAGTAAAATAAAAACAAATACAGGAGTGTATAGAGACAACCGACAGGGAGTTCACGGACAGTATGACCCGGCTGATGACGAACTTTGAAAAACTGACAAACTCTGTTGCATTAATAAAGCCCCTTGTTAAATGTATACAACATGTCTGCATCAGTATTATCTTGTATTTCCACACAACGTTACATTAGGCTGTTACACATCCATTGTCAGAGAAGTATTTGCATAAGTAGGTAAACCACCTTCACACGAGCAAGGACAGAAAACAGGGCAAAGTGAGTAAGTTATGGGTCAAAGTATTTGGTGAGTGCATTTCTAACTCTTCTGGCTTCAGTCTCATTGCTGTCTGTTCTGAAATTGTTAGGTTGCTTTCAAGAGAACAATGAAATGGCGTACTGCCGTCACAATCTGTTCTGGCAAGTCATGACAATGTTTTCAGATTTCTCCGGTTACCCCACCCACACTGATCTGCCCAAACAGCGTTTTCAAAATTACACACCCTGTAGAGTGTTTCTGAAAATCCCCAGTTTTGGGGGACGAAAACGCCATTTTACTGTGGACGAAGGGTAAAAATTAAGAGAAAAAGCTTCGGTTACAGATTTATTTGGTGTAGTGTGGACGTAGCCTTAGTGTGAATACCTACGCTGGACAGATGCAAAAAGAGAAATAACTTTTCTGATTAGCACCCTCAGGCATCCAATGAAACTGACAGAATATTATAATATAATCAGCTTAATAGAATTTGAACAAAGTGCATTGTCTTTCTTTTTTGACATTTCACTCAAGAACTGAAATTCGATTTTAGTGGCCTCTGAATTTCTGAACTGACACTTATGGTAGAGCACTGCATGGGTTTCACAAGTAATCACTTACTTATTGAGGGAATTTACAGATATTAGTTTTTAAGTTGTAGGGATAAAAATACAAATGTTAGCCCTGCAAATAGAAAACATGGGTAAAAACTTATTTTCTAAATTATGAAATGGGCTAGAAGGTATTTTGGAATGTTATAAATCAAATGTTGGCTTATAATTAAAGGGTTTACTGATGCAGAGGAGTATTTCCAGGCACTAAGGAATTATCACAGTTCTCCTAGTGCATTTCTAAATTAATCAATTACTTTGGTGCAGTGATTACCACCAGGTTTAGGAAAAGTTATTACCCCTCAATCATCAAGCCTTTGAATCGAAGGGGATACCTTCACCCAACTTCACTTGCCCCATCAATGAAATGCTCCCAAAATCAATGGACTCACTTTCAAGAATGCCAACTCATGTTCGGTAATTTTTTTTATTATTATTACTACTTTTTGCATTTGTACAGTCTGTTGTTTTTGCACACTGGTTGAATGCCCATGTTGGTGCATTCTATGGTTATTATTCTATTATGGATTTATTGAGTATAGCTGCAAGAAAATAGTTGTAAATGGTGACATATGTACTTAGATGATAAATTTACTTTGAACTTTACCGAATACAATAGCAAACTAAAAGATGAATAGATATACATAGCTATTCCCAATACCAAGCACAAAAGATGTAGTCTACTCCAAGGTGATATTTTTGAATTGCTAATAAAACTTCAAAAATGAAACAACCACCAACTTCACACACATCATTCAAATATTACATTTACAAAAGTTAAACAGATACTTTATTTACTTGCAATTAAAACATGACAAAACATTCAAGTGGCAGATAATCATAATGCAAGCCCTTGCATGGCAATCTAAATTTTATGGAACTGAATAGGTTATGCAAAAAACATTGCACCACTATGAAAATTAAGGCTTTTTAAGTTTGCATTTGGCCACCTTAAAGCACATGTAGCATTAATTTTCAATTTCAAATTACTGTGCCTCAATTCCTCAGATAAACTTCTATCCAAAAGTTAATGCATACAAAGCATAAAGGCATTGTTAAATAAAATTAGCAGAATTTAGGCCATGTAACCAAGTACACTCAGATAATTATTTCTCACATTCACCATCAATACCCACAATACTCTTCCACCAAGAAACATTTCAACAAAACAGCACACGCATAACATAACCACTAACAGGCAATGTCTAATTTAATGTATATTTGGTACTGATAATTACAAATATGCATAAGCAAGCAGAATTACAGTGAGAACCTACAGCTGCAGGAGAATTTAGACCTCCAAGCAAACTTGCAAAATTTTAAAATATGTTAAAATATATACTTCCGGATGTAGACCCGCACTGTACAATTCATATAAACATTATTCCTCATGTAAACAGAAGAAACTCACAAGGAAAAACATTTTTCTGAAAATGTTAACAGCTATTTAAAAGCATTATTATAGACCAAAGACAAAATATAAATGAGACAGAAACATACATTTTCTGTACATAGTAATCATAATTTCCACAGGTTGTTCTAAAATTAAAAAAACATTTTAATAGCTGTTGCAATTATCAGAGCACAGTTAATCACTGGAACTATTATCTTGCATCTCCATTTTAAAGAAGCTACAAATATCAAAGAAGCAGAGTCAGCTGTGAGAAATCATCTAAAGATATCTTTGGACTTCCATCTAAATGATGCTAAAATAGTGGTGCTTCCAGTAAATTACAGCTTTTATTTGACAAAACCGGACTTACTACTAATTATAAGTTCAATACAACATTGGTAAAAGGTATACTTCCTCCAATATGATCAGCAATAACACTGAAAGTAGGATGCAGTTTAACAGTTACCTACTAATAGAATGTTTCTGAAGTTAAAAAATAGCTTTCTGTTTTTGTGCAAAATGACTTGGGAGCTTTCATCCGCTTGTTGAAAGATACCACCACAGGAAAATCCATTTTTCAATTGTCAATGAGTTCAGTAAAGTGGAATGCTGGCACTGTCAAAATGAGAAATAGTTCATCATATCTAGAGGTATAAAAAAAATTAAACTTTGGTAAGTTAATACAGGTTGAATTTAAAAAGAACAACCTAATCAAATACAGTTGATTGGACAATCGATTAATCAGGACAGCGGCACATTTGGTACAACTCTTGGAGAACAAAATTAATTGAAAAAATAGCCAGTATTCACTTCATTTATTTGGGACTCTATGCCGCTTAACTGGTTGCCATACAGTTTCTAACTAGTATCTGTCACGTGTGCTCATGTGGCTTTTAGACAATACACCTTACTTAGAGCGAACAGATTTTAAATAGTGTTAGTGTTCAAAATGCAGTGATTTTTGTCACTGATAGTCGGCAAGAAATAAGCAGAAGGCCAATTCAGAACTGTTTTGTTCACTGCGGTTTTAAACATTCAGGCTTGGAAATGCCAGAAACAGCCAGGAGTGAAAATGAAATTACAGTCGGCCCTCCTTATCTGCGGGGAATTGGTTCCAGGACCCCTCGCGGATACCAAAATTCGTGGATGCTCAAGTCCCTTATTCAACCTGTCTCAACCCGGTGGATCTTAGGACCCAGCAGAACCCCAGACCCTATTTAACTTGTCTCAGAGTGGTGGACATTAGGACCTGGTGCCAGAGCTCTGAATGCGCAGTGTTTCTGTTCACAAAAATAATCACGATCATGATTGAAAATAAAGTGGAAATAATAAAGTGATCGGAAAGAGGTGAAACGCCATCGGTCATTGGAAAAGTGTTAGGCTACGTCGGTCAACGATCAGAACAATTTTAAAGGATAAAGTGAGAAAGGCTCTGCCCCGATGAAAGCTACAATTATTACTAAGCAATGCAGAGGTTTAATTATTAGGTTTTGGGGTTTTGAGTTTTTGATCCTCCACATCAACCCGGCACGGTGGACAGCGTACTCGGGAGCGATCTGTCCCGAGTCCCGAGAACTTCAGTTCCCGAGCCCGGCGCTGAAACATACGTTCATAAGTGTTTTATATGCACAGAAAGGTAAAATATATACTATATACTAAGACAAACATTTGACTAACTGACGCTAAATAATACCGGATGTATGTGTTCCAACTTACTTAGTAAGAGAACTTCAGATTTTTTTCCGATTCTGATGCACGATAACCCATGCACATCCTCCCGTATACTTTAAATCATCTCTAGATTACTTATAATACCTAATACAACGTAAATGCTATGTAAAATGGCTGTTATACTGCATTATTTAGGGAATAATGACAAGAAAAAAAGTCTGTACATGCTCGAACAACAAGTGCTGGAAGAGCACTTCCGGGTTTTCACGAATTGCGGTTGGTTGAATTGGCGCATGCGGAATCCGCGGATAAGGAGGGCCGACTGTATTTCACCACTTAAACAAGTTAGGAACTCCAAAGAATTTGAAGGCATCAATAATCATCTTGAATGTTACCTCTGATCCCCACCAGACACTCAGCTCTCAACTGTGGCTCCAAGTAGCTGTTTGCATGTGACAGTGATCACACCTCAGTATGCCACTTTGACAGCTGGGCTAAACCAGGTGAGGTTACCCAGCCGTGGGTGAGATAGGGACATACCTATCCTAGCATGTGAAGTCAGCTCTGGCACACCGGGCAGATAAGGCCTACAGTGAGATCCAACAGCTAGGAAGGTGGTTCTGCAAAGCTCCGTGGAGAGCGAAGAGCATGACGAGGCACAGAAGTCAGTGTTCCGCAAGCCAAGGAAGACCCCAGTTGTGACGATACTCATATCATTGACCCAGACTTCTGAGGTTGAGAGAGTGTAACTGCCCCAGTGCAATGGCTTTTCCACTTTAGAAACTCTCCTGCACAAGTTTCCAGTCATCATCGGACATGGACAGTCAGCAGTAGTATTGGTAGTCTCTAATTTCTGTATTTCATTTAAGTACATAATTTGTAACTCAATTAAATGGCAGTCTGCATTTTTCTTATACTAAAAAAAAACTATTTCCACGAAACTTCAGTTAATTGGGGGCAGCCACGTAATTTGACCAAAATATACTGGTCCCGATTTGTGCCAATTAACCAGAATCCACTGTACTATACAGATGGTCATTGAGAGACAAAAGCCAATCCAATTGTTGTCTGACCTGAAACCCATCAACCTTCTCAACATAGGCTTACACAAATCAATTTTTCGTTATTGCTTCCTGACTATTTATTCCACATTTTAAATCTTCAGTACAAATTATATATCCAATGTGAATATGTTCCTTAGGTTTACATCAATACAAATCTACTTAAAACTTGTCTCGAGCTTACTTGCAGTAGCATCACATGCACATAGCAGTACTTTTCAATATTACCCATACATATCTGTAGCATTTCTAAAAAGTTCAAGTGAAAGTTCTACTAAAACAATATAATAATTAACAAATTAGCATCTACTTTACAACCAGCATTTATATTAACACCTGGTTTTTTAAAACATTCTTTTGTTTACTATTGAATAAGTCTGATAGGCTGGAGCAGACTCTTCAATTTGTCTTCAAAATCACTGCTCAAAATACAGCATTAAATTTTCAGTTGTTTAGAGAACAAATGCTGATGTGGTATTGAGCAAGAAATCAAAAGTGCCATATTGGATCCTTACTTTGTGCTACAGGAAGGCAAATGCAATAATTAGCATTCACTTTGAGAAGATGACAAGAGAAAAGCAAGGCTGCAATGCTGGGGCTTTAAGGTACTGGTCAGACTACATTTAGAGTATTGTGAGTAGTCTTGGGCACCTTATCTAATAAAGAATCTGCTAGCATGGGGGTGGGGGGGGGGGGAGAAGAGAGAAGATCACAATGAAAGCTACTGTAAATTGAAAGGCCCAAACAGACTGGGCATGGACAGAATGTTTCCAACAGTGGGAGAGTCTAGGACCAGAAGGCACAGCCTCAAAATAGAAGGATATTCCTTTATAACTGTGATGAGGAGGCCAAGTCATTAGGTATAATTAAAGCGAAGGTTGATAGACTCTTTATTAGTAAGGCTATCAAAGGTTATGCGGAGAACGCTACAGAATGGGGTGGAAAGGAAGGGCAAAAATCAAAGGGAAGCAAGAGAAATTAACCAGAGTCAGTGATTAAAATTATCGAGGATGAAGGGGAAAATAAAGAGGTGTTCAGCGCTGTTTGTCTGCATTTTACGGGTCTCCTCCCTGCTGCTGCTGGTGGAAGGTGTAGGAGACTTTGTTCCCTTGCCATCAGATTCAGGAGCAGTTGTTGCCCTGCAGCCATTAGGCTACTGTACGGGCTTCACTCACCTCAGTGATGAACACGCACCGCGCCAAGGGACTGACTTTCGGGTACCCTGCAGTTCATGTTCCACGCTTACGTGCTTATTTCTTTTTACTATTTGCGAGGCACTTTGGCACTGGACTGACTCTGCAGGCTTAGCCTGCAACCATCAGGTTTTGTAAATATAATAGAAGACTTTAGAATACTGACAAATTGACCCGCTTGTCACAAAGGGATGTGTGCACAATTTCCAAGAGAAATGTTTGCTGATAAAAGGGGCACTTGCTTAAAATATATATAGCGCTACCATCCTTCATAGAATCCACCCTCAGCCATCCTTTGCATATAGTTATCAACATGAGGTTGATGCAACTTTGTTTTTACCTGGCTCAAAGTTAAAATAGGATTATTAAAGCAGCTGGCATTTTGCTGGCTTTGGAGGCCTTCCATAAACCGGTGATTTTCTGTTTATTTGTCGGACCAGATCATAAAAAATCTGTAAACAAAAATATTTCAACAGTAAAGTGTAAGCAAATACTTAATTTTCACAATGTCCTTAAAAACTTTCATACTGTTTAAAAACAAGATTTTCAAAAAAATACTGGAGGAATTCAGGTCAGACAGTATCTATGGGAATGAATACACATTTCATATTTTGGGATGAGACCCTTCTTCAGGACTGGAAAGGAAGGGGAATATCATCAGGATAAAAAAGGGGGAAGATTGCAAGGAAGGTGATGGGTGAACTCAGGTGGATAGGAATGGCAAAGGGCTGGAGAGGAAGGAAATTGATAGGAGAGGAGAGTGGACCACAGGAGAAAGGGATGGAGGAGGGGGCAAAGGGGGAGGTGAAAGACAGGTGAGAAGAGGTAAGAGGCCAGACCATTTTTTGCATTGGTGCATTTGAATAAATGGCACTGGTTAAATCGCCTAACCCCAAAATTATTTTACACAAACAACTGAATTTATGGTATATATTGTTCAATTAAATTTTTTTTTTAAGAAAATTAACTAAAATATTTCATAATATCCAAATAAAAGATGTTATTGCAATATTGCAATCATTGAAGATACACTAGTGAAGTTTAAGAGACTACTAGACAGGTATATGGAGGAATTTAAGATGGGGGGGGTTATATGGGAGGCAGGGTTTGAGGGTCAGCACAACATTGTGGACTGAAGGGCCTGTACTGCGCTGTACTGTTCTATGTTGTATATGATATTTTAAATAAAATAAAAATACTTTAGCAGCAAGTATAATGAAATTCACTCGAGGGCTGTCAATCCAAGCCTTGCATAATCATCTTTGCCACTGGTAGCATTTTACATTCACATTTAATCTTGTCTGCCTGCAATAAATTACTCACAATTATGTGGCTCAAATTGAACAGAAACAGCGGGATATGTAATCAAGGATATTTAAATACCATTGTCTTTGTAAATAAGAAGCTTAGTGTAAAACAAGCAACTGGCTTTCAACTAGAAAACTATGTCAATTCTAGCACAGCACTTTAGCAAATTTATTAAGGTCCTATAGAAAATGCAGAGTTAATCTCTGAGCAAAAAAGGAGAAATACTGCTCAAGTTTGACATCAGATGCAAAAACAGAGAATGCTGGAATCATTCTGGGTCAGGCAGCATTTTGCAGACAGAAGCAAAGTCAAAGATTTAGATTGATGCCACCTCATTTCATCACCTTATGGCAGAGACTAGAAAAGCT
This sequence comes from Hemitrygon akajei, assembly GCF_048418815.1. NCBI lineage: Eukaryota > Metazoa > Chordata > Chondrichthyes > Myliobatiformes > Dasyatidae > Hemitrygon > Hemitrygon akajei. The sequence goes on from NC_133133.1 coordinate 162,014,551, forward strand.
GGATTAATTCTCAATAGAGAAAATATTGAAAAGGTATTTAGTAAGGATAGTCAAAATTATGAGGGTGTGTAGGAGGGAAGGGTTAGATTGATCTTAGAGTAGGTTAAAAGGTCAGCACAACATTGTGGAACAAAGGGCCTGCACTGTGCTGTTATGTTTGTAAAGTTGGCAGAAATTGGAAAATGAATTTGATATCAACTTCTAATTAGGATACATCCATGAAAGAACTTTGCAGGGAAAGAGAAATTAAAACTGAAGGAATTAGATCACTCTCTTTCATCTCCTGCTGAACAAAAGCCCCAAGACCAACCTTAGTGTTCCTCACCATACAGCAGTAGGGTATGTGGGTGCCTCTAATGCTGTTTGATTTTAAGCGCATTAAACAAATCCAATTACATTGAATGTAAAAACAATGAGATATTGACAGTAAAAACACTGAATATTCTTCAGAATACCCAATATTCTATAATCTACTTCCAAAAAGGTTCAAGAAATTTTCATCTCCTTTGTTTTCTAATGCCACCATTAGTAACAGCTCTCAAAGGTAATACAGAGAGCCATCTCCTTGAAACACTTTATTCCACCTGGCAAAGATTAGTGGAAATAAAGTGTCACTTGATGGCAATTGCAATGGCACCTTCCATCATTTTGAGAACAGGCTGATTATCTTTATGAACAGTATGTGTCTATGAAGTTGTTAATGCTATGTGGTAGATACCAGTGTTGCAAATGCAATGGAATAACTTGACCAAGAGCAGGTAGTTCCTGAGTAAAATTCCTCTGCTCCCACACTTTCTGCTGTAATAAGTACTCTTTGCCAGTTTTAGATAACACATGGAATGAATCAAATGGTCTTTGACCAGCTTCTGTGATGTCTGATTTTATGAAGCAGTTGAGGGAACTCATCTGCTCAGTATTCATAGCTTCAACTTCATCTGGTTACTCGTTTGCCGGGCTCTATAATCAAAAAACAGGGACTGTTCTTGAAGCCACCACATGCTTTTTGTGTTTAATTGTTTCATGGTATTTGAAGCTGGAAATGAAAGGACTACAAACCAGTCTCAACCAGTGACTGTTATTTGGGATACTTAAAGTCAGGGGTCAAAGCTGGTTCTATAGTAATTTGGCTGATCTATTAATATATCAAAAGACTTTTACAATACCAAGGTAGTAATAATACACAATATACAATGTCCTTTTAACCCAATATCTTAGAATGAATCCCATTTAACTGTAATAACTAAATTTCTTTTGTACATTGACAGACAATCTAGGTTTAACATCTAAAATTGCAGTGATGGCACTTCGGTAGGTCAAGTTACAACATGAACCTGCTGAGAAATCGTCCAGCAGGCAGGAGTTGGAATTTGATAACTTGGATGTTGATTTTTTTTGGTACTGAAACCCCCGGTTTCCTTGGCTGTGCAAGTCAAGGGAAGACACACTCTGGTCCCACCAAACCCATGAGATTGAGATGACTCTCCCACCCCAAACCCTCGTTTGTGTGGATGCTGTGTAATCTGCAACCCTGTTACAAATTAGTGCCATGTAGTAACAGACAATACACTGCATATGATTAAAGGAATTATTTTTATGAATCTTAACCCAACTAAAGGGTTAATAAAGAAAAACAAAAATATAAGGGCCCATTTTAATTAAACAGTCAAATGTGCACAAGCTGGAGCTCAACGCTTCATCCTCAGTTGATCTCGACACCTGGATCCACCAAACCACAGTCCGCACTTGGTCAAATTCTACGACCGTTTCTCTCCAGTGTCTTCTCTCTTCATCTCCCGCCAAACAAAAGCCCCAAGACCAACCTTAGTGTCCCTCGCCAAAAACCTCCCCCCAGTTCCACCATCCTAACTGGATGGCATACATTCCTCGTCTTCAACCATAACCCAAACAGGCTGAAAGCAGAGCAGACTGCTCTTACAGTATATTAATAAAAATGTGAACCAGGGTGTTACAATACCCATACGTACTGACCATAAGTACAAGAAGAGATAATACCAATGACTACAAACTGCACATCATTCTACCATACATCACATCACAAGAACATGAACATTTGAGAAAGTGGTCCATTAACATGCTCTCAGTGTAGATCAATAAATACAGTATCATATGTTCAAATAAGCCATTCTCAAGCATGGATAGATTTTATCTGCATTCAACAATGCATCTCAAACTTAATTTCAACACATTTCACACATTTTAAATTCTTCATCCATGGCCTGCAAACTGAATGCTATTGAAGAAAGGATCAGACTTGTGCAATTTGCTTGAAATTAAATCAACAAATGAGTGGAGATTTTCCCAGCAGGTAAATCTGTTTAATACAACATGAGACTGAAGATTGTTCTGAAAGTTAATTTGCAGGAAAGAACGAGGCTCACCTCATTAACATTAATCTTTGACTTTGCAGAGGATTCAAGAAAGGCACAGTTACACCACTGTCTTGCTAGATTCTGTCCTTGCTCCTTTCCAACCACTCGCTCTTCCTCCAAATCACACTTATTACCAACCAAAATCATTGGCACCTACAAGTAAAAAGTTCAATTGTTAACGGTTAACAAAACATTTATACAATTAGAAAGTCACATGCTTTACTTTCTTCTCTTCCTATTTTATTAAAATGTACCAAATAGCAATATATAAATTATATTTATAGTTGTGCCAAAGAAAACAATGCCATTGCCACTGGGCAGACACGAGGAAATCTGCAGATGCTGGAAATTCAAGCAACACACACAAAATGCTGGTGGAACGCATTTCTTTTTACCCCCCGTTTCTTTCTCCTGAGGCCTCCCGTCCCATGATCCTTTCCCTTCTCCAGCTCTGTATCACTTTTGCCAATCACCTTTCCAGCTCATAGCTTCATCCCACCCCCTCCGGTCTTCTCCTATCATTTCGCATTTCCCCCTCCCCCCACTACTTTCAAATCTCTTACTATCTTTCCTTTCGGTTAGTCCTGACGAAGGGTCTCGGCCCGAAACGTCGACAGCGCTTCTCCCTATAGATGCTGCCTGGCCTGCTGTGTTCCACCAGCATTTTGTGTGTGTTGTTGTTTCCATTGCTACTGGGTATATTTAATATACACTCAGTGGCCGCTTTAAGTATACCTGCTCACTAATATCTGATCAGCCAATCATACGGCAGCATCTCAATGCATAAAAGCATACAGATATGGTCAAGAGGTTCAGTTGTTGTTCAGAACAAACATCAGAATGGGGAAGCAATGTGATCTAGGTGTCTTTGACAGTAGAATGATTGTTGATCAGATGGGGTGGTTTGAATATCTCAGAAACAACTAATGATCTGGGATTTTCATACACAGGTCTCTGGCATTTACAGAGAAAGGTGTGGAAAAACAACAACAAAAAAAATCCAGTGAGTGGCAATTCTGTGAGCGAAAATCTCTTGTTAATGAGAGAGGTCAGAAGAGAATAGTCAGACTAGTTCAAGCTGACAGGAAGGCAACAGTAACAAATAGCCACATGTTACAACAGTAGTATGCAGAAGAGAATCTCTAAATGCACATGTTGAACCTTGAAGTGGGTGACGGCTATAAACATGAGCAGCATACAATGTCCATCTGACTCAGTATCTTGGAACGGATCCCAAACATTTACCTGCAATAACTAATATTTCATTAGTAATTACGGGGAAATCTGCAGATGCTGGAAATTCAAGCAACACACACGAAATGCTGGTGGAACGCAGCAGGCCAGGCAGCATCTATAGGGAGAAGCGCTGTTGATGTTTCAGGCTGAGACCCTTCGTCAGGACAGACATCCTGATGAAGGGTCTCGGCCCGAAACGTCGACAGCGCTTCTCCCTATAGATGCTGCCTGGCCTGCTGCGTTCCACCAGCATTTCATGTGCATTGCTTTCATTAGTAACTTACTGCTTGAAATGGTCTGTTCAAGGAAGCATTGACAGACAATCTAGGCTTAAAATCTAAAAGTGCAGTGGTGACCCATTAGTAGGTCAGGTTACAATGTGAATCTGCTGAGAAAGCATCCTGTGGGCAGGAATTAGTATTTGGTAACAAAAAAAATCTGTATCCAAAAGTTATTTTACAAAACAATTGTAACAGGATCGCTATGTTGACTCATCAATAACCCTTGGAACCAAAACATGAAGTGTACTCTCCCAACAAGACTTGGCAGCCTTCAACTGGGTAACTAGATAGGATACTTTAAATACCAGTACAAAGCAAATTCAAGTCTTAGTTGCTTTTCTACAATAACAAAAAAAAAAAAAAAAAAAATCGAACAATGAAACATGAATCCAAGACTGTCTCCTGTTTTATTCCTGAGCTCATGGCCAACTTTCGCAGACCATATGGCATTCACCATAACTTGCCTCAACTCCGAAAATCTCATTGTAGATACGAAGCAAGGGTGTGAAAGGATACAGCAGGATATAGCTCAATTAGATATTTGGAAAGTCAAATGTAAGCGTTAAAGTATATTGTAAATATATGGAGCCTTCAAAACACTTTTGGACAAAGGAATCTAGGGATACAAGTATATAGTTATCTGAAACTGGCAACACAGTGGTTAGGTAGCCTGTGGCAGACTTGCCTTCATGAGCTGGGAGCCGAGTATAAGTAGTAGAAAGTCATACTACAACTGCATGAAACTTTAGTTAGATCATATTTGGAGTATTGTGTGCAGTTCTGGTCACCATACTATAGGATGGTTATGGAAGCTTTTAAGAGGGTGCAGAAGCGGTTCACCAGAAAATGATGAAACCTCCTTTAAACTCAACTCTTCCTCTCACCTTAAATGTATGCCCTATGGTTTTAGGCAGCTCAAGCATGGGTAAAAGAAACCAACTGTCCACTCTACCTATACCTCTAATGATCTTATAAACTGTCAGATTTCCCCTTGGCCTCAAAAAACCCAAGCAGCATAATTACTATTCAAAGGATGTGTCATTCCCATGCAGAAATAATACAAGAGCTTTACTATTTGGCAAGAGCATCCATGACATGATAGAATTAAAAAGTGAAGGGTTGCCAATAAAAGTTATGTTCTCCCACGTAGATGAAGCAAGATGGAAGTTTAAATGTTCTAACAAATAAAGCCACAACAATGTTTCTCTTTAATATTGACAGAATGACAAAAAACACAAGAAATTAGCACAAAACCAATCTTTTTCCAGAAAAAGCACAAAACAACCTTCTCCCAGACAAAAATCCAAAAATTAAATGAGCAATGGACATACAAGGTGGGAAGTAAATTAAGACACATTTTAAATGCAGATTTTTATTTTGGAGTCTAAAATCTAATGCACAATACAATCACAAAAAGATTAAAATATCAGGTAGCATTTCAATGTTGCGCTCGCTCTCTGTGCTGTTGCCAGTTGATAAGCTGCAAATGGCCTGAAAGTTGATATTCTAAATAGAAATTTTCCACACCATCAGTTAGCAGATCAGCTATTTATTGCTTCAAGTGCTGATCTTGCAGTTGAAAACAAAACGTTGATAGTTGATGCAGCCTTCGGCATTTTACTACTGGTCAACACGAGGAATTTTTATGATAATGCACAACATCAGCGGCTCTTTTTGATAGAAACTTACTGAATTATCCAAGTAGTCCTCAAGACCACAGGCTTTTTAAAAATTGTAATTGTTAGATCATAAGAATAGCTTTAGTGTTTTGCCCCAAATTACCTTGGGGCTTGGTTTCTACAAAGTACTATTAAAGAACAAATGATTGATATGAAAAGAACTGAAGATAAGCTCTAGAGCTTAAATATGAACATTCACTTGCTCAAGGTATCCATACAGCATTATCAGCATGTCCTCCAATAAAAATTACCAAGGTTTTGTCAAAGATTTAGATAAAAAGGGAATCTAATCCTGAACAAGTTGATGGTAGTTAAAGCATAGAGTAAGTAGCCTGCTCAAGTGGAAAAGGCAGGTAGCTCATTGATAGCTATGAACTGACTGGTAAGATGGTGGCATGCTCAGACACAGTGGCTTCTACGGTAATAATAATAAATGTGTTATTGTCTGTCTTTATTTTTTTTTACTATTGCAAGACCCTGCAGGACATTAAGAACTTAAAGTACTGCAGTTCTACCCCATTAGCATAGTTGCTTGTTGGTGGAGAAATTGAAGGAGCTGGACTTGGTGCAGACTGTGTTGTTCCCTGCTAATGAGAGGTGTCAGAGTCAGTATGCAAAGGCTGTGTGCAGTCTAACAGTGAGTGATTGTCTTAGTTGCTTTTCTTCTGATCAGAGGACCCTATTGGATAGCAGCATAGAGAACCTACAGCACAATACAGGCCCTTCGGCCCACAATGCTGTGCCAAACATGTACTTATTTTAGAAATTACCTAAGGTTACCCATAGCCCTCTACTTTTCTAAGTTCCATGTGCCTAACCAGGAGTCTCTTAAAAGACCCTATCGTTTTCGCCTCCACCACCATCGCCGGCAGCCCATTCCACACCCTCACCACCCTCTGCATAAAAAACTTGCCCGACATCTACTCTGTACCTACTTTCCAGCACCTTAAAACTGTGCCCTCTCGTGTCAGCCCTGGGAAAAAGCCTGACTATCCACACGATTAGTGCCTCCATCAGGTCACCTCTCATCCTCCGCCGCACGAAGGAGAAAAGGCCAAGTTCACTCAACATATTCTCATAAGGAACGCTCCCCAATCCTGGCAACATCCTTGTAAATCTCCTCTGTACCCTTTCTATAGTTTCCACATCCTTCCTGTAGTGAGGTGACCAGAACTGAGCACAGTTCTCCAAGTGGGTTCTGACAGCCTTTGTTCCTGTACCCTTCCATCCTTTCCCTGAACATTTGTCACATTTCTGCAGTACATTTCCCTGAGAACATCTGTTCCCAATTCATGCTTCCAAGTTCCTGCCTGATAGCTTCATATTTCCCCTTACTCTAATTAAACACCTTCCTAACTTGTCTGTTCCTATCTCTCTTCAACACTATGGTAAAGGAAATAGAATTGTGATTGCCATCTCCAAAATGCCCTCCCACTGAGATGTGACAACTGACCAGGTTCATTTCCCAATACCAGATCAAGTACAGCCTGTCCTCTTGTAGGCTTATCTACATATTGTGCCCTGAACACACCTAACAAACTCCACCCCATCTCAACCCCTTGCTCTAGGAAGATGCCAATCAATATTTGGGAAATTAAAATCTCCCACCATGACAACCCTGTTATTATTATACCTTTCCAGAATCTGTCTCCCTATCTGCTCCTCGATGTCCCTGTTACTATTGGGAGGTCTATATATTTAAAAAAAAAACACCCAGTAGAGTTATTGACCCCTTCCTGTTCTTAACTTGCACCCATAGAGATTCAGTAGACAATCCCTCCATGACTTCCTCTTTTTTCTGCAGCTGTGATACTATCTCTGATCAACACTGCCACACCCCCATCTCTTTTGCCTCCCTCCTTGTCCTTTCTGAAACATCTAAAGCCTGGCACTCTAAGTAACCATTCCAAGACCCTGAGCCATCCAAGTCTCTGTAATGGCCACAACATCCTAGCTCCAAGTACTGATCCACGCTCTACGCTCATCCGCTTTGCTCCTGATACTTCTTGCTTCTCAAACCATCGACTTGAGCGCATCCCTTCTGTATCACCCGCCTATTCTCCCTGTCACACTGTCTTCAAGCTTTCTCTACATGTGAGCCAACTGCCTCTTCCTCCATCTCTTCACCCCCAGCAATTCTAGTTTAAACTCTCCCCAGTGGCTTATCAAACGTCCCTGCCAGGAAATTGGACCCCCTCGGATTCATGTGCAACACAACCTTTTTGTACAGGTCACACCTGCCCCAAAAGAGGTCCCGATGATCCAGAAATCTGAATCCCTGCCCCCTGCTCCAGTCCCACAGCCACGCATTTACCCTCCACCTCACTCTATTCCTATACTCACTGTCGCATGCCACAGGCAGTAATCCCGAAATTACTACCTTTGAGGTCCTGCTTCTCAACTTCCTTCCTAACTCCCTGTAGCTTGCTTTCAGGACCTCCTCCCTTTTCCTACTTGAGTCGTGCTATGGAATGCTGCAAGGAAGGTTCAGTGGTTTATTGCAGGACCGATGGCAGTGGCAGCCGTCCAGCAGAGAAGCATCAGAGTCAATGCCAGGAGACATGTGGCACAGCATCCATGTTGGTGCATTAGTGTCGCTCTCCAGTGTTCACTCGGCAGCTGTATTGTGCTCAACTGCTGATTGCTGCAACGCTCATGCACTCAGGGACTTGGACTATATTTTTTGTGTGACTGTATTTTACTGCTCTCTTATATATGCTACATGTGCCCTGTGCGGTGTACGTCTGTGCTTTGCACTGTGGTCCTGGCGTAACGCTGTTTCATTTGGCTGTATTTATGGGTATATAGAATATATATAGTATATAGGCAGCCATCAATCCCAGGGGATCATGGGTCTGCGCCTCTGGTGGACTGAGTTAAGCACCATCTGCTGTGACTGTGGAGTCCAATGTGGAGGTGACAATCCTTGTCACATTCTGTACAGCAGAATGCTGAGGCAGCTCTGACGTCTTGGGCAGCTTGGGCACAGAGCTTTCAGTGGGCTCTCTTTTCCTCTGCTTGCTGCATCAGAGTAGGTCTTATACCTCAAGAACTTTTTCCCCTCCTGCTTCCAGGCACACCTGTCTGAGGCAAGTGACTGCCATGTGTTGGTGCTAATACCAAAGGCCTTGGAGTCACGCTTGCAGGTGTCCTTGTAGTGCAGCAGGCGTCTTCCTGTTGGCCTCTTTCCAGAGTCCAGCTACCCAAAGACACATGACCTAGCCAGTGCATACGCCTCTGTTTGAGGAAGGTGAACAAGGAGGTGGCACCTGTTCTCTCAAGCACTGTTGTTGGTAACCTTGTCTTCCCAGGTGATACCAAGTATGCGTCTGAGGCAACGCAAATGGGAAGTGTTGAGTTGCTGCTCTTGTTTTGTGCGCAGGGTCCAAGTTTCGCTGGCGTAGAGCAAAGCGCTCAGCACACAGGCTGTGTACACCTGGACTTTGGTGTTCATGGTGAGTTTGTTGGCCCAGACTCCCTTAGTCAACCTTGAGAAAGCTGTGGCTGCTTTTCCAATGCGCTTGTTGATCTCACTTTCAAGTGACTGGTTATCCAATATCGTGGAGCCCAGGTATGTGAATTTGTGGATGACTTCCAGCTCATAGTTGACAATGTTAATGGATAGCTTGTTGTCAATGTCTTGCCCCATTCCTGTGTCTTCTTCAGGCTGATAGTCAGGCCGAACTCCCTACAGGTTTCCGCAAAGCGAGCCATGAGATCTTGTAGCTCCTGCTGTGAGTGAGTTGCAACAGCTGCATTATCAGCAAACAGGAAGTCTCTGAGGAGCCTTATCTGCATTTTGGTCCTCGCTCTGAGTCTTGACAAGCTGAAGAAGTTTTTGTCTGACCTTGAATGGAGTTAAGTGCCCTCAGTGGCCTCCCCAAAGGCGGACTTGAGTAGGACAGCAAAGATGATGTCGAATGGCGTCGGAGCGAGGACACAACCGTTTTACCCCACTGAGGATGTTAAAGGACTCTAATGTAGAGCTGTTGAACACTATGGTCCCCTTCATGTTGTCATGAAACGACCCGATGATACTGAGTAGGATTGGGAGGCAGCCAATCTTGGCAAGGATCTCAAAGAGGCCCTTTCCAAGCACAAGGTCGAATGCCTTAGTAAAACTGATGAAGGCGATGCAGAGTGGTTTCTGCTGTTTTCTGCATTTTTCTTGCAGTTGCATGAGGGAGAAGATCATGTCGATGGTGGACCACTCAGCCGAGATTCAAGATAGACCCTTTCTGCGAGCAACTTGAGCAAAAAGCTTCCCCAAAACTCTAAGAAGAGAGATGCCATGATAGGTGTTACAGTTGCTCCTATCGCCCTTGTTCTTGTAGAGAGTGATGATGTTTGCATTCCTCATGCCTTGGGGTACACTGCCTTCTCTCCAAATCTGGCAGAGGAGATGGTGCAGCTCTGGGATGAGGGTGCCCTTGGCACATTTGAGAACCTCAGGAGGGATGCTATTTTTTCCTGGTGCTTTCCCGGAAGAAAGTGCTTCCTGTGCCTCACTGGGTTCTTCATCAAGTTCAATCATGATGAGCAGAGGTTCAAAGGTGTTCAGTGTTTTCTGTAACGACAGTCTCTCTGGCATACAGCTCTGAGTAATGTTCAACTCAGCATTCCATCTGTTGTGTTCTGTCCTTGATAACCTCTCCAGTTGATGACTTTAGTGGGGCAGTCTTGCTCTGTAATGCGCCAATGACTTGCTTGATTCCATCATACATTCCTCTGATGTTGCCAGTGTCAGCAGCCTCCTGGATCTTAGAGCAGAACTGGAGCCAGTGGTCATTTGCACACCACCTGGCAGACTGTTGAACTTTGTTCCGGGTAGACCAGAGTACTTGTAGGTTCTTCTTGCTAGGAGAAGACTTGTACGTGGTCAGTGCTTTTCTCTTCTCCATCAGAGGCAACTGCACTTCAGAGTGGGCCTCAAACCAGTCAGCAGACTTAACTGTCTTTTCTCCCCCCGAAGGTGGATATTGCAGCACAGTAGATGGTATCCCGCAGGTTCTCCCATCTCTTGCTGACATTGGTGTCGGGAGAGCCAGGCAGAGCTTTCTCCAGGGCTTGCATAAGCTCTGCTATCTTTACAGAGTCATGAGTATTGCTGGTGACAATGTGTGGCCTCCGCTCCCTTCTGGAATGATGAAGTCTCCTCGGCTGAAATTTTACCTTGTTGCACACAAGGGAGTGGTCAGTGTCACAATCTGCATTCTGGCAACTGCATGTCACCTTGACAGTCTGAAGTCTACTGGGTCTTGTGAGAATGAGATCAAGTTCAAGTCAAGTTTATTGTCATTTTGACCACAAACTGCTGGTACAATACACAGTAAAAACAAAACAACATTCCTCCAGGACCCTGGTGCTACATGAAACACAAAACTACACTAGACTATGTGAGACAGCACAAGGCTACACTAGACTACATAAAACAACATAAAAACTGCACTAGACTACAGACTTGCACAGGACTACATAAAGTGCACAAAACAGTGCAGGGTAGTACAATAATTAATAAACAAGACAATAGGCACAGTAGAGGACAAATTACAATATAATAATAAATTATATAGATATCAATCTAGACTCTGAGTATTGAGGAGTCTGATGGCTTGGGGGAAGAAACTGTTGCATTCTGGTTGTGAGAGCCCAAATGCTTCGGTACCTTTTGCCAGATGGCAGGAGGGAGGAGAGTTTCTGTGAGGGGTGCGTGGGATCCTTCACAATACTGTTAGCTTTGCTGATGCAGTGTGTGGTGTAAATGTTTGTAATAGTGGGAAGAGAGACCCCGATGATCTTCTCAGCTGACCTCACTATCTGCTGCAGCGTCTTGCGATCAGAGACGGTGCAATTCCCGAACCAGGCAGTGATGCAGCTGCTCAGGATGTTCTCAATACAACCCCTGTAGAATGTGGTGAGGATGGGGGTGGGAAATGGACTTTTCTCAGCCTTTGCAGAAAGTAGATACGCTGCTGGGCTTTCTTGGCTATGGAGCTGGTGTTGAGGGACCAGGTGAGATTCTCCACCAGGTGAACACCAAGAAATTCGGTGCTCTTAACTACCTCAGTGGAGGAGCTGTCAATGTTCAGCGGAGAGTGGTCGCTCCGTGCTCTCCTGAAGTCAACAACCATCTCTTTTGTTTTGCTCACATTCAGAGACTCCTGTGTTAAAGTCACCGTGCATGAGTAGTGGCAGCACTGAGTTCATCACAGAACTTGTCTTTAGCTTCTGGGTAGAGGTTAATGTAGGCGCATAAGCCTACAGAGGAAGAGGCGATGATGGATGATGATGTCTATCTGCAGTCTACTCAGTCCACTGTTGATCACTGCAGTCTTGCGGGTGTTGATCAAATTTTGCAGGTCTTCTGTAAGGCCTGGTGTCACGGTCCACACGTTCTAAGTAACTATCTTGAGGGCTGGATACTTATGACGTTTCCTTTTTTTGCCAGGTGTAAGGTTATCGATCCACCCGTTGGGGGTTCCCTGAGCTCTACACATTCACTGGAGCATGTGGACCGTGGCAAGGCAGCACCTATTTGAAAGGGGACTGCCCAGCTTGAGGAGGGCAGTAGCTACCTAGTGAGGTCCTAGGACCTCTCCCACTGTTAGAAGCAGCCTCTGGTGCCTCATCTCTATGCCAATCGAGTGCAGTGGCTTATCACCCGTAACTGCTGCTTCCATGCTGTGTCAACTCTGAGTCAAGTGTCCTCTCCACAGCGCAAGCCTGGGCAGGAAGATTTGAAGAACCGGTTGTTGCCCATGCAGCGGGCTCCCCCCTCCACATCACTGATATAGTCCAAGGGAAGGGCAAGCACCGATACAGCTTGGCACCAGTGTCATCGCAGAAGTTGCCAGAGTGAAGTTGTAAACAACATCAAACTGCCTTAGGGACTCCGGCTCCAGATTTCTTCCTCAAGGTTTACTCCTGAAGCCTTTCCCATGGGTGGGTATGGCCACAAAGCAGCGGAGGTTTAAAATCAGAGTTTTCCATCTCCAACGGGCGGGCTGCCGTCCAAGGCTGATGGGCCCCAGCTGCCCAAAGCAACTGGTTTTGAAGTGCCAATGGTCCATCTTCGCCCCTTCAGTAGAAACAGTCCTGCTGAGCCTAGTAGTCAAGCCACATGTGAAGCAATTCAGTATTCATGTATGACTGAATGACAATTTAACTTGAACTTTTTAACCTTAGAACTGATGAATTCTTAGGAAAGTTGGATACAAGCCAGTCAAGTATATAGAGCCTCAGTCCTTGTACAGAAGATATGTCTGTGAGTACGTTTGTGATGAGGATCAGGAGGTAGTATTAGAAGAGCCCCAGTTTCTACACATATTAGATTTTAAGGCTCTTACAACCAGAGTGGATAAGTTTCTGAGAGAGTGTATGGGATATTTTTCAATCAATACATTGAGGGGCCTGGTCTTCATGTGTGACTTAGCTACTAAGCCTGGCGGAAGTTTTTCTACTGACAGAAGTGGCAAAAGTGGATTACTAGTACCTTAAAACTGGGCAGATGGGGCTTGTCAGCCATGGTTGACAGCTTATCTAGGAGAAGGAAATCTCTGATTTCAAACTTGCACTACCTTGTGGCTATACCCACCGTGGGGAAACCTTTGAGAGTAAACCTGGAGAAAAAATTTGGGGTTGGAGTCCCTTAAGGCTGTTAACACTGACTGGCCACTCCTGCGACACTGCTACTGCCAAACTGTGTCATCTCTGCTGTTCCTTTAGATTCATCAGTTCCCTGGAGAAGCACAGCCTGCTGCACAGGCAACAACTTCCTTCTCTATATCGTACTGTCCTGGCTTAAGTATCAACACTGACAGGTAGGAAGCAACATTCAAGGTCAAACTTGACCAGAGGAGGGCCATATACACTGAGGCGCCAATTAGGGAACAAGTGATACACAATGAAAGGGGTTAACCAGGGGTTAGCCTAATTAAAATGGATTAAATACTTTGGTTCTGCCAAAATCATAAGATGGTAAATTGTGAATATTGTGTAGTGCTGTACATCAGTTTTATAGAACACTGCATAAGCTCAGCTGTTTCAAAAATAAATCAATCTCTTTCAGTATAATTTTAAAAGCTCTGCACCACTAATCTCTGCTTTTTCCTTTGATCATTTTATGATTTGGATCTCAGGTTTATTTATCCCACGATTGAAGCAAACATATTAATTATAAGCTTGATTAAAAAAAAACTTTGAAAAGTTCTAAATTAGGTTTCCCAAAACAAAAAGCTGGTTGTACATACTTACATCATCAGTATCTTTCACTCTAAGAATTTGCTCTCTAAGATCTTGCAAGTCATTGAAAGTTGATTGTGCTGTTATAGAATACACTAAAGCAAAACCTTGTCCATTCTTCATGTATAGATCTCTCATTGCAGTAAATTGCTCCTGTAAATGAAATATGACTATATCATTCTATAGTTATCAGTAACCTTAAATAATTAACAAATATTGCTTAAATTAGCAAGTATTAAAGTAAAATTTTATACTACTTAAATGACTGCATATAAAAATACATTTTATGAGGAAAACAAAAATCACATTTTCAGTAAGTTTGAGATTGAACTGCTTCGCGCAACTCACTAGTTAAAAAAAAAAGTAACACGCATCAGACCAATGATGAAATCATGCTGGATTAACTTGTTTTGGAAGCAGCTTAATGCTTAAAATATTACCCAATTCGCACAAGAATAGTAATAGTGGCTGCATGATTGCAAACCATTTTATGACCCTGCCAGTTTTATAATTGATGGGATAAATTAAAATTAAAAAAAGGGAAGAACAATAACATTCCTGAATGTCCATGATATATTGAACCTAGAGGGATCAAGTCTTTGGCACTGAGTCTGGCTCCGTGGCTCAGAAGGGAAGAGGGGAGAAGTCCAGTAAATCAAAGGGTCAGGGAAGTACAGCACAGAAACAGGCCCCTCAGCCCATCTAGTCCAAGCCAAAACTAAATTGCCTAGTCCCATTGACCTGCACCAGGACCACAGCCTTCCATATCCCTATTGTCCTATCCAAACTTCTCTTAAACGTTGAAATTGAGCTCGAATGCACCACTTGTGCTGGCAGCTCATGCTACACTCCCATGACCCTCTGAGTGAAGATGTTTCTCCTCATGTTCCCCTTAAACTTATCATCTTTCACTCTTAACTCATGATCTCTAGTTGCAGCCCCTCCAACCTCAGAGGATGCCTACTTGCATTTACTCTATCTGTACACCTCATAATTTTGTATACCTCTATCAAATCTCCTCTCAATCTTCTACGTTCTAAAGAATACAGTCCTAACCTATTCAACTTTTTATTGAAACTCAGGTCCTCCAGATCTGGCAACATCTTTGCCAATTTTCTCTGCACTCTTTCAACCTTGTTAGCATCTTTCCTTTAGGTAGGTGACCAAAACTGCACACAATACTCCAGATTAGGCCTCACCAATGTCTTATACAACTTCAGCATAAAATCCCACCTTCTGTACTCAATACATTGATTTATGAAGGCCAATGTGCCAAAAGCTTTCTTTACGACCCTATCTACCTGTGTTGCCACTTTCGACAAATTGTGTACCTGTATTCCCAGATCCCTTTGTTCTATCATACTCTTCAGTGCCTTACCATTCACTGTGTAAGACCTACCCTGGTTGGACCTACTAAAGCGCAAAACCTCGCACTTGTCTGCATCAAGTTCCATCTGCCATTTTTCCAGCTGATGCAGATTCCTCTGCAAGCCATGATAGCCTTCGTCATTGTCCACTACACCCCTAATCTTGGTGTCATCCACAAAGCTGCTGATCCAGTTAACCACATTTTTCATATATATAATTGATACAGATAACAAACGAAGGACCCAGCACCTGCAGCACACTATATTCACAGGCATCCAGTCAGAGGAACAACCCTCCACTACCACTATCTGGCTTCTCTCACAAAGCCAATGTCTAATCCAATTTACTACCCCATCCTGAATGTCGAGCAACTGAACCTTCTTGACTAAACTTCCATTTGGGGCCTTGTCAAATGTCTTGCTGAAGTCCACGTAGACAACATCCACCGTCTTTCCTTCATCCAGATTCCTGGTAACTTCCTCAAAAAACTCCACAGGACTGGTTAGACATGACCTATCCCACACAAAGGCATCCTGACTTCCCTTAATCAGTCCATGGTTATCCATGAACTTGTACATCCAGTCCCTTAGAATACCTTCCAATAACTTTCCCACAACTGATGTCAAACTCACTTGCTTATAATTTTCTGGTTTCTGTTTACAGTATTTTTTTTTTTTTAAACAGTGGAACACCAATGGTAATCCTACAATCCACTGGTGCCTCTCTTGTCGCTAAGAATGTTCTGAATTTCACAGCTAGGACCCTAGCAATCTCTGCATTTGCCTCTCGTAGGGTGTGAGGGGACACTTTGTCAGGCCCTGGATATTTATCCACCCTGATTTGCCTCAGGGTAATAAACATCTCCTCCTCTGTAATCTGTACAGGGTCTCTGAAGGTGATGACACTTGCCTCACTTCTATAGATACTGCATCTGTCCGTCCAGTAAATACAGATGCAAAGAATGCATTTAAGATCTCCTCCATCTCTTTTGGCTCCACACATGGATTACCATTCTTGTCTTTCAGAGGACCAATTTTGTCCCTAGCTATCATTTCATTCATAACATACTGGAACTGTAGAATTCCTTAGGATTCTCCTTCATCTTGTCTGCTAGGGCAACCTCATGCCTTCTTTTAGCCTTGTTGATTTATTTTTTGTGTTATCTTGCATTTCTTTTACTTCATAAGCATCTAATTTGTTCCTACTTGCCTATACCTGCTATGCACCTCCTTTTCTTCTCTTAACCAGGGCCTAAATATCACTTGAAAACCAAGGTTCCCTAAACTTTTTATCTTACCGTTTATTCCAAGAGGCACATACGAGCATTATACTCTCAAATTTTGTTTTTGAAGAGCACCACTTTCCAAGTACACCTTTGCCAGTAAGCAGCCTGTCCCAACCCACACTTCCCAGATCATTTCTGATAACAACAAAATTGGCCTTTCTCCAATTTAGAATCGCAACCTGCAGACCAGACCTCTCTCTTTGCATACTTACTTTGAAACCAATGGCACTGTGGTCAGTGGATGCTACGTGTACTCCTACCCAAATTCTGTCACCTACCCTGTCTCATTCCCTAATAGCAGATCCAGTATCACACACTCTCTCATTGGGACTTCTATGTACTGATGAAGGAAACTTTCCTGAACACATTTTACAAACTCCATCTCATCTAGACCTTTAACATTATCGGATTCCCGGTCAATATGTGGAAAGTTAAAGTCACCTGGCTATAGGGGATTCCATAGTTAGAGGAGACAGCAGATACTGTGGACAAGAAAGACAGCTGGATAATATGTTGCCTTCCAGGTGCCAGTGTCAGAGGTGTCTCGGATTGGGTCCACAGCATTCTAAAAGGGTGGGGGGGGGGCAGGCGAACTGCCAGAAGTTGTGGTACATATTTGTACCAACAACATACGTAGGAAAAAAAAGTGTCCTGAAGAGAGAATACAGGGAGTTAGGTAGAAGGTTGAAATGCAGGACCTCAAATGTAGCAATCTCTTGAATGCTGCCTGTGCCACATACCAACGAAGGTAAGAGTAGGATGACTGGGCAAATAAATGCGTGGCTGAGGAATTGGTGCAGGAGGGAGGGTTTCAGATTCCTTGATCCATGGGATCTCTTCTGGGGAATGCATGAGCTGCACAAAAAGGACAAGTTGCACCTGAACTTGAGGGAGATCAATACCCCGGCAGGCAGATGTGTTAGAGCTATTTAAACCAATTGAAGAACTTAAACCAATTTGGCAGGGGAATGGAATTTGGAATGATAAGACTGAGGAAGAACAGGCAGATGATGGGGCAAAATTGCAGTCAATGGAATGAGTTGAAGTATAACATGGGGGCAAAATTGAAATGGATGATGAGTACAAGACTGAGGGTGTTCTGTTGGAATACACACTGTATACTAAATAACCAGGCTGACCTTGTAGGGCAGTTAGAGATTGGCAGGTATGACATTGTGGGCATCACCGAGTCATGGCTGAAAGAAGATCATGGTTGAGATTCTTAATGTCTAAGGATACATATTGTATCGAAAGGCAGAGGGGATGGGATGGCTCTGTTGGTAAAAAATGAAATCAAATCCTTACAAAGAGGTGATATAGGATCAGAAGACACAGAATCCTTATGGGTAAGGTAAAGAAACTGTAACAGTAATAAGACCCTGATGCAAGTTATATATATGCCTCTGAACAGTAGCCAGGATGTAGGGTACAAATTATAATGGGAGATAAAAAAGGCAATTGTCATGGGGGATTTCAATACGCAGGTAGACTAAAAATCAGGTTGATGCTGGAACCAAAGAGGGAATTTCTAGAATGCCAAATAATTGGCTTTTTAGAGCAGCTTGTGGTTGAGCCCACTGTGGGAAAGATTAACTCTGGATTGGATGTTGTGTAATGAACCAGAGTTGATGTGGGAGCTTAAGGTAAAGGAACTCTTAGGAGAAAGTGATCATCATATGACAAGAATTCTTCCAGTAGTTGAGAAGCTAAAAATTGGATGATCAGTATTACAGTGGAGTAAAGGGAAGTACAGAGGCATGGGGGTGAGGAGGAGCTGGCCAATGTTGATTGGAAGGAAACACTAGCAGGGATGACAGCAGAACAGCAAAGGCTGGAGTTTCTGGGAGCAATTTGAAAAGTGCAGGATAGAAAAATCCCAACGAGAAAGAAATATTCTAAAAGGAGGATGAGGCAACCGTGGGTGACAAGAGAAGTCAAAGAGAGCATAAAAGCAAAAGACAGAGCATATAATATAGCAAATATTAATTGGAAACTTGAGGATTAGGAAGTTTTTAAAAATCAACAGAAGGCAAATTAAAAAAGCAATAAGGATAAAAAAAGATGAAATACCAAGATAATCTAGCCAATAATATACAAGAGGATACCAAAGGTTTTCTCAGATATATAAAGATACTAGCAGTGTGTCAGAAAATTGAGAGTGACAAGGGTCTGAAATGAGTGTAGTTGCTATAACCAAGAAGGTGCTTCGCCAGCTGAAAAGTCTGCAGGTAGAAAAGTCACCTGAACCAGATGGATAGGCAGCTGAAGAGATTGTGGAGGCATTAGTAAAGATCGTTCAAGAATCACTAGATTCAGGAATCGTTAGAGGACTGGAAAATGGCAAATGTCACTCCATTCTTCAAGAGCGGAGGGAGACAGGAATTATAGGCTAGTTAGCCTGATTTCAGTGGTTGGGAAGATGTGGGAGTCCATCACTGATGATAAGGTTTTGGGGTATTGGGAGGCACACACTAGGCCAAAGTTAGCATTGTTCCCCAAAGGGGAAATCACGTCTGAGGAAACAACATCCAAGGTAGACAAAGGAGAGTCAGAGAATGTTATTTACTCCGATTTTCCGAAGGCCTTTGACAGAGTGCTGCACATGAGTCTGCTGAACAAGAGAGCTATGGGTATCTGGCACAGATGAAGAATTGAGGCTTGGGATACAGCACATTGAATTGCAGGGCAGGTTTGAAGAGCCAAGTGGTTTATTTATACCTTCTTGTATGACATAGTGTTTTGAAATCTGAAGAACAGCTTACAAGACCGAGTGCTGACCATCATAAAATATAATTAGATTGCCCAGAATCATTTTTCCAAAAAAAAAGTCACTGCTCATCTGACTTGAAGCCTGATTTATAAGAATATTTCTATTAGAATCTAAAACTGGTGGCTAGAAATAAATCTAATATTAAGAGGTAAAGATAGAAATAAATTTAACATTAAGGGGTAAAGCTAGAAATAAATCTAACAGCATAAAGAGGTGAAAGTATTCAAAAGAACTTTGATTTGTAAGGATTAGAAAGGGCAGGGCACAAGGCTTCCACAAGACTGTTCTGCTATTCAGTAAGAGGAAGCAGATCCAATCGCTTAGTTCTACTTTTCCGTCTGATTGCCATAACCTTTGATTCCTCTGGTATCCAAAAATCAGTTTATCCCAGCTTTTTGCATATTCACAAATAAACAACACCCACAAAAAATGATGCCAAAAATTTACAAATCTCCCATAAACAATCCCCCCACTACTCAATCCTAAAATATCAACCCATTTCAATGCACCTTTGTTCCAACTTCACAATTGGAACTACCTTGGCACCTCATCTGTCAATCCCTACAAGAATTTTGTACAAGCCCCTTCTTCTGACCTCCAGCAAGCATAGGCCATCTTCATCCAATCTCCTTAGTCCAGCCCACTCAACACTGAATCAATGTGGCAAATTAACTCGCCACTGAGTGAAGTATATCCTCTTTGCAGATAAGATGACCGAATCAGCACACATTATGCCCAACCTCAAAGCCTAAAATAATTCCAGAGAAATCTGCTTAATTTTGCAAATTAAGTCCTTTACAATAAAACCAATTCACGTACCTTTCTAACACTGGCTATACTTGCACGTTTACATTTTGTATCTCGTGAACCACATATCCAAATCCTTCAATACACCAACATTCCTCTCTGAAAACTTTTCTCTATTCCTTCTCTCAAACAGTGCATAATACTCCCAAATTATACTGTGTACCGCCTATCACCATTTTATCCACTTTCTACCCTGTCAATATTCCTTTGCAGATTCTCTACATCTTATTCACAGCTTACTTAAAAATAACTGGTAATAATGTAGAACTTTGTATCACAAATTGTGGTAAGGAAAACATTTCCAAAGGGAAACCAAATTAGGGAAGAGGAATAAAATAAAGATAAACTACAAGGCTGAAACTATTCTCCAACAATTCCAGAAAACCCTTGGTCAGATAAGATTATCCAAATGAATCATCAGCCTGGGCAAATCAAAAACAGCAAAAAAACCCAAATGAAATTAGAATATGGCATTTCTATTTTTAAAAGACAAATGGAATCAGAGACAAACATGAAATATAAACACAAGCAGAGACTAATTAGACTGAAATTGTCTCTTTGATGAAAGGTTCTGACTAGTTTTTTACCGTTCCAGCTGTATCCAAGATTTCAAGCATACATTGTTGTCCATCTACTTCAACTTGCTGTAAGAAAGGAAAAACACTGGAATTAACACAAATAGGTCTGAATTATCAACTTCAAAGTACTTTTACAGAAATTATAATACTATAGTACTAAATGTGGCAGATACTATAGAAAAACTGACATTTTACTGACTATGACTATGCCTTTATAAACTGCCTTTGACTGCCTATAAACTGCCTATGACTATGCCTTTATAAACTGACATTTTACTGCCAAAGTCAAACTGCCTCTGACTGCCTATAAACTGCCTATGACTATGCCTTTATAAACTGACATTTTACTGACTATGACTATGCCTTTATAAAGTGAATTATGTTATGAAAAGAATTGTGTGAAACAGATTTGCACTACTAACATTTCTAGCTGAAATCCAATATTTATACCCCTGAACAAAAAATAACCCATTATAGCTAAACAAGCCTGTAAGAACATGAGAAATAGAAGTGTTGGGTAACACAGTTGTCTACTATATAGCGATCAAGATGAGACTTGCAGCTTTGGTCCCCAAAGGGTATTGCCATATCCCAGCTTTGTTACATTCAAGATTGACTTCATTGTAAGCTCACCTTTCTGTAAGAATCCTCTATTGTTGGATCATATTTTTCAACAAATATTCCCTGAACAAACTGCACCGTCTGCAAAACAGTACAACTTGTTGTTATGGAAAGAAACTAGTACACTGTACAAGTTGAACTTTAAAGAATAGTGTCCAACAATGACCTCATCCAAAACCAGCGTTTGAGAGATTAAAATTTTGTACATCTACTCTGAATACAAGTGACATTCACATTAGAGCCATTCAGATTATGGATATTCATGTCGATCGAGTTCAGAAATCATTACCCAGAAATTTTAAATAAGGAATAAAATATGCTGCCACAGAATTGCGTTACCGAATAGCTTTGCATTACAGAAAAAGAAAATGGACACAGCTCTCCCATAACAGCATTGTGGCCAGGTTAGGGGGGGGGGTTAGTGGTTAGCACTTGTTTATATATCACATCAGAGCAAATGGTCAAAGTGAAATGGATGGGTCAATAGACAGAACTTAAATATCAGTCAGTTCAGTTTGGCAACAACAACTCCTCAATGATCTCCATCAGCACACGTGCTCTACTACAGAGTGTGCTTAGCCCCATGCTCTACTCACTTTGCAATTACGATTGTGTGGCTAAGCACAGCTCCAATACCATATTCAAGCTGAAGACGATAGCACTGTCATAGGCTGAATCAAAGGTGGTGATGAATCAGCATGTAGGAGGGTGATTGAAAATCTGGCTGAATGGTGCCACGACAACAACCTGTCACTCAATATCAGCAAGATCGAGGAGCTAATTATTGACTTCAGGAGGAAACTAGAGGTCCAAGAGCCAGTCCTCACTGGAGGATCAGGTGGCTGACCTAACCAGACCAGACCCTTAATATCCCTGGACATTCCAGCCTTATCAGTTATTGCTCAACTCCATTTTATTTCTCTTGGTTCAGTACCTTCCCACCCACATCTGTGATATTTCCCTGGCTCTGATCGCCTTATGTTCACCATGAATGTCCAGTCCCTCTACACGTCTATCCACTTCAAGAAGGCCTTAAAGCTCTCTGCTTCTTTCGGGACAGCAGACCTGACTAGTTCCCTTCCACCACCACCCTCTATTTTGCAAAACTGGTCCTCGCACACACCAATTTCTCATTCGACTCTTCCCACTTTCTTCAAACATTACGTGTAGCCATAGGCACAAGCATGGGTCCCAGCTCTGCCTTTCTTTTTGTTGAAGGCAAGGAGGAGGAAGTTAGTATTTGGAATAAGCTGCCTGAGGGGGAGGAGGATGGCGACACAAATAGTAACACCATTTAAGTGAATTTAGATAGGTACTTGAAGAACAGGGCATAAAGGGATATGGGATTAAGAGATTGGTATAGCAGGTGCATAAGATTAGTATAGCAAGCATAATGTAAGGTTTGGGTATGGTGGGCCAAAGGGCTGGTTTCAATGTAGTCACTATGACTACAAGACCATATACTGTGGCACCCAAATCCAGAATTGTTTTTCTATCAACTTCATGTGGAGTTCTTCAATCATACGTAGTTGTGCAGTAATTCAGTGGCAATTAGTTTCAGACTAAGTGAGAGGAAGACAGACAAAATAAAAATTGGGTTCATAACACATACCCAAATTAGATTCAAAATAGGGAACAGTGGGATGTTGATCCATCATTAATGGAATTAACATTAAGTATTTGCACTTGCAGGTAGATATGAAGGCTGCCATACAAGTGTGGTTAACTCTAGGAAGATGAAGTTATGAACAAATTCAACAGGACTCACCAAAGCTGATTTTCCAACACCGCCTGAACCAAGAACCACCAGCTTATACTCACGCATTGTGTAACGTATTCAGTGAACAGTGCTTCCTGCTGCACCAAAAAAAGTTGCAAAATTACTCCAAAATTAAACATGCTTTCACAAAATTACTAAAATTCCTTAGAATTCAGAAGCTTAAAAACAGGCTATTCATCCATGAAGCCTATTCCAGAATTATACTACACAAGAGTCCATAATCACTTTAATTTAACTAAATCAGCATTACACATTTCAGCCTTGTGTGCGTGCATGAGCACACACACCCACTCTCTTTCTCCCTCCTTCTAAGTGCATCCATAATATCATCTTCAACTCTTCTTTGCGATAGCAAATATGATGGTCAAAATAATCTTTGTACTGAAACCTTTCCTCCTGAATTCCTTATTGGTTTTATTAATGATTCATATTAATATTAAGCGGATATGAATTCCTTTCTTAATCTTGAAAGCTTCTATTATTTTACTCTCTCGTCAAAGAGATACGGGTTTTCTGATGGGAATAGCTTCCCATCCTTTTAATAGCATGGAGACTTGAACTCCAGTCAGAAAAAGTCATCCACCAGTACCCACTGCTTCCTGTCGCCAAGCCAATTTTGATCCAGTCTGCTAACATGTGCCAGATCCCATGCATCCCAATGAAACACAAAGTTGCATTTTTCATATACACGAGTAAATATATGCACAGGTGCAATGAAGCACATTTGTAGCAGCATCGCAGGTACAGAGCATCATATTCAGAGAAATAAATACACACATTTAACAAATCAAAATCAAAATCCATTTGATTGCAAAATGATCAGAATGGCCATAGCATTTATAAACTCCAATGTGATTAGGGTTTTGCAGTTTAAGAACCCAATGGCTTAAGGGAATTGGTTGTTTTCGAACCTGGTGATTTGGGACTTCAGCCTCCTGCCCAATGGTAGCTGCAAATATAGCATGTCCTGGATGTTAGAGATCTTTAATGATGGATGTTGTTTTATTGAGGCAGTGCCTCCTATAGATGCTACCTATACTTGGCAACTTCTCGTGTTCTTGGCCATGTCTTCAGCAACACAGCATGATGCAACCAGTTAGGATACTTTCAACAGTACATCTGTAGAAGTTTGTTGGAGTGTTTGGTGACGAACCAAACCTGCTCTTCATCCCAAGATGTGGGCACATCTCCTTTATAAATGTATCTACTTTATGTGCTGGACCCAGGACAGGCCATCCCATATGTTAACACCCAGGAATTCAAAGCTGCTGATTTTCTCCACCACTGATTCAACCTCGTCACAGACTGGTGTAAGTTCGCCCTCCTTTCCCTTCCTGAAGTCACCAAACAGCTGAAGTTGAGCTGACGTTTAATTTTGCTGCTGTTGAGCTACAGGTTTTCTTGCAGCACCACTCAACTCAGTGCCCTATTTCACTCTTGTAAGCTGACTTTTTGCCACCCGTGATTCGTTCAACAACAGTATTATTGTTGGTGCATTTGAAGATGGCATTAGTGCTGTGCTTATCCACACAGTCATGTGTGTATAAAGAGCAGAGTGAGGGTTAAACGTGTAGTCTTGAGGTGCACAGGTGTTAATGATCAGCAAGGATAAGATATTGTTACCAATCCTCATTGACTGAGGACTGCTGATGAGACAATTGAGGATTCAGTTGCAGAGGGAGGTAGAGGCTCAGGTCTTGAAGCATGATAATGCTTGCCACCATCAATTTTCTTTGTTACCTTGTAAAAATGCTGCATCCGGAAAATGCAGAATGGCAAAGTGTTAATTCTTTTCTAACACTGGGTACTCATACATAGATAAATGACACATCTATTTTGATGAACAAATTTAGTTTCATCAGTGGGCTTTGCAAAAACTGCATCAAATAGCAATGAGGCAAAATGATTAAAGTTGATATAAATGGTAAATATATATACACTCTTAACAAGAATGCAATTGTTAAATTAAATTGACACTTTAAATGAGCAGCAATTCAGAGGATCATCAACCAAAGCAAAATCTAATTAGCCAGTGTAGGGTGCTATCGGCATCAAGAATTCTGCACAGCAAGCTTATAAATTTTACACAAAGCTAAAATGGTGTTGCCAAATCTACAAAGATTTACACAGCTTAGAAAAGGGTGCTACAGGTCTGAGTTCATACCTACATCAAGAAACGATTTATACTAATTCCATTTTATTCTCATATTCACATTTGCCTCCAGATTTGACTACACACATACACAGCAGCAATTAATTGACAAATCTGCTCATCTTTCAAATGTGGCACTTGGAAAAGACCCATGTAGCCACAAAGTGAAAATAAAAACTGCACAGGAAGTCAGAATTAAACATGGGTTACTAGAACTGTAGAACAGCAGATGAACTACAGGTTTCCCCCGCCATCCGATGGTAGAGCGTTCCTATGAAAGGGTTCGTAAGTCAGAATGTTGTAAAGTGAAGAAACAATTACCATTTATTTATATGGGAAAAATTTGTGAGCATTCCTAGACCCAAAAAAATAACCTACCAAATCATGCCAACTAACACAAAACCTAAAATAACAGTAACATATAGTAAAAGCAGAATGATATGATAAATACACAGCCTATATAAAGTAGAAAAACTTTTCTGCAATCATTGCAGCACTGTTCACTGTAGCGAAAATCTCACGCAAGCGAAGCGTTCTCAGCAGAAATACTCTCTCCAGTAACCTTTAAGCTATGAAGCTGCCAAATCATACCAAATAACACAAAAATACACAGCCTATATAAAGTAGAAATAATGTATGTACAGTGTAGTTTCACTTACTGGAATCGGGAAGACAGCGAACACACTGATGATGGTGTGTTAGGCTGAGTCGTCGGAGGCTGGGATGGTGGGAGACCGGGGTGTCATCTTATCATCGTCTGTTTCCATCAGGGCAGGCAGGTCACCTTCTTCTGTCTGCCTGCCTCAGTGTCGAAGGTTGAGGTTCGTCATCTGCTGTGGCTGATGTGGTAGGCTTGAAAAACGACAGTATGCTTGACTGCTTAGCCTCGCGAATTTTTCTATCATTGTTCTTTGTAAGCACTCAAATCATCCTGCAAATATGCCCTAAACCTACATACCCTTTCAAAATTAAAGTCGTACTTTTCTGCAATCATTGTAGCATTGTCAATCGCAACGAAAATCTCACATAGTTGCTTTACGTTCAGTTCCTGGACGACTTTACTTTCCGTCCGTTCGGTCTCAATTGTTATCCTTTCCTCTTCCAATTGCATCAGCTCTTCATCTGTCAGTTCTTGGTCATGGGATGCCAAAATCCCTTCAACATCATCTTCGTCAACTTCCACAAGCCAAACTCACTTTGTCCTTACTTTGTTCACCACGATCGAAACGCTTAATTATGTCTAGTTTTACAATAAGTGTAACACCCTTACGAGCTCCTTTAGGCTTTTCCAATACCTTAGAACTCATCTTGCTAATGGATGCACAAAATAAATCGAGATAAAGCACAGATGCTCACAGGCACGTGTTTAAGCAATGGCAGCTAGAATGCAGTTCCAGGGGAGGAGCTTGGCTGCTCGAGGCACGCTGCCTTTTTTTTGTAACAGTGAAAACACCTTCTGTTAGCAAAAACAGGCAATATAACGTAGGTCTTTCGTAACAGCGAGGTGTGGTAAAGCGAACATTCGAAAAACGGGGGACACCTGTAGTTGTACAGCTGTGTGCCAACACAGCAATTTTTATTGAACAATACCAGCCTAAAAGAATGTATTCTTCAATCAGGCTATGTCAGTAAACGCCAAGAATTTGAAGATACCATTTATGCACCTTATTAAAAAAATTAGCTTTTGGTAGATCTCAAAAAAATAATATTGAAAGGCCACCTTAATCCATTAATTTATAAGCTCCAAGAAAAATTTAATGTTAGTCAAACATTACTTTCCAGATGCCAAGCTGTAAACTTTGAAGTCTTTCATCAAGATGTTCATACACATCCGTAATAATATCAGATAGTGTATATAAATAAATATTAATCCAGTAGATTTAATTTCTGTTCCTTTCTTGTGCAATCTGATCCAGGCTGAAGCAAAGAAATTAATTCAACATGCAGAAGGGGGTTGCATTTAATCTTTCATATAATCCAAAATATAAAAGAATGGCTATAGCACAGAATGAGACCACTCAGATGTCAAGTCCACGGCAAGTTTATGTTACATCCTTGCAAATTCTTTCCATTTCGATAACAATGCAGTTCCATTTTGCATACCACAAAATTGAATGAGCCTTCACAACAAATACTAGCAGAGTATTCTATCTAGCTCTAAACCACTCACTGTGTAAAGCTAGCTTTCTCTCATGGACATATACCAAAAGTGGCAACCATTAATTCTATATTCTTGATCACTCTACCAATGGGATGTTTTGCTCCCTCTTTGGGCTGTAATCTTTATACAGTGCCTTGAAAATGTATTCAGCCCCCAGTGCTTTGTTCATATAACCAGGGATTTTGATCAATTTCACTGAGAATTTTAACCTATGAACCACATGCTCCCTCCCCCTACCCCCCATAGTAGAGCCCCAAAACAGGGAAAACTGTAAAGCACGAAAAACTAACATTTCAAAACATGGAAAAATCAGCAGTTCAAAAGTATTCATCTCCCTTGGCTCAGTACTTAGTTGAACCGCCTGACACAGCCATTTATAACCAATAGTATTTTTGGTTAAGTATTTGTTTAGCACAATGTGATGGAGCAAGATTTGCCCATTACTCCTTGCAAAATTGTTCAAGCTGTGTCAGTTTGGATGGGGAGCACAGTGGACAGCAATCTTGAGGTCTTGCCAGAGACGTTCAATGGGGGTCCGCACTCTGACTGGGCCACTCAAGGACATCAATTTTTTCATTTGAAGCTACTCCATGGTGGCTCTGGCAGTATGCTTTGGGTTGTCGTCCAGCTGAAGGACGAACTTCCTCCCCAGTTTAAGCCTCTGGCAGAGGCTAGCAGGAATTTATCCAGCATCTGTCTGTACTTAGCAGCATTCACCTTCCCATCAATCCTGACTAGATTTCTAGTCCCGGCTGCTGAAAAGCATCCCCAGAGCATAATTTTAGCTCCACCATACTTCACAGGGATGGTGTTAACTGGCTGATGCCCAATATTAGATTTATATCACAGGTACTGCTTAATGCTGAGGGCAAAAAGTTCCACTCTAGTCTCATCTGGCCACAAGACCTTCTTCCACATCTTTACCGTTATCTTCTAAGTGACACTTTGAAAAAGTGGAAAAAAATATGAAACCACAGCCACAATGCCTAGGTCAGGCCACCCTTCTAAACTTAGTTGGAAGAGAATAATGGTGCTTGTAAGAGAAGCTACTGTGGGCAAAGATATGCTTTTTTTAAAAAAAAAGTCAGAGCTTCTTCTTTGCCACTTTCATATCCTTTCTGTACAAGGCCTTAGAGATTGTGGAGCCATGAACGTCATCTCCAGATGCAGCCACTGACTTCTGCAGCTCACTCAGAGTAACCACTGGCATCACAGTAGCCTCTTACAAGCACCATTAGTCTCTTCCAACTAAATTTTGAAGGGTGACTTGACCTAGGCAGTGTGACTGTGCTTTCATATTTTTTTCCACTTTTTCCACAACGGGCTGCACTGAGCTCTGGGGCAGGTTCAGTGCCTTTGAGATGGACTTTTATACCCTTTCCCAGATTTGTGCTTCTCTGTTATAATTTCCCTGACTTGTCTTGATTGCTCTTTTGTCTTAATTTTAGTTTGGTCTGTTAAAAGTTTACCATACTGTTGGACCTTACAGAGCGAGTGATTATTTATTCTTATGAATTAATTAAAAACAGGTGATCCAATTTTCTACATCAAAAAATTGGATGAGTTGGTAAGGTAAAATACATTATTACACCTGAGGAAATTTAGCGAAGTAATTACAAAGGAGGTGAATACTTCTTCAGCCTCACAATTTTTGGTTTTTAATTTTTCATAAATTGTTGACAGGTTTTAGAATTTTTCATTTGATTTGACATGATACATAATGTTTTGTAGATTAGCTCAAAAATCCTGTCTCAATTTAGAAAATGAGACAGTAAAATGTGAATATAGTTGTGGGGGCTGAATACATCTTCAAGGCACTGAATCTTGAAAATGCAAATCGCAGACCTCATTTGCTGTTCCAAGAAGTCATATTAATGATTTAGATGAAAATGCTGGTGGTCTGATTAGTAAGCTTGCAGATACCATGAAAATTGGCGGAGTTGTGAATAAAAAGAAAGATTGACAAAGGATAAAGCAGTTGGAGGCTTGGGAGGAGAAATGGCATATGGAGTTTAATCCAGACAAGTACGAGGTCATCTGCAAAAAGTACACAATAAATGGCAGAGGGATCTTGGAATGCAAGTCCCTCGCTCCCTGAAAGCAGTAGCACAAGTGGATAGGGTGTCAAAGACATCTGCACTGGACTTCGAGGCATGTGGCCCCCAGTTTGAAACTGGCCAGCTCTTTGCACGCTTTCCAGCTGTGCTGGGTTGAGCATCAAGCTAGCAACTTGGCCATGTAAAAAACAGACAAAAGTGCTAAAGAAAAGGCAAAGTTGCCACCCAATGCGCCACAAGGCATGGAAAGGAACAACGCAGAAGAGGTTCACAAGGATAAGACTTTCACTGGAGTGCATTAAATTCAAGTAGAGATTGAAGAAACTTAGAAATATTTTCTCTGGAGGATTGAAGGCAGTGGTGTGACTTCATAGAAGCAAATAAAATTATGAGAGGCATAAACAGGGTAGAGAGTCAATCATTTTTCTAAAATGTCAAAACCAACTAGAGGGCATAGGTTTAAGATGACAGAGGGCAAGTTTAAAGGAGATTTTAAAGTTTGTTTAAGTGGCATCTAGACTCACATTAACAGGCTTTAAACAGAGGGATGTGGATCACTTGCAGGCAGATGGGACTGCGACAACACAGACTTGATAGGCCTACATTTCTATGTTTCTTCAGCTTCTTAAGTTTTCCCATATATTACAAGTCACTTTTCACTGGAGCCATTTTGGTAAGCATCTTCTGCATTCTCTCTACAGCTTTTGCATTTTTCCTGAAGTACAGCACCTAGAATTGGACTAATAGACCAAATGCAGGTATACACTATCTTGATCAACAACTTCGATTGTTCTCAAATATGCTAAAGCAAAGACAGGAGCAGATAATGTTAAAGAACATAGATGACTTTTGTGACTATGGTTCAAATCAGGAGCAACAGAGCACAGAGCTATGAAAATTCTGGTTTAGTTTAAGACAATGACATCAAGGAGACAGAATCACGAGCAGTCAGACCATTCCTGATAGGAGTAAAGATGGTGGTTTCAGTTTTCATAATAATTAACTGGAGATTTTTCCATTACTAGATAACCTTGCAGAACAAGGCAATAGAGGGGTCAAGCAAAATAATGAGAAGTTAGAAGTGGCTGACACTAGTCTCCAAAGTCTACAAGTAGTTTTGCAATGGTCCATTATGCACGGTGCCAAGGACAGAATTTTATGGGATTTCAGAATTAAGCATGGGACATTAAAAAAAAAACCATGAGAGATGCCCTGATTACAGTTGAACTGAAAATCCTAGAAATTCTTTGGAACTCAGGCACCATCTATGGAGACAGAAATACAGACGAAATCAGAAATACCAAGGAAAATCTGTCAACTTAGCAGTGAATTGTAGATGTTTCGAATCATTAATATGGAAGTGGAAGTCTTAATTAAAGCAGCTAACCAAGCAAGAGGGCATATAACAATTACAGCACGGAAACAGGCCATCTCAGCCCTTCTAGACCGTATCTTAGCAAATTCCCAAGCCAGGGTATATTTGGATAAACAGGCATACAGGACCACAAGACATATGAGCAGAATTAGGTCATTTGGCTCAGAGTCTGCTCTGCAATTTCAAATTGGCTGATCTATTGTCCTTCTCAACCCTATTCTCCTGCCTTCTTCCTGTAACCTTTGACACCCTGATTATTCAAAATCTATCAACCTCCATCTTGAATATACCCAATGACTTGGCCTATAAAGCCATCTGTGGCAATGAATTCCACAGATTCCAGCTAAAGAAATTCTTCTTAATCTTTGTACTAAATGGACTGCCTTCAATTCTGAGCCTGTGTCCTCCCCCACTTAAAGTGTGACTTCCCCCACTTTAAGAAACATCCTCTCCATATCCCATCTTCTAGGCCTTTCAATATTCGATAGGTTTCAATCAGATTTCCCCCTTCTAAACTCAAGTGAGTACAGATCCAGACTCAAACACGCCTCACATGTTAACCCTTTCATTCCCAGAATCATTCTCATGAACTTTCTCTGGACTCTCTCCAATGCCAGGACATCTTTTCTTAGATAAGGAGCATAAAACCACTGACAACAGGAACATAAAAAACCTACACCACAATACAGGCTCTTCGGCCCTTAAAGTTGTGCCGAACACGTCCCTACCTTAGAAATTACTAGGCTTACCTATAGCCCTCTATTTTTCTAAGCTTTATGTACCTATCCAAAAGTCTCTTAAAAGACCCTATTGTATTCACCTCCATCACTGTTGCTGGCAGCCCATTCCATGCACTCACCACCCTCTGAGTAAAGAACTTACCCCTGATGTCTCCTCTGTACCTACTCCCCAGCACCTTAAACCTGTGCCCTCTTGTGGCAGCCATTTCAGCCCTGGGAAAAAGCCTCTGATTATCCACACGATCAATGCCTCTCATCATCTTATACACCTCTATCAGGTCACCTCTCATCCTCTGTTGCTCCAAGGAGAAAAGGCTGAGTTCACTCAAACTGTTTTCATAAGGTATGCTCTCCAATCCAGGTAACATCCTTGTAAATCTCCTCTGCACCCTTTCTATGGCTTCCACATCCTTCCTGTAGTGAGGCAACCAGAACTGAGCACAGTACTCCAAATGGGGTCTGACCAGTGTCCTATATAGCTGCAACTTAACTGCGCTCTGACCAATGCCTTATAAAGTCTCAGTATTGCATCCTTACTTTTGTATTCTAGTCCTCTCAAAATGAATGTTAACATTGCATTTACCTTCCTCACCACTGACTCAACCTGCAAGTTAACCTTTGGGGAATCCTGCATGAAGACTCCCAAATCCCTTTGCACCTCAGAATTCTGAATTTTCTCTCCATTTAGAAAATAGTCCATACCGTTATTCCTTCTACCAAAGTGTATAACCATGCATTTTCCTACACTACATTCTACCTGCCACTTCTTTGCACATTCTCTAATCTGTCTCAGTCCTTCTGCAGACACCCTGCTTCCTCAACACTACACGCCACTCCACCTATTTTCCTTTCATTGTTAAACTTGGCTACAAAGCTATAAATTCCACCATTCAAATCACTGACATATAACATGAAAAGAAGTGATCCTATCACCGACACCTGCGGCACACCACAATTCACCAGTAGCCAACCAGAAAAGGCCTCTTTTATCCCACTCTTTGCCTGTCAGCAATCTTCTGGCCATGCTAGTATCTTTCCTGTAATACCATGGGCTCATTAAGTAGCCACGTGAGGCACCTTGTAAAAGCCTTCTGAAAATGCACGTATACAACACCCACTGACTCTCCTTTGTCTATCCTGCCTGTTATTTCCTCAACAAATTCCAACATATTTGCCAGGCAAGAGTATCCCTTTAGAAAATCATCCTGACTTTGGCTTATTTTATCGTGTACCTCCAAGTACAGTACCCCTAAACCTCATCCTTAATAACAGACTCCAACATCTTTCCAACCACTGAATTCAGGCTAACTGACCCATAACTTCCTTTCTTCTGTCTCCCTCCTTAAATAGTGGACATTTGCAGTTTTCCAGTCCTCTGGAAGCACTTCAGAATCCAGTGAGTCTTGAAAGATCATTATGAATGCCTCCACAATCTCTTTCCTACCTTTTGCAAAACCCTTGGGTATAGTCCACCTGGTCTATACTTACTGTCACGCAAGTGAGAAACTGTTAGAAAATTCAGCAGTCTAATGAACAAGGAGGCAATTAAAAGAGAGAGAGGACTCTAACTTGGTTTTGATAACACTTTTAATTGTGACCTTGAGAGAGAGAGTACAGCGCCAGCTGAGACACGAGCTGGTAAGTCACTATGGTAACAGCTCAGAGCGGTTGAGTTAACGGATGGCTGGAATTTAGAATGGATTATAAAAAGTTGAGGCTGTTGGTCTGATAACGGCAGAGGAGACATGACACAGGAGAATTGCGGAAGCTACCCAAGAAACCACTGGTGGAGTTTAAGACCACCACGAGGGTGGAGGCCACGGACCCGTGATTACCAGAGCGGGTAAGAGCTTGCCTGTGGGGGGTCTGCTGGTGGTGAACCCATGCCGTGGGTTAGTAGACCGTTCCCTAGAAGGGGCTCTGTCCATCTGTGTCTGTGTGGGGTTCACACAAAGTGACTCTAAAGACTTTGGAAGCAAGAACAACTAAAGCTGTCAACTTAAACATCAACTCAATTAACTCTCTCTCTCTCTCCATCAATTCAACTCGATGCAACACAAAGTGAACTGAACTGCTTAAACTTACCTGATACCGTAAGACTGATACCTACCTCCAGGACTATTATCTTTGTAGCCACACACACACTTACAGAGAGATATATATATAAAAATAGTTTATAACCTGTATCGTATTAACCGGTTTTAATGATATTAATTCGTAGTAGTAATAAATATAGTCTTAATTAATAGTAAACCAGACTCCAGGTGTGTTCCATTTCTGCTGGTCCTTTACAACTTGTCACGGGATTCGTGACATTACCTTCAGACATTTTAGCTTGTCAAGCACCTTTTGCTTCCACCAAGATGTAACACTGAGCGTCAAAGGAAGTCATTCCTGCCTGTGGCCATCAAACTTTACAACTCCTCCCTCGGAGTGTCAGACACCCTGAGCCAATAGGCTGGTCCTGGACTTATTTCCACTTGGCATGATTAACTTATTATTTAATTATTTATGGTTTTATATCGCTATATTTCTACACTATTCTTGGTTGGTGTGGCTGTAACGAAACCCAATTTCCCTCGGGATCAATAAAATACGTCTGTCTGTCTATAATACCAATGACACTCACTTTTGCCTCCTGATGCCCTCACATTTCTGGCATTCACTAGGGTCTTCTGCAGTGAAGACTGACGTAAAGTACTTATACAGTTCATCCACCACTTCTTTGTCCCCCATTACTACTCTCCAGCATCACAGTTTAATTTCTTTATCTTTTTCATCTTGATTCCACTTTTCACTTTCAAGCCTTCATTGCTTTTTTATGACTCTTCCTAATCTCTTTCCTCAAAACATGTATCCACAACAGTCTGCCATTTAGGTTTTTCAATTCCATAATGTGGAAGAACATTTTTTGTAACAAGTTTTAGTCACTAAATGACATAAAAAGAACATTTATTCAGTATTATCAAACAGCTGTACTCAAGTTATTTGCTATTATATGAATAGGAGAAGCAAAAGCAGAAGGCAGCCATTTGGCCTGTACCAATGGTTCACTGCCATTGCAATTATTGCTGTTTACATCTCCTTGTGCTTGTTTTGGGGATCGCTGCAGGAGCTCTACGGTGCAATCTGCAGCCTCGAAGCCACTCACCCCGATGATTTCATTGTTGCTGGTGACTTCAATCATGCCAATTTAACAACAGTCCTGCCAAAGTTCTATCAGCACATTAACTTCACAACCAGAGGAGAGAATATATTGGACCTGGTTTATATCAACATTCGTGGAACCTACAACACTGTCCTCATCTTGGATACTCAGACCACAGATCCATTTTGCTAACCCCTGCATACAGATGTCTGGTTAAACAAGTCAAACCAGTTCACAGGACCTGGCCAGGAGGTGTCATCTCAGTTCTGCAGAACTGCTTCGAGGCGGCTAGCTGCGATTATCACATCAATATTGATGACTATGCGAGATCAGAGACTGGCTACATAGGAAAGTGCGTTGAGGACATTAAGATAATTAAACACTACACTGCCAGGGCAAACCAGAACAATGGCTGACTGCAGAAGCTTGTGCAATGTTTAGGGATCAGGATCCTGCCTTTAGATCAGGGGGACAGGACAACTCAAAGCACTGCAAGAGCCGAGCTCTCCCATGTCATTAAGGTAGCAAAGCCTAAGTATGCACAGAAAATCCACAGACACCTTTGTGACAGCAGGGACATTCAGCAAGATGTATACACCATAGATGATTACGTCCACCCTGTGCATCAATGACAGCAAATGCTTCCCTTCCTGATGGGCTGAATGCTTTCTATGAGTTTGCAGCAGCATTTCAAGCTCCATTGTGTTGAGCACTGGTAAAAACTCCCCCCCCCCCCCCCCTCACAGGGTTTTGAGCGCAGTCTGCTGCTGACTCATGACTGCACTGCCAAATTCAGCTTAAACGACACCAGGTTTGCTGATGATACTGCCGTGGTTAGGCTCATTAGCTAAAATGATGAGTTGGCATACCAAGTGGTACAGAGGCTTGACAAACGGTGCAAGAACAACAACCTGAGTCAAAAGAAATGATTGTGGGCTTCAGGAAGACACAGATCGACCACTATCCATTGCACATCACTGGCTCTGCAATGGAATTCCTTGATGTGCACATAATGGATGATCTAACCTGGATTCCACAACACCTCCTCACTAGTCACAGCATGATCTACACTTTGAGAAGATTTAGGCACGCAAGGCTCCCTAAACCCATTCTAACAACTTTCAACGGGAATACCATCGAGTGTGTCCTGTCTGGCTGCATCATTGTGTAGTACAGAAGCTGCAAGACTCTGGTTGTACAGAATATAGCAAAGAACAACCTGATGTTTGGACAATCTAAACGTCAGGCCAGGTTTCAGGTCTGGAGGCAAGGGTCGAGTTGGTTCTGCTCACTGCTTTGCGACATTTGCTCTGCTCTCCAATGCACTGAGGCTGAGGGTGTACTCCAGCTGCTCTAAGCTTCGTGTCTGCGAGCTTCATGATGTTGTGCTCCAGTGTGTGATGAACTCAGGTTGAGGCAGTGAGCCTGCTCTGGGCTTTGTGTCTATGGACTCACTTTCACTCTGAATGCTGTTGCTTGCTTTTATTGTTTGTAATGATTTTTCGACACTAACTGCACATCCCTTGATTCCTTTTACAAAAATCTACTCATCTGTCTTGAATGCATCAGTGATGGGCTTCCACAGCTACTTGGACTGAGAATTCCAAATTCCTGCTACTTTTTGGATGAAGCGATTTCTTCCAGTTCTGTTCCGAATAGCCAATCCCTCGAATCTTTGAGCCTAGGTCCTAGGCACTACAGCTAAGGGGAACATCAGCTTTTCATTTACACCATCAACTCCATAAAAATTGTGTATGTTCCATTGAGTTGACCTTCTATTCTTTGAGACTCTAGACCTGGTCTACTTCTCATCTTAGGACAATCATCCCCAAAAACAGGAATCAATCTGGTGAACTTTTCTCAAGACATTCCCTTCATCATAAGGACATCATTCCTTAGACGATGACGAGACTTATTCAAAATAGTTCAAATGTAGCCTTATATAATTACAATAAGATATCTTGATATGCATGCTATGTGTGGAACACAATACAAATTATTGGAATAGTGAAATATGTTGAATAAACCACATCAATTAAGTTAACTTGTATGTGCACTGCAAATTATCCACTTCATAAACCTCATTGTTGTTAAAGCTAATGCTCTGTTAAGTTGAACTCTAGTTTCATAATCAAAATTGTTTAATGTGGGGACATTGAAACGCTTCACAATTATAGTAATGCTATAAATGGAATATAGAGGCAGAAAAATGCCACTGTGATGTCAGCGGTTTCCCTCTCCACACGTTGCCTGATCTTCCCAGTATTATCAGCATTTTTTTTGTTTCAGGCCTCTAATATTGCAGTTTTTGTTTTTTGATTATACAAGTTTGTATACATTTTTGTAAACTTTATTTTGGTAGAGTAATTTGTCAATATGGTTATTTTCAGTGCCCCAGTATTGGTTGCTCTGCAGGACAGTGCTTTCCTGTTTTGACAGACATTCTGGATGACTAAATATTAAACTTTGATTTTAGTGGTCAAAAGACTTAACTTTATATAATGCTCTTTCCATTAACACCAGATATTTTTAACAATTTACTGTTACAATTTAACAGTTAAATACTATGTTAGTAATATTTATGATGACTAATTCTCATGCTTAGATGAATGTGATCAGTTCAACGAGGGAAGCTAATCCATGGGCCATGTCAAAATGTTAGATCAATCTAGTATTGGTCTGGAATGATTTCACCAGTAATGAGAAACTTGATCACTAATAAATAAATTAGAACTGCACTAATCAACACACACAATGTTGGAGGAACTCAGCAGGTTAGGCATCTATGGAAATGAATAAACACTGAGGTTTTGGACTGACACCCTTCATCAGGGGGGTGATGCCAGAATAAAGTAAGGGGGGGGGAAAGGGAAATGAGTACAAAGATAGATGGTGACAAGTGGCTAGGAGTAGAGGGATGCAGTAGGAACCTGGGAGAGGAGGAGGGAACAGGTGGAAAAGGTAAAGGAGAGGAGGGTGGACCATCAGAAACGGGGAAGGAGTTGACAGACAAATGAGGAAAAGAGGCAAGAAGGGAGCCAGAATGGGGAATTGAAGGAAGATAAATGGGGAAAATTACCAGAAGTTGGAGAAATCTGGTTGGAAGATACCTAGACAGAATATGAGGTGCTGCTCCTCCAACCTGACAGTGACCTCATCTTGGCAGAAGAGGCAGCCATGAACCAACAAGCCAGAATGAGGATGGGGATTGGAATTGAAATGTTTAACCACAATGGTTGTGTCTTTAACCCTAAATGTAAGCAAAATGCTGTTAAAACTCAGATCAGATTAACTTCCTGTTTCAGGTCAAGGATGCTAAAATTAACTAAGTTGCAGGGAGGGCGAGGCCAGTGTTGTCGTCTGGCCTGAAATATTAACTTTGGTTCAATTTCTACAAATGCTGCACTGATCAGTTGAATGTCTGCAACATTTTCAGTTTTTATTTTAGATTTCCAGCACAGCACATAGAATAGTACACCACAATACAGGCCCCTCATCCCACAATGTGTGCTAACCTACTCCAATATCAATCCCACAACACTCATTGTACCACAAATGGGAAATAAACTGAAGAGGAACTAAACTGACTGTATAAGAATCTCATACTGCTTCTAGTGGTCAGCCATAGATACCTAGAACCTAGCTGACACAGTAGCTCAGCAGTTAGCATAGTTGCTTTACAGCACAGCATCACTGACTGGGGCTTGGCTCCCGCTGCTGTATGTTAGGAGTTTGCATGTTCTTCCCATGAGAGCATAGGGTTCTTCTGGGTACTCCACATTTTAAGACTTGGGTTAAGATTAGTGAATTGTGGGCTTGCCAAGTTGGTGTTCGAAGCATGGCAACTCTTGCAGGTTGCCCCTAATAAAATCCTCAGACTGTGATTGTCGTTGATGCAGAATGACACACTTCACTGTATCTTTCGATGTACACATGACAAATAAAGCTATTTTCTTTTAAACCGGCTTAAGTGGATTGGAAAAAGCTTGTGAATTTTCTGAGAACTCATCTAGTGCAAGGCCAGCTCACCACAGCAGTATAAATATACATGCATGTTATAAACACCAGAAATTTTGCAATGCTGGAAATCCAAAGCAGTACACACACGCACGTACACAAAATGCTAGAGGAACTCAGCGGGTCAGGAAGCATCTATGGAAATGAATAAACAAAGTTTTGAGCTGAGACCCTTCTTCAGGATTGGAAAGGAAGGGGAAAAGATGCCAGAATAAAAATGTGGAGGGATTGGGAGGAGGACAGAAGGTGATAGGTGAAGACAGATGGGTCAGAACAGTCAAGGGCTGGAGAAGAAGGAATCTGAGAGGAGAGAGGGAAGGAGGAAGGGAGCCAGCAAGAGGTGAAATGCTGGTGAGAAGAGGGCAGAGTGGGGAATGTGGAGAATGGAAGAGGGAAGGGTGAGGGACTTTTTTTAAACTGGAAGGAGAAATCAATATTCATGCCATCAGCATGGAAGTTACCTAAATGGAAAAAGGTGCTGCTCCTCCACCGAGAGTGGCCTTATCCTCCACAGAGGAGGCCATGGCTGATGTGTCAGAATGGGAATTGGAATTAAA
Source organism: Hemitrygon akajei (assembly GCF_048418815.1). Classification (NCBI taxonomy): domain Eukaryota; kingdom Metazoa; phylum Chordata; class Chondrichthyes; order Myliobatiformes; family Dasyatidae; genus Hemitrygon; species Hemitrygon akajei. Next base: position 162,053,794 of record NC_133133.1, read on the forward strand.
ATGCTTGACCACCAGAAAGTTCCACTTTTGACAGGTGGACAGGAGGTGCTCGACAAAGAGGTCCCCCAATTTATGACAGGTCTCACCTATGTAGAGGAGGCCCCTTTGAGAGCACCAGACACAATAAACAACCCCAGCAGATTTGCAGGTGATGCATTGCCTCACCTAGGACTGTTTGAGGCCCTGAATGGAGGTGAAAGAGGAGGTGAACGGTATGCTGTTTTATCATAATAAAAAACCAAGTACAAAAATCAGGTTTTCTGCTGCAAGATGAAATTGACAAGGATGGGAACAACAAACAAGTTGAGCCGTAAACCTGGTAATTTTATATTTTATATACAGTACTACCAAACGCAAAGATAACTGCACCCATAGGTTAATTGTGCTTCACAATTTTCTTTAATAATCTAATAGCAATCCACGTTGGCAACATTTGAGTATCATAACATGTGCAGACTACCTAAAGAATCTTTTGCATGGATTAGTCAAATGGTGTCCAAGTACCAGGCTGTTACTTTGGTACAGACTTGTAGATTCCACAGGGTGATGTAACTACATTCAAATACACTTTCAACAGCATTCATTAAATTGAGAAAACATGAACCCGCAGCAAACTTCCTGCTTCTACTCCCACTCCAACTCCCCTCCCCCTCAATCTTACCAACACTGGAGCCATCAATTGCTCCCACTAGCAGTTCCTGAAGGACCAGAAATTGTTCCATTTGGCTCATTGCTCAAAACTACGTGATAGAATTATTCAAATCCCCAAATTCTCATTCTCCATCAACAGTGACATTTTAACTACAAGGCTCAAATTGCTGCACATTTCCAAATACAAATTGTGCCAACAAATTCTAAAACATGGCGTAATTAAAATTTTGAAAATATCAAAAGTTTGAATATAAAAAGTTACAGTATTTATCACAAATCTTGATTACTTACAATTTTTCAGTACACTGCTCCTTTATGTAATAGAATTATGCTTTCAATAGCTTCCACCTACAAAAGAAAAAAATTAGCAAAATTGTAGAATAAATGAACCTTAAAGTTTAGTTATAAAACTAAATCAGTGCTAAATTAAGGTCATATTTTCCACACCTGCCAATATATACACTTTTCCATAAGGCAGGCGAAATAAAAAGTAATCTTTTCCAATATGTACTAATACAAATAAATACAATGCATGTTTGAACAAAAAGCAAAAAATTAAACCAAATTCTTCAGTCTCACAAGCTTCATTAAGTACCAATACAAAGGACATTGATTAGAACTTGACACTTGTGCAATAAACTGCACATTTGGTATATTTTTCCAACATACACTGCATTATTTCAGAAACAAAGATAATATTTCACAAAATTTTGATGCAACATGCCATTATTAACTCTCAGATTGAATCTTAGAACTGTATCAAATTAGTACATGTTCATTCCAGATTCACATTTATCACGCATACATCAAAACAATGAAGTGTTATTTGCGGTAACAACCAACACATCCAAAAGTGGTCCTTCTACAGTCAATACTCTGCATAAAAGCTCTTCAATTGGAAAGGAAACTTGCATCACAAAATATTGGCTTCCCACTTCCCTCTACAATGCTACCTGACTCACTGAGCTCCTCCAGCTTCTTGTTTGTTGATCCAGATTCCAGCATCTGCAGCCTCATGTCTTCATCACTACAACTTTAATCCTTGTTTGCAACAAAATCTGGTGAACTTACATTCAATAGCTCCAAAATGCCTGTGCTTTTGGTTATTCACAAAACAACCTGGTTTATGTAATGCAGATGTGCAATATAAAAGGAAGCCTCCTTTGGGATGGGACACAACTCGGGCAGATCTTTTAAGTTGTATATTTACAAGATTCCTTGGGATAATAGCCACTTCAACCTGCCCCAACAAATCAAACCCACACATCACCAATTTATCAATCTGCTAACTCTATCCTGGTCATCACTTCATCTGTCCACACTCATGGTCCTGCTCGTCAACTCTATTTCTCCTGCCAATCTACTCTAAAGCCCTGCCTCAAAACTAATTTTGACTGAACTCTTCAAGAGTGTTGAGTATGAATGAAATACCTTACATTGAGCAAGGTCAATTGATTAGCAATTGAGATAATGCAAATTCTCAGTAACAGCCCATATCCAAAATGTGGAATGGCATATCACATGGTGACTGAATAACATCTCTGCAAACACTGGTGTTTTTTTTCCTTGTTCTTTCAGTCTTTTTAGAGTAAATAATCTCAAATTAGCATGAAAAGTTGCATGATCTTATTCTCAACTTCAATGCTCTTGCAGCTGTAAACTCTCATACTATAGGATGTTACATTTATTCAGGTAAAAGGATTGGAAGCAAAAAAAAAGTGAATGACATTTTAAGACACAAGGGGACACCAACTTGATAAATTTTGTAAAATGTATCTTTAAAATACAGATTTACTTACAACTATTTATACCTTTGAAATTTCAGTTACTGGGGGACTTCCGGTAAGATGGCGATTGCTTAGCTGCTCCGAACTTTTGTTCCGTTACGGTCGCTATCTTTGCACTAAATGTCTCCATTTCTTAAACCTTAATTAGGAACTTTTTCGGTATCTCTTACTTGCCTGTGAACACATCTAACTTACAATGTCTAGCAAGAGTTCTAAATCCGGGAGAAAGGAAGCTACGGCTCTCTCAGACGAAACCCGGGCTGCCCTCGGACAGCTCCGAGACGAAATTTTAAAGGAATTCAAAACCGCTTTCAAACAGTTGGAAGACAAACTGGATCGGATCAACGATAAAGTGGACAAACATGCTGAACACTTATCTCGCATCGATTCGACTTCTGAAGATTTAGAAAGCCGTGTTCGATACTTGGAGACTCTCTGTTCCAGCTGAGAGGGAAAATTTAACAAACTCCTTTCCAAAATGGTGGATCTCGAAAATCGCAGCAGACGCTGCAATCTTAGAATTCTTGGATTACCAGAGGCCACCGAACAGGGATCAACAGTGAAGTTTATCACCAAGTTTCTCTGTGAGATATTCGGGAAAGATTTGCTTCTAAACCCGCCCGAGCTCGAACGGGCACACAGAGTTTACATTCCCCCCGGAATTCTGGGCTCCCGCCCGCGACCAGTAATTTTGTGCTTCCATCAATACCAGGTAAAACACAGTTTGATTGTGGAGGCACGTCGCAGAGGATCTTTTTCTTTCCAGGATACAACCATTCGCTTTGTGGAAGATTTTGCACCCCAGACCTTAAAGATGCGCGCTGAGTTTAAAGGCGCAATGAAAGTGCTTTTTGATCGTGGTTTTAAACCCTCTCTTCGTACTCCTGCTGATCTACGAATCAAGCTTAATACTGGAAAATACAAGTGGTTTAGATCAGCGAAGGAAGCTGAAGCATTTGTGGCAAGTCTTCCGGCTATCCAGTCATCTTCGGAACCCGATCGGACCTCCTAAAACGGTGGATAAGTACTTCTCGTAGTAAAATTACTTTTTCTGGTCTCAGACTTTACGTGAATCATTCAGACATTATTCATTGAAACTCTAAGGGCTGTTGACAATCTCTCCCTGGATTTGGTGTGTGTGTAATCTATTTTATTCTTGTATAACTTTATCTACAGAGTTCTACAACTGACTCTAACTTGTTTTGGAGGTTTGAAGTCGTTAGTGAAGGCCTCCCTGTTTGTTGGTTCACAGTTTAATTGCTGATGTATTTTTCCTTTTTTAAATATCCATTTATTTATTTATTTTATTTTCTTCACCCTTTTTTCTAATCTCTGAATTTTTTTTCTCTCCTCTCTGTAAATGGTTGATAAATACTCGTCTTGAATTTATAATTTTCCCTTTCTTCTCCTTTTTTTCCTTTCTCTTACTTTATTCTTCTATAATTTTTCGCGGGTAGGTTAGTTTTGGTTTTCTCCCGATTTTCTTTGTATTAAGTTTTATATTTTTGCAGAAGGTGTTCTAATCTGTAGTTATGCTTCCTAGTGCGTAAACTAGTTACTATTTGCTATAGTATTTATACGGAACTGCTGTTAATGACACAGATCTGGAAGTTGTATTTGGGTTAATTTTTTTGGTAGAGCTAGCTACTTGTTTTGGTAACCGTCTAGTTTTGGGTTGTGTGGGTGGGGTGGGTTTTCCAGTTCCAACATCACTCATTGTATTTATTGTTTCTCTTTATTGCTCAGGACATGTATATGTTTTGATTTTACGAATCTATGTTTACATCTCTGCTCCCAGACTGCTACTGTACTGCTTGACTTTTTATATGCCTGCTGCCTTTTATGCATTAGTAATTGATAATGGCTAGTGCTCTTAAATTCGTGAGCTGGAATGTAAAGGGATTGAATCACCCTGTTAAAAGGAGGAAGGTATTCTCACATATCAAACAACTCAAAGCTGACATTGCTTTCCTTCAAGAAACTCATATTCGTTGTGTTGATAACTCCCGGCTTCTGTCAAAGTGGGCGGGTCAGCATTTTCATTCATCCTTTGCCGCTAAAGCTAGGGGAGTCTCCATTCTTATTAACTCAATTATTCCTTTTGAACTCCATAATAAAACTTCTGATACAAATGGCCGTTTTATTATTGTTTCTGGTAAACTATACAACACTAAAGTTGCACTAGCAAACCTGTATGCCCCCAACTTTGATGATGTTAACTTTTTTGAACGTTTTTTTTCCTCACTACCAGACTTAAACTCATACTCTCTTATACTGGGTGGTGACTTCAACTGTTGGTTGGATCCTAATCTGGATCGATCGTCCTCTGTTACCAGATCACCTACTAAATCTGCCTTAGCTATCCAATCGTTTCTCTCTAATTTTGGTATCTCTGATATATGGCGTTTCCTTCATCCTACAGAGAGAGATTATTCTTTTTTCTCACATGTTCACCATACCTTCACTAGAATTGACTATTTCTTACTCGATAACCAACTTATTCCATTTGCCCACTCTTGTGACTATCAGAGTATACTGATTTCTGACCATGCCCCAATTACTCTCTCTCTCTGAACTTTCCTGGTCTCCCTCAGAGGAATAAACACTGGCGGTTCGATTCAACTTTATTATCAGATGATGATTTTTAAAAATTCATTAAGGATCAGATAACCTTTTATTTTAACACTAATACATCACCTGAAGAGCCATCCCAGATTGTCTGGGATGCCATGAAAGCATATCTGAGGGGTCAAATAATCTCTGAACCAGCAAATCTCAACAGAAGATCCCATGCAGATCGACTAGACCTCATTAACCAGATTAAAGAATTGGATCAAATATATGCCCAAACTAAGAACCCTGAATTATACAAGAAGCGCATTGAACTCCAAACTAAATTTAACCTTCTGTCCACTCAATCTGTCGAACGCCAACTTCTCGAAAGCAAGAGTCGCTTTTACATTCATGGGGATAAGTCTGGTAAATTCCTAGCCAATCAGCTGAGGCGTTCCAAAGCCAAACAACATATTACAAAGATCCGGAAGGAGAACGGAGACTTTATATCGGATCATTTAGTAATTAATGACGCATTTAAAAATTTCTATTCTCTGCTTTATTCCTCTGATTCTCTGAATGACAATATCTCTGTTGATCAATTTTTACAGAATCTGAATATCCCCTCACTTTCATCTGATTTCAAAGCCAAACTCAATGCGCCTATATCATCAGAAGAAATATCTTTTGCAATTTCTACACTGTCCTCAGGGAAATCTCCTGGACCTGATGGGTTCCTTGTAGAATTTTATAAATCATTCTCTTCACTTCTTTCTCCTCAGTTACTTTAAGTATTATCTGACTCGTTTAATTACGGCAAATTGCCACCCTCTTTCAATGAGGCATCTATTATTCTTCTTTTAAAAAAGGGCAAAGACCCAACAGAGTGTTCCTCGTATAGGCCAATCTCTCTGCTCAATGTTGATGTAAAGATCTTAGCTAAAGTTTTGGCTCATAGATTAGAAACCGTTATTCCCTCCATTATCTCTGATGACCAAACAGGCTTTATTAAAAACTGTCTCCCTTTTTTCAAGCATCCGGCATTTATTCAATATCTTATACTCACCTCCAACTGGGATTCCTGAATGTGTTATTTCCCTCGATGCCGAGAAAGCATTTGACCGTAAAGAGTGGAACTACCTTTTTGCAGTCTTAGAAAAATTTGACCTCGGCCAAAGTTTCATCTCCTGGATCCAATTGCTGTACCTGTGTCCTACTGCTTCTGTTTTAACTAATTTTCAGAAATCCCAAGTATTTAATCTCAAACGTGGCACCCGTCAGGGATGCCCCTGAAGTCCCTTTCTCTTTGACTTGGCTATAGAACCTCTGGCGATAGCATTTCGAAACTGTCCTGAATTGACCGGGATTTGGAGAGGGGGTGTTGAGCATAAAGTTTCTCTTTATGCTGATGACTTATTACTCTTTCTCTCAAATCCGTCTACGTCCTTACCTCTAATGTTTTCACTTCTTGACCAGTTTAGCCAGATCTCTGGCTATAAACTTAATTTACATAAGAGTGAACTTTTCCCAATTAATAAAGAAGCACAAGAACTAACATTTCGTGATCTCCCTTTTAAAGTAGTCCATAATCAATTTACTTATCTTGGAATTACAGTCACAAGGAAGTTTAAAGATCTCTTTCGTGAAAACTTTGCCAATCTTTCATATGCTATAAAACAGAATCTGGTACAATGGTCACCTCTATTTATGTCTTTGGTAGGTCGTATTAATGTTGTTAAAATGTATGTTCTCCCCAAATTTTTATACTTATTTCAATCTATCCCAATTTTTATTCCTAAATCTTTTTTTGATTCCTTAGACTCTATTATTTTGTCATATTTGTGGCAGAATAAGCATTCTAGAATTAATAAAATACATCTCCAAAAATCTAAAAAAGAGGGTGGCATGGCTTTACCTAACTTTCGCTTATATTATTGGGCAGCTAATATACGTTGCGCTACCTTTTCGTCTTTCTTCCACGGCCAACCCAAATGCCCTAACTGGGTGGCAATGGAGTTGAGCTCCACTAAAGAATTATCTATCTCTGCACTTCTTGGCTCTGCACTCCCTAGTAGTCTGCCCAGATCAATAGCTAATCCTCTGGTTAGACACACTTTGCGTATATGGGCTCAGTTCAGGAAATGCTATGGCTTCCAGGGGTTTTCCGTTTCTAGCCCTGTCGCACATAATCACCTTTTTTTACCTACTACGTACAATTCAGCATTCCATGTTTGGTATAGGAAGGGCATTAGACATTTTGAAGATCTTTTCATTGATAATCGCTTCGCCTCTTTTCAGCAGCTCTCTGTTAAATTCAATCTGCCTAACGCTCATTTTTTCAGATATCTCCAAATCCGACACTTTATTGCTCCTTTAATTGCTAACTTTCCTGAAATGCCTGCGAAAAATGCTATGGACCTATTTCTTTCCATCAATCCACTAGGTAAAGGTTTAATATCAATTATCCGAGATAAACTAGCAGCCTTACGACGGGCCCCTGTGGATAAAATTAAAATGGCCTGGGAGCAGGATTTAAATATCTCCTTATCCGAGGAGAGCTGGGACTCAGTTCTCAAATCGGTTAACTCAACCTCTCTTTGTGCTCGCCATTGCCTTTTACAGTTTAAGATTGTTCATAGAGCCCATATGTCTAAATCTAAACTATCTCGATTCTACCCTAGCATTAGTCCGCTCTGTGATAAATGCAGGAGGGGCGTGGCCTCTCTCATCCATATGTACTGGTTCTGTCCTAGTTTGGAGAAATTCTGGAAAGATGTCTTCACTACGTTATCGTGTATTCTGAATCAGCACCTAGAACCAAACCCCTTAATTGCTCTGTTCGGTTTTTGGGGCGAGACAGACTTATGTCTGGGTCCGACCAAATGCCGAATATTATCCTTTGCCTCTCTCCTGGCTAGACGCTTGATCCTCCTTAGATGGAGAGATGTTGCCCCGCCCACTCATGCGCAATGGCTTAACGACATTATGGCCTGCTTGGACCTCGAAAAAATTCATTATTCAGTTCTGAATTCGGAGCTAAAGTTCCATAAGGTCTGGGGACCTTTTATCGAGTACTTTCATAACCTTCCTCTTGACTAGGGTTTTTTTTTTTCTTTTTCTTTTCAGTCCCTTGCTTTCAGCTCCCTTTTTTTTGGTAGTAGGCATTATTATCCTCTGTTGCTAAGTGTATTCACAGTCTGGGAGTTTGACTGTTCTGACTTATACTCTCTATATTGTGTTGTGGTTGATCTGGAGTTGCTGTTGTTTTTTCTTGTGTTGTGGGGCTTGGGGAGGATACTAAGCTTACTTGTCTTTAATTTAGGTGCTTTTTTGTTAATTCTCTTCCTTTGTAGCATATTGTTATTATATGCTTAATTTTGCACTGTATTAATGTTCCTCATTGGGATTTGGGGTTTTTAATTTGTAAAATGTTTCGAAAAACTAATAAAAAACTAATTAAAAAAAAGAAAGAAATTTCAGTTACTGGGAACCAGGTTCAGGGCAGTTGTTACCCCTTGTCAACCATTAGGCTTTTGAAGCAACTGTTCCCCCACCCCATCTCATGCTTTCGATATTTATTGCTTATTATTATGTTTTTTTCATTTTGTATTTGCAGTTTGTTGTCTTTTGCACATTAATTGTACATCCTATTGGGTGCTGCCTTTCATTGACTCTATTGTGTTTCTTGCATTTACTGTGAATGCCCATGAGAAAATGAATCTCAGGTTGTACGTGGTGACTCAAGTACTTTTGACAATAGATAGATAGATAGATAGATACTTTATTCATCCCCATGGGGAAATTCAACTTTTTTTTTCCAATGTCCCTTACACTTGTTGTAGCAAAACTAATTACATACAATACTTAACTCAGTAAAAAATATGATATACATCTAAATCACTATCTCAAAAAGCATTATTAATAGCTTTTAATAAGTTCTTAAGTCCTGGTGGTAGAATTGTAAAGCCTAATGGCATTGGGGAGTATTGACCTCTTCATCCTGTCTGAGGAGCATTGCATCGATAGTAACCTGTCGCTGAAACTGCTTCTCTGTCTCTGGATGGTGCTATGTAGAGGATGTTCAGAATTATCCATAATTGACCGTAGCCTACTCAGCGCCCTTCGCTCAGCTACCGATGTTAAACTCTCCAGTACTTTGCCCACGACAGAGCCCGCCTTCCTTACCAGCTTATTAAGACGTGAGGCGTCCCTCTTCTTAATGCTTCCTCCCCAACACGCCACCACAAAGAAGAGGGCGCTCTCCACAACTGACCTATAGAACATCTTCAGCATCTCACTACAGACATTGAATGACGCCAACCTTCTAAGGAAGTACAGTCGACTCTGTGCCTTCCTGCACAAGGCATCTGTGTTGGCAGTCCAGTCTAGCTTCTCGTCTAACTGTACTCCCAGATACTTGTAGGTCTTAACCTGCTCCACACATTCTCCATTAATGATCACTGGCTCCATATGAGGCCTAGATCTCCTAAAGTCCACCACCATCTCCTTGGTCTTGGTGATATTGAGACGCAGGTAGTTTGAGTTGCACCATATCACAAAGTCCTGTATCAGTTTCCTATACTCCTCCTCCTGTCCATTCCTGACACACCCCACTATGGCCGTGTCATCAGCGAACTTCTGCACATGACAGGACTCCGAGTTATATTGGAAGTCTGATGTGTACAGGGTGAACAGGACCGGAGAGAGTACGGTTCCCTGCGGTGCTCCTGTGCTGCTGACCACCGTGTCAGACCTACAGTCTCCCAACCGCACATACTGAGGTCTATCTGTCAAGTAGTCCACTATCCAATCCACCATGTGAGAGTCTACTCCCATCTCCGTAAGTTTGTGCCTTAAGATCTTGGGCTGGATGGTGTTAAAGGCACTAGAGAAGTCAAGGAATGTAATCCTCACAGCACAACTGACCCCATCTAGGTGAGAGAGTGATTTGTGCAGCAAATACGTGATAGCATCCTCCACTCCCACCTTCTCCTTATACGCAAACTGAAGAGGATCCTGGGCGTGCCTGGTTTGTGGCCTCAGATTCTGTATTATCAGCCGCTCCATGGTCTTCATCACGTGCGACGTCAAGGCAACAGGTCTGAAGTCATTCAACTCCTTTGGTTGTGGTTTCTTCGGTACCCGGGACAATACAGGATGTTTTCCACTGTCTGGGTACTCTTCTCTGCTCCAGGCTCATGTTGAAGATGCGCTGCAGTGGTTCTCCCAGCTCAGTCGCACAGGCCCTCAGTAATCGTGGGGAAACTCCATCCGGTCCAGCCGCCTTGCTGGTACAGATCTTCCTCAGTTGACCTTCCACCTGTGCAGCCGTAATCCTGGGCGTGGGCAAGGTCTCCTGTGAGTGGTTATTTTCCTGTGAGGGAAGTAAGCCTGGTGTGGATTTCTGCGGTGAGGATGAGATTGAGCTGTCGAACCTGTTGAAGAAGTTGTTCAGCTGGTTCGCTTTCTCCACATCTCCACTTATGTTCGCCCCCCGCTTTGCACCGCATCCGGTGATGATCTTCATCCCATCCCACACCTCCTTCATGCTTTTTTTCTGCAGCTTTTGTTCTAGCTTCCTCCTATACTGCTCCTTTGCCCCCCTTATCTGTACTCTGAGTTCCTTCTGAACTCTTTTAAGCTCCAACCGATCACCATCTTTAAAGGCCCTCTTCTTCTGGTTTAGGAGGCCTTTGATGTGACTAGTGATCCAGGGCTTATTATTGGGATAGCAGCGAACAGTTCTAACAGGGACAACTGCATCCACACAAAAGTTAATATAGTCCGTTGTGCATTCAGTGACCTCCTCAACGCCCCCACAGAGCCCCCCTTGCAGTACATCCCAGTTAGTATTTACTTTGATAAATTTGATACAATAAATTTACTTTGACCATTGAAACAATGATATAGATGTTTAAAAAAAGACACTTCAAACAATTTGACTAAGTAAATCATAACTGAGAAAGAGGACGGCAATTTAAAAGTTGTGGAGCACCACAGCACAGAAACAGCCCATTCTGCCTAGTCCCATTAACCCACACATGGAATATAGCTCTCCATACCCCTCTCAGTTGTGAACTTATCCAAATTTCTCTTAAATTTCAAAATACACCATTTGCACTGGCAGCTCGTTCCAGTCTCACCACACTCTTGAGTGAAAGAGTTCCCACTCATGTTCCCCTTAAATATGTCACCTTTCACCCTTAAACTTTATTCTTCCCTTTAAAATATTCATATCAAGTCACCTTTGGACCCTAACCTCAAATATTAGACATGAGATTTTCTTCAAATATGCCCTTTGTTAATTGTAAAGATAGATCAAGCCTAAATTAGCTGGACTGTCATAAAGGCTTACAAGGTCAGAATACTGTGTTTTGATACACATTTCTGCAACTACCACTTGCAGGACCTAATAACCTATTTGTGCAACATGTTTGATAGTCTCAGTAAAATTAACTTCTGTGGACTATTTCACTACATGTATAAAAATATTTGACAAAATAACTTAATTTAGGAATATCTAGGTGCTATATGGCAATATGACCACATTCACAAAAGTGACTTCTTTAGTCCTGAAGGTTAATATAATACAAGAACTGTGCATAGCTTTATATAAAAAAAGGGGAATATTTTCTGCTGAGGCAAATAAATTTCAGTTCAATTGAGTACAAGATGTATTTATATTGGACTTCCTGCGAGGATCAAGATTGGCAACTTGCTGAAAGATCCTATTGGTAGTGGCGGTGAGTTTGCATTGAGAAACTATTTCATGCGTTTTGAAAAGTTCTGGCTCTCAACAAAGAATTCACCCAATTGTTTGATTAGCATTTGAAATACATGCATATTTTATCTCTCATAAACTTATCCTGCTCCTTCTCACTGAAAGAAAAAATTTATCAAAGTAGTCATATATTACATGAGGATTATAGAATTTCAATTTTTGCTTTTGGCCTGATTACTTCTTCCTTCCACGAATTCAGAGCCCAACCAACCATCTTACTAAAGCTGAAATAAACCAGATTCTAGATGCCCAAAATACAAAAATGCTACAGTCGCTCTTAACATAATGTTATGCAGTGTATGTATTGCTGGGTGTGATATGCGGGTGACGGTATCAAGGACACACCCTTACCGCTGCAATGCTCTAAATTTGCACAACAGACTATTTTCCCTTCTGACATCACTCATGACAATACTTCATCCTGCCTGCCTCGTAACAACTTAGTCCATCTATTAAACCCTTTGTGACATTCCTTTCCTAGTCAGACAAAAGATACTAAATTACCTTTGCATTCATTCCATAAACTCCACTGAAACCTTGGTGTGTACATCATATCCCGAAAAGCAGAATAGGTCAATAAAGTGGTTAAAAAGATGCATGAGATTCTTTACTCTATGCTTCAGCTAAAAGAGTAGGAGGGAGGATGTTATGCTATTAATGTATACTATGCTACATAGGTCAAGTATTAAGTACAGCAGTGAGATTATTGGAAAAATGTGACTGCTCTGAGAGACTACATAATGGATTTATGTGAACGCTTCCAGAAATTCAATATTTTGACAAGACTAAACAATGTATGTCTCCGTCCATTAGAAAAGAGTAAATTAAATCAAACCATGTAAAGTTACTGAAGAGATAGGGTTCTTTTTCTCTCAAAAATTAGGGAACATAGATGGAAGCTAATTAATAAAATGATTAGAAAGATGATTAAAAAAAGCATTCTTCCACTCAGAGGGTAGTATGTTTCTGGAACTCATGGCTGACAGGGTAGCAGAGGCAGAAACCATTATTACATTTAAAAGATACTTGGATGTCTACTTGAAAAGGCATAATCTGCAGGATTAGAGTTTGAGTGGGATTACATTCTTCTCCTATCAAAGCTGATAATGTGCTTTATAGTAACCTGTATTATGTTTTCAAATTATCCCATTCTACAACTCTTCATAAGCTGCCAAAGAAAAGCACTTTCTTTACAACCCAATGATCCTGCATTTGCTCAATGTGAGTAAACCATGGGGTCCAATTTGACTAAACATACTATATAATACTGTTTTGTTTTTACTACTCAAATTGAGATCTGTCTATAAAGTGTTTTTCAAGACCTTGTGCCTCAAAGACTATACAGACAAGGTACTTTTAAAATGTAGGTACTATTTTAATGCACCTATCTACCATGTTCATTTATTTTTGATTTGCTACTCAAATATGCTTTTAGGAAAAGACTTTGAATAAAGAAAACTTTTTGCAAACAAATAGGTTGAAATCAGTGTGAGAAACACAAACAGCACATACAAACTGACTTAGTGCGCATGCTTGCTCCATGTTTTAGAGTCATAGCAGCCAACTCTTCCAACCAAACCAGCAGATTGTTTTCTCAGCCACTGAAGCCACAACCCTACGCTGTACCAGCCAAAGCTGTTGGCTTTAACCCACAGCTCTTAACAGATTAAAAGAGATTTTTTAAAAATCTTTAAAAAAACAAATTAGCACAAAAAGTCACAGGAAAACATTTAAAATTAGTTTAAAGTTTAAATCAAAAAAAAAGCAAGTTTAAAGTACGTTCTAATCCAAGTTCATATATGCCACCATATACATTCCTGAAATTCATTTTCTGCAAGGCATACTCAACATATCTACAGAATAGTAACTATAACACGATTAATGAAAGATCAACTAAAGTGCAAAAGACAATAAACTGTGAAAATGCAAATATAAATAAATAGCAATAAACGAGAACATGAGATAACAAGATAAAGCATCCTTAAAGTGAGTTAATTGTTTGTAGGAACATGTTAATGTAAGGGGCAAGTGAGTCTAGTTAACCTTTTGTTTAAGAGCCTGATGGTTGAGATGGGTAGTAACTGCTCTTGAACCTGCTGGTACGAGTCCTGAGGCTCTTGACAGCAGTGAAAAGAGAGCATGGCCTGGGTGGTAAAGATCTCTAATGATCAATGCTGCTTTCATACAACAGCCTTTCATGTGAATGTGCTGAATGGATGGGCTTTACCCATGATGTACTGGGCTGAATCCACTACCTTCTGTAGGATTTTCCATTCAATACCTAGCCATGATGCAGCCAGTCAATATACTCTCCACTACACAAAGTATGAGCATACCACAAACTTACCAAACCGACATGCCGCACAGATCCCTCTCCATGTTAATGGATAGAGTCACTGAACCTGTGACTGGCCTATCCTGGAACAGGTTCATCAGATAGATTTCTGCTGGAAAGTTACTAAGGTTTGTGATCCTCAACTGGAGCAAGTTACCATGTAACCCGAAACCTCATCCCTTAATAGACTAACATTAATCGTACTTAAATTTTTGATGCTTGGACATTACATGAATAGGAAAGGTATAGAATGAGATGGGCCAAATGTAGGCAGCATATGGTGGGACATGCCTTCTCATTATTGCCATCAGGGAGGTGGTACAGGAGCCTGATGTTACATACTCAATGTTTTAGAAATAGTTTCTTTCTTCTGTCAACAAATTTCTGAATGGTCCATTAACCCATGAACACTTCCACACTATTCTTCTTTTGCATTATTTTATTTCCTGTTTTAACTTATAATAGTTTTTTAATGTCTTGCACTGTGCTGCTGCAACAAAACAACAAATTTCATTACTTATGTTAGTGATAATAAACCAGTGATACTGATTTCGATTCTGACTACTGGATGCTTGCTGCCCACTTATACTAGATCACAAACCCTTAAGCTGTTAACTCACAGTATACAAGAATATTTTTTCAGTTCTTCAACAGTAACATGACACATTGTAGCAATACCCTTTGAATAAGTCTCAACTTCCAAGACTACTTCTGTCAAAATCTTCAGATGGCACACCTTTAGAGCATTAAATCATTATGTGAGTATGACAGTAATGAATTCAGTGAAGGCTTATTATCCTAATAAATCAGGACAAACTCCTGTGCTCTTAAATGGAAGAAAAATTGCAGTTAAATATTTCTATAAATATGAAAAAACATATTTTCAATGGTGGTACCACTCAACATACTAATCTTTGAGTTGGAGTATGTTGTTCAGTTGCTTCTCTCAAGAATCCAGCCTGTGAATTTCTCCAATTATATTAGAAAAGCTTGACTAGAGGGATTCAGTACCACAGCTGGGATAGACTGGTCTATTAGCCTCAAGTGCAATCAATCATTTTTTGGTTTCATACAAATAAAAAGTTTGTCTTCTGTGATGGTAGGGATCTTCACGAATGTGCAGAGATGGATCATCCACTCAATTCTTCAGGCTGAATATGATTGGAAATGCTTCAGCCTTGGCACTCATATACTGGTCTCAATTGGCTATGTCATTAAAACCACTGCAATTAGAAACTGGTCTGAGAGCTTATTAATAACAGCACAGTAGGAATTATTGAGGCACAGAGGAATGTATGTGGTAGAACAATGGGCTCTGGGAATACAGGTCCATACTTCATTGAAAGTGGCGTGCCAGGTAGATGGGGTCATAAAGAAAGCTTATGGCACATTGGCCTTCATAAATCAAAGCAAAGGAAATGGGATGTTAAGTTTAAGTTGTATAAGATTTTGGTGAGGCTTAATTTAGAGTATTGTGTGCAGCTTTGGTATCTGGTGGATAACCAGAAAAGATGTAAATAAAGTTGAAAGAGTATAGAGAAAATTTACAAGGATGCTGCGAGTCTGGAGGACCTGAGTTATAAGGAAAGATTGAATAGATTAGGACTTTATTCCTTAGAATATAGAAGACGGAGAGGAGATTTGATAGAGGTATACAAAATTATGAGGGGTATAGATAGAGTAAATGCAAGCAGGCTTTTCCCACTGGGACAACAACCAGAGGTCATGGGTTAAGGGTGAAAGGTGAAATGTTTAAGGGGAGCACTAGGGGCAAGTTCTTCACTCAGAGGGTCGTGAGAGTGTGGAACAAGCTGCCAGCACAAGTGGTGCATACAAGCTTGATTTCAACATTGAAAAGTTTGGATAGGTACATGGATAATAGGCATAGAGGCTATGTTTCTGGTGCATGTCGATGGGAGTAGGCAGCTTAAGTGGTTTCAGCATGGACTAGATGAGCCAAATGCCCTGTTTATGTGCTTTACTTTTCTATGTAGAATTTCAGTTGGTTATTGGTCATAGGTCATTTGGGCCACGGACAGATCAAAGTAGTCAATTGTAACAAGCTGGAAGATAACACCATTATTCAACTGATTCTGGCAACTCCACTGTTATGCTGAGAATGATCTGTTCCAGTCACAAAACAGTTTGGATCCATTACACTGTTTAACCTTGGAAGATTGTGTGTTCACACTCAATGACAATACAGAAACTTTCTCTAAATTCTCATGGTAGAATGCATTTTGACAGTTGCATTCCATTAGTTACTTTGAATTGATTTTGACCAGTTTCGTGTACTATACTCTACTTGAGCATACATTAGTTTTGATTTGCACTCATTAATACATAGTTAACAGTAAATACCAATTGGAAAATTTCAAAAATAATTCCTTGTTAAACCTAATCTAAAGATAATAGGAACAAACTAAAATGATGGGCTACAAAAGTTCCATCACATCACATTACATAATATCATAATTTATTTTGTTTAATGTTTCCAGCCATAGTAGTTAAAGCAAAATAAAACTGGTGTGAGATTACTGCTGCTACTAGTGAACAGCAACCAACTTTTGTGATTGATGTCACCGTGCATTTTCCGATTTCTTCAATAAGCAGCTGCAATGTTCACTTCAATGGAAGTAGCAATGAATGTCTGTTTTGGGGTAAACATTAACAGTGCCTTAATGCACATAATCTACACTAATCAAAGCATTCTCATGTTTTAGTGTCTGGATTCAAAGAATTCCAGCACATTGTGTAATGATTCACAAACCAAACTAAACCTTTCCACTGTATATATATAGATATATTATGTAAAGTTCTCAAAACCACATTGACTCAGCTGAAAACAATGTCATTCATGCTATATAAATAAAATTGAGTAACAAATGTTGTGTTATCATAGCATCATTGGAGCCGAAGGAATTTCAAATTTCAATAACATGCCAAATAAGAAAATTTGATTGTAACAATAAAAACACCTCTTTGCACATGAAAGTCACATTTTCTATTTCAACTGTTATGATGTTTCTCTGAAGAATATTTATTACCTACTATGGAGGGAGTTATGAGTTAGATTATATCTTTTAGGCAATGAACTGAAACACAAGTTTAAGATAGATTCAAGATTCAAAATTGTTTAATGTCATTTCCAGTAAGAAAGATCCGGCACAGCAAAAAAATAAAGACCACAATAATACTTTAAAAAATAATACATAAGATAGCTTATATACATGAATTGATTGTATGTCCATAAAGAGATAATAGCCACAGAAGTGCCTGCACTTAAGGTGACTGACAGGAAATGATAAAGTAGTGGTGATTGGGGTGTCGAGGGGTGGGTTAGTGGGTGGAGATGTTGATCAGCCTTAACTGCTTAGGGAAAACATAACTATTTTTGAGTCTGGTGGTCCTGGCGTGGATTCTATGTAGTTTCCTCCCTATGCGAGTGGGAGGAACAACCCATGAGCAGGGTGACTGCAATCCTTCTGTTACTCGCCCTTTTCTGGCAATTTGCAGTATATAAAGTACACTACAGATGCTGGGGTCAAAGCAACATGTACAACAAGCTGGAGGAACTCAGCAGGTCGGGCAGTGAACGAGCAGTCAACGTCAGAAAAATTGACTGCTCGTTTCCACAGATGCTGCCCGACCTGCTGAGTTCCTCCAGCTTGTTGCTATATATATGCCCTTGATGGAGGGTAGGCTGGTGCTGGTGAAGTATCGGGTAGTTTTAACTACTCGTAGAGCTTTCCTGTCCATCACTTTGAGGTTTCCATACCACGCAGTGATGCAGCTTGTTAGGATGCTCTCTACTGTGCATCTGTAGAATGATGAGAATATAAACGTGCATACTCCAACTTTCATTCATCAGAAAGTATAGGCATTGGTGAACTTTCCTGATTGTGTAGGATGTGTTCTGGGACCATCAGAGGTTGTGCAAAATGTCTGCGTGCAGGAGTTTGAACTGTGTGCCACCAATGACAAGATGGAGAAGCACAAGTCACCTGCATGAGTATCGCAATGGAATAAAGGCATAAGAGAGGAGCTTACCTAGGTAGATTGAAGGAGGATACTGGCTGAGCAGAGATGGCTTTAGTTTCTGGGAATAGTTCACAAGGCACAGGATAGATTTGTCCCATAGAGGAAGTAGTTCTCAAATGGCAGGGGCAGGCAACCGTGGCTAACAAAGGAAGTTACAGACTACATAAAAGCCAAGGAAAGGGCATACAAGGTAGCAAAAGTGAGTGGGAAGTTGAATGATTGGGAAGCTTTTAAAATACAGCAAAAGCTAACTAAAAAAGCTAAAAGGGAAAAGATTTAATGAGGGCAGACTAACCAATAATAGGATACTGAAGTTTTTTTTCAGTTATATAAAGAGTAAAAGGGAGGAAAGAGTTGGTCTGTCTTCACTGTGGAAGACACTAGCAGTGTACCAGATGTCTGAGAGTGTCAGGGAGCAGGAGTGAGTGCCATTGCTATTACAAAGGAAAAAGTGTGAGGCAAACTCAAAGGTCTTAAGGTGGATAAGTTACCTGGATCAGATGGACTGCATCCCAGAGTCCCCAGAGAGGTTGCTGAAGAGGTAACAGATGCAATGGTCATGGATCTTTCAAGAATCATGGATTCTGGCATAGTTCCAGAAGACTGGAAGATTGCAAATGTCACTCTACTCTTTAAGAAGAAAGGAAAGCAAAAGAAAGGAAATTATAGGCCTATTAGCCTAACCTCAGTGGTTGGGAAAGTGTTGTAGTCTATTGTTAAGGTTGAGGTTTTGAGGTACTTGGAGACTAGCGATAAGTCAAGATCAGCATGCTTTCTGTAAAAGGAAATCTCCCCTTACAAGTCTGTTAAGAGTTCTTCGAGGAACTAACAAGCAGGGTGGACAAACAAGAGGCAGTGGATGTCATTTACTTGGATTTTCAGAAGGCGTTTAATAAGGTGCCACACAAGGCTGCTTAACAAGATAAAATCCTATGCAGTTACAGGAAAGATACTGGCATGGATAGCAGAATGGCAGGAAGCAGTGAGTAGGAATAAAAGGGAGCCTTTCTGTTTGGCTTCCAGTGACTAGTGATGTTCTACAAGGGTCAGTATTGGGACTGCTACTTTTCACATTGTTTGTCAATGATTTAGATAATGGAATTGATGGCTTTGTGGCAAAGTTTGTGGATGATACGAAAAGAGGTGGAGGGGTAGGTAGTACTGAGGAAGCAATGCAATTGCAGCAGGACTTATGACAAATTGGAAGCATGTGCAAAAAAAATGGCAGATGGAATACAGTGCTGAGAAATGTACAATAATGCATTTTGGTAAAAGGAACAATGGTGCAGACTATACAAATGGGGAGAAGGTTTAAACATCAGTTAGGAGTCCTCGTGTAAAGTTCCCAGAGGTTAGTTTACAGGTTGAGTCTATGGTAAAGAAGGCAAATGCAATGTTGGCATTTATTTCAAGGGCAGTAGAATATAAAAACGAGGAGATAATGCTGAGCCTTTGTAAGACACTAGTCAGGCTGCACTTGGAGAACTATCAACAGTTTTGGGCCCTATTCTCAGAAAGGATGTGTTATCATTGGAGAGAGTCCAGAGGTTGTTCATGAGGATGATTCTGGGAATGAAGGGGTTAACATGAGGAGCGTTTCAGCTTTGGGCCTGGACTCACTGGAATTTAAGAAGGTTGGGGGGGGGGGGGGAGATCCGATTGAAACGTACTGAATGTTAAAAGGACTAGGGTGGATGTGGAGAGGATGTCTCCTATGGTGGTGGTATCCAGAACCAGAGGGCACAGCTCAAAATTCAGGTGTGACCCTTTAAAAGAGGTAAGGAGGAATTTTTTTAGCCAGAGTAGTAAATCTGTGGAATGCTCTACCACAGACAGCAGTGGAGGCCAAGGCAGAAGTTGAAAGTTTCCTAATCGGTCAGGGCATCAAAAGATATGGCAAGAAGGCAGGTATATGAGTTTGAGTGGGACCCAGGATCAGCCATGATGGAATGGTGGAGCAGACTCAATGGGCTGAATGGCCTAATTCTGTACCTATGTCTCATGGAATGTGAGTGGAGCGAGCTCTCCTGAAATCGACAACCATTTCCTTTTTCTTGCTGACATTGAGGAAGAGGTTATTCGCCTGGCACCACACCTCAAGCTTTTTCACCTCCTCTCTATAGGCCATATCAACATTGTTGGTGAGGAGTCCCATCACTGTCTAGTCATCAGCGAACTTGACAATGTGATTAGTCAGGTGTTTGGCCATGCAGTCACGTGTGAGTAGAGTGTACAGCAATGGGCTCAGCACACAGCCCGGGAAGGTGGGGGGGGGAGAGACGGGACACCTGTGTTGACAATGATGAGGAGTGAGGAGTGTTTTTGTATCCTGACTAACTGAGGTCCATTGGTTATGAAGTACAACACCCAGTTCTACACTGGTGTATTTAGACCCCTAATCCAAAGATTTCTGTCAGATGTATTAAAACTAAATGCCTAGAGATAAAATACCCCACCATCTAAATATATTTTGATATTTTTAAAAAGATGACCTTTCTATTAAACCAATTTCCAATTACCTTGAATCAATGCAATTTAAAACTATGACTGAAAATTGAAGTTAATTGTTGAAGATATTGTCAAAACTAAGTAAGAATCAGCTATTAAGTTTCTAAGGATTCACTGCAGAATCTCATATGGAAACAGTTCATGATTAAGCACCAATTTATACTATTCTAATAATCTCTCCCCAGATTTTTTCCCTCACCTATACACTAAGAACAATTTACAGTGACCAATTAGCCTACCCATCAGCCCAATTTTTGAGGAGAAAACTGCAAAACCGGGAAAAAACCCATGCAATCACAGAGAGAATGTAGAATATGCAAACACCACACACATAGCTCAGACTAGAATTGAATTTAAATTGGTGGAGTTGCACAGCAGGAGCTCTACAAGCTGCACCACTGACCCAACTAGATTTCTACTTAAGTTTGAACCAAGACAAACTGCACTGTTTCAAGTTGTTCAGCTAGTTTACAGAACCTAATCTAAAATAATGGACTAGATTTGCTTAATTTTAGTGCAAACCAGGGATTAGTTGAGAGTAGTGGCTCAGGCTTACAATTTTACACTACTGGCAGGTGTCTTTACCATATGACCAGTCAAAATTGACTTCAAACTAGTCAATCAGAGCCTGTCAATATTCTACCTTAATGCAAATGTATCCTTCCATCAGCTAAAATTAGGACAAAAATTACCATTAAGAACCATTTAGGGAACTTGAAAAAATTTAGGGTGAAGGATGAGGTGGCAATCAAGAATGCCATTTTGTTTCTGGATGGTGTGGCTTTTGAGTATAGGAACTGCACTCATCCAGGCAAGTGAAGGTTTATTCCATCACACTTCCGATTTGCAACTTGCAGATGGTGGAAAGGGACCTTGCAGAATCAGGAAGTGAGTCACGTACAGCAGGATACCCAGCCTCTGACCTCCTCTCAAAGTTACAGGATCTGTGGCATGACCAGAGTTTATTGTTTTTGAGTTTAAACCCCAATTCCCATCTCTCTGTGGTGTCGAGAAAGGGATATCTGTGATGGCAATGTGGTTGAACAGAGATGCATGGCTTTAATCTCATAATGGTAATTATCGCTTCTTAGTACACAGCATGAATTTGCCATTCATCATGCATGCTGCATGCAGCAAGACCTGGATATGCTGACTTCATTTTCTATGGAAATGCAAATGAACTGAATATTGTCCAATCAGCAAACACCCTCATTTCTGACCTCACTCAGTGAAGGCTATTAAAACAATTAACAATTGTTAGGCTAAGACATTATTCTGAAGAAATTGTACAGAGTGATATGCCTGGGCAAGAAAATTAGCCTCCAAAATCACAACCGTTTTTGTACAAAATAGAACTGCAGCAGGGAAGTATACTTCTCTTGATTCCCACTTAGTTTTATTTGGGAGGGGCACCCTGGTATCACCCCCAAGTTAGACGTTACCTTAATGGCAGCATTGAAATTTAGCTCTTTTCTTCTGGGCTGAAGTGAGCATTCTGGAGAATTTCTACCATAACCAAAGCAACAATCTATTAATAAATATACACACAAAACAAGTTCTTCAAATTACAGTACATTCTATCATAGGGTGCTTTTTAGGACAACTTGCTAAAACATTACATTTTACTCAACATGTTTCATTTTTAATATTGCCATACTAATTTAAAAGTTTAATCTACATTAACAAATCTAAAAGACAGCTTCTTGCTTTCACATTTTTCACACAAGAAAACATACCATATGATATTTAAACCAAAACTCGAGAAGATTACCAAAAAACACTTCCTGTCATTTTGACTTAATGAAGCACAGGAATTCGCCCTTATGTTCCCACATTCCCCCATAGGATAAAAATCAAGGCTTCAATCCACAATGCTGAATCTGACAAATTTCAGTGACAGTCTCTCCAAGATAAAAACACAAGTAGGTACAAGAAATCATGTTAAACAGGCAACCCTTCAACATTAAGCAAACTGCGCACAAAAAAAAAGCATACAACAATACGATTTTCAGTAAAGTACTTCCCCAACTGAAATTCAAACTTGTGGCACATTCGCCATATTATCAATGCAATCAATTCTAAAAGTAAAAGTAGGGAGACGTGCTGAAATCTAATGAATCGGTACCCTATTTCGGCTCAAATCGATTCTGGATTAATAGGTGGTTTTAGACGGCATAAAGCAGGCATCCGAATACAGCATCCGCCCTGACTGTACAGCGGCCTCCGGGGATACTGAGGCGGGGTTCTTGCCTCACTCACATCAAGCCTGTCACTGGCAAGAATATAAATTACTGCTGAATACCTAAAGTACCGAGGAGGGTAAAAAAAAAGACTACAAATAGCAATGTTCGATTTTCGCTCAATTTCTATCGTTCCGGAGCTGTCCAGACATCTTTCGGATGGAAAGTACAAGTTTATATTTCTGTCTTGCTAACTTCAACCCGCCGTAGCCAGAGCGGAGGTCGCGGCCCAACACACGGGGCTCGGCGGGACCACCCTATATTCCCCCAACGGGCCAGACCCACCTTACAGATCCTGGCCCCGCCCGTCTCATTCGCAGCCCAGTGGGCGGCCAGAGGAAGGGATGGGTTCCGAGAGCCAGCATCTCTGACTCCCGCGGGACCGCGGACACGGTGGGCGCCCCGCTCCTTCCAGGACCCCGCTCCGCCATCTTACGGGCATTGCCCGCCGACAGTTCCGCACACCCGAAGCGGCAAGTCACCGGCTTCCCCTCCTCCCCGCTACCATCACCGCCCCCGCCCTGGCCACTCCACTCCACTCCGGCCACCCGCACACAAGCCCCGGCCGGCTCGTCGCTCAGGGCTTGGCCCTCCCTGCGCTCGGCATCCTGGTCGGTCACTCACCGGGTGGTTCCGACGGGAGGGAGGGAGGGGAGCCCGCGGTCGCTCGGCGCGATGTGAAGTGCGGGGCGGCCACTCGAGTCGCACTCAGGCCGCCTCCACTTCAGCTTCTGTCGTCAGCGCCGCCACCGGCCGCAGTCACCGCCTGACGTCAGCACGCGGCGCGCTCCCGATTCCTCTGTCACCCGGTCTCCATCCCGCTGACCTCTGGATTCAGAAACGCGACAATATTCCTCCCTTTTCCCATCCCTATCTTACTCCATCTCATTGCATCCCCACCCCTGTTTCCCTCTATCTCACCGTCTACCTCTGTAATTACATCTTCATCTTACTAGATCCACCCCCATCTCTCTTTATCTAATTGTATTTTCTCCTCACTGAATCCATCCATATCCCTCCATCTCACTGAATCCATTCCTATCTCTCTCCATCTCACCAAATCTATCCCTCCCTATCTCTCACAGAATCCTTCCTCATCTCCCTCTCTCACTATATCTCACTGAATCCATCTCTGTCTCCTTCTCGGTCACTGAACCTACATCTATCTCTTTCAATCTCACTGACTCCAAATTTATCATGTACTCATGTTTAAACTTTCTAACTATTTAACACCATCGTCATCCCAAAGTCTTCAACCTTGTCTCACTGTTATGGTACCTACACACATCACATCCTTCATATCTTTTTTTCTTTGGATTGCTACCAGCATTTATGGCTACCATTGGTAATAAACTAATGGACCACCTCCTTGAATCACTGCAAAGCTAATGGCTGTAATAAGCTTTGGAGATGAATGACAATACGTAATGAAACTCTCTGGGAATTGGTAAGCAGGTCTTAAGCTTTTTGTGGACAACAGGAACCAAATCTATTTCTTTGAATCCCGTTATACCACATCTTATCACTTCCTTCGTAATCTTTCCTTTTCATTTTTACTCGTCAACAGCATTGCCCCCAAAGCATCAAGGACATAGCTGTTTGTGACAATAAAGCAAAGGTATCAGAATGTTAAAAAAAAAGATTTTGTTTTCAATTTAATGATTACATTTAGTTTTTAAAAAGTGGGGTGAAAGGTTACGTGATTGCTCATCGGGAGTCATTCAAGTGAATAGTTAATACTTGTTTTCAGTTGTTGTGGTAAGCCTGGTGCCTGGAATACTCTTAGATGTATTGAAGGCCTTTCTAGACAATCTCTTAAATCTTGAAAATCAGGCTAATTGGAAGCTTCATGATGATAGTGTAACAAATTTTTAGTCCATGCTTCTTGTTCTGTGGTGGGTAAATGAGGATTTCTTGTTTACTAGTCGTGCTAGGTCTTGTCTGATTTCAGAAGTAAACCAACTCATTGAAGTTCAGGGTTACAGAACTGCAGTCCTTTCAGATTTCAAAGATTTGTCCCTTCAGTGGGTCTTTATGCATTGCATTTTTTTTCTCTAGCTATCTAGAGTAGACTCTAGCAGTCTACTTTTCTCAGTAGACTGGTGAAATTCGGTGTGGGGAGCAAAAGCTATCTTGGATCTTACTTTGAGGTACAAATCAGTCTTGTGTCTGATCTGTGGTTGCTGTGCATTGTCATAACTTGTGTTTGTAATTTTTATCATTTTTCATTGCTGATATCCTTTGTTTTTATTTTCAAACTTCTGATTGTCAGTCATAAATGGGAGCTGTTTGCGCTAAAATATAACCACAACCACTGTAAAATGTACCTTTTTAAGGGTAGAATGTCAAAAGCTAATACCAAAACTGTAGAAACATAGACCTCTTGTAAGCAGAATTGAAGAGTAAATTTAATTGGGAGTAGATTAAATTGGAGAAAGTAAGAATGTAGCTATTCTCAATAGCACCCTACAATATTGAATTTATGCACTTTATTTCTTACTTTCCTAAGTTATTGTGTGTTATGTGTACACCTGCTTTACACCTGGTCTGGAGAAATGTTGTCTTGTTTGATGGTATACCTATATATAGATAAATGACAAAAACTTGACTTGACCATTCTACCCAATCCACTGCCTTAACAGTACAGCATTTTGGCCACATTCTGGCACAGACAGGAGATAAAATACAAGCAGACCGCTCAAAAGGATTAGGTCATGTAACCACTGTAAATCATACGTAAAGATAGCTATTTGATTGAAGCCACTCAAAGCTGTTAATTTGTTAGGTCTCTGAGGTATTAGTCAACATAATCTCTCCAGTTTATAATATCGGGCTCCAGTCACTGCTCTAGTTAATAACCTGCAGCTGTTAGTGCTGATTTGTAGTGATTTACTGGCTTGGTAGTCTTAACTTTGCTACTCATTTTGTTAAGTAACTAAACATTATTGATTTGCAACTCAAATGCTTGGTAACACTGATTACATTTATGTATATCTCTTAAGTGCTCCTGCAAGCAAAGTTTGTGATTTGTAACAAGTAAAAACGTTTTGTACATGATGTGTGCACTGGCTTCTTTCTTGATGACTTGACAAGAGTATTTTTTTCACTTAGCATCTGTGGGGTGACTTAACGGAGAAATAATAAATTAATTTCATTTCATCTCGTACTGGTTAATTGAGATGACTCACTGAGCCCACTCAAGCATGATTCATCCATACACCTACAAATTGAAATTAAACTATAGGCTGAGAATTAACTGTTCACCTGGTTCCTCTGTATATTTCTGTTAAGATTACAAACTGACAAGAATTTTATTTTTGTTATTTTATTTTGGCAGTTCCTACTATAAATGTTGAGACTTAGTCTTTCGGGAAGTAAGATCACGAGAATGAAAAGTACCCCATTTATAAAATCTTTAATCTGTTGCTATAGATGCCTGTATATATTTTCCTGGAGGCTTCAATAATATGCCCATTATTATTGTTTTAGCTACAGCCTGCTGCAGTAATCCAGGTCTCATTTTCCATTTCAGCGTTTAATTGCAATTCATTGGTTTTGGTTAATCAATTTAATCGAATAATAAGGTAAGCGTGCAATATGAGGGTTAGGAGGATGCAATTGCTCTTCATTCTGCAAGCGATTAGCTTGGAATTTTGCCTGGTGTTATAACATTAGATTTCTCTGCATTTCTTTAACCGGGAGATTTTAGACCTTTCCAAATGTTCTGCGCATTGTGGAAAGTGATTTTTGTGACTGATGCTCCCAGCTGAAAGTGTGTGATTTCTTAATATCTATTTGCTAAGTGTTTTAGATTGTGGTATATTCCTGTTGGGATAATTTATTATTTGTTGACCATAAATGTTAACAGATATATGAAGTCACATGACTTATTGATACTGCAATATAATATCAATTAGTGCCTGTTTATTGGTGACCTTGGTGAACAAACTCCCAACTCCTTCATGTAAATACACTGCTGTGCAGCTGGGTGTTGGTTTTCCTAATGAACAGACCTCAGGTAGCCAGGATGCACAACTGCCACTCCCTCCCCATCATCCTCAACATGGGTGTCCCCCGCCCAGGGCTGTGTGCTGTGTCCATTACTCTGCTTACACGTGCTTGCACCGCCAAACATCTGAATAACCACATAGTCAAGTTTGCTGAATGTGAACAGACAACGGAGATGGTTATCAACTTCAGGAGACCTCGCATTACTCACACCACCATCCCCCCCCCCCCCTCAAACCTTACATCGACGGCATAGTAATTTCAGACTTCTGGGAGTGCACATCACACACAACCTCTCGGGGTCGCACACATTCTACTCAGTCAAGAAAGTTCACCAATGCCTCTACTTTCTGAGGAGGCTGAAGAGAGCTGGTCTTCGTACATCCATACTCACGTCATTCTACAGATGTGCGGTAGAGAGTATCCTGACAAGCTGCATCACTGCTTGGTATGGAAACTGCACTGCGGCAGACAGGAGGCTCTACAACTGTTAGTCAGAAATGCCCGATGCATCACTGGCACCAGTCTACCCACCATCAAGAACATGTATACAGAAAGTGCTGGAAAAGGGCCAGTAACATGATGAAGGATCCCAAACAGCTCATGGACTGTTTACCCCACTCCCATCAGGGAGGAGGCTACATAACATCCATGCCAGGACCACCAGCCTCAAAAACAGTTGCTTTCCCTAAGCAGTAAAGCTGATCAACAACTCCACCCATTTACTCTATCAATTCCCTCCAGTCTCCTGATTTATAGCCTAGTGTCACTTTATGGACATACAATTAATCCATGTATATAAGCTATCTATGTAATTACATTTATTGTGTTTATTATTATTTTTGTATTCTTTATCCTTTGTGGGCTTTTTTGATGCTGCATCTGATCTGGAGTAACAATATTTCTTTCTCCTTTACACTTGTGGTACAGGAAATTATATTAAACAATCTTGAATTGGTTCCTGCACTCATCAAGGTATTTGTGAAATATCTGTCAATGTCTCAGCAGGCTCTGGTTGCTTTCAATGATGGCATCCAATATCAGCTCTATATCAGCCTTAAATAGGGTTATTTAAGCCCTATGACAATGTTAGAAAACCATAGACACCTAGTTCACTATGACTATTATCATTTATTTAATTAAACTGAAGGAAAGGCGGTGAGTTTTAACATCATAATGATTATTATATTTCATCTGAAGCACTTGAGTGGGGAGTGAGGATAATAAATATGCAGTGGAATAGATAAAAAATCGTCCTGCAGAGTTAGTAAACTCAAATTGGGAGATAAGAAGGATGGTAGTTACAAATAAATTAATTTGACTATAGATTTTCCATTGTACAGCAATTCTCCTTGCTATTTAAAACCTCTAAAACAATGCAGACCATCAAATAGTACTGCAGGTTGAGTGGCCCCTGCCCAAAATGCTTGGGGTTGGAAATGTTTCATATTTTGGATTTTTTCAAAGTTTGGAATATATAATGAGATAGTTTGGGATCTCCCTCATTTCTGACTCTGAATTTATGTGCTACCAGCAAGCAATCTTTATCTTAAGGTATAAAAGCAATCAGCATGTAGACTTGTTCTGGTATTAGATTTTCATCAGCGATGATGCTCGCAATGAATTTATCTGCTGCTTTGTGATTAGCAGATGCTTTATCTTTAATGCCATGCCCTTCTTAAATTTCTGCAACCATCCTGCTGAATATTCACAATTACCTTCAATTTTCAGTTCATCTTGATAGCTCTTTGCTTGTTTCATGATCAGCACACCATTAAGCAGCATATGTTCACTCTGATGCTGACGAATTCATTCTTTCAATACATGATTGAGATCTTCATATTTTGCTTAATGCAGTGTTTTTCCATTTTTCATTAACTTCTGTTCATTACATATGTGATGTCACTTCCCAGAAATGTCTGTGATGCACTGAGGTCTGTGCATCGCCTGGGAACTTTCCCAGTGCCTTGTGGAATTTTTCATTTGTGACATGTCAGTGTGCAAAAAATTTTTGGATAGGAGGTACTCAATCTGTAATAACATTACTGAATCCATTTCCAAAATCATACATCTAATTTCTTCATTTTTAATTTGTACAGTATAATAGTTTGGAAATGTATAGAATTGGTCAAATTAATGAACATCATTCAGGCATGTGTCAAGGAGATGTCTAAAAGGGATCCAAATACAAAAGTAACTAAAATGTTATGTATCCATTTAGAGAGCAGTAATTTATTTATTTTATTTATTGAGATATAGTGCAGAATAGGCCTTCAAACCACGCCACCTAGTAATCCCCCCCAATTTAATACTAGTCTAATCACTGGATAATTTACAAATGACCAATTATTCTACCAACTGGTATGACTTTGGATTGTGGGAGGAAACCGGAGCACCTGGAGAAGCCCACAGAGTGACGTGGAGAATGTATAAACTCCCTACAGGTAGCAGCAGGAATTGAACCCAGATCACTGGAACTGTAAAGCATTGTGCTAAACACTACACTACCGCGCCCATAATAGAGAAGATAATGTAAGCTGTATATTTAAATAAGGTGTTGAAGTGTTTTTGATTTAGCTTTACAAAGTATGAAATCTAAGTATAAAAACATCATGACAGCAATATTTGCATACTGGTCTATCAAACTCCTTTGATGTGCTCCCTTCATAGATTTCTCCAAACAAAATAATAGTTAAGCATCATCAACTAAACTTTTTAATTTCAGATATTTAGTTTATCCATTCTGAGAGGCTATGTCGTGGTCTAAAATCTATAACAACAAGATGAAGTCTAAACCTGACATATTTATAAATATATTTTCACTATGATTTTGAATACAGCAAGGATAAAGTTGATCTGTTTACAGAGCAAGAAAGGCTAGGGAATCTCCATCTCCATCTCGCGTTATGTAAAGGGAAAAGCGTGATAATAAAATGTGGTTGTTCTCAATGCTCCCTGTAAGGTGTGCTCGAGTGCATGTGCACACATCTTTTGCGACCAACGCACAAAGGAATTTAAACTGCACAAAAAAGGTGGTCACCCACTACCTCGTTGGCAATGTTAAGTATATTTCATGATTGTACACAATCACGTTTCCTTTTCCGGTTGCTGATGCGGACCGTGTTGACGTGGAGTTTGCGATGATTTGTTTGCAGATTTTAGAACCGGCTTATTTATCTTTTATTGAAGAAATTATTCAGTGGGCGCATGTTGTCACTGGGCAAAAAATTGCATAGCACAAGATTTTAGTGCACACTGGTCATTAAAAATTAGAGGAAACATCGGTTCTTTACCTAGCAGTTAGATGGCTCATATAATGTACGTCTGTTCACCAAATGCTCCCAGTCAAGTATGCTTTGGGCTGAGATTGAGGTTATATGGTTTCACAAAAAAATGTATAACATTCAACAAAATTTATAGTTTCTGATTTAGTCAGAAATGGGGGAATACACAGGGTTACTGGGGAGAGGCAAGCTTAAGCTATTCATCCTGCCTAATAATCATTGTCTACATTTCATTCAGGCATGAACGTTTAAGTTCGTATAAAGTTCTTGTGCAGTCCATTTTCAGAAACCATTTTCCCAGATTGCTTTAAAACTCATTGGCCCATGCAGTTGTCTGGTTTCCTATCTCTGCAAGTGTACTGTATCATTTTTAGGCAGGACAAGGTAGCCTGGTTACCACTGGATATATTGGATGGGTCAATGTTTCTGTGATATTTATTTATACTTAGTTCTGATTCTTACCAGATAAATTAAAAACCTAAGAAACTGAAACAGAAATAGGCTATTTGGACCGCTAGTGTTTGCTCCACCATTCAATAAAATCATGGCTGATCTGTTACCTCCACACTACCTTCAATATTAACTCCATATCCCTGGATTCTATCAATCTCTCACAACACAAAATGCTGGAGAAACTCAGCAGGCCAGGCAGCATCTATAGAAAAAAAGTACAGTCGACATTTCTGGCCGAAACATTGACTGTACTTTTTTCCGTAGATGCTGCCTGGCCTGCTGAGTTTTTCCAGCATTTTGTGTGTTTTGCTCGGTTTTCCAGCACCTGCTGATTTTCTCTTGTTTTTGGTCTATCAATCTCTCTTAATTGTACTCAGTGACTAAAACTTCACTTCCCTTTTGTTTGGTGAATTCCAAAAGAATCACTGGTTGAAGAGTTATTTTCACTCATCTTTGCCCAGAATGGAAGAACCCTTTTAACTTGCACTGTGATACCAGGAATTAGGCACCTCAGCTTGGGTTAACATCAGCCCTGCATCTCAGTGTCAAACCTTATAAAGGTATTGTGCAGTTCAATTAGAACACCGCTTCTGTATGTTTCATTTAGATCTGAAATGAAGATTTGATTGGACTTCTGAAATTGAGTTTCCTTTTTGCACATAATATGCAGTTTCAAAAAAGGCCCACAGTTAACTGAAAAACAAAAGAGAGAACACTTACCTCAAGCCAAGAAATAGAGGACTGTCGGCAATGAAGTTCTGGGAACAGCACTTAAAATAATTTCAAAGTCATGCCTAATTTAAATTTGTGATAAGAAATTTATGATTTATGACTTCTTTTGATAAGACATTCAGATAGATAATTGGATTAGAATATGAACGGGAGTAATTTCATTGTCTTTTAACATTAAATAAGTGATGCTGGTCTAGATTTTGTGGTCAAGAGCATCCAGGGGTTTTCTGGCCTTTTAAAGCATAGAACAGTATAGCACAGTATGAGCCCTTCAGCCCACAATATTATGCAAACCTTTTGACCTACTCTGCAATCAATCTAGCCATTCTTTCTAACAGAGCCCCATTGGGTTATCCCCATCCATGTATCTATCTAAAAGTTTCTTATGCGTCCCTAATGTATCAGCCTTTACCACTATCCCCTGCAGCAATTCCGCTTACCCTGCTCTCTATGTAAAAAAAAAAGCAACCTATGACATCTCTTCTACACCTTCCTCCACTCTCCTTAAAAGAATGCCATTATAATTAGCCATTCCCACTATGGGGAAAAGATGGTGGCTATCCACTCTGTCCATGCCTCTTATCATCTTATACACTGTTATCAAGTCACTTTCTTCCTCATTCACTCCAAAGAGAAAATCCCTAGTTGGCTCAACTTTCCCTTAGAAGACAAATCCAGGCAGCATTTTGGCAAATCTCCTCTCCACCGTATGTGAAATTTCCACATCATTCCTATAATGAGCAACCAGAACTGAACACAATCGAAGTGTGCTCTAACCAGAGTCTTATAGAGCTGAAAGATTACTTTGCAGCTCTTGAACTCAATCCCCTAACTAATGAAGGCCAACACGCCATATACCTTCTTAGTAGTGCTATCAACTTGCATGGTAACTTTGATGGATCTATGCACTTGGACCTCAAGATCCCTCACTTCCAATCTACTGTTAAGAATCCTATCATTAACCTTGTATTCTGTCTTCAACTATGATCTTCCAAAGTGTATCACTTCACACTCTTCCAGATTGAACCCCATCTCCCACTCCTCTGCTCAGCTATGCATTCTGTCTATATCCCATTGTAAACTGTGACAAACTTATACACTGTCCAGAACACCACCAAACTTGTTATGTGTGTGAGTTATGTGTACTGCATTGTGCACTTTGGTCTGACGGAATGTTGTTCTGTTTGATGATATACATGTGCATAGTTGAATGACAATAAACTTAACTTGAATTTGAAGTTTGAAATTAGGCTTTGGACTTAATTTGTATCGAACAGGCAAGGTTTGGATGCAACCAAATATCTCCCGTACATAGTTCCTCAGAGGGGAGAGGTTCCATAACATTTTGTTATGTGCTATTTAGGGAATATTTTCTGCACTTCCACCCCCTCACTGTTCAGTTTGATATTGAGCACTGAATTCAAAATACTTTATATTTATCACACCTTCACCCTAGGAGTCCAGCTGCTCGTGTGAAAAACTGATGATTAGTCACACCCAATTCCGGACAATTTTACTAACTGTGCTGAGAAGTATAAATACAAATTGACAAATAAAGTTTTAGAACATGTTGTGCAAGTAAATTAATAGAGCTGCTTACAGGATATTACATCAGTTATTTTTATTTATGGGTGTTTTCACAAGTTCTAACCACCAATAAATTCCATAGTCTGGAGGGATGCAAATCTACAGCTAAAAGAAAAAGCTTGTGAACCTCTTGCAATTAATTACCTGTTTTCTGGATTAACTACTCATAAAATGTGGTCTGATCTTTATCTAAGTCACAATAATAGACAAATACAATCTGCCTAAACTAATAACACACAAACAATTGTACTTCTTCTCATCATTACTGAGTACACCATTTAAGTAATCACAGTCGAGGTTCAAAAAAGTATGTGAACCTCTGGGATAATGCCTTCTACAAAAGCTATTTGGAGTCAGGTGTTCCAATCAACGAGAGGTGTGGATTGTAGAGGTACCCTTGCCCTTTAAAAAAAGATGCACTATGTCAAGTTACTAACAGAGCCTGCGCTTCTCCAGGAAGATCTCTTTATGTGCAACATGGCTCAATCAAAACAACTTTCAGAGAACCTTGGAAGAAGAACAAAACCATTTCTAAAGACCCGAGTGTTCATCAGTCCACAGTAAGAGAAATTGTCTCCAAAAGGAGGAAATTTGGTTCTGTTGCTACTCTCACTTGGAGTAGGTGTCCTGCAAAGATTGCCAAGCGCACCAACGTGCAATGCTGAAGGAGGTGAAAAAGAACCTAAGGGTAACAGCAAAAGACCTAAAGACCTGCAGAAATCTCTAGAACTTGCTAAAGTCTCTGTTCATGTGTCCACTATAAGAAAAACACTGAACAAAAATGGTGCTCATGGGAGGATAACAGGAAGGAAACCACTGCTCTCCAAAAAAAAACAAAAATTGTTGTGTGTCTCATGTTTGCAAGGACCACCTGGATGTTCTGCAATGCTTCCGGGACAATATTCTGTGGTCAGATGAGACAAAAGCTGAACTTTTTTTGGCAGAAATGCATACTGCTATGTTTGGAGGAAAAAGGGCTCTGCACACCAACACCAAAACCTCAAAACGTCTGTGGAGCATGATGGAAGGAGCCTCATGTTTTGGGGCTGCTTTGGCCTCAGGTCCTGGACAACTTGCAATCGTTGAGGGATTATTTTATCAAGACATTTTACAGGAGAATGTCAGGGTAGCGGTCCGTCAGCTGAAGCTAAATAGAAGTTGGATAATGCAACAAGGCAATGATCTGAAACACAAGAGCAAATCAACAACAGAATGTTTTTTTTTTGGAATGGCCAAGTCAGAGTCCAGACCTTAACCCAATTAAGATGCTGAGGCATGACCTGCGAAGAGCTGTTCATGCAAGGTATCCCAGAAACATTGATGGAATGGAACAGTTTTGTATGGAGCAATGGTCTAAAATTCCTCCAAGCTGATGTACAGAACTGATTTACAGTTACCGGAAACATTTGGTTGAAGTTATTGCCGTTCATATACTTCTGCCAACAAATACATGTAATATTGGATCATTTTTTCTGAATAATTAAATGAACAAGTATAAATTTTGTATGTTAATTATTTAATTGTGTTCTCTGTCTAGTTTTAGGAATTGCATGAAGATCTGATCATATTTTAGATCATATTTATGCGAAATAGAGAAGATTCTAAAGGGTTCACAGAACTTTCTAGCACCACTGTACATATTTTATTGCAGCAATACTTTTACATTCAGTTGAAACAATCAGAATTTCCTCAACGACGTACACGGTTACTGTTCTTTACAAAAGGCTTTAAGGCTAGAGATCCAAGGTGAAAGATCATTTGACTGTTTCGAAGTATGCAACACCCTGTCGGTTTTGCAATTTTAACAATTGTCAAACAATTGGAAAGGTCATACTCAACTGATCAGAGCTCTAAGAATAGTATCTTCTATGGAGAGCTGCATTTGGCCTTTATTGGTAATGGCTATAATGTTGAAAGAAGTTTTCTTTAAACTGAAACTTCATTTTTTATCAAAAAGTATTAATCAAAGAACATTTTATATCCTTGTTCCAAAGCCAAGTAATTTTGTAATTTAAGTTTTTTTTTTATTCGCTAGATCCTGGGTTCTTTCAATGGATGAGTAGGCTATAGCTTTTCTCCTGTGCCCATAACAGACTTGAATTGCAAGTTGAAGATTTATTACATTTTAAAGCAACACACACAAAATGCTGGTGGAACACAGCAGGCCAGGCAGCATCGATAGGGAGAAGCGCTGTCGATGTTTCGGGCCGAGACCCTTTGTCAGGACTGAGCACTTCTCCCTACAGATGCTACCTGGCCTGCTGCGTTCCACCAGCATTTTGTGTGTGTTGCTTGAATTTCCAGCATCTGCAGATTTCCTCGTGTTTGTATTACATTTTAAACATTGTTGTTTATTTTTAAACTATTTTCAATTAGACTTAAATAGCTATAATAAGCTGAATCCACCTGTATTTGACTTGAGCAGAAATGGCCAATGAACTTTGCCAAATGACTTTTAATATTTCAGTACCTTGCATGACCTCAAGATGTCCCAAACCACAAACCAGCTGAAACATTACCTTTTGAAATGATCTCTTATGTAACATAAGAAAATTGGCAGCAATTTGTACTATCAATTCCTTCAGAGCATCAACAGAATAATGACTAAGATTATTGTTTTCTTGTAATGTTGATTGAAGGGTACTGTAAAATCTGGTATGTTAATTGATTTTCTAAGAATGTTTATTGAAAGGCCCACAAAGGGGTTGATTCTTCAGAGCTGGATTCAGATTCAGGTTAGTTTATTGTCATCATACACCAGGGTGCAATAAGATTCCTTGCTTGTGTGAAACTCACAGGTTTTGTCATATACACCAGGGTGCAATGAAATTCCTTGCTTGCAGGAAACTCACAGGGAAAACAGGTGACAACACAGCAGTGAGTGTAAAGCAACAGATACAGCTGAGCGGCAGAGTGACTTCCATCTATCACAGTTCAGTCATACCAAAATGTGAGTAATGCCTTCAGCTTGGTCACATTTAGTTCATCATGTTTCCTTGGACATTTGCTCAGACTTCCTGCACGTTTGCTGCTAGATCACCCTTTCCTTCTGCTGCTGGACTGCCCTCTCCTCTCCTGTGACTTTGACCTCTTCCACTCTTCAGATTTGTCTCTCCTGTATATGGTTCTGGGTTCCATATTCCCATTCACTGATTGGCATCTCTTACACGCGGGGCTGCTGGTATAACTTCTTCAGGTGAAAGGTGGGCCTCTTCACTCGCACTCTCAGACTGACTTCTCTACTCTTGCTGCGTAAACTAATCTCCCAAACCATTGGACTGTTCTTTTGACTCTCGTTGTTGTTCTGCCTATTCTGCTATTAGAGCCCATCTCCTCTCCCTGTTTGGGTGGCCAATGTTTAACTTACCCACTGGGTCCACAGACTGCAATTAGGGGTGAGGTTTCAAGTTCTGCTTTGCAGATTTTCAGATTTTGCATTACAGACGCCAGGTTTTCCCGTACTTTGGAAAACAAATAAAACTGCAGACGCTGGAATCTGAAACCCAAAGAAAGTTTGTTGACCAGAAATGATGACTGATTTCTCTTCCCCCAGATGCTGCCTGACTGGCTGAGTTCTTCCAACATTTCTGTTTTTTTGCATAC
The DNA here is from genome assembly GCF_048418815.1 of Hemitrygon akajei. NCBI lineage: Eukaryota > Metazoa > Chordata > Chondrichthyes > Myliobatiformes > Dasyatidae > Hemitrygon > Hemitrygon akajei. The sequence goes on from NC_133133.1 coordinate 162,090,357, forward strand.
TGTGTATTGATTGCCAAAGCAAACAGCTCTCATTCAGATGGATAGAGAGAATAGTTTGTGAAAAGATGGGAGGATTTTTCAAGAAAAGAATGGCTTATACGTTAAATCTTACATTATTGGCTAAGGAAACGGGGAGTATGACCTCTTCTTTTGAAAAGTGCAATGGGATCTTTCATGGCTAAAGAGGGCTTTAATTTTAATTATCATCATTATATGCCATGTCATATGATGTGGATGATCATGGTCATCCATCTGCCTTTAATCTGTCTACTGAGCGAGGAATCGTTGCCTGCAGAGGAGGGAAACCCCCCCTTTCTGCTGTTGCTCTTTCTATGACCATGATTGTTCTTGGCAAAGTTTTCTACAGAGGTGGTTTGCCATTGCCTTCTTCTGGGCAGTGTCTTCACTGGATGGGTGACACTGTTCATGATCAATACTCCTTAGAGATTGTCTGCCTGGCATCAGTGGCTGCATAACCAGGATTTGTGATGTGCACCAGTGGCTTATACGACCATCCACCACCTGCTCCCCTGATCGGGAGGTGGGGGTAGGTGGTGCTAAGCAGGTGCTACATCTTGCCCATGGGTGATCTGTGATCTACACACAGGGAAATTATGTTTATTGCTGATGCTGTTCATAGACTTCAGTTCAGCATTCAACACAATCATCCCTGAGAAACTGATTGGAAAGCTGAGCCTACTGGGCCTGAACACCTCCCTCTGCAACTGGATCCTAGACTTCCTGACTGGGAGACCCAGTCAGTCCGGATTGGGAGCAGCATCTCCAACACCATCACACTGAGCATGGGGGCTCCCCAGTGCTGTGTGCTCAGTCCACTGCTGTTCACTCTGCTGACCTATGACTGTGTTGCAACACACAGCTCGAACCACATCATTAAGTTCGCCAATGACACGACCGTGATGGGTCTCATCAGCAAGAACGATGAGTCAGCTTACAGAGAGGAGGTGCAGCGGCTAACGGACTGGTGCAGAGCCAACAACCTGTCTCTGAATGTGAACAAAACAAAAGAGATGGTTGTTGACTTCAGAAGGGCATGGATCGACCATTCCCCGCTGAACATCGATGGCTCCTTGGTAGAGATCGTTAAGAGCATCAAATTTCTTGGTGTTCACCTGGCGGAGAATCTCACCTGGTCCCTGAACACCATCTCCATAGCAAAGAAAGCCCAGCAGCGTCTCTACTTTCTGCGAAGGCTGAGGAAAGTCCATCTCCCACCCCCCATTCTCATCACATTCTACAGGGGTTGTATTGAGAGTATCCTGAGCAGCTGCATCACTGCCTGGTTCAGAAATTGCACCATCTCAGATCGCAAGACCCTGCAGCGGATAGTAAGGTCAGCTGAGAAGATCATTGGGGTCTCTCTTCCCGCCATTATAGACATTTACACTACATGCTGCATCCGCAAAGCAAACAGCATTATGAAGGATCCCACGCACCCCTCATACAAACTCTTCTCCCTCCTGCCATCTGGGAAAAGGCACCGAAACATTCGGGCTCTCACAACCAGACTATGTAACAGTTTCTTCCCCTAAGCTATCAGACTCCTCAATACCCAGAGCCTGGACTGACACCTTACTGCCCTATTGTCCTGTTTATTATTTATTGTATTGCCTGCACTGTTTTGTGCACTTTATGCAGTCCTGGGTAGGTCTGTAGTCTAGTGTAGTTGTTGTGTGTTTTTCATGTAGTTCAGTCTAGTTTTTGTACTGTGTCATGTAACACTATGGTCCTGAAAAATGTTTTCTCATTTTTACTATGTATTGTACCAGCAGTTATGGTCGAAATGACAATAAAAGTGACTTGACTTGATGCGCTGTCTCGAGCAGTCGTCAAGAAAGAGAAGTAACCAAGAGGTTAATGCAGATCTACAGGCCTATGTTGACGTGATTGTCACCTCCCTTCCACCATCTCCTGACAGAACAGAGCAGCTCAGTAATAAAATGTTCTAATGTAAACCCAAGCCAAGTTTGTCTTTATTAAGCGCAAACATAACATGGTGTCAGAAGATAGCGTGAGGCCTAAACACGGAGAGCAAATGAATACCATGCACAAATGAGAAAGGGTGTGCGTGAGTACGAAATGTGCCACCAGGAAATGAGGTCGGACAGCAGTTACGACGGAGAGAAGCTGGCCAGTGAGATGAGGGAGCTTGCTGTTCCCGAAGTTCAGCAGTCCCCGGATTCACCAAGAGAGTGGGCGAAAGTTCCCGTTGTGGATAAGCTAAGTCCTCCCGCACTATGCAGTTTACCAGCATTCTAACTGATAACTGAAAACACTTCAATCAGTGATTCAATATGTATTTAGCTGCTAGTAGAGCAGGAGGGACTGAATTTTTTGGCATGTAAATGGCAAAGATGCTGTGGATATCAATAACAGCTTTCAAAATTATAAGGCTGCTTTTAAGTTGGTCACTCTGATGACAAAATTTGAGAAGTATTTTGCCCCAAGTAAGGACACCATGTTTGAGAGATAAAAGTTTCTTTTCTTGTGACCAGAAACAAGGTGTTAGCTTTGACTGAACTTCACACTCTGAGTAAGTCCTGTGAAGTTGGAGATTTGAGAAACTCACTAGTTAGAGACAGAGTAGTTTGTGGAATTCCAGATAATGGATTCAGTGAAAGACTGCTGCGTGAAAAAGTTCTGACACTGGAAAAGGCTGTGAATATGTGTAGGGCAGCAGAGACCACACAAGCACAAGCTAAGGAGTTGCACAGGGCAGACACAACAGTGCATGCTGTGAAAACAGAGGAGCAAAGCACAAGGTGTTTCCCAAATCAAAGAGTAAGGTCCAAACAGCAAATGTGGAGGTAGGCACATTCCAAAGACATGTCATGCTTATGGAGAGTCCTACAATAGTTGTGGGAAGAAGAATTATTTTGCAAAGTGCTGCAAAGGTGGGCCTACCAAGAGGAAGGTGCACATGGTTGGTGAAGAAATAGAGGAATTCTTTGTAGATTCTCTGCAGACTGCCGGTGCTGGTAAAACAGAATGAGTCAATCCACCGACTGTGAATGAGAAAGTAATTCCATCCAATTTTGACACTGGAGCCCAGGTGAAGCTGTTGTCCATGGATGATTACAAGATTCTCACTATAAAGAGCAAGATTTACCCAGTGAGGTTAAAAGTGACAGTCTATGCTGGAGAGAACGTTCAAGTAAATGGGGGCTGTATGGTGACCTTCGTGCACAAGGGGCAGCACCTGAAGGCACTGCTACTGACTGTAGAAAAAAAGAGTACAGCCAACATTAGGTCTGAGTACATGTAAATAGCTCAACCTGGTGAAAAGAGTTCTCATAGTGTCTTCACACACCAAAGATGACAACCCAGTACTCATGGAAGAGTACACAGATGTGTTTGAGGGGCTCAGATGCTTTCCTGGTGGACACTAAATTCAAATAGATGAGATAGTGGCTCCTGTTGTCCATGCATGCAGGGAAGTTCCACTTAGAGACAAACTTAAACAAGAACTAGCATGCAAGGAATGGATGAATATCAAACAGAAAATTGAAGAACCAACAGATTGAGTGAGCTCACTGGTCATCGTGCAAAACAAAAGGATCATTCTAGACCCAAGAGAGGTCAATAAAGCCATCAAGAGAGGGATTTTAAATTACCAACACAGGATGAGAACATGTCCCAGTTTGCAGGTGCCAAGTGGTTTAGCAAACTCAATGGGTCATCTAGGTTTTGGCAGATGAAGCTTGATGAGGCAAGTTCAAGACTGTGTACTTTTAACACACTACAGGGAAGATATTGCTTTCTTTGGCTACAATATGGGATTCTGTCTGCACTACCATAAAATCATCCACATGATCTTCGACAGCATACCTGGTGTCGATGGATGACACAATCGTCTGGGGGTCCACCAAGGATGAACATAATGCATGACTGAGACAAGTGCGGATGTGACACAGAATTTCAATTTGAAATTAAATCAAGAGAAGTGTGAGTTTAGGAGATGTCATATCTGAAGAGGAGGTGAAACCTCACCCAAAAAAAGATGTCAGCCTTTGAAAAAATGGAGAGGCCCCAAAACAAAGAGGAGATGAGATGTTTCTTGGGGATGGTTCGCTGTGTCAGCACCACTTGAGTCACTCCTTGAGCAGCAAAATGAGTGAATTTGGTCTCACGAGCAAGAAAGAGGTTTTCCAGAGGCTGGAATGAATCCCAACTGGAGAGCCTGTGCTGAAATTTTATGATCCAGAAAGGTGTCTAGGATCTCGGCTCATGCGTCCCGGCATGGCCTTGAGCAGTACTACTGCAGCTGCATGATGACACATGGCAATCAGTGACCTTGGCATTGTTACGCCTGTGCCCAACTCTGAGGGGCCGAAGGGTCCAAAGTAGCCCCCTCCTTTTTGAGAATCGCAAGATCGCTATTAATTCAGGTCAGGAGACCCAGGAAATGAGAGAGAGACGTTTGGAATGTCCTGGCCCTCAGCGATACAAAGCCACGGAAAACGGCCATTGTCTCTTGGAGACGGAATTGTGTATTGAGTACTGTACTTCATGGAAGCCCTCAGGGAATGATCAGAGGGGGTTGGTTGAGGGATTGCATCATCCCGACCTGATTGACATCTGAGACCCTGTGAGTCAGGATAAAAGAGGGTCTGGGGAACAGCCCCTTTAGATGCACCAGAAGAAACGCTAGAAATCCTGTAACAGCGTAATAGCGACAGCCGGTGGAAAGCCCACGTGCGTCCTTTTCCATTTGCCTCGGAATTGGTGGGCCTTACCACGGAAGAACGGCTTTAGCTAAAACAAAGGAGAAACCAGCCCCAACGACTCTCGAAGGATTGACATCATAAAAGGAATGGGCAAGTTTTAAACTCTCTCTTGACTCCAACCAAAGGCTGCAGCCTGCATGAAGTTGAGTGACTTTTATATTTCCATTGGACAATACATTATCCCCTAGACAACGATAGAGCTATTTCTTATTTATTATTATTATACCCGTGCTTTTAGATTTAGTATCGACGATGTATATTATCTGTATGTTTGCATTGATATTATTTTTGTGTATTTTTATCAATAAATACTGTTAAAAATAGTACCATCAGACTTCAACGGACCTCTCTATCTTTGCTGGTAAGTGACCCAGTTACGGGGTACGTAACAGCATCAAGACTTTAACAAGTGTGGAAGCCAACTGTGCACAGATAGAGAAAGAGATTCTCGCCAGCACATATGCGTGCGAAAGGTTCCATCAGTAAATCTATGGACAAGCTTTTGATGTGGAGACAGACCATAAACCACTGGTCTGAATTATGTCCAGACCACTGAATGACTGTCCCATGAGGGTATAGCGCACGTTGATAGTGGAAGGGAGGTGACAACCATGCAAAAATATAATGTGAAGATAATCTACACACCAGGAAAATAAGTTTGCTGCTGATTTGCTGCCTCGAGCAGTCGACAAGAAAGAAAAGAGTGACCAGAACAGTTCACTAATAAAATGCTGTAACATAAACCCATGACATTTCATCACCAGTCGAGCTAACACCTTCAGTGCGCAGTTGTTGGTCTTTCTCTCTGGGAGTGCTCATGTTTATATAGGACCCCGTTGGCTAGCCTCGGTCCTGATTGGCTACCCCTTCAGTTAACCTTTGACAAAAGCAATGTGGTGTACAGGATCTCCTGTGGAGACTTCAGCAAGAACTACGTTGGCCAGTCAGGATGTAGGCTCTCAACTCATTTATGGGAATACAAATGGGCGGTACAGAGTCATGATCCACTGCCGTTGATCTCGGTACATGAAGACAAAAAAGGACACCATAGGGATTCTCGCAAGGGCACACATGAAGCAGGCACGAGAATAATTTGAAGCGTTGTTCTATCCCGATAACTTTGTAAACAAACATATTGAAATAGACGGTATCTACAAACCCCTAAGAGGCAAAGAAATGCAAGCCAATAGAATTCAAAGGCCAACTGAAGGGGTAGAAAATCAGGACCGAGGAAGTGAATGGGGCCCTATATAAACGCAAGCAGACCCTGAGAGAAACAACAATAGCAGCGCACTAAGGATGTCACCTTGACTGGTGATGAAACAGCTGCAAGCTAATCGCTAAGCTCAACGGACACCACAGCATTAGATGGGAGGATTTTCCAAGAAATGTGTTTTCTGAAAATTGAAATCCCCAAAACAAAAATGGCTTATACACTGGATCTTACATTAATTGGCTAAGGCAACGGGGGATTGGACCTGCTCTTCTTTTAAATAGTGCAGTGGGATCTTTTATGCCTAAAGAGGGCCTCAGATATAATACCTTAACTGAAAAACAGCACATTGAATGATGTAGCATTTTATTATGCTGTACATCTTATGCAGAAGAAGAGTGCGGTTGTATTCACCTGGATTTTTGATGGCTCCGATAGACCTGAACCCAAGATCCTTTTTAATCAGGTGCTGGAGTGCTAATAATTGAGTGACATTTGAAATTAGGATTATGATGCAATCTGAGAACAATGGAAAGAAATTGAAGAGGTAGGTATAAATATGGTTAAATAGATTTGAATTTTAGAATAAAAATTGAAAATGTTGGAAATACCTCAGCAGTTCAGTTAACATCTATAAAGAGAAAAACAGTTAACTTTTCAGATCAACATCCTTTCTTGAATGGGAACATTTTAGGATATACCACATTTAAGCTACTAGCCGGTTGGTAGTGTAGTGGCATCCGCACCGGACTTCAAGTCGAGTGGTCCCGGGTTCGAATCCAGCCGGCTTCTTGCATGCTTTCCTTCTGTGGTGGGAGTTGAGTGCCGAGCTAGCAGCTTGACCTCGTAAAAAGCAGGCAAAAATGTTAAAGAAACAGCAAGGTTGCCACCCAATGTGGCACAACATACTTAAACTTGCAAAAAAAGATGGAGGGATTGAAAGAACAAAAATAACTTTAATGGTGATTAGTGATCACCAAATGATTATCCACAGGACCTTTTCACTAATGCTAAAAAACCTCAGAAAGGATCAAATACCACCCACAGTTCTGAACTGCACCAGCTTGTTAGTAAAGCTTTAAGAATGTGTGGATTCTGAACACACATTTGGACTAATAAATTTTGGCCCAATTAAGCGGCTGTTTCACATAGCCGAAGTTTTAAGGAAATAGTTTAAAAGTTATAAAAACAAAAAGCTATTATTTAACTGTGACAAATTATGCATGTAAGTGGAATACAGAATAAATTATGACACTACCTACTGGCGGTTACTGGTCATATCTGACAATGACAGGCAATCTGAGCGGCAGAGGTTTTTCTAAGTGGAAAAGCCATTAAACTGAGACAGTTCCACTCTTGACCTCAGAAGTCTGGGTCTAGTGCTATGAATAGACATCTCAGTTGGGGTATTTCCTGGTTGCAGTAGATGACCATGACCTCTTCTGTGCCTTGTCATGCCCCTCGCTCTCCACGGAGTGTTGCAGTACCGCCTTCCAAGCCATTGGATCTCACTGTAGATCTCATCTGCCCTGTCCACTGGAGCAGATTTTGCACGTTAGGGCAGATATGTCCCTATCTCACCAGGGAATGAGACCTAACAGTTACTCTCACCTGGTTTAGCCCACCTGTCGAAGAGGTGTACTGGGGTGTGACCGCTGTCACATGCAAACAGGTACTTGGTACCACAGGTGAGAGCTGAGTGTCCTGTGGGGAACAAAGGAAACATTCAAGATGATTGTCGATACCTTCAAATTCTTTGTAGTTCCTAACTTGTTGAAACAGTAAAACAATTTCATTTTCATTCCTGGCTATTTCAGGCATCTCCAAGCCTCAGTGCTTAAAACGACAGTGAGCAAAACAGTCCTGATTTGTCTTACAGCTTATTTCTCGCCAACTATCAGTGAAAAGTATACAGTAACTGCTCTTTGAACACAAACACATGCAACTACACTAATTAAAAACTGTGTTTAACAGCCAGTTTGAACCTGTTCGGCAAGTCTCCTGTCCCAATCAGCATAGTGTCCCAAATAAACAAAGGGAATGTCAGCAATTTTCTTGATTTGTTTTTTTTTAAAGAGTTGTCCCAAATACGCAGCTGCCCTGATTAATCAATGGGCCCAATTAACTGGAATTCACTGTATTTGAAACCAAATAATATCTAACATGTTGCATTTTCAACTCTTGGCATTAAGCCACATACACAGTGCAGCAAAAATTCATCATCTGGAGGAGCACAGATGATGGTAATCAGGAGGAGATTTTCTTGCCCATATCTGGTCTGGTGCTCAAGAATTCAAAGGGACTGATGTCAATGTTTAGACTCCAGATTGTCTCTATGTACCTCTGCTCCTCCGTCTGATGGGTTGATCCTGTCAGATGGACAGGACACGCATAGGGATTATGATGGAGGAGTTTGGTATGTTATGTATGAGTGAGAATAACAAAGTCAGCCTGTTGCTTAACCAGCTTTCTGGGACAATTTAATCATCAGTCGCCATTTGTTTATACAACAGACTTTGAAACTGGGAGTGACTTTCCTCTGCCTAAATTTGGTGCCCCAGTCAATGTAATTGGTATGTCCATTTTTATTCTTTCAGTGTAGCAGTTATCAGACAACTAAGTGCAAACATAAGCTATTTAAGGGAGCATTAAGGAGACAGCACATGTGTGGGCCAGAATTCACATACAGGCCAGACTACTGAACATTTTTAAAAGGAGCTTCCAATACATAATTTCTTAGAATTCAGTTTAGAGTGTTACGTCCGTGGCCCCCTCCTTTTTGAGAATCGCAGGATCACTATTAAGTCAGTTCAGGAGACCCAGGAAATGAGAGAAAGACATGCAGAATCTACAAAGAGTTTGGAATGTGTCCTGGCCTCCAAAAGGCGGAACCATTGATAACAGCTATTGTCTCTTGGAGACGGGATTGTGTATTGAATACTGTAGGATGCATCGAAGCCCCCAGGCAATGAACCGAGGGGGGGTTGGTGGAGGGATTGCATCATCCCAACCTGATTGACATCTGAGACTCTGTGAGTCAGGATAAAAGAGGGTCTGGGGAACAGCCCCTTCAGACGCACCAGAAGAAATGCTAGAACTCCTGTAACAGCAAAATAGCGAAAGCCGGTGGAAAGCCCACGTGCGTCCCTTTCCATTTGCCTCGGAATCGGTGGGCCTTTACCACGGAAGCACGGCTTTAGCTAACCACAAAGGGGAAACCAGTCCCCAACGACTCTCGAAGGATTGACATCATAAAAGGAATGGGCAAGTTAAACCTCCGTCTTTTTCTCCAACCAAAAAGCTGCAGCTTGAATGAACTTGAGTGACTTTTATATTTCCATCGGACAATACATTATCCCCTAGACAACGATAGAGCTATTTCTTATTGATGATTATTACTATACCCGCGCTTTTAGATTTAGTATTGACGACGTATGTTATCTGTATGTTTGCATTGATATTATTTTTGTGTATTTTTATCAATAAATACTGTTAAAAATAGTACCATCAGACTTCAACGGACCTCTCTATCTTTGCTGGTAAGTGACCCAGTTACGGGGTACGTAACAAGAGTCATAGAAAACTACTGCACAGAAACAAGCCCTTCAGCCCATCTAGACTGTGGCATACTATTTCAACTGCCTAGCTTTGATAGTCTTCCTCGCTGTCCACTACACCTCCAACCTTGGTGTCATTTGCAAACTTGCTGACCTAATTAACCACATTATTATCCAGACTGTTGATATAGATGACAAACAACATCGGACCAGGCACTAATCCCTGCGGCGCTCCACTAGTCACTAGTTTCTTGAACGATACCTGGTTTTGTCTGCACCTTAATATTGTTTCCATGGTAACTTTCATTTAAAGCTGCCAAGAAAGTGTTAGGGTGGTTGGACTTAATGGTTATTCTTTTGTTCATGAGAATTTACAAAATATAATGATTTTAAAATTAATTCAAAGTAGGAACCTTAAGATCTTTAATCCTAATGGCATGTTTATTCAGGAAGTTGTAAATAATGCAGTTAGATGCTCTTTATCAGAAGTGCAGTAAATATTAATGCATTTGTAATTCTAATTGCTGTGGGGAAGCCATGATTTAAAAAGAAACTGCATTGGAACAGAAGGACATTCAATATTAATACTCCTCCACTCCTCTAATTACATTTCAACTTAGCTGAACCTCGTCTTGTAGCAATATCATCGAATCTCGTCAGGTTTTACTGTTTATGCTTCTATTTGTGGAAATTTTAGAACAATCAGTTGCAATGCTGGGGATAATACACCAATTCCATCTTGGAGCATATTTATTTTTTAAAATGTAAATGATTTAAAAATAAATAATAATACACTCCTGTGACACTCCAGGATTCTTTAATGAGAATAGCACATCTGTGATCTCATGTTCAGCTACACCCTGACCCCCTTTTTTTCTGTGGTGATTTAATCAGTTCACTAGTAAATTTATTTCTATACTAAAATATCTGAAACTGAGAAGATCCATATTGTGTTTCTTTTAATGAAAATACTGATAAGATACATTTTTGGAAAATAATTATAAGCATATTAAGAGTTCTTTTTCTTTAACATATGTGGTAAATTGTTTGTGGGCATTTATGGCCAACAGCAAAAACATTAAGCTCGTTTAAGCAGCTAATTGAGGGGAAGAAGCTGTCGTATACATAAATGTAAATTTTTTTATTCACAGAATCTGAGATGTTAGTTTTTTTTCTTCTCTGGCCTTCTCCATTAACAGAGAAAGGACATTGTTCACATGCTGGGTGAATGAAGGTAAGACCCTGTGCACTTCTTTTACATCTTAACAACTGAGTTCAGTGTGATTTAATTTTGAGGTCTAAATATTCTTTGAATGAATCTTTCTTGATGCTGTAAAGTGTTCTAAGCACAAAACAGTTTAAAGTATCAAGACAACAACAAAGCCAACTGTGCAAGTGCAGATATAAATAAATAGCAATAAATAACGAGAATGAAATAACAAAGTCCTTAAATGAATGTAGTTATCCCCTTTTGTTCAAAAGCCTGATGGTTGAGGGGTAGTAACTGTCCTTGAACCTGGTGGTGGGAGTCCTGAGCTCGAGTACCTTCTACCTGAAGGCAGCAGCGAGGAAAGAGCATGGCCTGGGTGGTGAGGATCTTTGATGATTCATGCTGCTTTTCTACAGCAACGTTTCATGTAGATGTGCTCAATGGTTGGGAGGGTTTTACCTGTGATGTATAAGGCCAAATCCACTGCCTTTTGTAGGATTTTCTGCTATGAGATATTGGTGTTCCCATACCAGGCCGTAATGCAGCCGGTCAGCGCACTTTCCACCACACATCTAAAGAAGTTTGCCAAGGTTTTCAATGACATGGCAAACCTCTGTCGACCCCTGAGGAAGTAGAGTTGGTGTCATGCTTTCTTCACAATAATATTTATATGATGGGTCCAGAGTGGATCATCTGACATAGTGACACCCAGGAATTTAAAGTTACTGACCCTCTCCATCTCTGATCCTCTGATGATTACTGGCTCATGGGCATCTGGTTTCCCTCTCCTGAAGTCTACAAACAGTTCCTTGGTCTTATTGACGTTGAGTGAGAGGCTGTTGTTACGCCACTCAGCCAAGTTTTCAACCTTAGATTTAATATAACAGATATAGTTCATTAGTGTCAAAATATAGGAAGTTAATAAAATAACAAGCAAGATAGAACAAAGGAGAATTGCTTGATGTTGTGTACTTGGATTTTTAGAAGGACTTTGACAAGGTGCAACATGTGATGCTGCTTCACAAGCTACCAGCCCATGGTATTACAGGAAAGATTCTAGCATGAATAAATATTTCAAGCCAAGAACCTTCATCTGACTTCTTACCCCTTCTTTTCAATCCTGGTGAAGGGTCTTAGCATTTTGTATGTGTTACTCAATGAGTTTTTACAGCTATTTTTAAAACAAATAGTGAGTGTTGATCCTGTAGAAAGTGAGTCTTGGACACAAAGAAAATAAGAATATAGCAAATGAATCAAACAAATATTTAGCATATTCTTCACTCCAGGGAGTCACAAATAATATACCAGAAATACTTAATGAGAATTGGAAGGGAGGAAGGAATTCAGGAAAATTCCAGTCACAGGGATATCACAAAGAACAAAATTTGGAAGTGCAAGAAGTCAAAAGTCTCCAGATCTTGATGGACTTCATTCTAAGGTCCTAAAAAAGCAATCAATGAGGTAGCATTGGCTTTAATTTTCTGAATTCACTAAATTAGGTGAAGCTTCCTTCAGATTAGAAAACTGCTAATGGGGCTCAAAATGTTCAAAAACTGTTGGACGACAGAAAGCAAGGCGTTACAGACCAGGTGGCTTAATGACTGTTATAGGGAAAATATTAGAATTTGTTATAGCAGAATACAGTACCTAGAAATTTTGAAGATAATCAGGTAAAATGTATGATTGATTTATGGTGCTTCTGTGAGGTAATGCCAGAGGTTTGCACATCTAATCCAGATAATTTTAGTAAGTTCTAGGGAAAATAAAAGCCCTTCTATTTTGAAAAGGGTTACAAATGATAATAACTGTGGGAGAAAATGAAAGCCCAAGGTTTTAGTTACTGATTTTACAAGCTATTAAATTAATCATACAATTAAATTATTTTAATGAAAGTATTTTAGCAACAATTAAAATATTAAAATTAATTTTAAAAGTTACCTGTCAAATATTTCACCCGGTCTGTTAAAGTAAACGGATTTGCTGTTACTGTAATGTTCGGACTTCCGAATCTAGGCAGATTCCCCATCGTAAGTGCTGGGGTAATGCTTGAACTTCATTGTCAACTATGGGCGTACAAGTGGAGATTATTCTAAACCTTTCAGTTATTATAACCTTTCATGGTTCTTTGGCTTTTCCTCACCCCCCCCCCCCCCCCCACAGTTTCCCTCTCACTTGCACTCTGGTAATCTTCAATTGAATCCTTTGCAAGTCCTCATTTTCTCTCTCATCTTATTTCCTGCATCCAGCAATCTAACACTCAGGTGCATGATGGAGCTGATGTCACATCCTCTGGTGCTCATTGTTTCTTATCCTGATGAGTATAGGAAAGGACTTCCCTCAGCATTACTTGCTTATAATGTTTTTTGCCGAATACCCTTTTGTTATTAATCAAGTTCACGTTCCAAGCTTCAAGGTTAACAATCATTCAGCCATACATGAATATAGCCAAAAGAAACAGCACTTGTCTTGAGCCAAGATGCAGAACACATTACCAACAGCTCACAGCACATTGCACAAAACACATGTGGTTATGATTTCAAAAAAACTGTCACAAAGTGAAAAAAAATATATAGCCCAAACCCCTAAGTTGTCCTGGTCCAGCTTGTTCTTCCATTGAGTGAACACTTGAAGGTAACACCAACTGGAGGAGCCAGTCCCCAACCCAGTACAAAATCCACCAGCACACAGCCAACTCCAGAGTCTCCCTCACTGATAACTGGAACAGGTGAGTCGAAGGCATGTGGGCCTTGTCTGCTCAACAACCAAGGCAACGCAGCTTCCCTGCCGTCAGTCTCACCAATGAACCAGGAACTGGGATTGCAGTATTCTATGTTACCAGTGAAACAGCTTGCAATAGTCTACATTACAATCAATTTTATTTATTTCTTATTAATGGAATGTTTGTTTATTTATTTATTTCTCAGAGGTGCATATAGTTGGCAAGGCCAGCTTATATTGTTCATTCCTAATTGCCATTTAGAATGCTCATGTTCAGACTATTTTATTCTCATATACAGGCTTTCAAGCTCCCGTCTCTTGTCCTGGAAGGCGGAAGGCAGAAGGCATCCTTTATGATACAGTTAGCCTTCACGATGCAACATATTGTGAAGATGGACTGGATGGAAGGATGCTTTGAGTCTGTGATGGACCTGGCAGCATTTACCACTCTCTGCAGATTATGACGGTCCAGAGCAGAGTTGCATCACCAGGCTGAAATGCAACCTGCCATATTGCTTTCTATAGCACGTCTGTAGAAGTCTGCGAAAATCCTTGAGATGTTTTCTTGAACCACAGGAATCTTTCGGTGATGGTACACTTACAATACCACTAAAGAGGAAAATTGAGGATCCAATTTAGATCCAATGATGCTGATTGAGCTACAATATAAGTTTTAAGTCTGGGTGATGTACTACTTGCAGAGTTCCTATTTCACTGCTTTTGTTCTTGGTGGTAGAGTTTGCCGTTATAGATGTTATTGAAGAAATAGCAAGTAACTGCAGTGATTTTGTAGATGGTAAACATAGCATTTACTGCAGTACTAATAAAACATTCATACCTTTACACACACACATTTATATAAACCTGAGCTTTCTCCCAACCAGGGGGCCAGGTTCAGCCCACAGCACCATCAGTTCTTTTCCTCTTCCCTAAATCCCCTCACCCCCACACCGTCAGGCTTTGCACCAGCCCTCACCTGCACTGCCAGTAACCCCCTACCTTTGCCTTGTAGCCTCCACCTCCATTGTCCAATCCTACCCCCATTCCCGGCCTTCCCTCCACACCTAAAGAAGTTGGTGCATAACCCCTCAAATCACAGCACCCATTCCCTATATTCAAACCTCTCCAACATTAAGCCTGAGTAACAACCCCACCACCTTATCATACTGGTAACCTTAAGCTTTAAAACGGATTTAACAAGGAGGAAGATCCTAATGAAGGCAAGTGGGGGACTTGGTTGATGAAGACAAAGTGGCAGTGTGAAGTGATACTGCATCTCCAGTAGGAGATCTACAAACACTTAGAGGGATACTTTTCCCACTACCTGTAGAATCACATATAAAATATATATTAGGGTGGTCAACAAAGTACCAATCAAATGGACCTCTTTGTCTTGGGTAGTGTCAACTTCTTGAATGTTGTTAGAGCTACAGTGATCCTGAAAAGTTCCCACAGACAATCCATGGCTCATCAAATCTATTGAGTACGGCAGTCATCAAGAGGTAATTTTAGTTTGTTGTCAAGATTCGCTAACCATAGGAATGCTTTGTATTCAGGCGTTACAAAGGGAACTCCTAATTCAAGCTGGTCTTTCTGTTGCAGCAGCTCCTGGCCAGGGTAACGTTTTCCATCTCTGGGAGAAGGGAAATTATTGCCAACTATTGGTTGCAAGTCCTCTGTTTTTCCTGCCTTTCCATCACAGCAGGATTGGTATTAATATTTGTCAAATTCAAGGTAGAGGTTATTTAAATTTTTTATATAGTTGAAAGACAATGTTAATGTCAATGTATAGAAATGAGAACACAAGTTTGGGAAAGAGCTCAGATTTTCCCTCTATATTTTGTGCAACGATTCAGTGTTCCACCTACTGAGTCTCTAATAGATTCTTCAAGATGGGAAGGTGGGGGGAGCACTGTCAATATTAAAGATGATCTTTTTTGTAATTGGTGGGTTAGTTAAATACACCAGAAAAATGCTGAGTTGAAGACTGAATGGTGGAAGAGGTAAGGGAGGTGTATTAGCAACCATTTGTTTGTAAAAGTCAAATGGGTAAGTTGACTGGCTATTGAACAGGCAGTACAGATATCTGTGGTAGTCCGGCAAACTGACTTCTACCTTGCGAGGCCCTGCACCAGCTCTCAGACACCTACTCTTACCTCGACAGGACCCCACTAAGAGAAACCAGGCCATTGTCTCCCACACCATCACCAACCTCATTGACTCTGGGAATCTCCCATCCACTGCCATCAACCTCATAGTTCACACACCCTGCACCTCCCATTTCTACCTCCTGCCCAAAATCCACAAACCTGCCTGTCCAGGTAGACCCATTGTCTCAGCTTGTTCCTGCCCCCTTAACTCATATCTGTATACTTTGACTCTGTTTTATCCCCCCTGGTTCACCTTCCCACCTACATCGCGACACCTGACACAAACAAAGGTTCAGGTTCAATTTAATGTCAGA
Source organism: Hemitrygon akajei (assembly GCF_048418815.1). Taxonomy (NCBI): domain Eukaryota; kingdom Metazoa; phylum Chordata; class Chondrichthyes; order Myliobatiformes; family Dasyatidae; genus Hemitrygon; species Hemitrygon akajei. The sequence continues at coordinate 162,106,267 of NC_133133.1, forward strand.
GAAATGTATTCAATATACATCCTGAAATGCTTTTTCTTCGCAAAACATAGAAGTGCCCCAAAGAATGAACAACAGTTAAACGCGAGAAGCCCGAAATCCCCCCCCCCCCCGCTCTGCCCTCCCGCACGTAAGCGACAGCGAACAACAATCCCCCCTCTCCCCACTGGCAAAACAAAAAGCGCACTTCTGATCTTTTCAAGGATTTCAGGTTCTCTGGCCCCCATCATCTTATTTTTACTATGGATGTCCGTCCCCCACCAGGAAGGCCTTAAAGCTCTCCCTTTCTTTCTGGACACCAGACCCAGCCAGTTCTCCTCCACCACCACTCTCCTCCGCTTAGTGGAACTTGTCCTCACTCTAAATAATTTCTCTTTTGGGTCATCCCACTTACTTCAAATAAAGGGGCAGCCATGGGCACTCACGTGGGTCACAGCTATGCCTGCTTGTTTGTCGGCTAGGTGGAACAATCCATGTTCCAAGCCAACACTGCTGACTGTCCCACACTTTTCCTTCGCTACATAGATGACTGCATTGGTGCTGATTCCTGCACCTGTGCTGAACTCATCGATTTCATCCACTTTGCCTCCAACTTCCACCCCGCCCTCAAGTTCACCTGGTCCATTTCTGACACCTCCCTTTCCTTTCTCGATCTCACTGTCTCTATCTCCAGAGACAGCTTATCCACCAGTGTCTACTACAAACCAATGGACTCTCACAGCTACCTGAACTACACCTCATCCCACCCTGCTACTTGTAAAAATGCCATCCCCTTCTCTCAATTCCTCCATCTCTGCTGCATCTGCTCTCAGGATGAGGCTTTTCATTCTAGAACGAAGGAGATATCCTCCTTTTTCAAAGAAAGGGGCTTCCCTTCTTCCACCATCAACACTGCCCTCAACTGCATCTCTAACACTTCACGCAGTCTGCTCTTACCCCATCCTCCCACCATACCACCAGGGAGAGGATTCCTCTTATTCTCACCTACCACCCCACCAGCCTCTGCATCCAGCACATAATTCTCCGAAACTTCTGCCACCTCCAACTGGATCCCACCACCAAACATCTTTCTCTCCCTCCCCCCCACACTTTCTGCTTTCCGCAGGGATCATTCCCACATGACTTCCTTGTCCATTTGTTCCTCCCCACTGATCTCCCTCCTGGCACTTATCCTTGCAAGAGGAACAAGTGCTTCACCTGCCCCTACACCTCCTCCCGCTCTGCCATTCAGGGCCCCAAACAGGCCTTCCAGGTGAGGCGACACTTCACCTGTGAGTCTGTTGGGGTCATATACTGTGTTCAGTGCTCCCAGTGTGGCTTCTTGTATATTGGTGAGACCCGATGTAGATTTGGAGATCACTTCGCCAAGCATCTACGCTCTGTCCACCAGAACAAGCGGGATCTCCCAGTGGCCGCCTATTTTAATTCCACTTCCCATTCCCATTCCGATAGGTCCATCCCTGGCCGCCCCCACTGTCGGGATAAGGCCACACTTAGGTTGGAGGAACAACACCTGATATTCCGTTTGGGTAGCCTCCAACCTAATGGCATGAACATTGATTTCTCAAACTTCCAGTAATGCCTACACCCACTCCCATCCCCTTGTCCCTCTCTCATGTTAGCTCCTTGCACGCCCATCACCTCCCTCTGGTGTTCCCCCCCCCCCCCACCCTTTCTTCTTTCTTCCATGGCCTTCTATCTCCTTCACCAATCAACTTCCTAGCTCTTTGCTTCATCCCTCCCCCTCCAGATTTCACCTAACGCCTGGCATTTTTCTCTCCCCTTCCCCCCGCCCCCCACCTGTCAAATCTTCTCCTCGGCTTTTTTTCCCTCCAGTCCTGCCGAAGTGTTTCAGCCTGAAACGTTGATTATACTTTTTTCCATAGATGCCTGAGATGTCCTGCTGAGTTCCTCCAGCATTTTGTGTGTGTTGCAGGTATTTTTGACCTTGCTTTGTATTGCATGGTGTAATCTACTCAGTACATGCACATTTAAAATAGCAATAATTTCATTCAATTAATGCCCAGAGTCCATTATAAGAAAATCCAAAAATACCTCTTTAACCTGGTATAATGATCACCTAACCAATTGTACTAATTCAAAGACAAAGAGTATATTTTGTACTTTTCAGATACATTAAATTATTCAGATTCATTTTACACCATACTTTACAATAAAAATAGAATTAGTCCCTCAGTTGAGCTGTCCGTGAAATTAGGTCAGCTAGAACAACTGCTGTTCACGATGTGTTTCTGTCAAAATGTACAAAATGCATTTTGGGAAATCTGTCAGCTTGAGTTAGGTGGATATGTCTGTTTATTCCTGTTCCATGCATTATAAACCAGATACTTGATACAACTGCAGTATTTGTGCGGAATTAATCTGAGCTTCTTAAATGGAATAACGACTTGGATTTATGTAGCATATTTAACAGGAATACATCCACAGGTACCATACAGAAGTATAACTAGACAAAAATTTCACTCAGTATTAGGAGGGACAGCAATAGCTAGGCTCAAGAGTTACGTTTTATCGTGGGTCCTGGGGAAGATGAGGCATCACATTAAATTCAATGTAATATCTAAAACAACTGAAGGTATAGTCACCAAAAGGTTTGCAAATAGTGCAGAAGAGACAAGGGGTAAGAGACCAGAGTTGGTTCATCACTTCCAAAATGTGGATCAAATCAATGGAATTTTATAATCAATGAATGTGTCAGGCAGATGGGTTGTGGGGTTTGGAGTGAGGAGTAGAACTGAGGTGATGGAGGGACCTGCTTTAAATTTGGAGCAGGAGGCACTAGACTTTGGTGACATCAGGTAAGTGAATTCTGGAGGCGCAAGTCTATTTTCAGGGATGTCTGAAGTTTCTTGTGCATTGGAAAAGGCAACATGTCTATAAGAGCATTGTCCAGATGAACAATTAAAATAAAATACGTGAAAATGGTTTAGTAGCTGTGGAAGGGACAGAGTTGGAGATAGGCTGTTAGAGTTTAGAACTTATTGAAATCTTACATCCATCCCACAATGTGAGGGAGTAAAAATCTTTGCATTATGACTCTGCTGCATTGTACAGACATGTGAATTTATAAGTCTACTGGTCCCATAGCCTGTTGGTCCTGGCTTTAATGCTGCGGTACTGTTTGCCAGACGGAAGCAGCTGTAACAGTTCGTTATTTGGGTGACTGGTGATCTCCCAGGCCTTCTCTTGGCACCTGCTGCTATAAATGTCCTCAATGGAGGGAAGTTCACATTCACAGCTGCGTTGGGCTGCCCGTACCACTCTCTGAAGTGCCCAGCGATCAAGGTTGGTGCAGTTCCCATATAGGGCAGTGAAACAGTCAGTCAGGATGCTCTCAATGGTGCCCCTGTAGAAGGTCTTGAGGATTTGGGGACCCACGCTGAACTTCTTCAGTCGCCTGAGTTGGAAGAGATGCTGTTGTGCTTTTTTTGCCACACAGCCGGTAAGTACAGTCCAGCTGAGATCTTTTGTGATATGTATACCGAGGAACTTGAAACTACTCACCCTCTCAACCGCAGGGCCTGTCTCCACTCCTCCTGTAATCCACAATCAGCTCTTATAATTTTTGGACGTTGAGGGAGAGGTTGGTATCTTGGCTCCACTGTGTCAGGGTGTCAACCTCTCCTCTGTAGGCTGTCTCATCACTGCTAGAAATAAGGCCGATCAAAGTAGTGTCATCTGCGAATTTGATCAGCAGGTTCGAGTTGTGTGTGGCAGTACAGTCATGGGTGTAAAGGGCGTGAAGGAGGGGCCTCAGAACACAACCCTGGGGGGGGGGCCTCTGCTGAGGGTCAGAAGTGAGGGAGCCCATCCTTACCACCTGTCAGTGATCCAATAGGAAGTCTAGGATCAAGCTGCACAAGGTGGGTTGCAGGCCAGGGTCTCTGAGCTCCCTGTGAAGATTGGAGGAATTACGGTGTCGAATGCTGAGCTGTAGTCCAGGAACAGCATTCTAACATATACATCCCTCTTCTCCAGGTGAGGTCGGATGGTGTGTAGACATGAATAAATGTGGTGTTGCAAGGAGGGGAAAGGCAGACTGATGAAGAATATAAGGAAGAGATCAGTGACAGCTCAGTCTGGTCGAGGAATTGATTGAAAATAAATTGGGGTTTTGGACGGTGGTGAATATCGGTAGCTCAGGTTGAGGGGCTTGATGTTACAGCGTTCACAGAGCTTAGTGATTAACTTGCAGACGTTTCATTGCCGATCAAGGTCACATCCTCAGTGTGCAGTTGTTGGTGTTCCTCTCTAGGAATTCTCACATTTGTGTCGGCCCCCTTGGTCCTGATTGGAGCATTTGCACAGTAAGGTTAAAATTTAAAAAGCTAGGCCAGGGAAATCAAAGAGGGGTAAGCAAACTCAATTGAAAAGGTTTAAATCATTAGGGATATGGAGACAGCCAGTTCAGAGAGGACCGGACTGAAAATATTTTAGGTGAGAGCTTGGGTGGGCAGTAAAGAAACCTGCTTTCTCTGTGCTGTTTTGTTTTCCATTATTAGGAAATCTTCTGTTTCAGCTTAATACAACTTTGTCTACTTAGTAGAAGCTAACCTCATAGAATATATTAATAATGGTGTTGACAGAGTTGGTGTAAGATTTTATGCGCATTTTGAATCAGTTTATATATAGAATACAATACTGTATATCCATTACCTGTGAACTACAGTCTAATATTTTTTTACATTTATCCGTAAAATCCATCCATCTCCTGCAGACACTCTTTTCGGCAGTGTCTCCTATAAGTTTCCTCCAAAAAATATTTTCTTTGTGATTAGGAAATTCGCCATCATAATTAAAGGAACATAGTTGTGGAAAATGACAATCGACTTCTCATTTTCATTTATTCAAAATAATAATTATTAAATAATAATAATAATGATTACTGTCTTGTTAAACCAATGAGTCAACTTGGAAAGATCAGAAACAGGAATCGGGAAATTGCTTCTAAATGTACGAATCCACAAAAATCAAAAGCATCTTAAACAAAAGTCTTACATAATATTACAATATAAAAGCACAATATAAACAATAATTTTTGTTTTAGAATTAGTACCATTTGGGTTTATTTTCCAGTCACATTAAATCTGAATACTTTTGTTGTCTTGCCCATATGAATATGAAGAAGCAAAATTCAATGCATTTTCAATGTAATACAACCTCATTAGATTGTGGCTCTAGAAATACCCTAATTTGATCATGTCTTCCAAGATGAAACTAGGTGTGTGTTAGCTACAAATAATGTAGATAACTTATTATGGAAACACCAGAGCCCTTGAACTAAGAATCCTACAAAAGGTATGTTTTATGTTCTGGATATGTTTTAGCCCATCATGGAAAAAGCCCTCCACACTATTGAGCACATCTACACAGAGCTCTGTCACAGGAAAGCAGAATCTATCATCAGGGACCCCCATCACCCTGGCCATGCTCTCTTCTTGCTGCTGGCATCAGGAAGAAGGTACAGAAGCCTCAGGACTCACACCACCAGGTTCAGGAATAGCAATTACCCCTCAACCATCAGGGTCCTATACCAGAACTTTAACATCATTTGCCTCATCACTGAATTGTTCCCACAACCTATGGACACCCTTTCAAGGACTCTTCATCGCATGTTCTCAATACTTATTGCTTATTTATTTAATGTTAATTATTTCTTTTTCTCTTCTGTATTTGCACTGGTTGTTGTCCTTTGCACATTGGTCATTTGTCCGTCCAGCTGGGTGTGGTCTTTCATTGATTTCATCATGTTTCTTGGATTTTCTGAGCATGCCTGCAAGAAAACGAATCTTAGGGTTGTATATGGTGACATATACAGTGTGTACTTTGATAATAGATTTACTTTGAACTTAAATTTAATGCGGGTTAAAGTGGTCCTCTGACACCCAGGTTAAATCTGGGTTGTACTGTACCGATCCAGATGAGTAGGTAAATGCTCGGGTAACGTTGGTAAGTAGCTGCACAGTGACTAATGCAAAATTGTAAATAAGTAAGTGTGGTTACATTTGTAGCTACTTCAATCTTCAGAGTTAAATACCTCACTAAAAATAGTCATTTTATCTCCAATTAATATATACAGTATTTTGCAGCTTTGAATTCATCTTGATGTAATTTCAAAAATGCCTTTTTGAGGGAGCTATTGAGCTGTAGTACACATCTTCAACCAATGAATTCCTGTTGTTTCATTACTTTCCATTTTCAATCTGTATTATGCATTGAACTTTAAAGCAAGTGATTATGCTTTTAAAGTATTGATTTCTCTAAGTAAACGGTAAACCTACAGTACAATCAAAGCTTGTGATAAGAAGAAAAATTATGAAAACTAATTCTTTTCCTTCATGTCAAAAATGAAGGAACTTTGAGAGCTGTGGAATGCACATTTAATATTGAAGATTACTCAGTGATTTTATCATAACATAAGAACTTAAGAAATAAGAGCAGGAGTAGACCATCTGGCCCGTTGAGCCTGCAGCGCCATTCAATATGATCGTGGCTGATCTAGCCATGGACTCATTTCCTGCCTTTTCCCCATAACCTTAATTCCCCTACTATGCAAAAATCTGTCTGGCCTTGCCTTAAATATATTTACTGATATAGCCTCCATTGATTCATTGGACAGAGAATTCCACAGATTCACCACTCTTTGGGAAAAGCAATTCCTCTTCATCTCCATCCTAAATTTACTCCCCTGAACCTTGAGGCTATGTCCCCTATATCTAGACTCACCTACCAGTGGAAACAACTTTCCTGCCTCTATCTTATCTATCCCTTCCATAATGTTATATGTTTCTATAGCATCTCCTCTCATCCTTCTAAATTCCAGCGAGTACAGTCCCAGACGACTCCATCTCTGCTCGAATCAACCTGGTGAACCTCCTGTGCACCGCCTCCAAAGCCAGTATATCCTCCCTCAAGTAAGGAGACCAGAACTGCACACAATACTCCAGTTGCAGCCTCGCCAGTACCCTGTACAGTTGCAACATAACCTCCCTGCTCTTAAATTCAATCCCTCTAGCAATGAAGACCTTCATTTGCCTTCTTGATAGCCTGCTGCACCTGAAAACCAACCTTTTGTGATTCATGCACAAGCACTCCCAAGTCCCTCTGCATGGCAGCATGTTGCAATCATTTACCATTTAGATAATAATCTAATTTTCCATTTTCCTTTCCAAAGTGGATGAGATCATATTTACCAACATTGTACTCCATCTGCTAGACCCTTGCCCACTCACTTAACCTATCTATATCCCTCTACAGACTCCTCGTATCCCCTGCACAAGAGTGCTGGACTTTACAAGGTACAGATTATAAAGACCAATTAACCATGACAAGATCATGCAAAATAAGAAAGTAAGAGCATTTTTTTTAGTTTTTGTGCTTTTGACAGGAAAAAGCCCAGCTTTTATTTACAAAGTAGTATCAAATGAGTTTTGTTTTGCTGACATCAAACAGATTAATCATCATCTATCATGACATGTATTTCAAAGAGCAATGCTTTTGTCAGCATCACTAAAAAAGTCCAATAAAATTTTATGATGTCTGAAACATCTCATTGTTAAATGTTATTGTTATGTATATGGTCAATGGAATTATTGCTATGACCAAAACAAATAGGTTATGTATACAGAATATTCCATGGCAATGAAATGTCTATTCCTGTTTTTAGGATGAGAATATTGCTAATGTACAATAGAAATGTCTATCTCCTCACCGAGAGCCACACTAAAATAAAATGATACAATAGAAGATGGTATCACAAATGTTGCTACCCTTTCAGTCAGCATGAAATTGGTGTGAATTGATGAAGAAGAACATGAAATGGATCTCTTAGAATTGTGAGGACAAAGATATGCTTTCAGAAATTCAGTAGTGTGTGCAGTGTTAAAAGGTAATTGCTAGTTAATTTATTGAAATTGGTATCAGATTGATGTGGGTGTGTCTCAATTTTGCAATGAATTTGGATAAAGCTTCACCTTTTTACATGGTCAAAATTTAGAATACTGTAAATACAAATATAGTCATTCAACATTAATGCAGGGATCTTAGTTTATAGCACCATATAGTTAACCTATTTAACCAGATGCAAAGATACTCTCAGTGGCCATTTAATTAGGTACCTCCCATACCTAATAAAGCGGCCAGTGAGTAAATGTCTGTGCTCTTCAGCAGCAGTAGTCCATCCATTTCAAGGTTTGATGTGTTCTGTGTTCAGAGAAGCTCTTTTACATACCACTCTTGTATTGTTATTTGAGTTACTGTTGCCTTCCTGTCAGGTTGAACACTCTGGCCATTCTCCTCTGACCTCTCCCATTAACAAGGCTTTTTCACCCACACAACTGCCACTCACTTGAATGTCTTTTGTCTTTCACACCTAGAACTCTAGAGACTATTGTACATGAAAATCCCAGGATTTCAGCTGTTCCTATGATACTCCAACCACCCCATCTAACACTAACAAATCATTCCATAGTCACTGAGATCACATTTCCTCCCATTCTAATGTTTGATCTGAACAACAGCTGAACCTCTTGACCATGTCTGAGTTGCTGCCGCATAATTTGCTTATTAAATATTTGCATTAATGAGCAGGTGTATGGGTGCATCTAATACACCAAATGTATATGTGAGACTTTGACTGAAGATTTCAAAATACAAAGTTGTCCATAATACAGTATTTGGCTATTCCAACATTAAATACAGCTAAAATATATGATACTAGAATAAAGCTTTTTCCTCATTTAGCTATTAATTGTATAAATTGTGCAAGCTTATAAAGATGAACTTAAGAAATAGAAATAGCAATTGGCTATTCAGCCTCCTTTACCTGTTCACCCATTCTAAAAATTATGACTGATCCTTTACTGCCACTCTCTTAAATTCTCCCCATCCTTTGATTTCCTTAATAAATTCTAAAAAATCTATTTCTGTCCTGAACGTGCTGGCTGACTGACTCTACTGACCTTCTTGGTTGGAAATTGTTTTGTGTGTGAAGAGATTTCTTCTCATCTCTGCCCTGAACCCTGGATCTCTGCCTTGAGAATGTGACCTTTTGTCTTAAGACACCCAACCAGGAAAAATGTGAACTCTGCATTGCTTCTCTCAAATCCCATTAAAAAAAAACCTTAAGTCTCAATGAGATCAACTCTCACTCTTTGCAATGTAAGAATTTCAAAGTTTCTGTTAGAATCAGGTTTAATATCACTGGCATATGTCGTGAAATTTGTTGTTTTGCAGCAGCAGTACATTGCAATACATAATTATAATAAACTATAAATTAAAATAAGCATATATACAAATAAATTTAATAAGTAGCACAGAGAGGGAGAAAGAAATAATGAGTAAGTGTTCATTGTCCATTCAGAAATCTGATGGCGGAGCAGAAGAAGCTGTTCCTGAAACACTGATCTCCTCACGCAGTCTGTTTAACCTTCTCATACAACTAACTGTCCAATCTGAAGAATCAACCAAATGAATCTTTCTTGCAAACTCTTCATCATATTGTTTGTAGTGGCAAAACATTTGCCGCTGCCTGCAAATTTACGGAGTTGTTATACTTGCATGTCGCACCCCCAGCTCCAAAGATTGCTCCAAAAGTTGAATCCTTTGCTCAACCTTTTATTAACAATTAGCAAACATACAATCTTGAAGCAATGAAACTTAAGCCCAAGTATAAGCAAAGCATAATTAAATGTTATTGAGTGACATTGAGCAGTCAGCAAAAGATACATTACTGGTCCCAAGCTCAAACTGCCTAGAACAAAGCATGAAGATGTAACTTATTCCCTTAGTTTTTACCACACCCCTACTAATGTGATTAGTTACCATAATAAATGCGCAACAGAGAATACAATGCAGATAGAGAACAGATGCATGGCTCCTACACTTTCTTATGTAGGAAGGTCAGGTCTATAAGCAATTTTCCTGATGAGGCTTGCCAGTCTCCTGTATAACTGGAGCAAGCCATTCTGACTCTTTGTCAGTACCTCCAGTTGAACTTTGTCATTGCGTGTGTTTTCCTCCTAGCCATCAGTCTGTGGTTTCGTATTGCCATGTGCTCTTGTTTGTTTTCATGCCCCATGTGCTCCTGTCCCCCGCTCCTGCTCTGTTCCGGCCCCTGTATCACTGAGTACTCCGCCTCTCACCGGTTTCTCATTATTACCTGTTTTGCTGCCACTTCTGTCTCATTGTGCTCCACCTATCATCTGCCTCTCTGTTTGTTGCTCAGTGTATTTTAGTCCTGTATTTTCACCTGTTTGTGGCCAGATTGAGCCAGCGAATTTTCCTGAGCCTTTCCAGCATTCGTATCTGTACTCTGTCCGTCTGAATATCGACTCTGCCTGTATCCCGATTCTGGTTTTTGGATTTCTTGGGATGTTTTGATCGCTGCCTGCACGTTGACGCCAACTTTGTTTGCACCTCGAGATTTGTTACTCAATTAATATCACTGTGTGCACAGTACTGGGTCTGCGATTGGATCCCTGCTCCAGCGTCCTGACACTCTTACACTTAAATCCTCTTACAATACATCCCAAATATACAATTTATGATGGACTCTTAGAATTGGACAGTGTAGAAGGAGGCCTATTAGTTCATTGTGACTATGCCAACCCACCATGCCTACCTATAATAATCCAACATGGCTACTTTTATTCCATATCCATCTATGCCATGCTCTTTCAAATATCTGTCAAGATCTCTCCTAAATGTTGCTACTTTTCCTGCAGCCGTCATCTTTGTATGAAAAATCTCACTCAATCCGTTAAGCTCTTCTGTAAACCAATGCCCTCTAGCTTTAGACACACCAAACTAATTGCTCACATAAGAACATAAGAGATAGGAGCAGGAGTAGGCCAATCGGCCCCTCAAGACTGCTCCGCCATTCAACAAGATCATGGCTGATCCAATCTTAACTCTAGTTTTCACCGAATCCCACAAGGCAACAGTGCCAACCAACAGGGCACCATGCCGCCCATTTTATTTTATTATTCATCCCGCCCAAACCCATGTGATCACCCGGGGGAAAAAAACCGAGTTGCCAATTGAGGAGAAAAAATCTGGAAAATTCCTCTCCGACCCATCCAGGCTATCGAAAACTGGTCCAGGAGATCACATGGCTGATCTAAACCTAGCCTCATGTCCACTTACCTGCTCGCTCACCGTATCCCCTAATGCCATTTTTATCCAGGAAAATGTCTATCTCCGTTTTGAATTTATTGAGTGTAGTAGCTTCCACAGCTCTCTGGGGCAGTAAATTCCACAGCCCCACTACCCTCTGAGTGAAGACATTTCTCCGCATCTCAGTCCTGGAACGGCATCCCCTTATTTTAAGATTATGCCCCCTAGTCCTAGTTTCACCCATCATCGGGAACATTCTCCCCGCATCCACCCGATCAAGCCCCTTCACAATCTTATATGTTTCAATAAGATCGCCTCTCATTCTTTGGAACTCCAATGAGTAGAGTCGCAATCTACTCAACCTCTCATCATACATCAACCCACCCATCCCCGGAATTAACCTAGTGAACCTTCTCTGCACTGCCTCGAGAGCCAGTATGTCCTTTCTTAAATATGGACACCAGAACTGCACGCAGTACTCCAGGTGTGGTCTCACTGATACCCGGTACAACTGCAGTAAGACCTCCCTGTTCTTATACTCCATCCCCCTAGCAATAAAAGCCAGCATTCCATTGGCCTTCTTGACCACCTGCTGCACTTGCATACTAACTTTTTGTGTTTCCTGCACCAGGACCCCCAGATCCCTTTGCACAGAAGCACTTTCCAGTTTCTCTCCATTTAGATAATAACTTGCTCTATTATTTTTCCTGCCAAAGTGCAAGACCTCACACTTGTCAGTATTATATTTCATCTGCCAAATGTCTGTCCAATCACTCAGCCTATCTATGTCCCCCTGCAGGGTTTCAATGTCCTCTGCACTCATTACACTCCCTCCCATCTTTGTGTCATCAGCAAACTAATTCTGCATGTTAACATTCAGTGATCACGTCTGATCACCAACACCATGCAGTCTCACATCATTAAAAAAATTGTCTCCGTTTTTCTTAATCCTTAATTAATTTTTTTGTTCTGTGTCTGTTCATTTTGAGAACTAAAATTGTTAGCTAGTTGCTAAAACTTTATAGTAAAATTATTGCTATAAAAAGTGTAATCTAACTTTAACTTTACATGCAATATTGTGAAAATATTTGCAGTCCGAGAAGTCAACAGAGTAATGTTAATTGTAAAAACAATAACTTTGTCATCTATACGTATAAGAGTTAACCGTAAATGTCAGCTTGGTGTTACCACTTTCGGAGTGAACCTTCTTTTCGACATGGATTTAATTCTTAAAGCAAAATGTGGTTTGAACCCAAAAAATGCATTAGCAGTTAAGAAGGCTACTGTGCCCCGTGCACTAGTAACATCCATCAACTGCAAAGAGTGCCACAAATGGTTGTTTTGCTGCCATTTACACTCGACAGGAGCTATTAAAATCTTTTTCAATAACTCTCTACAAAGCAGCTGAGGAATGGTGGACAGAACTGATGAGGAGATCCGGTTTCCCTGATTTCCTTGCCGATCAACCGTTGATGCAGCATTAATATCCTCCCTTCTTGGTCATGAGTCTGGATCGACCCCCGCCCATGGGTGCTGCCTGCCCTGCATGCTGAGTTCCTCCCGCATTGTCACTGTATGTTACTCCGGATATCTTGTCTATTGTGAAGATAATCTCTTGTGTTTCATATCGGGAACGGATCTGAAACAGAATCATTTTATTGCAGGATTAATTGAAGCCATTCTGATTTAAAAAAGAAATAAGAATGCATTATTGGGGGGGGGGGGTGTTTAAAGTGCATATTTGCAGATTTCTGTGCACGTACATCCTATAATGCCGAGAACTGATGCTTACCTATATAATTTGCATATATAAAACAAAGTGTGTTTTTCGATGCACGTAACCAAGGAGATTTGCATACCTACACAGCTTTCCAAGAAAGTAGCGGAAGTCCTCCGACATTTCCTCTATCAGCTGCGAGTAGCGCTTGAAAACGTGCGCTTTGGTTTCAGGGATTTTCCGCCGCAGTAAGCGAGCGACCCTGTTGGACTCGCCGCGTTCATGGAGAACAGCGGGAAACTCCGTGAGCGGGGCTGAGCTTCCATGCCACCAGAATGCTGGAAACGTTTCACAGCGGCGCGAATGGACAGTGGCCCCGAGTTGCGGAGACAATCGTGCGCTTCAGTAACACCCCAGTAACAAGAACATGCATGTGCCTACGCGGGCAAATACAAATTCGAGCGCTTTCACCTCCTTTTCAGGACTGTTTTGACTCTACCACATTGTTCACTATTTCCTCCGTGAGTAAGGATCGGGAGTGAGATGCAGAGTTAATTGTTGAGGTATAAAAATGGAAAGTAGAAAATGTTTATAGGAAGGTTTCGAGGACATAGCCAAATAAATACGAGCGCTTGAAATCAGCTACATCTCATGTCTAGCTCAGTGCTTAGATTTGCTTTTTTGTGACAACTGCCATTTATTTTACTTATTAAATGTTTGTACCACGTGTCTCCTGATGGGACATGGCTATTAATGGCCTTGTCATCATTAGTGGCCTGTCATAATTGCCTCTGAACTGAAGAGACAAGTACAGGAGTAACAGTGTGGCTAGAACTAGACCAAATGGCATTAAGGTTGTTAGTGTTGCTGACAATCAGGAAGATAGTCTTGGGCTAAGTAAAGATATTGATTAGTTGGTACAATAGGGGAGACGTGGTAGACACAAGAGATTCTACAGAATCTGGAAGTCTGCTCACACACACACACACACACACACACACACACACACACACACACACACACACACACACACACACACACACACACACACACACACAAGAACTCAGCAGGTCAGGAAGTATCTGGAAACATAGAAACAGAAAGCCTACAGCACAATACAGGCCCTTCGGCCCACAAATCTGTGCTGAACATGTCCTTACCTTAGAAATTACGTAGGGTTACCTGTAGCCCTCTGTTGTATTAAGCTCCACGTACCTATCCTGGAGTCTCTTAAAAGACCCTATCGTTTCTGCCTTCACCACCACTTGCAGACCCCAGTCAGTTCTGATTACAATACCGTGTCCTCCACAATTGCCATCTGCAAAGGTGCACCACAACATGGTGTGCTTAGCCCCCTGCTCCACTCGCTTCACATTTATGTCTGTGTGGCTAAGCACAACTCCAATGCCAGATTTAAGTTTGCTGACAACACCGTTGCCGTTGTCTGAATCAAAGGTGGTGACAAATCAGCATATCAGAGGGAGACTGAAAATCAGGCTGAGTGATGCCATCATACCAGCATCTCACTCAAGGTCAGCAAGACCAAGGAGAAGCTTATTGAGTTCAGGAAGAGGAAGCCGAAGTTTGATGAGCTAGTCCTCGTCAGGTTATTGGAAGTGGAAAGGGTCAGCAACTTGAAATTCCTTTGCATTATAACTTCAGAGGATCTGTCCTGGATCCAGCACATATGTGCCATTACGAAGAAAACAGGCAGCACCTCTATTTCTTAGATGTTTGAAAAGATTTGGCCTACCATCTAAAACTTTGACAAACTTCTATAGATGTGAGGTGGAGAGTCTATTGATTGGTTGGTTGCATCATGGCCTGGTATGGAACCACCAATATCTTTGTACAGAAAAGCCTACAAAAAGTATTGGATGCAAACCAGTCTGTCATGGGTAAAGCCCTCCCCACCACTGAGCACATCTACATGGAGTGCTGTCACAGGAAAGCAGCATCCATCATCAGGGACCTATACCATCCAGACCATGCTCTCTTCTTGCTGTTGCCAACAGGAAGAAAGTACAGGATTCTCAGGACCCGCACCATCAGGTTGGGGAACAGTTATTACCCCTCAACCATCAGGCTCCTGAACCAGAGGGGATAACTTCATTCATCTTCACTTGCTCCATCACTGAACTGTTCCCACAAGCTATGGACTCACTTTCAGGGACTCTTCATCTCATGTTCTCGATATGTATTGTTTGTTTATTATTATTATTATTATTATTATTATTATTATTATTATTATTATTATTATTTCTTTTTTCTCTTTCTTTACGTATTTGCACAGTTTATGTTTTTTTTTGCAAATTGGTTTGTTGTCCATCCTATTGGTGTGGTCTTTCGTTGATTCTTGTATTTCATTGTGCTCCTTGTATTTACTCCGATTGCCCAGAAGAAAGTGAATCTCAGGGTTGTATATGGTGACATCTATATACTGTACATTAATAATAAATTTGCATTGAACTTTGAAATAAGGGAATGGTAAGGACAAGTACTTTCACAGTGTCTATGTAAAAACATTTGTATTTAGATGATCTAATGAAACACTGCAGGATAAATAGGCCAAGGACCAAGTGCTGGGAAATTTGATTAATGTAATTAGATACTCAATGGTCAGCATTGACAAGGTGTGTTAACGGTTTCCATTCAGTATCAGATTGACTCTATAATCACTATGTAAGGATACTAGATTTTGTTTTCCTGAAGTACATTGGAAAACCAGTTGTGTTTTAATGACATTACAGTAGTTTCAAGGCTGCTACTGCAGAGGTTAACTTTTTAAATTCTATTCTTAAACTACCAGCTTCCTTGGTAGAAATTGAATTGGTGTCTCTGGAGCAGTGAGTCCAGAGCTGTAGCTGCCAGTCGAGTACCTTCTTCACTACCCTACACACTAATGAATGTGTAAATGTGTCTTCAATATTTTTTCCCTTTCAATCTTGGAGATTTATTTTAATCTACAGGAACAGAATCTGGCAATTAAGAGGTTCTGTACATCTTAAATTCTAGGTCTCATCCTTGTGGTGTTTAATTCATTTCAGTGGTACAACTGAAGCACTTTCTTGAGACTTGTGAGCAGATTGACAGTGAATCATAGGTCTGACAGCAGAGTGAAATGCTTACTCTGCTGCCTGTGTTCAATGGAGAGACTTGTAGGTTTTTACAACTCTCACAGTGCCTTTTCCTTTTCAGGATTGCTGAGAACATAATGTACTCTAAACTCACCTCCCATTTACACTCCCACATGTTAAATGCTCTCATTAGCGAATTCTGGATGTGGAAAGGTGTAAATGATCAGAACTGAGCTATGTTGCCTTGCAGTCAAGAAAGCAAAAGGAGAAAACTGCATTTATCAATTTTCAATTTATCATTTATCAATTTTAATTCATCAAGGAAAGGAATAAGTGGTCATACTCCTCTTCAGTCCATATCTGTCCAACTTAATTTTCTAATCACAGATATCATCTGCACCAACTTTGACACTGGTTTTCAGGGACTTCATCTGTGCTTCATGCACTATTTTGACCTGAGGTCTGTGTGAAGACTTCTCGGTTAAAGTTCAAAATAAAGTTATTATCAATGTAGGTATACCATACATGACCTTGAGATTGTTTCTTGAAGGCATACACAGGAACATAAAGAAATACAATAGAATCCCTGAAAATCCACATGCAACAAAGATTTACAAACAAACAATGTGCAAAAGAGGACGTCGTGCAAGTAATAAAAACAACAAGTAATACTGGATGGGCCGAAGGGCCTTTCCCTGCGCTGTAGTGCTTTACAACTCTACTGCAGTGTGACTGAGCCAGCTCAGCGCTGGGTCAAGAGAATCTGGCCCAGGAGACCAGCGGCTGCAGGCCTGACCGCGTGGGACCCCTGCCCAATGGTACTTGCGAGAAGACAGGGAGGCAGGTCAAACCCAGGCAGATGGGGTAGGCTGGCATGAAGTAGTGAGGCAGGAAGTCGGTTTGTTTTTTTAACTGTCAGGCCTCAATGCTTTAATCCAGCTTGAAGTCTGCCTCAGCAATGCCACCTCTCCCTCTCTCCTCCCCCTCCCCCTCTCTCCTCCCCCTCCCCCGAAGTGGGTTTCACACCATCCTTACTTTGCGGGCTTCAAGGACCTCCTTCACTCCTCTTTCCTAGGTCCCAAGGTCCTCCCTTCCCAGCAGCCCTGCCTGAGATTTATCTCCCAGCACATTTAATTGACTTCATGACAGAGAGTATCCTATGGATCTCCTGGTGCTGGCCCCCACTGCCAAACCTGAGCTATCAAGAAGCTGGACCTTACCTTGTTTTAGTATTATGTGACCAGCTGTCAGCAGGAGTCTCTTCTGGACCACATCACGCTGGCATTCCATCCCCTCCTCCACACTTAGCATTGCAATCCACGTAACTACCCCAGGCTTACTTTACCACCAACTTGTCTTCCAACAACGGTTTGTAGATTCTGTGCCTCAAAATGGGCCTCCATTTTATCTCCGGTGGACTTGGCTTCACTCGGAATGAATTTCACCAAGAAGTGTTCCTGATCATCCATTGTAATTTCAATGGAAAGTCAGTAAAACAGGCACCAAGATTGTTTGAGTTATTTCCCCTGATGGTGCCAAATCACCCACTGAGGTTATGATTAATGATTAGCTGGCAGTCCCCTGACTCAAATTGTTTGTCTCAAATACACATGAAATGATAATATTCATCAAGGACAAAAGGAGCATTACAGCACAGTACAGGCCTTTCAGCCCATGATATTGGGCCAGCCTTTATTTTTATTTATTTAGAAATACAGCACATAACAGGCTCTTCCAACCCAACAAGCTGTGCAGCCCAGCAACCCACCAACTTAACCCGAGCCTGATCACAGGACAATTTAAGAGTGGCTCTTTGGAACGTGGGAGGAAACAAGAGCACCTAGAGGTAACCTAGACAGTCACGGGGAGAGCGTACAAGCTCATTACAGATGGCGCCGGAAATGAGCTCCGTACGCTGGCAAACCCAAGCTGTAATAGAACATGCTAACCGCTATGCTACTGTGGTACCCCAGTCTAAGATCAACCTAACCCTTTCCTCCAACATAATCATCCATGTACCTATCTAAGAGTTTTTAAAAAATGCCCCAAATGTGTCTGCCTCTACCACCATCCCTGGTAAACTGTTTCATGCACTCAGCACTCTCTGTGTAAAGAACTTATCTCTTACATCCCCTTATACTTTGCTGCAATCACCTTAAAACTATGCCCTCTTTGTATTAGTCATTTCTGCCCATGGAAAAAGTCTCCATCTATCCACTCTGTCTATGCTTCTTATCATCTTGTACCCCTCTATCAAGTCTGTTCTCATCCTTCACTTCAAGGAGAAAAGCCCTAGCTCGCTCAACCGATCTTCATAAGACATGTCCTCTAATCCAGGCAGCATCCTGGTAATTCTCCTAGGGTGCCTCTCTAAAGCTACCACATCTTTCCTGTAAGCAGGTGACCAGAACCGAACACAATATTCCAAGTGAATCAGCCCCTAATTATTACTGAGCTCCAAATTAGTGGCAAAGCTCCCTTTAATTGCTCTGTCAGGATCCACTTGACATATCCCATCAGGATATTCCATATCCACCTTCCCCACGCCCAACCATACATTACTAATTACTACCCCATGTCATGCTATTCTGCTCTATTCGAGATGGTAGAATGACGCAGCTTCTCAACAACTACCCAAAACTTTCCTGGCATTCCACCAGGTGGAAAGGTTTCCAATTGGAAAATGTCCATTGCTGTGATAAATATTCACTAAAGAGTGAAGAACAGGAACTGCCCTGATCATATTATGCTTGTTCCTCTCTTTTAGTCTTGACCACTAATGGGTAAAGGATGTATGTTTTTGCCTCATCTTGAGGGAACATTGTGATATGTCTGTCATGAACCATTGGTCTAATAACAAAATCGCATGGAAAGGTGAATTGGAAAACATTATTTTTCACTTACTTATTTGAGTGTTGCATATTTACTTTTTGACATGGGTAATTTTATATGTTTTATTTTTATATATGCATTATTTTATATATGGTTAATACTTTATATAATGTAGTGTGTTGTTCATTGCTAACGATGACATTATGCTATCATGGTTTGTCCTTTGACTTTTAAAACCATCGATCTTGCTGTATTTTGTGTGTATATTATACAGTGGTAAAAGACTTACTAGGAGGAGTAAGATAGCTACCCTTGAGGAATTCTGTACTCCTGATAACCTTTTTACCTATCCTGTTGTGAAATAAAGATGTAATCCCAGAACCTCCGAGGTTTACAAAGTGTTATATTGTCACAAGGTAGAACGATTTGAATGTGATTTTCTTACTATTTGGGTATAAGCCTATATTATGTATGTACTGCTTCTACAATGTGATGTGTACAGTAGGAGTGCAAAGCCTAGTAATATTGCTATTTGTATTATACTTAATGTTACAAGAATAATTTGTATATTTGTTTGATAAAATCCCAGGGTTTGTTGGAACAGCCTTGCTCAGTTAAAGTTTTCTGGGAAACACGCAAGTTGGGAAGGTGTGTCAACTATTTTCAGTTAGGCCCAATCCTTAGCAAAGTAAAGGAAAAGACCTGAACAGTTATATACTGTATGGAACATGAAAAATTCTGCAGATGCTAGAAATCCAAAGCTGCACATACAAAATGATGGAGGAACTCAGCAGGCCAGGCAGCGCCCATGGAAAAGAACAAACAGTCGATGCTTTGACTTATTTTCAGGAAAACTGAGTAAAGTTGTGCATCGCATCGAAAGCAACACGAACAGTTCTGTGAAAGAGATGAGCTTCCTTCAGTTTATTGAGAGCCAGCTGACCTAATGAACTATGGTGTCAGAGACAGTGATTCAAATTTGCATCGGGAAATGGGAAGAAATGTTTGCGGGGAAGATGATTTTAAAGACGGACTAATACGGATTTATAACATGGACATCGATGTGTGGTTGTTGCGCGTTTATGGAAAATTATAATGGTGACATTCATTTGAGGTTTGGGAGGTATATACAGATTGAAGAAGTGGATACTCTAAAGAGAAAGTCACACAGGAACTCCTACATTGAGTTATTTGAGCATCAGAGTGAAGAGAGCCCTTTCTAGCTCTGGTAACCTACTAGAATTGTTGGTGGAGTGATAATGTTTTCCTAGAAGGAGTCTCGGCAGAAGCCTTGATCTCGAAGCTGATATCGGAAAGAAGAAGTTGGGTTAAAAAGCTTCACTTCGCGAGGAGTGGGCAGTGATAGATATTCACTTCCTGGCTTATGTTTGCTAATGTCAGCTTTCTAAACATAGCATCTGTCACTTATAAGAACAAAAACAGATGTAAGTAAACTTCCAATTATATGTGTTGTTTACTTTCTGATCATAAATGGAAGTCAGTCTTTAGTTCCTAAAATGTAAATGGAAACAGTAATCAGCTTGAAGTTAAAAACACAGCATTTACAGACCTTAGCTAAAGTTCATGTCTCCAAAACACTTTTAGACCATTTGTGTTAAAAGGATATCAGAGGAAATATCATATGGATATGAAGTCATCCAAGTTGGAGAAAAGGGTTTAAATGTAGAGAGTGGTTCTGGCTTATCAGGAATGGGGTAAGGAATATCAAGGAGAAACATCGAAGAAAAACAGGGTGGACTAGAATACATTACTCCAACTTTGGTTTCTGTGATTGATGACTTGTTTTGCACACATTTACAGATGATACCACCTCAATGGGCCATTTTACAAATACAAATGAAATGGTCTA
Organism: Hemitrygon akajei; assembly: GCF_048418815.1. Classification (NCBI taxonomy): domain Eukaryota; kingdom Metazoa; phylum Chordata; class Chondrichthyes; order Myliobatiformes; family Dasyatidae; genus Hemitrygon; species Hemitrygon akajei. The sequence goes on from NC_133133.1 coordinate 162,126,896, forward strand.
CAAGGAGTAGATAGAGAGCATAATGACATGGTGTCTTGACAACAACCTTACCTATATATTAGCAAAACAAAAGAGTTAGTCATTGACTTCATGAAGGGGAGCAGTGCACACTCTTCTATATACATCAACAGTTCTGAAGTCGAAAGGGCTGAGAGCTTCAAGTTCCTAGGAGCAAATATCACCAATAATAGCCTGTCCTGGTGCAACCATGTTGACACCACCACCAAGAAAGCTCACCAGCACCACTACTTCCTCAGGATACTAAAGAAATTTGCCCCTCACAAATTTTTATTGATGCATCACGGAAAGTATCCTGCAATCAAATGTTCCCTTGGTGGGGGGGGGGGGGGGGGTGTGTGTGTGTGTGTGTGTGTGTGTGTGTGTGTGTGTGTGTGTGTGTGTGTGTGTGTGTGTGTGTGTGTGTGTGTGTGTGTGTGTGTGTGTGTGTGTGTGTGTGTGTGTGTGTGTGTGTGTACGTGCACACACACCCATCATTTGCTGAGTGTACAAAGGAACTTAAACTGCACACAAAAGGTTGTCATCCTCCACCTCACGTCATGTTAAGTGTATTTCACAATCGTACACAATCACATTTCCTTTTCTGGTTTCTGATGCTGACGGTGTTGACAGCATGGAGTTCGCGATAATTTGTCTGCAGAGTTTAGAACTGGCTTATTTATACTGTTTTTATAGAAGAAATTATTCAGTGCACACATGTTGTCACCGGGCAAAAAAATTGCACAGCTCAAGAATTTTGCAGACTCTGGTCATTACAAATTAGGGAGAACTTTGTGCTAAAGGTGAATACTAGCTCAGTATTACAATCTTCACTTGATTATGCTGAAGACAGAAGAAATTTTGGAAGTTCATTTACATTCTCACTTTCATTTTGTTTACTCAACTTTAAATGGATTATGTTAAGATCTGGCAATGTGGCTTTTTAAAGCACCCCGTTGACATTTTTCTTGCTTGTATCTGCATTGAGAAAGTGTGCTTCCCACCATAGTGTTATAACAGCCATTTATTTACCTTCTTAAAGCATTCCACTTTGCTTCAGACCAGTGTGTTTTATCGCCTGTCCACCATGCTCACTGTTAGATGGAATTTGCAAGTCCTGCACATTATCAATTGCTGACTTTACTACTTTGGCAATTTTCAACACGTTCTCAAAGGTCAGATTCACCTCTGATAGCTATCTTTTGCATCCACTCATCTTGTTGCTGTTTCACTCATTTTGTTGAACTGTTTTCTTCAGGTTTAGCAGGATTCTCAGTAAGCTACAATATTGACAACAATCACAATATGATACAAAGATTAGTGTTTTTAAGGATAGCATAGAAGATTGCCAGAGGGTGCAGTGGGTATAGACCAGTTGCAGATATGGAAGGAGAAATGTCAGTGGAATTTAAGTCTGGCAAAATGTGAGGTGTTGCACTTTGGGAGATCAAATGTAAAAAGAATATTAATTGACATACAGAGGGGTCTTGGGTCAAAGTTCATAGCTTACTGAAAATGGCTAACCAGGTTGATAAGATGATAAAGATGCCATATAGCAAAATTGTCTTTATTAGTTAAGGCATTGAGTTCAAGGCTCAGAAAGTAATGTTGCAGTTTTTCAAACAAGGTAAGGCATTCGATAAGGTTTCCATGGTTGGCTCATTCTGAAAGTCTGGAGGCATGGAATTCAGAGAGAAACTTGGCTGCTTGGATTCTGAATTGGCTTGCCCACAGAAGGCAGTGAGTAGTAGTAGGAGGAGGTGGGGCAGATTCTGCCTGGGGGGCTGTGACTAGTTATGTTCTGTAGGGATCTGTTCTGGGACCCCTGATCTTTGTGATTTTCTTAGATGAGGAAGTGGAAGGGTGGGTTAGTAAGTTTGCAGATGTCATGAAAGTTGGTGGTTTTGTGGATAGATTGTCATATGCTAGGTTAGAACAGGACATTGATAGGATGCAGAGCTGGGTTGAGAACTGGCAGAGTTTAATCTTGAGAAGTGTGAAGTGATGCACTTTAAAAAGTTGAACTTGCAGGCAGAGTACAGGTTAACAACAGATTCTTAGCAATGGGGAGTAACAGATGGATCTTGAGGTCCACAACCATCAATCCCTCAAAGTTGTCACCCAATTTGGTAAGGTGGTTAAGAAGGCATATAGTGTGTTGGCAGGAGGTTGAGTTCGAGATCCGTGAGGTAATGTTGCAGTTTTATTACACTCTGCTTAAACCATATCTGGAGTATTGTGTTCTGATAAGATCATCTCATAATAGGAAGGATGTGGAAGCTTTAGAGAGGGTACAGATGAGATTTATCAGGATGTTGTCTGGATTAGAAAGCATGTCTTATCAGGAAAGTTTGAACGAGCAAAGGCTTTTTTTTGGAGTGAAGGAGGGTAAGAGATACTTGATTGAGATGTATAAGATGATAACGGGCATTGAAAAAGTGTGCAGTCAGCAACTACTTCCCAGGGTGGCAATGACTAGTACAAGAGGGCATAATGTTAAGACGATTGGAGGAAAGTATGAGGGTGATGGTTCTTTTTACACAGAGACTGATAGGATGCTTGAATCGCGCTGTCAAGGTGGTGGTCGAGGCAGATACATTAGGGACTTCTAAAAGACTCTTACATAGGCACCAGGATGAGAGAAAAATGTGGGAGGGAAGGGTAAGATTGATCTTGGAGTTGGGTAAACAGTTGACAAAGCATCATGTACTGAAGGGCCCGTAATTGGCTGGTATGATTGAGGTGTTAAAGTGCTCTTAGAGTGACACAAGGATGTACAGAAAATGAAAGGATATGGACATTGTGTAGGCAGAAAGGATTAGTTTAGTTAGATATTTAAGTATTAATTTAATTAGTTTGGCACAACATTATGGGCAGATGGGCCTGTTCCTGTACTGTATTATTGTATGTTCTAAGTTCCCAGTTCTAGATTATTACCTTTACCACAGCAGTAAGGAGAGACTTTTGTTTATTCCCATTATCAATGCTGTTTTCATGGAATAAATGTGACTGTATCACATAACATTCATCCCATGTGCGAATTTGAGAGCCAAGTACTAAAGCAGATGTAATTAGACGTCCTTTCTCTTCCAATAAGTTTTCTTGAAAAATGTCTGTTTTTAGCCGTAATGATTTTTGGAACTACTTCCCTCATTGTCACTATGTGATATCTTAACAAGCAGATGAGATGGAACCCAAGTTTCATCCTCTGAGGTTGATTCATTTTCTTTACACTTCCTGAGTGCATGTGTCTGCAAGCACAGCCATGACAGAGACAGCAATAAACAGCAACTGGCAAACAGCAAACCAGTGACGCAGGAGATGCCCCGAAAAGCGTTATCGTCCTTGCTGACATGGAAGAGAAAACTTTAAGTTGCATATATTTGACTATGTGTATGACATAAACTCTATAAAGTAATGCAGGCACTCAATGGTCAATGGAGAAGAAAACTAACCACATTCTTTTCCATTTCTTTTCAATCAATGCTTCAAAGAAGTTAGTGAGGTTCAACATACCAAGTGATCTTTAGGATGTGGTGAAATTGTACTAGTTTCTGAGAATGGCAACTGCAAGTTGCATAGTGCAGTCAGCATGGCCCATGTTGTATTGTGGGTTACTCAACTTTTGACTCTCACTCAGTGAGGTACAGCTGGTGTAGGGTTAAATTCTGTTAGTACAGTTTTCAGAGCAAGCATGGCAGTCAGCTTGTATTGGATCTGCCCTGTCTCACGTCAACAAACTTGTTCATACCATGCCTGCACATACCAATCCCCTAAACTCTAGAATACCTATTCTAAACCTATACACAAAGTACACTGCAGATGCTGTGGTCAGATCAACATGTACAAACAAGCTGGATGAACTCAGCAGGTCATGCAGCATCCGTTGAAATGAGCAGTCAACGTATCGGGCCGAGACCCTTCGTCAGGACTCAACGAAGTTTCGGCCTTGGCCCGAAACGTTGACTGCTCATTTCAACGGATGCTGCCCAACCTGCTGAGTCTATTCCAAACCTTACTGCTTCTCTGCCAATTTTCCTTTTTTCAAAATGCTTCTTAAAGATCACCTCTAGCTGATCTACCCTAACATCTTAGGTACAGAGGAGATGTCAGGGGTAAGTTTTTTTTAATGCAGAGAGTGGTGAGTGCATAGAATGGGCTGCCAGCGATGGTGGTGCAGGCGGATACGATAGGGTCTTTTAAGAGATTCCTGGACAGGTACATGGAGCTCAGAAAAATAGAGGGCTATGGGTAACCCTAGGTAATTTCTAAGGTAAGGACATGTTCGGCACAGCTTTGTGGGCCAAAGGGCCTGTATTGTGCTGTAGGTTTTCTATGTTTCTGTCTTCTTGTTACTCAGACTTAAAACTTGATATAATTCCTGTCAGGTGCTTTAAGGCCTCCCACAGATAAAATGTTGTAAATAAATGGAGTTTGGAAGTAAGAAACAGATGCTGTCAATCTGAACCTGAAGGGTAGTAATCAAGATGTCAGAATCAGAGTCAGGTTTAATATCACTGGATTTTGTCAAGAAATCTATTGTTTAGCAGCAGCAGTGCATTGCAATGTACATGAATAAAGTCTATAAATTACAATAAGACATATATTCCATAAATAAATTATATAAGTAGTGCAAAAAGGGAGGGAAATATTGAGGAAGTGTTCATGGGGTCAGTGTCCATTCAGAAATCTGATGCTGCAGGGAAAGAAGCTGTTCCTGAATTGTTGAGTGTGTATCTTCAGACTCCTGTAACTCCTCCTTGATAGTAGCAATGAGAAGAGGGCATGCCAGGGTGATGGGGGTCCTCAATGATGGATGCCACCCTCCTGAGGCATTGCCTTTTGAACGTGTCCTGGATGTTGGGAAGGCTAGTGCTCGCAATGCTGCTGGCTGAGTTTACAACTTTCTGCAGCTTTTCTGATCCTCTGCTGTGCCCCCACCACACCTGATGATGATGTAACCAGTTAGAATGTGCTCCATAGTACACCTGTAGATATTTGCAAATGACGTACCAATTCTCCTCAAACTTCCAATGAAGTACAGCCACTGTTGTGCCTTCTTTGTAATTGCATCCATTTGCCAGCCAGTTTCAGCCAAAGTGAAGAAACAAAGCTGATATTTTTTCTTGTAGATACATATAGTTACTGTTGTTGCTTTCCACATAGTGCCAGGCCAAGGTATAGGAAGTAGCCTCCTTCACAAGGATTTTCTGTCTGTTGAATATACAGTATATCTGGTTAGGTTCAGTCAGTATTTTTGCTAATGCGTACAAAAGAAATATTTTACTTTGTCAGTATTATGAAGGGGATGACTTTTCTGAAGCTAAAATTGAAGTTATATTGAAAAATGTCTCATTTGAAGAGTATACTTGCCTTGAAAGCAGTGAAAAGAATTACTGGACTGATTATTGAGGTGAAGAGTTGTCTTGCAAGTAAATATTGAGTAAACTGTGCCTATTATCTCTGGAAAAGAAAACACACAAATAATCTAATGGAAACAAACAGATCAAGCAGCAACATTGATGAGAGAAACTGAGTCGGTGTTGTAAGACCATAAGCTACAGGAGCAGAATTAGGCTATTTGGCCCATCGAGTCTGCTCTGCCATTTCATCACGGCTGATCCAATTTTCCTCTCAACCCCAATGTCCTGCCTTCTCCCCATATCCCTTCATGCCCTGACCAATCAAGAAACTGTCAACCTCTGCCTTAGATATACATAAAGACTTGGCCTCCACAGCTGCCTGAGGCAAAGGATTCTACAGATTCACCACTCTCTGGAGGGTGATCCCGTGCCTCTAATTTAAGGGTGTTCTCTTTGGGTTTAGGTATATAGTTTCTTGAAAGTTTGAAGAAAGATAGACAGGGTAGCTAAGAAGGCACTTCACATGCTTGCCTTCACCATTTAGGGTAATGAATTTAGGAATGGGTCATCATGTTGTGAAAGTACAATGAGTATTGTGTGCTTCCTTTAGGAAGGATGCCATTAAACTGGGAAGGGTGCAAAAAAAGATTCACAAGGATGTTACTGAAAGTAGAAGGCATGGGTTATAAGGAGAGGCTGGATACGCAGAGAGCTTTTTCCCTGCAGCATAGGGATATAAACTAATTAGGGGCATTGATAAGGTGTCTTTATCCTAGGATATCATATCATTATGAGTCATGTCATATGACATGGGTGATCATAGTCTTGGATCATGATTGTTCTTGGCAATTTTTTCTTCAGAAGTCATTTGCCATTGCTTTCTTCTTGGCAATATCTTTGCAAGACAGGTGACTCCAGACATAATCAAAACTCTTCAGAGAATTTCTGCTTGTCGTCAATGGTCACAAAACCAGGACTTGTGATGTGCACCAGTTGCTCATACGACCATCCACCACTGGCTCTCATGGCTTCATGTGACCCTGTTTAAGGGGCTAAGCAGGAGCTACACCTTGTCTAAGAGTGACCTGCAGGCTAGTGGAGGGAAGGAGTGTCTTTTGCATCCTTTGATAGAGATGTATCTCCACCCTGTTGTCCTATCCTAAGATAGGGGAGACTAAAGCTATAGGGCATAGATTTAATATGAAGGCAAAGATTTAAAAGGACTTAAAAGGATACTTTTTTCACACAGAGATGCATGTAATGTGCTGCTAGAAGAAGTTGGAAGATTTGGGACAATTACAAATGTTTAAAAGCCATTTTGACAGGTAAATGGATAGAAAATATTTAGAGAGATATGAACCAAACACTGTCAAATAGAAGTAGCTTGGATAAGCACCTTGGTTAGCAGGGATGAGCTGGCAAAAAGAGCTGTTTAATGCCGTATAACTCTTATGACTCCCTGAATAGTTACTGATGTTGTAATAGTTGATCTTATGTCATGAGATTTTGATGGAATAATTCGATACAATTTAAGAATCCAGAATAACCTATGGAGACTTATTAGATGCAAGAAAGTTTGCTTTCTGTGCTTAGTTACTTAAGCTGTTTATTCATATTTTTGTAGCTATTTGCCATCTGACTCATTTATCTCTGTTAGATTTGCAGTGTTTTTAATATCTGTAACTCCAAAGTGCAATTGATGTGCTGCCGGGGTTGTCCTAGTTTAAAATTATGTGCTTGCAAGCTAGTAATTTAGTATGTTCTTTAGATTATGGGTTATGTATCAAAACAACTAAATAACAGTTTCATTTTCTGTTTAAGCTCATTGCTTCCATGACAACTTGTTCATGGCTTAACATTTTATTGGAATGAATATTTGTGATGCCACAGCACTTGAGCATGAGGTGGCCTACAGTCTCCTATATCTCTGTGCTCCAAAGCAAGTGAGGCTCCCCCCCGGTCCCCCACCTTAACTGAGTTTTACAAAAGCACCACTGAGAGCATCCTGACAAGCTGTGTCTCCATCTGGCATGGGAACAGCAGCAGAGCATCAGGCAGGAAGTCCCTACAAAGGTCTATGTGAACGTTCGAGAAGATCACAGGGATCTCCCTACCATCCAGTGGTGACATTTATCGGGAGTGCTGCGTACACAGGGCCCTTAGCATTATCCCACCCGTCCATCCAGCATCCTATTTGACATTTTACCGTCAGTCAGGGGACTCTGATGCATAAAGCCAAGAGCAGACAGGTCCGGAGAAATGTTGTCTCATTTGCCAGTATATATGTATATTGTTAAATAACAATCAACTTTGCTTGAGTACTACTAATGATTTAATTCTAAATTTTATGACAAGTTTATATTTCAGGAAGTATTGTGATATCAGTACCATGTATAAAAGGTCTTAATGTCATAAAGTCACAGAGCACGGACAGAGGCCCTTTGATCCATCATGCCCATGCTGGCCATCAAGTACCGATCATGTTAATTTTATTTCCAGCACTCACCTTGTCTTTCTATGACAGTAACTGTAAGAGAGTACTAACATTAGCAATTCTGAACACTTACTCTTCTGATTTTTGGATTCCTATTTTATTTGACATGTGGTACAAAATAAACCTTGGTATAGACAAAAAGTATACAATTGATAATTGTATACGTTAGTCCACATCTCCTCCCTCACCTCCTTTCAGGGCCCAAAGAGTTCATCCAGTTGAGGCAACACTTGAACTGAGAATCTACTGAGGTCGTCTATTGTGCCCAGTGCTCCTCTACATTGGTGAGCCCTGTTGTAAATTGGGAGACTGCTTTGCCAAGCACCTCTGCTCCATCCGCCAAAAGTGGAACTTCCCGGTGGCCAAACATTTTAATTCCGATTTCTATTCCTGTTCCAACATGTCAGTGCATGGTCTCCTCCTGTGCCAAGATGAGGCACCCCTCAGGGTAGAGAACAAGACCTTATATTCCATCTGGGTAGCCTCCAACCAGGTGGCATGAATATTGATTTCTCCTTCCTGTAAAATATAATCTCCCCTTCCACTATTCCCCACTCTGGCCTTCTGCCTCTCCTCACCTGCTTATTCCTTACCCCTGGGTCCCTAATTCCTTATCTTTTTCCTATAATCCACTCTCCTCTCAGATACCTTCCAGCCCTCTACCTTTCCCACCCACCTGGCTTCACCCATCACCTTCCAACTAGTCTCATTCCCCCTCCCACCTGACCTATTTATTCTGATGTTTTCACCTTTCCTTTCTAGTCCTGAAGAAGGGTCTCGGCCCAAAATATCGACTGTTTATTCATTTCTATAGATGCTGCTTGGCCTGCTTGAGTTCCTCCAGCACTTTGTGTGTGTTGCTCAGATTTCCAGTGTCTGCAGATTTTCTCTTGTTTGTGTTAAGAATCTCATGCCTGGCATCTTAGTGAATACGCCTCTGTAACTAGATTGATCTTAACTGTTTTGCTCTTTGCAACCGCACGAAAAACTCCAACTCATTTGTTAAATAATTGTTCCTTTTTATATTGTCAGTATTGACCTTTTCCATTTCTATTATTATTTTTCAACCTGTCCTGTCACCACATCCTTCGCACAGCTCTTAACTGCTATTCCTGATTTCTTGATACTTTCACAAATTACAAGGGTTTAATTTACCAACACTCAAGAAAGTGTCGATGCTATGCAGACCTGCTACTCAGAGACACAAGAGATTCTGCAGATGCTGGAAATCCAGAGCAACACATAGAAAATGCTGGAGGAATGCGGCAGGTCAGGCAACATTTATGGAAATGAATAAACAGTCAATGCTTCTGGCCGAGACCTTTCTTCAGGACTGAGACCCTTCACCGTCTTGATGCAGGATCCCAGCCTGGAACGTTTCTGTAGGTGCTGCCTGACCTACTGAGTTCCTGTAGCTGTGCTGCTACATTGGAAACCATGATAGATCTCACTTCCTGTGTTAGATAAGAGCTTGTCCTCAAGTAAAAGAAAATCTACTCCGGAGGTTGCAATGGATATCTTTCCGAATGGCACCGAATTTGTCGCGTTTTGCTGCTGATCACAATTCAGGTGCTGCTGGGAAGGGAACTGATGGCGCTGTCTCAGTAAGAATAGATATAGGCACCCAGGGCAATACATCTCTTATGTAACACTTGTGGAGTTCACAGTTGAGGTGTGATTTAATGTTCCAGATTTACAAAAAGAAATTATTTCTTTACAAATTGGATCTTTAAATACAGAAACTGGCTTTTAGAATCAACACCTAGTTGAGAATCAGGTTTAATATCACCGGCATGTGTTGTGAAATGTGTTAAACTTAGCAGCTGCAATAAAATGTTATACATGATAATATAGGAGAAAAAATAAATAAGTAAATCAATTACAGTAAGTGTAGATATGTATATATGCGTATTTCATAGTTACATTAAAAATAGTGCAAAAACAGAAATAATAAAAGTGAGGTAGTGTTCGTGGGTTCAATGTCCATTTCGGAATTGGATGGCAGAGGGAAGAAGCTGTTCCTGAATCATTGAGTGTGTGCCTTCAGACTTCTGTACCTCCTACCTGATGATAGCAATGAGAAGAGAGCATGTCCTGGGTGTTGGGGGTCCTTAATAAAGGATGCTTCCTTTCTGAGACTTGGCTCCTTGAAAATGTCTTGGATACTATGGAGGCTACTACCCATGATGGTGCTGACTAATTTTACATATTTCTGTATCGTCTTTTGGATCCCATGCAATAGCCCAGCCCCTCCCCTCACCAAACAGTGGTGCAGCCTGTCAGAATGCTCTCCACAGTCCACCTGTGGAAGTTTTAGGGTGTCTTGGGTGATAAATCAAATCTGCTCAAAGTCCTAATGGAATAAAGCCACTGTCTTTCCATCTTTATAGCTGCATCTATGTGTTGGGACCAGGTTAGATTCTCAGAGATCTTGACATCCACGAACTTGAAATTGCTTACTCTCTCTACTTCTGATCCCTCTATGAGGATTGGTTTGTGTTCCCTCATCTTATCCTTTCTGAGGCCACAATCAGCTCTTTGGTCTTATTGACATTGAGTGCAAGGTTGTTGCTGCGGCACCGTTCAACTAGCTGGTATGTCTCGCTCCTGTACTCCTCTCATCTCCATCTGAGATTCTGCCAACAGTGGCTGTATCATCAGCAAATTTTTAGATGGCATTTGAGCTATACCTAGCCATAGTCATGGGTGTAGGAAGAGGAAAGCAATGGGCTAAGCACACATCCTTGAGGTGTTCATCATCAGTGAGGGGGGAGTTATTAATACCAATCCCCATAGTTTGTGCTCTTCCAGTTAGGAAGTTAAGTGTCTAGTTGTAAGGGAGGTACAGAGACCCAGGTTCCATAGCTTATCGATCAGGGCTGTAGGAATGAAGGTGTTAAACGCTGAGCTATAGTCAATAAACAGCATCCTGATATAGGTGTTTATATCGTCCAGGTGATCTAAGACTTTGTGAAGAGCCTTTAAGATTTATCCAATTAATTAAGACTGGGGTTTCTTCATATATCATGTAGGTTATAATTCAGTCTAAACTATTTTGGGAGTTTAGACCTTGTTGAACCAAGAAGATATTATGTTGAAGATAGGACCTGATCTACATGTTATATAGCTTGAGTAGGAGTTTTTTGATTTACAATCTCAGAATCAGATTTAATATCAATGGCATATATCATGAAATTTGTTAACTGTGGTTCTTATCCTTATTAGAACTCACACCACAGGAACAGTTACTACCCTCGACCATCAGCCTCTTGAACCAGTGGGGATAACTTCACTCATCTTCACTTGCCCCATCATTGAAATGTTCCCACAGCTGATGGATTTACTTTCAAAGACTCGTCTTCTAATTTTCATGATACTTATTGCTTATTTATTCCTTTCTTTTTGTATTTCCATAGTTTGTTGTTTCGGCACACCGGTTGAACACAAACTTGGAGCCGTCTTTCATTGATTCTGTTATGGATTTATTAAGTGTGCCCACAAGAAAATTAATCTCAGGGTTGTATTCTGGAAGGAAATGGATCCATTAGGCAGACACAGCATGGATTCAACAAAGGCAGGTCCTGTTTGACAAGCACAGTGAATAGAGGGGAACAGATGGATGTTATTTACTTGGATTTCCAGAAGACATTTGATAAAGTGACACATAAAAGACTTATCCATAGGATAAGGATTCACAGAGTTGGGGGTGATGTATTAGCATGGATAGAGGATTGGTTAACTAATAGAACGCAGAGAGCTGGGATACATGAGTGTTACTCTGGTTGGCAATCAGTGGTGAGCAGTGTGCTGCAGGGGTTGGTGCAGGACCTGCAACTGCTCACGATATATATTAATGATCTGGAAGAGGGACTGAGTGTTGTGCATCTAAATTTGCTGATGATACTAAATTGAATGGAAAAGCAAATTGTGCAGAAGATATGGAGATTCTGCAGAGCGATATAGATAGCTTATGTGAGTGGGCAAGGGCCTGGCACATTGAGTACATTGTTGGCAAATACAAGGTCATCCACTTTGAAATGAAAAATGTAAGAGCAGGTTATTATTTAAATGCTGAAAACTGTAGCATGCTGCTGTGCAGAGGGAGTGCTTGTGAATGAATCTCTAAAGGTTGGTTTGCAGGTGCAGCAGGCTATCAAGAAGGCAAATGGAATGTTGGCCTTTATTGCTAGAGGGATTGAATTTATGAGCAGGGAGGTTATGCTGCAACTTTACAGGGTACCAGTGAGGCTGCACCTGGTGTACTGTTCCATCCGTAGACCGCAGTTCAGGAAATCCAACCATTTGGCTGTCCTCCTTCTGCCTGCATACAGGCAGAGGCTAAAGTGCAAGACTCCAGAAATAAGGACAACAAAGAGGTGGTCGTGGGATGCAGAGGAGCGGCTAGGGGATTGCTTTGAGATGGTGGACTGGGCCATTTTCAGGGACTCATCAGAGATCCGAATGAAAACATCATGGTTGTTACAAACTTTATAAAGACTGTCCCCACAAGATCATTCAGAGTTTTTCCTAACCAGAAGACCTGGATGAACCAAGAAATCCGCAGTCTGCTGAGGGCCAGATCAGTGGTGTTCAGGTCTGGTCCAGGTACAATCTCCAAAAAGCCATCTCACATGCAAAGTGGCAATTCAGGACCTGAAGGAACAGTTGTGGCAGGGCTCGAATGCTACCAACAAAGTGAAACCAAACGACATAGGTGATAACAAGGCTTTGCTCCCAGATGAACTCAATGCCTTTTATGCTCGCTTTGACCATCAAAACATGGAAACATCTTCACAAACTCCCATAGCCCCCAAAGACCCTGTGATTTCAGTATCTGAGGCTGACATGAGAAAATCCTTTAGAAGGGTGAACCCACAGGAAGCATCTAGCCCAGACGGGGTACCGACCAACAGTGTTCCCTTTAATTTGTAATGACCAGTGCGCACAAAAATCTTGTGCTGTGCAATTTTTGCCCAGTGCCAGCAAAATGTGCACACTGAATAACTCCTTCAATAAAACAGTATAAATAAGCCAGTTCTAAAATCTGAAGGCAAATTATCGCAAACTCCATGGGTAGATATGACCGGTGGAGTGAACCCTCATTCTAGACATTAGGAGCAACTTCATCCCAGCATCTCGTTTATTAAACCCGCAAAGAATATTTTATTCTTCAATGAGATCATGTTATATTCTTCTAAACTCAAACATGTATTGCTCCAGTGTGCTCAATCTCATTTCATGGAAATCAATCTGATAAACAGTTATTGCAGTCCCTCCAATACTATTTCTGCCAATCAATTAGATGGGGATTCACATACAATATATGGAAGTTTGTTTCTGATTGTAGGCTGTGTCATACTAAGCTTGTGAGAAGGAAATGGAGAGGCTTCAAGGATACTATAGAAGAATCAGAATCAGGTTTAAGTACACTGGCATATGTCGTGAAATTTGTTAACTTTGTGGCAGCAGTACAATGCAATATGTGATAAATATAGGAAAAAACTGAATTATATTAAGTAAATACATATGTAAGAAACATAGAAAACATACAGCACAATACAGGTCCTTCCTGCTGTGCCAAACATGTACTTACCTGTAGCCCTCTATTTTTCTAAGCTCCATGTCTCTTAAAAGACCCTATTGTATCTGCCTCCACCACCATTACCAACAGCCCATTCCACACACTCACCACTCTCTGCATAAAAAAAACTTACACCTGACATCTCCTCTGTACCAACTTCCAAGCTCCTTAAAACTGTGCCCTCTCGTGCCCATTTCAGCCCTGGGAAAAAGCCTCTGACTATCAAAAGCTTTGTGGTTAAGAAGGCGTACTGTGTATTGGCCTTCATTAATCGTGGAATTGAACTTAGGAGCCGAAAGGTAATGTTGCAGCTATATAGGACCCTGGTCTGACCCCACTTGGAGTACTGTGCTCAGTTCTGGTCACCTCACTACAGGAAGGATGTGAAAGCCATATAAATGGTGCAGAGGAGATTTACAAGGATGTTGCCTGGATTGGGGAGCATTCCTTATGAGAATAGCTTGTGTGAACTCGGCCTTTTCTCCTTGGAGTGACGGAGGATGAGAGGTGACCTGATAGAGATGTATAAGATGTTGAGAGACATTGATCATGTGGATAGTCAGAGCCTTTTTCCCAGGGCTGAAATGTTTGCAACATGAGGACACAGGTTTAAGGTGCTGGGGAGTAGGTACAGAGGAGATGTCAGGGGTAAGTTTTTTTACTCAGAGAGTGGTGAGTGCGTGGAATGGGCTGCTGGCAACGGTGGTGGAGGCAGATACGATAGGATCTTTTAAGAGACTTTTAGACAGGCACATGGAGCTTAGTAAAATAGAGGGCTATGGGTAAGCCTAGTAATTTCTAAGGTAGGGACATGTTTGGAACAACTTTGTGGGCCAAAGGGCCTGTATTGTGCTGTAGGTTTTCTATGTTTCTATCCACATGATCAATGCCTTTCATCATCTTATACACATCTATCAGGTCACCTCTCATCCTCCACATCCTCTACATCCATAATGTAGATTAAATAGTTGTTAAATAAGTAATACAAAAACAAAAATAAATTTTTAAAAATGTAGTGAGGTAGTGTTCATGGGGTTCAATGTCTATTTAGGAATTGGATGGCAGAGGGGAAGAAGCTGTTCCTGAATCACTGAGTGTGTGCCTTCAAGCTTCTGTACTTCCTTCCTCGGTAACAATGAGAAGACAGCATGGTGATGGTCCTTAATGATGGATGCTGTCTTCCTGAGTTTACAACTTTCTGCAACTTACCTCAATCCGGTGTGGTAAGCCTGCCCCATCCATACCTGACTCTGATGCAGCCAGTCAGAATGCTCTCCATGGTACATCTATAGGAGGTTTCGAGTGTTTTAGGTGACAAACCAAATCTCCTCAAGCTCCTAATGAAATATAGCCACTGTCTTGCCTTCTTTATAGTTGCATCAATATGTTGTGATCATTAGATCCAGGAACTTGAAATTACTCACACTCTTTCACTTTTGATCCCTCTATGAAGATTGGTTTGTGTTCCCTTGTTCTACCCCTTCTGAAGTCCACAATCAGCTCTTTGGTCCTATTAACGCTGAGTCCAAGATTGTTGCTACAACACCACTCAACAAGCTGGTATATCTCGAACCGAGATCCTGCCAACAATAGTTGTAGCATCAGCAAGTTTTTATAGATGGCATTTGAGTTATGCCTAGTCTCGCAGTCATGGGTGTGGAGAGTGTAGAGCAGTGGGCTAAGCACACACCCCTGTGGTGCACCAGTGATGATTGTCAGCGAGGTGGAGATATTAATTTCAATCCACACAGATGGTCATCTTCCAGCTAGGAAGTTGAGGATTAAGTTGCAGAGGAGAGCTACAGAGGCCTAGGTTCTATAGTTTTTCGATCAGGACTATAGGAATGATGATGTTGAACGCTGAGTTATAAACAATAAACAGCATCCTCACATGGGTATTTGTATTGTCAGGTGATCCAAAGCCACGTGGGAGAGCCATTGGGATTGTGCCTGCCATAGACCTATTGTGGCAATAGGCAAATTGCAGAAGGTCCAGGTCCAAAAACAACAGACAGGGGTTGTTTCTATCCATGACCAACCTCTCAAAGCATTTCATCAATATTTTCAAGTCAAGTCACTTCTTATTGTCATTTCGACCATAACTGCTGGTACAGTACATAGTAAAAATGAGACAATGTTTTTTCAGAACCATGGTATTACATGACACAGTACAAAAACTAGACTGAACTACTTAAAAAACAGCACAGAAAAAAAAAAACTACACTAGGCTACAGACCTACCCAGGACTGCATAAAGTGCACAAAACAGTGCAGACATTACAATAAATAATAAACAAGACAATAGGGCAATAAGGTGTCAGTCCAGGCTCTGGGTATTGAGGAGTCTGAAAGCTTGGGGGAAGAAACTGTTACATAGTCTGGCCGTGAGAGCCCGAATGCTTCGGTGCCTTTTCCCAGATGGCAAGAGGGAGAAGAGTTTGTATGAGGGGTGTGTGGGGTCAGGCTGAGTGAATGGGTGGGAACATGACCTCATGGAATATATTGTGGAAAAATGTGAGGTCATCCATTTTGGTGCAAAAAAAATAGAAAAGTGGAGTACAATTAAATGATAATACAAGAGACTCTGCAGATGCTGTAAATCCAGAATAACACACACAAAATGCTGAAGAAACTTAGCAGCTTAGGCAGTACCCACAAAAAGGAATAAAAAGTCAATATTTTGTGCTGAGAAGGGTCTTGGCCTGAAATGATGATTCTTTATTCCTTTCCATGAATGCTGCCTGACCTGCCGAGCTCCTCCGACATTTTGTCTACATTTAAATGATGGAAGGGTTGCAGTGCTGGTGTTCAGTAAAGCCTGTGTGCCCTTGCTCACAAATCACTGAAAGATAATATGCAGGTTCATCAAGAAAGAAAGACAACTTAATAGCCTTTCTTATATAGGGCTCTGGAACATTGTGTAAAGATCCATCCTTCCTGCCCATAGCAGGAAATAAGAGGAGTGCAATGAAGGATTACCATATTAATTCCTAGCACGGGACGTTTGTCCCATGTGAAGAGATTAAGCAGACCACACTTATGTTCATTCTAATTTGGGAAAATGAGAAGTGAACTTCTTGGAACAGAATGTTCTGATAGGGCTGCCAGGACTAAAGAGCTTGGACTAAAGTGAGAGTTTGGCCAGGCTAGGTCTGTATTCCTTGCAATATATGAAAATGAAGGGTCACCTCACAGAAATGTTTAAAGTTATGAGAGTCATAGATAAGGTGGATGGCCCTTTAGTTTTACTCTATTTAAATTCCTCTTCAAAATATAAACAAAAATGCTAAACTAGTAAGGGTAATGTTATTGAAATAAACAATTTTTCACACAAGCCACGTGGCTATAGCAAATCTCTAAGCTAGACAAAAGAAAGTGCACGTAGACATACACTTTGTATGCTCCTGTGATTTTCATTGTAAGTGGCATTTACTGCTATGAAGCCAGTTTGCCCTGTTTTCCACCAGTCAACCACATACTGCAATGGCATAAGTTGCTTACATATTTAGGGCAAAGGTACTTTTTAAACAATGAATTTTAAGAGAGATATACATTCCATAGGATTGGAAATGTGGTGATATGTGATTATCAATTAAAGGTTACTCACAGTGCAGTTAACACTTTCCTAGAACTGAAGCTTTCTGGTTAGATTTTAATGGGCAAAACATCAAACGTTGGCACATTACATTCACACTTTCGTTTCACTACAGTTAGAATGCTTATGTGTGGTACTTTTAGAAGTATGTGGGTCTGAAGTGCTGAGATGGTTCAGAAATTAGTAATGATAAAACAGAAACATGGAGTCATGAGAGCAACACACACAAAATGCTGGTGGAACGCAACAGGCCAGGCAGCATCTATAGGGAGAAGCACAGTCGACGTTTCGGGCCGAGACCCTTAGGCAGGAAACGTTGACTGTGCTTCTCCCTATAGATGCTGCCCGGCCTGTTGCGTTCCACCAGCATTTTGTGTGTGTTGCTTGAAATTTGCAGCATCTGCAGATTTCCTCGAGTCATGAGAGACTGCAGATATTGGGATCTGGAGCAAAAAAAAAACCAAACTGCTGAAGAAATTCAGCAGGTTAGGCAGCATCAGTTGAAGCAAAGGCATGATTGATATTTTGAGTTGAGGTGCTACCTCAGTAAAAATACAGAAGATGTCTTTCAGCCCAATTCAAAAGAAACATTTCCATAACTCCTCTTGTAGAATCATATTAGAACCATTATGTGCTGAATGTATGGATACAAATATCAAAAGGCTAGATCCCTTGTTCTCCAATGGAGCTTAATCCATGTACATAAAATCAACCCGGCTAAGAGATTGGCACTTCCCCACTTAATTTTCCATTAAGATATTTGGTATTTTTAAAATGTATTTTGTAGGTCTCTTTTAGAGAACAAGTTTGAAAATCCATTAATTGGTACAAAGTTGAAATCCTGGAAGGATCATTAACATCTCAGATGTTCTGGAATGGAAAGCCTCGTCCTGAGAACAGATGTGGCAGAAATAGAGGAGCTGAGAAAAGGGAGTAGCAGTTTTACAAGTGACAGGGTGGAAAGAGGAGTAGTCAAGATAGTCAAGATTTGGTATATCGTCTGCCTCCGGTGTTGGAAACAGAGATTGAGAAAGGGGTGAAAGCCACCAGAGAAGGACCAAGTAAATTTGAGAAATTTGAGGGCAGAGTGGAAGTTGGAGGCAAAGTTGATGAAGTTGATGAGCTCAGTGTGGGTGCAGGAAACAGTATCAATGTACCGTAGAAAGAGTTGGGGAGCATCTGTCACCCGGTTTGGATATGGCCCAAGTGCAGAGTGAGAGACACTGAAGCGGGTCAATAGTTCACAGACTTTAATGCAAACTTTGTTGAAGGGAAAAGGAAACAATAAATGCTAGGCCAAACAGGGCTGTTAACTAAAGCTCTCAAAATGAGAAACGAAGTCTACACTACGGCTGAAGAGAACAACTAAGAATAAAATGAATACTGCTAGTCTTCAGATTGGGTTGACTCCACTGTCCAATTTCTACTGCAAGGTCGAATGCAAACAGGCAGCGAAGCGTTGCTGTGTTGTGGTCAAGTTTTGACAAATACTACGACAGAATGAATGGTGTTAAATCCTATCACAATGAAATAATAATTAGCTGACATGTGCATATTCACGAGCGCAATTGTTATATCTGCTGCGCTGCCAAATTCATGGTTGTGACAGCATTACCAGTGTAAGCCTGGAACATGGACTGTTTCTGAAAATGCAGGCATAACTGGGGACCATTTGGGTGTCCAAGGCTACACCTTAGGTTTGGAGAAAGTGGGAGGAGCAGAAAAAGAATTTTTTGTGGATAAGCGACACACACAAAATGCTGGAGGAACTCAGCAGGCCAGGCAGTATCAATGGAAAAGAATACAGCCAACGTTTCGGGCAGGGAACCTTCATCCCATTCCATAGATGCTGCCTGGCCTGCTGAGTTCCTCCAACATTTTGTGTGTGTCGCTTGGATCTCCAGCATCTGCATATTTTCTCTTGTTTTTGGTTTTGTGGTTAAGGACCAGTTCCACCAAACAGAGGAGGGTGGTGGTGGAGGGCAATTAGTTAGATCTGTTGTCTAGAAAAAAAAATGCAGTGTTTTAAAACTTTCCTGATGAGGGATGAAAGTGTATAGGGACTGGAAATCCAGTGAAAATGAGGCGATTAGGGCAAGGGAACTTAAAGTAATTGGAGAGATCAAGAGTGAAGTGTCACAAATGTAGATGGAAAGGGAATGAACCTAGGAGGACAAAATGGAGTTGAGGTACGGACGCAAGTCAGCTGGGCAGGAGCAGGAAGAAACAATGGATCAACATAACTCAGTGCCTTCAGCAGAAGGGAGAAATAAGAAAAAACAAAACTTAGCAAAGCAAGTACGCTTCCAACCTGCTTATTCTCTCAGAGATAGTCCTTTTGCACAGGTTACGATTTATAGTTTCTACCTGAAAGGTATAAAGCTCTAAATCCTTTTTAGAACACCCCAGCTGAGTTCCAAATGAGAGCACATTATTAGGATTGAACTGGGTAGATTTTGGCATCTCTTTATCAATACCATTTAGATTGGTCCCAGAGTAGCTAAAAGGAAATGCGAGAGTGCTATTTATGTTGGACCCATGTCCTATAATAGTGAATTTTATCCATGCAATACCCACTGTAGGAGTGAAATATTTTGGAATGAGAGGTGAACAAACAAGGTTGTGGCTGTTTTTAAACTAATTATATTTCTGCAAATTTCTGAACTGTACATCAAAAATATAGAGATAGGCTACTTAAATATTGAATTTTGTTCAATTGTTTAAGTCACAGCAAGGTTGGCACAGATAATTTGTCTGCACTAGAGGCAAATGCAAAATGCTGTTATTTGTGGTAAAGCTACAGAGCAAATGCCAGTAACTGATGTCAATAATGGGGACAATGTCAGTGAATTGATACCAAAACTGAAATCTTAGGCCCATCCCATTCTATTTCATGATCTGGTGCTCATATTATAAAATCTCATATCATAACCCCCAACAATAATATATGACTGGACTAGTAATCTAACGTACAGAAATCACAGGGATTATCCTTCATGGACACAGAGTGTTCTGTGCGAGGAAGTAATTTTCATTCTGCAACTCAGATTTGTAGCTTTTTAGTTCATCTGTTGCAAGTTTCATGAGGTTAAAGTCATTTCCTTATTGAAAGAATGATGGGCACACTTGACACATCTAAAATCAAGATAAATATGCTCTGATTCTACTCGATAGATAGGGCAGACATAGGTCAAGGAAGTCTCTAGCATTAGTCGAACACTCTTTTCAATGCCCTCTCCACTTCATAACTGAAGTTACTCCAGCTTCAAGCTTCAAACTGCGCTATAATTGTGTATATGTAACTCAGAGGCCAATGTCTAAGTCATTGTTAACATTCACCAGAATGGATGAGAGAATGGCCTTTCCATAAGACCATAAGATACAGAAGCAGAGTTAGGCCATTTGGCCCATTGAGTCTGCTCTGCCATTTTATCATGGCTGATCCATTTCCCCTCCTAGCTCCAATTTCCTGATCTCCCGTATCACTTCATGCCCTGTTTAATCAAGAGCCTATCAACCTGTCCTCTAAGTATACCCAATGACTTGGCTTCCACAGCCATCTGCGCCGACAAATTCCACAGATTCACCACTCTCTGGCTAAAGATATTCCTCCTCATCTCTGTTCTAAAAGGACCTCCCTCTATTCTGAGGCTGTGTCCTCTGGTCTTAGACTTCCCCAACATAGTAAACATTCTCTCCAAATCAACTCTATCAAGGCCTTTCAACATTCAGTTGGTTTCAATGAAGTCACTCCTGTTTCTTCTGAGTTCCAGTGAGCAGGGGCTCAGAACCATCAAATGCTCCTCATATGATAAGACTTACATTAAGCATTTGTAAAAGAAAAGCCCTTTACCAACTTTCTCCAACACAAATCCTAACCAATCAAAGTAGCAGAATGCCAGAACCTTGGAAGACATAGATTATTTTCCATATTTCCGCAGCCACCTCAGCGAATCCAGAGAACAATGCCAAAATATATGTAACCGGGTGACTGTCGAATCTTATCTTATCTTATCATTAAAAGTGTACTTAGGCATTCATCCGGGTAATGTTAGAATAGTAAGTGGAGATGGTGACGTCATTACACACGCACGGGATAGTGAGGAGACCATTTTGTTTTCTGCTGCAGGAGCTGGTGCGGCTTTGGAATCGAGTTCCTCCCAGGGATGCTAGGCATGGTGAGGAAAGGTGGGCATTAATTTACAATATCCATGTGAATTCGTTTATGCTTGCCGGCAAATCGAGAATATCAGTAATTTGACATGTTTTTACATGCGGATGCTTTAGATTTTCACGAGTAAAGAACTCGACGCCGGATAGCATGGCTTGCAAAGTTCCTCACCAGCCAAGTAGGTCAGTGTTCCTGTAATTTAACAACCAGGCGATATCTTGTAAAAGTTGTGCCAAAGTGTACCTCTTGTCTAACTTTATTGTATCATGACTGATTGTGCATGTAACCGTGTAAGGTGAAGGTTTAGTCTCCGTTCAGGGGTTCAGCATGTGTGTACTAAAAATTAGTAGACATCTTAGATGAGATGTATTTGCTTACATTTTTTGTTGCTATGTATAAGGTACCGGGTCGGGGGGATTCTAATGTTGTTTGTATTGCGTTTCCTCAGAATTGCCACTACCGTTTTAGTACTGTATTGGCTTTGTGCGGTTTTCTTTGTATTTTTATACTGCATATGCAATTGGTCGAGACACAAGTGTGTGGATCAAAAGTTAAACGGAGATTGTAATGGCGGGACCTGATTGTAAAGTCGTTTGTTTGGTCTTAAGACCCTCTTCTGGCACTTAAACATCTAAAACAGATAAAGAAGTTAAAACCCAAAAAAGTAGTTGTTGTCCTGAGTGTGTACTTTTTCTCTGGGCTACAATGTATATTCCAAAACACTTTCTGTACATCTGGAAGTCTAAAGTACTTTCAGGTCACAACCTGAAACTTGACATGAGTATCTATAAGGTAGGAGTGATCCCCACCTTCGTACAATTTTCATAAATACAGCAGGTTTCTCAAGCACTGGAGAGTATCTTCAAACTCTTCTATGATCAGAAGTGAACAGTTTCAGCATCCACTCCCTGCCAAGGTCCCTAAGCATTGACCTATAAATTAGATGCAGATAGCTCCATTAGGTCACCCTATCTGTACTTCAGAACCAAGCACTATGTTTTGAGATTAATATGGCCAAAACATTTGCAGGGAGATAAAGGTGATGATCCAAGAATGTTCTCAATGCTTCCTTGCAAAAAAACTCAATGGCTTCACTGACCCCGGGAGTCTTTGGTTGGTGACTTATCAAAATGGAGAAGGAGCATTGGGAAGGTACTGAGATACCAGAGTCATTTTATTGAGAGCATGTGAGGGGTGGGGTCACCAAAAAATGGCAGAAAGAATACACCATCTCTCAAACAACCTACCAGCCTGCTTGACAAGCTTCACCTGTGATCAAATATGTGGATCCTACACAGGCCTCATTTGGCCACAGAATGCAGTGGGTGCAGGATAACCCCGACCCTGGTGGGGCTGCAGAAGAGCCGTAAGATCTCAAAGAAATATGCATGTGTTGATAAATATTTGAGTCTTACAGTACAGGAATGTCAAATAACACAATACATTTTCATTTGCAGTATCTATAAATCAGAAATGTTTTTTCACTATAACAATATGTACATGTTGATGGCTACAGGTTCATTATCTGGTGCAAATTAAAGCTATTTTTATATCTACTTGGCTTGAAAAACATTTGAAAGTTTAATAAGTTGAGAGTTAGGGGGCAAAAGTTTAGGGGTAACATGAGGGGCAACTTCTTTACTCAGAGAGTAGTGGCTGTGTGGAATGAGCTTTCAGTAGAAGTGATAGAGGCAGGTTCAATATTGTCATTTAAAGTAAAATTGGATAGGTATATGGACAGGAAAGGAATGGAGGGTTATGGGCTGAGTGCAGGTCGGTGGGACTAGGTGAGAGTAAGCATTCGGCATGGACTAGAAGGGCCGAGATGGCCTGTTTCCGTGCTGTAATTGTTATATGGTTAATAAGCTATTTCAATCATTTTGAATGGATTCAGAAGCTGTATCAACAAATTAAGCCTTTCAAATCTTCTATGTAAAATGTAGATGTGGAAAACAAAATCACTTGCACTGTGATAGGTTTATGCTCTTTCACTGATAGTGGACAGTATGATATTTTATACGCAATCAGAAACATGATATAGTATTTTGTAAATTTTCACTTGATGTGTAGCTATTTTCTCATTGGTTCCGGTTCTGCTGTGTCCCAACTAACCAGAATCCACAGTACTGCATCATTTACTTCCTTGAAAAATCTCCCATTATCACTCTGCAAACCACATAGCAGAAGTTTCTGATACATTCACCAATTGTAAACCAAGACATAGCTGCAGTTGGCTGTCAAGAAATTGGTGTCAGAAATTTGGCTGTCTGAAATTGGAAGACCAGGATATGGCTTCCTTTGAAAAAAACACATTGAAGTCACTTCATTCTGCAACTCTCTGCTTTCTGTCACCAGAACTAATCTGATTACAACAATACAATTGTCATTATATTTTACCATTGGAATTTTGATTGCAAAAGATGAACTATATGAAATATAATTTCTAGGGGTTTAGGAACACAAACACTAGTATTTCATATTGATATTAAAATGTTGTTATGGAACAAATAATTTGCAAGATAAAATTCTCCTTTCCTTATCAATAAATAAACAAAGGAACTTAATGAGAATTGTGGTGCTCTGCTCCTATCCAGTTTGTTTTAATGCAGTAAGCCAATGTATTATCATGCAACTGCACTGCATGTATTAAATCTAAAGATGTGTATAGCTGATGAAAATTTACAATTTGAGCTTTTAATGCATAGCCTTCTAGAATGGTAAGCCTTTATAGAAACTGATGCATTGGTTTTACTTTCAAAACAAGCAGGTCTGTGGATGCATTCTTGCAAGTATAGACTAGATATGGAAAATATAAGCCTACTTATTAAATTGAAGCATGTGATTATTTCAATGGGCTCCTAACATATGTTTTGTCTTTTTAAGTTTGCTGTAAGCTATAGGTTCCTCATAGAAGGGATCATTTTCTATATATCTATTTTATAAATCTGCAAATAAATGGCCAGCTTCTTCAAAACACTTTTTCATTCAATATATTATTCTTTAATAATGCATCAAATAATATGTCATCTCAACCTCCAAAAATCTTTATTCCTCAGAAATCCACTTTTTCATAGAATCATAGAATAAAGAAAACAGGTCCTTCAGCCCGACTCACTCATGCCAACCAAGATGTCCATCTACATTTACTCATTTACCCAGATTTAGCCCATATCTCTATAAACATTTCTGTCCATGTAGATACTATTAATGTGCCTGCCTTAACCACCTTCTTTGCATTTGGTTTGTGATAGAAATTCATTTTCATTATTATACCAATAGATAAAAGTAATTTACCTGAGTTCAGTGGAAAACCACTTTAAAATGTTGATGATCAGTATCTTTCATTGCTGTGAGGCAAAGTCTTGTAGCTGACTGTTTCTTCCATGAGCTATCAACCACATGTGCTGACAGTTTGCAAGGTTTGATTGTCAATTGAGCAACCTGTTCAAACAGTTTTCTTAATAGCAGATAACAAATTCTGGATTTTACAAGAAGCAGTGTTCTAACACTGCAAATTATTTTAAGTTGGACATGATTTGTTCCCCATTCTGCTCCTGATATTACTAAGCAAGTTGCTTTATGACTTGCTCTATTCAAATCAGCTATTAGTTCAATAAGTGAACGCATCTGCTTTAAAGTTGTCAGTATAAGCAGTTTGTGCATTGTAGGTGGGTTAACTCACAGTTTACAAATTAATTAACACATTAATTTGAAGGATGGAACAATGTTTTTATTTAAAATTCACATTGTAGTTTCAAATCCCTACATGGCTTCAGCTCTTATCCATGTGTAATCCAACCCTTAAACATCTGCACTCTGGAAATTCTGACCCCATGACTATGGATTTTAAAATTTCTCCATCATTGAAATGCTAAAGCACTAAGCTCCTTAACATGTTGTTTCCTTAAACATGCTTGCCTTTTTATCTTTATTTCTTCCAATACAACATGTATCGAAACCCACCTAATCATGAACTTTAGACCCATCACCGAATTATATGAGTTGATGTCAAATTTCAATTGATAATACCTTTGGAATGCTTTACATTATGAATGCCGTAAGTAATATAAATTCATACTGATACTCGAGGAAATATGAAACTGCTGATGAGACACAGATAGGTAAGAGTGTAAGTTTTGAAGCGGCCCAAAGTGATGGAGATGGATTAAGTGAGTGGGCAAAGATCCGGAAATGAGGTTAATGGGGAAAATATGAAATAATCCAAGTTGACAGAAAAAATATCAAAAAGTTGTTCAGTGAAGATTTAACTAAATGTCACGTACCCCGTGACCAGGTTAAAGAACCAGCAGAAATGGAAAACACATTGGAGTCTTGTATTGCTATAAACTAATAATGTTTATTAGTAACTACGCAATACAGTATTATAAATCAGATATATATGAACAGATTAGCAATGATATATATATATATAGAAGTGTGGAACTAGGAACAAAACTAGGCTCTTTCAAACCTAGGGATAAATGGATAGAGTCTTACGATGATGAAGAGAGTTCAGTTCAGTGCACGAGGTTGCTGTTGTTGGTGAGAGAGAGAGATTTGTAATCCAAAGGCGTATGTTGTGAGAAGGCAATTATGCCGATATTCCAAAATAACAATAGCAGTAGGTTTTATCTCCAAAGTTGTTCCACTCCACACACGAATTATCACCGACAGTGATCTTCAATGAATATCCTTTCAACACAAGCGGTACCACACCCAAATTCAGCTACAGGACATCCCAAAGTGGTGGCCACAGGATACTCAAACAGAATCCACGTATGGATTATCACCAACAGTAGCTTATCAATGAGGTACCATCTTCAAGTGGTAAAACTACCAACCCAGGCCAGGATTATCACACGCAGGTAGATTCCACAAAGTTACCTCAAACACACAACTGTGATAGCCACTTATCCAGTTCCACGACATACGAAACAACTCCAACAGTGATTTGCCACAGGGGTGCCTTTCTTCAGTGAACTACCACACCCAAACAAGGGTAACACACAAGTGGTATTCACAAAGGTTTCCCCCTCACCAGAGAACCCACTCCTGTGGATTAACTATGTGACAGTCACACCTTCGTATTCAAATGGAACTCAAACTCACCCTTACGGGCTACAGAGGAGAGAGTCCAAACAGTGACCTCTTTGACACTAGGTTTCTTCTGTTTCAAACCTTCTTCTCCCCCCTTCTCTTCCTTTAAAATCACTGAATGTGACCACAAACAAAGGCAACTGTTCTTCTGCGGTAAAGTTATCAACCCAGGCCAGGGTTGTACAAACAAATAGTCCCCACCGGTCACACCTTTTCTGCACTGCGAGAGCCACTGATCGATTTCCCTGAATCGATCTTCCAAAACCCCACCTTCCTGTGGGTACAACAAAGCTCGTCCAGTGTCCAAAACCATGTGTCTCTGTCCAGCAGCTGACCTGGCATTTATTTCAGCATGCTGAACACCAGCTGTCCATCAAACTGCTCAGCCCTCCTCTCTCTGTAAGAACTTTGCAAGCAGGCAAGTGTCCTTGGAAAGGTAAACAACTTGCAGAGAAACCATAACATCAATCGTTCAAGCAGTTTCTGTCTCTCTCTCTCTTAATAACAGCTCAAACTGTGTCCAAAAGTCAGTCTCATTCTCCTGGCATTTTAAAGTGATTATCCACAGAAAATATGAACATAACACTAAACTAATACCTGGAACGGTTGGGTTATCTCCAGAGAAAGATTGGACAGGCTCAGCTTGGTGATCTGATAGAAACTTTTGAGATCCTGAGAGGTTTTGACAGAGAAGATGAAGAGAGGACATTTTGTATCAAGGGTAAATCTAGAAGCAGTCACCCTTTAAAGGCAGATGAAGATCATATTCTTTCTCTCAACGTGTAAAAACATTTTGGAATGCTCTTTGTCAAGGAACAGTGACATTTAATCTTCAAACATTTTTTAAAGCAGAGGTGATGAATACTTGTTAAATAATGGGGTGAAAAATAACACAGGAAAACAAACTTTTAGTTGCTTCCTCAAGAACTTGAGGAAGTTCCTCGGCCACGTGCGAGTGAGGCAAGGAACAGAAGGATTATACAGATTAATACGTGGCTGAGAGGATGGTGCAGGAGGGAGGGCTTCAGGTTTTTAGATAATTGGGCTTTGTTCCAGGGAAGGTGGGATCTGTTCCCACAGGATGGTTTACATCTGAACTGGAGCGGTACTAACATTCTTGCAGGAAAGTTCGCTAGAGCTTTTGGGGGGGGGGGGGTTTAAACTACATTTGCAGGGGGCAGGGATCCAGAATGCGAGAGAGGATAGCGAGATGAAGAATAAAGGACAGGTAGGGACTACACGGTTCCAGAATATTAAGTGTGTAGTAGAGAAAGGTGAGGTGGAACAAGTGATAAGGAGGACACATGTACAGAGGGATGGTCTGACGGAGCATGGAGTTAAATGTGCAGTAAGTATAAGTAAATTTAGGAAGGACAACAAAATTCAAGGAGCGTATAGCCTGATGGGAGTTCGGGGAGCTGGGTTAAGCACAATAGGCAGCGATTTAAACAGAGAGAGGAGAAATGGGCTAAAAATTCTTTCTCTGAATGCACAAAGTGCCAGAAATAAGGCGGATGAGCTTGAAGCTCAGGTGCGAATGGGTAACTATGATGTTGTTGGGATAACGGAAACATGGCTGCAGGGAGATCAGACCTGGGAAATGAATATACAAGGGTATACGTGCAATCGTAGGGACAGAAATGTGGGCAGAGGGGTGGGGTGGCCCTGTTGGTGAGGAATGAGATTCAGTCCTTTGCAAGGGGGGGACATAGGATCAGGAGAAGTAGAGTCTGTGTGGATAGAACTGAGGAACAGTAAGGGCAAAAAGACCCTAATGGGTGTTGTCCACAGGCCCCCAAACAGTAGCATGGATATTGGGTGCAAGTTGAATAGGGAGTTAACATTGGCATGTGGCAAAGGTAATGTTGCAGTAGTTATGGGAGATTTCAACATGCAGGTGAACTGGGAGAATCAGGTTGGTGCTGGACCCCAGGATAGGGAGTTTGTAGAGTGCCTACGGGATGCATTCTTGGAATAGCTTGTACGAGAGCCCACCAGGGACAAGGCTATTCTGGATTTTGTGTTGTGTAATGAACAGGATTTGATAAGCGATCTTGAAGTAAAGGAGCCATTAGGAGGTAGTGTCCATAATATGATAAGTTTTTATCTGCAATTTGAGAAGGATAAGGGCAGATCGGAGGTGTCAGTGTTGCAGTTGAACAAAGGAGACTATGGAGCCATGAGGGAGGACCTGGCCAAAGTTAACTGGATGGATATCCTAGCAGAAAAGACAGTGGAACAGCAATGGCAGGTATTCTTGGGAATAATGCACAAGGTGCAAAATCAGTTCATCCCCGGAGAAGGAAGGATTCAAAGGGGGGAAAGGGGCCACAGTGGTTGACAAAGGAAGTCAGAGATTGCATAGCATTAAAAAAAAAGAAATATGACAGAGCTAAGGTGAGTGGGAGGACAGATGATTGGGAAATTTTTAAGGAACAACAGAACTTAACTAAAAAGGCAATATGGGGAGAAAAAATGAGGTACGAACGCAAGCTAGCCAGGAATATAAAGGAGGATAGCAAAAGCTTTTTTAGGTATGTGAAGAGAAAGAAGATAGTTAAGAACAATGTTGGGCCCTTGAAGAATGAATTGGGTGAAATTGTTATGGGAAACAGAGAAATGGCAGAAGAATTTAATAAGTACTTTAGATCTGTCTTCACTAGGGAAGACACAAGCAATCTCCCAGATGTATGGATGGGCCAAGGACATAGGGTAACAGAGGAAATGAAACAGATTGACATTAGGAAGGAAACGGTGATGAGTAGACTGATGGGACTGAAGGCTGACAAATCCCCAGGTCCAGATGGTCTGCATCCTAGGGTACTAAAGGAGGTGGCTCTGGAAATTGCGGATGCATTGGTAATCATTTTCCAATGTTCCTTAGATTCAGGATCAGATCTTGAGGATTGGAGAATGGCTAATGTTATCCCACTTTTTAAGAAAGGAGGGAGGGAGAAAACAGAGAACTATCGTCCTGTCAGCCTAACATCAGTAGTGGGGAAGATGTTAGAGTCCATTATTAAAGATGAAATAGTGGCATATCTAGATAGCAGTGATAGGATTGGGCCGAGCCAGCATGGATTTACCAAGGGCAAATCATGCTTGACTAATCTATTGGAGTTTTTCAAGGATGTAACCAGGAAGTTAGACAAGGGAGATCTAGTGGATGTAGTGTACCTTGATTTTCAGAAGGCATTTGATAAGGTCCCACATAGGAGATTAGTGGGTAAAATCAGAGCTCATGACATTGGGGGGAAGATATTGACATGGATAGAAAACTGGTTGGCAGATAGAAAGCAAAGGGTAGCGGTGAATGGGTGTTTCTCGGAATGGCAGGTGGTGACTGGTGGGGTGCCACAGGGCTCGGTATTGGGACCACAGCTGTTTACGATTTACATCAACGATTTAGATGAAGGCATTGAGAATAACATCAGCAAGTTTGCTGATGATACTAAGCTGGGTGGCAGTGTGACATGTGATGAGGATGTTAGGAGAATTCAGGGTGACTTGGATAGGCTGAGTGAGTGGGCAGATACTTGGCAGATGATGTTTAATGTGAATAAGTGTGAGGTTATCCACTTTGGGAGTAAGAACAGGAAGGTAGATTATTATCTGAATGGTGTAGAGTTAGGTAAGGGAGAAATACAAAGAGATCTAGGAGTCCTTGTTCATCAGTGAAGGTGAATAAGCAAGTGCAGCAGGCAGTGAAGAAGGCTAATGGAATGTTGGCCTTTATTACAAAGGGAATTGAGTACAAGAGCAAGGAAATCCTTTTGCATTTGTACAGGGCCCTGGTGAGACCACACCTGGAGTATTGTGTACAGATTTGGTCTCCAGGGTTAAGGAAGCACATCCTGGCTGTAGAGGAAGTGCAGCGTAGATTCACAAGGTTAATTCCTGGGATGTCCGGACTGTCTTATGCAGAGAGATTAGAGAGACTGGGCTTGTACACGTTGGAATTAAGGAGATTGAGAGGGGATCTGATTGCAACATATAAGATTATTAAGGGATTGGACAAGATAGAGGCAGGAAATATGTTCCAGATGCTGGTAGAGTCCAGTACCAGAGGGCATGGTTTGAGAATAAGGGGTAGGTCATTTAGGACAGAGTTAAGGAAAAACTTCTTCTCCCAGAGAGTTGTGGCGGTGTGGAATGCACTGCCTCAGAAGGCAGTGGAGGCCAATTCTCTGGATGCTTTCAAGAAGGAGCTAGATAGGTATCTTATGGATAGGGGAATCAAGGGATATGGGGACAAGGCAGGAACTGGGTATTGATAGTAGATGATCAGCCATGATCTCAGAATGGTGGTGCAGGCTCGAAGGGCCGAATGTTCTACTTCTGCACCTATTGTCTATTGTCTATAACTTTGTTTGTTTATGATAGACCCCTTGAAGCTGAACACAAATATAATTTCAGACAACCTATATTCCGCACAAATTTGGAGAAACAAGAAATTAACTTTTATTGAATATATGCGTTTAATTGCATAATAGTGCTGACGCTTTGCAGTCATTCAACTCAACTAAAAATGTTCTGTTGATGGTTTTTGTTTGCACTCAATGTTCGAGTATTCTCACTTAAGTGTCCAACAATAATCCGCCAGCATTTATGGATTCCAGTTGCCCTGATACTGTTTCTCCATAACTGTAATGTCCCGGTGAAAACTTTCACCATGCTCGTCACTGACAGCGCCAGGGTTTGCAGGGAAGAAGTGTAAATGGGAATGCAGAAAATGAGCCTTCAGTGGCATGTTGCAGCTTGTGGTTTTGTATGCTTGAAGCGTGACGTCAATCAGCTGCACGTACAGGTAGATCAGCTGTACCTGCTGCCAGTGTCATTCCACGTAGGTTTTAGCTGTGATATGGAAGAAGCCATCGTGAGTTACTTGGCTGAGCAGGGAGATAACACTACTGACCCATGCTTTGCAGATATCTGAGGAGTCGGTAGATGATCTACTTCCCTCAGAATGTCTGGTTGCTGATTTGTACATGTCAGTAGCACGCACTTTGGTGCTCTGTAGTTGCCAAGAAAATTTTCAATAACGTCATAAAATGCCTTCCCTGTTCTTTTCTCTGGTCCCACTAGAATTTTTTTGAGTTGCTTGTCACTAATGACCTGTTTGATTTCTGGACCAACAAAAATGCCTTCCTTAATCCTGACGTCAGTTATCCTGGGAAACATCTGTCTCAAATGTCGAAATTCTTCTTGGAAATTTATAGCTTTCTAAAGCCTGACCTGCCATTCAGAATCTGGCCTGCCTAAGTATGCCCAAAAATGCCAGGACAAGATAGAAATCACTTCCGTTTACATTGTGGGAAGCATTTGAACTGACTTGAATTATGAACTGAAATAACATGTATGGGTGATTTTAAAAAGTGGTGCGTGATAGGGAAATTTCATGTTGATTTTCATGATCAGTAGCCCAAAATCCATAAGAGACACCCAAAAGTATTCAGGAAACAAAATCTTTGTCATCCAGTGTAATCATTAGTGAAAAAGAATGCAGACTTGAGATTACACCCAGCCATGATCTTATTAAGTGGTGGGGTAGGTGCACTTTTGCACTTGATTTGTATGATTGTAGGTGGGAAATCAAAGGTAAATGAGAAAATGACATAACTAATGGGGGAAAGCTGAGATCCAGGGTTATCTTCACAAAGGGAGATTTTTTTAAATATAGTGTGATAGAATGTCATGCAGATATTCAAATGTAAAGTACGATGTAATGCAATATAATATAATAAAGATATTGGACATGTAGCATGAGCTGAGGCACTTAAACACAGTTAATTAAAATAAATCTGGAATAATAAAAATAATGTATTAGAAATAACTGATGATCCTAATGGAGGCAGCTCTCCTGTGCTTTTCCTGTTGTCATTTAGACCACTTAAAGTAATCCAGGAAACCACTCTCCTGTTTCAAGCAGTTACAAAAATAAGGTTAGGAAATGGACATGCTGAATATGGCAGTGCAATGATGTAAAATCGTTGATTTCACAATAATTCCCTTTGTCTCTCCATGCCT
This sequence comes from Hemitrygon akajei, assembly GCF_048418815.1. Classification (NCBI taxonomy): domain Eukaryota; kingdom Metazoa; phylum Chordata; class Chondrichthyes; order Myliobatiformes; family Dasyatidae; genus Hemitrygon; species Hemitrygon akajei. Next base: position 162,159,220 of record NC_133133.1, read on the forward strand.
GCTGAGTGTTCCCACCATCTTCTGATTATTTTTCAGCTTTTCACCATCTACAGTTATTACTTTTTCTTGTTTTTCAGTTGACATTAAAGTATTATTTGACAGTGTCTGGAAGGAGCCCTATAAAAGTAAGTAATTAGAATTCAAGGGAAGATCTCCCTGCGCTAATTAAGCTAAAATAATAAATTAATGTACTTCTTAGATCTGACATGATACAGCTGCACATTTATAACCTTACCTTCATCATAACATCAAAAGTGGTCATGTACGATATTCACTGAATGGCGTACATATACAGGTCATTACCTGGCCATTCCGAGACAAGTGGTTCATTTGCTGACCCAGGGGTCTACGATGCATGGGTCAGTTCTGTGATCTCCCTGATCAGCCTAGTAACTCATGGTACTTCTTCCATATTACCCCTAAAACCTACGTGGAAGGACATTGACCACAAGTACGGGGAACACAAAGCTGATAATTCTCCACTTGGTGAGATGTTTCTTCCTTCATCACTACCGGGTCCTAATCCCGGAGCTCTCCTCCGAACGGCGACTAAGGGACCTTGAAATTATATCACTGTTATTCTTGAAAAAGTATCAAACATATTTGCTCAGATGTGAATAGCCAGAAATATTAATACATTTTCACGGGCATGTTGATATTGCGCGTTAGTTTTGAACTATCCGTTTTCTTTTACTAAACGAAAGAAAAGTTTGTCCCTAATTTCGCAATAAGGATGATGTCTTTAAAATGCAATCTATGATATTATTACAACGTAACATCATTTTTTCTGATGATTTCTTCCTTATGTAATCCCAAGAGAGACCTAATTTAATTCTCTGGGAGTCTATGACCTCACGTCAGATTGTGCTTCTGTTTATGTGCTGGGAGTTGAGAACTCATTTACTCACGCCAAATTGAACGGCGATATGCGCTTCTGTAAAAACTGAAACTGGGCGTCCTAAATCTGAACGAACACTCATTTGACAACCATAATAATCGTTGGCTGTGTGACAGACGTCAAGTTTTCATGATAAACTATAACAGAAACAACCAACACTCATTACAGTACATGGATAATTGGACTATCGGGATACACAATATTTACAAAATATTTCCTTGGGGAAAAGTCCCTGCAGATTCTTTTTAACTCTACTTTTTTTTCAAGTGATAATTCTTTATACCAGCTTTTAGATCAGGTCGGTTTAACAGGAAGATATTTCAATTGTTCATTTATTAACGAACTTGGTGTTTTGGTGGAATTTTTGCCATTACAAGGCCTATAAAATTCAAAGAACCTTTCTGAGTTGACTTCAATTTGTCTTCAACGTTTAAACGATAAAGGGGCGCATTGCCTTTGCGTTTTCCTATGGCAACCCGGCATTGTTAGTAATGGCTATTTATTTCCGGAAGAAACTAGATGTTGACATTGCAACGAAATGTGGAACATTTCAAGATATTTTGTTAATAGGATAATGATTTCTGCATAAAACAGTTCCTTCACGTGTAACATAAAAATCATGACATGAAAATGATTTCAAAGATTTATTCAGTTTTATAAAGCCACGATCTTCGACTTTCTGCCATACACGAATAAAAATGTATTACAAGTGACCATTAGCAATGCAAAGTTGACTGCTACACATAACTTACTGTAAGTAATTACAACGATGTGTATAACATTATACACAATAAATACATCAGAAATAAATATCTCCTTGTTAAGTTAATAAAACATGCTATTTTGGGGGGAAACTAGTACTGTTTCCTTGCGTCTTGGTTTGCTTTCCTCAGTTATTAATTCGTTATTTCCCCTGGTGTTTGGGTTTCCATCCTGCTGTTGAACAGCGGTTCGTTATCTCCTGGAGGAGGATGAACAGCTCCCCGACAACCTTGGCCTTACTCGCCTCGCCGAGCTGGAATAAACGAACCAGAGTAAGAAATTAACATCAGTTGAATCAATTCAATGCAGGAAAACTAAGAAATCTTCTACACGAAACATAGCGCCGAAAAGACGGTTACAGAGAGTCACATGAATACCGAATGCTGAACTCTACCGAGGTCAATTCTTCTCTCACTCTTGATTGTGTCACGTCGTTGAAACGTGATCGAATTTGTACAGGTGATTCCCGAGTACCACACTACTAGCACAACAGTTTAATGTCATGAATCTGATCTGCACAATGTGCATGAATTCTTAGTAAATTACCTTCTCCACTTTCTGCTTCAGTCGTTCGATGTTTTTGTTGGCTTTCGTTTTATCTTCAGTATCCTGAAAAGAACACAACCAATTCAAACACAAGAACTGGTTTCAGCGCCCGTTCCAGTCAGCGGTACTTTCGTACAGTTCCCCTCCCTTCTACCACTGAGCCCCGATTTGAACTGTTTGCCCACCAGCAGAGTCATAACACTGCGTATTTAATTACTCGTTTGAAAATGCGAGCGATATCAAGTCTACGTTCTCTCGAATTGGTTCAATCGGAACAGGAAACACTTACGCAAGCAGACATGTGCCGTTTCATTAGAACGGCGAGAAACTCTTTAACGTCGTTTAGATGCGAATATTTGGCGTGCAGTTGGTCAGATTGGAGAACGGTTCCAAGGTAGAAGTCAATCACCTCTTTGAGAACGTAGCAGCTACCAGATTCCTGCAAAGTAAACCATGGATCTTACAGGTATTCTCCAAAACGAAACGATACTGTGAATTGATAACGTGTGTTCGGTGAGATTAAAGAGCATAGCACCAATACAATGTCATACCTCCAGTCCTCGAAATAGATCCTTTCCCACTAGTCGCGTCTCCGTGTCCTCGTCGTGCTTTTGAGCCTGTGAAATGATGGGTATGGATTAGAGATGTTTTTAAAAAGCTTGAAACAACATTAATTTGAATGCAGAATGAAAGACAAATTCCTTTACTTACATCTTTAGACAGGGCGTGGACCTTATATCTCATTTGTCGTAGTAAATGTTCTTCTACCTGACAAACCGCATTCGCTGTCCTGGATTTCAAACTTGGAGCAGTGCTCCCTAGGACTGCAAAGCCACCAAGTACCAACACAACTACAGTCGCGAGTGAATACATTCTGAAAACAATCTATCAGTCAGATCTAGCCCACTTGCAAGTCAAAACTATCTTAACTTCGCTGCACCTCAATCAAGATTGAGATAAGGCTGACAACCAAAAGTGAAAAAGCTGTGTTGAGCTAGCCCGCTATCTGCTGTTCTGAACATACCGCTGTGTGCAATGTTTATATATCTATCAAAGGTAGTACTGAAATCTCCCTCAATGATCTGATGACGTGTGGAGTTTACTCGATAAATTTCCGCTTTCTGGCAGGTAATTCGGATCTGCTGATTGTGCAAATTCAAACATTCTAGTAAGATCAGCATTTCAAGCAAAAAAAAACTATTTTATGACCAATAATGGTAGTTTTCCTAATCAGACAACTCACCGTGACCAACTTCCCCCCCCCCCACTCCACCCCCAAAAAATGCTCGAACATTTATTGCTAAAAGCTAAGGTAGCCTAATCAGCCGATTCCAGAGGGTGGATGGATAGATTCTGTTCTGTGTTCTTTGGACAGGCTAATTTCAAAGACACAGAAAAATTTTTTTTCTTTGGCAATATAAGATCAATAGGGCTATGTTTCAATTGTGCACAAACATGGTAAGCCCAGAGATAAAAACGAACGTCAATGTCATCTGATATAACCAAGTGGTAAGAGAATGGCCAACTGGGTCAGTTAAAAGGGCTAATTTAATAATACTGAAAACCAGTAAGAAATGCAAGTGACCCTCACCACCAGCTGAACTGCAGTTTGAGTACTACATACAGTTCTGGTTGCCAAACTACAGATTTACCAGGATGACAGCAAGATCAGACATTTTTACCAATTCAGAAATTGGACAGGTTGGTATTGATTCCTTTTGAATAGAAGATGCTAAGTAGAGATCTAATCAGGAAATCCAAGTTTCCTTATAAGTTTACATAATATTGGAAGGATCTGTTACCTCTAACTGAGGAGTGGACATCAGATGACATGCTTAAACTGATTGGCAAAAGAAATGGGCTGTTTGTGGTTTGTAAGTCAGTGTCTGAAAGGGTGGTGGAGGCAGAAACTCTCATCATATTTAAGGAGCACCTGGAGGTGTGCCTGAAGAGTTTTGACCTGCAGGGGTTGCTGGAAGTTAGGATAAGGCTGATATCAGTTACTTAGCTGGCACAGACACAGCGGTTCTTTCTATGTTTTAATTTTCTATGATTCAGTAATTCATGCAAAAATAGGTATCCATCTACTTCTCCCTTAGACAGATTCCAAAATCTGTCACATTTAATGGTTTTCAGCAAGATCATCACTAATGCATCAGAGGATTTCTTGTTACATGAGCATGGTGGTGGACAAACCCAAGTGCAGAACATGGGCATGGAGGCAAAGTCAGGAGGCGTCATTAGCGTAGCAAGCATGGAGTTGGTATCCAGGAGCAATGCTTGACCTAGAACTGGTAATCCTAAGAACCTTGAAACAAGGCTACTCACACCAGAGTCAACCAACGAACTGGCAGCTCCTTGTTGTGATCACAGAGTTTTTATACTGCATTTGCTGATGGAAAGCAGGTGTTTGTAGTTAGTGGAACCTGAGAATGATTGGGACTTAATGAGGTCTCTGAGGCCCAATTCCTGAGGTAAATAGCCAGGTGGGCAATTGCCAGAAGGGACCATGACATTTCTAGCTATTGGTATGCCCAATTTTAAAATCTTGAAACAGGTAATCTATTCCAAAGTCTACAACAGAAAGAAAATATCAGGAAGTTTAAATGACCAAAGTCCAAGTGTAGCGGTTACCCAAACAAATCAATGCCGCTGTTAGAGTTGAAACAAGGTGATTTATTCTGTATGACAAACGCTGATCCAATCCAATACTAATGTTCAAAAATGCAAAGAAATGTATTCAATCCTTTATTAGTAACTAGTAAAACATATAATCTTGAAGTGTAGAAACTTATGAAGCTCATGATAAGTATCATAAACTTATATACCTCAGTGATACGCAATGTACTTAAGTGGACTTGAACAAAGTTAAGTAGAGTTAAACTACAAATGTAATTAAGTGGTCAACAAAATATATCACACCTAGTGGTCCCCAGCTCTAAAACTAACCAGAATAAAGCATGAATAGGCAACTTATTCCACTTGCTTTTACCATGCTCCCACCCACATGGGTAGCTACCATAATAAACACTGCACACAGAATACAATGCAGATAAAAACCAAATGCATGGCTCCTACACAAAATAAATTTATTATCAGTACATACCTGTCTCCATATACTACCTGGAGGTTCATTTTCTTGCAGGCATTTGCAGGAACATAAAGGAATACAATAGCATTCATGAAAAGCTATAAGTAACAAATACTGACAAACAACAAATGCGTAAAAGTAGAAAATTTAATGCAAATAATAAAGTAGTAGAAAAATAATACTGAGAACAAAATGCTAGTGGGACGCAGCAGGCCAGGCAGCATCTATGGGAAGAAGTACAGTCAATATTTTGTGCCGAGACCCTTCATCAGGACTAACTGAAAGAGGAGATAGTGGGAGATAGATTTGAAAGTGGGAGCAGTAGGCGGAGGGGAAGGGATACACAGCTGGAGAAGGGAAAGGATCATGGGACAGGAGGCCTAGGGAGAAAGAAAGGTGGAGGGGAGCACCAGAGGGAGATGGAGAGCAGGCAAGGAGTGATTGTGAGAGGGAGGGAGGGAGAGAGAGAGAGAGAGAGAGAGAGAGAGAGAGAGAGAGAGAGAGAGAGAGAGAGAGAGAGAGAGAGAGAGAGAGAGAGAGAGAGAGAGAGAGAGAGAGAGAGAGAGAGAGAGAGGAATAATACATACATACATACATAAATAAGGGATGGGGTAAGAAGGGGAGGAGGGGCATTAATGGAAGTTAGTGAAATCAATGTTCATGCCATCAAGTTGGAGGCTACCCAAACGGAATATAAGGTGTTGTTCCTCCAACCTGAGTGTGGCTTCATCTGCAATAGAGGAGGCCATGGATAGACATATCAGAATGGGAATGGGACATGGAATTAAAATGTGTGGTCACTGGGAAATCCTGCTTTCTCTGGCTGACACCTCTTTTCCCCCCTCTTTTCTCTCTCTCTGTCCTTCTCACAATCACTCCTTGCCTGCTCTTCATCTCCCTCTGGTGCTCCTCTCCACCTTTCTTTCTCCCTAGGACTCCTGTCCCATGATCCTCTTCCTTCTCCAGCTGTGTATCCCTTTTGCCAATCAACTTTCCAGCTCTTAGCTTCATCCCTCCCCCTCCTGTCTTCTCCTATCATTTCGGGTCTCCCCCTCCCACTTTCAAATCTCTTACTATCTCTTCTTTCAGTTAGTCCTGACAAAGGTTCTCGGCCCGAAACATCAACTGTACTTCTTCCTATAGATGCTGCCTGGCCTGCTGTGTTCCACCAGCATTTTGTATGTGTTGCTTGAATTTCCAGCATCTGCAGATTTCCTTGTGTAATACTGAGAATGAGTTGTTGAGTTGCAGAGCAGCTTCTGTTAAAAATGTTGCACCTTCAATGACTTATGGAATTCCAGGCTCATTATTGCCCAAAATGGAGTAGGAACATTCAGGATAACACCAAGAACCTTGAATCTTTTGGGAAGCAGTTTGAATTTAGAGAGAAGTGGCAGAAAGAGCACATCACTTCACTAAACTTCCCACACCAGCAAATACTTCCTGTCCTCCATGAAGCAGAGATTGTGCATTCAACATTGGCTTTACCAGTGACCTCAGAGCACCCTGAACTGGAGTAGAAGTAACTAATCCTAAAACTCAAGAATGCTCAGGAAGATGATCCAGTGTGACACAAACTATAGGGGACCTGAGGAATATTTAAGAAACGCAAGCAACCTTGTGACTCTTCAACCAGATTGAAGTATCAGCACTTAAACCATGTAAAGTAATGAAAAATAGCATTGACTCACAGTACAAAAAAAAGTGATTTTTAATATTTATTCACCTCTCAAAGTCCAACCCTATGCCTGCATTATGGAGAGGTGGAAATGGTTAAGACCAGCCAACAGGCTCTGGTGAAGCTGTATAATCTATTCCCCTGTACAGAACATGCAATAGATTGCAGAAACATTGATGAACTCCAACCATACCATTGATCTCAGCGGGTGATAGAGACAGGAGGTCAGAGATGGCCAGGCCAAGGGTCTGAGGAAGTAAGTAAGTAATATTTATGCAGTTTCTAACTCTATATAAACTCTGATAGAGTGAAGTTCCACACTTGGAAAATTAGGTGTTCCATACCAAAAGATATAGGAGTTGAATTAGGCCATTTGGCCCATCGAGTCTAATCCACCATTTCATCTTAACTGATCCAATTTTCCTCTCAGTCTCCTGCTTTCACCCCGTAATCTTTCACGCTCTGACTGATCAAGAATCTATCAACCTCTACCTTAAATATACATAAACACTTGGCTTTCACAGCTGCCTGTGGCAAAGAATTCCACAGATTCACCACTGTCTGGCTAAAGAAATTCTTCTCATCTCCATTTTAAAAGGATGCCCTTCTATTCTGGGGCTGTGTCCTCTGGTCTTAGACTCCCCCACTATAGTCAAGTCAAGTCACTTTTTATTATCATTTTGACCATAACTGCTGGTACAGTACACAGTAAAAACGAGACAATGTTTTTCAGGACCATGGTGCTGCATGAAACAATACAAAAACTACACTGAACTACGTAAAACAACACAAAAACTACACTGGACTATAGACCTACCCAGGACTGCATTAAGTGCACAAAACAGTGCAGGCATTACAATAAATAATAAACAAGACAATAGGCACAGTAGAGGGCAGTAAGTTGGTGTCAGTCCAAGCTCTGGGTATTGAGGAGTCTGATGGCTTGGGGGAAGAAACTGTTACATAGTCTGGTCGTGAGAGCCCGAATGCTTTGGTGCCTTTTCCCAGACAGCAGGAGGGAGAAGAGTCTGTACGAGGGTTCATGGGGTCCTTCATAAAGCTGTTTGCTTTGCGGATGCAGCGTGTGGTGTAAATATCTGTAATTAATGGCAGGAAGAGAGACCTCGATGATCTTCTCAGCTGACCTCACTATCCGCTGCAGGGTCTTGCGTTCTGAGATGGTGCAATTTCTGAACCAGGCAGTGATGCAGCTGCTCAGGATGCTCTCAATACAACCCCTGTAGAATGTGATGAGGATGGGCGGTGAGAGGTGGACTTTCTTCAGCCTTCACAGAAAGTAGAGACGCTGTTGGGCTTTCTTTGCTATGGAGCTGGTGTTGAAGGACCAGGTGAGATTCTCCACTAGGTGAACACCAAGAAATTTGGTGCTCTTAACGATCTCTACCGAGGAGCTGTCAATGTTCAGTGGAGAGTGGTTGCTCCGTGCCCTCCTGAAGTCAAGAACCATCTCTTGTTTTGTTCACATTCAGAGACTGGTTCATTAGCCGCTGCACCTCCTCTCTGTAAGCTGATTCATTGTTCTTGCTGATAAGACCCACCACGGTCGTGTCATCGACAAACTTGATGATATGGTTCGAGCTGTGTGTTGCAGCACAGTCGTGGGTCAGCAGAGTGAGCAGCAGTGGACTGAGCACGCAGCCCTGGGGGGGGCCCATGCTCAGTGTGACGGTGTTGGGGATGCTGCTCCCGATCCGGACTGACTGAGGTCTCCCAGTCAGGAAGTCTAGGATCCAGTTGCAGAGGGAGGTGTTTAGCCCCAGTAGGCTCAGCTTTCATTGAGCATTTTTCCATAGGAAACATGCTCTCCACACCCACTCTATCAATCACCCCTCATTCTTCTGAATTCTATGAATACAGGCCTAGAGCCATCAAAAGCTCTTTATATGATAAGCTTTTCAATGCTGGAAGCATTTTCATGAAACTCCTTTGAACCCTCTCCAGTTTCAGCACATCCTTTCTAAGATAAGACAGATAGATAGATACTTTATTGATCCCAAAGGAAATTACAGTGTCACAGTAGCATTACAAATGCACAGATATACAACTATTAGAAGGGAAGTAAGAAAAATTAAAAATAAGTTACCTCAAACAGGCTAACAGGAGGGTGTCATCACTTCCCCAGGCTATAGGTTGGCTCATTATAGAGTCTAACGGCCGAGGGTAACAGTAACCTCGTAAAGTGCTCTTTGGAGTAGTGCAGTTGTCTTAGTCTATTACTAAAAGTGCTCCTCTGTTCAGCCAAGGTGGCATGCCGAGGGTGAGAAACATTGTCCAGAATTGCCAGGATTTTCCAGAGGGTCCTTTGTTCTACCACAGCTTCCAGTGTGTCCAACTTGACTCCTACAACAGAGCCAGCCTTTCTAATCAGTTTACTGAGCCTGTTGGCATCACCCATGTTGACGTCATTGCCCCAGCTCACCACAGCATAGAAGGTTGTACTGGTGACGACAAACCAGTAGAACACGTGAAGGGGAGGCCTGCATACTCCAAAGGACCTCAGCTTCCTCAGGAAGTAGAGGCAACTCTGGCCTTTCTCGTTGGTGCTCCACTCAAGTCTGTCATCCAGGTGCACCCCCAGGTACTTGTAGATCCTCACCACACCCATGGCCTAAAACTGCTCATATTACCACAGTTTGTGTGAATAACTACTCCTTATCACACTTAACAACTAATTGAAGACTGAACACCAGAGTGGCACAGTAGTGCAGCAGTTAGTGTAATGCTTGACGGTGCCAGTGACCCAATTTCATTTCCTGCTGCTGCCTGTGCATTATCCCCATGTCTGCATGGGTTTCCTCTGAGTGCTCCAGTTTCCTCCCCATTTCAAAGTTGTATGGGTTAGTAGATGATGGGCATGCTATGTAGGGCCAGAAGAATGTGGGCTGGCCCACTGTATCCTCAGACTGTTTGGCCTTGACACAAACAAGACATTTCACTGTACGTCTTGATGTACGTTTGACTAATAAAGCCAATCTTTATCTAATAGTTTCATTTATCCTGCACATCTAGTGAATAATTAATGGCCAGGTGTGGCAACTTCATCCTATACATGGATTTCAACCCGCACTTTGAAGTACTGATATTGCATATTTCCATAACCCCAAATAAACATTGAAGACCCTGCATTGATTTTACTTGACTTTAATAATAGATACAGTAAAACACAAAAGTAAAACCAGTCTTAATTCGAGTGCAGTTCAGAGAAGGATCGAGGCACAATGTGCTGGATGGACAAGTTCTGAGTTCCGTGAAAATCTGAATCTTATCCCTAAATATCACCAAGGTGGTGAATATTGGTAGCTTGGGTTGAGGCATTTGATGTTACGGTGTTCAGTGAGCTTGCGAATTAGCTTGCAGATGTTTCATCACCACTTGCAGTTGCTGGTGATTCTCTCTGGGCATGCTTACACTTATATAGGCTCCTGTGCACATTTGCTTGCCTTGGTCCTGATTGGCTACCCCTTGAATTGACCTTTAAATTCTTTTGGCTGGTGTTTCTACGAACTCCCAACTTGATGTTACCTCGACTGTGATGAAACATCTGCAAGCTACAAACGTTTGTAATTGGCAAGCTTGGCTAACACCACAGCATCAAATATCACCATGATACAAATTTCACAGCACAGATTTATCAATGATAACAAATTACTTAACTTGACTATGGTTGTTCTTGGTAAATTTTTCTACTAAAGTGCTTTCCCATTGCCTTCTTCTGGGCAGCATCTTTACAAGATGGGTGACCTCAGGCATTATCAATACTCTTCAGAGATTGTCTGCTTGGCGTCAGTGGTTGCATAACCAGGACTTGTGATCTGCACCAACTGCTCCTACGACCACCCACCACCTGCTCCCATGGCTTCATGTGACCCTGATTAGGAGGCCAAGCAGGTGCTACACCTTGCCCAAAGGCAACCTGCAGTCTAGCGGAGGAAGGAGAACCTTACACCTTCTTTGGTAGAGATGTATCGCCATCCTACCACCCAAATGTTTCAATGTGAAAGTGATAAATAAATCTGAACCCGAAACTGATATGATACCTGACCTGATACCGTGAAATCTTATGTCTTGAATATAAAAGTTGTCCACTTTATTGCAGATTCACTTCAAAGTATGGAACCAGGTTCAATCTGGAAGTTGGAAAATAACATGACATTTTTAAGGTTTAAAATAGATGTTCAAACTACTACTGCCAAAATGTTGCAAAATGTTCTGTCATGTGTCTGATCTCATGTGTCTGTCATGTGTCTGATCTGTGTCAAGTGTCTGATCTCAGGTTCTGTGGCAATCATGTTAATGGAAATGGAAATTGACAATTCTGTATATAGCAAATAAATGAGGGCAAGTAATTGTTAACACTTGATTAATTTTTCAGTCATTGAGCATAATAGAGCAAAAATAATTTACTTTTAATTAAAGGGAAGAATTCTTAATATGTATGCCTTGTTTATTCTCACATCCGCTCTCCCAGAAGATTGACCACCAGTGTTCTTATCAAAAACCTTAATTACCACATGGGTTATTCTGATACAGGCATTTCAGTAGTTTTAGAGATAAATGTGATTGATACAGAATAGAGATCGGGCTGCAGCAAGGCATCAGTCTGCAGTTGCAATGTTTCCATTGAAGCTGACAGCCCAGTGAAGGATCACATAAGCATTATATATTGTTTAGTTTCAATTCATCTACATTCAAAAACAATTATACACAGCAGCTGATGTTAAAAAATCCAAAATATATATACCTTTAAACATTAGAAATCAATTAAATTCATTAAGGCAGTCACAGCATGAGATTTAGCTAAATGGCAATGCACAACAGAGAATCATAAATATTGAATACCTTATATTTCAGTCTTGCTTTGTTTTAAATCATAGCTTTTCAATGGTAATCAGAATTATAAGCAGCACATCTGTTGTGCTCCATATTTAGTGCCCTTCTGATGATAAAGGATGAGTAACATCGAAGTGCATTTTTGCATCAACTTAATTAAAACCCGCTGTTACGATTAAAGTTCTTAAAGGTCTCATTTTGAATCAATTTTATTATTATCTTCTAGGGAACAAAACAAAAATTTTTACAAGCAAAAGACAAACCCTGAAGTCCAAGCAACCTAACCTGTTCCTGGCAGCTTTGAGTGAATGTTACCATAGAAACGAAGATGGAGTGAAGACAACACCACTTATATTAAATCAGTTGGATTCAATTACCTTGATTCTATGAAAAGAAAGTTATTTCCAACAGGGGTCAGGAATAAGTCAACTCATGGATGTTAATTTAGTTTAGTTAATTGGATATGAACTCTTTCAGCTTATGTTCCACGCAACACAACATTATAAACCCCATTCAAAGTGCTATCCTAGCACCTGAAAAATGTAGGTGAGAACTTGAATTGTCAAGGCAAAGAAGACTACGGACCAAGTGTTGGTAAATGGGTTTAATATTAGATAGGTGCTTGAAGGTCAGACTAGATGGTTGAGGGGGGAGCAGGTGGGAACGAAGTGCTTCTTGCTGTGCTGTATGATTAATGACTGAGCTAATCAGATGGATAAATAGCAGTGCATATTCCATGTATCAGCATTAAGTGTGCTTGACTGAAAAATGAGTGAAGAGAACGTACCACTGATAATTAAAAAATTTGAACACCAGGGGACCCAGAGAAACATAATGCTCTATTGCTGAGTAATTTTAGTATTTAGAGAACATTTGTGATCCATAGGAACTTATCATAGTTTTTCATTCAAGATGATAAACATCCATTTATTCTTCTTCCACATGGGCTTATCCAGGTTTCCCCCAACCTTTTTTTTACTATTTGACTTATGTACTCCTGAAGGTATCACATCCTGTATTCCAGGTAAATAGATTTTCTTGTATTCCTTTTGTATTTATTCGGGTCTAAATGATATTTCTATGGCCCCAGTTCAGGTGTTTCCCAGAAATGGAAACATCTTCTCTACAGCGGTACTATCAAACATCCTTCATAATTTTGAAGACTGTCACTTCTGTTAGTTTGCTGTTCAGATCTGTTCTTTTAGAGAGAAAGTATCAAATGTGTTATTTATATTAATAATACTTAACATTTAAAATACATTCACACCTTCACTTAATTCACTTTCTGTTCAGCTACAGCTGAAATTGATTTATTCCAATGAAAACAAATGAGTGTGTCACTGTTCCCTCTAAGTTATGTGGGTGTGCTACCGTGCAGTAACTGAAGTGCTCCTTCACACATAGCCTTTGCTGCTGTGCAAATGGAACTTTTTAATATAATGTTAATACGATTTTGAAATTATGCTAATATAATTTTGAAATATATGTTAATAGAATTGTGAAATACTCTGTAATTTATTATGTATTAATGAATATAATCCATAATTTTTCTAAATTATAAATGTACCACAACCTTTACTTGGAAACGTTTCAGAGCTTCAATGTATTTACATTGCCAGTGTTTCAATTCACATCGCTGTTACAAGTTGTGATGATAAATGCTGCACGGAAGTTGGTAGCTCATTGTTAATGATGAATGCTGATGCCATCTAGTCGAAACATTTTACTTTTCCCATTGTGTCTTTCAGTTGTTTTGACTGCCTGACATTGTTTACTTGTGTTGTGAGTTGTAGTTGGTGGTGGTTTGATGTGAAAAATTCTATATTCTGACCTCTTGACATCATTGGAAAATTTCAAGCTTATAGAACGGACTGCAAACATGGATTCAGTGTTATGAATTCAGTCAAATGAAAATCCAGAAACAGACTAGAAGAGGAACATTTTGATGATCTATTGAGGATAGAGATTTTATTTTTCTGCAACTATGGTCTAACAAATTCTCTTCCCTCACCTATCTTCCATTAATTTATTACTCACTGACAATGTAGATGCATATTAATTAATCTATTGTGAGATTTATGATCAGGTTGAGCGAGTTGGGGAAACAAAAGTGATGAAAGAGATATCAGGGTGCCACAGTGTGCAATGCCATCTCTATCTGAATGACCTCAGCTTCTCTCCCGTTTCCCCAGGTCATACTAAATCAATAACTTATGTAGATGCCTTTGGAATTTCTATAAAATTAAGTATATTTGATGCCATTGATCATTAAATGATTAGTGAAACGAATTAACGCACACAAAATGCGGGAGGACCTCAGCAGGCCAGGCAGCATCTCTGGAAAAGAGTACAGTCAATATTTCAGGCAGAGACCTTTCAGCAGGACCCTTCCATAGATGCTGCCTGGCCTGCTGAGTTCCTCCAGCATTTTGAGTGTGTTGTTTGGATTTCCAGTATCTGCAAACTTTCTCTAGTTAGTGAAACGAATTATGTGGTTTTGGAAAAATATTTAATATCAATCATTGCTCACATCTAGCAACTTTACATCAGCTTACAAAGATTGGTTGTCATGGATTGAAAATGCGCTCTAAATGAATAGTTTTTTTGTTTTAGTTTCATTGCATGTTTAGGCTAAGGTGCTGCAGAAAATAACACAATAATTTACGGAACATGACAGCTTTTGCCAAAACTATCCAAAGTTATACTGAAATTTAGGACAAATTCTGCACTAAACTTGCCAAGGGATACTAATTCACTTACCAGAAACATCCTGCATAAAAAGTATAAATGTTGTGTATACCTATTATATATTGTTATTAATCGTGGGAAATTAGTATGTGTAGGGTGCTAAATGCAAGATTACGAAGTGTGGTGACACCGTTCTGAAACATTTAATAGCCTGGCGCAAAGCAGCAAAGTTTACATAATGTGGGCTACAAAGTATGAATCGCAGATAAATTGGTCTATTAGCACACAATGCGACAACGAAACTGAGCGACTAGATACGGCAAGTTTGCAGCTCGTAGTTCAAACTCTGATGCTTCAGATTGATTATTCCTGGAGGTTCACTATTCAACCATGTCACGTAATCCAGTTTTATGTCTTTCTGTTTCTAGAATGGAGAATTTCGCCGCAGGAGCATGAACAAGTACCGAAACGGCCCCCCACCCTGGTGAAAGTACGCGGTCTCTTTAAGCGTGAAGAGCTGAGAAACTCCTGATTGGCCGAGAGCCCGCGCATGCGCATTCGGGGGGACGCCGCTCTCGCCAGGGAAACGGGGAAGAGCAACAGAAGCGGTCAGGTCTGTGAGTTGACAGGGGTAGGGGTAGCACTGCACCCCGACACCCTGGCAATCCTGGATCCAGAATGCCCGCGAAATTCAAGGTAAGACCTCCGCTCTTGTACGCTAGGGGTTTAACTATGCTGGCAGAGGCGGGTGTCGCCTCGGGCCAGACCCCAGGCCCTGCTGCTTCCCATCCCAAACAGTGCCCAGCTTTCCAGACACCTTGTACCGTGGCGGTATTTATCTGTCACACGAACGTAGCTTTGCTCTGAAGATGCTCATGAAGTGACGAACAGAATCGCTTTAACACAGGAACTCTGCCAGAGTTTGCACACTGAATCTTAGCAGACTCTGGAGTGGGTGGGGGAGCCCACATATTTTAAAAGGGGTTATGGACGTCACATCATAACCAGGGTAAAAATGAAAATCGCTGTGGTTTCTACTTCACATATAATCCTGCAAAGCCATGCTTTAGTAGATGAATATTACAGTATGACTTCCCAGGATTATACTAAAGCCTGGAAAGGATTGACTCCAGCTACTGCAGCGCAAGACCTATATTTACATTCACCATCTGGCGTTGCTTACGGTCTGATGATAATTTTTAATTGATGTTTTGTCCCAAAGGATATTGTTATAACAGGTTATACTCAAATATTTCACTTGTAAATTATACCTTATTAAATGGTTAAGACTGGAAGATGGGAAAAGTATCAGATGTAAAACAGCATTTATTACTGATAGGTTTGCAGACAAATATAATCCAATAAGCCATATGTTCCTGCTTTAAAGCTGAGATCAAGATTATGAACAGATCGGTTTTATGGAGGACTCAGGATGTTTTTCTGCAGGCGAGGAAGGAAATTGGCACGTGTAAAAGCACACTCATCCGAAGACAGTTCACAAGGCAACTGAGAGAACAGTGAGTGGTAAAGCTGTGGATTCAGATTGTCAAATGGACTCTGACAGTGCTGCACCATTGACTGATGAACAAGGTTAGAGAATGCAGAATCACAGGCATATTGTAGAATGAATTCTTTACTGGTTTCAGGACAGAAAGAAGAGTAGAAGTGAAGGTGTGTAGTTGTTTGTGAGCAAGGTGAATATGACAGTTACCAAACTAAATGAAAATTTAGTACAACTATCTGTTACATTATTCTCCTAAATCGTAGAATGCAATGCTTGAGGAAATGGAGAGATAAAGAGGGTATATCAGAAACACAGTGTTCTGGTGGAAAGATTAGGGATGCATTTCCTTGAGAGAAGCTACAAGTGGTAGGTAATCAGAAAGGCACACATTAGTGTGGGTGGGAATCCAAAAACATCTCTCTTGAAAGCAAGTGTTGCGTGAAAGAAAGAAAGTGTTGGCCCATGGCCAAGTAGTTAAGGCTGTGGGCTAGCTATCTGAAGGTCGTTAGTTTGAGCCTCAGCCGAGGCAGCGTGTGTGTCCTTGAGCAAGGCACTGAACCACACACTGCTCCTGCACGTTTATAGCCCAGTGGTGGCAGTTGGTGCAGCATTGTCCAAGACAGGACAAAGGCAATGCATCTCTTCGGGTGGTGGGATCTCTCAGAGAAGTATGTTCTTTGTAGGTTGAAAGTAAATTACAATTGCAGAGGACCCAGCTTTCACAAAGCAGGTGCAATAGCTTTTAAAAACCATGGCAAGTGTCATGCTGCAAACCATAGCAATGTACCCAGCCCCAGGTTGCAATCCTGTTCTCCTGTGTCAGGCCAACTTTTATTCTTTAATCAATTCCATAAAAAATTGTAAATGATTTTTATAAGTGAAAATTGTTGTCGTGCTATCTACTAATAATAACTGTTTTAAAAGTAATTCCTTGTATATGAAGCATTACTTTTTGATATCTGGTACAAATATTTGACAGAATTCCAACTTTTGCTGATATTCGATCCTTCTATTAAACTTTATGCTGTCTATTTACTCTTTTTAGGGTTTAAGTGAATACAAACGTAACTTCAGTTGGAACGAATCCAAGAGATCACGCTCTAGTAGTCCTGTTTCTAAACAGAAAATACCATGGGCAGGTGTCCCTTCAGAACTGCTTGGTAAGACTTCAATAGGATCCGTTTCCTCAAGGACCACTTTAGTTTAGTTGTTTATTTTGTGTGCAAACCTCAGCATCCAAACTGTGATGTTAACCAAGTTGCTGTAATGGCTCTAATAATTTTCCCAATCTTTCACTCTGCAATGCTGCAGCTTGTTTCGAAATAGCTTTCAATGGGGGAGACTTAGTTTGCAGGATGTATGGAAATAGTGCAACCGACATCACTCTCACGACCCTAACCTTTTTCATTGGGCTGAAGTATGCAGATGACAATTGTGAATGTGCAGGTTGAAGGCCAAGGCTGATGTGCAGTAAAGTATATGAGAAAATAGGCATGGCCTTTTGCGATGGAATGTACACTCCACACACCCTTGTCATTCTGCTGTCATTGCACTGAGTGTGTGCACTTCAGTGTCTTCCCCTGTATATTCTCATAATGGCTGATGTGCTCAGGTTGGCTTTATGATGACTTTCCTGCCATACACCGCAGAATATTCCATTTCTTTAGTAGTAGGGATGTGTAAATGTGTATGTGTTGTTTGTATACTTAAGGTTGGTACTTCTGTTTATTTTGTAATATGATTGTAATTACATTGTGGGGTGCATCATATTCTAATTCAGGTGTAGTCTTAAGTTAACTTTGTGGGTAATTAAATATGGTATGTCCTGCTGCCTAATAATTGGGGCTCTTGTCTCTCAGTGGGAGATAGTGATCGGGATTGCCAGGCATTCAATATGGAACTAATATTGAGTTTTCTGGTAGATATCTTTTTGTAAATATTGACAGTAAGTTTGATTTTATGACGGATCTAATAAACATCCTTGCACTAAAGTGCTAAGTGACTCCAGCCATTTTTCCTTTAGTCAAAACCAACATGTCTAACACATTACATACCTGTAAAGCAAAAGTTCTTTTATAACTTTTCTCTCACTATGCAACTCTGTTCTCATACAAAAAACTTGGAACATTACACATTTAGGAGCAGAATTAGGCCATTTGACCCATTGAGTCTGCTCTGCCATTTCATCATGGCTGATCCTCTCGGCCCAATCTCCTGCCTTCTCCCCGTATCCCTTCATGATTTGACCAATCAGGAATCTATTAACCTCTGCCTTAAATATACATAAAGACTTGGCCTCCACAGCTGCACGTGGCAAAGAATCCCCCAGATTCACCACTCTCTGGCTAATGAAATTCCTCTTCATCTCCATTCTAAAAGGATGCCCCTCTATTCTGCGGCTGTGTCCTCTGGCTGTAGACTCTACCATCATAGGTAGCATCCTCTCTACATCCACTCTTTGACTGTTTTTACTGTGTACTGTACCGGCAGTTATGGTTGAAATGACAATAAAAAGTGACTTGACTTGACTTAAAGGCCTTTCAATGTTCGATAGGTTTCAATGAGGTCACCCCTCATTCTTCTGAATTCTAGTGAATCCAGGCTCAGAGCCAATAAACGTACTTCATACGCTAAGCCATTCAGTTCTGGAATCACTTTCGTGAATCTCCTTTCAACCCTCTCCAGTTTCAGTTCATCCTTTCTAAGATTAGAGGCCCAAAACTGTTCACAATACTATAAGTGAGGCCTCACCAGTTCTTTATAAAGTCTCAGCATTACATCATTACATTTCTTGGAAGTCAGTAGCAATAATGAAATTCACCTTTTCCTTCAGTGTGACAGTACAATTGTACATTTTAAGAAAGGGGTTTTTGAAGAACAGATTTTTTAAACCTATCACAAAGGGTGTGATGATCAGTAGTGTTTGCTGTCTTTAACGATTATGCAACGTAGACTTACAGCAGGCAGAGAGACACCACCAATGCTCTCCCTGAAACATCCTACAAATCAGCAGGCAAGAGAAACCAACTGATTCAACAGCTTGTCCTAGGCTACTGTTCCCAATGCTGAGGACTCATAAATCAACTCTAATGAATAAGCCATATAATTTGCATGACTAACTCCAGAATTCCAAAGCAGGCACTCTATTGCAAAGTAGCTGTTGTGAGACATTATGAGATGAGTAGGAGATAACTAAAAAACAAAGATATTCTTAAAGCCTCCATTAAGTCATGGGTTTCCCTGGCCCATAAGTACTCAAAATGGAGAGGCTGTATTCGGGCTGTAAGGATTGTGAATCTACTTTTGGGAGCCAAAGGAATGTACACCTCTCAGACAACTCAATTGTTTGACTAGTCAATTATCACCTGCATCATCTGTGCTGGAAAATGCAGGCTCATATTGGATTCATCAGTCACTTTAGAACCCACAAAACTAAGACGGAATCAAACCATCCAGAGTCCTAAAAGTACCAAATAAATTCAAAACAGTCAACTTTTGTTATATTGTGCTGAAAACCAAAATAATGTTGGAAGTACTCATCAGATTGAATGGTTTCAGTAGATAAAGAAATTGCTGATGTTGCAATTTCAAAGATATTCTCTCTAGTTTTAGTCTCCCTAAATAAACAATAGGTTTATGGTGAGAGGTCAAAGTCAAAAGTCAAAGAAAAAATTATCAGAGTACATACATGTGTCCACATTCAACTCTGAAATTCTTTTTCTTGTGGGCATACTTGGCAAATGTATAGAATAGTAACTATAAACAATCATTGAACAACAACTATGCAAATATAAATAAATAGCAATAAATAACAAGAGCATGAAATAACAAGATAAAAAGTCCTTAAAGTGAGACCATCAGTTGCGGGAACACCAGAAATAGAATGAGTATAGTTATCTCCTTTTGTTCAAGAGCCTGATGGTTGAGGGGTAGTAACTGTTCTTGAACCTGGTGGTGTGAGTCCTGAGGAATGAGGAGTGAGAAAAAAGCATGGCCTGGGTGGTGAGGATCTTTGATGACGGATGCTGCTTTTCTATGGCAGTGTTACATGTAGATATGCTGAATGGTTGGGAGGGCTTTACCCATGATGTACTGGGCCGAATCCGCTATCTTTTGTACGATTTTCTGCTCTAAGGCATTGATGTTCCCATGCCAGGCCAGATCAGTACACTTTCCACCACACATCTTTTGAAGTTTGCTCAGGTTTCTGATGAGATGCCGAACCTCCGCAGACTCATGAGGAAGTAGAGGTGTTGTCATGAAAGATTTAAAAGGAACCTGAGGGACAATTTCTTTACACAGTAGATGGTACATATATGAATGAGCTGCCAGAGGAAGTGCTTGAAGCAGATACAATAATAATATCCGAAAGACATGGGTAGGAGGCGTATAGAGGAATATGAGCCAAATGCAGGCCGATGGGTCTAGTTTAGTAGGCACCATGCCCAACATGGACGAGTTTGGCCAAAGGTTTTCATGCTATATTATTTTATGATTCTAGTTTATTTATCCTTTTAGTCTCATTATTTTTCATAATTCTTGTAAAGAAATTTTACAATGATGGTGAGCCAAAATTCAAGGGCATTCCAAACTATGAAGAAGCATGCCCTATGAAGAAACTATGAAGAAGCAGACAGGTTACCACAGTGGACAGAGAAATGGAGGGTGCGGATCATTCTACAGTATAGGGAAACAGTTGTAGACAGAAAGGTCACATTAAGGCCAAATGGAATAACTGTCTTCTTAAAATATTGCAATGTCTGAGAGTCATCATAAGTTTATAAGGCACTGCATACTATTATGAGTGTACTATCTTTGGAAAGATATTAGAGATTTGGACAGGGTAGCAACACTTTTTAGTGAAAGGATAGGAAAGTTGCTGCCTTCCCATTTTCATAGACATTAGAAAAGGGGGAAAACATTTTACAATTGTATACTAACCACAATTGAGATGAATTTTCTGTGGTACTGTGTGAAGGCATTATGAGATATATGGATTCTGATGCGAAGAAAGTTGTATTAACAGATCATCAACAGTTTGGTGAGAGAATTGGAGGGAATAGGTTGTAGGAGTTGAAAGTAGTTTTGACCACAAATGTTTCTAGAAATATGCAAATCATTGATACACTGTTATAGTGAAGGATAATCTATAGTATGTACAGTATGAAATAAAAGATAGTATCAAATTAAAAGCTCATGTGTACAAAGTCACAAAGAGTAGTGGGAGATTGGGAAAACTTTAAAAAGCAACAAAGAACAACTAAACAAGAAATTAGGAAAGGGAAGATAGAGTATGAAAGTAAATTAGCACAAGATATAAAAACAGCAAAAGTTTTTATAAATATGTAAAGCGGAAGAGGCTAAAGTCAACGTAGGTCCCTTGGAGGACGATAAGGGGAAGTTGATATTGGGTGATAAGGAAATGGCTGAGGCATTGAATGACTATTTTGTGTCGGTCTTCACGGTGGAGGATACGTCTAATATGCCAAAGAAGGATGTTATGGACGAAATAGGAGGTGAGGAACTCGATAAAATCGCTGTCACTAAAGAGATAGCGATGAGCAATCTAGAGGGCCTGAAGGTAGATAAGTCCCCTGGTCCTGATGGGATGCATCCCAGGGTGCTGAAGGAATTGGCGGAGGTTATAGTGGACACGTTGGTAATCATTTATCAAAACTCTCTAGACTCTGGGCAGGTCCTGGCAGACTGGAAGACAGCAAATGTCGCCACTTTTTTAAAAAGGATGTAGACAAAAGATGGGCTACTATAGGCCAGTTAGCTTAACATCTGTAGTCGGGAAAATGCTTGAAGCTATCATTAAGGAAGAAATAGTGAAACATTTAGAAAGGAGTGGTTCCATTAGATAGTGCAGCGTGGATTCAGAAAAGGCAGGTCCTGTTTGACAAACTTACTGGATTTCTTTGAAGACATAATGAGTGCAGTGGATAGAGGGGAACAGGTGGATGTTGTATACTTGGATTTCCAGAAGGCGTTCGATAAGGTGCCACACAAGAGACTTATAAATAAGATTCGGATGCATGGAGTCGGAGAAAGTGTATTGGCATGGATAGTGGATTGGTTAACCAACTGAGTGTAGCGTAGCAAAATTTGCTAATGACACTAAACTGAGTAGAAAACCAAATTGTACAGAGGATGTGGAGAGTATGCAGAGGGATATCGATAGGTTAAGTGAGTGGTCCAAATTTAGGCAGATGGAATACAACTTTGGTAAATGTGAGATCATCCACTTTGGAATAAATAATAGAAGAGCAGATTATTATTTAAATGGTGAAAGATTGCTGCATGCTATTGTGCAGAGGGACTTGGGAGTGCTTGTGCATGAATCGCAAAAAGTTGTCTTGCAGGTACAACAGGTTATTAAGAAGGTAAACGGAATGTTGACCTTCATTGCTAAAGGGATTGAATTCAAGAGCAGGGAGGTCATTCTGCAACTATACAGGGTACTGGTGAAGCCACACCTGGAAAACTATGTGCAGTTCTGGTCTCCATACTTGAGGAAGGATATACTGGCTTTGGAGGCAGTGTAGAGGAGGGTCACCAGGTTGATTCCAAGGATAAGAGGGGTTAACCTATGAGGAGAGATTGAGTTGCCTGGGACTATACTCTGGAGTTCAGAAGAATAAGAGGGAATCTTATAGAAACATACACAATTTTGAAAGGGGTAGATAGATAAGATAGAAGTAGGAAAGTTGTTTTCATCGGTAGGTGAGACTAGAACTAGGAGACATTGCCTCAAGATTCAGGGGAGAAGATTTAGGATGGAGATGAGAAACTGTTTTCCTAGAGAGTGGTGAATATGTGGAATTCTCTGCCCAGGAAAGCAGTTGAGGCTTCTTCACTAAATATATTTAAGAAACAGTTAGATAAAGTTTTACATGATAAGGGGATTAAGGGTTATGGGGGAAAAGGCAGGTAGATGGAGCTGCGTTTATGAACGGATCAGCCATGATCTTATTGAATGGCAGGGCAGGCTCGATGGGCCGGATGGCGTACTCCTGCTCATATTTCTTATGTTTCTACTATATTTCTACTATAAAAAAGATTTTGAATATCTTTTTTATTTGTATTTCAGGAAATACTAGGGAACCAAACTTCACCTCAAAGAAACGAGTGCCATATTATAGTTCTCAAGTTTCACAATCTTTTCATTGGAATGGGAGTAATAATTCAAGAAATACATTTCATAAAGCAACACCAAATGTGAAATTACAGTCTTCTGAATTCAATGGACAAGCAATTGAGAAGAGTCAAGGGAACCAGAAAGAATGTGAAACACCTGATGGTCCTCGAAAGCCTAAAGTTCCAAGATCACGGTCTGCAGACTGCCATTTGCACTCAGTATCTGAGCCAACTGTTGTCAAGGATAAGAATTTGGCTGTAGAGGTACACAAATCGAAGGACAACAATATATCTTGGAAGAAGGAAGTTGCAGATAAGGCGGTTGGTAATGATGTAAGTAGAAACAGTGATTATTGAGCTGATTTATTAATTGCTTTTAGTCCCCTTTAGCAAGATATAATAAATTGTAATGAAATTCTGTATTTGTAATCGTATTTTTGGTTCTTTTGATAATTTTCAAAGGGAACTTTCATTTTAAGAACATTTTACCCTTTTTTAACATGACAATTTATTATACTTCTATGTTACTACATCTTTATTTGTTACATGATAAAATGATAAGCATAATGAATCATAAACACAGAAATCCAGAGCAACACATGCAAAATGCTGGAGAAACTCAGCAGCTCAGAAGTGAGTAAACAGTTAACGTTTTGGTCCGAGACCTTTCATCAGGTCTGATCTTTTTGTAAAACATTCAGTTAAGTTTCTGAATGCAGATCATTAAAAATGATTGCGATGAGATTTTAAGCACACAGATTTTGAATAAAAAAATATTTGGTTAACATTTTGATAAATTCAAGTTTAATTGTCATTCAACCATACAACCAAATGTAATAGTGTTCCTCTGGGGTCAAGGTGCAAAACATAGTACCAAGTGTCATTCACAGTACAAGGCACATATAGCACATATAAGATGGCAATAAACATATATTCAGTCACACAAAAAATATTGCCCAAGTCCCTGAATGACATGTCTTGCAAATTGATGGTGCATGAGTGTTGTCAGCAAGAAGAACCAGATCTCAGCAGTCTGCAGAGAATATGCACTCACACATCCAGCTGGTCTAACACTGAATGAACATTGGAAAGCAGCACTGCTGGGTGGGACCTGTCACCAAACCAGCATAGACACCATGTCGCACTGCCTGTGGCGTCTCCCCTCCTGGACTGCTGCAACAGGTAGCCCATGGCATGAGGGCTAGTCCTCGCTACAGCTGAGGCCACGCAACTCCCCTGCTGTCTCACCAATAAACCAGTGAACCAGTAGTATTTTATATTACTGATGTTCAATAGGGTCTTGGAAACAATAAGTTTTGATTTGCTATCTGTAGTGTATTTTGTGCAGTAATTCAGGTTTCCACTTCATACTGTACTGTCAATGTTAAGCTGTGATTCTATGTTGTTTGTAGGTTAACTATGCACTCCTTAAAAAATCAGGATTGAAGTCTGCACCACGGAGGAGTTTAGGGAGAAGCTCTGAGTACCAACGGCAATTTGCTTGGAAAAATCAAATACCCAATTCTCCATTACTGGCTGCAGAACAGGTAACCTTCCCCCTTGCTAGGTATGTCATTGAACAGTCTACTAACAGTCTACTTAGGAAATATCCAGTTGACGATTTCAGTCAACTAAAAAGATTACTTAATTTAACCTGGTCCGATAAAGATGTTCATTTAACTGTTGTGTTAGTTCAAAAACATTGGTTTGTTGTTTTTAAGTATCGTTATGTATTGATGTTAATTTTACCTTACACTTTTTAACAAAAATGGAATCAGTTTCCCACTTGAGTTGTTAGTATAAGTCGGTTGTTTAGACCGTAAGATATAGGAGCAGAAGTAGGCCATTCGGCCCATTGAGACTGCCTTAAATGCACCCAATGACTTGGCCTCTACAGCCGCTAATGGCAACAAATTCCACAGATTTACCACCCTCTGACTAAAGTAATTTCTCCACATCTCTGTTCTAAATGAACATCCTTCAACCCTGAAGTCATGCTGACTTGTCCTAGAATCCCCTACCATGGGAAATAACTTTGCCATATCTAATCTGTTCAGGCCTTTTAACATTTGGAATGTTTCTATGAGACCCCCCCCTCATTCTCCTAAACTCCAGCGAATACCGCCAAGAGCTGCCAGACATTCCTCATACAGTAGCCCTTTCATTCCTGGAATCATTCTCATGAATCTTCTCTATATCCTCTCCAATATCAGTATATCCTTTCTAAAATAAGGAGCCCAAAACTGCACACAGTACTCCCAAGTGTGGTCTCATGAGTGCCTTATTGAGCCTCAACATCACATCCCTGCTCTTGTATTCTATACCTCTAGAAATGAATGCCAACATTGCATTCGCCTTCTTTACCAGTGACTCAACCTGGAGGTTAACCTTTAGGGTATCCTGCACAAGGACTCCTTTGCATTTCTGCATTTTGAATTCTCCCCCCATCTAAATTATAGTCTGCCTGTTTATTTCTTCCACCAAAGTTCATGACCATACACTTTCCAACATTGTATTTCATTTGCCACTTCTTTGCCCATTCCCCTATACTATCTATGTCTCTCTGCAGGCTTTCTGTTTCCTCAACACTACCCACTCCTCCACCTATCTTTGTATCATTGGCAAATTTAGCCACAAATCCATTAATCTCATAGTCCAAATTATTGACATACATTGTAAAAAGCAGCGGTTTCAACACTGACCCCTGTGGAACTCCACTGGTAACCAGCAGCCAGCCAGAATAGGATCCCTTTATTCCCACTCTCTGTTTTCTGCTGATTAGCCAGTACTCCACTTATGCTAGTAACTCCCCTGTAATTCCATGGGCTCTTATCTTGCCAAGCAGCCTCATGTGCGGCAACTTGTCAAAGGCCTTCTGAAAATTCAAGTACACCACATCTGCTGCATCTCCTTCATGTATCCTACTTGTAATTTCCTCAAAAAATTGCAGTAGGTTAGTCAGGCAGGATTTTCCTTTCAGGAAACCATGCTGGCTTTGGCCTATCTTGTCATGTGCCTCCAAGTATTCTCATCCCTAACAATCGATTCCAACAACTTCCCAATCAGTAATGTTAGGCTAACAGGTCTATAGTTTCTGCTGCCTTCCACCCTTCTTAAATAGTAGAGTAACATTTATGATGAGTTTCTTATGTAAAAAGGAAATCTAGGAACTGTGCCAATTCAGGGCAAGTGGGGATGCTTGATAATCTTTGTAAGATACATTATATAACCATAAGAGAGTCTGCTGTTGGAAGTCCAGAGCAGCATACACAAAATGCTGGAGGAACTATGCATTATATGCCAGATTCTTGACAGAATAGCTTTACTTATATAGATGTTAGGAATGTTGCTTATGAACTGCAATGACAACTTGTATAGCATATTTCATAAAAGGAAGCATTCAAAGTGCCTTACAAGAGTATAATTAGACAAAGGTTATAACTTATTGACAACTACTAGGCCCGTGATCAAGATAATGAAAACAGAGATGCTATTGGTTTTTAAGGAGGATCCCAGAATGAAAGGGGGCCATGCTTTATGGATTGCAATGTCTGAATGGTAAAACGATGGTCACCAGTGGTGAAGCAAAGGGAGTACTAATGCACAAGAGACCAGAGTTGAAGAGGTTAATGGGTAAAATAAAACTTCATAAGTTGAATGTCACATGTAACTGTTTCTTTTTCTTTGCATCTTGCACTTGTGACTGAAGGGATTACAGATAGGAGCAGGTAGTGGTTAAAGCCATGGAGAGACTTTTATATGGAAATTTTAAATGTAAGGCTTTGGTGGAATTTAGGAATGATTAGTGATTGGATCTCATGGGTGCAAGTTGGGATATAGCAGCAGGTTATTGTCTGATAGTGAAAGAGAGTGTGGCTATGAGAGAATCTGAATTGTCCAATAGAGAGGTAACAAAAGTCAGCATGAGTGTTTCTATAGCAGGTAGGATGAGGCAGAGAGATAGAGATGGATTATTATAGAGGGGAAGCTGGCATATTTTGTGACTGAAGAAAAATGGTAGAGAGTTTCAGATGCAAAAGTGGTGTTGCAAGGAGGGAAGGAGATAGATTAACAAGGGATACAAACAGACTCAGACCATGACCAAGATAAGGAAAACAGAAGTCCTGTGAAATAGATGGTATAGTGAAGGGGTTGATTATGAATACTGAGGCGTCCTTGCATTCAAATGATCTTTCTCCCTCGACGTTGTCAGAGGACGGTGTCAGAACAAGGTTTAATTGATGCATTTTGTAGATTGTGGACTCTAATTGACGTATGATGTGTTTCTAGTTTTTCTGATCGCTTCTATTTTTGTTGCTTAGTTGGGTGAATTTAAATCAGGATGGCCAGTGAGCAGCTCAGTTCAGTGAGCTGAACTGAATATGCCTTTTGATTTAGTGTTTTATATTCTGTGTTTTAGCTCCTGTTTTCCAGTTTGTGCGATTTGTTGTATTTTTATGAGGGGGAAGGGTTGATTTTTTTCTTTGAAGAGGTTGCATGGTTCTTCTTTGTTTCGTGACTGTGGGAAGATGAAACTCAGATTTATATAATGCGTAGATACTTTGATAACAAATATATTTTGAACCTTGAATCTTTGAATTTATGCAGTAAGTTTAAAGCAGGGACAGAGATAGCAATGTTGTTAAGCAAATTTATTTGTAAAGGCAGATAGAATCATTAGGGGTGAGGAGTCAGTGGAACACAGAAACATATGGAGGCATTGATTAAAAATATTTGGTGAGAACTTCGTGGAAAGTTAAGAATGAGGGTCTTATGGCTGTTTTCTCAGTGCCTTTGGAGTAGTTATGAGTATTTTCACTTCAGTTTGATACAAATATACAAATCTCAGTTTGATGGACACTTGCCATATGGGATTCATAATTAGTAGCGGTGAAGAGATTTAAGGATCCTGATCCATTTGATGAAAGAGAAAATGTGTTATCATCTAAATGAGCAACACAATCAGATTAATGCACTTACAACACTGGCTTTCTATCAGATCAAATGAAACAAACACTTTATAGCTCTTTATAACACTTTATATATAAATTAATATCCCAAAATTGGATAGTTGAGCAAGTGTATGTTGTCACTTTCTAGATTATTTACACCAAAAATCCGGATATTCCTCCACTTCAAAAGGGTAAGATGACCACCGAAACAGAATATTCAAGTCAGTTTAAAGGTATGCAACCACCTAAAGGACCACGCTTGCGTAAAGATTTTGAAGAAGAAGCTTTAGCATTTGAAATGGGAAGTCTTTCTCCACTGAAGGTAATTGAATATTACTCATAATAGCGATAAATACTATCCTCTGTAGTATCCAAGACATCTTTAAGGAGCAGTGTCTCAAAGGCACCATTATTAAGGATAACCACCTCCCAGGACGTGCCCTTTTCTCACTGTTACCATCAAGTAGGAGGTACAGAAGCCTGAAGGCACACACGTGGCGATTCACCAACAGCTTATTCCCCTCTGCCAATCTGATTTCTAAATGGACATTGAACCCATGAACACATCCTCACTATTACATTATTTCTGTTTTTGCACTAATTTTAATTTAACTATTTAATATACACATACTTACTGTAATTCTTTTTTGCTCTTTATTTATCATGTATTTCATTCTACTGCTGCTACAAAGTTAACAAATTGCATCACCTATGCTGGTGATATTAAACCTAATTCTGATTCTGAAATTATTTGTAATCTACTGAAAGCCTCTCAGCATTTATTTTTTTTTCACTGTTATGCTTTTGCTGCCCTTCTCCAGCTAGAAACATTGACAGGGAATGTGTTCTGTAATTGATGTGCAGGCACATTTTATTGACAACAGGATAGATTAGAAATGAAAACTGACAATGCTGGAAACACTAGCAGGTTAGACAGCTTCTGTGAAGCAGAGAAGCAGAGCTATTTTTCAAGAGAAAGGACCCTTTTTTAAAAAAAAAAAAAATCATTTGCAGAAAAACAGTCAATGTTTCAGGTTGCTGACTGTTTATCTAAACCAGATCAGGTGGATTAATTCAAAATAGATAAGGAATTCATGATTACAAATAAATGCATTCCTTGGTACAGTACGGTATGTTAAACATACAAAGATGTGAATTGGGGCAGGACTGGAACCTTTGAACCTACTCCACCAATCAGTTTGATCATGATGATTGGAGTGCAATCCCAAATACAGCTTCCTGTCCACCTTACATAGCCTGCATATCAGATATCTTTCTCCCTCTGGCTTAAATAGTCAAAGATTCTGTTTCCACTGCAAGGGAGAATTCCAAAGACTCGTGACTTTTAGGTCTGTTTTGAATAGGTGACAGGAGAAGCAATCCACATAATTGTATACTCTCCAATGAGAGGAAGCATTCTTTCCACATTCATCCTGTTAATTCTGTTCAGGCTATTGCCTCTTTTAACCTTCTGTGTTTCAGCAGATAAAGACTTAACCTGTCAAGCATTTTCTCAAAAGACAACTTGTTATCCTAGGCATGTGTCTAACAAGCATTCTTTGAAGTGCGAATGCAATGACATCCATTTTTAAAAGCCAGAAACTGTGAACAGTGTGGCCTTAACAAAATTCTATATAAAGCATAACCTCCATTTAACATTCATTTTTCCTAGTAACAGGCAATAATTTTCTGCTGATTTGCTAATTATTTGCTGTTCCTTTATATAAGTTTTTCTTTAAATCAAGAACTATGCTATCAATAATGTGGAACCAATATGATTTAACACACTGGTATCTATTCATCCAGCCCAAGATCTTAAGGCACAAACTAACGGAGATGGGAGTAGACTCTCACATGGTGGATTGGATAGTGGACTACTTGACAGATAGACCTCAGTATGTGCGGTTGGGAGACTGTAGGTCTGACACGGTGGTCAGCAGCACAGGAGCGCCGCAGGGAACCGTACTCTCTCCAGTCCTGTTCACCCTGTACACATCAGACTTCCAATATAACTCGGAGTCCTGCCATGTGCAGAAGTTCGATGATGACACGGCCATAGTGGGGTGTGTCAGGAATGGACAGGAGGAGGAGTATAGGAAACTGATACAGGACTTTGTGATATGGTGCAACTCAAACTACCTGCGTCTCAATATCACCAAGACCAAGGAGATGGTGGTGGACTTTAGGAGATCTAGGCCTCATATGGAGCCAGTGATCATTAATGGAGAATGTGTGGAGCAGGTTAAGACCTACAAGTATCTGGGAGTACAGTTAGACGAGAAGCTAGACTGGACTGCCAACACAGATGCCTTGTGCAGGAAGGCACAGAGTCGACTGTACTTCCTTAGAAGGTTGGCGTCATTCAATGTCTGTAGTGAGATGCTGAAGATGTTCTATAGGTCAGTTGTGGAGAGCGCCCTCTTCTTTGTGGTGGCGTGTTGGGGAGGAAGCATTAAGAAGAGGGACGCCTCATGTCTTAATAAGCTGGTAAGGAAGGCGAGCTCTGTCGTGGGCAAAGTACTGGAGAGCTTAACATCGGTAGCTGAGCGAAGGGCGCTGAGTAGGCTACGGTCAATTATGGAAAACTCTGAACATCCTCTACATAGCACCATCCAGAGACAGAGAAGCAGTTTCAGCGACAGGTTACTATCGATGCAATGCTCCTCAGACAGGATGAAGAGGTCAACACTCCCCAATGCCATTAGGCTTTACAATTCAACCGCCAGGACTTAAGAACTTTTTAAAAGCTATTATTAATGCTTTTTGAGATAGTGATTTAGATGCATATCATATTTTTTACTGAGTTAAGTATTGTATGTTATTAGTTTTGCTACAACAAATGTATGGGACATTGGAAAAAAAGTTGAATTTCCCCATGGGGATGAATAAAGTATCTATCTATCTATCTATCTATCTATCTATCTATCTATCTATCTATTCATGAAAAGAATATCAACTATTGAATGGGTTTGAACTGTATAATTAATGGGTCAGATATTTCTGACATGGGCCAACAAAGTACTGTCATCAGCCCAAGATTGAACTTGTTTGATTTGGATATGAAAGACCCCTTTTGCTGACCTGAGTGTCCCAGCCTCTGAGTGGTGTCGGAGCCTCAAACAGCACAGTTGAGAGTCCTATCCTGATGCCCCTTGAAAACCTTGGCACTTGTATAGCCTGTCATCCCCTTAACCCAGCGAAGGATTAAGCCTGGGACTTCTGTTTTTAAATACAAAAGGATATCCTGGAAGTTATGACACTTGCCAAAATGCAGGCCGATATTTTTTTCCTTGTTTATTCTTCAAACACAAACTCCCCTCCCACTGGAATCCTGTTTTCATGGCTTCCTGTTCTCTCCCCACAAAATAATACTTTGTATGAAAATAAAGGTGAGTATTGTATATAAGAAAGACATGGAAGTTTATTTTCTACATTGTTGCCTAAAAAGAAAATGAGTAAATTATTTGTTGCCTGCATCTGATTGAGTTTTCATGTATTTAGAATAATAAATTGAGATCTTTGCTTCCTAAGTTAACAGGGTCAACCTCTAGAGAACAGAATCAAGAAACAGAGATGCAAGGCAAACAGTGTCAAAACGAACAGAAATCACAAAAACCTGCTTACTCATACAAAGGACTTAGGTACATAATATTTATATTTAAAACACTATGTGCAATTTAAAAAAATGATTTATCACATTCATTGATGAAAGATATAATTAACTCTATTTTGGTGCCTTTTCCAGAAAGGTTAAGTCTGAATATAAGACTAATTTTCGGTCTCCTGTCCAGTATGAATATAGATCTAATGAGGTAGGTAAATAGTTACATAGAGTACTTATTGCATAAATGTCAGTGCATTCTTATAATGCTAGTAAGTGCAATTCCTTGTTTTTTTATAAAGTCAGTTCGTTATGAGTAGCTTAACTTTTGCACCTAAATACATTATTGGTAGTAATTCTTAATTATGTTATCTTGTGAATATTTGAAAGAATTTAAATGTACTTTTAAAGTTTTAGGTGTTCTGACTTAACAATTATTGAAAGCTTTAATCACTGTATCCTGTGAATTCTAGTTATTTCATCTCTTTTAATTTTTAATGTATATTCTTCATTGAATTTCCAAAAGTTAAGTTATACTAAGTCCTACTATTCTTTACACAGGGAACTAACACTAACCTAATTTCCCCTTGGTATGCAGAGGTAAGTTTTTTGATTACGTTTAAATGATTTAGTTTTAGTTTATATGAATATACAGTATAATTAGCAGGAACATTAAAATATGCTAGAAGCTTTGTGCTAAATTAATAGCAAGTGTATTTTTTTGTGGATAAAGGGACAATTATATGAAAACAATCTGTTCTGATTTGAGTAAGTTTTCAACTGCACTGTAATGAGCACAATCCAAGCACACCAAGGTTACATTCGATAAAATATGAAAAATTTTATTAGGAGTTTGAGATTTGGTAAGTCACCAAAGGCACTTGCAAGTTTGTACAGATGTACCATGGAGAGCAATCTAACTCTCTGCATCTCCGTCTGGTATGGGGAGGTCATTGCACAGTATCGAAATAAATTATAGAAAGTTGTAAACTCAGTCAGCTCTATCATAGGCACTAGCCTCCTCAGCATCCAGGACATCTTCGAAGAGTGATGGCTCAAAAAGGCGGCATACATCTTTAAGGACCCCCATCACCTAGGACATGCTGTCTTCTCATTGAGTGGAATGGACAGTCGGCGATGGTGATGGAGGTGGATACGATAGGGTCTTTCAAGAGACTCCTGAATAGGTACATGGAGCTTAGAAAAATAGAGGACTATGGGTAATCCTAGGTAATTTCTAAAGTAAGTATATGTTCGGCACAACATTGTGGGCCGAAGGACTTGTATTGTGCTGTAATTTTTTTATGTTTGCGATGTTTCTATGCTACTATTGGCGAGGAGTTACAGGAGCCTGAGGACACACCCTCAGTGATTCAGGAATAACTTCTCCCCCTCTACTGTCCAACTTCTGAATGGACATTGAACCCATGAACACTCCCTCACTGCTTTTATTTCTCTTTTTGCACTACTTATTTAATTTACCTTTAAAAATATATATTTACTGTTTATTTAACAGTTTTAATAAACTGTTATTTACAGTTTATTATGTAGTGCAATGTGCTGTTGCTGCATAACAACAAATTTTATGACATATGCCAATGATATTGTACCTGATTTCTGCCTCTAATATTAAAAATCTCCTCTGATCTGATGTGACAGGTGAAGGAGCTTAGAGAGAAAGCTGAAGCATATAAGAGGAGAGCACTTGGTACTCACTTCTCCCGGGATCACCTCACCCAAATTCTTTCTGAACAAAATAAGCTGTGGGATGTGTCCTCAACATCGGATACTGAAGAATCGGTCAGTGACTGTATCAAAGCTCTGGACCTTGCAAGGTATAGATTAGTGAGACAAATGATCCACATTGAGTTCGTTAAGAGAAATATTGAAATTTATATCAACCAAATAAAAAGCATGCTTTCAGAGTTGGTGTTTAATCTATATTTTTTGTCAACAGTTTATTAGTATCTTGTATTTTATTGTGTACCAAAATGCTTTCATTGGCAACACTACAAATGTCTTGTTGCATAACTATCAAAATCCTTTAAAATATTAATGTTATATATTTTATATATATGAATTTTGTGGCTTTCTTTAATGAAATATATGCCATGAGTGACATGTAAATGTTATATATTCAAGACCCACAAATCATTTCATAATACTGATAATGTGTAGAGAATATTCCCTAGCAGTGAAATATTTATTTATATTTATAGGGCCAGAGAAACACCCAACATTTCCAGCATTCAAAAAAATCAGAGCTCTACAGAACAAAGTGCTATATTATCACCAAGGGCAACTAAAAACTACAATGAAACAGTGCAGAATGGTACTTCAGATGTTCCTACTCTACCAGTCAGCAGAAAATTGGCATGGAGTGTTGAGGACGATAAGCCACATGGAGCAGAACTAAGAGAAGGTGACCAAGGCCAAAACTGTGAAAGTAAGGAGATGGTTGAGGGAAATGCAGAAGTGGAAGCAGTTGTGGAAAGGTAGATAGAAATTTCTATCAAATTGCAATGGAAGGGTGTGGGAGAGGGGCTGGAAAGTGAACGAGGAAAAAAAATAAATAATGTTTAATCCTTGGAATAAAAGTATAGCAAAATTAATTTAATGCAGTCAAATTCACCTGATTTCTTTCAAATGTTTACAAATTTATATAAAACTTCATGTAAGTGATCTTTATTTTTGTATTCATATAATATTTATTTGAACAAATGAAAAGCTGTGTGTAGAAATTTGACTGAAGATCTCAAAATTTAAAGTTGTCCTTAATCCAGTTTTTCAAAATTAAGTGTAGCTGACAACTATGAATTTTGAGCAGAGTTTTTGATTTCATTAATTGTGTGGTCTATATTATATTGGCATTGTGTTTTTTTTAAAGCTTTTCTTCCATAGCTATTAATTATACAATTTGGGAGAGCTGATTGTTGAAACATTTTCATGCACAAGTTTTTTTCTCATTAATCTAAAAACTAATTGTTAGAAGAGCTGTACAAAATTCAATGTTAACTTCATTAAATTTCTAGAGAAACAGCCCCTGTAAATGAACAGGGTGTGGTAACAGGAAATTCAGACTCAAATGGACAGTCTGAATTTGGATCTGATGCAGGTGGGCGACTGCCTACTCCAAAGCTGAAGGCAACTGGTGGAGTCCATCGAACTCATCATGATCTGACCACACCAGCCATTGGTACAGTCATTTATTGATGTAGTGAAAATGTCATTTTTAAACAATCTTTATTAAATAGCAATGCATTTAATTATATGTTCAAAAGTTGTGAAAATCTGTATGTGTAATAAAATGACTGGCTAGCATGATACTAAATTTAAAAATAATTTTGTACACTACTTTAAAGTGTTTCATTCTGAAGCTTGTTTTAATTTGCTTTGCCGTGGATCATATTTTGTTTATGAGCAAAATATAGTTGGTGTTCCTTGCACCATGTTCAACCTTCTTTCTAAACCAGCATATTATGACAAGTAAATATATTTATACTGGTTGGAACTGTCAGCATAAATTTAACCAAATCGCTCATTTATGGAGAATCAGGGGAAGTTAAAACAAAATGCAGAAAATGGTCCAAATATATGGGAATGTGGGAAAGTGACAGAAGTATTCTGAAGTTCTTCAAATTTCTTCACAGGAACATTGATGAGAATTTGGACATAATAAGGTCATAAGGTCAGGCTAGGAGTTCTAGGAGTTGGTTCAGTGTGCCCTAGAATTTTAGATGATCATATAAGGTCTTATGGAAGATATAATTTCTAAAATCATAAATATTTGTTGCGTTGAAGGTTTTAGGGAAGGAAGGAAGTAGAGGAGGTTGGTGAAAATAGAGAAAAATAACTAAATATAACCTACAAAACTCAGATAACTACATGCAGCTAATTAATTCTTCATTTTAATGATTTTAATCTACCAGGAGGTGCTGTTTTGGTTGCTCCTCGCCAAGTCAGATCACCATCACCCCATCGTAGGAAAAGTCAGCCTCCATTGGGAAAATCATATTCACATTATAAACATATTTCAGAAGCATCAGGCATGAAAAAGGTACAGAATTTCTATGTGAGGGATTTGAGAGACTGTGATTCTTTTGGCTTGTTAGTCTACCAAAATTTCTGGATCTAGACACTTCTGAGCAAAGTAATTAAAGACATGTGGTGCAGTAAGAAACTGGCATTGTAGTGCTACTTGTTTACTTCCCTTTTGGAGAATGGAAGATCATAATTTATAAATATCTAAGGTATTTATACCTCCATTTTATACTTAATGTAAACTGCAGTCTTGTGTGAACTATGATGAGAAATTTGTATGGGCATTACACTTCTTAAAATTCCACTTATATTATGCTATATTAAGAGTGTCATTTAAAATTTGGTGAAAGCAACATGAAATTTTGATTAATAGGAAGTACCATCTAGTATATATGAAGTAATTGATATTCTAATTAAAAGAGGCCCAAGTTAAGAATTAAATAACATTTGGGAAATATACTAATATGCATATCTATACATTTGCTTTAAGTTGGGTGGAAGTTGCTATCTGTTGTGATTTATTCCAGGGGCTATTTTTTGAAAATATGATGAATTCACGATGCTCACTAATGTGTTTGTAGATAAACAGTTTTCTTTAACATCATACCTGGTGTTTTCCAGCAAGAGTTACTTGATTACAATCATAATTGGGAACTCCAGATGATTTCCACTTTTTCCTATTTATCCATCTTCAGCTCTTTCTTGAGCTAAACTTGGATAACAATAGACTTGAGTTTAATCCTGTAATTTTCAGGTCTATGGACCCTGCCATTATGACGTTGTTACGTGTCTAATGAGTCATTGAGGAACGCAGTGCAACCTTTGTTTTTGTAGTAAAACTTTTATAGAAGATTTTAATAACACTTAACTATAAATGATCTTTCTTTACTACTTAGACTGAATTGCTCAGACATTCTCCAGCAGCTGGTGTTTTGACGCATGATCCTATCCCTTTGAGGGAAGAATGCATGCCTGCAGATTACAGTACTCCATCCTATGCAAAGACCTTGCCTTCTGTTCAAGCATCATTAAAGTCTCATCCTCCTTTTGATCAAATGACTGCTTCAATTACTCCTTCGCTCTCTAGGACCTTCCCTTATCGGATACAAGGAACGCTTAGACATCCAGAGTTCCAGCATAACGGTAACTTGTTAAACTCGTTATTAAGCACGGTATAAAGAGACGGCTGAAACAGGCAAATGCAGAGATTCATTGCCGAAAGAGGAAAGGCAATATACAGAAGCTGCAAATAGCATGTACCGGTACTTACATTTCCAAAAAAACTCTAGGGAGGGAGCCACTACAAAGGTTAATGGGGAAAATGAAAACCCATGGTGTAGGAGGTAACATGTTGTAACATTGACTAACAAGAAATAGGAAATAAGCGTAAATGGACTCTTTTTTCACTTGACAAGATATAATGAATGCTGTTCTACAGGGATGGATAATGGGAGCTAATCTTTCACAATTTGTGTAAATGACTTGGATGGATGCACTGATGGTATGATTTTGTGCTTCCCCGGAATTTTTAGTTTGTTAGAACAATACTCCATGGGTAGCAGTTCAATTATTCATGCCCCTTAATGTTCAATTATTGAAACATTGTTCAGTTCTGTTGTGGCAGTGAAATTCAGTCCTTCTGTAAACATTCATAGTGAATGTGATGTGTTAGTCAAAAGTCAAGGTCAAGTTTATTGTCCTGTGTATAAGAGCATGTGGCACAGTTACAATAAATAACTTATTTTCAGCAACATACAGGCACTTAAAATCATATAAACAACATTCACAAGAAAGACATAAATAAAACACAACTTTTACAAAAATGAACACAATTACACCATAAAGTGCATTTTAGTGCAAAGTGATTTAAGTCATAGTGTTGCTAAACTTTAGTGAGCAGGGTTGTTCCAGTTGCTTCAGCAATTTAATGGTTCAAGGAAAGTAGCTGCCCTTGAACCTAGAGGTGTGGTACTTCAAGCTCCCGTGCCTCGTGGCTGATAGTCGCTCTGAGAAGATAGTTGCGTCTTTGGTGAACAATGTGTCTGTCTTGAGGCATCACCTCCTGTACATACTACTGATGGAGATGGATGTGCATGTGCATGCGTTGGGTTTTGATGGTGTCCATGCTATGAATGAAATAATATTTCACTGTAAACACCATTCTCTTGTGAAGTTTCTAGCATTACAAGAGTAATATAATTGAAACTAATTCAAGTAAGTATAAATATGTCCTTTAAAATATGTAATTTTGCTGGGGGTAATGGATGTTTAAAAATCTGGAGAGAACTGTGTAGTGAGATTCAATATTAAGTTTCTACTTTAACTCAATTGAAGGTAATACTGGAGGACCAAGGACCAACCTGCTGAAGTTACAAGCAACAGATCCAGATCCTGCAGATAATGGTACTTGTATAGTTTTTTTCCCCAAATATAGTTCAAATCTGGCTTATTATATTGTTTGAGCTATATTTATTAAAGAATTTATACTTTGGTATAACAGAGCTTTTTTTGAGTTGATACTGAAGCGCATCATTGGAGCCTCCCTGCCCTCTATTGTGGACCTGTACTCTTCCAGGTTGAAGAAGAGGGCGGGGAACATCATAAAGGACTCCTCCCATCCTGCGCACGGACTGTTTGATCTGCTTCCGTCTGGTAGGCGCTTCAGATCCCTCCAGACTAAGACTAATAGGCACTGGAGAAGTTTTTTCCCTTCTGCGGTCACTTTGCTGAACAGTTAACTGCCGGTTAACTGTCGGCTAACTATTACTTGGATTGCACTACCTGTATGTATAATCTATATTTTCATTTATATTTATCATTATTATTGTTATGAGCAGAGAGACAACATCTGCCGGAAGTAAATTCCTTGTATGTGCATAGGTACTTGGCGATTAAAGTCTGATTCTGATTCTGATTCAGTGACTCCTCACCATATTGACATAGGAAAGAAAAGCAAAGAGGTCCCGAATAGAGAATTTAGAGAGCTAGCCAGAAAGCTGAGAAGCAGGACCTCTAGGGTAGTAATTTCTGGATTGCTACCTGTGTCATGTGTCAGTGAGGATAGAAACAGAATAATTTGACTGATAAATGCTTGGCTGAGAAGCTGGTGCAGGAGGTAGGGCTTCAAGTTCTTGGATCATTGGAATCTCTACTGGGGAGGAATGACCTGTTCAAAAGTGACGGGTTGCACCTGCTTCCGAGGGGGACCAATATTCTTGCAGGCAGTTTTATTAGAGCTGTTAATTTGACAAGGTGGTGGGAACAGGAGTGAAGGGACTCAGGATGGGACGGATGGTAAAGAAGCAAAGATAGCATGCAGTCATACTGTCGGGAAGGGCAAGCAGATGATAGGACAAAATGAACATCCGGCAGGGTGCGTATCAGTGCATTAGAGATGCAGAATCAAAAAGGGCAGCAAATACAGTAGTCAACATGGCATATCCCAATGCACAGAGTTAAAGAAATAAGGTGGATGATCTTGCTGTACAATTACATATTGCCGGGTATGATGTTGTGGCCATCGTGAACTGTGGCTGAAGGATGGTTGTAGTTGGGAGCTGACTGTCCAAGGTTATACTTTGGACAAAGGGATAGGAAGGTAGGTAGAGGGGGTGGTATGGCTCTGTTGGTAAAGAATGGCATCAAGTCAGTAGAAAGATGTGATGTAGGATCAGAAGATGTTGAATCCTTGTGGGTTGAGTTAAGAAATTGCAAGGGTAAAAGGACCCTGATGGCAGTCATATACAGGCCTCCCAACAGTAACTGGGATGTGGACCACAGATTACAATGAAAAATAGTAAATGTGTGTCAAAAGGGAAATATTATGATAGTCATGAGAGATTTTAACATGCAGGTCGATTGGGAAAATCAGGTTGGTAATTGATCTTAAGAGAGTGAATTTGTTGAATGCCTACAAGATGACTTTTAGAGCAGTTTGTTGTTGAGCCTACTAGGGGATCAGCTATACTGGATTATGTGTTATGTAATGAACTGGAGGTGATTAAGGAATTTAAGGTAAAAGAACCCTTAGGAACCGGAGATCACAATATTATTGCGTTCAACTTGAAATTTGATAGGGCGAAAGTAAAGTCTGACATAGCAGTATTTCAGTGGAGTAAAGGAAATTACAGTGGTATGAGAGAGGATTTGGCCAAAGTAAATTGGAAGGAGCTGCTGGCAGGGATGACAACAGAGCAGCAATGGTGAGTTTCTGGGGAAAATGAGGAAAGTGCAGGATAGATGTATTCCAAAAACAAAGAAATATTCAAATGGCAAAATAGTACAACCATGGCTGACAATGGAAGTCAAAGCTAATGTAAAAGCAAAAGAGAGGGCATACAACAAAGGAAAAATTAGTTGGAGGATAGAGGATTGGGAAGCTTTTAAAAATCTACAGAGAGCAACTAAAAGAGTCATTAGGAGGGAAAAGATGAAATATGAAAGTATGCTAGCAAATAATATCAAAGTGAATAGTAAAAGCTTTTTACAGTATGTAAAAAATTAAAGAGAAATGAGAATGGATATAGGACCACTAGAAAATGAGGCCAGAGAAATAATAATGGGGGAACAAGGAGATGGCAGATGAACTAAATGAGTATTTAGCAAGATGCTAGCTGTGTACCAGATGTTGAATGGTGTGAGGGAAGAGAAGTGAATGCAGTTACTATTACAAGGGAAAGGATGCTCAAAAATTTGAAAGGCGTAAGGGTACATAAGTTACCTGAACCTGACGAACTGCACCCTAGTATTCTGAAAAAGGTAGCAGTAGAGATTGTGGGGGAATTAGTAATGATCTTTTAAAAATCGCTGGACTGGAAAATTGCAAATGTCACTCTACTCTTTAAGAGAGGCAGCAGAAAGGAAATTATAAATCAGTTGGAGTCAATTGTTAAGGATGAGGTTATGGAGTACTTGGTAACACAAGACTAGATAGGACAAAGTCAGTATGGTTTCCTTCAGGGAAAATCTTGCCTGATGAACCTGTTGGAATTTTTTTGAGGAGATTACAAGTAGGATAGTTAAAGGGGATGCAGTGGATGTTGTATATTTAGACTTTCAGAAGGCCTTTGACAAGGTTCTACACAGGCTGCTTTCCAAGTTTAGAGCCCATGGTATTACAGGAAGGTTATTGGCACGGTTAGAGTATTGGCTGATTGGTAAGAGGCAGCGAGTGGGAAGAAAAGGATCCTTTTCTGTTTGGCTGCCAATGACTAGTGGTGTTCCGCAGAGGTCAGAGTTGGGTCTGCTTCTTTTTATGTTGCATATCAATAGATGGCTTTGTCGCTAAGTTTGCAGACAATACGAAGATTGCTGGAGGAGCAGGTAGCGCTGAGGAAATGGGTAAGCTGCAGAAGGACTTGGGTAAGGTAAATGGGCAAGAAAGTGGCAAATGAAAACAATGTTGGAAAACGGGGAGAAAATCCAAAAATCAGAGATGCAAAGCGACTTGGGTTAACTGGCAGGTTGAGTTGGTGGTGAGGAAGGCAAATGCAATGTTAGAATTAATTTCAGGAACAGGGATATAATCTGAGGCTTTATAAGGTACAAGTGAGACCTCAGCTTGAGTATTGTGAACAGTTTTGGGCTCATTTAAGAAAAGATGTGCTGGTACTGGATAGTGTTAAGAGGAGGTTCACAAGGATGATTCTGGGAATGAAAGGGTTATCATACAAGGAAAGTTTGATGGCTCTGTGTCTGTACTCACTGGAATATAGATGGATGAGGGGTGATCTCATTGAAACCTTTTGAATGTTGAAAGGCCTAGACAGAGTAGATGTGGAAAGCATGTTTCCCATGGTGGGTGCGTCTAGGACAAGAGGGCAAAGCCTCATGATAGAGGAGCAACCATTTCAAACAGAGATGTGGAGAAATTTCTTCAGCCAAAGGGTGGTGAATTTGTGGAGTTTGTTACCATAGGCAGCTGTGGCGGCCAGGTCATTGGTGTATTTACAGTAGAGGTTGATAGGTTTCATGATTAGACACGGCATCAAAGGTTACAGGGAGAAGGCCAAGGAGTGGGGCTGAGGAGGGGCAAAAAGATCAACCATACGTGAATGACAGAGCAGACTCGATGGGCCAAATGGCTTAATTTTGCTCCTATGTCTTATGGTTTTATGGTCTTGCACTCTAACAGCCACTGGAAGAAACAGAATGAATAATTTAAAAAATCCAGCTCTAGGAAAAAGAAAGAAATATGAGTTTATTCAATAAAGAGAAGCTTCAAATATAATTTAGAGTTTTGAAATGAGGAATAAAGCTCACATGCTAGTAGATATTTAAATGATGAGATTTTTTTCTAAGGCAGTCTTATTTTGATGCATGGTTGTCTTGACTTGATATCTGAAAATGCCTAAGCTAATAAATTACAATACAAGCATTTTATAGGTGTTTTACATATAGTAATTGAATAACAGCCCATATGGAATTTAGATAACTCTCCATCTTAATGTGTTCCAGTTATTATCATGTCTTATCTTGATTGTAATATATTAATTGGTAGAATTAAGAAAGAAATAGATAGGCAAGGAGAAGATGTGAACAGCCAGGATCAAATCTGTTGATATGTAAGAAATAGTTAAATTGTTAATTGCATTTTAGGTAGCGAACATAAGTATATTTTATATTTAAATGCGGTCTTGTTTAGATTGAGTTTAGGATATTCATACAGTGTTTCAATTCATTTGTTCAAATTATAGTAATTATTCACTGTTTGTGCAAATGTAGATAACCCTCTGCATAATATGTTAAAATTTAATTCCACTATCTTATGAAGGTTGATAAGGTTAATTGAGGTCTTGACGGTTATTATTCTGAAAACTATCTTATCCAAAGATCATTTAGAGTGCATTTCATCTCATAATGAGGACGAGCAATCCAGTGAGAAAGATCTAAATGTTAACTTGGAATAAATCTACATAGTATCTTGGTTTATTCTCATGTTTTAACTTCATTTTTCCCTGCTCTTTTTTTTTTGCAGTGTACTTTTATTGGCAATAATTGTGAGTTAAACCAGTGGATTGGTCTTGGCATAACTTAATACCAGGAAATGAAAAATTTGCTGCCAGTGTTCTATTTGTTTGGTAGAACAAGACAAAATGTTGATAGACAATCCACTTAAAATGAAAAATACAAAATAAATATAAAACATTATATGAATTATTTAAAAGATGTTACGGTTAACATCCCATGGTCTTGGAACACAGATTTAGATTTAAAATATTTATCTATTTCTAGTCATTTCTTCTGTGTGTAGGGTTAGGGTTATAGGCAAGGTC
The DNA here is from genome assembly GCF_048418815.1 of Hemitrygon akajei. NCBI lineage: Eukaryota > Metazoa > Chordata > Chondrichthyes > Myliobatiformes > Dasyatidae > Hemitrygon > Hemitrygon akajei. The sequence goes on from NC_133133.1 coordinate 162,202,246, forward strand.
TTGCATAGAGTTAATTGCATAGAGATCCATGTCAAATTGTTTTATACTCATGATAAAGCCTAATTTTTCACTCTCTTTTGAGACACTTGCATCTAATTGAAAGTGCTCTGGATGGTTATAAATTACAGCATTTTTAAAAGCAAATGATCTTTATTCCAAAATTATTATATACCATTTGGTTCAGAGTGATGAAGCTTGTTCAGTTAATAAAATAACAAGTGAATTTTCAATTACAGTTCACACTTTTTTCAAATACAAATTTAATGAATTTAAGAAATAGCATTAGGCGCTATAAATAAGATAATTATTGGATTCATTTACAAATCACATTATGTAACTTATGTATCTGATAGTGAAATAAGTTGTAAAGAGATGAAATTATCTGAAGAAATTCCAAAGTATAGTGCTGATAACTAGATGCAGGATGGACAGATTGCAGTATGGATTATATCCAATTTACAGAACAGAAGTCAGCCAATCAGACCAATTCGTCAAACCCAGCCTGTGATCCATGGGAACCATCACCTACCCTTGTCCTTCAACTCATTTTTTTCAGCATAACCTAACCTGGTTGAAGGTTTCTTATGTTCTGAATATAATCTCTTGTCAGACAGGTTAAATCAGTTAAATGCAATAACACTGAGATGAAAAGTGTCATTGATAATCAACATGAATTTCAAAATGGAAGTTCTTGTTTGACCAACTTTATTGATTATCATTTTGAAAAGGTGAAAGAAGGAAGTAGTATTACCAAAGGTTTAAGTGATATAGGTTTTCAAATGCCCTTTAGTAAAATATGCCATGATAGAATAATACATGAAGTCACAGAATGTGGAGTTAATAGACAATAGGTGCAGAAGTAGACCATTTGGCCCTTCGAGCCTGCACCGCCATTCTGAGATCATGGCTGATCATCTACTATCAATACCCGGTTCCTGCTTTGTCCCCATATCCCTTGATTCCCCTATCCATAAGATACCTATCTAGCTCCTTCTTGAAAGCATCCAGAGAATTGGTCTCCACTGCCTTCTGAGACAGTGCATTCCAGACCCCCACAACTCTCTGGGAGAAGAAGTTTTTCCTTAACTCTGTCCTAAATGACCAACCTCTTATTCTTAAACCATGCCCTCTGGTACTGGACTCTCCCAGCATCTGGAACATATTTCCTGCCTCTATCTTGTCCAATCCCTTAATAATCTTATATGTTGTAATCAGATCCCCTCTCAGTCTCCTTAATTCCAGCGTGTACAAGCCCAGTCTCTCTAACCTCTCTGCGTAAGACAGTCCGGACATCCCAGGAATTAACCTTGTGAATCTACGCTGCACTTCCTCTACAGCCAGGATGTGCTTCCTTAACCCTGGAGACCAAATCTGTACACAATACTCCAGGTGTGGTCTCACCAGGGCCCTGTACAAATGCAAAAGGATTTCCTTGCTCTTGTACTCAATTCCCTTTGTAATAAAGGCCAACATTCCATTAGCCTTCTTCACTGCCTGCTGCACTTGATCATTCACCTTCAGTGACTGATGAACAAGGACTCCTAGATCTCTTTGTATTTCTCCCTTACCTAACTCCCTTACCTAACTCAGATAATAATCTGCCTTCCTGTTCTTACTCCCAAAGTGGATAACCTCACACTTATTCACATTAAACGTCATCTGCCAAGTATCTACCCACTCACCCAGCCTATCCAAGTCACCCTGAATTCTCCTAACATCTTCATCACATGTCACACTGCCACCCAGCTTAGTATCATCAGCAAGCTTGCTGATGTTATTCTCAATGCCTTCATCTAAATCATTGATGTAAATCGTAAACAGCTGTGGTCCCAATACCGAGCCCTGTGGCACCCCACTAGTCACCACCTGCCATTCCGAGAAACACCCATTCACCGCTACCCTTTGCTTTCTATCTGCCAAGCAGTTTTCTATCCATGTCAATATCTTCCCCCCAATGCCATGAGCTCTGATTTTACCCACCAATCTCCTATGTGGGACCTTATCAAATGCCTTCTGAAAATCGAGGTACACTACATCCACTGGATCTCCCTTGTCTAACTTCCTGGTTACATCCTCAAAAAACTCCAATAGATTAGTCAAGCATGATTTGCCCTTGGTAAATCCATGCTGGCTCGGCCCAATCCTATCACTGCTATCTAGATATGCCACTATTTCATCTTTAATAATGGACTCTAGCATCTTCCCCACTACTGATGTTAGGCTGACAGGACGATAGTTCTCTGTTTTCTCCCTCCCTCCTTTTTTAAAAAGTGGGATAACATTATCCATTCTCCAATCCTCAGGAACTGATCCTGATTACCAATGCATCCGCAATTTCCAGAGCCACCTCCTTTAGTGCCCTAGGATGCAGACCATCTGGACCTGGGGATTTGTTAGCCCTCAGTCCCATTAGTCTACTCATCACTATTTCCTTCCTAATGTCAATCTGTTTCATTTCCTCTGTTACCCTATGTCCTTGGCCCATCCATACATCTAGGAGGTTGCTTGTGTCTTCCCTAGTGAAGACAGATCTAAAGTACTTCTTAAATTCTTCTGCCATTTCTCTGTTTCCCATAACAATTTCACCCAATTCATTCTCCAAGGGCCCAACATTGTTCTTAACTATCTTCTTTCTCTTCACATACCTAAAAAAGCTTTTGCTATCCTCCTTTATATTCCTGGCTAGCTTGCGTTCGTACCTCATTTTTTCTCCCCATATTGCCTTTTTAGTTAAGTTCTGTTGTTCCTTAAAAATTTCCCAATCATCTGTCTTCCCACTCACCTTAGCTCTGTCATACTTTTTTTTAAACGCTATGCAATCTCTGACTTCCTTTGTCAACCACTGTGGCCCCTTTCCCCCCTTTGAATCCTTCCTTCTCCGGGGATGAACTGATTTTGCACCTTGTGCATGATTCCCAAGAATACCTGCCATTGCTGTTCCACTGTCTTTTCTGCTAGGATATCCGTCCATTTAACTTTGGCCAGCTCCTCTCTCATGGGTCCATAGTCTCCTTTGTTCAACTGCAACACTGACACCTCCGATCTGCCCTTATCCTTCTCAAATTGCAGATAAAAACTTAAGATAAAGATAAAACTTAAGATAAAAAATTGCAGAGTTGGAGGACAACCAGCAGACTACAAAGCAACAAACGCTGGACGAACTCGATAGACCAGGCAGCATCTATGGAAAAGAGTCTACAGTTGACGATTCAGGCGGAGAACCTTCATCAAGTACCATAACCCCCGAAAGGTCTCATCCTGAAATGTTGAATGTTTACTCATTTCCATAGATGCTGCCTGACCTTCTGAGTTCCACCAGCATTTTATGTGTGTTGCTTTGGATTTCCAATATCTGTAGGTTTGCATGTGAATGGATTACAAGCTGTTTTCAGGACAGAAAGTAGAGAGAATGACTAAAGTGTAGTTTGCAGTGGAACAAGATGGAAAGTAGTGTTCCACAATGATCAGTGCTGAGATCACTGCTGTTCATAATTTACAGTGATAGTTTAGGATAAAATCAAAGACGTGAGTGGGATAGAGAAACAAAGTACATAACCACTAAAAGCTGCACCATGTGTGAGCAATAACTTGAATTAGGGTTCATTTTTAGAGAGAATTGGAAAGTGAGGAAATTACGCCAAACCTTATGAGACCTCAAACTGTTCTGATGAACAATCTTTAACCTGAAATGTCTGTTTCTCTTTCCACAGATGGTTTGTGGCTGGTTTAATACTTCCAAACTTCTAAATTTATATTGAATTAGCAGTGTATTTTAAATTTTCATTCCATTTCGGACCTTGATTAGTTCAAACTTAGAACATTGCATGCAATTCTGGGTCTGGTCGCCACATTATATAAAACATAAAAACACTGGAGAAGGTGCAGAGAATGTTCACAAGGATGAAGTCAGAAATGTTAAGGTATACAGAATGAAAAGCAATGACCAAACTGGATATCTTTTGGTGAAAGAAAGAATTCTTTAAAATTAGTTAGTATATTGGTAGATGCATTTAAGAGGAGGTTGGATATCCTTATGAATGATAATAGAGATGTTCACGGCTGGAATTTGATGAAGATTGATAGGGAGAGTGTAAAGTCTTCACTCGAGAGTTATGAACCTTTCCAATTCTTAAACCAGATGGCTCTGGAAGCTCAGTTGAGAGATTAACAGATTTTATGGCATTAAAGGAATCAAGAGAAATGGGAATAGTGCTGGAAAATTACTGTATTGAAGTAAAGTGAAAACTGTTTTGCATGCGATCCATGTGGATCATTTCATCATTCAACGCATTAAGGGAGTACAAGGTAAAACAATAAGAGGGTGCAGAATGAAGTACTGCAGCTACAGAGAAGGTGCCGAGCAGGTGGACAGGTGCAAGGTTACAATGAGGTAGATTGTGAGTCCATCATCATACTAGCAACCCATTCAACTGTCTTATAACGGTGCACTAGGAGCTGTCCTTTGTAGTAATGTGCTTTCTAGATTTTATATACAGTCGGCCCTCCTTATCCGCGGGTTCCGCATGCGTGGATTCAACCAATCGCGGATCAGGAAAACCCGGAAGTTCTCTCTCTAGCACTTGTTGTTTGAGCATGTACAGACTACTTTTTCTTGTCATTTTTCCCTAAACAATGCAGTATAACAACTATTTACATAGCATTTACATTATATTAGGTATTATAAGTAATCTAGAGATGATTTAAAAGTACAGGCAGTTCCCGGGTTATGAACGAATTCTGTTCCTGAGTCCGTCTTTAAGTCGGATTTGAAGTCGGAACAGGTACATCTGGTATTATGTAGCCTCAGTTAGTAAAACATTTGCCTTAGTATATAGTATATATTTTACCTCTCTATGCATATAAAACACTTAAGAATCATATATATTTCAATAATTAAACCACTGCGCTACTTAGTAATAATTGTAGCTTTCATTGGGGCAGGGCGTTTAAAGTGCTCCATTAAAATTGTTCTGATCATTGACTAATGCCTAACGCTTTTCCAATGACCGATGGCGTTTTACCTCTTTCCGATTGCTTTATTACTTCCACTTTATTTTCAATCGTGATTATTTTCGTGAACAGAAACATTGCAGATTCAGAGCTGTGCTGGGTCCTAAAGACCATCGCATTGATTCAGGTTAAATAAGGGACTTTAGCATCCGCGTTGTTTGGTATCCGCGGGGGGTCCCAGAACTAATCCCCCGCGGATAAGGAGGGCCGACTGTATTCTGTCCAGTGGTAGGGGAGAGAACAAACAATGTCTAGTAGGGATTTTGATTATGCTGACTGCTTTACTGTGACGGTGAGGAGTGTAGTCAGAGTCCATGGCGGGGAGACTAGTTTTTGTCACATACTGAGCTGTGTCTCGGGCAGAGCATTTGCCATATCAAGCCATGAAGCATCCAGACAGGTGGATTCGATGGTGCATCGATAAAAGTTAGTGAAAGTCAAAGGGGCCATGCCAAATTACCTTTCTTCTTAACTGACAGGACTGAGTTGCCTATAATCAACACCAGAGATCCTGCAGCTGCTAGAAATCCAGAGCAACGCACACACAAAATGCTGGAGGAACTCAGCAGGTTAGGCAGTATCTATGGAAATGAATAAACAATTCATGTTTCGGGGTGCAACCCTTCAGAACTGCCTAGTAAAAACTGAAGGAATTTATTGATTCCAACCAATACGCAGCTTTTACTAGGCAATTCCGAAATGTGTTGACCCAAAACCTCATCTATTTATTGACCTACATAGATGCTGCTTAACATGCAGACTTCCTCCAGCATTTTGTGTGTATTGCTCTGAATTGCCCATATCTATTTTTTATCCAATGTAGTTCTGAATTGTATTTATTTCTACATCATATTACATTACTTACATCAGCATAGTATTATTAAAACTAGGATTGTGGCCTTTTGTCCAAAGATTGGTCATTCATGAACTTGTGATAGTGAAGGTGTTCTAAAACTCATACAAAATTATTAAAATGTGATTCAAGCCTGGTTCATTCTCTCTTTCAGAGGATGATCGAATGTCACAAATATCTGCACGGTCTGCAGCGTCTAGTTCACTCGCCTCTCAAGTCCTTGAGCGTGCTCAGAAAAGGAGAGACAATTTCTGGGGCAAGAGCCTATGAACTTTTAGATAGTGGTTCTTATCAAGAAGGATGTGTGGGTTTTGGTAAGGTGTAAGAATTTTTTAGTCTGAAAACTATATCCTGTTCAGATTTGAATTGTAATGTTTACATTGTGCATGATAAATCTTACACTTCACTCTCACTTTGTTATTTTTTAAAAAGCTTTTTATTTATAGTGTTCTGTGTGTAGATGCTGAGGACTAAAGTTCAGGTTTTGATGTTTGCTAAAATTTTACAATAAAAAGACACATTGAATTAATTTCAATTACATAGATACAGAAAACATTACGTTTTAATGTCTGTAAAAATGGAATGTACAGTGTAGTTTTAATAAATATTTTTTTAAAACATGAAAGATAAACTTGTGTAAATGTCAGTGATTATTATGTAAGGCTAATTCTTACCCCGATGTTACTATTATCACAATGATGCATTGTTTTAAACACTGATTTATTTACACGTATCATTTGCGCAGAGACCCAGCTTTCCCGACTTCATTGCTGACGTAAATGAGAAAGCAAATGTATGCTTTTGTGCAGTAGACGTGGTGCAGAGCAACCTATTGATTATGGTCGAATCCAGTGCAGAACATGGCGGCTACATTGTTTAAACTGTAGAAACATTTCAAAAACTTAATGTTTACCATTGCAAAGATTGCACCACTGCAAAGATTGGCAACAGCAGCTATTCCACTTTAAACTAATCACATCACACTTATTTTGAATTTGCTAATAACTACTGTTTGTCTGCACACCCTTATCTTCCTTAACACAATCACAAGATACCAATGTAGTCCATCTAGAGCAGTGGTTCCCAGACTTTTTGGGTTACCATCCCCTTGGTTCTCAGGCCACATCCCCAGTGCCCCTCTCTCCCTTTCTGGCCATTACTTAAAAACTATAAAGAATTTTAATTTACGATGCACAATGAAAGAAAATAGGAACTGCGAATTCCAAGCAGTTATAATTAATTGCAAAAATTACATTGATTTAAAGCTACAAATGCAATTATTTCTTTATTTAATTACAGTATATTTTTCATCAACATTTTACAGTGTACATTAGTAGTCCAACTATTTACTATTCATTGCTTTTTGACCTTTCGATGAAATGGATGGAGTTGGTGCAGTGATATCAGCTTCTCCACATTAGGCTGAATGTCATCCCCACACTCAGTAATTTGCAGTCTCTTCCACACAATCCAATGTTATTTTTACTAGGTGATATTGAAGGGATAAAATCAAAATCCAAATTGAATAAATATCAGAAAGAATTCATAAAAATTGCATTGGCAGTAGCCAAAAAGGCTATTGCAGTTACTTAGAAATCGGATTCATACTTAAGTATAGATCGTTGGAAGAATGAAATTTTTAGCTGCATTCCACTTGAAAAAATTACATAATTTAAGAGATAAATATGAAATATTTCTGAAAATTTGGTGCCCTTATTTACAAAAAATAGGATTAAATATATAGGTGCTCCGAAGATAAAATTATTGGTTATCTGGGGAAAGAAATAAATATACATATTAAAGCTATTATGAACTCCATGGAGCATGTGGGGATCTTCTGAAATCCAGGCATTCTTTCTTTCTTTTTTCCTTTTTTTTCTATAGGGATATGTTGGGGGGAGGGGTTAAGGGGAGTGGAGAAGGGTTGATAATTTTCTTTTTTCTTTCTGTAACCTATTTGAAAATTCAATAAAAAAAAATTTTAAAGAAGTAATTTGCAGTCTGTTTTGCTGCTTTGAAAGAAGTTAGGTGACTGCACAGAAACCATGCTCCATTAAATATGTTTGAAAGGCAATAAAGAACATCTTGACCCTTTTCCACAGTGCGGGATAGCATTTAGAAATTTCTTTCTGAAACCAAAAGTCTTACATGATTTTTTTTTTGAACCTCAGCTTTAGCCCTAAGTCATTTTGTAGCAACGTCAGTTCTAACTTCATCCTTCATGTTAATTCCTCATTACAAGTGTTCAGGAATGGATTTATCACCCATTCTGAAATTTGGACCAAGAGAAGGTCCTGAAATCTCTCCAACATATCTTTCACTCACGTGGTCACAGTATACTTGAAGATCATGATCTATTCATTCTCTTCCAACTCAGAGAGGCTTGGAAATTGGAAAAGGCTACAGCAGCTAATGTTGAACTTAAATAGGATTAAATTGGACAGAACTGTGCAGCAAAATGATTTGATTTTGATAAGGTTCACATAATTTCCTTGCAATTGAAGATTAATGTCATAAAACTTTGTGAATAATTCTGACAAATCAGCAATGTCAAGAATAATATTCTTGAGGTGATTACTGAATGAAGCATTCGAGTCATCAAAGAACTTTATCAGTGTCAAAAAGCGCATAAAAGTGTCTCAACCAGTTTCCCTCTGAGAGCTATTTGACTTCTGCATGCAACAGCAAGCATTCAAATTTTTCATCATTCTCAATAAAAAAAATCTTAGTTGAGAATTGAGAGCATTGGACTTTATTGCTATGATAACAGTAATGATTTTTGCAACTGATCATTTGGGTTTCTTGTGACACGATGTTGTCTATGAATTACACAGTGAATAGTAAATATGTTTGGTACAGCTTTTTTCAAGAAAGTAATTACCCCTTGGTGGCATCCCATCTTTGATGGTGCCCCATCTGTTGCACAAGCAAGAATGTTGGTGAGAGCAATGACCTTCTCTTTGAAAAATTGTTCAACAACCCAAAATATTGACTCCCCCTTTGTATGTTTCTAGTCCCCTTACAACACCACCTGAACAATGCTTTCATCTACCATGAAGCAAACATAACCAAGAAGCTTTGTTGCCTTTCAGAGTTGACTCATTCAACTGCAGAGCAAATTTTGTAGTACTGTTTTGCACAATGTGTTTTCCACAGTCTCACACATTTCATCTGTTTGTCTTTGAATACAGTTGTCACTGAGCACAATCACTCTAATTATTTGATCTGGTGGCTAACACAATACCATACTCAGAACCTTCCTTACTGCTGACAAAATCAGTTCTTCGAGTTTATGGGGCTTTCCAGATTTAGCAGCGAACAATGAAATGTTGTATGAAGCACACAAAACATTACTGTTTTGTTGTGAAGTGTTGGCAACATGTATTGAAATGTTTTCCATTTCTGAAAGTTTTCACGAAGTGACTGAATATAAGCCAAGTTCTTGTTTGCTTTATCAGCGTATATTCCCTTCAAATGTTCAAGGAGCCTCATTTGAAAAAAAAATGCTTTCACACAACTGACACATTGCCTGCTCAACACAAAACACAGAATGCTGGAGGAACTATGAAGGGTCTCAACATGAAACACCAACAAGTCTCAGCTTGCTCCTGCCCCACCAAACTTATTTCTGCATACCTTGACACTGTTTGATCCACCCTTGTTCAATTCCTTCCCACCTATATCTGTGACACTTCTCACGCTTTGAATTTTTTCAATGATTTTAAGTTCCCTGGCCCACACCGCCTTATTTTCACCATGGACGTCCAGTCCCTATATACCTCCATCCCCCACCGGAATAGTCTCAAAGCTCTCTGCTTCTTTTTGGATTCCAGACCTAACCAATTCCCCTCTACCACCACTCTCCTCCGTCTAGCCGAATTAGTTCCTACTCTCAATAATTTCTCCTCTGGCTCCTTCCACTTCCTCCAAACCTAAGGTGTAGCCATGGGCACCCGCATGGGTTCCAGTTATGCCTGCCTTTTTGTTGGCTTTGTGGAACAGTCCATGTTCCAAGCCTATACGGGTATCCGTCCCCCTCTTTTCCTTCACTACATCGACGACTGCATTGGCGCTGCCTCCTGCACACATGCTGAGCTTGTTGACTTCATTAACTTTGCCTCCAACTTTCACCCTGCCCTCAAATTTACCTGGTCTATTTCTGACACCTCCTTCCCCTTTCTTGATCTTTCTGTCTCCATCTCTGGAGACGGCCTATCTACTGATATCTACTATAAGCCTACAGACTCTCACAGCTACCTGGACTATTCCTCTTCCCACCCTGTCTCTTGCAAAAATGCTATCCCCTTCTCACAATTCCTCCATCTCCGCCGCATCTGCTCTCAGGATGAGGCTTTTCATTCCAGGACGAAGGAGATGTCTTCCTATTTTAAACAAAGGGGCTTCCCTTCTTCCACCATCAACTCTGCTCTCAAACGCATCTCTCCCATTTCCCGCACATCTGCCCTCACCCCATCCGCCCACCACCCCACTCGGGATAGGGTTCCCCTTGTCCTCACCTACCACCCCACTAGCCTCCGCATCCAACATATAATTATCCGTAACTTCCGCCACCTCCAATGGGATCCCACTACCAAGCACATCTTTCCCTCCCCCCCCTTCTGCTTTCCACAGGGATCACTCCCTACGCGACTCCCTTGTCCACTCGTCCCTCACATCCCTTCCCACCGATCTCCCTCCTGGCACTTATCCTTGTAAGTGGAACAAGTGCTACACCTGCCCTTACACTTCCTCCCTCACCACCATTCAGGGCCCCAGACAGTCCTTCCAGGTGAGGCGACACTTCACCTGTGAGTCGGCTGGTGTGGTATACTGCGTCCAGTGCTCCCGGTGTGGCCTTTTATATATTGGTGAGACCCGACGCAGACGGAGACCGTTTCACTGAACATCTATGCTCTGTCTGCCAGAGAAAGCAGGATCTCCCAGTGGCCACACATTTTAATTCCATGTCCCATTCCCATTCTGATATGTCTATCCATGGCCTCCTCTACTGTCAAGATGAAGCCACACTCAGGTTGGAGGAACAACACCTTATATACCGGCTGCGTAGCCTCCAACCTGATGGCATGAACATTGACTTCTCTAACTTCCGTTAATGCCCCTCTCCTTCTTACCCCATCCCTGATATATTTAGTTGTTTTTTTTCCTCTCTCTGCCCATCACTCTGCCTGTTCTCCATCTCCCTCTGGTGCTTCCCTCCCCTTTTCTTTCTCCCTAGGCCTCCTGTCCCATGATCCTTCCCCTTCTATAGCTCTGTATCCCTTTTGCCAATCACCTGTCTGGCTCTCAGCTTTACCCTACCCCCTCCGGTCTTCTCCTATCATTTCACATTTTCCCCTCCCCCTCCTACTTTCAAATCTCTTACTATCTTTCCTTTCAGTTAGTCCTGACAAAGGGTCTCGGCCCGAAACGTCGACAACGCTTCTCCCTATAGATGCTGCCTGGCCTGCTGTGTTCCACCAGCATTTTGTGTGTGTTACACCAACTGTTTACTCTTTTCCATAGATGCTGACTGGCCTGCTGATTTCCTCCAGCATTTTGTGTGTTTTGCTTTGTATTTCCAGCATCTGTAGATTTTCTCATGCTTGTGACATTGCCTGCTGTCAGTCAAATACTGAATTAGAATCCAGAAATTTGAGTCCCCACCAGATTCAGGCAAATTAAACTATATGCCTGTTCAGGTGCAGCAATGCAGTGAATAAGGGTAAATATAGTAGGAAGTGCAGGAATTGATTTTGGAAAGAAATGGGAGAAACTTTGGGAGAAATTCTACTTGGACCATTACCAGGTATTAATAGAGTTTAGTCTTATATTAAATTGGAGAACATGGGATTCACCATGGGCATTTTAACCAAGGGAATGGGAACATAGTGCTTGGACATTGCAACATGATGACCCGAATGATGCGCAGTGTATTTGGCGCGGTTAGGAGATTGTAATAGCCAACCAGGTTTACCCGTAACCTAAATCTTATAAAGTTTCCGAGATACTGTACGGAGACAGACTCTTCGTCCAAGGAGTTCACTCTGATCATCAACCTCCTCCTTCCGCCCCCCGTTTAGACTAATCGTGCCCTGCCCCACTCTCCCCATGGTCCCATCAGCTCCAACTCCCACCTAACTTAGAGCCAATTGCTGTGGCCATTTAAACTACAATCTCACACGGCTATGGGGCGTGGGAGAAAACCGGATCACCAGTGGAAACCCACCCGGTTAACGAGAGAATGTGCGAACTCCTGACAATCGAGGACCGTATGAGGCAGCAGCTGTACCAGATCCGCCACCCCACTATTTCAGTTAAATATCAGTGCTGTTAACTCGAATGGATCGAAAACAAGTTAATTGTTGATGTCTTCAGTTTTAGTTGATGATTAATAAGTACAATATTTCTTGGCGAAAGAAACCTCGTGTTGATCCAAAAAAAAGTCCTTGGGCAACTTTTTGTTAAAAAAATACATACTTGCAGATTTAAACTCGTGCTTCTGATTATGCCGAGAACTGACGCTTATTTGTTTAATTTGCAGAATAAAAGGGTGTTTTTTTTCTCATGTAAGTAACCCAGGAGATTTGCATACTTGAAGATCCTTCCAAGAAAACAGATGATCTCCTCCGACGTTTCCTCTGCCGGCTGCGAGCAGCGGTTAAGAAAGGTACGCGTTAGTTTCGGAGACTTTCCTCCCACGGTAGCTGGACAGCTCTGCTGGAATCGCCGCGTTCAGGGTGGACACCGGGGAACTCCGTGTGCGGGCTGGCTTTCCGCCAGTACGCTGGGAACGGTTCAGAACGGTGCCGAATGGACAGCGGCCCCAAGTTCTGACTCGGAGACAAAAACCCGTGTATGCGCTGATGCACGTGAAGAGACAGTGCGTGCCAGTTCATATGCAAAAGCAAATTCCAATCCCCCTTTAAAGGACTATATTCTATAAAGAAGTCTTTAAAAAGAATCCCCCAAGAGGACCGCAACCCTGTCGTGGTTAGGAGGCTTGGGTGCCTCCTGGAGAGCTATGTTGGATGGAGTTCGGGCTTCATGCTTTAGCTCCTAGTAGGGTCACCCATCCCACACAGGTCAAAGGGTAGAGGCCAGACTAAGGGTGGTCCGCTGGACATCCAGGTTTCATGGCTAACAACCGTGACTGGTAAAACAAAACTATTACGGAAACAGCAATGAAGAATCCTTCTGCATCTGAGTGTGACGGTATTCCTGAGTCTCTGCCCGGAACCTGCATGAGTGACCAGCATTGAAAACGACACGATGAAGGAAGCCCTGAACACTGCCGGAGATGGAGGACGTTTATTGCTGCCCTAAACGCCAGCGGTATAACGGGCAATAGAGAAAGAGGGAGTAATAGCGTTGTATTAATTGTCAGTGACGTCAGAATCAGGTTTATTGTCAGTCTTATACGACGCTCAATTTGTTAATTTATAGCAGCAGAACAGAGCAAATGTAAAATTACTACAAATTACTAAATAAACAGTGCAAAGCAAAGGAATAATGAGGTAGTGCTCATGGTTCATGGACCTTTCAGAACTCTGATTGGGGGGGAAGCTGTTTCTGAATCTCCAGGCTCCCGTACCTCCTCCCCGATGGCAGTGGCGAGAGGAGTGCGTACTCTGGATGGCCACATTCTTCAGACACTGCCTCTTGAAGACGACTTTGATGATGGAGAGGGTTATGCCGAAGACGGGGCTGGGCTGGCTGTGCCTACAACTCGCTGCAGCCTGGTGCAATCCTCTGCATTTTGGCTTCTATTTGTAAATACTCTACAGAAGGCACATATCTATTGAGAGGTAAAATTAGAAAGAAGACCTGCGCTTATATGAAGTCCCACCACCCTATCAGGATATCCCAATGTATTTGCCAGTTTAATAAAAGAGTTTTGAAATGTTGACCTTTAAAGTTCGAAGTAAATTTATTATCAAAGAACATATATGTCACCATATACAGCCCTGGGTAGATTTACTTATGGGCATACTCCATAAATCCGTTAAAGAATAACGACCATAATAGAATCAATGAAACACCACACCAACTTGGGCGTTCAACCAGTGTGCAAAAAATGACAAACTGTACAAATATAAAAATAAATAATAATAATAATAATAATAATAATAATAATAATAATAATAATAAATAAGCAATAAATATTGAGAGCATGAGATAAAGAGTCCTTGAAAGCAAATCCATGGGTTGTGGGAACATTTCAATAATGCAGCAAGCGAAGTTAAGTGAAGCTACCCTTTTGTTCAAGAGCCTGATGTTTGTGGGGGTAACTTGGTGGTGCGAGTCCTGAGGCTTCCGATGGGCGCAGCGAGGAGAGAGCATGGCCTGGGTAGCTGGGGTTCCTTATGAGGGTTGCTGCTTTTCTGCGGCAATGTTTTGTACAGATGTGCTCAATGTTGTGGAAGGATTTACCCGTGATGGACAGGGCCGTATTCACTACCTTTTGTAGGATTTTCTGTTCAAGGGCATTGGTGTTTTCATACCAGGCTGTGATGCAGCCAGTCAATATACTCTCCACTACACATCTATAGAAGTTTGTCAAACTTTGGACTTTGGACACTTACTTCCCATGTCCAGTACAATGTTTTGACGATGGAAGGTAAGCTGCGTTATATTTTATCTCTTAGCTTGAAAATATCTTCATCTCATTTTGTTCATTACTTGTTAGGTTGTTTCGCTAACTGTCAGTGCCATCATTTATTGTATATCCCCGAATGTCCCCAAATTGAAAAGGGCAATTAGGAATCAAACATATTTGCTTATCTGATTTTTCCATTAAGTTCACCACAGTGGTGCTGTACCCTGAATACCATTGGATGTGTGAGTACTGCTTGAGACATCTACCTTTCTGTTCTGGAGATTTGAATCAATTTGCAGTGTTATGAATGTACCACAGCTCTGAGGGGCCGAAGGGTGCGGGGGTAGCCCCCTCCTTTGTGAGAATCGCAAAATCACTATTGAGTCAATTCAGGAGACACAGGAAATGAGAGAAAGACATGCAGAATCCACAAAGCGGTAGAATGTGTCCTGGCCTCCGAAAGGCGGACCCATTGATACCGGCTATTGTCTCTTGGAGACGGACTTGTGTATTGCATCCTGTACGATGCCATCAAAGCCCCAGGCAATGAACCAAGGAGGAGGTTGGTGGAGGGATTGCATCATCCCCAACCTGATTGACACCTGAGACCCTGTGAGTCAGGATAAAAAGAGGGTTTGTGGGAACAGCCCCTCAGACGCACCAGAAGACACGCTAGAAATCCCGTGACAGCGTTTAATAGCGACAGCCGGTGGGGGGCTCATGTGCGTCCTTCCCTTGCCTGGGATTGGCGGCCTCACCACGGACAAACGGCTTTAGCTAAAGGAGAGGCCACAAGTGAACGGCCACACCAACGGGACTCCCGACGGATCGAACTCATAAAGGTTGGAAAACCTGCAGGGTAACTGTTCCCATTCTATTCCTATTTCTCTCTCTCTCCAACAAAGTGCAACACAGCGACAACCAAAAGACGGCAGCTTGTGGAACTGCAGTGAACTGTACATTTCCATTGGACAATTCATTATCCCCTAGACAACGATAGAGCTTATTTCTTATTGATTATTACTATACCCGCACCTTTAGATTTAGTATTGACAACGTATATTATCTGTATGTTTGCATTGATATTATTTTTGTGAATCTTTACTAATAAATACTGTTAAAATTAGTACCATCAGACTTCAACGGACGTCTCTATCTTTGCTGGTAAGTGACCCAGTTACGGGGTTCGTAACAGCAGGAACACCAATCTGGTCGTTAAAAGGCTCTACATATCATAAACCCTTTCTGGATGAGTTTACTGAATTTCATTAGCACCACTGAAGCAATTTCTTGATTATGAGAAGGATCACGGTGACCCCCTGATATAATGAAAATAATAGCAGGGCTAAGTGATTTTTTCCGGACATCTGTGGTACTTCACAACTCCAAGGACACCTTCCCCTTATCATAATTTGTTGGGACATTTACACCAGGGTAACATGTACTTTAGCCCCCACCATTTTACACTAGAGACCCAAAAGACTGCAGTTGCTGGAATTTGGAGCAAAACAACAAGGTGGTGGAGGAATTCAGCGGGTCGATCAGCATTTGTGGAGGGAAACGACCAGTCAATATTTCAGATCTCTAAAGAGATAATTACATGCTCATAAGTGATAATTTATCCTTTGCATATGCAAAAGTATAGATAGAAAAATAGCTTCTGAAATGGATTGCTATATTTTCTCATCCTGTCTGGATGTAAAATAATTGGTCACTCTTGTACTGGGCATTGTGGCAGTTTCCCTCCTTCTCCCTCCACTGCCCTGCTAGGTGCTTGCTTAAGAAATGTTTAAGTTGTAAGGACAAATTATACATACTGTATCACTCATTCTCACTCTCTCTCTCTCTCTCTCTCTCTCTCTCTCTCTATATATATATATATATCGCTATATATATATAGCGATATATATATATATCGCTATATATATATATAGCTGTGTGTGTGTGCGTGCGTGTGTGTGTGTATATATATATATAATATATATGAATTCCTCCAGCATATCCTTTTTTTGTCTCACCATTTTCCACACCCACTCACCCCTGCTTTCATCAGTATATTCTGGCCTCGGAAAAGTAGCGTCAGTTGTTAGAGTTGAGTCACACTCTTCTGCTTGCACTGCTTAGCTGTAGGCAAAGTGAAAGAAGAAAGCTGAATTTAAATTGAATCTCAGAATTTCATATTTTGTAATCAAGGATGTTTTTAACAATGTAGTATCTATTCTAAACATAGAAAAATTGGCAGCAAACTTGTACACCGTAAGACTATTTGGTGATCACATTGAAACATATAAAATTCTAAAGGAGGCCGACAAATATTTGTATGACCTTAAATGGTCACCTTTTGAATTTGGAGACCTTGCCCTCAAGTTTTGGACTCGCCCAGGAGAGGAAATGTCTTTTCAACATTTACGTTATCTATCGCTAAGAATCCTATATGTTTCAATACAATTGTAATATCAGGGCAGATCAGTCCTCTCCCACCCATAAATGTATACTGTTCAATATAACCTTTGAATGGTAGTTAAATTGACCACTAAATTAAAAATAAATAGAATATGGATATTGACATTTTAAAATAAAATGCAAATTACAAATTTCAACAAATTTATTGAAAGTAGAGTATTAGCCATGGGTGTGAAGCTGCTGAATTTCATTTCAAGGGTCCATTGAATACGTTTTCTAATGTAATGATAGCACATCTAATACTAAAAGCATTATCAACCATTGATTATGGAATTGGGTGTAACTGCTGTAATTTCAGAAACCAAAACAGCTCATGTAGATCACCTCACAACATGCCTATTTGTATCACACACAAAATGCTGGAGGAACTCATAGGCAGGACAGTATCTATGAAAAAGAATTAACAGTTGGTGTTTCGGGCCAAGACCCTTCTTCAGAACTGAGAAGGAAGGGAGAGATGCCAGAATAATAGCTATGGATATTGAAGTTTCATCAATAATATCGTCATTTATTGTCCATCCCTAGATAGACTGACTGTAGTGACAAACTTCACCTTTCGTTAATAGGACCAAAACCACCAGCAAAACAACACATTCAAATGATAAAATACTGTACCTATGGTATTTCCCTGGAGCTTTATCAATCAAACCCTGACATGAAGCCACACTAAGAAAGAAAGGGGCAGGAGACCTTTTATCTGGGCAAAGAATTGGGTCTTAAAAAATTATTTTGGAGTCATAGCATCATACTCTGAAGAAACAGGCCCTACCAATCATTAAGAACTCAGCTATATTAACTCCATTTCTGGTCTGTAGCCATCTTTATAAATCTTAAAGGCAGAAAGAAAACAAAATAAGTTGTGAGATTTCGGAATGGATTTGCAGACCTTAGTGTTTTGTCAATGGAAGGGTGTAAGTTATTCTCTATGAGGATGATCAAAAAGCCAGAATCAGAGGAAAACAAGTGCTCGGATTTACAGATGCAGAGAAGATAAGCACGATGTAAATAAGCACAATGAGGCTGTGTGTCAATTTGAGAACATGGATTAAAGTTTAAAATTGAGGTTTAGTTAGTAGGAACCAATGTGGATCAACTTAGCCAAATTTGAAAGGCTGGAAAATTCAGTGAGTCAGGCAGCATATGTGAAGTCAAAGGGGTAGTCATTGTTTCAGGTTGATCAGCAGTCTCTGTGATGTTAGAGAAAGGTGAGTTAAAGATGATCTTGGGTCAGAATATGACAGTGTGGCTGTTAACACTGCAATCCAGTTTTAGACAACTGACAGGGAGCAGTGACAAGACGGTGCCTGGGGGATAAAGACGATTAGTTTATGGATTGAGATGGTTATGTTTAAGGAGAAAGAAATCCAATTAGAGAGATTCAACCAAAACACTTTTGGGAAAGGTGGACAGAAATTAAGTATTTAAAGGGAACTTGGGTTTAGGCAATTATTTGCAAGTGCAGGAAAGCAAGCGATGGTTGATACAGCATTTTTGATTTCCTGAGGAGCATCAAGAAAGCTCACCTCTGTCCCAGGATACTGACAGACTTTTACCGCTGTACCATTGAGAGCATACTCACCAACTGCATCTCAGTGTGGTATGGCAACTGTCCCGTATCAGACCGCAAAGCTCTCCAGCGTGTGGTGAAAACTGCCCAGCGGATTATCGGCACTCAATTGCCCACCACTGAGAACATCTACCATAATCGCTGCCTGGGCAGGGCGAAAAGCATTAAGAAGAATTCATCTCACCCTAACCATGGATCTTTTACTCTCCTCCCATCTGGTAGGCGCTACAGAGGCTCCACTCCCCCACCAGCAGGCTCAGGAAAAACTTCTTCCCTGAGGCTGTGACCCTGCTGAACCTCACATCACAGCGCTAAGCAGTATTGCACCCATATTGTACAGTCTCAGTACTTTTATATCTGTGTGCTGTAGCACTTACTTTTTATTCGCAGTCATTTGTAAATAACACTATTCTTTGCATTTCTGGTTAGATGCTAACTGTATTTCATTTGGCTTTGTATCTGTACTCGGCTCAATGACAATAAAGTTGAATCTAATGTAATCTAATTTGATGGAGGGGAACAGTATTTGAAGAGAGAATTGTAAATAGTATCTTAAATGAAGGCTGGAGCAGATGACATTTAAGTGAAAAATTGGTGTGTGGAATGGTTTGATGTTTTCAAGGACTTGCATCGATTCCCCTCAGTTGTGGAACTATGGATCCAGACAAGTGCTAGCGAGAAATCACAGGAATTTTACTGCAGGCACTGAATAGATAATGTACAGTATAGCCACAGTAACCTACAATTTAGAATGGGGAAGGTGGTGAGATCATGCTGACAGCATTGATGCTGTAGGGCTTCTTGAATATTGTAGCCACCATTGCCCAAGCAACAGGAATGGATAGTATCATATCATGCTTTCTGCAGTTTTATCTATGAGATATCTCTTTATCTCGTTAGGTATGTGAAGAGGAAAAAATTAGTTAAGACCAAAGTTGGGCCCTTGAAGGCAGAAACAGGTGAATTTATTATGGGGAACAAGGAAATGGCAGATGAGTTGAACAGGTACTTTGGATCTGTCTTCACTAGGGAAGACACATACAATCTCCCAGATGTAATAGTGGCCAGAGGACTTAAGGTAACGGAGGAACTGAAGGAAATTCACATTAGGCAGAAAATGGTGTTGGGTAGACTGATGGGACTGAAGGCTGATAAATCCCCAGGGCCTGATGGTCTGCGTCCCAGGGTACTTAAGGAGGTGGCTCTAGAAATCGTGGATGCACTGGTAATCATTTTCCAATGTTCTATAGATTCAGGATCAGTTCCTGAGGACTGAAGGGTAGCTAATGTTATCCCACTTTTTAAGAAAGGAGGGAGAGAGAAAACAGGGAATTATAGACCAGTTAGCCTGACATCAGTGGTGGGGAAGATGCTGGAGTCAATTCTAAAAGATGAAATAGCGGCACATTTGGATAGCAGTAACAGGATCGGTCCGAGTCAGCATGGATTTACAAAGGGGAAATCATGCTTGACTAATCTTCTGGAATTTTTTGAGGATGTAACTATGAAAATGGACAAGGGAGAGCCAGTGGATGTAGTGTACCTGGACTTTCAGAAAGCCTTTAATAAGGTCCCACATAGGCAATTAGTGGGCAAAATTAGAGCACATGGTACTGGGGGAAGGGTACTAACATGGATAGAAAATTGGTTGGCAGACAGGAAACAAAGAGTAGGGATTAACGGGTCCTTTTCAGAATGGCAGGCAGTGACTAGTGGGGTACCGCAAGGCTCGGTGCTGGGACTGCAGCTATTTACAATATACATTAACGATATAGATGAAGGGATTAAAAGAAACATTAGGAAATTTGCAGATGACACAAAGCTGGGTGGCAGTGTGAAATATGAGGAGGATTTTAGGAGAATTCAGGGTGACTTGGACAGGTTGGGTGAGTGGGCAGATGCATGGCAGATGCAGTTTAATGTGGATAAATGTGAGGTTATCCACTTTGGTGGCAAGAACAGGAAGGCAGATTACTATCTGAATGGTGTCAAGCTAGGAAAAGGGGAAGTACAACGAGATCTAGGTGTTATTGTTCATCAGTCACTGAAAGTAAGCATGCAGGTACAGCAGGCAGTGAAGAAAGCTAATGGCAGATTGGCCTTCATAACAAGGGGAGTTGAGTATAGGAGCAAAGAGGTCCTTCTGCAGTTGTACAGGGCCCAGTTGAGACCACACCTGGAGTATTGTGTTCAGTTTTGGTCTCCAGATTTGAGGAAGGACATTCTTGCTATTAAGGGAGTGCAGCGTAGGTTCACGAGGTTGATTCCTGGGATGGCGGGACTGTCATATGTTGAAAGATTGGAGTGACTGGGCTTGTATACACTGGAATTTAGAAGGATGAGAGAGAATCTGATAGAAACATACAAGATTATTAAAGGATTGGACATGCTTGAGGCAGGAAAGTTAGATATGTTAGATGTGGCCCTTGTGGCAAAAGGGATCGGGGGTATGGAGAGAAAGCAGGTATAAGGTTCTGAGTTTGATGATCAGCCATGATCACAGTGAATGGCGGTGCAGGCTCGAAGGGCTGAATGGCCTACTCCTGCACCTATTTTCTATGTTTCTATGAAACACGTTCTCGATGTTGGGTGAGTCCAGAAACCAGAGGCCACAGTTTAAGAATAAGGGGTTGGCCATTTAGAATGGAGTTCAGGAAAAACTTTTTCACCCAGATGGTTGTGGATCTGTGGAATGCTCTGCCTCAGAAGGCAGTGGAGGCCAATTCTCTGGATGCTTTCAAGAAAGAGTTAGATAGAGCTCTTAAAGGCGGCAGAGTCAAGGGATATGGGGAGAAGGCAGGAACGGGGTACTGATTGTGGATGATCAGCCATGATCACATTGAATGGTGGTGCTGGCTCGAAGGGCCGAGTGGCCTACTCCTGCACCTATTGTCTATTGAGAGTATTTGGGAAGTAAGGAATATATGACCTCTGAGCTTAGTTTAAGGGTCATGTAGACTTTCTAGAGTCTCTGTCAACTTTGATATCTAGAATGTTGATGTTTTGTTGATGCTGACAAACAATACTATTCAGGTAGAAGTGGTGAATGACAGATGTAAGTAGGATGTGCGCAGATGCTCATTTGTGTTGTGCAAATATTGCTATTTATCAACCTGTGCAGGATGCACATGGTTGTATTGTGCATCCAGCTCCAATGCACATGCATTGTATTGTTACTTGAAGAAATATGAAGGGTACTTGCAGCCATCAAAACTAAATGAGCGCGGTGGGACCCAAACTGAGCATGGGTGCACATTTTCAGTAACCAAATTCTGCGTAACGGGACTATTGTTGATTCTTTAAGCCCCTTTGCTAGCAACATTATCTGAACAATAGCTGTTTCATGGAATACAAGGGAAATTTCCACATTGATGTGCAGGTGGCAGGTTGCAGTTATAAAAGCATAAAGAACATAATGAGAGCCAAAGTGAGCCACTCAAACCCTCAGACCTGACCCACCTTTCACCCCAGGCCTTATTTCCTTACCTGTACCAATCTTATAAAGCCCTTGATTCTCTGGTCATGCAAAGATATATTTATTTCCTCTTTAAATAATGCCAAATGATCTAGCAATAGCAATGCAGCAATAGTTTGACTGAGGACTTACCTACTTTTAAAGTATGGATCTTCCTCACTGCAGACACAGTATTATTTGTATATACATTTTTGTTGTGTCCCTTGAATTCAACCATTTCTTGATGCCACAAGATATGAATCAATTGGTTGAAGACTGGAACCTGTGATCATTTGGATAGAGAAGGCAGAGAAGGGTCATGGCTGAGAATTTTTGGCTGAAAATTGTTGCAAGTGCTTTAGCCTTGTCTTTTGGATTTATATGTAAAGCTGCACTGTCACTGAGAGCATTGCCCAAAGAAGCCTGGTCCCCTTCAATACGATATTGTTTATTGCTATTTATTATGGAAGAAAGACAGCAGAGATTTAAATGATGCAGTCACTGTAAAAGCACTTGGCCCAGTTGGTATCAAATCCAGTGGAGAGATGGACTTCCAATGGTGCTGCAAGAAGAGAGTATGTGACTGTAGCCCTTTCCCTAGACTCTGCTCTTAAGCAGTCTTTCAGGACCAAAAATAAGTGATTTATGCTCAAGTGTAAATTGTGGCTTCTGAGTTTGCTATTGGGGCGAAGGTGGGGTTATGCAGACTCTTCCACAGATTGAACAGGTGCATAGTTTGTATTCCATCACCTGTTCCGTCACTTATGCAGCCCTTCTGCAGCACACATGAAGTTCTGGAGGAACTCAGCAGGCTAGGCAGATCTATGGAAAAGAGCAAACCGTTGACATTTTGGTCTGAAACCCTTTACTGTATAGATAGGGTAAATGCAAACAGGTTTTTTCATTGTTTGGGTGGGACTACAACGAGAGGTCATGGGTTATGTATGAAAGGTGAAAAGGGTAAGGGGAACTTATCAACATCAACCAGAAGGTCATGAGAGTATGGATACAACTGATGCATTCAAGCTCAATTTCAACATTTAAGAGAAGCTTGGGTAGGTACATGGATGGTAGAGGTATGGAGGGCTATAGTCCCACTGCAGTCGATGGGAGCAGGCAGTTTAAATGATTCAGCACAGACTAGATGGGCCAAAGGGTCTGTTTCAGTGCTGTATTTTTCTATAACTCTATGACAAATCCTTCCAGTATTCCATAAAGAAAAACCATAAAGTAAAATTAATAAGAACAATCAAGTTAACAACAACACACCAACATTTTGTACTGTACCTCTGGTATTGCTCTGAACTACAAAATCTTCATGTTTTACTGAATCAAGGATAAACGTTACATCTGGTGCCCTGAGAGGACTGATAGGCATTAGGTGCTGCTACATAGTCCTCTGTTGACTGTTTACAGCACTGCATAGCTAGACCTGTTTTTAATCAATTCCACCAAATATGATGACAAGGTCAACTGGTATGAAAGAGAGTAAATTCATTTTAAAGCATGACTTAGAGGCAAATATTCCAAAGCCATGCTGATAGTTACACACATAACTGAAAGCATTTGCCTAGAAGTCTAGGTTTACACTCCAAATGTTTTTTTTTTGTGGTATTGCTAAATAATTGAGGATGACTTTTTAAATAATAAATGGATTTTATTGGATGGTTAAAGAGTAATTATATAATCTAATTGAGAAGTCCAGACAAAATGTTCAGTTTTTATGGCTACAGTTAAATTCTATCAGGAAGGATGGCTGTTTTTAACATGATCTGTGACATCAGTCTCATAGATTGAATTGAGAGATAAGCAAAAGGAAATCCTTAATTACAATATACAGACATAATAAATACAACAGTGGGGTTAGAAAACACTTTTATATGTTTTGCACTGCAGCTATTTGCTAATTGCCAGAACGAAAGGAAGAGGCAAGCCTGGCCATTTGACAGATCTAACATTCGGTGAAGCTGAGGCTGGCGCCTTGCCAGTTGTCAAGGAGTGAGCCAGCAACTTGCAGTGAGAAGTCCCTGTGCTGCACAGGATGTTGCCGCTCAGTTATGCGTTGGGCTTCCCATCACAGCAGTGAACCTGTGCTGGAAAGAACAGTATGGTCCAAGCTTGAGTGAATGATGTGCTTAGATGGCTTCCTAGTCATAGTACCAAAAACATTTGAATTGAATTGAATTACTACTTACATACTTCATATACATGAGGCGTAAAAATCTTTACGTCTCCATCTAAATGTGCAATGGCAACTTATAGTAATTTATAATAAATATATTATGTACAACAGGACAGTCAATATAACATGGAAACACAGTTGCATCAGTATGAATTAAGCAGTCTGCTGACCTGGTGAAAGAAGCTGTCCCGGAGTCTGTTGGTCCTGGCTTTTATACTGCGGTACCGTTTCCCAGATGGTAGCAGCTGGAACAGTTTGTGGTTGGGGTGACTCGGGTCCCCAGTGATCCTTTGGGCCCTCTTTACACACCTGTCTTTGTAAATATCCTGAATAGTGGGAAGTTCACATCTACAGATGTGCTGGGCTGTCCGCACCACTCTCTGCAGAGTCCTGCAATTAAGGGAGGTACAGTTCCCATACCAGGCAGTGATGCAGCCAGTCAGGATGCTCTCTGTTGTGTCCCTGTAGAAAGTTCTTAGGATTTGGGGGGCCCAAACCAAACTTCTTCAACTATCTGAGTTTAAAGAGGCACTGTTGTTCCTTTTTCACCACACAGCTGGTGTGTACAGACCATGTGAGATCTTCGGTGATGTTAATGCCAAGGAACTTAAAGCCATCCACCCTGTCAACTCCAGATCCATTGATGTCAATAGGGGTTAGCCTGTCTCCATTCCTCCTGTATTCCACAACCAGCTCTTTTCTGCCATAGATAACATCATTTGTGTATTGGTGAGCAGAAGACCAATTAATTTTCTCCCTAGTGTTCATTCTGCCCATGCTATAGACTAACTGAGCTATATTTATACCATGCTCTGTTGTTCTATAGATGTGTAGTGGAGGGTATATTTGCTGGCTGCATCACAGCCTGGTATGAAAACACGAATGCATTGAATGGAATATCTTACAGTAAGTAGTGGATTTGGCCCAGTATATCATGGGTAAAGCCCTCCCAAGCATTGAGCACATCTCCATGAAACCCTATCACAGGAAAGCAGCATCCATCATCAGAGATCCCCACCACCCAGTTCATGCTTTCTTCTCACTGCTGCCATCAGATAGAAGTACATGAGCTTCAGGACTCATGCCATTAGGTACAAGAATAGTTTCTACTCCTCTACCATCAGGCTCTTGAATAAAAGGGGATAACTACACTCATTTGCTCCATCATTGAGATGTTCCCACAAACAACGATCTCACTTTAAGGACTAGCACATAATGAGATAAGGACTCTTTATCTTATTATCTCATGTTCTCATTATTTATTGTGTTTAGTTATATTTCCACTTGCACAGTCAGTTGTCTTCTGTACTCTGGCTGACCTTTCATTGATCCTGTAATAGCTACTAATCTATAGATTTGCCGAGTATACCCAGAAGAAAATGAATCCTAGCATTGTATATGGTGACATATATGCATTTTGATAATAAAATTACTTTGAACTTTAAAGTGTGTTGTTCTGGAACCCTAGAGAATTGGCAGTAAAACATGCCATATTAAATAAATGTTTCTGATTGTGATTTGAAATGTGAAGTTCTACAATATATATGAAGGTCTGTAGTACCGAGTGGGAGATGCGGGAAGTACGTAACATTTTAAAAGGAGTCTGTGAGGGATAAAGGTAAGTTATATTTTAATTGTAGCACGATCATCAAACCTATTAAAAGATACACAACCAAATCATCACAATCTGCTTTTTTCCCCTTATTGAGTGATAACTTATGAATTCCAGATTTTTAGCTTATGTGGATTTCATTTTGTTATTTTTTTGCCCTGTATGTACACCTTCTGCTATAACCGGAACAGATTTTCCCACTAAAATGAAAGAATTATACATTTATTGATTTATTTTTAGAAACTGAGAAAAGCACTACCAAGGTATTTCCTTTCAGCAAAGAATATTTAAATAACAGCACCTTGCAATTATGTTCAATCTTTGATGTGGGTAGACTGTGAATTGAAACACACTAGAGAGTTGAGCACACAGTTTTGAGAATGCAGAACAAAAAGATATGATATAGGAATAGAATTAGGCCATTTGGTTCATTGAGTCTGCTCCGCAGTGGGGGAGTAACTGCCAAGGACAGGTGGTCATGTAGTGACTGTGTGAAAAAAAAGTAAAATGGTTTAAAAAAAAGTCTTAATGATGTTGGGTAAAGGAATAAATTTACATTGAACTTTTGACCTTTGAACTTTGAATAGTTAGAAGTGCAATAGAGTGGATAATTTGGGGAGAAGGCAGAAACATTTTCTGCTCTGCAGAGGAAAAACTGTAGAAGTTTAGAACCAAGCTAATCCTTTCTTGTCAAGTACCCACGATAAACTGAGAAGAAAGTTTGTGTCACCAGCTGGAAATCTTCTGATATTTCAGCGATTTCACTTTGAAGAATGTGGCAGAATTCTGAGCCTATTACTTAAGGAAATAGATGGATACATGAACGGAAGAAATTCTGCAGAGGCTGGAACTCCAGGGCAACACACTCAACATGCTGGAGGAACCCATCAGGTGAGGCAGCTTTCATGGAAATGAACAGACAGTTGATGTTTCAGGCTGAGCCCCTTGTATTGGCTTGAAACATTGACTGTTTGGTCATTTCTATGGATGCTGCCTGACCTGTTGAACTCCTCCAGCATTTTGTGTGTTTGGAGATGGATACATGATTTATATTAGTTAACTTGTAGGAACATTGAGAATTTAGAGCATTAGAGCCTATTGAACGCATCATGTTTGTGCCAGTTGAGTAAGTTTCTCCTAGTCAAATTCACTTTCACCACTAGGTTTGTAACCATACATATCAAAACTCTCTAAGTACACTCCCTCAGCTCCCCTGTTCCTTTTACCAATGGCTTTAAATCTATGTCCTTTCCAGATATTGATACCTCAGCTATTTACTCTACCCAGAGCCCTCACAGTTTTAATAATTGTAATTTAAATTATACACCCTGTCAAGTCTTCCCTTAGTCTTATTTATTCCAAAGAAAGTAACTCTATTTTGCCCATCCTTTCCCTATGGTAAAATCTTTTAAACTCTCCAACGTATCCTTGCAAATCCAGACGCTTCTTCCCGGCAGTGTGGTGACTAGAGGTGTTCAAGATGCCGCTTAAGAAGGGTTTGCATTTCTAGTTCTTGCATTAGTATAGGCAAGCGTTCCACACTCATTTCAATCACCTTATTATCCGACCCCACAGCCTTCAAGGATACATGAACTCATTATCTTCTCGAGTTAAATGGTCCGGAATATTTTTTTTAAATTTCCGCCTGGGGGCTCTCTGGACTGGAGGAGACCGATCTGGCAATATTAAGTGATTCTCACAATCAAGGTTCATGATATTTGTTTGGCTAAAATGAAACGAGGGTGTGATATCATAAGAGATTAGATGGGGAACTAACATTATTGAAAGAGTAATAAAAATAATTAGATACAATTCCTGAATGATCATGATTCATCTTAAAACGCTGACTTGATTTTACTAGAACTCTGCACAATCGTCAAAACCCGGATTACCTGCTAGAAAACGGAAATTTGTCGAGTAAACTCCACACGTCATCAGATCATTGAGGGAGATTTCAGTACTACCTTTGATAGATATATAAACATTGCACACAGCGGTATGTTCAGAACAGCAGATAGCGGGCTAGCTCAACACAGCTTTTTCACTTTTGGTTGTCAGCCTTATCTCAATCTTGATTGAGGTGCAGCGAAGTTAAGATAGTTTTGACTTGCAAGTGGGCTAGATCTGACTGATAGATTGTTTTCAGAATGTATTCACTCGCGACTGTAGTTGTGTTGGTACTTGGTGGCTTTGCAGTCCTAGGGAGCACTGCTCCAAGTTTGAAATCCAGGACAGCGAATGCGGTTTGTCAGGTAGAAGAACATTTACTACGACAAATGAGATATAAGGTCCACGCCCTGTCTAAAGATGTAAGTAAAGGAATTTGTCTTTCATTCTGCATTCAAATTAATGTTGTTTCAAGCTTTTTAAAAACATCTCTAATCCATACCCATCATTTCACAGGCTCAAAAGCACGACGAGGACACGGAGACGAGACTAATGGGAAAGGATCTATTTCAAGGACTGGAGGTATGACATTGTATTGGTGCTATGCTATTTAATCTCACCGAACACACGTTATCAATTCACAGTATCGTTTCGTTTTGGAGAATACCTGTAAGATCCATGGTTTACTTTGCAGGAATCTGGTAGCTGCTACGTTCTCAAAGAGGTGATTGACTTCTACCTTGGAACCGTTCTCCGATCTGACCAACTGCACGCCAAATATTCGCATCTAAACGACGTTAAAGAGTTTCTCGCCGTTCTAATGAAACGGCACATGTCTGCTTGCGTAAGTGTTTCCTGTTCCGATTGAACCAATTCGAGAGAACGTAGACTTGATATCGCTCGCATTTTCAAACGAGTAATTAAATACCCGGTGTTATGACTCTGCTGGTGGGCAAACAGTTCAAATCGGGGCTCAGTGGTAGAAGGGAGGGGAACTGTACGAAAGTACCGCTGACTGGAACGGGCGCTGAAACCAGTTCTTGTGTTTGAATTGGTTGTGTTCTTTTCAGGATACTGAAGATAAAACGAAAGCCAACAAAAACATCGAACGACTGAAGCAGAAAGTGGAGAAGGTAATTTACTAAGAATTCATGCACATTGTGCAGATCAGATTCATGACATTAAACTGTTGTGCTAGTAGTGTGGTACTCGGGAATCACCTGTACAAATTCGATCACGTTTCAACAACGTGACACAATCAAGAGTGAGAGAAGAATTGACCTCGGTAGAGTTCAGCATTCGGTATTCACGTGACTCTCTGTAACCGTCTTTTCGGCGCTATGTTTCGTGTAGAAGATTTCTTAGTTTTCCTGCACTGAATTGATTCAACTGATGTTAATTTCTTACTCTGGTTCGTTTATTCCAGCTCGGCGAGGCGAGTAAGGCCAAGGTTGTCGGGGAGCTGTTCATCCTCCTCCAGGAGATAACGAACCGCTGTTCAGCAGCAGGATGGAAACCCAAACACCAGGGGAAATAACGAATTAATAACTGAGGAAAGCAAACCAAGACGCAAGGAAACAGTACTAGTTTCCCCCCAAAATAGCATGTTTTATTAACTTAACAAGGAGATATTTATTTCTGATGTATTTATTGTGTATAATGTTATACACATCGTTGTAATTACTTACAGTAAGTTATGTGTAGCAGTCAACTTTGCATTGCTAATGGTCACTTGTAACTTTTTATTTTTTACCACATTCGGTAGGACATTGAAGATCGATTTTTTATTAAATAAATGCATATTTGAAGTTTATCAAGCTATGTGTTATTTTTTGCGTGAGTTCATGACGAGAGAGAGTTTTCTCTGCAGATAATTCTCTAAATTGAAATGTAATATAGAGTCTAATGGCTGAGGGTAAGAACGCCTTCATATAGAGCTCTTTGCAGAAGGCAGTTGTCTTAGTCTATTACTAAAAGTGTTCCTCTGTTCAGCAATGGTGGTATGCAGAGGGTTAAAAATATTGTCCAGAATTGCCAGCATTTCATCGAGTCCTTTGTTCTACCACAGCTTCCAGTGTGTCCAGTTTGACTCCTACAACAGAGCCAGCCTTTCTAATCAGTGTATTGAACCTGTTAGCATCACCAGTGTTGATGCCATTGCCCCAACACACCACTGCACTGAACACTGAACTGGCAACAACAGACTGGTAGAACATGTGAAGGAGAGGGCCGTTTACTTCAAAGGACCTCAGTCTCCTCAGGAAGTAAAGATGACTCTGGCCCTTCTTGTACACAGCCTCTGTGTTGGTGCTCTGCTCTGGTCTCTCATTCAGGTGCACCCCCAGATTCTCCTGGCTCCTCACCACATCCATGTCCTCACCATCAATAATAACAGGAGCAATGCAGGCTTTGTCTTCCTAAAGTCCAACACCACCTCCTTTGCCTCATTGGTATTGAGCTGCAGATGATTCAGCTTGTACGGTTTGACAAATTCCTCCACCAGGGCTGTACATTCATCCTTCAGTCTCCCCTTTACACAGCCAGCGAATTCCTGCAGATGACATGACTCAGTGTTGTATCTAAAGTCCAAGGTGTACAGTGTAAACAGGAAGGAAGTCAACATATGGGGCCCCAGTGCTGTTTATAGCCATGTCTGTCACACAGCTCTGAAGCCTCATACAACCTGTGGTCTGCCAGTCAGGTAGTCCACTATCCAGGATACAATGGAAATGTTAACCTGCACTGAATGGAGCTTTTCCCCCTGCAATTAGGGCTGTATGGTATTGAAGGCACTTGTTCCTCACAGTGCTATCCAAATGGGAGTAGGCTTGTTCAGCAGGTAGGTGATAGCATAATCGACTCCAATGTGCTCCTTGTAGGCAAACTGCGGGGGATTGATGACTGGTGTGACCAGGGGTTGGAGGTGAGCCAGGACCAGCCTCTCTAGAATCTTTGTGATGTGTGAGTTAAGGGCCACTGCGTGGTGGTCATTCAATACCTTTGGTTGGCCCTTCTTGGTTACTGGGACCACACATGTTTTCCACACCGTCGGGACCCTTTCCAGGCTGAGACTCAGATTGAAAATGCGCTGGAGAACTCCACACGGCTACTCAGCACACTCCCTCAGGACCGTGGGGTTCACACCGTCCGGTCCCAGTGCTTTGCTGTGCCTGAGTTTGGACAGAGCGCTTCTCACCTGCTCCGTAGTGAAGGTGAGTCCGTGATGACTGGGGAACTGGTGAAAAGTATCTAGATCCTGAGGGAGGTGAAGATTGGGAAGACAGCAGTCGGTAAGTGGAGGTGTGAATGGTAGGCGCAGAGCAAGGAGGGGATGTAGACAGTGGTAGCCTGTGTTGTTTATCCAGTGTTGATATGGAGGGGGGCTGAGAGAGGAGGGAGGAGGGGAGTGTTGTTGCTGAGGGAGCTTTGGGTGCCTCGGCACATGTACTGGTGTGCTACAACAAAATACTGAACTACACAGAGATTAAAATCTTTTGTTTTGTAGGTTTAATAATAGCAAGCCATCTGTGACTACAAATATCCCCCGAAAGATTAAACTTGAGTCAAAACAGGCTAACAATGGGCTGAGGGTGGAGGTGTTCACTGAGCGTTAAAGTTACCAGACAAAGAGGCTGAGTGAGCGAATGATCTGAGTTGATTCCGTCCCCTCCCAACCCTCGCCTCACGTATATCGTCCAACAGCAATGAATTGCCATTTCCCGCAGATATGATTAGAAAAATATAGTTCACCCAAATGAAGGAATGATCAAACAATGTAGTCTATCTCTAAAATATTTCAGTCACCCAAATAACGAAGATCAGTTTTTTTTTTGTAAAAAAAGATAAGTTTCTTAAAAATTGGGTTACTGTTTTTTGCGCAGGGAAACAAATCACACTGGAATTAAAACGGCGGCTTAGGTTTCTCTCAAAGTCAAAAGCGTGAGAAATATTCCTTCGATTGCATAAATAAATACTCAGTCTGACGTGACGGTCACATTACGGGCTGAAATGACATATTCATCAACAGGATGAAATGACGGTCGTGGGAGCAGTTCATAAGGAGACGGGTCATTGAAAACAAGAGGCGAAAGTTAGTTGCAGTTATATATCGGGAGTATTATACTACTTGTGTGATGTCAACACGACCAGGATAAAATATAAAATTTCTCGCCCTCTTCCACCCGAGGTAAAATATTTGACCCGAATGGTAGAAATCTGGGGGTAGTTGAACGGAATGTAGAGATTAAAACGCGACTAGAATGGCGTAAAATGATCGGCATAGACTCGATGGTTTGGAATGTTCCTGTATCACTCGCAGACTTTTCCATGAAGGTCTTATCCGGTGTAGCCTACTGTGGTGAACTACATATACCTGTCTGGACACGCCCCCCCCCCCCCCCCCCGCTGACTGCTCCTGTGGCTCCTCCCACAGACCCCTGTATAAAGACGATTGGAGGCACTGCTCCCCCCTCAGTCTCCAGGATGTTGTGCCGAAGTCTCTTGCATCTAATAAAAGCCTATCGTTCGCTTCAGGACTCCGAGAGTTATTGATGATGCATCACCTACTTACCCGTTTCATTGGTTTAGAGTAGGCCAATGCAGCAATAAATGGGAAGCACTGCCTTGTTTTGGATTGATGGAATGGGTGACGTTTTTAAAAGAAAATTAATACTAATCCGGGGGAGATTTTCCAAGCATGGAAGAAATAAATCATCTGCTTTATGTTAAATAAGTTTTCATCCCGAGATATTCACCCACCCATTCTCCCTATCATTCCTACTGCCTTTAGTTTCCGCCGAGCTTCTTAACGCAGCATGATCAAATTCTGCTTTGATACCCATTGCAGTCCCTTTTCTCTGGCCTCTAGATCAGCTCTAGCCTATGCTTGGTATAAGGCTTTGGAACCTTGTCCGTATTGGTCATCCATGAGTATTTAATGGTATTACAAATAGCTTTCAGTAACCGAGAATTCATTGATAGAACAGTAATTGGTTCATTTGAATGTGATTTTGTGGACATAGTCGAACAATTTTTCAATTAGTTGAGGAGATTCCACTTTGGTAAGTATTATAAATTGACACAACTCAGCTAGATGCACATATAGTTCTGAAGCACAACATTAATGCTACAATGGCGGTCATGGCCGGAGTGTTAAAGTTGCAGTTTAATTAACCGTATTAACTTAACTGGCCGTTGATTGATATCAGACTTTGTGAACTGGACTGATTGAAGATTGCCTTCTCTGGTGGTGGGATCTTGTGGGGAGGCTGAAACACAGCATCGCTTTGGTATTACTTGTCCAATGTGCTGCAGACACTTGAGTTTTGCAAACATGCTCTGAGCTACACGGTTAATGGAAATTCGGGCATGCTTTGAGCACTCCCCCTCGTTAGCTGCACAAATGTAGCAAGGTGATGGCACTCTGTTCTGATCCAATAATAAGGGGTTGCTTTGCTTTGAGAACCGTAAGCTGCTTTTACTGTTTAAATACATTCACTTCACTAGCTTTGCACTTTCAGATGTTTTTCATTTCGTGCATTTTAGTTATGTTTAATAACCAGACTAATGCTGACTAATTACTGCTCTTTTTTCAACAGTGATACTACACAAAAAATTACTGACCTACTTCAAAGGGCAATTGGAAGTAAAACTGTTTGCGGTGGACCTGGATCATAGCAGATATTGGACAAAGGGCATTAATGATCAATCCAGATGAAGGGATTTGGCCCTAAATATTGACTGTTTATTCTCCTCCATAGTTGCTGCCCGACCTGCTGAGTTCTTCCAGCATTCTGTGTGTGTTGCTCTGGATTTTCAGAATCTGCAGAGTCTCTTGTGTTAGTGACCATAATATGTAATATTTAGTTTACTAGCTATATTTTCACAATATTTCTGAATTTTCTTTACTCTTATGTTTATTTGGACTAAGGATATTACTATTTAGGAATAACGTGTGAAGCACATATAGCTAGAATGGAGAAAATTATTGGAGACTGAGAAGAATTAAAATTCATAAAGTAACTTGGATTAAAAGGCAAGGAAACAGCAGTGGATTTGAGGTTACCTCAACAGAGAGGCTGAGTGTAGATAGTGGGTTGTTATAAATCAAAAGTTAAATTATTATTAAAATTATTCACATTAAACATTGCAAAGCACACTGCCTCAGAGTCAAAGTCAACGCACTGTATTTCCAGAAGCATTATCAAACAAAATGTGACATCCAACTATGTAAAGTGACAATGGACCATCAGCTTCATCAGCAAGTTAAGCTCCAAAACCTAGAATACAGTGAAGAAAGGGCGGGAGAAAAACAAGACAGGATTATCGGAAAAATTTCCAGAGCTTAGTCCTTTGGCAGTTGAAAAACGGAGAAATCAAATTCAATATTCAAGAATACTCAAGTGGCTAGAACTTTCAGAGTGTGGATATTAGAGGGTTGGTTGAGTTGGGGAGATTATACACAGAGAGCTTTGAAGCCATGTTGGGATTTGAAAACAGAATGTGCTTTTTTTAAAGTAAAGATGTTCCTGCCCCTTCAATCTCATAAGTTTATTCATCTGAGTAAACCATGAGTTAAACTGTCCACAAACAGTTTATGCTGACAGTTTTAAAGAAGCTGCAATCGCTTATAGAGGTAAGAATTGATTTGAATAAAACAGCTCATAAAGCAACATGATTAGTAATATCAGAAGTAAAAGGAGGACAGATCATGACTAACGTTTGTGAAACATTTTGTGAATCTGTTTTTTAGTGCTCAGGACATTGCTTGATATAAAATTGTTTGGGATTCTATATTTGTTCTCTGCCTTTCATTAAGTGAATGGGTTGTCAACAAGCAAAGTTCATAATCAGGATTTTGTCAATGTATATGCTTAATAGTATGGAGGTAGCTGTGAGGAGGCATACTGTGAAGTAAGATAGGTCAGCTGGTTGAGTGGTGGCATAAAAACAACCTTACACTAAATGTCAGCAAGTTCAAGGAATTAATTGTAGACTTCAGGAAGGGGAAATCAGGAGAATGCATACCATTCCTCATTGAAAGGTCAGTAGTGGAAAGGGCAAGCAGCTTCAAGTTCCTGGGTGCTCAACATTTCTGAGGATCTACCCTGGACACAACATATTGATGCAAACACAAATAGGCCATGCCACTGGCTATATTTCATTAGGAGTTTGAGGAGATTAGGTATGTAACCAAAGACCCTAGCAAATTTCTAGAAGTGTACAGTGGAGAGCATTCTGACTGGCTGCATCACAGTCTGGTTTGGAGGCACTAATGCGTAGGATTGGAAAAAGCTGTGGAGGGTTGTTAACACAGAAACTCAGCTAAATGCATCATGGGCAACAGCCTCCCCACAATCCAGGGTATCTTTAAAAGGTGATGCCTCTAGAAGCTGGTGTCCATTATTAAGGACCCTCACCACCCAGGACATGCCCTCTTCACATTACCACCATTGGAGAGGAGGTACAAGAGTCTGAAGACACACACTCAACATTTTAGGACTATTTTGCACTATTTATTATTTCTTATTGTAACTTATTGTAATTTTGTAATATTTACACCGTATTGCTGCTGCAAAACAACAAATTTCAGGATATATGTCACAAATAATAAACCTCCTTCTGATTCTGATTCAAAATTCTTCTGCTTAAACTGTCTACCATTATTATCTTCTCCAGAAAGATTAACTGTGATAAATAGATCTTCATAAACCTCCATTATCATCAGGTGTCATTTAGCCTTGTTTGATCTCTACTATTATCATCAGGATGTGCCTTGCTGTATGATGTAGGTGATCATGGCCTTATCCATGACCACGATTGTTGTCAGCAAATTTTTCTACAGCTGTGGTTTGCTGTTGCCTTCTTCTGGGCAGGGTCTTTACATTGTGGGTGACCCCAGCCATTATCAATGCTCCTCAGAGATCATCAGCTGGTTGTCGGTGGTCACATAACCAGGACCAGCTGCTCATACGACCATCCACCAGCTGCTCCCATGACTTCACATGACCCTGATCGGGGTGGGGGGGGTGGGTCTAAGCAGGTGCTACACCTTGCCCAAGGGTGATTTGCAGGCTAGCGGAGGGAAGGAGTGCCTTATACCTCCTTTGGTGGAAATGTATCTCCTCCCTGCCACCCAAGATCTCTACCATATCACTATAAAATATAGGTCTTCGTTCTTTGCATCTCCTCCCTTTATTGCTACTTAAAATGTGATTGCTTCTTAACTTTTTCTAGTTATGATTAAGGGTCAATAAACTGAAATGATTCCCTTTTTACAGACACTGAGTGCTTTCTCTTTTATACTTTTGTTTGTTTTATAATTGTGCAACATCTTGGTTAAGATTGGAGTGTGGTGAAGCTAGCCAGGATTTAATCATTGGAGAACCCAGATACTATGAACTATCCTAATTAAAAGCATGTTACCATTTGTTGTAAAATCTTGATCTGATGCTTTTTTGATGGTGGGGGAGTGGACAGTTGTTGCCTTGCTGCTGTTTGTGCATGGGAGGGGGGAGTTAGGGGGTGGTTTGGGATTCTAACGTTTTAACTGTCATTCATTCTTTGGGACACTCCTCTGTTCTTGTCGAAAAAAAGAATTTCAGGATGTATATTGTATACATTTCTCTGACATTAAATATACCTATTGAACCTGAAAATCTTCTAGATCATTCGTTGTATTTGTTTTTTTAATAAGAGATAACACATCCATTTATTTATAACTACCTTTTGTGATATATAGAGCATAGGATATTACAGAGCAGTACAGGCCCTTTGGACTACAATATAAGTTTTAAAATATGCTGGATGCACCTAACACAAGTATGAACCAGTGCAGTTACCAGCTTGCTTGTTTTGAAAGTAAGACAAATACCACCAGAGATTAAAAAAAGTTCATATTTTAAAATTAAGTTGGTGGTGCTGGCCGAACCCTAAATTTACTCCAAGTAGTGTAGATGCCAGATGACGCACAGATTTAATGAGCATAATACAGGCTGGGTAGGAATGGGCATAGCAACTCTCCACCAAAGGCATCAACTTATTTGGCTATTTATGAACTAATATCAGAAAATGAAAGCTTCCTCTCCAAATCATTTGCTAGAGTTGCTACATAATTGGTAAAAGGAAATATTGATGTGAACTCTGTATATTTTGATCCAAAATTCGCATACTTTTAAGCTTGTAGTAAGTTTCATTCGTGTAATTCAGCTAGACGTAATTATCTATTAATATGTGTTTCCTTAATCTGTTAGAGCAAGCACTGAGTCTCTTGTTATAGCAAGCAGAGTTGGAGAAGAAGTTACCTAAGTGTTTATTTTGTTAAAACACGTTATGTTCTCATTCTCTTGAAAATATTGACAAATGCAGGGAGTTCCCTAACTCTAAGCTGCAGTTACGGCTCAGTAGACAACTGGTGAATGAGTCAGAAACTTCTGTTTGTCTCAGTATACAACCGGTGAATGTGTCAGAAGCTTCTGTTCTTTCACGTCCATTCCAGGAAGGTATTGTGTAGTACTTATCCTTAAGTAATCTATATAACTAAACACATTCACATGATCTGGATCTGACAGCAAATATCAAATATTCAGAAGGAATAGAGAAATGATGTAGAATTTCCTACTTTAGTGACATCATAGAGGTGGGGTTATAATACTAGTTCTGCATGGTGAAGGCAGACTCAATCTGTACTCAAATTAATCTGTCGCCTGAGGGATTCACTGGCACTTCAGAAACAGTTGATCATTGTATTAAAGCAGCAGTCAGTTAAAATAATTTTAAAACTACATTTTAAAAAAACTCAAGTAGATTACTGGACAAGTTGAATGTAACTTACATTTTGTATCATGTTTAAATATTGGTAAATAATTGCCACTGCTCTTTTCTAATATTAAAAGGTACCTACACAGGAGGTAACTAATATGAAGTGGCCACTGACTGTTCAGGCTTGGTTGCTGTAGCCCTTCCTCGTCAAGGTTCAACATGCTGTGCATCCAGGGATGCTCTGCTGCACACCACTATTGTCATGCGTGATTATTTGAGTTACTGTAGTCTTCCTGTCTGGCTATTCTCCTCCGATCTCTCTCCATAACAAGGCGTGTTCACCCACAGAACTGCCACTCACTGGATGTTTTGTTTTGGTTTTTTTTGCACCATTCTCTGCAAACTCTAGAGACTGTTGTGCATGAAAATCCCGGGAGATCAGCATTTTTTTGAGATACTCAAACCACCCCATCTGGCACCAATAATCATTCCACAGTTAAAAACATTTAGGTCACATTTCTTCCCCATTCTGATGTTTGGTCACAACTGAACCTCTTAACCAAGTCTGCCTTATTTTATGCCTTGAGTTGTTGATACATGATTGGCTAATTATATATTTGCATTAATGAATGGGTGCGCACGTGTACCTAATAAAGTGGCCACTGAGTGTAACTGTAGACTGGGAGTGAGGTGTCCCAGACAAACTTCAGCCCTTTCTGACCTCATTTTCTGGCAGCAAGGATAAAACCAGGGCCATTTTCTTTGTTTTTATCCACAATACTATATAAATAATGTTTATATACTACACAATGGGTTTAAAGATAATTGTAGGAGCTTTTGATTCCAATCACAATTATAAGGAAAACAAATGCAATGTCAGCTTCAGAGAGGACTAGAATATAAAAGCAAGGATGAAATGCGGAAGCATTATAAGGCATTAGTTAGACCACATTTGGAGTATTGTGAGCAGTTTTGGGTCCCTTATCTAAGATAAGGCATTGGAGAGGGTCCAGAGATGGTTCACGAGAAGGTTCCTGGGAATGACAAGGTTTAACGTATAAGGGGTGCTTGATGACTCTGGCCTGTACTCACTAGAGTCAGAAGAATGAGGGGGATCCCATTGAAACCTATTGAATATTAGTTACAATGCACATGGAGAGGATGTTTCCTCTAGTGGGGGAGTCTAGGGCTTGAGGGCACAGCTTCAGAAAAGAAGGATGTCCCTATAAAACAGAGATGAGGAAGAATTATTTCACCCAGGGGCTGGTGAATCAGTGGAATTCATTGCCCCAGATGGCTGTGGAGGCCAGGTCATTGACTGTATTTAAAATAGAGGTTGTTAGGTACTTGACTAGTAAAGGAGTCAAAATTATGGGTAGAAGGAGAATGGGATTGAGAGGGATAATAAATCAGCCATGATGGAATGGTGGAGCAGACTTGGTGGACCAAATCGCCTAATTCTGCTCCTATATCTTATGATTTTATAGTCTTATAAATCAACAATATTTAATACTCAGTATTACTTAATTTATTAACAATGTAATTAATGAAGTCAATTTTGCAAGCTTATCCATTGCAATTTCATATTTTAAAGGTGATAAAATCATATATATGAATCATAAATAACTTATGAAACTTCTCTGTCCACATGAAATGACAAATAAATAAGTCAGTTTTTCTTGTAACAGCTCACTATGCTTCCCTGTACAATGATAGGAATAAAAACTGGGTTGTTTGGACCAAGTTGCAGAGTTCTAAGCATAAATACAGTAACATTGAATATACATTCTTTATCACACACTAAAATATGCTGATTAAAGTGAAAGAGGGGTTATCTGTCATTCCTTGGCTCTAAATCTCAAATATTTAATAAAACAGATGCATTTCTATCTGATAATTACTCACCAGAAATATTGCCCTGTCATCTACCATTTTCTTCCTGGCAGTCCTTCAGAGTCATGGAGAGTATTTATTTCAATTTATTCTGTGGATTTATTGTGTAGCTGATGATGCCTGGGGTTGATTCACACATCCTCTCACAGGTGAGGCAGAGGGGATGGGTGAGCATGTGGGTGGGTAGGATGAAACTAAATTAGTGTATTATTACCACACATACGAGGTGCAGTGAAAAACTTGCCTTGCATGCTGTCCATACTGGATTCTATAATTCACATAATGATGTGATTCTGATTTCTGCTTACCCCTTTTTTTGCTGCTATATTGAGCGACTTAAATCAGGGGCAGCCTGCAGATAATGAACACTGAGCTGAGCTGAATATCAAAATTCAAGTACATTAGGTATCAAAGAATGTATAAATTATACACCTTGAGATTTGTTTGCTTAGAGGAAGCCACAAAGCAAGAAACACGAAGAACACAATTAAAATAAAAGACCATAAAAGTCGAAAACACATCGTGCAAACAATAGAAGCAAATGACAGCATTCTGAACCAGACTGAGTCCTCAGATCTGCTTCCAGAGCAGCCGGCGTAGGCCCAAGCCTACTCATAGTAGCCATCTCAGTTCATCATATTAATGGGGCAAAAATATGCCTGGACTCTATTGATTTTGCGTTTTGTATTCTGAATTTCTCGCTTGTGCTTTTTTTGCATGTGGGAAGTTGATGTTCTTCTTTGAATGGGTTCCATGGTTTTCTTCGTTTGGTGTCTGTCTGTGGAGAAGATGAATCTCAGGGTTGTATGCTGTATACAGACATTGATAATAAATGTACTCTGAATCTTTTGAATTCATTACGCAGTGCATTGAGGTAGTCCAAGGAAAAACAATAATGGAGTGCAGAACAAAGTGCGACCATTACAGAGAGAATGCAGTGCAGGCTGACAGCAAAATGCAAGGTCATAATGAGGTAGATTGTGAGGCCAGAGTCCATCTGATCATGAGACTATAAGACCATAAGACCATTGTGTCTGCCCCGTCATTCCAGCACGGCTGATCCTGGATCCTACCCAACCCCACACTCCTGCCTTCTCACCATATCCTTTGATGCCCTGACCGATCAGGAAACAATCAACTTCTGCCTTAAATACACCCTTGGACTTGGCCACCACCACAGTCTGTGGCAGAGAATCCCACAGATTCACTACTCTCTGGCAAAAAAATCTTGCTCCCTATCTCTGTTCTAAAAGGTTGCCCCTCAGTTTTGAGGCTGTGCCCTCTAGTTCTGGAAACCCCTACCATAGGAAGCATTCTCTCCACATCTACCCTATCTAGTCCTTTCAACATTAGGTAGGTTTCAATGAGATCCTCAGCATTCTTCTAAATTCCAGTGAATGTAGCCCAAAGCCGCCAAACACTCCTCATATGTTAACCCCTTCATTCCTGAAATCATCTTCATGAATCTCCTCTAGACTGCAATGACACACATCCTTTCTGGGATATGATTATACCAGGGAAACATTCAGTTGTCTTTTGGAAGCAGGGTGGAAGTTGTCCTTGAGCTTGATGGTCCATACTCTCAGGCTTTTGTATTTTCTGCCTGATGGGAGGCAAGAAAAGAGAGAATGACTGGGGTGGGTGGAATCTTTGGTTATACCGGCTGGTTTACCATATCATCAAGAAGTGTAAACTGATCCCATGGAGGAGAGGCTGGTTCCCTGATGTGCTGAACTGTGTCAACTACTCTCTGCAGTTTCTTGTGGTCATGTGCAGTGCAGTTGCTATACCAAGCCATGGTGTATCCTGATAGGAAACTATGGTGCCTCATTAAAAAGTATTGGGGGTTAAATAACCCTTGCAAGATTTCTTTAGCCTCCTGAGGAAGGAGAAGGCCTGGTAAGCTTTCTTAGCCAAGGCTTCAATGTGGTTGGATGAGGAAGGCTACTGGAACTCCTAGGAACTTGAAGATCTCAACCCCCTCACCCTTAGCACCATTGATGTAAAGAGGAGCAAATGCATCACCTCACATAATCATGGCAGAGGTGGTGCTGACTAACCTTACTGATTGCAGTTCTGCTGGTTAGGAAGCCAAGGTTCCAGTTGCAAAGGGAGGAGTTGGCTCCCAGGTTTAGGAGTTTCGAGATGAGTTTCCTTGGAATTAAGATTCCATAATACCGTAATGCAGTAATATGATGGAATTTATGGTAGATAGAGAATAAACAAAAAATATCAATTTAAATTGCAGAAGAAGCCTTATCCTCAGCACGAATGTTGGAAAGTCTTGCATGTCCCTAATTATTTTTGTTTAAAAAATGCAGTTGTCATTGTCCACATCAACTGGTGAGGTCCCTTCAGAAAATATCAACTTTCTATATTGCCTGCAATATAACTAATTTAATATACTTATAATGTCTTAATTGAATATATAAATGGGGAATAACTAATTCAGCTGCATATTTCTTTAAGAGGCTTAAGACATGACATAACATTTTCAATAATGATGGATGCCCTAGATCATAATATGGTTTGGACATTTATTTTCCATTCTAGTATTGATTCACTGATATGTTTAGCTGTTCTTGAGATAAAATTACTGCACTTACTTTTAAAATTTAAGACACATGTCAGTGGATGCTTGCAATGCAGAAAATGTGTTCATACCAGCCTGACAATTACCCTCACTCCATTCCCTATTTCACTGTCACGGTGATTGTGAAACTAAATTTGATACTAAAATAACCTGTCACAGTATCTTCCACTTGTATTGCTGTAAGAAATTGAGGTGTTTAGATTAATAATGGCCTTGACTGTGTTCCTTCCGCTTCCTTTGCAATCCTGCTCTCAGGATCAATATATCAGAATCAGAATCCTTTACTATCGCCAAGTATGAGGACACACACAGGGAATTTGATGCTGGTTTCCCTGAGCTCTCTCTGTACAGAATTAAAAGCAAACAAAAACAATAGTGCAAATAATCATAAACTATATACAATGAGGTTCACATTGAATGTACAGGTGGACTTGATTTATAATAGACTAAAATTCAAGTGTTCATAAGACTGATGGCATACAGAAAGAAACTGTTCTTGTACCTATTTGTCCTGGCATACAGTGATCTAAAGCGCCTACCAGAAGGAAGGAGTTGGAACAGGTGATGTCCAGGGTGTGATGGGTCTACAATAATGCTGCTTGCTCGCTTCCTGACTCTAGATGCATATAAGTCCTGGATCGAGGGCAGCTTCACACCAGTAATCCTTTCCGCAGC
The DNA here is from genome assembly GCF_048418815.1 of Hemitrygon akajei. Lineage (NCBI taxonomy): Eukaryota > Metazoa > Chordata > Chondrichthyes > Myliobatiformes > Dasyatidae > Hemitrygon > Hemitrygon akajei. The sequence goes on from NC_133133.1 coordinate 162,244,790, forward strand.
CCTGACGGTTCTTTGGAGTCTATTCTTGTCTTGTTTGGTAGCTGATCCAAACCAGGCAGTGATGGACGAACAGAGAACAGACTGGATTATTCCTGAATAGAATTGAATCAGCAGCTCCTGAGGCAGGTTGTACTTCCTGAGTTGACGTAGGAAATACAACCTCTGCTGAGCCTTATTGCACTTTTAGACTGGATATACGGGTGAGTGGGGTGTCCAGGGAGGGGTAGCACCTCTGGTGAAGGGGGCTGACCTGTCCACTCTGGGGCAGCTCACTCACCTTTGATTCACCGGACACTCAGCTCTCACCTGTGGCTCCAAGTAGCTTTGAGCATGCAACAGAACCACACCCTGGTACGCCACTTTGACAAGTGAGGGTCATACCCCTGGTGAGATAGGGGTGGGGCTGTCCTGGCATGTAAAGTCACCCCCAGCGGACTGGGTGGGCGAGATCAACAGTGAGATTGAACAGCTCGGAAGGTGGTGCTGCAATGCCCTGTGGAGAGTGAAGAGTGTGACAAGGCACAGAAGATGTCATGGTTATCCACTGCAACCGAGGAAACCCCCCTGTGTGTGATGCTTGTTCGTCCCACTGGACCCAGGCTTCTGAGGTCAAGAGAGTGGAACTGCCCCAGTGCAATGGCTCTTCCACCCCAAAGGCTCTCCCGCACAGGTTTCCTGTCATCATCGGACATAGTGGACAACCACCGATATAGATTAAACCCACAAATTAAGCCATGAGTAGCATTTCTGTTGTTTCTTCCAGCTATTTTGTGACCAATATGAACAATATTGATAAATTGGTTGAACAATTCAATCTGAAAAACACACAGAATCCTGAAGGACTTCAGTGGGTCAGGCAGTAGCCATGAAGGGAAATGGACTTCCTCCAGGTTTTTGGTAAGTTGCTCCAGGTGCCAGACCCATTATGTTCCTCCAAAGAACATAGAACAGTACAGGCATTTTGGCCTACAATGTTGTGCCGACCCTTTAATCTATCCCAAGATCAATCTAACATTCCCTATTGCTGAGCCCTTGGTTTTTCTTTCATCGATGTGCCTATCTCGAGGAAGGATGTACTGGCTTCAGAGGCAGTGCAGAGGAGGTTCACCAGGTCGATTCCAGGGATGAAGGGGTTAACCTATGAGGAGAGGTTGAGTTGCCTGGGACTATACAAGGTTCCACACAGTAGGCTTATTCAGAAAGTCAGAAGGCATGGGATCCAGGGAAGTTTGGCCAGGTGGATTCAGAATTGGCTTGCCTGCAGAAGGCAGAGGGTCGTGGTGGAGGGAGTACATTCAGATTGGAGGGTTGTGACTAGTGGTGTCCCACAAGGATCTGTTCTGGGGACCTCTACTTTTTGTGATTTTTATTAACGACCTGGATGTGGGGGTAGAAGGGTGGGTTGGCAAGTTTGCAGACAACACAAAGGTTGGTGGTGTTGTGGATAGTGTAGAGGATTGTCGAAGATTGCAGAGAGACATTGATAGGATGCAGAAGTGGGCTGAGAAGTGGCAGATGGAGTTCAACCCAGAGAAGTGTGAGGTGGTACACTTTGGAAGGACAAACTCCAAGGCAGAGTACAAAGTAAATGGCAGGATACTTGGTAGTGTGGAGAAGCAGAGGGATCTGGGGGTACATGTCCACAGATCCCTGAAAGTTGCCTCACAGGTAGATAGGGTAGTTAAGAAAGCTTATGGGGTGTTAGCTTTCATAAGTTGAGGGATAGAGTTTAAGAGACGCGATGTAATGATGCAGCTCTATAAAACTCTAGTTAGGCCGCACTTGGAGTACTGTGTCCAGTTCTGGTCGCCTCAGTATAGGAAGGATGTGGAAGCATTGGAAAGGGTACAGAGGAGATTTACCAGGATGCTGCCTGGTTTAGAGAGTATGGATTATGATCAGAGATTAAGGGAGCTAGGGCTTTACTCTTTGGACAGAAGGAGGATGAGAGGAGACATGATAGAGGTGTACAAGATATTAAGAGGAATAGACAGAGTGGACAGCCAGGGCACCACTGCTCAGTACAAGAGGACATGGCTTTAAGGTAAGGGGAGGGAAGTTCAAGGGGGATATTAGAGGAAGGTTTTTCACTCAGAGAGTGGTTGGTGCGTGGAATGCACTGCCTGGGTCAATGGTGGAGGCAGATACACTAGTGAAGTTTAAGAGACTACTAGACAGGTATATGGAGGAATTTAAGGTGGGGGGTTATATGGGAGGCAGGGTTTGAGGGTCGGCACAACATTGTGGGCCGAAGGGCCTGTAATGTGCTGTACTATTCTATGTTCTATGTTCTATACTCTCTGGAGTTCAGAAGAATGAGTGGGGATCTTATAGAAACATACCACATTTTGAAAGGGATAGATAAGATAGAAGTAGGAAAGTTGTTTCCATTGGTAGATGAGACTAGAACTAGGGGACATTGCCTCAAGGTTCAGGGGAGAAGATTTAGGATGGAGATGAGGAAAAACTGTTTCTCCCAGAGAGTGGTGAATCTGTGGAATTCTCTGCCCAGGGCAGAGAACTGCGGCTTCTTCACTAAATATATTTAAGAAACAGTTAGATAAGTTTTTACATAGTAAGGGAATTATGGGTTATGGAGAAAAGGCAGGTAGGTGGAGCTGAGTTTACAGACAGATCAGCCATGATCTTATTGAATGGCGGGGCAGGCTCGATGGGCCGGATGGCCTACTCCTGCTCCTATTTCTTATGTTATTATCTAACAGTCTTTTAAATGTCCCTAATGTATCTCCCTATACCATCACTATCATGGCAACACATTTCACACACCTACCACTTCCATTGTAAAATATTTGCCTCTGACATCCCCTTTATACTTTCTTCCAATCACCTAAAAATTACACCTGCTCTTGTTTGTCACTTTCACCTTGGGCAAAAGGCTCTGGCTGTCCACCTATCAATGCCTTTCATCATCTTATACACCTCTATCAGGTCACTTCCCTTTCTCCTTCACTCAAAAGAGAAAAGCCCTAGCCCCCTCAAACTTTCAATCCTCCACCTTTTCTGTGTAGCTCCAGATTCCGGCAACTGCAGTCTTTTGTGTCTCCTTTCATATGGAACATTTTTGAGGCAATCTTCCACTTCACACTTTCCAAAGCCTCCGGACATGTAGAGTAACTATCTAACATGTCACTATTAAAAATATATATTTTGGTAGTGACTGGTTAAGATCCTGATATATTGCTCAAAGTAATACAAAGTTGACATGGTGTAGTGGTTAGCACAATGGTTTGCAGTACTAGCAACCCAGGTTCAATTCCTGCCGCTGACTGTAAGGAGTTTCTACTGTTATGAATGTGAAGTAACTCTGAGGGGCCGAAGGGTACAAAGTCGCCCCCTCCTTTTTGAGAATCGCAAGATCGCTATTAATTCGGGTCTGGGACCCAGGAAATGAGAGAGAGACACACGGAATACACAAGGTTTGGAATGTGTCCTGGCCTCAGCAGAACGGAGCCACTGATAACGGCCATTGTCTCTTAGAGACGGAATTGTGTATTGAGTACTGTACTATTCATTGAAGCCCCTCAGGGGACAACCAGAGTGGTCTGGTTGAGGGATTGCATCATCCCAACCTGATTGACATCTGAGACCCCGTGAGTAAGGATAAAAGAGGGGTCTGGGGAACAACCCCTTTAGACGCACCAGGAGAAACGCTAGAAATCCCATGATAGCGTTTTTATAGCGAAGGCCAGTGAGAGCTCGTGTGCGTCCTCCCTTGCCAGGGTGGCGGGCTCATCACGGAAGAACGGTTTAGCTAAAGGAGAGGCCACAAGTGAAAGGCCACAACAACGAGACTCCTGACGGATCGAAATCATAAGAGGAAAGTCGGCAAGTTTTTCTCCAAATCTCCCTCTCTCTCTCTCTCCAACCATTGCAATACAACGGCTGCAGCCTGCATGAACTGAGTGAACTTTATATTTCCATCGGACAATACATTATCCCCTAGACAACGATAGAGCTTATTTCTTATTGATTATTATTATACCCGCACTTTTGGATTTAGTATTGACGACGTATATTATCTGTATATTTGCATTGATATTATTTTTGTGTATTTTTACTAATAAATACTGTTAAAAATAGTATCATCAAACTTCAACGGACATCTCCATCTTTGCTGGTAAGTGACCCAGTTACGGGGTTCGTAACACTACATTCTCCCTGTGACTGCAAGGGTTTCCTCTCGCTACTCTGGTTTCCTTGCATCGTCCAAAGACGTACCAATTGATCATTGTAAGCTGTCCCACGATTAGGCTAGGATTAAATTGGGGAACGTTGGGCAGGGTGCCTCGAAAGTCCAGAATGGCTCATTCTGTTCCGAATGGACATCTCTTGCTCTGATGCCAGTGGCAATTGTGGGTTTTTTAAACCAAAGAAATCAAGGACTTTCAGAAATTTATAGTAGGACTCTTCAATACTTTGAAAGTAAATAACTTGTAAAACAAACATGTGAGTTGCTTCTGGAGTTGGATCATTCTTGGGTTATTTATAATCATTTTTAGTTGCAAAGCTGTTTTCTGGGTGGTGGTTTCTGATAACATAACTATGAGGGAACAGTTATGTAGATCTTAAAAAATTGTAGAAAAGGTCTCTACTGAATGCATTGAAGATTCAAAGTAAATTTATTATCAAAGTATGTGACAGTATACAAACCCGAGATTTATCCTCCTGCAGGCAGTCATGAAGCAAATAAAACCATGGAACCCGTTCAAAGAAAATGTCAAACACCCAATGTGTGGAAAAAAGAACAAATCGCACAAGTGGCAAAAGGCAAGCAAACAAGACACAGACATCAAACCTCAAAATGATCCAGTTCAGTTCAGTTTAGCGCTGTATTGTTCATTGATTACAGGCCGCAGTCAGTCTGCGCTGAAGTGCCCCGATCAAATTGTGCAAAATAGCAAAAGAAGAGTAACGAGAATCAAGAAACACATGTAACATGAACCACGGAGCCCTCTGAAAAGATTTGTATACCTCTGTTAAATCACCCCTCATTCTCCTGCATTCTAGGGAATAAAATCCTGATCTATTCCCTGTAACTCAGGTTCTCAAGAACTGGCAATATCTTTGTAAAATTTCTCTGCACTTATTTACATATTTCCTGTAGGTAGGTGACCAAACCTGCACACAATACCTCAAATCAGGCCTCACCAAAGTCTTATACAACTTTGACATAGCATCTCATCTCCTATACTCAATACTTTGACTTACGAAGGCCATTGTGCAAAAAGTTTTCTTTATGACCCTGTCTACTTGTGATCCTCTACTTAACTACTTTTTGAGGCACCTCTGTTTAAAATGTAGCCTTCCATAAATGATGAAGATTCCTTTTGTGACTTTGTAGTAGTCAAACCATTTATACGGGGCTTTTGACCACTCTGGGCCTGTGCTCACTGGAGTTCAGAAGAGTGATGAGGGATCTCATTGAAACCTATGGAATATTGAAAGGCCTAGATAGAGTGGAAGTGGAGAGGATGTTTCCAAAAGTGGGTGAGTCTAGGACCAGCAGGCACAGCTTTAGAATAGAAAGACATTCCTTTAGAACAGAGATGAGAAGGAATTTATTTAGCGACAGGGTGGTGAATCTGTATAAATCATTGCCACCGATGGTTGTGGAGACCAAGTCATTGTGTACATTTACAGTGAAGGTTCTAGATTAGTAAGGGCTTCACAGAGAGAGAGAGAATATATCAGCCATGATGGAAAGGTGGAGCGGACTTGATGGGCAAGATGGTTTAATTCTGCTTCTATGTCTTATAGTCTTATAAAAATGAACCCACAGCCATGAGCCATGCCGATTCAACCTTGTAGCGTGAGGTAGGCTCCTATAGCTTCCTCCCGCAGCAGTGAGCGAGAGGAAGAGGGTGGTTGGTCAAATGCAAAGTGATGGAGCTGAATACCTGCTCACCTTCTACCCTTGTCTCCATCCTTTTCAATCTTGCTCTTTGCTTTACTCAGTGAGGAATAATAGAGCTGATCGTGTTCGTGCTCCGCCTGTAGGCCGCACCCTTTGCTCTCAACCTCACCGAACTCCTCCGGAGACAGCAGAAGCACCAGATCACTCAGTTGGCCAAAAGCACATCATCAAAATGTACACTACAGTCTCCAATTGCACACAGTTTGGTAGTAGAAGCATGTTTAAAAGAAGAAGTAGTTTCGAGAACTGTCTGCATTGGTCATTGATGCTATCTTGTTTGTTAACTAATTAACTGTTAACTAATTAAGGTACTTGGTGGTTAATAGATAAGCATCTGTTGGTGCGACTGCGTGTCAGACTTGGTTTCCCTATGGTGAATAAATATTGATCTTTGTTGGGGATATGGACAGTCCAGTACCTCCCTTAGAAGTACATGACACTGATTTTTCCAAGATGGATACGTGAAGGTCCCTTCCTGATTTGGGCTGGGAGACAGTTCCTTAGCACTTTGGACCTACATAGCTAGAAAAAAAATCATACACATGCATTCTCAACTGCATTGAAATGAAAGTGTGAACTTAATGTGCCAACTACTGCGGTTTTTGCCATTAAAATCTAACCAGAAAAACCCAGTTCTAGAAAAGTGTTAACTGCATGATAAGAAACTTTGGTTTGTTATTCAGTATTCATAGAAGATTCACCATACTTCCAGTTTTATAGGTGAACTTTGCAGCTTCGTAATTCAACGGGAATATATTGGCTCTAAATACATACATCAGTAGGTAGATAAGGCAATACTTTTTTGATCGGTGAGAACAGGGTAAACAGAATTTGTAGCAATAAATGACTCTAAAACTCATAGAAGTCTGTTTTTTTTAAGTGTGAAAAGTGTTAAATTGCGCTTAAGATGAATTTTTACTTGTTCCTGCTTACAAGCTTGTTAAGGCCCATTAGAGTCTACTTGATAAATTATTTGCTCCACTGATACCACTCTTTAGTAGGTTTTACCTGATCACTTATCTGTATCTCATTTGAAGAAAAATTAAAATAGTCGGCGAGTAAGGTATGTTTGACAGGCTTTAGTATGTAAATTTTTCTTTTGGCCAAAAGTAGAGAGGCAAAGGACGAAAATAGATTGTTCAACTTAAATGATCGGCTACTCACGGCAGAGTGCCCAGCTCCTGATAATGTATATTCCCTTGAAGTGATTACAGACACGGTTTGAAAATCTATATTTAATCAGGGAGAAATTTACTATAAGAATTGAATTTCTTTGTGAACAATGGTAACTAACTGGCAAGAGCTTGCCCACACCTGGGACCCTTTATCATTTTGTTTTTCACCTCTTTCATTTGTCATGGAGGAGTTAAGAACATTGAAATAAAGGCATGCGCAGGCCATTAGAGCCCTCATGACTTCCTTACCGTGCAGAGGATCTTTTATCACAGCTGATTTTTCTACATGGATTTCTTGCATACCCTAAAATCTACCGACTGCTATCTTGAATATACTCAAAGTTCAAAGTTTATTTTATTTTTTATATGTTTAGCGATACAGTATGGAGTAGGCCCTTCTGGCTCTTCGAGCCTCGCCACCCCGATTGACCCTAACCTAATCACGAGGAAACCCGAGGACCCGGATAAAAGCCAGAGATTTGGCAAGAAGGATATACAGAGATTCCTTACAGAGGACACTGGAATTGAACTCCAAACTCCGGGACACTTACCCAATTTCCTTAAATTCAATGAATTCTACTTACTTATTGTTTTATTTCAAGATATAGCACAGAACAGGCCCTTGTGTTGGGGCTGAAGCCCAGCAACCTACCTATTAACCCTAGCCTAATCACAGGACAATTTACAATGTCCAATTAACCTACTATCTGGTAGGTCTTGGGAATGTAACAGGAAATCAAAGTAGCCGGAGGAACATACAAACTCCTTACAGAGGACATCGGAATTGAACTACAAACCACAACGCCCTGAGCTGTAATAAATCCATGCTAACCTCTATGCTTCCATGGGAATATATTTATAATATGAATTTATTATCAAAGTAAGTATGTGTCACCATATACTATCCTGAGATTCAATTTCTTGCAGGCATTCACAGTAAAACAAAAATATACAATAGAATCAATGAAAAACAACATTTTCAGTGGCAAAGCCTCTAATACTCTTGAACCTCTGAAAAACTCACCACTATCTGGTATGAAAACATTTAATCTCATCTCAATCCTAAGACCTAACCTATTTTTAAGTCTGCAATTCCAGATTCTAAGAAACTCTGTCAGGGCAAATATCATCCATGTATTTTGCTTGTCAAGCCTATCAAGGCATTTTTATATTTCAATAATGTCTCCTCTCAGAGGAGTTCTTCTGCACACCGCTGTTGTGACACTTGAGTTACTGTTGTCTTCCTGTCAGCTTGAACCAGTCTGGCCGTTCTCCTCTGACCTCTCTCACTAACAAGGCATTTTCGCCCACAGACCTGCCACTCACTGGATGTTTGTAAACTCCAGAGCAGGGGTTCCCAACCTGGCCCACAGACCCCTTGCTTAACAGTATTAGTCCATGGCATATAAAAAGCTTGGGAACCCCTGCTCTAGAGACTATTGTGCATGAAAATTCCAGGAGATCAGCAGTTTCTGAGATACTCAAACCACCCCATCTGGCACCAACAATCATTCCACAGTCAAAGTCACTTGGATTACAATTCTTCCCTATTTTGATACTTATAAACAACACTGAACCTCTTGACCATCTCTGCATGCTTTTATGCATTGAGTTGCTGCCACATGATTAGCTGATTAGATATTTGCATTAATGAGCAGGCGTGCCGGTGTACCTAATGAAGTGGCCAGAGAGTGTAAAGTGCACAATGTCGCATTCAAGAGGAGTTCCAGCATACACAAAATTAATGAGTTGATGCTATCAAAGAATGTTCAGCTATGGTACCACAGTCTATGGCAGGATGATGAGAAATTCACCACTTTCTCAAGTTGGCTTCCAACTTCAGTAATGTTAAGAACCATTTACTCTGCTTTGGTTTTCAGCATTACTGCTGTCTTGCAATAATTCATAATGGATGTTTTTTTCATTGTTGCAGTTGATTGCCGAACATCTGAAGATTGTTGTGTCACCTTGTTTCTGGTTTCTTTCTTGCAATCTGATTTGTCTGATTTGTGTGCATCCCCGACGACATCCTCATTCTGCCATCCTGCTTTGAGTAAGTCCTTTGCTCCACAGTACTAGCTAAATGCACTTTACAAGTCTTTAACCAAGACTCGTGATCTCATTTATCACTGATGTCCTCACTCACTCTGTGCTATGTGAAAGTAAGTCAGATTTTATTTTCAGTGATATGTTAATGAATTCTCCATTCTTGTAATATAGCTCCAAGGCTTTCATTTATTGTTCATGCCATAATAGAGTTCAGCAGACTCTTTCAATCCATTGTATTTGCCTGCTCATCTCAGGCCATATTCTATTTTTCAAGTACTGCAGAAAGACTGCTCTTGTTAATGTGTTCAGTTGCCTATGTGGCTGCCATACTGCTGAACAAGGATTGTGAAACCAGTTTCATTTTAATGAATCTTCAACGATCTTATTTTACTCCCTGGACCTTCATGACTGGGGCCAAATTCTGCTCTAATTCCATCTACGAGTTTGCAGACGATGCTACAGTAAAGTGGGCCGAATCTCAAATAACGATGAGTTGGACTTTAGGAAGGAAATAGAGAGCCTGGTGACGTGATGCCATGACAACAGCCTTTCCCTCAGCATCAGCAAAACGAAAGACCTAGTCACTGACTTCAGGAAGTGAAGTGATGCACATGCCCCTGTCTACGTTAGTGCTGCTGAGGTCAGGAGGATTACCAGCTTCAAGTTCCTAGGACTGAGCATCACCGATAGCCTGTCCTCTTCCAACCACATAGACGTCAGGGCCAAGAGAGTGTGGCAGAGTCTCTACTTCCTCAGGGGGCTAAAGAGATTTGGCATGTCCTATTTGACACTCACCAATTCTTTATCAAATGCACTGTAGAAAGTCTGTTATCTGGATGCATCACGGCAAATGCTCTGCCCGAAACAACAAGAAACTACAGAGAATTGTTGACGTAGCTCAGCACACTATAGAAATCAGACTCCCCCTCCATAGATTCTGTCTACACTTCTTGCACCTGGTAAAGCACCCAAAACAATCAAACACCTCATCTGCCCCAACATTCTCTCTTCTCACCTCTCCTACTAGGCAGTAGATATAAATGCCTGAAAGCGTATATCACTAGGTTCAAAGTCAGCTGTTATAAGCCTACTGTATAGTCCCTAGTATGATAAGATAGACCATTGACCTCACAATCTACCACGTTATGGCCTTGTTCAAAGTACATTTATTATCAAAGTACATATCAATTATACAACCTCCACTAAACAAGAAACCCAAAAGAACCCAATTTAAAAAAAGGCCAACACCCAATGTGATGAGAGAAAGAACACAAATCATGCAAGCAACAGTTTTCAGGATGAAAGTGGGTCCATAAACACGAAGCCCGAAGGAGCCGGAGCAGGCCAATGGTCTCCGCCTCAGCTGATTGCAATTTATAGCAAAGCTCGCAGACACAGAGCCCGGAGCAACTGTGTACCTTATTGTCCACCTGCGACGCTTTATTCTGCATTCTGTCGGTATTACCCCCCTGTACCGCCTCAATGCACTGATGTGATTGGATGGCATACAACGTTTTTCACTGTTCCACAATATCTGTCACAGTAATAATAAATAAACCAAGAAACCCGCTCAGCAACAAAAAGTGGTTGAACTCATTAATGACGCACTACGCATATCTGTAACCTTCATAATGCATCACTACACAAACAGCTATCACTTCTTAGTGAGATATGCACATTTTGGGAGCCAATTCCAGGAAACATTGAGGGCTAAAGAACAAAAAGAACTGGAGCAAGAGCAGGCTAATTTGCTTCCTGTGTGTCTGCCTTAGCATTCAAGAAGATAACAGCTAATCTTTTACTTCAGTATCTCTTTCCACTACCTCATATAAGGATAGGATATGCACAATAAATAGAAAGAGCCTTGGGGTACAAGTCTATAATCTTTGAAAAGGTGGTTGCACAAGTAGTAAGGGTAAATGGTAATAATTTTTATGCCTGGTGGATGTGTCTAAGGCAAGAGGTTATAGGTTGAAGGTGAGAGGTAGGAGGTTTACTGGGGATCTAATCTCACCCTGAGAGAGGTTGGAATCTGGAATGCACTGCCCGAGCAGTTGCTGGAGTTGGATAGTCTCACAGCCTTTGAGGAGCATCTAGATAAGACTTGAATTTAAATTATGGACCTATTGAACATAAATGAAGTTAATATAGATGTGTGCAATGATTAGCGGGACATGGTGAGCTGTGTGGAGAAATTTCTTAATAAGTGGTTGATTCCTGCCTGCTTTGAGACCAAGACCCTGGTTATTGACACCCCAGCCTGAGGAAAATCATCCCTACCTCAAAGTCACTTGAAATACTGAAACATGAAAATACCTTAAGTTTCTCTCTCTTCTACAGTAAATCAGCCCAATCCTGTCACGATAAACACAAATGTATGAGGGGTTCCACCACAAATTATTGTCACCTTTGTAACTGGTATTCATTGATATATTAAATAAAAACAGAAAATGATGGAGATACTCAGTAGATCAGGCAGTTTCTATGGAGAAGGAAAAACAGTTAATGTTTCTACTTATCCAAACATTGACCTGAAATGTTTACACTGATTTTCTACATCCATTGTCCAACCAAGACATTTAGGTAAACCATTTTAAATGTAAATTAATTTCCTTCTATGATTTTTTTGTTGGATCTACTGAACTGCTCTGGTTAAATGCTCTGGTCAGCATCTTTTAATTTTTAAATTTCATACTTAACTTTAATTTCACCTTTTGATCGGCTAGAGGGTCATGGAGATTGGCCCTTCAGCCCAAATTTCCTATGCTAACCAGCTTCCCTACCTAAGCTGGAATCATGTCTGCATTTGGCCTATATCTCTCTAAACCAGGGGCCCATGGGCACCTCAGTTAATGGCAGGGGTCCATGGCATAAAAAAGTTGGGAACCCCATTCTAAACCTACCTAACCAAATGTCTTTAAATGTATTCACTCCTGCCACTTCCTCTGCTAGCTCCTTCCATATTACCACACTCTGTGAAAAACTTCCCTCTCAGGTTCCTTTTAAATATTTTCCCTCTCACCTAAAGCCTATGTCTTCTAGATATTGACTCCACTACCCTGGGAAAAAGACTGCAACGTTCATCTTATCTACGCTCCTCGTGATTTTATATACCTCCATAACGTCACCCCTCAACCTCCTGCGTTTCAGGGAAAATCTGCTAACATCCTTGTGAGTCCTTTCTGCACCATTTCCAGTGTAAGGACATTCTTCCTCTGGTCAGGTGATTGGAACTGCATGCGATACTCCAGCTGAAGCCTCATCAACCTCTTGAATAGTCTTAACATGGCATCTCAACTCTTGTACACAAAGCCCTGACAAATGAAAGCAGGCTTGCCAAACACCTTCTTCAGCAACAGTCTAACTGTATCACCACCTTCAGGGAACTATGTAACTGAACCCCTAGGTCTCTCTGTTCTACAACACTCTTCAAGGCCCTTCCCTGAGTGCCTCTGCTGAGATCCTTAGAGTGTTGGGCTTCTAGGTTTCTTGAGCACCTGTATTTCCTACTTGTTACCTTAACTAGAGTCATTATGCCCTTGTGCTTTCTGGTTAATCTTGTCATTAATTGTGACAGGCTTGGGTTTTCTGCATTCTGTGATTATTTAAAGCGGATTCCCTATTAACATTTACCGCGGGGTCCTTGTGTTGAGAATGATTTGTTGCGCGGTGTCGCTCAGTTGTACCACCAATGTTTGTTGGAATTCCTACATACAGACTCTTGTTTCCATCTTTGAATGAGAGTTTGCCATTCTTCTGCAGCTGTGTTCAGTTGTTGCTAGTGCTCACCGTGACTGTTGTGTAACCTTCTACAATTGATGGTGACTCCAACTTTTTAAAGTTCAAAGTAAGTTTATTTTCACAGTGCATGTATGTTACCATGTGCCACTTGGTAACATATTCTCTTGCAGGCATTTACAGGAGGAAGTACAATATAGAATGCATGAAAAACGAAACAAAAGCTGACAAGCAACTAAAGTGCAAAAGACAAACTGTGCAAATAAAAAAGTAAAACTGAGAACATAAGCTGTAAACAGTCCTTGAAAATGTAGGTCATAGAAACAGTTCAGAGTAATGCTGATTGAAGATATCCACACCAGTTCAGGAGCCTAGTAAGATGTAGGCTGATAATGATTTCCAAACCTTGTGGTGTGGGACCTAACGTGCTGTATCACCTGCCTGATGATTGAAGCTAGAAGAGGGTGTTGCTTAAGATGGTGGGGTTCTTTGATGATAGATACTGTTTTTTGTGACAGTGCTCCATGTAAATGTACTCAGTGGTGGGGAGGACTTTACCAGTGATGGACTGGGCTGTATCCAACACTTTTGGTATCCTTTTCCTGGGCATTGGTGTTCCCATACCAAAGTTCAAATGTCAAAGCATATTTATTATCAGTGTTTGTAAATGTCATGATAAACCCCCTTGGGATTCAATTTCTTGCAGGCTTTCACAGGGAAACAAAGATATACAGCAGAATCAATGAGAGTGAGCTTTCATCACTGTAGATGTGAGTGCTACCAGGCGACTGTCATTAAGGCAGCTCACATTATTCTTCTTAGGCACTGGTATAATTGTTGCCTTTTTGAAGTAGGTGGGAACTTCCGTCTTTAGTGGGAGCGGTTGAAAATGTCCTTGAACACTCCCACCAGTTGGTTGGCACAAGTTTTCAGAGCCTTACCAGGTACTCATCAGGACCTTCCACCTTGCAAGGGTTCACCTTCTTTAAGGGCAGCCTAATATCGCCTCTGAGACAGAGATCTAAGGGTCATCAGGTGAAGCAGGGGTCTTCACAGCTGTAGTTATATTCTCCCTTTCAAAGCGGGCTTAGAAGGCATTGAGTTCATCCGGTAGTGAAGCATTGCTGCCATTCATGCTATTGAGTTTTGCTTTGTAGGAAGTAATGTCTTGTAAATCGTGCCAGAGTTGAGTACATCTGATGTCGGCGCTAACCTTGTTTGAAATTGTCTAACTAGTTAGATGTGCTAACAGGAGTGAGATGTGCTAACTAGTGGAGTGGTGTCGCAGCAACAACCTGGCACTCAACGGCAGTAAGACAAAAGAGCTGATTGTGGACTTCAGGAAGGGTAAGATGAAGGAACACATACCAATCCTCATAAGGTGATCAGAAATGGAGAGAGTGAGCAGCTTCAAGTTCCTGGATGTCAAAAGATCTCTGAGGATCTAACCTGGTTGCAACATATCGATGTAGTCATAAAGAAGGCAAGACACCAGCTATACTTTATTAGGAGTTTGAAGAGATTTGGCATGTCAACAAATACACTCAAAAACTTCTATAGTTGTCCCGTAGAGAGCATTCTGACAGGCTGCATCACTGTCTGGTATGGCGGGCTACTGCACAGGACCAAAAGAAGCTGCAGAAGGTTGTAAATCTAGTCATCTCCATCTTGGGCACTAGTCTACAAAGTACCCAGGACATCTTGAGGGAGCGGTGTCTCAGAAAGGCAGCGTCCATTATTAATGACCTCCAGCACCCAGAGCATGCCCTTTTCTCACTGTTACCATCAGGTAGGAGGTACAGAAGCCTGAAGGCACACACTCAGTGATTCAGGAACAGCTTCTTCCCCTCTTCCATCCGATTCCTAAATGGACATTGAAGCTTTGGACACTACCTCACTTTTTTAATACACAATATTTCAATTTTTGCACATTTTTAAAATCTATTCAATATACATAATTGATTTACTTGTTTATTTATTATTTTTTTCTCTCTCTCTGCTAGATTATGTATTGCATTGAACTGCTGCTGCTAATTTAACAAATTTCACGTCACATGCCGGTGATAATAAACCTGATTCTGCTTAACTACACACTAACAAAGACGAATAATGAATATGCAAAAGAAGACAAACTGTGCTAATAAAAAATAATAATACTGAGAATTGTAGGCATGATGCAACCAGTTCTGGATGGCTAAAATTTGAACATGTGCTGGAAAGGATAGCAGTACATAAACTGGATAAATAACTCAGCATAGACAGAATGTATGCTAGGTTGCCAAGCGAAGAGGGGATAATTGTACAGGACCCAATCATGAGTTTCAATAGATCCAGGAATGCTATCAAGAACCTGAATGTTGAAATCAATATATCCTTACAATCAGCAGACATGTGCTTCAATCAACTTGGGGGAAGATCTGGAAACAATGATCAGAAGTCACGTAGAAAACTGTACAAAGAATCCAAAGTGACATATGGATTAGCTTTGTATAAAAATAGTTAGTGGTTTAGGGTCTGGATACTTTCCACTGTGCATCTATAAAATTTTGTCAGTGATTAATTAAAAACCCCATAAATCATTATCAGTCAAAGTTCTGCCCCGAGCCTTTGTGGCTCATCAGGCCAGTGCTTATGCCGGTTTCTGTGGCGTGAAGCGACTGAGAGTACGAGATTCTCCCCCATCCCCCCCCCCCCCCGGATAGGACGCCAGTCTATCGCGAGGTTGACCCCCAGCATTTGCTGGTACCCATTTTCCAGCTGGGTGGACTGGAGCAGTGTGTGGTTAAGTGCCTTGCTCAAGGAACAACACGCTGCCTCGGCTGGGCTCGAACTCACGACCTTCAGCTCGCCAGTCGAACACCCTAACTACTTGGCCACACGCCACGCATAAATCATTACAAATTATACATATTGTAATGAGGAGAGGCAATTAAACCTTAAGGGGCTGCTTGGAAAGTACAAAAAAAGAGGTATGAGTAGAAAAAATGACAAATTAAAATGATCATGATTTGTAAAGAAAAATATTACTTGGCAACAAATTTAGGTGATTTAGGGTTTTTAGACTCAACCTTCTCACCACTACAAAGCAGAAACCAGCAAAGCAAATAACGGAATACAGGTCAAAGGAAGTCCTACTCAAATTGTATAGTATTTAGATCAGGCCATATCTTGAGTACAATATCCTGTTTGTTCAAGAAGAAACAAGGATGGAATCTAATCTCCGAGGATGGTTCCGACTGAATTATCCCCAGCATAAGGTATGATAAAAACAATGGGTAAGCCTGCTTTTCAGGCTTGAAGTAGAATGATTGAAACATGACCTAGAGAGGGATAACAAGTAGCACGGAGCATAAAACAGAAATGTCTGAGAATCACCGCGGTTTTAGTGTACAGCAAGTTGACTAGAGGCAAATTTAAAAGTGATGCAAGCAAATTCTGTGTTTAAAGAAAATGTAATCAACAAATAAAAATATCTTCCATTATGAGCATTATTTTTAACAGTGTAACTGCAGATCCCATTTCTACTGAATGCATTTTCTTTCATCAAAACTTTGCAAAGGAGGTCTCAGAAATTAATTAATTGAGCTGTTGGCCAGACAATAAACAGTGTCTGAACACTTTTGTTGACACCAGAAAATACCTATGGGGAAAACATAGGTAAAACATTCAGTGAAGGTAGATGCTTGTACCATTTTGTGGCTTGTTTTAACTAGATAGATGTGTATGTGTATCTATCTATATATATATATATATATATATATATATATATATATATATGTATATATTCCGTGCTGTATATAAAACTGTGGGTAATGTCTAGGGCCTGGTCTTTCATTATTTTGTTAAGTTGAACCATTGTTGTAAGGTAGGTTAGTATAATAGACTTCTCCTGTTAAAAATGGACCTTTGCTGACCAAAACGTAACTTGGCAGACACTTTTACTACGGAGGCTCGCTGAACTGAGTTCACTGTAGTGCAAGCAGAAATTTGATGGTTTGTCGGTTGGTGATGGCTGGCGATGAAGTTTAAGTTCTGCACCACCGCGAAGCACCTGTGGTTAACTGGTCAAGGGATAAGACTCTCTCTGAGCCGTTTGACTTATTGACACCCGAGAAGTTCCGGGTTCATATTCTGGCCAAACTCGGCTGCGAGGCAGACCGTGAAAACCCCAAGATCAAAATTTACAGTTCTTGGAAGTATAAAGCAAGTGGCCATTTCCAGTAAGTTTGAAGGTGAGACACGTCACTGCCCTAAAAGGCGGCTTTAAAAAAATAAATCGGAAGTTAAACGCCAAATAACTGGACGACTTGGTAACTTAGTTTTTTTTAAATAGCCCACGATCTAGGGGTATTTAGAAAGGTGTGAGTTGAAGTACGCTTCGATGGAGCCGAACTATCGATTGGATAATTTTCATTTCGCTTTTTGTGCTTCTCACTTTGAAAGAGAGACTCAAAAAGAAAGGGTGGCGGTCACAACCACAATCCAGACTCCACGCCGGCCAGAGACCCGTCCGACGGGCGCTGAGCCGGTTTCAGCCATTTCATGTCACGCGCTGGAATCCCATTTTGTTAGGCGCCTTCTCAAAAGATACTTGATTTAAAAATGGTCATTAAAGTTGAGTTAGGCCAGCTATAAAACGTGCAGCACAAACAAGGCCATCTGGCCCACTGAGGTTGTTTAAAAGAGGTTCCCAAACCCTGTCCTCTCCCATTTGCAAAGCATCGCCCGCGTCTAGATTCCAGCATCTGCGGTTTCTTGTGTTTGCAGAACATCCACGTCCCCTAGTGGGAACGGGATTATAACCCGGGGATTTACAAAAGGCCGCCTAAATAAACATTGATCCTCAATGATAATCTGTTTATCTAGCGACCCAATTCGCGAAGAGTGAACTTTATCATTATATCATACCCAACCGAGTGTTTACATGGCGGACAGGTCCCGGGTTTCACGGTCCGCTGCTCCGGTTCCCATTTCCCACATTCACCTGAACTGGACCGATTCCGGCTCTTTCAGTCATTGAAATCCACCGTAATCTTCCAAATGGGGTTTCTTGTTTTAATTCAGCGCAGGCTCTTATCTCACACAGGAAGAGATAAATATCGCACATCGGAAAGAACACATTTGTGTTCTACTAGGTCTGCAAGGTATTCAGACTGTTCATGTGTGCAAGATAGTGTACAGCAAAACCTCGATAATCTGAGCCTTTATGAGTGAAAGCAGAGAGAAATCAGGCATTGGAGATAAGTACCGTCTTTACAACAGATTCACGCATCAGTTTGATTGCTCCATGGGCAATGGCATTACGCGTCCTCCGCAGAGAGTAAGCCTACATTTTCCTTCAGAGGCCTTTCTGTTGTTGGGACGGGTCACGGACTAATTAACTCTAAAATTAAGAATCGAAAACAGTGCAAAGAAACAGGTCGCAACTGAACTAACCATAGACTTTTTTTTTTGCGAAGCAACTGGAATTTTAATCATTAAAGATACTGAGAGAGAGGGAGAGCACGCAGTTATTTACAACATCGCAAACGAACATGTGATGTTAAACGAGACACAAAAGACAGCAGATACTGATCCTGCTTTTTGGTCCTGATGCACGTCGACAACCCCTTTCTTCCCACAGATACCGTTTGAGTTCTTCCAGCAGATTATTGTTCTGTAATCAATGAAACATCTGACAGACATTTTTCCTTAAGGCTCCCCCCCCCCCCCCCCCCCCCCCAGAAGCTGCAGATGCTGAATCCGCAGCAGTATTCTGCTGGAGTAATTCAACGGGAGGAGTGGTTAAACTTTGGGATGGAAGCCCTGCAATCGATGTGGGGGTGTGGAATGCACTGCCTCAGAAGGCAGTGGAGGCCAATTCTCTGGATGCTTTCAAGAAGGAGCTAGATAGGTATCTTATGGATAGGGGAATCAAGGGATATGGGGACAAGGCAGGAACCCGGTATTGATAGTAGATGATCAGCCATGATCTCAGAATGACGGTGCAGGCTCGAAGGGCCGAATGGTCTACTTCTGCGCCTATTGTCTATCAGGACTGGGCGGAGTGGGGAGATAGTGGGGCGGGGTGCAGACTGGGGCCTGTCTGCGACTTGCTGGCGCTGAAGCGGTGAGGATTGACGGGTCGGAGAGGGTGGAATTGGGATAATCTGGGAACATTTGCAAAGGGACGATTTACACCATTGTGTCAGCAGTAAAGCTGGAAAGTCAAACCGTCTTCCGCTTTGGAGTCCGCGTTTGCAGAGCTGGAAAGGAGAAGCCACCTCTTGCCGTTCTTGGCTGGAGTACAATAACATTACCAAACCACGGTGTAAAAAATGTAGGAGAGTCATAGAGGTTCATTAAAAATAAGAGTTAAATTACTGTTGAGCGTGGATGCACAATCTATGGGCTAAACATATACCTCAATACTAGCTTCCTCTCGCTGTCCTTGTGGGTTGGAGCCGCCCACTGGGAATTCATTAGCACTTCTGGTACAATGGTGGTTTCACAGTCTAACCATGAGCAAAAGGGCAAACACACACAAGTGGGCAGCACAGCGATGCAGACGGCAGAACTGCTGTTTCACAGCTTCAGAGATCGCGGTGTGTCACCATCCTCTTTCCCCGGTGCTCCATTTGTCCTCCCATATTCTAAACATACGCCAGTAGACTGATTGTCTATTGCAATTTGTCCCTGATGTGCAGATAAACGGTAGGGTCTGTTGGTAGTAAATAGAATGTGGCAGGGTGGGGTGTCAGTGATGCAAGCTAGAAAAGGCTTGTCTGTCTGCTCTAGCACCCCTGTCTATGACTCTCAACTAGGAGGACTCAACCATTTGGGCATTGAGGCCTTTTTCATCACTCAACGTTGTTTGGGTGTATTCTGGAATTAGGGTATATAGTAAACACTAACTTCAGCAACAAATCTTTAGGCATGAATACGGATTGTAGATTAAATTTAAAATGCAGTTCTAAAGCCGTGGTCTTCAGTTAATTGAAACATCAGACAATGCTGATCAACTTTCAGTGTGGGCGTGAAGAAGGAGGTGTGAAAATTATATGTAATTCAAAGGAAATATTGTAAGTACACTGTAACTATAGAACTGTCCGTTGATCTTCCGCATATAAAATGTCATGTAATATTGGGTCAAACAGGCCTCTTCCCCCAAAAAGGTCTCAAGTTGATTCCCACCCACCACTCGTTTTTGTTGAATTTGTGGAATTTATTACCACAGGCAGCTGTGGAGGCCGGGTCGTTGGGTGTACTTAAGGCAGAGCTTGATAGGTTCTTGACTGGACACACCACCAAAGGTTACAGGGAGAAGGCCGGGGAATGGGGTGGAGGAGGGGCAAAATGGATAAGCCATGATTGAATGGTGGAGCAGACTCAATGGGCCAAATGGCGTAATTCTGCTCCTATATCTTATGGAATAAAGCACTTCTGTGTCCACTAGCTTCAGTCTCTCCCTGGTGACTTTCTTCAAGTTACAAGCATTATCATGGCTGTTCATCCACCTTGATATCATATTCCTTTGATCTATTTGTCATTAAATATATCCATCAGTCTTCGTCTTGAATTTAATTACTGACTTGGCTTTACTGCCATGTGTGATAGAGAATTCCATGGGTTCATCATCCTTTAGATGAGGAAATATTCCCTAATCATTGTTCCAAATTACATATCCTGTCTAAATGTCAGGGACCCCAGTTTGTACTCTCCAGCAATCAGGAACATCTTCCCTGCATCTAATTTAATACCGTTACAAGCTTACATGTTTCCATGAGATCCCCTCTCGTTTTTCGATAGTCAGTCATTAAAAGCCTAACCAGCTGAGTTTGTCTACATGCAGTGGTGTTTCAGCAATCAGTCTGAGAAACCTTTCTTATGTTTCTTCCATGGCGAGAAGATCCGTCTTCAGACAAAAATCCACAAAAATCCATTTGGAGTTCCATTAAAGCCTTATAAAACTATCGTTGGTCATTTCATTCCTCTGCTCAAATTATTTTATATGAAGCCGAACATACCCTTTCTAACCTCAGTTACCCATCCTCAATTTTGCTGCCTCTGTATTGGTTCACCTTGAGCTACTTAATATCCCTGGCATTGCCTCTTTAGTGACCTCCTTCAGTTCCTCTTTTTTCTTTAAAAGTTTAATAACAATGTTGCACTGGATTTTGAAAAATCTTAATGAATTATTTGACCTGAATTTATGATTGTAGATTCTTTGCTCGACAACATTAACACCTCAAATAAACATTCCATTGACTATGCAAAGTAAACATTTTGAAGTAATGTTCTGAAAAATTATTAGAATTCTATGACTTTCTATATTGTCCATAAGCTTTTTAAAAATGCTCTGACCTTATTTGTACCCATAGATCTTATCTTTGTTAATTTTCTTTATAATCAGTTAAAAATAATGTTCAGCTGTCCTCAAAATTTCAAGTACCGTAATATGAACAAAAAAAAAAGATGCTATTCTTCCAGGTGAGACGACCTTTCAGCTGTGAGTCTGTAGGTGTCATCTACTGTATTGGTGCTCCTGGTCTGGCATCCTGCATTTCGGTGAGACCCGATATAGATTGGGAGACTGCATCACCAAGCACTTATGCCCTGTCCACCAGAAAAAGCAGTGTCCACCCATTTTAATTCTACTTCCCATTCCCATTTCGATATGTCTATCCATGGCATCATCCACTGTCGTGATGAGGCCACATTTAGGTTGGAGGAACAACACCTTATGTTCCATCTGAGTAGCCTTCAACCTGATGGCATGAACATCGATTTGTTGAACTTCTAGTAATGCCCCTTCTTCCCCCTTCCCTGCTCTCCTTCACCATTCCCCATCCCCTTTTCCCTCTCTCACCTTATCTCCTTGCCTGCCCATTGCCCCTCTGGTGTTCCTCACCATTTTCTTTCTTCCATGGCCTTCTGTCCTCTCCTATCAGACTCCCCCACCTCCAGCCCTGAACCTCTTCCTCAATCAATTTCCCAGTTCTCCACCACTCCTCCTCATCCATTTCACATATCACCTTGTGTTCCTCCTTCCCTTCCTCCCACCCTTTAACTCTGACTCCTCATCTTTTCTTCTACAGTTCTGCTGGAGAGTTTCCACCCGAAGCATCGACTGTTTACTCTTTTCCACAGATGCTGCCTGGCCTGCTGAGTTCCTCCGGTGTTTTGTGTGAGATGCAGGAAGAGGCACCTCAAGCTCACTCTGTCATTCAGTAAGCTGACTGTTGACTTCAGCTTCACTTCCCCCAGAACCCCTCACCTCTCTGCAGTTTAGATTCTATGCACGTGAACCCTGTATATACGTAACTCGGAATTCACATCCTCTTGAGGTGGAGAATTCTAAAGATAAAAATCTCAGTGTTCCGTGGTGATATCAGGCCACTGACACCACTCAGCCTACACATGCAGGGACACGTGTCTCCATCCAGCTAACAGAGTTGACCTGCCGCTTGTCCCAGACTCATCACCTGTGGCTTATTTAACGCCTGTTCATCCACAGTCCGGGCTCACGCATCGAACCATCTGGACTCAACCAGTTGTTCCTGCTCTCACTCTCCCTGCCTAACCTTTACCTTGTTGCCTGTTGCATTTATTTCTGTTCTCTCCTGTTTTATGAACCCCCTCATGGCTTGTTACTTCGTGGTCTATGATTAAAGTTATCGTTTACTGCTACACCGCCTTTGCTGGTCTGCTTCTGACTCCAGCCAGTAAGATAGCAGCACGTTTGATCTCCGTGGCTTCTATGGGGTTAACCAGAGGTGTTATTGTCTTTTATAAATGTATTTTTGATGACTGCAAGACCCTACTGGACATTATTGCAAGACTACCCCATCAGTGTGTTCCTCGATGGCAGAGAGACTGAAGGAGCTGGCCTTGGTGCAGACCCTCCATCAGAGAGGCATCTGATGAGACAGTACATGAAGGCGGTGTGCAGTCTAACAGCGAGTGATCGTCTCAGTCACACGACCCTGTTGGACATTGTTAATGTGCAGTGCTGCAAGTCTGATTGACGGCAGGGGGTGGAGCTGCGTGGTAGTGAGGACTGAGCCTCAGGCTGTGGTGCTGCTTGTTTCCAGCTGCCCAGGAGAGAGGTGCCGGAGTCAGCGTACTCCACTGGTGCTGTGTCCAAGCCGGGGTTGGTGCTGCCCTCCCAGTGTTTGCTCGGCAGAAGACAAGCTGTATTGTGTTTGACTGCAGACTGCTGCAACACCCATGGACTCAGGGACTTGGAGTATATTTTTTGGAGTGTATGTATTTTACTGATATCTTACATGTAATATAAGTGCCTTGTGCTATGTGACTGTGTTTTACATCTTGGCCTCAGAGTAACATTGTTCTGTCTGGCTGTATTCATGGGCACTCATGTATGTTTCAATGACAATTAAACTTGAACTTAAAGCCTCCTCTTCATTTCCTGACAGGATGACTCATCCAACGGTTGACCCAGCAGAGTATGCTCACCTCAAGGAAGCCGTCTGCCGACACAAGCACATGATCCAGAAGCAGCAGGAAACCATCGACTATACGTCTGCAACTTCATCCAGCTCCCCCTGTCGCTGCAGTAACTCTACGCCAGTCAACCTCCCCCCTTTGAGCCCCAGATTCCCGTGCCTGAATGCTTCAACAGATCTCCAACCCGATGCTGCAACTTCCTGTCCCAGTGCATCTCACACTTTGAGCTCCAGTCCTCTACGGTATTCTGCAGACCGGGCTAAGATCGCTTCCCTGATCTCTTTCTTGACTGGGCGAGCTTGGACCCGCACCATTGCTATCTAGGACAATAAAGTCACCATTTGCAATGCATGTGAGGATTTCACCACTGAGCTGCACCAGGTTTTTGACAATCAAGAAGTTGAAGGGACACAGGACCTCTGATACTTCGCTTATGTCGAGTCTCATGCTTTGCGCTGGATGTGGCAGTGTGCAGCTGGAATGTTGTTCCATTACCATCCTGGCCTCTCGGTGCATTGGAAGGATGAGCTGTCTCCCCAATCTCATCACTCTAGCTCTCTCCATATGGAGCAACCCTCCAGATCATCACCAACGTCTCCAGAACCCAAGCAGTTAGGGGAAGTTTCCTTAGCTCCTCAAAGAACGCGAGTGTTGTTGGAGAAGCAACTTGTTGGCATATTGTGTAGCAGCTGGCCACCAATGCATCAAATGCCCACTGCATCCAGGAAACGGCACCACTGGGTGGAGGCGAGGGGCTTCCTATTTGGCAAGCTCTCCCGAGCCCCTCGTTCCAGTACCATCACCCGTTTCAATCTCTCTGTCCTTCTCTACACTCTGTTGGCCCTTCAGGAGGTTCTGTCGGATTTTGACACAGAAGTCAACTTTCTGGATTAGTCTTTGTGTGTGCAGCTTGGATTCCCTACCAAACCTATCTCTCACTGCTTCACCATCACAGCCATGGATATCCCTTAGGGTCTGGGACAGTTAGAGCACGCACACAGCCTGTGCACATGAAGATTGGGGAGCATTGCAAGTTCATCTAATTCCTTCTGATCATCTGACCCAGCAATCCTCTCATCTTGTGTTACCCCTGCCTCCATTCACGATCCTCATTTCACCTGATCATCAAGAGCACTGCTGAGTTGGGGACTCACCAGCCTACAACCTCAGTTGACCTCACCCCGTAAACCCGTGAGGACGGAGGAACCCCTCGACCTCACCAAATTCCCACAGGAATACCACGACTTAGCCGTTGCCTTCAGTAAAAGGGAAGCCAGCACCCTGCTGCCTTGCAGACCTCATCCTGGGTGCCACCCCTCCCCAAAGCCACTCGTTCTTCCTATCTTCTCCTGAGACCCAGGCCATGAAGAACTATATAAAATGCTGAAATGCTACATCACAGTTTCTTCATCCATCCCAGTGCCCAGCCGGCGCTGGTTACTCCTTTGTCAGAAGGAAAGACTTGGGAGGGTGTTTAGTTCTTCATACCTGCTTTGATTAGTGGGGACTGAACAAGATCAGCATTAAGAACTGCTACCCTCTCTCTTTAATGAATAGCTCATTTGAAACACTCCACGGGGCTCAGATCTTTGCCAAACTGGATCTATGGAGTGTATCCAGCTGGATCTGCATTCACCAGGGGGATGAGTGGAAGACAGTTTTCATAACAGCCCCAAGCTACCACGAGTACGTAATGAACCCTTCAACAACCCAGCTGTTTTCCAAGCCTTTACCAAAGAGATCCTTTACAGGTATGTGTCCGTCTACCTTGTCGACATCCTCATTTCTCCAAGAACTCCCAAGACCTCTTCTGTCCCATTTGTCCGGTCCTTTAGCATCTCCTCAAAACTAACTGTACTGCGAGTTAGAAAAGTGCCAGTTTAATCAGAAACTACAACCAAATCATTGCTCCTCTCACTTCCCTCACCAGGTCACCTACCTCCTAGTTTGCTGCTGCAGACCACTGTTTCAAAGAGCTCTAGAGATTCTTCACTCTTTCCAATCTCTGCCATCCAAACCCCTCCTGACCTATTGTGGTAGAGGTGGATGCGCCTGTCGCAAGGAATGGAAGGCCATCCTCGATGCCAACGGTGCCTACAGCCACTAGGCCAAAGACTACTCTGGCCTGGGTAACATGTCTGGCTGTCCGCCTGAGATCTACCCCTCCACACTGATTCTCACAACCTCTCGGCCTAGTTCTTTGGTCCGTGCAAGATCACCCACTGCATCGGTCCAGTCGGTTTCCAATTCCAGCTGCCACCATCCCTCAGGATCACACCTACCTTCCACATGTTCTCAGTTCGGTTGTCTATGGAGCACTCAAACCACCTGAGCCGGCACCCCCAAAACCTAGGATGTTGGAAGATGGCCCAGAGCCGTGGTTTACCGGCTGATGGAGTGTGCAGTACCTGATTGACTGGGAAGGCTCTGGCCCGGAGGAGAGGTCTTGGGTGCTGTCCAGTTACCTCTTGGACTCATCACTCAATGATGAGTTCCACTGGACCCCTCTGGATCATCAGGGCCATTGGGGGCTGGCCATAGTTGGGGGAGGGGGGAAGTGTCCTGGACCAGTCAGGCCTGCCCCTGCCTGCACATGCAGGCACCTCCCAGTCTCCACCCAGCTAACGGGGTTCATCTACCGCTCATTTCAGTCTCATCACCTACAGCTTATTTAACCCCCGTTCTCATCAGCTGATGAGTCCTTGTTCACTTATCGAACCAGCCGGTCTCAAAGCAGTTGCTCCTTGCTCCCACTCTTCTTTCCTGACATTTACCTTGTTGCCTGCCGTGTTCAGTTTCTGTTCCCTCTAGTTTAGTGGCCCCTTGTGGCTTATTATTTTGTGGTCTATTATTAAAGTTATTGTTTACTGCTGAATTGTCTCTGCATGTCAAACCTCCTCTATAAACCCTTCTTGGGATCCTGTCGAAGGGTCTTGGCTGAAACGTTGACTGTAGTTTTTCCATACATGCTGCCTGGCCAGTTGAGTTCCTCCAGCATTTTGTATGTCTTGCTCAGCGTTCTGTCAGATGACTGCAGTTCAGAATGTGGCAACTGATTAAGTTTTGAGGACTTTATTAATCAACTGCACCTCCTAGTGGACTGCTGAGGTATTTTTATGCAGTCTTTCCAAAGCTCATTATTCTGCCATCTCTAAGTTCAAAGTAAATTTATTATCAAAATTTATATATATGTATGTCACCATACACTGCCCTGAGACTCATTTTCTTGTCGGCATTCACAGTAAATTCATAGGAATGTAATAGAATTGATGCAAAACTGCACACAAATACGGACAAACAACCAATGTGCAAAAGACAACAAATTGTGCAAATACAAAAAAGTAATGACAATAATAAAAATAAATAAGAACATGAGTTGCAGAGTTCTTGAAAATGAGTTGATAGATTGTAGAATCAGTCTAGTTTTGGGGTAAGTGAAGTTATCCACGCTGGTTCAGGTGTTTGATGGTTGAGGGGTAATAACTCTGAACCTGGTGGTATGGTTCCTGAGGCTTCTGTACCTCCTTCCTGTGGCAGCAGCGAGGAGAGCACATGTCCTGGACAGTGTTGGGTCCTTGATGATGGATGCTTTTTTTCTGCGTCGGCGTTCCTCAGTAAGTGTGCTCAGTGGTGTTTACTTCAACTGCACCTCCTAGTTGGACTGGACTGTATCCACTACTTTTTGCAGGCTTTTCCATTCGAGGGCATTGCCATTGCCATACCAGACCATGATGCCACCAGTCAGTACACTCTCCACTGTGCATCTATTGAAGTTTGTTAAAGTTTTAGATGATATGCAGAATCCTCATAAACATCTGAGATGCTAGAGGCTTCTGTAATGGCTCTTACATGCAAGTTCCAGGACAAATCCTCTAAAATGATTACACTGAGGAATTTAAAGTTGCTGGCACTCTCACCTCTGATCCCTTTGATGTGGACTGCCTCATGGACTTTTGATTTCCTCCTCTTGAAGTCATTAATCAGTTCTTTGGCTTTGCTGACATTGAGAGAAATAGTTAAGCCAGATTTTCAGTCTACCTCCTATATGTTGATTTGTCACAACCATTGCTTTGGCCAATAACATCAGCAAACTTAAATATAGCCTTGGAGCTGTGCTTAGCCTCACAGTCATAAGTATAAAGCGAGTAGAGCAGATGGCAAAGCACACCACCTTGTGGTGCACCTGTGCTGGTGGTGTTTGTGGAGGAGATGTTGTTGCCAATCTGAACCGACTGAGGTCTGCAAGTGAGGAAATTGAGGATCCGGTTGCACAAAGAGGTATTGAAGCCTAGGTCTTGGAGCTTATTGATTAGGTTTGAGGGCATCTGCTGTTGGCCTGTTGTGACAGTAAGCAAATTGGAGTAGATCCAAGTAACTACTCAGGCAAGAGTTGATATGTTTCATCACTAACCTCTCAAAGCACTTCAGCACAGTGGACTGGACAACAGCCATTGAGGCAGGTTACCATGTTCTTCTTGGGCACCAGAATAATAGAAATCTAATTGAAGCGGGTGGGTACCTCAGACTGCAGAAACGCAATGTGAAAGAGATTAGTGGTAATCCAGGTAGTTAATTAACACAAACTGCAAACAGCAGCAGCCAGGGTAAGGTTGAAGACAGCAAAGGGGAATGTTGAATAAAATAACAGAAAATAAGCATAGACTGACCAATAAGAGGAAGCTTTGCCACTAACTTAGAGCTCAGTGATAACCAGAGGTAAATTCACTTTGTTCTTGATTACTATTAGCATTTCAGCTGCGTTTAAGTCGAACAGGTGAAAATAGGTTTGTTTGATCATTTTCTGCCTTGCCATATGACAAAGGTGGTCATGGTCTTTCCATGGCCATGATTGTTCTGGAGTCATAGGCTCATAGAGAAGTATAGCACAGAAATAGGCCTTTGTCCCATCTAGTCCATGCTGAAACCATTTAAATTGCCTATTCCCATTAACCTGCACCAGAACCATAGACCTCCATACCCCTACCATCCATGTACCTATCCAAAGTTCTCTTAAACTTTGAAATTGAGCTTGCATTAAACCAATTGTGCTGGCAGCTCATTCCACACATGCCTCTCTGAGTGAAGACGTTTCTCCTCATGTTCCCCTTAAACTTTTCACCTTTCACCCTTAACACACGACCTGTGGTTGTGGTCCCACCCAACCTCAGTGGAAAAAGCCTGCTTGCATTAACCCTATCTATAACCCTCATAATTTTGTATCCCTCTATCAAATATCCTTTCAGTCTTCTATGTTCTGAGGAATACAGTCCCAATCTACTCAATCTTTCCTTATAACTCAGGTCCTCCAGACTCGACAACATCCTTGTAAATTTTCTCTGTACTCTTTCAACCTTGTTTACATCTTTCCTGTAGGTAGGTGACCAATACTCCAAATTAGGCCTCATCAACATCTTATACAACTTCAACATCTCATCTCCTGTTCTCAGTACGCTGATTTACAAAGGCCGAAGTGCCAAAAGCTTTCTTTACCACCATGTGACGCCATGTTCAACAAGTTGTGAACCTGTATTCCCAGATCTCTTTGTTCTACCACACTACTTAGTGCTCTGCCGTTCATTGTGTAAGACCTACCCTGGCTGGTCCTACTGAGGTGCAACACCGCGTACTTGTGTGCATTGAATTCCATCCGCCATTTCTCAGCTCATTCTTCCAGCTGATGCAGATCCATCTGCAAGCCATGATAGCCTTCCTCACTGCCCATTACATCCCTAATCTTGGTGTCATCTGCAAATTTTCTGATCTAGTTGACCACGTTATCAACCAGATCATTGGATATAGATGACAAACAACAAAGGACCCAGCACTGATCCTTGCAGCACACCACTTGTCACAGGCCTCCAGTAAGAGAGTCAACCATCTACTCCCGCTCTCTGCCTTCTTTCACAAAGCCAATGTCTAACCAGTTTACTACCTCATCTTGATGCTGTGCAACTGAAACTTTTTGACCAACCTCCCATGCGGGACTTCATCAAATGCCTTACTAAAGTCCATGTGGACAACATCCACTGTCTTGCCTTCATCCATTTTCCTGGTAACTTTCTTGAAAACCCCTATAAGATTGGTTAGACATGACCAAATGTCAATCCAAATACTTATATATCTGGTCTCTTAGAATACCGTCCAATCTTTCCCACAACTGATGTCAGACTCACCAGCCTATAATTTCCCGGTTTATGTTAGAGTCTTTTTTAAACAGTGGAATGACATTGGTTATCCTCCAGACCTCTGGTACCCCTCCTGTTGCTAAGGATGATTTAAATCTCTCTTGAAAGCCACCGGCAATTTCTGCACTTGCCTCCTGTAGGGTCCGAGGGAACACCTTGTTTGGCCCTGGGGATTTATCCACTATGATTTGCCTCAGGGCAATTAACGCCTCCTTCTCTGTAATCTGTATAGGGTCCATGAAGTCACTTTGCCTCACTTCAATAGACTCTATGTCTGTCTCCTGGGTAAATATAGATGCAAAAAGAAATTAAGATCTGCTCCATCTGTTTTGGCTCCACGCACGGATTACCATTTTGGTCTTCCAGAGGACTAATTTTGTCCTTTGCAATCCTTTTGCTCTTAACATATCTGTAGAATCCCTTATGATTCTCCTTCACCTTTGCCTGCTAGAGCAACTTCATGCCTTTTTTTTAGTCCTCCTGATTATTTTTTGAAGTGTTCTCCTTCATTTCTTATACTCCATAAGCAACTCATTTGTTCCTACCTGCCCGAACCTGTTATACACCTTTTTTTCTCTTAGCCAGGGCTTCAATACCTCTTGAAAATGAAAGTTCCATACACTTGTTATTTTTATCTTTTATTCTGACAGGCACATAGAGCTTTGTACTCTCAGATTCTGCTTTTGACGGCTTCCCACTTAACAAATACACCTTTACCAGGAAACAGCCTGTCGCAATCCACGCTTGCCAGATCAGTTCTGATTCCATCAAAATTGGCTTTTCTCCAATTTAGAATCTCAACCTGTGGACCAGACCAATCTTTTTGTATATTTCCTTTGAAACTAATGGCATTGTGGTCACCAGATGCAGTGTTCCCCTACACAAACTTCTGTCACCTGTCCTGTCTCTTTCCATAATAGCAGATCCAGTATCACACACTCTCTCATTGATCCATGCCCTGAGCTCACCTGCCTTTCCTACGATACTTCTTGCGTTGAAATATACACAGCTCAGGACACTAGTCACATGATGTTCAACCTTTTGATTCCCGACTTTTTCTGAGGTCTTACCAACATCTGTCTCCACAATCTCTCCGCTAACTGTTCTGACATTCTTGTTGACATTCCCCTGGAGCTCTAGTTTAAACCCCACTGTGCAGCATTAGCAAACGTTCCCGCTAGAATATTAGTCCCCCACCAGTTCAGGTACAAACTGTCCCTTCTGTACAGTCCCACATTCCCTGAAAGAGGGCAAAATGATCCAAAATTCTGATGTCCTCCCTCCTACACCAACTCCTTAGCCATGTGTTAAACAGTATAATCTTCCTAGTTCTGGGCAAATTTTTCTACGGAAGTGGTTTGCCATTGCCTACTTGTTCATCAGGATTTGTTGTACTTAAGGGAAATATCCCAAATAGCTTTGATTCTGTATTTCCAATGATTCTATCAGTTTGTTATTGAAGATAAAATTGGGTGATCGGGAGCACTTCCTGGTGAAATTCAACCAAAAAAACAGTTCAATGCACTGAAAAATAATGTGGTGACATTTTTAAATGCAAGCCTTTTTGGATACAAGTCACAAACTGCTGGTGGAAAATAAATTGCTGCCATTGTAAGTCTAGGAATATCGTGGAAGGATTAGGAAGATTACAGCGGGAAGGTGTGAAGGTGGGGGCTGAAGGCCAATATGGTGTGGCCCAGAAGAAACTACGCCTGCAAAAGTAAAACTTGCTTTTCTGGACCCGGTTGTCAGTACCATCAATGAAACTCACATGGGACAATTACTTCTGGTCTATTACAGCCCAACATTGAGGGTGGCAAAGCTTCTTGAGAATGAGGCAATAATCTTCTAAAGAATCATCTTGCACATCATGGTAAATTTGAGCAGATATCATCATTGATTAATAACAATAATTATGGAGTTTATAAGGAAAAAGAATGAGCCTTGCTGCTTATTTCTGTATATTCTGTATTTTACTATTAACAACTGTGTAACAGAGATAGATTGAAATAACTGAAACATTTAAGACCAGTTCAAAAATTAATATTTTTTAAGATGACAATTGAAAACAATTCAAATGTTCTTAATAAGATTATTATTATAACCATTTACTATCAAAACACTGATGTGTACAGCAGGTCCGTGAGAATTTCAAAACTCATCATCCAATGTCACATGTTCTGGTAACTGTCTAGCTAGCGCCAAGCTGGTGTGAGACGTTTTCTGTGAAAACATCTCTCTCCTCTCAGGTTGTAAAAAAAAAACCATTTGCTGCTTCATTTGGTAGTAAATATAATCATTATGTTTGTTCATTAAGCGCCGTATCATATGACCTGGGTGATCATGGTCTTTCTTGACAAATATTCTATAAAAGTGGGTTGCCATTGTCTTCATCTGGGCAATGTCTTTACAAGACGGGTGACCCCAGCTATTATCAATACTCATCAGAGATTGTCTGCCTGGTGTCAGTGGTCACATAACCAGGAGTTGTGATGTGCACCAGCAGCTCATTCGACCATCCACCACCTCCTCCCATGGCTTCACGTGACCCTGTTTGGGGGTTTGGGGGCTAAGCAGGTGCTGCACCTTGTCCAAGGGTGACCTACAGGCTAGCGGAGGAGAAGAGTGTCTTACACATCCTTTGGTAGAGGCATATCTCTACCCCACCACCCCTAATTATGTCTCTTTTCACTTAGGGTGGGGTTTAAAGAATTGAGGGGCAACAAAGTTTTAGCGCGTGCCATCTTGGGCATGCGTGCCTTAGCCTCACCCCCCTGTGAAATAGATCATAACTTTTACCCAGACTCAAGTCCACTATTACAAAGACATGTGCTTTTTCTAAAGACCCATATGAAGCGACAACTAGCAGTGAGACAGAAAATTGATTTATGGGTCAGGCAGCATCAATGGAGGGAAATGAATGGTTGATATTTCAGGTCATGATTCTGCAAGAGGAAGTGTCCTGATGCAGGATCTCAACTTGAATTCCTTTCCCCCCAGAGACACTGCCTGAGTTGCTAAATTCCCCCAGCAGTTTGACTTTATGCTTTAGATTCCAGCAACTGCAGTCTCTTGTGTCTCTAGAAAATCTATGTAATCAGGTTTGGGTTAAAAGAAATACTATTTATATTCACAAGAGCCTCACATAAAGCCACCCACAGATTTTAACTTTACTTGATCAAGTTGAATTTGAAGAAAACAATTGACTGCAGCAGGCCAATATAAGACCATAAGATTTAGGAGCAGATTTAGGCCATTTGGTCCATTGAGTTTGCTTTCTATTTCATCATGGCTGATCCATTCTTCCTCTCAGCCCCAATCTCCTTCTTTGTCCCCATATCCCTTTATGCCCTGACTAATCAAGAATTTATCAACGTCTGCCTTAATATACCCAATAACTTGACCTCTGCAGCCACATGTGGCAATGAATTCCACAGATTTACCACTCTCTGCCTAAAGAAGTTCCTCCTCATTTCCATTCTAAAATAACACCCCTCTATTCTCAGGCTGTGCCCTCTGGTCTTTGATTCTCCCACCATAAGAAACATTCTCTCTACATCCACTCTATCAAGCCTTTCACATTTGATTTGAACATCATTGCAACTTCATTTTGCTCCTTATTGACACAGTCTATGCCTAATGTCTGCTGCTTCAAAGGTAGCGGAATGGTATTTAATTTTAGTTAAAGTTTCGTATTTACTGTACCTCATTAGTTAGAAACCATGTTTTCTTTGTTCACATACTTCTGTTTTCTATGGAGAAAGAAAACTGCAGTGGAAGTATATTTTAATTGCCAACTAAACAAACACACAAAATGCTGGAGAAACACAGCAGGTTAGGCAGCATCTATGGAAATTAATAGATATTCAACGTTTTGGCCTGAGACTCTTCTTCAGGACTGAGAAAGAAGGGGGAAGATATCAGAATAAAAAGGTGGGGGGGGGGGGGGGGGTTGGTATCAGGAAAGAGACTAGCTGGAAGGTGATAGGTGAAGCCAGGTGGGGGGAAAGGTCAAGGGCTGGAGAAGAAAGAATCAGATAGGAGAGGAGAGTGGACCATAGGAGAAAGGAAAGGGAGGGTACCCAGAGGGAAGTAATAGGCAGGTGAGAAGAAGTAAAAGGTTGGAGTGGGGAACAGAGGAAGTTCGGGGGGGTGGGGGGAGAAATGTGTTACCTAAAGAGAAATCAATATTCATGCCATTGGGTTGGAGGCTACCCAGGTGGAATATAAAGTGTTGCTCCTCCACCCTGAGGGGGGCATCATCTTGCCACAAACAAAGGCCATGGATCGCCCATGGGAACAGGAATAGGAATGGGACTTAAAATGTTTGGCCACCAGGAAGTCTGGCTTGTGACAGATGGTGCGGGGGTGCCATATAAATAACTATCCACTAATTTTTCCAGCTTTTTTGGTCTTCAGACTGCAATCCGTTAATATCTTATGCCTCATCATTGAATTTCATAATTCATTGACACCTGCTTTTAGTTAATATTATTAGTTTTAATAGATATACAGAAATACATCAAAAATCATTGTAATCTTACATTCCTTTTCATGGACAATCATTTCCTTATGTGTTGCTAGAATAATTTCTCTTCATATAATAATAAAATATTGACAAAGTGAACTGGCAGGATAAAAGAGGGTATGTGAAAACTCTGAACAACAGTATGAATACAAAAAAATCAATATCCGTATGTTTAAAATAGCAATACTCATCATAATACCTTGTAGATGCCAGTTAAAATCTTAGGACCTCCAAGAAGAACACAACCTCACTGTGGTTTGGAGGCTTGCGTGCCTCAATGACCCAGAGAGCTATGCTGGCTGGAGTTAGGGCTCTTGTTAGGATCACCCAGGTCAAAGGGTAGAGGGCAGACCAAAAGAGACCCACCTGTCCTCCAGGTTCTGGGGTTCAGCTCAGGGCTAACAACCCTGACTGGTAAAACAAAATTATTATGGAAGCGGCAATGAAGAATCTTTCTCCATCAATGTGAGAAAGTATTCCTGAGTCTCCACCCGGGACTTGTACGACTGACAGTAGCGAAAATCGAGAGGAAGCTACTGACATGATGAAGGAAGCCCTGAACACCGCCAGAGATGGAGGACCTTCACTGCTGCCCTAAATGCCAGCAGCATAGCGGGCAGTAAGTAAGTAAGTATAGGAGTGAGATTTACCAGTTAGTTGAGTGAAACAACCTTGTGTGCAATGTCTGCAAGACAGAAGAGCTGATTGTGGACTTCAGGAAGGGTAAGACGAGGGAACTTGAACCAATCCTCATAGAGGGATCAGAAGTGGAGAGAGTGAGCAATTTCAAATTCCTGGGTGTCAAGATCTCTGAGGATCTAACCTGGTCTCAATTATCAGTGCAGCTATAAAGATGGCAAGACAGCAGCAATATTTACTTAGGAGTTTGAAGAGATTTCGTTTGTCATCTAAACACTTGAAAACTTCTATACATGCACTGTGGAGAGCATTCCGACAGGCTGCATCACTAT
This sequence comes from Hemitrygon akajei, assembly GCF_048418815.1. Taxonomy (NCBI): domain Eukaryota; kingdom Metazoa; phylum Chordata; class Chondrichthyes; order Myliobatiformes; family Dasyatidae; genus Hemitrygon; species Hemitrygon akajei. Next base: position 162,279,820 of record NC_133133.1, read on the forward strand.
TCGGTATGGTGGGCAGGCTACGGCACAGGACTGAAAGAAGCTACAGAAAGTTATAAAATTAGTTAGCTCCATCTTGGGTACTAACCTCCATAGTCTCCAAGACATCTTCAAGGTGCGGTACCTCAGAAAGGCAGCGTCCATTATTAAGGACCGCCATCACACAGGACAAGCTCTTTTCTCATTGTTATCATCAGGAAGGAGGTACAGAAGTCTTAAGGCACACACTCAGCGATTCAGGAACAGCTTCTTCCCCTCTGTCATCCGATTCCTAAATGGACATTGAACCCATGAACACTACCTCACTTTTTAAATATTATTTCTTTTCTGTACTGTTTTTAATCTAACCATTATATATATACACATATATAGTCACTGTATTTTATTTTTTCCTTCTAGTTATCATGCATTGCATTGCACTGCTGCTGCTGCTAAGTTAACAAATTTTGTGACACTTGCTGCTGATAATAAACCTGCTTCTGATTCTTTTTCTGATTCTGATTGATGATTTTGCCACTGATCATTTATGGTATCTTTTATTTTGCAATAGCTAATAGTTCATTTACAATCTCGGATTAAGAAAGAAAAGACGAAAAAAAATAAAGTGGGGAATATTGTCCAGACATCTTCCAGAAGTAACCAGTGCAGGTAAGAAGTCTTAAACTGCACTCCTGAAATCATCCATAGATATTGTGCAAGCAGCTCATCATTAGATTATAAATGTCATGAATTACTACCGAAGTCAGATGTAAATATCCATGCAATCTAAACTGTGGTAACCCATATAATGTAGTGCTTTCTCACATTTTGCAGATTTGAAAGTATTTCTGATGGTTTTATGTTTGCAGAAGTGCATTTTGCTCCAAGTGCATTCGGCTGATTTCATGCCAAGTTTCGGTCTGTCTCTATTTGGTTTTGTTCTGTCCGCAATGGCGCAACCTTAAACTTTGGCTGCACCCTTTTACTAATACTCCCGTTTCTTTCCTTGCCTCACCACTTCTGCAGCTTAAAATATGTTCGAATTCTTACTGCTACATTCTTAAGAAAGATCCTGAATTCAAAACTGATTTCCTTCCTGATCTGCTGGGCACTTCCAGCAATCTTTTCAACAGGGTTTATGAGTCGAATTTGGCTGGATTGTGTTGGACCTGGCTCACTACATAAGGTAGCTGACCATCATTATTTACCTATTCTCAGCAGAAAGCTGAGTAGCTTTGCATTCTGCACTTGAAGGACGTCTGTGAGTGGTAAGTGGCTGGGGCAAAGTTCTCGGAACACATGACAGCCTTCAGCAATGTGCCTCTGTTAAGGATTTTTTCACCATTTAAGCTTAAGGTAGATTCAAATCATTCAAATGATTAAAACAAATTAAAATATAACCTTCAAATAAATTTAGTTATCGATTGAGAGTTGACCACGACTATTGCATCCTAGATGTCTAGGTCTGCATGTTTGGGCAGTGCGATGTTCAGAGCAAGCTGTTGCCCGTATAGCAAGCTCCCCCTCTCCGTGCATCTGATGAACCCAAAGGAACGGCAGAGACCGATACAGTTTGGTACCAACAGCGTCACAGGAGTTGCCAGTCAACATTGAACTCAAAGTAGAACTGTTTTAGGGACTCTATTATTTATTTATAAATAAATTAGATTTAACTTTATTGCCATTGTGCCAAGTACAGATACAAAGCCAAATGAAATGCAAAGAATAGTGTTATTTACAAAATAACATAATTTTCTAAAAGTTAAAAGTTAACATAAAAATTTATCAACAAAAACGATTGATTTTATTTTGCAGGTTGGGATGGACTAGAGAAGTCTATGGTAACGAGTCTTCATATCAGAATGGTAGGCGGCAGGTTTATTATGAAATTAGTGGAGCTTAAAAGCAGATTAATTTTAGTAATAGCCGTGACTACTTCTGAAGTAGCATAGTATTGACCTGGGTTTGATTATGGCCTTACGTTAGTGTGTAATTGCAAGTTCTGCCTTTCACCATGAAGGTTTCTCTTGGGCATCCTGATTTCTAACACATTCCAAAGTCGGTCAGTCCATTCATTGGCTGTTGCAAATTTCCATCGGTGTGTGAGGAATCTGGGTGGAGTTAGGGAGAGCAAAATGGGATTTGTGTAATTAAGTGCTTGCTGGTGAGTATTGACTCATTGTGTTGAAGGTCCTGCGGGTTTCAATGACTCTAAAATCATTTAAGTGTCTGAACTTACTTTTTCTCCCTATGGGGTTTTTGTTTTCCACCCACCGTGACTCCAGCGTTGGAACAGGAGCTCAGATGCACCTGAATCTGACCCCAGAGCATTTTGCTCTGTGCTGAATCTGAGAGAAATTGAAGTGAATGAGTGGCATTTAGCAGCTTCATCAAAGCTGCCCGCTGTGACACAACCTGATTTGACCCATTCCTTGCCACAACCCACCTCATGCACACGGTTCCCAACACTGATTTCTTCTCCCAGTGCTTTGGAATATAATCCTGATCATCATGGGGTTGGAAAGGTCAAATCAAGGCATCCTGTGAGGTATGATCACAACACACACACAATGCTGGAGGAGCTCAGCAGGCCAGGCAGCCTCTATAGAAATGAGTACAGTTGATATTTCGGGCCAAGACTCTTCAGCAGGAACTTTCATCTTTTTTTTCACCAGTCCTGCTGAAGGGTCTTGGCCCAAAATTTCAACGGTAGGCTTGCTAACCAGTTTATAATGAGAGAAGCAGAAACTTAGTGGGAAAGGTGAAGAGAAAGGGTTATCGATAGAAAGCTAGAGATATCAATGACCAAGTATTTGATAAACATAAAGAAGGTGAGAGAAAAAATGGGAGAAAGAAAGAAAGAAAATAACAGTATCATTAGATATGAAGTCAAAGCTCAAGATATGATTGCAGGACAGGTTTTGAATTTGCTCATAAAAACATAATTGCAGATCAACCTGTAAATTAATTATGCAAACAAAATGATAATATAATGTGCATTGTGATGCACATAAATGATGCAGGAATTTTGTTTAGTTTGAGTTTGCAAATGAATTAAAGTAAATATGCTCTACAAATGACTTGGAATGAACTCCCATATTAACATTACAAAAAAACAAATAAAACCTTACCAGGGGTTCCCAACCATTTTTATGTTATGGACCAATACCATTGAGCAAGGGGTCTGTGGGAACAGGTTGGAAACCCCTGCTGTAGACCAATTCAGTAAGACGGACACAGGTCAGATGAGGAAAATATGTTATTTAGCCAGGATACTTATGGCTGATGGTATTCTGTATATCAGGGAATCCAGATTCCCAATGTAGATAAGCACATTTTGGGAGAAAAGATCAGGCTTATCTGTATAACAGCCAATGCAACTTAATGTTAAACATCCACAACTGTATTTTTATTTTTTGCAAGAGTGTACCAAAAATACTTTAGCATTGAATTTCAGAACTAAGGCCAAAAGGACTGTTCTTGTCCTGTGCTATTCTATGTTCTAACTCTGAGATAAAGGGTTAGGAAATGTGTCCAGTCCAGCAAGCCCTGGGTTTGATTTTAATTCCCACATAAGATTGCACTGGGCCCCCTGCAGTTTGCGTACCGTCCCAACCGCTCAACAGATGACACCATTGCCATCACCCTCCACCTGGCCCTAACCCACCTGGACAAAAAAGACACATACGTTCAAATGCTGTTCATAGACTTCAGTTCAGCATTCAACACAATCATCCCTCAGAAACTGATTGGACAGCTGAGTCTACTGAGCCTGAACACCTCCCTCTGCATCTGGATCCTAGACTTCCTGACTGGGAGACCTCAGTCAGTCTGGATCGGGAGCAGCATCTCCAACACCATCACACTGAGCACGGGGGCTCCCCAGGGTTGCGTGCTCAGTCCACTGCTGTTCACTCTGCTGACCCACGACTGTGCTGCAACACACAGCTCAAACCATATCATCAAGTTCACCAATGACACCACCGTGGTGGGTCTCATCAGCAAGAACGACGAGTCAGCTTACAGAGTGCAGTGGCTAACCGACTGGTGCAGAGTCAACAACCTGTCTCTTAATGTGAACAAAACAAAAGAGATGGTTGTTGACTTCAGGAGGGCACGGAGCGACCACTCCCCATTGAACATCGACGGCTCCTCAGTAGAGGTCGTAAAGAGCACCAAATTTCTTGGTGTTCACCTGACGGAGAATCTCACCTGGTCCCTCAATACCAGCTCCATAGCAAAGAAAGCCCAGAAGCGTCTCTACTTTTTGCAAAGGCTGAGGAAAGTCCATCTCCTACCCCCCCCCCCCCCCATCCTCATGTAACACCATGGTCCTGAAAAACGTTGTCTCATTTTTACTATGCACTGTACCAGCAGTTATGATTGAAATGACAATAAAAGTTGACTTGACTTGACTTGAGCTCTGGGAACAATCAAATGTTCCTCAAGATTGTCCACCTGGGCCTCATTAGGATTTTCTTACTGACTTCCATCTGAAAGGTTCTGAGAAGTTAGTATGCACAGCTCTTTGGTAGTTGAAATTGGCAATAGGGGCCATCACTAGGAAGTCAAATGAAGTGAGTGTGTTGAGAGGTGAACCTCAGACAGTGCTGGAGGGAAGGCAGGATCCTGGAAAGAGTGTAATAAGATAACTTTGTGGGGAATGAAGGAGATCTTCTGCTCCTTGTGTCCCACAGAGCAAGGAGATATGTCTTTCCTTCATCCCTTCTGGTTCTACCTGCAGCCCCTGTCTGAATCACCTCTCTCACATGAGGTGAACTCACCTTCATGAACTCTTCATCCCATGTTCTTGAAACTTATTGCTTATTTATTTCTTACTATTTTTTCTTTTTTTTGTACTTGCACAGTTTGTAGTCTTTTGCAATTAGGTTGTCCCCCTTGTCGGTGCAGGCTTTCATTGATTCTATTATGGCTATTGGATTTATTGAGTATGCATACAAGAAAATGAATCTCAGAGTTGTAAAAGGTGAGATATATGTACTTTGATAATAAATTTACTTCGAACTGGAACTTTGAGCCTCTTTATATTGGCTATCTTTCTTCCACATTTTCCATCCTGATGCAGAATTGTGACCTAAGAAGTCAGCCATCTCCTTGTCGCCATGTCAACAGATGCTGCTTGATCTGCTAAATTCCTCCATCAGTTTCATTTTTGCTTAAGAAAATGCTCAGTGCGCTGGGTCTCTTCTGGCCTTGACCACTGCTGGAAAATTGATTCACACAGGCCTGAGGTTAAAATGGTACAGTGAGTTTTGATAAGGCCTATGGAGCTAGTGGTCACGTACAAGTTGGATCCCACTAAATCTGAACTTGAATTTATTTAAATCTTACATCCGTCCCACAACATGAGGGAGCAAAAATCTTTGCGTTATAACTCCGTTGCAATGTACAGACATGTGAATTAATAAGTCTAATGGCTTGTAGAAAGAAGCTGTCCCGTGGCCTGTTGGTCCTGGGTTTAATGCTGCGGTACCATTTGCCAGACGGAAACAGCTGAAAGAGTTTATCGTTGGGGTGACTGGTGTCCCCGATGACCTGGATCTGGTGTCCAGGTCTTCTTTAAGCACATGCTGCTGTGAACATCCTCAACGAAGGGAAGTTCACATCCACAGATGTGCTGGGCTGTCCGTACCACTCTCTGCAGTGCCCAGCGATCAAGCTTGGTGCAGTTCCCGCATCAGGAGATGACACAGCTAGCCAGGATGCTCGTAATAGTGACCCTGTAAAAAGCCTAGAGGATCTGGGGGCTCACGCCAAACTTCTTCAGTCATCTGAGGTGGAAGAAACGCTGTTGTGCTTTTCTTCGGCTCTTTTTGCCGCACAAGCGGTGTGTACAGTCCACGTGACTGTGATTGGAAAATGAATTTGGACAGATCTCGACAGGAAATGAGAAGGTCCACTTTTAATTCCTCACCAACCTCATTTCCCGTCTGGTTGTGATGGGAAATGGACAGTAATGGAGCAACCCCACTGGGAACAAATGGAAGTTCATTCAGTGCGTGTCTGACCTGTAAGAAGGAAATGAGTTTAGTGGAGTAATGCCTATCAGATGTCCCACAGATCTAACCTCCTTTGTGAAAGCGGCCCAAAAGCCAGCAGAATTAGCATTGATAGGGGCCACCAGACTATATGCCGAAGGAACTGTGCTTTCAAATTCATGTCTGAATAAGGAGATTGATCAACAGCTGGTACTCAACATTGAAACCAAGTCTGTCTTTTCACACTGCCCCAGCCGAAGAAACAACTTGGGGACTTTTAACGTAAGTGGCCTTTTTCCCAGATCCTCCTCGGCTAGATAAACGACTAAACGTGATTTGATTTGATAAAGGCCAGAGTTCCCTGGTGTTATTGGATTCTGCTCTTCCCCAGGAACGACAGCAAAGTGCATTCAATACATCCTCAACTTCCTATCCACCCATAATTGACTTGTAAAGGAAAATAAGAAATGTGCTTGAAACTGTAGCAAGCATGCAGATTATCTTCAGATACTGAACTTGGAGATGGCTCCCCGCAGGGTTCAGTTCATGGGCTGTGTGCATGGTAACAATGGCTTAATCTACACTGAGACTCCAGGTGGCACTAGTATAAAAGCCTATCACTACATGAAATGCTCCCTGCAGGAGGATGCACTTGTGTGCCAGCCTCTTATCGACTCTGCTGTGCAATGTCATTGCAAGATCAAATGCGATGTGGCTACATTTTTGCAGCTCCTTAACAATCTAGGCAAGTGAATCCAACCAGAGAACCACAATGAGCTTTCATTGGCCAGCTGGGTGCAAGCATTTAGCGGCGGCATCGAAATATCCAAAATAATCAGCAAGAAACAGCAAAGGCGCAAAATGCTGAGTGCATTACAACCCGCAAAAGACAAACCTAGAGTTCAGCGATAATCACAAGCAAGAGAAGATCTGCAGATGCTGGAAATCCGAGCAACACACACAAAATGCTGGAGGAACTCAGCAGGCCAGGCTGCATCTATGGAAAAGAGTACAGTTGACGATTTGGGCCGAAGGGCTCTTCTTCAATGATAAACACTCCATCAATAATAGAGAAATAGTTGTTTAAGTGATTGGGAGCTAAACATTCATGCTTCACTAACTGTACTTACTTTTCAGAAATATTGTTTCATAATTATTTTTGGTTTGTTTTAAGTGTATAATACTTATTAATGTGGTCATCGTGCAACATTAAACGCCAGAAGTGGTAATGGGGGCAAGCTCCCACGACCTATTAAGTGCTCTCAATGGTGTCTGCCTCAAATAGCCTCTGACAACCAAGTTCAACTCCTGGCCTTCATGTGCGGCTTAGTTACCAAGCCTGGTGGAACCACTTCCACTGACAGGAGAAGGGGCAAAGACAGGCTACTGGTGCCTTAAAACCAGTCACTTCGGGCAGATGGGGCTCATCAGCCATGGTTGGCAGCTCATCTCGGAGAAGGAAATCTCTGACCTCAAACCTCCGCTGCCTTGTGGCTATACCCACTCATGGGGGAGGCTTTAGGAGTGAACACCAAGGGAAAAATCCAGAGCTGGAGTCCCTAAGGCAGTTCTATGTTGAGTTCAATGCTGACTGGCAACTCCTGCGATGCTGCTGGTACCAAACTGTATCGGTCTCTGCTGTTTCATCAGATGCGTGGAGCGGGGGAGCTTGCTGCATGGGCAACAGCTTGCTCTCCATATCGTACTGCCCTGGCTTGTATATCTAGACAGCCAGGATGCAACATCCATCGTCAACTCTGACCAACGGAGGCCTCAAACGTACACATCATGCAAAATTTACCTCTAGGAATTGTTTTGAATTTTTTTGATGAAGATCTGACAATATAGTTTTTAGTAATGATCTCATAATTGGGGGCTTAATTAGAATTTGAAAATCAGAAAAAATATATCTTGGATGAATAAGCTGAAACAAAATTCACATACATCTGCAATATAGTTATTCTGGAAATGTTGCCTTGAAATTCAATATTAATTTTCGATTTCATTTATTTTTGTCCAGAATAACAATTTTGTTAATTTTAAAATGCCCTATTTGCATCAGTACCTGGATGGTACAGTTTTGTTTGAAATCACTGTCACCATCTTTGGAACTCTCAAACTATGGGGAGCTACACAAATCTAATGTCCAGTTAAGTTCTAATAACAAATATATTGACTGGTCTCTCTCTCTCTCGCTCCTGCTCACTGCTCTGGGAAGGAAGTACACGTGTTTGATCGGTCTCTCTCTTTCCTCGCTCGATGCTGCCAAAGGGCCTTGGGTTTAATCGACACGGTTGTGGTTGGACTCTGCAGTTCATGTTATGTGTGTTTCTGGTTAGTCCTGTTGAGTGATTTTTGATCGGAGCTGACTAGCTCTGTGACTTGCAGTCAACAAACAACACAACGCAAAGTTAAACGGAATTGAACTAAATTAGGTTGAATATCCAAGACTGTTTCAAAATCTGTGATGTTGATGCTTCATATTCTGTGTGTTTGTTGCTTGTTTTTTCTCCATTTTCACAATTTGTTGTTTTTTTGCGCGTTGGGGGTTTGATATTTTCTCTGAACGGGTTCCATGGTGTTTCTTTGTTTCGTGACCGTTTGTGGGGAGGAAGAATCTCAGGGCTGTATACTGAATACATAGATTGATAATAAATATACTTAGAATCTTAATCAAACACTCCATCCAGCATTGAACTAGGAAGTTTAAATATTCTTTCATGTGGAAAAGAATATTGAAAATATTGGAAAGCAGCCAGTGAGTGAGTGGGCCAGTGAGTGAGTGGGCCAGTGAAGGAGTGGAGATTTGAGGCTTTGACTCGAGAGATTCTGGCAGTTTTGGCAGTTGGACTGTGCAATCAAGTCAATCAAGATTTGAATAGCTCAGCAGAAAGCCGTTGATTAGACAATCAAGATTTGAATAGCTCAGACTCAGCAGAAAGCAGCTGATTGGGCAATCGAGGTCAGGTGATCAAGCAGTTTGAAAAGCACAAACAAATAAATAGAGGGTTACCTCAAGTGGAGTGGCCAGTGAGTGAGTGTTGCCAGTGAAGGAGTGGTGATTTGAGGCTTTGACTTGAGAGGCTTCGACGAGAAGAGGCTGAGGACGAGCTTCACTCCAAGTGAGGTAAGGCCAGGTAAGTTCCTTTCAAAGGAGAAAGTTTCAAAAGTTGAGGCAGGTATTGGGTAGGTCATGGCAGCTGAGATCGGCCCCGTGGTTTGTTCATCCTGCAGCATGTTGGAAATCAGGGATACTTCCAGTGTCCCTGACGACTGTGTGTGCAGGAAGTGTGTCCAACTGCAGCTTCTGGCAGACCGCATTGAGCGTCTGGAGCTGCGATTGGATTCATACTGGAGCATCCGCGATGCTGAGAAAGTCATGAATAGCACGTTCAGTGAGTTGGCCACACCGCAGGTAAAGGCTACACAGGCAGAAAGGGAAGGGGTGGCCACTAGACAGTGTGGCAGTAGGCAGGTAGTGCAGGAGTCTCCTGAGGTCATCTCCCTCCTAAACAGATATACTGTTTTGGATACCATTGGGGGAGATGTCTCATCAGGGGAAGGCAGCAGCAGCCGAGTTCATTGCACCATGGGTGGCTCTGCGGCACAGGAGGGAAGGAAAAGGAGTGGGAGAGCTATAGTGACAGGGGATTCGATTGTAAGGGGAATAGATAGGCGTTTCTGCAGCCGCAAATGAGACTTCAGGATGGTATGTTGCCTCCCTGGTGCAAGGGTCAAGGATGTCTCTGAGCGGCTGCAGGACATTCTGGAATGGGAGGGTGAACAGCCAGTGGTCGTGGTGCACATAGGTACCAACGATATAGGTAAAAAAACGGGATGAGGTCCTACAAGGTGAATTTAGGGAGTTAGGAGATAAACTAAAAAGTAGGACCACAAAGGTAATAATCTCTGGATTACTACCAGTGCCACGTGCTAGTCAGAGTAGAAATAGGAGGATATTTCAGATGAATATGTGGCTTGAAAAATGGTGCAAGGGGGAGGGATTCAAATTTCTGGGGCATTGGAACCAGTTCTGGGGGAGGTGGGACCGGTATAAACAGGACAGTCTGCACCTGGGCTGGACTGGAACCAATGTCCTAGGGGGAACGTTTGCTACTGTTGTTCAGGAGGCTTTAAACTAATGTGGCAGAGGGATGGGAACAAGTGCAGAGAAACAGAGGGGTGTAAAATGAGGGTAGAAGCAAAAAGTAGTAAGGTGAAAAGTAAAAGTGGCAGGCAGGCAAATCCAGGGCAAAAAGCAAGAAGAGTCACATTTTAACATAATTGTATAAGGGCTAAGAGTGTTGTAAAAACAAGCCTGAAGGCTTTGTGTGTCAATGCGAGGAACATTCGTAACAAGGTGGATGAATTGAATGTGCAGATAGTTATTAATGAATATGATATAGTTGGGTTCACAGAGACATGGCTCCAGGGTGACCAAGGATGGGAGCTCAACATCCAGGGATATTCAATATTCAGGAGGGATAGACAGGAAAGAAAAGGAAGTGGGGTAGCATTGCTGGTTAGAGAGGAGATTAACGCAATAGAAAGGAAGGACATTAGCCTGGAGGATGTGGAATCGATATGGGTAGAGCTGCATAACACTAAGGGGCAGAAAACGCTGGTAGGAGTTGTGTACAGGCCACCTAACAGTAGTAGTGAGGTTGGGGATGGCATTAAACAGGAAATTAGAAATGCGTGCAATAAAGGAACAGTAGTTATAATGGGTGACTTCAATCTACATATAAATTGGGTGAACCAAATTGGTAAGGGTGCTGAGGAAAAGGATTTCTTGGAATGTATGCGGGATGGTTTTCTGAACCAACATGTCGAGGAACCAACTAGAGAGCAGGCCATTCTAGATTGGGTATTGAGCAATGAGGAAGGGTTAGTTAGCAATCTTGTCGTGCGAGGCCCCTTGGGTCAGAGTGACCATAATATGGTGGAATTCTTCATTAAGATGGAGAGTGACATAGTTAATTCAGAAACAAAGGTTCTGAACTTAAAGAAGGGTAAGTTTGAAGGTATGAGACGTGAATTAGCTAAGATAGACTGACGAATGATAGTTAAAGGGTTGACGGTGGATATGCAATGGCAAGCATTTAAAGATCGCATGGATGAACTACAACAATTGTTCATCCCAGTTTGGCAAAAGAATAAACCAGGGAAGGTAGTGCACCCGTGGCTGACAAGGGAAATTAGGGATAGTATCAAGTCCAAAGAAGAAACATATAAATTAGCAAAAAAAAGCGGTACACCTGAGGACTGGGAGAAATTCAGAGACCAGCAGAGGAGGACAAAGGGCTTAATTAGGAAAGTGAAAAAAGATTATGAGAGAAAGCTGGCAGGGAACATAAAAACTGACTGTAAAAGCTTTTATAGATACGTGAAAAGAAAAAGATTGGTCAAGACAAATGTAGGTCCTTTACAGTCAGAAACAGGCGAATTGGTCATAGGGAACAAAGACATGGCAGACCAATTGAATAACTACTTTGGTTCTGTCTTCACTAAGGAGGACATAAATAATCTTCCGGAAATAGTAAGGGACCGAGGGTCTAGTGAGATGGAGGAACTGAGGGAAATACATGTTAATATGGAAGTGGTGTTAGGTAAATTGAAGGGATTAAAGGCAGATAAATCCCCAGGGCCAGATAGTCTGCATCCCAGAGTGCTTAAGGAAGTAGCCCAAGAAATAGTGGATGTATTAATGATAACTTTTCAAAACTCCTTAGATTCTGGATTAGTTTCTGAGGATTGGAGGGTGGCTAATGTAACCCCACTTTTTAAAAAAGGAGGGAGAGAGAAACCGGGGAATTATAGACTGGTTAGTCTGACATCGGTGGTGGGGAAAATGCTAGAGTCGGTTATCAAAGATGTGGTAACAGCACATTTGGAAAGAGGTGAAATCATCGGACAAAGTCAGCAAGGATTTGTGAAAGGAAAATCATGTCTGACGAATCTTATAGAATTTTTTGAAGATGTAACTAGTGGAGTGGATGGGGAGAGCCAGTGGATGTGGTATATTTAGATTTTCAAAAGGCTTTTGACAAGGTCCCACACAGGAGATTAGTGTGCAAACTTAAAGCACACAGTATTGGGGGTATGGTATTGATGTGGATAGAGAATTGGTTGGCAGACAGGAAGAAAAGAGTGGGAGTAAACGGGACCTTTTTAGAATGGCAGGCAGTGACTAGTGGGGTACCGCAAGGCTCAGTGCTGGGACCCCAGTTGTTTACAATATATATTAATGATTTAGACGAGGGAATTAAATGCAGCTTATCCAAGTTTGCGGACGACATGAAGCTGGGCGGAGGTGTTAGCTGTGAGGAGGATGCTAACAGGATGCAGGGTGACTTGGATAGGTTAGGTGAGTGGGCAAATTCATGGCAGATGCAATTTAATGTGGATAAATGTGAGGTTATCCACTTTGGTTGCAAGAACAGGAAAACAGATTATTATCTGAGCGGTGGCCGATTAGGAAAAGGGGAGATGCAACGAGACCTGGGTGTCATTGTACACCAGTCGTTGAAGGTGGGCATGCTGGTACAGCAGGCGGTGAAAAAGGCAAATGGTATGTTGGCATTCATAGCAAAAGGATTTGAGTACAGGAGCAGGGAGGTTCTACTGCAGTTGTACAAGGCCTTGGTGAGACCGCATCTAGAATATTGTGTGCAGTTTTGGTTCCCTAATCAGAGGAAAGACATTCTTGCCATAGAGGGAGTACAGAGAAGGTTCACCAGATTGATTCCTGGGATGGCAGGACTTTCATATGAAGAAAGACTGGATCAACTAGGCTTATACTCACTGGGATTTAGAAGACTGAGGGGGGATCTTATTGAAACGTATAAAATTCTAAAAGGATTGGACAGGCTAGATGCAGGAAGATTGTTTCCGATGTTGGGGAAGTCCAGAACGAGGGGTCACAGTTTAAGGATAAAGGGGAAGCCTTTTAGGACCGAGATGGGGAAAAACTTCTTCACACAGAGAGTGGTGAATCTGTGGAATTCTCTGCCACAGGAAACAGTTGAGGCCGGTTCATTGGCTATTTTTAAGAGGAAGTTAGATATGGCCCTTGTGGCTAAAGGGATCAGGGGGTATGGAGAGAAAGCAGGTACAGGGTTCTGAGTTGGATGATCAGCCATGATCATACTGAATGGCGGTGCAGGCTCGAAGGGCCAAATGGCCTACTCCTGCACCTATTTTCTATGTTTCTATGTTTCTAAAAATGAGGATCAAGGAGGTGGTGTATTTTGGATAAGCACGTGACTTGGAGGAGGACACCCCACTGCTTAATGTCATTGTGACTGAGACTTGAGACATAATTGATATTAGAAATGGCTCTGTACATATAATTCCCACGAAAACCATTCCTGCCCTTGCTTTGTCTTTATAGAATGCTCATGTCTGGGTGCCCCTCTGCATTGTTCACCATGTGCACACAAACTCTGGAGGCATAATTGCAAATTCATGACAGGCATGTTACTTAAAATCTGATTTAATTTTTATGAGATTCTACCATTCGGTGCACATGAATGTTAAATATTAAAGTAAGCAATTGAAAATATGGTTTGGGGCATTTTGCAGAACTGCTCATAGAAATATGACGATCTTCAAAGATGAGGATAATGGATCCTCTCTCATTATCCCATTTATATTATCTGACGTTTATGTGCCATGTCGCATGGCGTGGATGATCATGGTCTTTCCAGGACCATGTTTGCTCTTGGCAAATTTTCTACAGATGTTGTTTGCCATTGCCTTCTTTTGGGCATTGACTTTACAAGATGGGTGACCCCAGCCATTTTTCAATAGTCTTCAGAGATTGCCTGCCTGGTGTCAGTGGTCGTACAACCAGGACTTGTGATGTGCACCAGCTGCTCATACAACCATCCACTACCAGCTCCCATGGCTAAACGTGACACTGATCAGGGGGCTAAGCATGTGTTACACCTTGCCCAAGGGTGATCTGCAGGCCAGCAGAGGGAAGGAGCACCTTACACCTCATTTGGTAGAGACGTACCTCCACCCTACCACCCGTTTAATATAATACAGGTATCAATAACGTTGATTCTTACTGAAGTATAAAGTGTAGCGAGAAATTTTTTCTGAGTGGGGTCTTTATCCCAACTTAAAGGAATGTTGTTAATGTTTTCAGTCACTGAAATAAAATCATGTATTTTAAAGGTTCAAGTAATCGACTGTAAGCAGTCCCCAAACTACAAAAAAAGAGCTTCAGGAGGAGGAAAACTGAGATCCATGAGACAGTCCTCATTGGGACATCAGAGGAGGTGGAGAGGGTCAGCAACTTTAAATTCCTCAATATTATCATTTCAGAGGACCTGTCCTGGGCCCAGTAAGTAAGTGCAGTTATGAAGAAAGCACAACAGCGCCTCTATTTCCTAACAAGTTTCTTATTTGGGCTGCCATCTAAAACTTTGACAGACTTATATAGAAGTGTGTGGAGAGTACGTTGACTGGTTGCATCATGGCCTGGTTTGGACACACCAGCACCAAGACCAAAGCAGAAAAGCTTACAGAAGTAATGGATGCAGTCTCGTCCATCACAGGTAAAGCCCTCCCCACCACTGAGCATGCTTACATGGAGCAGTGTCGTAGAAAAGCAGGATCCCTCTTTAGGGACCCCCACCACCCAGGCCATGCTCCCTCCTCACTGCTGCCATCAGGAAGAAGGTACAGGAGTCTCAGGTCCCACACCACCAGTTTCAGGAACAGTTATTACCCTGAACCATCAGGCTCTTAATACGTTCTCAATATTTATGGCTTATTTATTAGTTTTTCTCTTTCCTATGCGCACAGTTTGTTGTACTTTGCACACTGATTGTTTTTTTTTGTCCTGTTGGGTGTGGCTTTCCATTGTGCTTCTTGGAAGTAATGCATCTCACGGTTGTATGTGGTCACATATATGTACTTTTATAATAAAATTACTTTGACCTTTGAACTTTTGAACTTTCAATCTTTACCAAACAGGGTCGCAACAGCAGTGGATGCGTTTTTCTCAGAGAGAGATGTCAGATCCCCTTCTCCATCCCAGCAGCCTCGATAGTCTGTGTTAATTTTGAGGTCCGGGAGTAAATGCAGACCAGGTAACTTCAGGGATTTCAGGAAAACAACATCAATTTGTAACTTAATTATGTTCAATCGTGTGGGGCACAAAGACCCCTGTGGGTGAAAGGGATGAAGAGAAGGCAAGTGAAAGGAGGGGTGTTTAGGATGGAGAGAAGGAGAGGGCCCAGGTGAAGATGTGGGGGAGAAAAGGGGAGGCAGAGAGGAGAGAGGGAAGGGGAAGGGGAAGGATGGGAGGGAAGGGTGTGAACAAGGGGAAGATGAATACAGATGGGAGAAGAAGGGGGTTGGCAAATGCAGTACTTATAAATAGTAATGTTTTAATCAAGTATTCTAAAACATCTACGGATTTTGGTGTTTTAAGCACAGTTTCATAGTAAGACCTGATGTATGATATTGTGTTTTATTGTTGGTTTTTATGCTGACAGATGGCTGCTTTAGTAAATTGTTTTCTGGAATGGTGTGAAATTTCAGATAACAAAATATTACAGACAATAGACAATAGGTGCAGGAGTAGGCCATTCGGCCCTTTGAGCCAGCACTGCTATTCACTGTGATCATAGCTGATCATCCACCATCAGTACCTCATTCCTGCCTTCTCCCCATATCCCTTGACTCTGCTATCTTTAAGAACTCTATCTAACTCTTTCTTGAAAGTATCCAGAGAATTGGCCTCCACTGCCTTCTGGGTCAGAGCATTCCACAGATCCACAATTCTCTGGGTGAAAAAGTTTTTCCTCAACTCTGTTCAAAATGGCCTACCCCTTATTCTTAAACTGGGGCATCTGGTTCTGGACTCCCCCAACATCAGGAACATGTTTCCTGCCTCAAGCGTGTCCAATCCCTTAATAATCTTATATGTTTCAATCAGATCCCCTCTCATCCTTCTAAATTCCAGTGTATACAAGCCCAGTCGCTCCAATCTTTCAACATATGACAGTCTCGCCATCCCGGGAATTAACTTCGTGAATCTACACTGCACTCCCTCAATAGCAAGAATGTCCTTCCTCAAATTTGGAGACCAAAACTGCACACAATACTCCAAGTGTGGTCTCACCAGGGCCCTGTACAGCTGCAGAAGGACCTCTTTGCTCCAATGCTCAACTCCCTTTGTTATGAAGGCCAACATGTCATTAGACTTCTTCACTGCCTGCTGTACCTGCATGCTTACTTTCAGTGACTGATAAACAAGGACACCTAGATCTTGTTGTACTTCCCCTTTTCCTAACTTGACACCATTCAGATAGTAATCTGCCTTCCTGTTCTTGCCACCAAAGTGGATAACCTCACATTTATCCACATTAAACTGCATCTGCCATGCATCTGCCCACTCACCCAACCTATCCAAGTCACTCTGAATTCTCCTAACATCCTCCTCGCATTTCACACTGCCACCCAGCTTTGTGTCATTTGCAAATTTGCTTATGTTACTTTTAATCCCTTCATCTAAATCATTAATATATATTGTAAATAGCTGCAGTCCCAGCACCGAGCCTTGCAGTACCCCACTAGTCACTGTCTGCCATTCTGAAAGGGACCCGTTAATCCCTACTCTTTGGTTCCTGTCTGCCAACCAATATTCTATCCATGTCAGTACCCTATCCCCAATACCATATGCTCTAATTTTTTCCACTAATTGCCTATGTGGGACCTTATTAAAGGTTTTCTGAAAGTCCAGGTACACTGCATCCACTGGCTCTCCCTTGTCCATTTTCATAGTTACATCCTCAAAATATTCCAGAAGATTAGTCAAGCATGATTTCCCCTTCGTAAATCCATGCTGACTCAGACCGATCCTGTTACTGCTATCCAAATGTGCCGCTATTTCATTTTTTATAATTGACTCCAGCATCTTCCCCACCACTGATGTCAGGCTAACTGGTCTATAATTCCCTGTTTTCTCTCTCCCTCCTTTCTTAAAAAGTGGGATAACATTAGCTACCCTTCAGTCCTCAGGAACTGATCCTGAATCTATAGAACATTGGAAAATGATTACCAATGCATCCATGATTTCTAGAGCCTCCTCCTGGGATGCAGACCATCAGGCCCTGGGGATTTATTAGCCTTCAGTCCCATCAGTCTACCCAACACCATTTTCTGCCTAATGTGAATTTCCTTCAGTTCCTCTGTTACCCTAGGTCCTCTGGCCACTTTTACATCTGGGAGATTATTTGTACTAAAAACAACAGACTCCTTCAGGTGGACGGAAGCCCAGAACATACAGACTTAGTATAAATACTTCCAGAAGAAACAAAGTACTGAGATTAACAGTATTGAATGAGATGCTGAGGAATGGTTGCTGAAGCCTGGGAACTCTTCTGCGGTGCCTCAGTTCTGTGAGGAAGTGAAAAGGGGCATATTAGAGGATTAAAATGTGAGTAGCAGCAATTTTTCCCACTTTAATAAAATTTTGGAAATGTGTTATTCTATATAAACTAAAAACATATAGATGAACTGTATACTTTGGCAGTGAATGTCTACATGATCACAGCTATGCACAGAAACCACAGATGGTACAGGTCTAATGCTGATTCTGCCCATGATTGCCCATTTCCTTGATGGGTCTTGAAATAAGTGTTAAGGTACTCACTGAGAGAAGAATCAAGCCTCAAAGGTTTAACACATACCCCAAGCAAATTTTGGGAAAATTACTTCTCATCTGTAGTTTGGAGAACTTCTATTCCAAAAATCAGACCTCAGTGCCTCATTTTACAGCTGTAATTTTTATTTTAGTGGAAGGATTTTTTTTTAGTAAATTTCTACCAGTTTATGAATTTATTCAAAAACATTTTGATGCACTTAATTGCATATTAAATACTTTTATTGCCTGCTATGGATCTAGTCATGGGGTCTTACACAAATTTTCTGGAGGGAAAGAAAAAGTAGACAAGCAACCACCATCTGCAAAACGGAAAAGCCTGTTAACTCAGGTTTCAACTCCACAGGAAACAACGACCAGCTCCTACGTATGCAAAGCATGATCTTTACCAAATGCTAGTTCAGGAAGATATTACATGTAAATTTCAGCTGAGCTCGCACCACAACTGTGCACCAATAGGTAGGCTGTTCTTTACCCTCAGCTGGATTTTTGGCCCGGCTGAATTTATTCATACACCTGCGCAGTAAGTTCACTACGAATTCTCACAATGGAATAGGCAGCTTTCAAGCTCTTCTTTGTCATAAAATAAAGCAGAAATGTTGGGAACTCTTTTCAGGCCCAGGAAAGAGGGAAGTGAAAAGGGTGAATGTTTCAGGTCAAAGACTCTTTGTCAGAACTGAAAAGGGGACCTCAGAAACTTGTAAAACTGCAGGAAGGGAGGAGAGGGAGAGGGCTGGTGACTCTGGTAGGGTGCAATTAGCATAACTATGGTAATAACCTGTAAATAAGGTTATCTGGTCAATGAGTAAATGGGAGCAACTTGAGAGTAAGAACATAGACAGAATAATCTATACTTCGTTAACAAAAGGATTGCAAAAAAAGCCGAGTTTGAAAGCCATGCCTGGTAGGTCTGGTTGAGAATGTCCTCACTTTCCAGAGGGAGGCAAAGAAGAGAGAAAAAATAAATTTTTAGAATCAAATTCAAGTTCAATTATAAGATACTGGAGCAGAATTAGGCCACTTGGCCCATCGAGTCTACTCCATGATTCATTCAACCATACGTGAACACAGCTGAGCAAAACAGCGTTCCCGTGGGGCCAAGGTGCAAAACATAAACATTACATAAATCAAAATAGTGAGCATAGTCATGCAAAAAATCATAGTCACACCAAAAAAAACAGACACCTGTAGCCCAAGTCCCTGAGCGACATGTCCCGCCAATTGATGGTGCAGTTCTCAGCAGTGCGCAGTCATTACAATCCAGCCTGCCATTCCACAGATTAAACACTGGAGGGCAGCACTGATGGGAGGGGCCAGGGAGGCCCCAACTGAGAGCGGGCACCTCACTACACCGCCTCTGGCATCTCCTGTCCTGGACTGCTGGGAAAATGAGGGATGAAAAAGTAAAGCAGCTGAGCCCTTATCATAGATGGACAACTGTTTCAGACTGAGAATTCAACTTGACTGTAACTCTAGAATTCAATTTGAAGTCCAGATGTCTGCAGAGTGCCGAGGTGAGGTGCTGTTCCTTAAGCTTGCATTGGGTCTTATTGCGATAGAACACTGAACAATGCAGCCATTCGGCCTATAATGTTGAGCCAAGTTAGCTAAACTAGTAATTACAGTAAATGCCTAACTAATCTCTTCTGCTTGCACAATGTCCATGTCCCTCCATTCTCTGCACATTCTATCTATCAGCCTGTCTAAGAGCTTTGGAAATGTCTCTATCATATTTGCCACCAACCCCCCCCCCCCCCCCCCCACCCCACTACCATCCCTGGCAGCATAATCCAAGTACTGTGCTCTCTCTATAAAATAAAATGTGCCCCACTACTCTCATTTGAGCTTACCCTCTCTCACCTTAAATACATGCTCTCTAAATTTAGACATTTCGACCCTGAGAAAAAGGCTATCTACTCTCATCGATGCCTCTCATAATTGTATAGGTTTCTATCAGGTCTTCATTCAGCCTCTGCGATCCAGAGAAAACAGTCCAAGTTGGTCCATACTCTCCTCATAATACATAGTTTGATTCAAACTCCTCTCAATCTTCTGACTTTGCTAGATTGTATTAGTTACTTTTGGGATTTACTAAACCAAAACAGTTGTTAAATAAAAAATTTTCATTTTTTAGAATCTTTTTATTGGTACATAATCTTCTACAGCTATAAGATGATACAAAACTTCAACAATTTAATATATATACAATTAATAAAGCTGAAGAAAATAAAAACTGATCGTAATATATAAAAATGAAAAAAAATTATATGTAAGGGAAAGAAGGAAAAAAAAGCACCCCATCTAACTAAGAGAAAAAAGACCCACTAACTACAAAAAAGAAAAAACATTAGAAGTCAACCCCCAGAGCAATACGTCTTACCATCCTCTATGTATATATATATATATAAAAAGAATCATCAACCGCCAATTCATATTTATATAAAATAAAATTGGAAGGAAACCATATAAAATAATTCAAATTAAATGATAATATTTGGCAAAAGAGCCCCATCTTCTCTCAAAGTCGAAAAGGGGATCTAAAGTTCTACTTCTAATTTTTTCCAAACTGAGACATAACATTACGTGAGAAAACCATTGTTGTTAAATAAAAATAGTGAAGTACATGGTATGGCTTGATCATTTGGGATAGTTGAGTCTCTATCTATAGCAAACAGAAGTACAGAAACCTAATGGCATTAATTGGGTTTTAATTGTGTGTCAGTTCTTGTGATCCCTTTTTCATGTAAAAAGCGCCTCTTCCTGGACAACAGATTTTAATTTTTCATGTGCAGCTGTGCACCTACATGCACTTAAATTTGTGAATCGTTTTGCTGATTAAACAATTGTGAGCGGTGCCTTACCTGTGCAACATATTTACGTTTAATTCTGGTTCATTATGTCAGATTACAAAATCTTCAAGTAATTTTAAATTTCACATTGAAACTCACTTCAGATGTAGGTAGGAAATAATTGTCCGGGTGGAGTGAAGAACTGCAACACACAAGATAAAGTTACAAGTTACATTCCTCGCAGATATGGAAGAAGTTCATTAGTGGGATTAGTGATAACGTAACATCTCAAATGTGGTTACTCAAAATGAATTTCCATTGCCTAATGTGCCTATTTTATGAAATCTCGTGAATTCATATCCAAATTTAACGCATGATTTAATGAATATGAGATATTGGAAATGTATGTGCATCATGCTAAATTAGTCAGCTGTCAGAGTATATTGGGGATGTACCATTGTCTGTCGGAAATTAAGGGGTATTCAGTTCCGAAATGCAGTTATCAGATGAGTGATGTATTCCAGAAACAATTCTTATTAACAAAAAGGTGTTAAATCAATTTCAAAATTCATTATGCAATTTTTTGAATTGTGATAGGTGAATCACTTCATCTTAAATCTCAGAGTTAAAAAAAATTTGCCAAATATTTAAATCAAGAAAACAGATTGGTGACGTTCTTTAGCATCATTTTTGATCTTTAGTAAATGCAACTGCTTTAGGATAATTAAAATCATGAGATGAATTAATTTAAAACATATTGATCATGAATTAGAAGAGTATTTGTGGTGTCATCATCTGCCTAACTGGGAAAGTAGTTCATAGTGCTCAGTCCAAGCATTAAGTATAGACATTATGTGTGTCACGGTGCAAAGCTGCAGTTAGGTATTTCATGACTCAGCGTCATAATATGCCGATCTTTTATGTTACTCATTTCATTCCACTAAGCCCACAAGTCGTGGAAAGCAAGTTCTCTCTTTGAGGTGGGTTGTTTTTTTTAGAGTAACCAAGCTGACGTTCCTCGGCTCTAGTAAGGGACGCTATCCACCAAGTAGCAAATAGATAACAAACCATAAAGCCATAGATTTTACAGCACAGATTCCATCCTTCAATTTACCACATCTGCGCTGATATTTTGCCATCTGCGTTAGTCCCATTTGCCCATATTAACTTTCTGTTAACTTGTGTTTGTATCTGACCTCTCTGGCAGTGAGCACCACATATCAATTACTCTCCCTGTAAAGAAAATGTTTACACTCAAAACCCCTTTTAATCTCCCTTCTCGTCTTAAACCTACACCTCCCTTCTTTCAAAGTTCAAAGTACATTTATTATCAAAGTATGTTATCATTGTGCACCTTTGAGATTGGTCTCGTTCCGGGCAGCCACAAAACAAGAAACCCAAAAGGACCCATTGAAGAAGAGACTGACAAACACCCAATATGCAGAGCGAGAGAAAAAAGAAACAAACCCAGCAAACAATGAAAGTAAGCAAATAGCACTTAGAATGAAAGTGAGTCCTCAGACATGGAGCTTGGAGCTGCTGGAGAAGGCCCACTGTCTCCGCCTCAGCTCAGCACATGATGGAGTAAACATCGCGAAGCCTGGAGCTGCCAGAGCAGGCCTACAGCCTCAGCCTCAGTTTCTGATACCCCTACCATGGCAACAGGACTCTGACTATCTACCCTATCCATTCTTTTTTATTATAGAGTAACTCAGCATGCAAACAGACCCTTCAGCCCAACTGGTTCATGCTGACCACAGCATCCTCTCTTCTAGCTCAGCTGCCTGGGTCGCTGGTATTATAAAGTGTTGTGCTAACCATTATACTACTGTGCCGCCCTTCTGGAGTTGGGAGAAAGGTCCACAGTTTGGGGTAAATAAAGAGGGACAAGGGCAGGGAAGAAGAGTTCAGCTTTGTGTAGGGCTTCAAATTAAAAGTTCTGTCAGGTCTCCCCTCAGCCTCTGCCACTCCCGAGAAAACAATCCTAGTTTGTCCAAACTCTCTTTATGGCATTGATCATTAAGCAACATCTATACCTCCTGGTTAAAAATAATCCTTTCCGTCTCTCTTCTTCTATTCCCCAATCTGGCCTCTTACCTCTTCTCATCACCTGCCCATTACCTCCCCCGGTAACCTTCTTTCTTCCTTTTCTCCCATGGACCACTCCCCTCCCCTATCAGATTCCTTCTTCTCCAGCCCTTTACCTTCCCTATCCACCTGGCTTCACCTATCACCTTCTCGCTAGTCATCCTTCCCCGCCTTTTTATTTTGGCATCTTGCCCCTTTCATTCCAGTCCTGATGAAGGGTCTTGGTCTGAAGTGTTAAGTGTTTGTTCATTTCCATAGACGCTGCCTGACCTGCTGAACTCCTCCAGCTTTCTGAGTGCGTTGCTTTCCTTACTGCTCATGTGGTCTGATCCAGGCAACATCCTGCTCAATTTCTTTTGCACCCCGTCCTCTTCCTCCACATCCTTCCTTTAATGGGGAGACCAGAGTTGACTGCAATACTCCAGATGTAGCCTAAACAGAGGTTTATAAAGCTGCATCATAAATTTCTGACTCTTGAAACTAGTCCTAACAAAGACAAGCATGTCATATGTTTTCTTCACCATTCTATCAACAAGTGTAGCCACTTTCAGGGAGTTATAGATTTAGATCCCATGATCCCTCTGTGCATCAATGCAGTTAAGGGTCCTGCCATTCACTGTATACTTCCCCTTTACATTTGCTCTCTCAAAGTGCAACTCCTCACACTTACCTGGATTAAACTCCATCTGCCCACGGCTGCAAGCAATCTTAATGCTGATGTATCACTTGGCAGCCTTCAGTACTTTTCACAGCACCACTAATCCTGGTTTTATCAGCAAAGTTACTAACCCATCAATCATGTTTTCATCCAGGTCATTTACATATATCAAAAGCGGCAGAGGTTTCAGGACAGAACCCTGCAAAACCACAAGTCAGGTATTTCCATCTATTGACCGTTATCCTCTAGCTTCTATGGAGAAGTCAACTCTGAGTCCAAACAGCCAAGTCTCATGCATATTAATCTTCATATAAGATTAAGATCATATTAATCTTCTGGATGAACCTTACCATCACTCCACTTTCATCATCTCCTTGAAAAACTCAATCAAATTAGTAAGCTGTGATCTGCCCTGCACAAAGCCATGCTGCCTGTTCCTAATTAAGCCTAGATTTTTCAAATGTTCATAAGTTCTTCTCCCTAAATGTCCTCTTCAATTGTAGGGGTATTAAGGGTTATGGGGAAAAGGCAGGTAGATGGAGCTGAGTTTACAGACAGATTAGCCATGATCTTATTAAATGGCGGGGCAGGCTCAATGGGCCGGATGGCCTACTCCTGCTCCTATTTCTTATGTTCTTATAGCTTCTCTACTACCAATGTTAGACACAGGGATTATTAAATTCCAGGAGTATCCATATTTCCCTTCTCAAACAAAGGAACAATATTAGCTACTCATCAATCCTCTGGGATTTCACCTCGGACTAGAGTAGAGATAGAGATCTTGATCAAGACCCCAGCAATTTCATCACTTGCCCCTCTCAATAATCTGGTGTATATCCCATCAGACCCAGGGGATTTATCCACATTAATGTTATCCATTAAATGAAAGAACCCTTTATCTCAAAATGCCCCAGCACATTATTATGTACCACATTTATCTCACTATCTTTCACATCCTTCTCCTTAGTGGATATAGATTGGAAGGTATAGGTTATGGGGAAAGAAAGTGGAGATCATAGAGATAATTGGGACCAGAGGTAATTTAGTTGTCTGCCAGATTGTTAAGGATCTTAAAACAATCATTCTTTTGGCTGTTCCTGATTCTGGCGTATGACTCCTGAATATGGCAGGCCTGGTTGCGGTAGTCAAGGAAGCAAAGCTCAAGAAGGAGGTGTGAACCGAGCAGTAACTCCTCCAATTGCAACTACGAAGAGCTTAATGCTCATTTCAGATGCAGCTTCTTAATGTCTATGCATCAGCTTTGCACAGGCATTGACCTTTGCACTTTTAATGCAGACATTTTTTTATAACAGCTTTCACACTTCTAAAATATGTGATGCCAACAAAACTCTGAACTTGCATGTTTGAAAGCGTTATTTAATGAGGTGTCTTCCAACATTGCTGATTTAAGTTTCCCTCACTTTGAAATGATCTTTTGTTTTTATTTAATTCTTACTATATACAGAGGTTCATATCAGTCTTCCCTGTCAGTGCTAGATATATTAGGAGTTCTATTTAATTTTGGAAAACATAATATACGCAATACTGTGCAAAAGTCTTAGGCACATATACATAGCTAGGGTGCCTGAGACTTTAGCCCAGTACTATAGTAATTTTACGTATTACGTTGTCCTGTTGCCACAGAAAGAAAATGACATATGCGACTGATGATAAACCTGATTCTGATATCGTGGACTGAGAGTGGGAAGGGGTAGGAAGAGGGGAGGGAGCAGGAGGCACCAGGGAGACATTCTGTAATGATCAGTAAACTAATAGTTTGGAATCAGCTGACCTTGCCTACTGTCTCATACCTGGGTGGGCTGCACCTGCGCCACCCCTGCCCTGGAACTCTTTCTCTGCCATCCGTCCCACACCCCTCCCGTGACACTCCACCCTTGCCACTCCCAACATCCTTTGCCCCATTGTTGTGCTTTTTTGTGATTATTTACAGATCTAGTGCAGAATAGGCCCTTCTGGCCCTTTGACATATGCCGCCAGCAACCCCCGATTTAACCCTAGACTAAACACGGGGCAATTTACAATGACCAATTAACCTACTAACTGGTACATCTTTAGACTGTCGGAGGAAACCTGAGCACCCGGAGAAAACCGATGCATTCCACAGGGAGGATGTACAGAGGACGCTAGGAATAAACTCCGAACTCCTACGCCCAAGGATGTAACAGTGTTGCACTAACCACTGCACCTGTATTGTATACAAGTGGTAGAAATGTGACATTTAATTATTATGAATATTGGCTGCACTTGGTTAAACTGCTACTTTGCAGCTCAATTGCTTCCCCCTTTCCTCACTGCAGTGTATCTCCTTCTTGCAGGAAACTGCATTTGCTCTCTGTTTGTGTAAGGCAGCGACGTGATATTTTCTAGCTATGAATCTCAACTTCCAGAGCTTGTCTCACAATGAATAGGACAGGTTTGTACCTCAGAAAAACAAGTTTGAATAGATCCAGATGATGACATTGTGCCTTTGTGAATTATTCACTGTAAAACCATTGATCTGATTGTCTTGTTAGAAGTCTACATCTGATGTGGTTATCTTCCTGTCAGCGCTCTGCAACATAACCAACGTTTTGGATTTCACCAAGATGAATAATCAGAAATATTGTTTACATTGTATTTCCTTGCAGACTGCTCAGGTAAAGTCAAGTTCAAGTTTAATTATCATTCAACCATACATGAATACAGATGGACGAAATGGCTTTCCTCTAGGGTCAAGCTGCAAACATACATGGCACAAGGCACATATGACATCGGAAGTAACCATACAGTCATGCAAATCAATAAATATACAGATCATAGCCCAAGTCCCTGAGTGATATGTCCTGTAAATTGACCATGCTAGAAAAAGCCATTCTTGGCAGTCCACAGATAAACATACTTACGCACGCACGTAATCCAGCTTGTTATTCCAGAGTTGATACTATTTGTCCACCCTTTCTCATCCAGGGAATTGTTAATGGCAAATAAGCACAGAGCAAGTCAAAATTCAAAGTTATAAGTAAATTTTATTCTCAAAGTACATATATGTTACCATATTGTCTATCTCAATGGTGGGGTAAAAGAGTGTAGTTATCCCCTTTTATTTACGAGCCTGTTGGTAGAGGGGTAGTAACTGCTCTTGAACCTAGAGGTGTGAGTCCTGAGGCTCTTGTACCTTCTACCTGATAGCAGCAGTGAGAAAAGAGCACGGCCTGGGTGGTGATGATGGATGCTGCTTTTCTACAACAATGTTTCATGTAGATGTGCTCAATAGTTGAGAGAGCTTTACCTGTGATGAACTGGGCTGAATCCACAACCTTTTGTAGGATTTTCTGTTCAAAGTCATCTGTGTCACCGTATCAGTCCATGATGCAGTCAATATACTCTCCACCACACATCTGTAGAAGTTTGTCAAAGTTTTAGATGTCATGCCAAATATCTGCAGACTCCTTAGGAAGTAGAGTCAGGTGCTTGCATCAGATATAGGTGTAAATAGGAAATGGAAAATGTGTGAGGAAATAAGGAGAATTAGGATCACCAGGCAAACAATACTTGGCAAACTGTTGAAGCTGACAAGTCTATAGACCTAATGGATTTCATCCTGAGGTTTTAAACTAAGTTGTCTGGGAGGTAACTGGTACATTGGTAATAATATTCCAAAGGTTCCTAGATTTAGGGTTCCATCCGATTAGAAAATAACAGGTGTAACTTTCTTTATAATTCTAAAAGGGGTGAAGACAGAAAGTAGGAAATTGTGGGCCACTTGGTTTAACATCTTCTATGCAAGGAAATGCTAAAACCTATTACTTATGACATGTTGGAAGGCACTTAGTAAAATTCAAGATAATCAAGCAGCAGGTTTGTTAATGGGAACTCACGTATGTCCAGTTTATTGGAATTCTTTGAAGAAGCAGACTTTGCTGTGGAGAAAGAGGACACAATAAATAGGTTCCCAGAAAACATTGGTGAAGTGCTGCATCAAAGGTTATAGCAAAAAAAAAAGAGAAGCTTTTGTTGTAGAAGGTAACAAATATCGACGCGGAAGAAAACCGGTTAATTAACCGGAAACAGAATGGGCATAAATGGGTCTTTATGATTAGCAAGAGGTAACTGGTGGTAACAGCAGGGATTACTAAAGTCACAGCTCCTTACAATTTACTTCTTGATTGTAGGAATTGAAGATATGTTTGGGTAGTTGGCTAATAACATGACAAAAAGAAGGGAAGTAGCAGTGAGGATACATGAAGATTTAAAGGAAGCTAGTTAGCTTAGGAGAGATGATAAAGATCTAGTAAATGGAATAATAAGAAATAATCCCTGCTATTAATTCACCCATTTCTCCGGGCATTAGACAAGTTAGGATGGGAAAAAGCTTCTTTCCCCAGGCAGTGAAACTAATGAACACACCACCACCACCCAGGTCTCATTGTGTGTGAACCACTGGTAGCATTATACTGTTTATTTTTTTAACTTCTGTCATAAATGAACCTTTTTATTTGTTAGTTTATTTGTGGTACTATTACTTTACAGTGTGTGTGTGTGTGTGTGTGTGTGTGTGTGTGTGTGTGTGTGTGTGTGTGTGTGTGTGTGTGTGTGTGTGTGTGTGTGTGTGTGTGTGTGTGTGTGTGTGTGTGTGTGTGTGTTATGTACCTAGTTGTGCACCTTGGTCTGGAGAAGTGTTTGGCGATATAAATGAGAATTTGTGAAATTGTGCACTTTGGTAGGAAAAAAGAAGTGTGTTATCTAAATAATGAGTGAATGAGGTATAGAAGGGCCTGGGTGGTAGTTGTGTGGGATTCACAAAATGCTGGCATGTATAGAACTAGCCAATCAACTGTATATCGACTCCATAGATGCTGCCTGACCTGCTGAGTTTCTCCAGCATTTTGTGCGTTTATTTAACAACGTTACTGGTTATTGTGAGGAGAATTAAATATGAGGGCAGAGATGTTTTACTTCATCAGCAGGACATTGGTGAGTTTGCTGTTCTCCATTAGATTCTATATTTATGTAAGAATATAAATAACATTAATTTCTTAATTTTTTTCATTTTCAATCTCTTTTTATTGATTTAAAAAATATATGAATAGATACAAATCAGAGGAGAAGTGATATCAAATACATAATACAATAAACGTACAAAGAAAAGGATATATATACACTGTCAAAATCATGTATAATGTAATATTAGACTAGTATATATAAACAGAGAACCACACCTCCTCTTGACAATTCATACAAAAAAATGACTGGAAATTTTCTATTCATAAGAAGAAAAACCCCACTAAGCTAACCTCAAACAAAAAAAACGGACTGAGTGGTCCATTTGAGGATAAAATTACAAAAAAAAGAAGAAAACATCCTTCTGGTCAAATCTGAAACTTCGCAGAGGGAGAAGAGAAAAAAAGAAAAAAAAAATTTACCTAAAGAAAAAATCGAAAAGAAAAAAAGAAATTAGATCATATGAAAATATTGAATAAAAGGTCGCCCAGGTTTGCTCAAATTTGAAAGATGTATCAAACGTCCGACTTCTAATTTTCTCCAAGCTTAAACAAGACGTAATGGAGGAGAGCCAGGAAAAAACAGTAGGTGGATTAGGATCCTTGCAATGCAACGAAACAGCTCTCCTAGCCGATAAAGTTGAAAAGGCTATCACATGTTGAGCAGAAGCAGGAAGATTTCCTGCTTCCTTTGGAGTCATCCCAAAGATTGCCGTAAGTGAGTTAGGTTGTAAGTCCACACCTATGCTCAAATAATCAAACCTTTAACTTTGAATTATGAAACTGACTGGTGGAAAAAATTGAAAGTAGAATTGAGTGGTAAGGACTCATATGCCAAAAAAGAGTGCTGATGGAGGCTGGGACAATCGTGGGGTGTGATGTTGGGCTGGGATGCAAGATTAGACTGGAGTCTAGTTGGAGTGGAATGATTTCAGAGCACATAAGCCTAAAATATTAAAGGGGGGGGGGAACGGGATAGATATATGTTCACGTTACATGCTGTTTGTGATCCCAGCACAGAAATGGAAGCTGCTGTGACTCCTGGTGTTGATAAGGAGTAGCAGCATGACGAATAAGAACTTTCCGGAAAATTAATGGATGCCTTAGAGCTTACAGCAGCAAAAACAGACAAGGGTAGTCTCTGTTAACTGTTTTGTAGAAGGCCTCAACTTTCCAGTAATGAGCTGCTTTGGCATTGATGTCCAATGCAATAGTGGTACTTGAACATGCAGAATAGTTTTGCAGAATGGATTCAGGAGCTGAACATCGTCCCACCTGAATTCACTGCAAACGTCAAGCAACTTTGGTGCATATGAATATTATTCCACAGAGGCTCACCAAGGCCATAGCCACCTCAGACTCATGAAGGCTACTGAAGCAGGCATCATAGACTACCTGTGAGCATGCAGTATCCATCTACAGCCTGTACATAAGTGAACCCTGAGGTCTAATTTTGATCTAGTCTTGGGTCTACCCATTCTGAGGTGGACACCGTTTACGGAATGTGACTGTAGCCAGCAGCTGCAATGCAATTTTCATCTCAGTGTCACGGTAATCCAGTACATCCCTTTTCCAGCTGCTTCTGTGATGACAGGTTGAAGGTCCCATTCTTGTCCCTTGCACAGCACCGGGAGCAGGGCCTGCTCGCGTTCCTGTGCTGAGATCACACGCAAAGAGAAGAAAGAGCACAAAGCCTCCCTAACTATTCAGCCAGACCCTGTCAACCACCCCCTGGCATACTTGTGGCAGGGGTCTGCCAGTCCTGCATGCATTTTATCAGGCATTATAGAACTAGATTGAAAGCAAAGCATGCACGATCCTGAGGGAGTAACATTTCCCCCTGCGTGGTTTTGAGCCCCTTGAACTCGGAAAGCGAGGAATCCCATCGTTTCCCCGTGTAATCGGTTCCTACTGCAACCACAGCTTCAAGCTAATTTCTCCTCTTTGTGGTTAGGTTTCCAGTGTAATCTAGTGAATTGCCAGGAGTGCAAGGAAACGTTAGCTTGCGGTCTGACATTCTCTAGTGCGGAAAGGAATGGAAAAAAAAGCACACACACATCCTTTCATTCTGCTGTGCTGGGCCTTGCTTGGTGAAAGGTTGCTGATTTGTTTGCACTTCCAAACGAGATGATTGCCTCAGTTGTATAACCAAAGAGATGAGTCTGACAAAGTGTGAAAACCTCCAGTTTCAAGCTGACTTCCTTGACTCACATTAAATGCTGATGCAAGCTAGAATTGAATTAACATGGACTATCACAGGTCCTACCGTTGTTTTATTATTAAATATAACGTGATGTTATCATCATAGAAAATGCCTGAAAGCCATTACATTCTCTGATAATAAGTTCAAAGCTTGATTTCAAATTTATACTACATTAGGTTGATGAGCTGGCTCTGTAGAAGTTCACGCATCCCAATCCATGAAGGCATACCTGAGAAAGTTTAGTAATTTACTTTGATACCTGAAATTCAGGAGAAATTATAATATATATCAGCTGTAACAATGACAATCAAGATCATGCAACAGCTGAATTCTGTATGTATAAATTTATTCCCATAGAATAAGCATTAGGCTTTTTGTGGATTTCAAATGCCGAGGAGACTGATTATTTGATGAGTTTCAAACCTTTGATGATGTCCTTTATCGTATCCTAAGCAACCTCACGTTTTACCATATAAAAGAAAAAATTACTCAGTAAACTTATCATTACTGGCAAAAAGGACAATTCCTTTTTACGCTGGTGGCCCACCCAACCACAGAGATTTTCCCACATCAGAAATTGATGTGATGCAACATTCTTTCGAAGGATCTCTGAAAATTCTATAGAGCAGAGATCTTAGGATCTACGTAATCTAATTGGGCGATATGTCAACCTTGCTTTGTCTGGAGGAAATTATGAACTGAAACCTCACAAACCAAACCTCAGGACTACAGCATTTGTCCCATCCTATCTAACACCATCAGAACTTCAATGAATTGCAAAGCATGTGTGAATTGGGTATTTTTGCAAGCTAAAAATATACAAGTGGCAGGTATAAATGTAAGCAGAACATTGCTGGGCATCAGTCTTCCTTGAGCCAGATCTGAGAAAACACGCAGATACTTATTGGTCCTTTATCGACTTGTTGATTTTGAATCATGATACTTCTGAGATATTTCATTATTGGGCTGGCAGGCTGTCTGCTTTCAGATTCTGTATGGGGTGCCCCACTGCAATCGTTGACAAGTTCAGTAGATCATCTAAAGGATGCCTTTGTAAGTATCAACTTTGATATTTAATACATTTGATTTGTTTTAAAATAAGTTACTCATATCAAACTCAGCAGTGATACAGGAGTGTAAATGCTGAGCAGAGCAATGTTTAGTTTAATGATTTGATTCAAATTATTTCCAGAACATAAATCATCATGAGGTTGCTGATGGAGGAGCGAAGTTAATTAACATATTTCAGAAACATAATTCGAAGGTGAGATTAAACTCAAAGTTGCTTCTTCTTTGTACTTGAATACAATTATTTTTAATTATTGCATTCTTTAATTGCTTTAATTTGTATTTCAGGCTACTGAATCAGGCATTATGCTGAATGCCATTGTGAGATGGTATATAAACTTCTTTGAAAATATGAAGCCTCATCAGAATAATGAAACCAAGCAAGCCATCAACACTGTTGCAAATGGCTTGCAAGAGTGGCTGAGATCTGACAAGTACTTTTCTCTTCTCAATGACCTCAAGGAATTAGAGAATATTAAAGTAAGTACCAATTTTATTGATTTCACAATACTCTCTGTGATGTAATTAGTGAGGAGCTGCAATTGTTTCCTATTTACACTAATAACCTGATGGGGGAATAAAATGTAAAGTTTCCAAAGTTGCAGATGATATGAAAGTAGATGTTGTGGTGAGGACATTGTAATGCTGCAATGCAATTTGGAGAGATTGAGTGATTGGATGAAAATCTGCCAATGGATCTTAGTGTAATGAAATGAGAGGTCATGCACTTGGAGAAGAGGAATCAAAAAGCAAATATTATCTGCAAATAAGTGAAGTCCACAGCAATCTAGGTGTTCTAGTGTACAAATCACAAAAAGTTAGGAGGCAGATCCAACACGTGGTTAAGAAGCCAAAAGTCATTTTGGCTTTTATTGTGAAAGGTTTGGAGTTTAAGAATAGGGAGGTTGTGTTTCATTTGTACAGAGTGTTGGAGAAGTCACAAACAGAATACAACGCTGTTTGGCTTCCTGACCTACAAAAGGATACAGTGACATTGTAGATCCACCAACTAATTCCTGGAATGGGAGGGTTGTCCTATTAAGGGCCCCTAGACAGATTGGGACAATATTCCTTTGGGTTAAGAAGAATGGGAGGTGACCTTATTCAAACTTACAAGAATCTAAAGGGGATTGACAGGGCAGATGTTGAAATGTTTTCAGTAGCAGGAGAGTCATGAAATATGGGACATAACTACAATATAAGGGGCTGGTCATTTTAAAACTGTGGTGAGTGGATGTTGAATTCGCAGATAGTAGTGAATCTCTGAAATTCTCTGCCTCATAGAGTGATGCAGTCCAGATCATTAGATATATTTAATATGACAGTAGAGAAGTATTTGTTTTTGATGATTATAGGGAACAGGTACAGAAGCCGAATTGAGGCCAGTATACATCAGCCATAATCACGTTGAACGGAAGGGCAGGCCTTGGGCAGTGTGGCCTACTCTAGCTCCCACTTTCTGGTGATTTTGTGATTTCTCCTTTTGCCCATGGATGCAAGTTAATGTTTCTCCCTCTCTTTGACAGTGGGACGATCAGTTGATACAGCGTAAAGCAATTCTTGAACTTGAGATGTTTCTATCAAAAATGCAGGAGATGGGAAAAAGAAGGCGCAAGAGGAATATGTTCAGGAGACCAAAGCCTTGAAGATAATTTACTGCAGTTGTTGTGTCATGCACGGCATGTCTGTAATCACTCAAATTTAGTTATATTTATTTTTAATTTAATTATTTATATTTACTGTATTGACAAGTTTACAATAATATTATTATAATCGCTGCTCTTTTGTATTAGTGGACTTTGAATATTTATTAATTATGTAAATATAATTTCTATTGAAGGTGAAACTTTTATTAGAGTACTACTTCAATTTGGCAGTCACTTATCTAAATTTATTTGTGCTTTTGATTAAACATCCTTAACTGCATGATTCTCACGATATAAATTTTGGCAAGATAGAGTTCAGGTAGAATTCACAACTACCTGGTATGATCTTGAAAATTTTCAGGGACACACAGAAGAAATATTTATTTTTTTCCATCAAAGAGAGACTGCTAATTTTAGTTTGTACTAAAACCTAAACTATAAAAGTTTCATCTTTGAAAAAACACAATAAGCAAAATTAAATCTTTTTTTAAAAAAAGAACATTTGAAATCTACTTTTGTCAGATTGGTCTCTGAATTGTATGATTAATGAACAGAATAAAATACATAAATTAACTTTATTTTCTGAGTTTGTATCTGTACAAGAAGCAAATGCTTTCAACCAATCTCTTCTAAATAAGTGTAAATCTGACCATCAAGCTAGTTTGCCAGCCAAAACATTGCTTGGCCTTGCTAATTGGAACTGCTTTTAACAAAAAGCAACACACACAAATTTCTGGAGGGACTCAGCAGATCAGGCAACGTCTATGGAAATTAATAAACTGTCAATGTTTTGGGCTGACACTTCGTCAGGACTGAGAAAGAATGGGGAAGATGTTAGAATAAAAAGGTGGTGAGAGGGCAAGGAGGTTAGCTGGAAGGTGATAAGTGGAGCACATGGGTGGGCTTGAGAAGAAGGAATCTGATAGGAAAGGAGTGAGTACCACAGGTGAAAGGGAAGGCAGAGGGGACCCAGGGTAAAGTAATAGGCATGTGAGGAGAGCTAATAGATCGGAGTGGGGATTGGAGGAAGGGGGGGGTAGAAATTTGTTTACTGGAAGGAGAAATCGATATTCATGCCATCAGGCTGGAGACTGCCCAGATGCAATATAAGGTTTTGCTCCTGCAGCCTGAGGGAGACCTCATCTTGGCACAAGAGGAGGCCATGGACCGACATATTGGAATTGGAATGGGAATTGGAATTAAAACACTTGGCAAGAGGGAAGTCCCGTTTGTGACGGATGGAGCGGAGGTGCTCGATGAAAGAGTGCATGATAAATTAACAGAAGATTTGAGCAACAGATGGATGAGGGATAAAGACACTGAATAAAGTAATTCAAGGGGAGGTGTGATCTTCTACAATAATAACTGGACTGCATTCAATCTGGAATAATACAAATGACTTCAGGGACATTTGCCTCGATGTTATTGGAATCGCGAATGCTGCTGCAGCAAAGCTGGAAATTGATGTCTTTTTTCACCAATGTGATGGCTGAGGTGGTGAATCAGTCTAATTTTCTATAGTTCATCTGTTCAAAAGTGTTGAACCTATTGGAGATTGAAGCAATGTTCAACAACGAGCCTTGATCTTCTCAGTAAGTAAACGATTCACGGAATAATTTCCAAATCCTGCCAGATGATCATCAATCAACATCTGAGATGTGTGTTCACAATACAGATGGAGGACTAATGACCTGAAATTTCCTCTTTGGTGCTGAACAAAGTTTAGACTCAGAATGTGGCAATTCCTAATATTATTTTTTCGGTATAGTTGTGCTCAAATTTTCCAGAAATCTCAGTAAGTTGTGGCTGTGTAATAAATGGGCAGGTACTAGATATGAAGATCAGGATTAAAATGCCAACTTGCCTTAATATTCATACTTATAGGAGGCATGAGCCACGTTTCAAATCATGTTCCCCGACACCTTTAGCATATCCGCCTAGAAATTCATCCCTATTGTGTAGTGCTGCCTGGTACAAAGGAGCCTCAGTGTATTGTACATCTCCTCTGAAAGTCAATCCATTGGACACAGTGAACTTAGTTGTGGAGACAGCTTGCATTTCTCTGATGCTATGATGTAACGCATTCAGGTGCTACTTACAGGGGACAAATTTCAATGCAAACTCCTTTAACATTCCTGATTATTCAGTTTCCAATTTTATAACGTAAATTTGTCCAAAATAACCATGAGACCAAAATATATTTCAAGTACTTCCCATGTTTTCAATTTTCCTCTTTCTGATGAAAGTACATAGGCTCTAAATGCTAACTTTAGTTCTTTTCTCTACAGATACTGCCTGACAGATTGTGTATTCCAGCATTTCCTGTTATATTAGAATCCCAACAGTAGCTTTTCTGATTAAACCCTTTCACTGAAAAATGCTAAAAATTTGCTGTATAATATCAACCAGGCAATCAATATTATGCTTTGCTTAAACCCCCTTTCATCCTTCTTCTTTAGTGCAAACTGCTATTACCATCTACTTTTCCCATCTTATTATTTAATCTCATGTTTTTATCTGAACACTCCCCATTAATAAAGGATATCAGGTTCTGAGTGCTCTCGAGTTGGGGAAGTTTTCAATTATTTCCTTTCCTAATTTATTGATGATTATTTGATACTTTTGACACAGTTTTTCACTTACCCATATTTCACATTCATCTATCAAAGTCTTTTGTAATCTTAAAAACTTTATTTAGGCCACTACTTAGCTTCATTCTGCAAGAGAAAAAAGACTTCCATAAAAAATATAATTTCGCATTTGTGTCTGAAAATTGAATATTGCTCTTTGAGTGTTACTCCATTAATCAGTTCGATTTATATATATTTTAACATTTTCTCTTACTTTATCTCCTAAATTTCTCTTTCTTTCCTTATTTTATTTCACTTTTACATTATTTTGAATTTAATATATACTTTTTAAAATTTATATTTTTAGCTTAGATCTTGTGAGTAAACTTTAATGTTCTGACAAACCAGGAAAGGAGGGATTGTTTGCTAGAAGCTCAAAAAATTATGTAGTATGCTTGATCAGTGACATCTTAACATTCATATTAACATTTTTTCAGCTTTCTTAACCAAAGTCAGTAAGTGGGCATGTTGACAAATCTATATTATTGTTTTAGATAGATAGATAGATAGATAGATACTTTATTCATCCCCATGGGGAAATTCAACTTTTTTTCCAATGTCCCATACACTTGTTGTAGCAAAACTAATTACATACAATACTTAACTCAGTAAAAAATATGATATGCATCTAAATCACTATCTCAAAAAGCATTAATAATAGCTTTTAAAAAGTTCTTAAGTCCTGGCGGTAGAATTGTAAAGCCTAATGGCATTGGGGAGTATTGACCTCTTCATCCTGTCTGAGGAGCATTGCATTAAGGATAATTGCAAACAGGATATTTGGTGGCTTCTCAGACAGAGTGTAAATGAGGTAAGTTTGGCACTGGATTAAATGGGTCCTCATTTGAACTTGTGCTGGAGGAATTAAGAACAGTTAACAGAAGGAAAATGTCTGTTGGTGACAACCAAGAAAGCATGGCTGAATGTTACATTGGAAGTGAGCAGAGGATCTCCTTGATTCAGAGCTGAAAGCTATTTAATGACCTCCTCAGATTAGGAAAGGTGAATACATTGGCACATTCACCTCTATTCTGATGTGCATGGTGCTCCAGGTCCCTTAATCTGCACTTCAAAGTCTATTTCAGTGCATCACTCCAAACACTAGTTCTTTGTCTATACACTTGCTCATTTATATCTCCACTTTACAATAGTTATTCTCATCTTTACGAAATGCTATGTTTCTTTCCCATTGTCACCTCCAACAAAGTTCTCCATACATCCAGTCAAGATATGCCATTGCTTGAACACACAAGTTTCTGCTTTCCCTTCTTACACAAAAAGAAAAAACCCCAATCCTACATAGAGGCAGAGAATCAGAAACAGCCCTCTGTCCATCTTGCACATAACACCTGCCTCGAACCTAATAGCGTGAACATTGACTTCTCTAACTTCTGATAATTTTCCCCACCTCCTACTTGTCTCTTTTCCCATTCCCCTTTCTGGCTCTTATTCCTTCTCTTCTCCTCAAATGCTCATCAGCTGTCTTTGGTGCTCCTCCTCCTTCCTTCCTCCCATGGCTGACTGCCCTCTCCTGTCAGATTCCTTCTTTGGCACGGAGTCACACAGCAGTGATACACACTCTGCTGTGGTCTGCAATATCTATGGCAACCATCATGTATCTGTGAATACTAATCTTGTTAACAACACTTTGTCCTTAGTCTGCCAATCTTTGGTGATCCAATTGCTCATCCAGATGTTGCTTCAGTGATGTGGGATGTCAGAATGCAAGGATATTGGAGGCAGATAGATCAAGGGTTACGTGGTACTTGGATACACTCAACCATATTGCAGATAACACTGATTCATGTAGACAATGCCAGCAGTGAGTAAGTGATAATTTACTTCATGATAATCTTAAGATTTCTTACCTTGACAACTTTTAATTCATGTCTTAAATCTCTGCAGAGTTGTCACATGATGTATGGATGTCAGGGATTCTTGCCTCATACCTAATACTTATATTTTGGTGGGACTGATGACTTACATAAGAGATCAAGAGCTGTGGACATCAGTGGAAATGTCACTTTATAAGGTAAAGAACTACTGAAATTTTCTAGAAACAGATGCTACATATCAAGGGCTGGTGATGAACAGTATATTTCTGCAAGAACAACTAAGTAAGTGTTTTTTTGCTCCATCATTAAGTCTTTTTGGGTCATCTATATATCCGGTGCTCCCAGTGCAGCCTCCTCTACGTCGATGAGATCCAGTGCATATTGGGGACCATTTCATCGAACACCCTCAAATGCCACAAAAGGCAGGAATTTCAAGTGACCACCCATTCCAATTCAGCTTTCCATTCCTGTTCCAACGTATCGTCCAAGGCCTCCTCTGCTGCCACAATGAGGCCACACTCATGTTGGAGGAGCAACACCTCATATTCTGTCTGGTAGCCTCCAACCTGAGGGCATGAACATTGATTTCTGTAACTTCAGGTAATTTTCCCCGCCTCCTCCTTCTCTCTTATTTCAATCCCCATTCTGGTTCCACTCTTACCCTTCCTATTCTCCTCAAATGTTCACCACTGCCCTCTGGTGCATCCCCCTTCCTTATTTCCATAGTCCACTGTCCTCTTCTATCAGATTCCTTCATCTTCAGCCCTTTATCTCTTCCACCTATCACCTCCCAGCTTCTTAATTTATCCCCCCTACCCCACCAACCCATCTGCTCCCTCACTTAGTTTCACTAGTACCTGCCTGCTTGTACTCCTTACCGTCCCCTCACCTTATTCTGGCATCTTCCCCCTTCTATTCCAGTCCTGATGAAGGGTCTCAGCCTGAAACATCGACTGTTTGTCCCCCACCCCATAGATGCTGCCCGATCTGCTGAGTTCCTCTAGCATTTTGTGTGTGTTGCAACCTGTTGCAATGATTTTAGCATCCACTGGAAGAGAGGCCAAATACATGCAAAATCAATAGGGGCAATCCTAAGGATAAGTTCATGCAGGCTGTCCCAACATATTGAGACTCGGGATGTCATCTTAGGTACAATGCATGACACCTCAGCCCTGGCCACTCGGTGTCCCATTGATCTGCAACATAGTCCTTAGAAGCTCACCTTTGCTAGGAAATGCATGTGAGCAGTGAGAGAGGACAATGGGAGCTGCAACTCTTATCAAAGCACTTCACTTTCTCAGACATTGGCTTGCCACCCTCAACCATGCCCCCAAAGTTGTAGTCTGCCCCTGCACACAAGCTCACAGGTGAAATCTGCAGATCAGGCAAGTAGCAGCTTAAGTTGTATCATTACTTTTCACTCTAAGTGTTGAGGAAACTAGGTTATATCCAGGAAATTCACAATTGACATGGACTTAAAACGGAAGGTATTGGGATGAGAAGACTACTGTAACCAAAAGTTTGAGTGAACATGTTGGCAAAATTTTGCTCAGTTTGCATCAGTAATAGCAGAAGCAGTTAACTTATAATTGCACAGTGGACCAGGGGTGTGTGTTGTGTGATTTTCTTTACCAAGAAAGCATTATTGTTCCAGGTACTTCAGGTCTGTTTGTGCACACTTCAATTAAATATTAGTGTCTCACCATCAGTTTTGATCTGAATTGCAGCTGGACACTTCTACACACTTCCTACTATGTGTCAGCTGACCAACATATAATTTTAATTAACATCTTGATAAAGGCAATTCTGCTAACTTCTGCACAGTCAAACCGAAAGTCAGCTTTATATATGCCTGCGGATTTTTTTGAAGTATACAAAAGTTGATCCTATTTTTAAACACAATGAAAGCATCACCATTGTCAAGCGAACCTTTGCATTAAAACCTACACAATATTTTTAGATCTATTTGCAAAATAGCTGCTCAGTAACCAAGGAATCGTCACATGCAGCATAGGTTCTATCAAACGGAGTTGCATTTGCTTTACTAATTATACTTACTGGCCTGTATTGTTCACATTCTTTGTAGTACATTGCTGTTAATAGAGACCCTATGGAATCTTGTAACGAACATAATACTATAGTAACGTCCTGCACAAGTTCAGTAATGGGCAAACTATTGGAGAAGATTTTTAAGGACATGATTTATGAGTATGTAACCATATAACAATTACAGCACAGAAACAGGCCATCTCGGCCCTTCTAGTCCGTGCCGAATGCTTACTCTCACCTAGTCCCACCGACCTGCACTCAGCCCATAACCCTCCATTCCTTTCCTGTCCATATACCTATCCAATTTTTTTTTTAAATGACAATATCAAACCTGCCTCTACCACTTCTACTAGCAGCTCGTTCCACACAGCTACCACTCTCTGAGTAAAGAAGTGCCCCCTCGTGTTACCCCTAAGCTTTTGCCCCCTAACTCTCAACTCATGTCCTCTTATTTGAATCTCCCCTACTCTCAATGGAAACAGCCTATCCACGTCAACTCTATCTATCCCCCTCATAATTTTAAATACCTCTATCAAGTCCCGTCTCAGCCTTCTATGCTCCAAAGAATAAAGACCTAACTTGTTCAATTTAGGTGCTGAAACCCAGGTAACATTCTAGTAAATCTCCTCTGTACTCTCTCTATTTTGTTGACATCTTTCCTATGATAGTATAATATAATAGAGTATAGGAGACACATAATCTTATTAGGGATGGTCCGAATGACTTTGTGAGGGGTATGAGAGGTCTAACAAGGTTTCTCCTAGTAGGCTATTCAGAAGATCATGTGGCATGGGATCTATAGAAACATGGCTGTGTGAATTCGGACAGATGGTGGCAGATGAACATATTCTTGCCTGGAGGTTCATGACTAGTTATGTTCCTCAGGACTCAGTTCTGGAGCCTCTGCTCTTTGTGAAATTTATAGACGATTTGGATGAAAAAGTGGAGGGGAGGGTTAGTAAGTACAGATGACATGAAGTTTGGTGGTGTGGTGGATACTGTAGAAGTTTGTTGTAAGTTGCAATGGACATCGACAGGATGCAGATTTGGGCCAAGAAGTGACAGATGTAATTCAGTCTGGAAAATTGTTAAGAGATACACTTTGGAAAGTTACAAGGATTCCTAGCAGTGTGGTGGAACAGAGGGATCTTGGGGTCCATGTCCATAGACCTCTCAGTTGCTGCACAATTGATAAAGTGTTTAAGATGGCATATGGTGCCCTGGCCTTCATTTGTCAGGGAATTGAGTTCAAAAGCTGAAAGGTATATAAAACTCTGGTGAAACTACACTTAGAGTATTGTATCAGCTCCAGTCACCCCATTATAGGAAGGATGTGCTAGTTTTAGATAGGATGTTGAGGAGATTTATCAGGATCCTGCCTAGATTAGAGAAAAATTTTTCTGAGCAAAGGTTGAGCAAGCTAGAGATTTTCTCTATGCAGACTGAGAGGCAACTTGATAGATGTGTATATGATTATCAGAGGCTTAGATAGAATGTCAGCCAGCATTTATTTCCCTGGGCTGTAGTGGCCAATACCAGAATACGTTTTGTATTGGCCACTTAACTTGACATAACTTTACCTCTCCCCATTCGCCCACTCTCCACTTCCCTTTGTGATTCCCTTGTCCATTTGTCCCTCCCCACCAATCGCCCTCCTGGCTCTTATCCCTACAAGCAGCACCTGCCCATACACCTGCTCCCTCACCTCCATTCAGGGCCCCAGGTAGTCCTTCCCGGTGAGGCAACACTTCACGTATGAATCGGCTAGGGTCATCTATTGTCCCAGTACTCCCAATCCGACCTCCTCTACATTGGTGAGACGCGTCATAAACTGGGGGGCAGCTTTGTCAAGCACCTCCGCACTGTCCACCACAGGCGAGACTTCCTGGTGGCTGAACATTTTAATTCTAATTTTTGTGAGGCTGCCCTGTCTGGAGAGGGTATTCTTATATTATGTCTGGGGAGCCATCAGTCTGATGGCATGACTATCAGTTTCTCCTCCCGATAACCAACTCACCCACCCCCGCCCTCCTCTATTACCCACTCTGACCTTTTACCTCTTCTCACCTGCCTATTACTTCCCCCTGGGTCCCCGCCCTCTTCCCTTACTCCTATGGTCCAATCTCCTTTTCTATACGATTCTTTCTTCTCCAACCTTTGACCTTTCCCACCCACCTGGCATCACCTATCACCTTCCAACTAAGCTCCTTCCTCGACCCCCCAGTTTTTTATCCTGGTTTCTTCCCCCTTCCTTCTCAGTCCTGAAGAAGGGTCTTGGCCCAAAATGACCACTATCTATAAATTTCCAAAGATGCTGCCTGATCTGCTGAGTTCCTCCAGCATTTTGTGTGTGTTGCAGAGAACATCTGTTTAAGGTGAGTGGAGGATGTCAGATGGAGGTATTTTTTTTTTTGCTGGAGAGTGGTGGGTGTCTGGAATTCACTGCGCAGGGTGGTGATAGAGGCTGGAGCAATAGGAACATTTAAAAGACTCTTCTCTTAGTCTCTATGTGGATGTAAGAAGAAGGAAGCTTATGAGCTGTGTGGGAGGGAAAGGTTAGATTTGTCATGGAGTAGATATATGTGGGTCAGCACATCATCATGGGCAGAATAATTCAGTGTTCAATCTCCTTGATGGACCCATGGAAGCACAGAAGAGGATGCGCTTTACACTCAGCCTCCATGAAATAACGTCTTTCTGTCATCTCACTCCACTTTCACCACGTTGCACTCTGACAATAAAAGTTCATGGTCAAACTCTGAAAAGCTGCGACCACTTCTTGTATCTCAGGAAACCACCTCTTCATTTCTAAGATACAGGAAGTGGTCAAAGATACTTTGGCAATGAAGTTTACCTCCACTGTCAATGCACTACCATGCTCTTTTTACTTATATATCAAGCATGCTCCTGGCACAACAATGATTTTAAAGGTGACAGTCTGCATTTGTAAGCATAGTGGCCAAGGTTAATTTAGTCAATTTTTAGCTGCTTGTAAGAAACAAGGACTTAAATATTAAAATAATAATCCTATAACTGAATTGGGATTAATTGCAAAGATTAATCTTCATTGCCTGGTTATTAACTGTGTCACTGCAATAACAATTGTTACAAACATGAAGGAGAATGTTTAGGATGTTCTGGCCTATCATCCCAGCATGTTTAGGACATGGGTAATCTGATAATCTGCCTTTGAGACATGAGGGGAGAGACAGTTGCAAGAAAAAGATCACAGAGCTTTGGCAGGTCAAACAAGGGAAAGGCACTGTTCCTAATTCTCAGTGTGAGGGTGACCAGGTTCCTGTACCCTCTTCCTGATGGTAGTAATGAGAAGGAAGAATGTCATGGCTGGTAAGTGTACTTGGTGATGGATGCTGACTTCTTAAGGCACCGCCTTTTGAAGATGTCCTCAGCAGTGTGGAGAGTTGTGTCCGTGATGGAGCTGGCTGGGTCTGCAACCCTTTGCAGTTTTTTTTAATCCAGTGCATTGAGGGCTCCATACCAAGCTGTCAAAATTATCTCCACCATACACCCAAAAAAATTTGCAAGAGTCTTTGGTGATATCGCAAATCTCCTCAAACTCCTAACAAGGTAAATGCAGCTCATCTAGTCTTGACAATTTATTGGGTTTCAGTCCCATTAATAACTCAAATACTATATATTAATGCTAATTAAATCTCTGCACTAATTCTTAAATAATAGACATCACTTGTTTACTGTCGTTTTTTATCACTAATTTTTATTGCAACACCAACAAATTACATTCAACACAACTGTAATGTAATGTTGTTGATTACATTTTGACTGTTTAATCCAGCCACCTCCCAACCCTCATCACCATCCCTCTCCACCCCTCATCCTCATCCCCACCCCACTCTCCACCCCTCCCCCCACCCCTCTCCCCTCCACCAACCAACTGAATGGTAGTGAATACACAGACAAAGCATTCCTATCTTAACAGAAGATCTTTTATGTTAGATATCAGATTTGTCCACATTAAGATTGTGTTTGGTTGTGCATCATTTACTCTTGCTGATGATAATTCCAGGTTAGAAATGTCCAAAAAGCTCTGAAGCCAGTGAGTACTTGAAATATCATGAGGAGGTTTCCAACGCTGGACTTAGCTGCAGTCAGGCCTGCCAGCCAGACTTCGCTGTTTTTTCCATAAGGGAAAGGTGGGAGTCATCATTTAGAAGATGTACAGTGGGGTCCATTGGTAATTGTACCC
This sequence comes from Hemitrygon akajei, assembly GCF_048418815.1. Taxonomy (NCBI): domain Eukaryota; kingdom Metazoa; phylum Chordata; class Chondrichthyes; order Myliobatiformes; family Dasyatidae; genus Hemitrygon; species Hemitrygon akajei. Next base: position 162,323,669 of record NC_133133.1, read on the forward strand.
CCATTAGTTCTGTAAGACTGCTGATAACCTTCCCCCACAAACCAAACCCCCTGGACGTTCCCATACAACATGTATAAAAGAGCTAACGGTACCATGGGGGCAAAATGAGCAATATGGGTCAGGAACCAGTCCCATTTGATGTCTAATTCTCGGTGTTAGATATGCTGTATGACAAGATTTCAAGTGTATATACGGATGATTTAGGTTTTTCGAAGCATCGGCAGCATGATCCCAAATCGCATCCCAGTCTAAGTCTTGTCCCAATTCAGATATGTCCCTATCCCAGGCTTTCATTCCTGATGTGGGCATATACTTCTGCAAATTTAATTTATCATAGATATATAACACTACCTGTCTTGGAGCACTCTGTATCCAACTTAAAATGGGATGGTCCTTTAAATCTGACCCCCAAGGAACCCTGTAGGCTTTGCAAACTGATCTTACTCTAAAGTAGAAGAAAAGAGAGTGTTTATCAATATTATATTGAGATAGCAGTTCTTGAAAGCTAAGGATAGTACTTGCCCCATTGATATCTTGAAGAGTAGTAATACCTTTATCCTCCCAAGTTCTGTTAGTGAATGGTTCCCACCCCCAGATAGAAACTGATTATTGTTCCATGATGGAGATGATTTGCACCATACACTTTTAAATTTTAGGAATTTTTCTGCTACTCTAAACACTTGTAGCATATGGGTTAAAATTGGACCGAAATACAAATCACATTTTTTGTAAGACATACCTACAAGGAGAAAGTCCTTCAACCCTATTGGTGCTATTAGCTCTTGTTCTATATTTTTCCATGACAAAACTTTATCCTCCTCCATCCAATAGATAAGAGTTTTTAATACAAATGCCGAGTGACACAGCTTAGAATTTGGACATGCCAATCTCCCATTCGACTTTTTGAATTGTAGAGCTGACCACTTTATATTGGGTTGTTTACTGTTCCAAACATAGCATCGTAGTAAGGAGTCCAGTTTTTGCCGACATCCTGTGAGATCATTGAGCTGATAAAATGAATGCGGGGTAAGATGTTCATTTTAATGACTGATATATGGGCTGGGACTGACGCTGGCAGGTGTCTCCATCTATTAATATCTTTTTCCATTTTTTCAAAATTAAAGAGTAATTTGTTTTAGTCACAGACAATAGGGAAGTATTAACTTTAATACCCAAGTAGAGGACCTCATTTGTAACATTAGTCTGGGGAGGGAGAGACACCTTACTTTTATCTGTATTAATCAGCATCAGTGCTGATTTTGACAAATTAACTTTGTATCCTGAAAGAAATCCAAATTGCTCCAGTGTTTTTAAAACATAGGGGAGAGTTTGTTGAATATTTGCCATATAAACGAATGTGTCATCTGCCTAAAGTGATATCGAATGCAATGATGTGCCTATTGTAATAGGGGAGATCTGAGGAGAGTTTCTAATTAAATGTGCAAGTGGTTCAATAGATATAGTAAAAATTAAAGGAGCTAGAGGGTGCCCTTGTCGTGTGCCCCATCCTATGTCAAATAACTCTAAGAAACCTCCTCCCACACATACCCGGGCTGAGGGATTAGCATACAATGTTTGAGTCATATTGATAAATTTATTGCCAAACTTAAATTCTTTAGAACTCTCCAAAAATATGACCATTCAAGGCGATCAAACGCTTTTTCAGCATCTAGAAATAGCAGGCCACAGGCAGGTGGGATTTTATGTGTTGCACTCAGTATGTGTAAGAGCCGGTGAATATTATCAGATGTGAGACATCCCCTGATAAAGCCCGTTTGAACTGGGCTAATTATTTTCCCAACTACTGTCTTGAGTCTACTGGCTAAGACTTTGGAACGTATTTTGAGATCGGCATTTATCAAGGAGATTGGACGGTAATTGGCACAATCCAAGGGGTCCTTACTGGGCTTAGGTATAACTGTGATCAGGGCTGTGTTTAGATCTCTATGGAAAGCACCATTTCCAATAGCATAATTTAATGTTTCTAACTATACTGGTCCAAGAATATCCCAAAGTGACGGTCTATTAAGGCAACAGCAAGAGAGCTATTGGGGTCCTGATTATGTGTTATACTATATTTGAGACGGGAATGGTTTTAATTATATAGGTTAATGGTTTGACCAAGTTTTTTTTCTTGTCTCTTTGCTATGATTGTCTATGAGAACCGCTTTGCCTTTCTAATTTGTTGGTGCTAGAGAGGGGCGGTTAATATTCAGTGTCTGACATTGCTAAGTGCCACTCACAGATGTTACAAAGTAAAGGGTTGAATGTGAGAGGTCACATCTTTAGTTAGATCTTTCTCCAACTCAGACTTGTATTAAGACTGTCTATGAGCCCTAAAGAACGTAAAAAAGGAGGGTTATAGGTCAGCGCTCAGTGCTGTGCTGCCATCTTGCCTTGTGCCTCACTGGAGGTCCTTTCTGTCGTATTTTTAACGTATTTTTCTAATTGAACATCAACACTGGGCATTCTCTCTTCATCCCTCTCCAACTGGGCAGAAGATACAAAATCCTGAAAGAACATGCCACCAAGCTCAAGGGTGACTCCCATTCCATTGTTATCAGACTCCTGAATAGACCCTTTTTTTAAATAAGATGGACACGTCCTCACAATCTATCTTGTTATGAACTTGCACTTTATTATTTACCTGCACTGCACTTTTTCAATAGCTCTTACACTTTATTCTGAATTGGTATTGTTTTACCTTATTCTGACTCAATGCACTGTGTAATGATTTGATATATATATATATAAACTATATGCAAGAAAAGCTTTTCACTGTATCTTGGTACATATGACAACAATAAACCATTACTAATACCAATCCATCATATCTTGGTAATTTGTCTTGTTTAAAGATACAAATCTGTTTGCAGGTTGAACCAAATCCTTTCACATGTTTATAGAAAGGTTTATCTTACCATGATCTCTTGATCTCTCGATGCAGCTCCTTTGCTACATCCTTGGGCAGTGCATTCTAGATTCCAACCACCATCTACATGAAACAAGTTCCTCTTCAGATACCCTTTAAACTTTTTTTTACCCCTTTACGCTAATAATATATCCTCTAGGTTTAGGCTAGAGTCTACTATCTCAGTGGAATCCCACTGATTTTTTTTTTGTTTTACAATGAGGTGGGGGGATGAGGCTGCTCACTTTTCTACGACAACAAAAAAAACTCATTGGCTGCAATACAAACATTTATCCCATTTTTATTATTACTAAGGCCATCTTGCCACCTCTTTCATTTTGTCTATTTCTTCTAAAAGTTAATTATCTTGAAATATTTCAAATAGCCTTATGTATAAAGTTGGTGGCAGGGCGGAGATATATCTCTACCAGAGGAGGTGTGAGACACTCCCTCCCTCTGCTAGCTCACAGGTCGCCCTTGGGCAAGGCGTAGCACCTGCTCAGCACCCCTGATCAGGGTCACATGAAGCCCAGGGAGCAAATGATGGATAGTAGTATGAGCAGCTGGTGCTTATCACAAGTCCTGGTTATGTGACCACTGACACCAGGCAGGCAATCTGTGATGAGTATTGATAACGGCTGGGGTCACGTGTCTTGTAAATACACTGCACAGAAGGCAATGGCAAACCACTTCTACAGAAAAATTTGCCAAGAGCAATTACGGTCATGGAAAAACCATGATCGACCATGTCATATGATACATGACATCACATCACATGACATTGGTAAGAACCAATGATGTTTGAAGGTGTTGTGACTCATCCTTCCAGCAGCTTTGGCTTTCATCCACACAGGATGCAAGAACCTTGAACCTGTTGAATGAGTGCTTGGACTTAAACCAGTGCTGTGTCAGTGCAAACTTCTGCATCCCCGTATCTGCTCCTTTTTAGTCATGTATATGTGTCCTTCTTGGCTGACCAGTTCTGTAGTATCTAATCCAAGTAGTGCGGCTGACTCTGGAAACTATGTAATTGTCCTCCCCTGGTACATCACAGTGTCCAAAGCATGAGAATAGAGTGAAATTCAGAATCAATTAAATGATCTTACCTTAAAAATACATTTATTCTGCACTTTTCACACAAAGGTTTCCTTGTTTGTATTGCAGCCAATGATGTATTTTTGATGTTTCATCTCACCACCTCATTATTAAACAAAAAAGTCAATTGTGAGTCATTTTGTGCAGAGGAAATTCCTACAAGGAGCACGTGATAATGATCTCATAAGATGTTTTAGAACATTTCATTATTAAGTAAAAACAAATGATGTGGTAGAAAGGGAGAAGAGGCACTGCTGAGTGAATCTAGGGAGTTCTGCAGGAGGTTTAAAAGCAGAACCTCGAGTAGAACTCTTTGAATCCCAGTGCCACATACTACTGAGAGTAAGAATAAGAAGTTACGGCAGATGAATGCATGGCTGGTGCAGGGGGCAGGAACATTGAGATCTCTTCTAGGGCAGTGGAGACCTGTACAAATTTGTTCCTGAATTGGAGGAATTAGCCTTGTGAGGATATTTGCTAGAACCACTTAGGATGGTTTAAATTAGTCTGGCAGGCATTAGGTTGAGGAGGGAAGGGAGGAAGTGCCTGTGTTTGACCTGTCTCTCTCTCATTCTTGCTCGCTACACCTGGAGGAAGACACCTGCCTTTGACAAGTCTCTCTCTTCCTCTTGCTTGATGCTACTGGAGGATGGTGCCGGAGTCTTGGGAAAGGTTTAATTGACACACTTTGTGCTTTGGACTCTCTAGTTCATGTTATGATGTGTTTCTGATCTCTGGTTGCTCCTTTTTTTAATTGCTATTTTGTGTGATTTCAATCAGGGCTGACTGGCTCTGCGGCCTGCAGTCAATGAATGAAACAGTGTTAAATTGAACTGAACTGAACTGAACATTCCTAGACTGTTTGAATGACTGTGGTTTGATATTTAACAGTCAGTTTCTCACTTCTTTTGTGCCATTTGTGTGTTTCTTTGTGCGTTGGGTGTTAGATGTTTTCTTTGAATGGTTTCCATGGTGTTTCTTTGTTTTATGGCTGTCTGTGGGAAAAAGAATCTCAGAGTTGTTTACTGCATGAGTACATTGTTAATAAATGTACTTTGAACTAGTAGTGAGGCAGATCAGAAGATTGAGGCAGAAGTTAAAGAGAGCAGGTTCAGTAGATGGGACAGGCAGGAGCATAGCAGGGAGTGACAGAAAGCAGACAGGTGAGGGAGGAACAAGACTGTCACCTCAGGTAATGGTGCTGTAGGAAGGGTAGAGGTGGAGGTGAGAGAGGAAGCGGAGTTGCACTTTGATTAGCAAGAATAGCACACGAAGAATAGAATGTAGACAAAAGATTGTGGGAGTTGCAAAACGCCGCGTAGGAGGACGTTCAGTAAGACAAGGGAAATAAACTGAGCTATTATTAGAAATGACATATACAACTCGAGAGATCAAGTTACCTGAAGTCGCAGAGCCCAGAAAGTTTCAGTGCGCCGAGACAGATCTGTTGCATTTGGAGGCTGGTGTGGTGGAAACCGAGAACCAGGGAAGCTTTATCTTTGTTCTATCCTGGGAGGAGAGGGGGTGAAAGTAGAAGAGTAGGAAATGGAGAGCAACGCACATAAAATGGTGGAGGAGCTCAGCAGGTCAGGCGGCATCTACGGAAATGAATAGATAGTCGATATTTAGGGCTGAGACCCATCTTCAGCACACGGTCTCGGCCCGAAACATCAACTCTCTATTCACTTCCATAGATGCTACCTGACCTGCTGAGCTCCTCCAGCATTTTGTGTGTGCATTGCTTTAGAGTTCCAGCTTTGGATTTCCAGCATCTGCAGACTTTCTTGTGTGTTGAAAGTGGATGTCATGTGGCCAAGAGCTTTTCAACAATGGGAGAGGGAAGTGTCAGAACATCAAGGAAGGGCTTCACTTTTCACCCCACAAGCTTCTGTATTCAACTGATTATTCTCCCCATTTCTGTCATCTTCAAAGAGGTCCCACCACATCCTCTCCTTTCATCCCCGTTTTAGCAGTTCACAGAGATCATTCACGATGACTTCCTGGTTTATTCTTCTGGTCCCACCAATCATCTCCTTTCTTATGGCACTTTTCCTTGCAATGGCTGGTGAAACACCGCCTGCCTTTCACCACTTTCTTTCCCAGAACACACCCAGTCTTTCCAGGTGAAGCAGTGATAAACTTGTATATTTTTCCAATCTAGTGTACTGCATTTGGTATTCACCGTGTTCTCTTCTGTATATTGGAGAAACCAAACACAGATTGAGCAATCACTTTGTGGACAAATTGCATTCAGTCCACAGGGGTGATCTGAAGCTTCATCGATCTCCCACTCTGACCAATCAGTCTGTGACTTCTGTACTGTTGCAGTGAGGCCCAATGCAAACTTGAACAACAGCATCCCATTTTCTGTCTGGGCACATTGTACTGTCCTGGACTCAATACTGTGTTCTACAACTTCATGTATCTTGATACTTTGGACTGTTGCTAAATCAGAACAGTTCGATCTGCTGGTCTCATTTTCATAACACCCACATTCTCCTTTTCTGTATTCTCATCTTCTAACTGTACTCATTCACTCATTACCCTTTTCTTGACAGCAAACCCCCATGGACACCCCAGATGTACCCCATGAAACATCCCACTCTCCCATTATTTTTGGACTTCTTTTCAATGGTGACCTAAAGCATTAACACTGTTTCTCTTTCCACAGATCCATCCGGGCCTGTTGAGTACTTCCAGCCTTTTCTTATTTTGTTTTAGATTCCCAGCATCTGCATTGTTTCTATTTCCACTTATGACCTGAAACATTTACTGCTTCTCTCTCCACAGATGCTGCCCAACCTCATAGGTATTGCCAGTATTTTCTTTATTTGATTACAATCAGTTATTGTGTCGTAGTGTCATAGAGGACTACAGCACAGAAACAGGCCCTTCATCCCATCCAGTCCATGCCAACCTGTTTTTCTACCTAGTCCCAATGAACTGCACTCAGCGCATAGCCCACCATGCCTCACTCATCCATGTACTTATCCAGTCTTCACTTAAATGTTGCATTTTAATCCGTCACTTCTGCTGACGGTTTGTTCCACCCTCTGAGTGAAGAAATTCCCCATGAGGTTCCCCTTAAATATTTCACCTTTTCAGTGTAAAACTATGACCTCCAGTTGTAGTCTCACCTAACTTCAGGGGGAAAATAGACATGCCCTATCTATACCCCTTGTAAGTTTGTTTACATCCATAAGATCTCCCCTCATTCTACTGCACATCATGGGAAAAAAGTCCTAACCTATTCAACCTTTCCCTTTAACTCAGGTTCTCAAGTCCCAGCAACATCCCGGTAAATTTTTCTCTGCATTCTTTCAAGCTAACTGAAATCCTGATCATAATACTCCAAATTCATCCTCACTAATGCCTTATACAACTTCAACATAACATCCCAACTCCTGTATTCAAAGCTCTGATTTATGAAGGCCAGTGCACCAAAAGCTTTCTTTATGATCCTATCTACCTGTGACACAACTTTCAAGAAATTGTGGATCTGTATTTTCCACCATTCCCTCCATTCCACCTAGCACCTCAGTGCCCTTCACCTAAGTCATACCCCTGGTTTGACCTGCTATAAATCTGTGTTTAAATGCTATGGCACGTACTGTAAGCCTCATAATCTACCACACTCAGTTTCATCATCAACGCCCCTTACTTTATCTGACTTTACTGATCGATGGCCTTATTATTGTAGTTGTCTTGCGTCAAAACGGGAGTTTGTGATTACATTTCTCTTCAGTTGACTCAGGACATCCCCACCAGCAATGAAAGTTCGAATGATTTTGAGCTCTTCTAATGAACTTCTCTGCTTGCTGAGTACAGACAGCGGCATAATCAGTTATCACATCAATAACAGGCTGCGGAGAGATCGAAGTGTTATCTATTAAAGCAGGAGCGAATTCACGGCAAAAAATGGGGATTGGGTGTATCACTGAAGTCACTCGCAGAATCTTATTGACAATTCCCCGACATGTAAAATTAAATATAAAACAAAACTTTCACTTCTCTATCTGCAACAAGATGACTATCTGATACCCACACCAAGGAGTATTATCATTGCTCTAAACCACCCTTTGAGCAGCAGGGATGTATCACTACGCAGGCTGATATAGGTGACCTAGTTACGGGAAGGGGTTCTCCCCACCATGTCCCCAGAATAAAATAAAAAGTTTTCAGACTTGGGAAATTTTAAACCAGTTATCCCACGCCCTTCGCCGCGGGTCGAGGATCGACGTGATGCTGAATGTCCAATGAATTCAGGGGATTCTCGAGCCCACTGTATAAATAAGAGGATGCGTCAGGTTTCCAGACCGCCGTTAGCGGTGAAAGTGAGCCGGGTTGCCCGGCAATACCACAATGATCTCCCCGGTCGCCTGGATCCTGTTGGCGTCCATCGCTGGCGTTGTGGGAAACCTTCGATCGGGGTGCAAACCAAACGTACGCGATGAACTGGTCAGGGACTTTTGTTCGTGCGTGAGAAGGGTCACGAAGAAGGTGATTCCGTTTAACATCCAGGATAGTTCCATAATTTCTGTTCAGATTTACAAGTACAAGTTTTCTTTAGGAGATTGTGCCGTTATATCTTTATCTTTCATTACCTTTACACATAGAAAGTCCCCTGCATATAGAAAACTCAGTTGTAGTTTAAGCTTTTGATGATAATGATTTGGTAAACATAATCCTCCCTCTCCCAAATGCAACATTTTTGTTTCAGATTACTGGGACTAACGGACGGATTCTACCACAGTTCTGTGAATTTGTGAATATGACAGTAAGTTTAATTAGTCATGAGCAACTATTACATTTTCTTAGTTACAAATGTACGTTTATAACTAACATGCTGTCACCTCACAGAGCATGGGCAAATGCAGTGTTCTGAAGAAGGCGCTAAGGTTCTATGGACTTTTCCTAAAAAGATATGGACAAATCCCAGCAGTGCCTGAAGATGTCAGAACCGATCTGAAGAAAATCAAAGATTACATCCAAAATATAAACTCAAAGATGAAATGCGTAAGTTTGTTTTCTCCTTCAATGTCTAACCATTTCTAGCTAAGCATCTTGCTATTTCATACTGCACAACTGGACAAAAACACTCTGGGATCAGTGACTGGTGGCAATACTAGGCTAAATGTATATTAGGCACACAGTTATATATTCCAAACAAAGGGCCCTGGAAGTGTCGCACTCTCAGAAATTGTTTGTTTGCATTCAGATAGTGCTGTGTATGGTTAAGTGCTTGCTTTAGGGTATGAAGTAGTGAAGTGGAGAAGTTAAAAGAGGGGTTTCCAGAGCCAGGGGCCTTAGACTGTTGAGAGCATACTCACCACCAGTGGAATGGATAATCTTGAGCACCTGCAGGAGGGTATCTTTAAACCATCCTGGAGGTTGCAGCTCTGGAGAAGATTCCAAAGATGAGCTATGGAATTATTTGAAAATAAGAATGAGAATCGCTTAGAATGGTCTGGCAAATATAATGGTGAAATGGTTAAATGTTATCATACCATATCAAGAATATCTGATTCTTAACCATTGCTTATCATGACCTATACAGCCCAGAGATTCTGACTGATAACCTTATCTGTCCCTTGTTTAATACAGGATCAATTACTGTTTTATAGCCTCTTTAATAGAGCAAATGTACCATACATTTTTGCAGGGAGTTTATCAAAGGCAAAGCTAGGTATTAGTCCACTAGAGAAAAGAATGTTATATGCAGCTTTTAGTATTGAGTTCTAATATCAGCAACAGTCATTTCTGTACTGTTGTTTCACAATACATCACCAATATTATGTTTGGACAGTTAGAAGAGAACTGTTAACAATAAACTCCATGCAGCTATTAACATTTTTATCAAATAACCTGTTACTTGTCTTTCTGCACTTCTGTGGCCAGTCTTTTGCTTTCAAACATGAAGTATGTGTGTATGTGAGTATACTGTATATTTATATTTGAAATATATATTTTATATCTATGTCTCTGTTGGTAGGTTTACCATAGTGGAAATTTGGACAGAGATTTATGATAGGTTTATGATATGATGATGAAAAATTAAATCCATAGTTTTAAAAAGAATTGTCTATTCAATTCCAGAGGCAGTGTAAATCAGCCAGGGATCACATTGCAACAAAAGCTTTGGAGCAACTAAAAACAGAATTACACACGGTAAACACTCTTTTACAGCTACATAAGTTAATTTTGAATTATTCTGATCTCCAGCCTATCAAATTCTGAATGGTTTGTTTTGTTTATTCTCAGTTCCTTTACAATTGCTGAAAGGCTGAAGCACAAAGTGCATTCAAATGTGCAACCACAGAATTCCTGGATTGATGAATAATATCAATTATAATGCAAAACTATTTTCTAAAGTATCTACTGTATCTGGGACTTCTTTCCCTGGAGTGTAAGCGGCTGAAATTTGACCTTGTAGGGATTTATATAAGCGTGAGGGTCATAAATAAAGTTATTGGCCGCAGTGTCCTTCCCAAGAGAAGGGAGTCTAAAACTGACCTAGTTTAAGCTAGGAGGGAAAGATTTAAAACCGATCTGAGGGGCAGTGGATGGCAGGTGTATAGAATGAACTGTCAGAATTAGTGACTGAGGTGGGTAAACTTACAGCATTTTAAAAGACACAGACAGGTACATGGATAGGAAGGGTTTGGGGGAATATGGGTTAAACGAAGAGACAATACCTGAGTTATAAGAAAAGATTGAATAGGTTAAGACTTTATTCCCTAAAACTTAGAAGATTGAGAGGAAATTTGATCGAGGTAAACAAAATTATGAGGGATATAGGTAGGATAAATGCAAGCAGGCTTTTCCCACTGAGTTTGGGTTGGGATTACAACCAGAGGTCATGGGTTAAGGGTGAAAGGTAAAAGGTTTAAGGGGACCATGAGGGAAACTTTTTCACTCAAAGGGTCGTGAGAGTGTGGAATGAGCTGCCAGCACAAGTGGTGCTTGCAAACTTGACTTCAATGTTTAAGTAAAGTGAAGTTTGGACAGTTACATGGATGATAGAGGTATGGAGACCTATGGTCCGGGTGCAGTTCAATGGGAATAGGCAGATTAAATGGTTTGGCACAGACTAGGTGGGTCAAAGGGCCTGTTTCTCTGCTGTACTAATTTATGATTATGAATAGGGACTAGCTGAAGTAGACAATTTGACTGACATGGATGAGTTGGACCAAAAGGCCTGCTTGCATGCTGTATGACTTTTACGCTGACTCCCAACCCTGCCATTTTAAAAACTGAATTTCTCACATTCAATATCAACCTAAAACAGCTGATTAACTTTGAAACACACACACAGGTTCGGCAGCTTGCTTTAATGAGTTTGCTACATTTTCATATTGCTCCCGGCTGCAAAATGTCAGAGAATGCCACTTTCAAAGTGGAACAATATATGAAAATCATCCTGTAGCCAATACAAAGATTGATGGCAGCGCCATACTCACATAGTCATTGGTAGTCTCTGTCATTCTGGTTTGACACTTGCAGCTACCTTCAGGATTGTGATTCTCTCACTTCCTAGGCTTTCCATTTGTAAGGTAGTTTGCATTTTCTAACAGTGTGCTGAATCTTGGTCTATGCCATTCACAACCCCAAATTAACTAGCACGTTTCAAATGAGGGTTTAAATAAAATAAAAAAAAATTCTAATCTTAAACACAAAGAGATTCTGCAGATACTGGACCTCCAGGGTAACATTAAAGGTCTCTCCGCCCTTACCTTCCAGTCCTGGTGAAGAACCTTGGCCTGAAACGCCGACTGTTTATTCTTCTCCATAGATGCTGCCTGACCTCCTGAGTTCCTCAACACTTTGTGTGTGTGTTGCTCAAAAGTTTATAACCAGCAATAAGCAAAGGACACAAAGTGCTGGAAGAACTCAGGAGGTCAGGCAGCATCTATGGAGAAGAATAAACAGTCAACGTTTCAGGCCATGTTCATGTTGTGGAACATGGAAGACCATGCAGAAGAACAGGTCCTTTGGTCCACCATGTCTGTGCCAAACATGATGCCAAATTAAACTAAATCTCTTTTGCTTGTACACGATCCATATCCCTCCATTCTGTGCATATTCATGTGTTTATCCAAAAGCCTCTTAAATGCACATATCATGTTTGCTTCTACTGTTATATGTGGCAGTCAGATCCAGGCACTCACCACTCTATATATGAAGGAAACTTATCCTGCATATCTGCCTTAAATTTTGTCCCTCTTGCCTCAAATGCACGTCCTCTACCCTGGCAGAAAAACTCTGACCATCAACCCATAATTTTATAAGCCTCTATCAGGTGTCTCCTTTGTTTCCCATGATCCAGACAAAAACAACCCAACTTTGTCCCAGCTCTTCTTATAGCTCATATCCTTTAAACCGAGCAGCATCCTGGTAATGCCCTCTTGCACCCTTTCCAAAGCCTCCACGTCTTTGCTGTAATGGGGCAACCAGAGTGCAGACAATAATCCAAGTGCAGTTTAGCCAAAGTTTTATGTAGACACAACATCACTTTCTGAGCCTTGTGCTCAGTGCTGCAATTACTGAATGCAAGCATGTTATATACCTCCTTTACCATTTTATCTTATTTGTGTGGCCACTTTCAGGGAGCTATGAACTTGGACCCCTAAATCTCTCTCTACGTCAATGTTTTTAGGAGCCCTGCCATTAACAGTATACTTTCCCCTTACATTTGATCTCCTGCAGTGCTACACTTGCCCGCAGTAAACGCCATCTGGCTGTTTTACACCCATATCTGCATCTTGCTGTATCCTTTGACAACCTTCTTCACCATCCACAACTCCACCAATCTTTGCCTTCCATCGCTGCCCTATGTCTGCTATGGGCAATCCTATTCTGAATCCTATCTACCCTGTCACTTTGGACCTCGTGCACCTTAATATTCTGGATGAACCTACCATAAGGCTGATTGCCTTACTAAAATTCACTGCTCTACCTTTATCGAACACCTTCATGAACTCCTCAAAAAAAAACCCAGAAGACATGACCTGCCCTGCGCAAATCCGTCTTACTATCTCCAATCACACCATACTTTTCCAAATGTGTGCAATGCAAATTCTATCCCTAAGCCTCCTGAGCTTTCCTACCACTGATGTGAGGCTTGCCATCATATAATTTCCTGGTACCCTTCCTTAACAACAAAAGAACAGCACTGGCTCCTCCCCACTCTTCTCGGAACTCACTTGTCGTTAGTGAGGTTACACGTTCTTTGTCAGAGCCCCAGCAGTCTTCTTTCTTGTGTTTTATTTTTCCTCCTATAACCTGGAAGCAGTTAACCAGACAGAATTCTCAAACAGGAAATCAGAAGAAACTATTAAAACTTTCTGCCGAGAGCAAAATACTGATGTGTGCAAAGAGATATTCACATAATTTAAATGTAACCCAAAATAACTTTTAAAATGCACATTTTATTGTTTCAAAATCTATGCGATTTTCGAGTAGTTATCCTGAGGGAATGGTACATAAATAATTAAATTTCAGGACAAGCGTTATTACTCTTCAATAATTACACTCAGTGCCCAGTTTATTAGGTACAGCTGCACACCTGCTTATTAATGTAAATATCTAATCAGCCAAACATGTGGTAGCAACTCAATGCATAAAAGCATGCAGACATGGTCAAGAGATTCAGTTGTCGCTCAGTCTGAACATCAGCATGGGGAAGAAATGTGATTTAATTGACTTTGATGTGGAATGACAGTTGTTGCCAGCTGGGGTGGTGTGAGTATCTCATCTCAGAATCTCCTGAGCTCCTGGGCTTTTCACGCACAACAATCTCTAGAGTTTACAGAGAATGGTACAAAGAACAAAAAAAAATCCAGTGAGCAGCAGTTCCATCGGTGAAAATGCCTTGTTATTAAAAGAGGTCAGAGGAGAATGCCCAGACTGGTTCAAGCTGCTACAGAGACAACAGTAACCCGTCTAGCCATACGTTACAACAAGAGTGTCCAGACAAGCATCTCTGAAGTCACAACACACTTGAAGTGGATGGGCTGCAGCAGCAGAAGACCACGAACACGTATTCAGAGGTCACTGAATGTTATAGTTAAACATTTAACTACACATCATTTAAAAAGTGTCACAGACAAAATGCCAGAAAAAACTCAGAAGGTCAGACAGTATCTACGGAGATAAACAAACACTTAATTAAGGGCTGAGACCCTTCTTCAGGACTGGAAAGTACAGGGGAAGAAACCAGAATATAAAGGTGGGTGGAGGGGAAGGAGACTAGCTGGAAGGTGATAAGTGAAGTCAGGTGGGTAGGAAACATAAAGGCCAGGGAAGGAAAGAGTCTGATAGGAAGGGAGAGTGGACCATAGGTGAGAGGGCAGGAGGAGGAGTGGGGGGACCCAGGGGGTGGTGACAGGCAGGTGAGAAGAGGTAAAAGGCCAGAATGGGGAATGGAAGAAGAGGGGTGGGGGAGGGATTTTTTTAATAGCAGATGGAGAAATCAATATTCATGCCATCAGGTTGGAGGCTACACAGACGGAATGCAAGGTGTTGCTCCTTCACCCTGAGGGGGCCTCATCTTGGCACCAGAGCCAACATGAACCGACATGTTAGAATGGGAATGGGAATCAGAATTAAAATGTCTGGCCAGTTCCACTTTTGGTAGGTGGAGCAGAGGGGCTCGATGAAGCAGACTCCAATTTACAATGGGAGAAGGACGATGTGTTAGATGCAAAGGCTTATGGGGTGGTAGGTAATGTCCCCTCTAATTTGTAATTGCCAGTGTGTGAAAAGATCTTGTGCTGTGCAATTTATTTTGCCCAGTGACAACAACATGTGTGCACTTAGGAGTTTGACATGGTGAATCAATAATTTGTTCAATAAAACCAGTATAAATAAGCCCGTTCTAAAATCTGCAGACAAATCGTTGCAAACTCTACATTGTCGATACTGCCCGCATCAGAAACCGGAAAAGGAAATGTGATTGTGTACGATCGTGAAATATACTTATCGTGCCAATGAGGTAGAGGGTGACAACCTTTCGTGCGCAGTTTAAGTTCCTTTGTGTGCCAGTAGCAATAGGAGTGTGCGTGTGCACAGGAACACACCTTAGAGGGAATATTGGTGGTAGATAAGGAGAAGGGGAAATCTATTGCTGCTAAGGCAACAGGAAGGTGGAGTGAGAACAGACCCCAAAAAGTGGCAATGTTAGCAATATTTTTCTAACAAAATATTGTGTAAAGATCCAGTTGTTAACTTAGTTAATACTTTCAGAACTAACTTACTTTTTAAAATAATTTGCTTGTCATCAAACATATACTGAAGTTGTTTGTAACAGATACTGGGAAAGTACTGGGAATTGGCTCACCTTTACAATTTTCCCTCTGTGCCCTGAGGAATTTACATTCCTTTCAGCCAGGGAGCAGCTTTCCACACTTCTTGTTCATGACCTACTTAATAAATCACCATTTTTGTGGCACAGATCTATATACAAATAATTTGGACCAGGTAACTGAAATTACTTTATTAGTTATGCAGATATTATCAACACATTCTTATTTCTGAAATGAGGTACAGAATCTGAAGACTTCTATTTACTTTTGTTCTTGGAAGTCAGAGTTAATAGATCTGAATTACTTCAGTAGCGATAATTACTAATTTGCTGTACTTGGATTTAAATTTTCAGATGAAGGCCGCATCATATGCCAAGGTGAAAGAGATCATCTTTCAGCTCTACATTCTTCAAAATCTCCTTCTTGAAATAACCAACAAGTTGCCTTACACAGGATGTTAATCTTCATGTGTGTCAGTTTATTTTCATACAACTTTAAATCTACCATAGACCTAAAGAACAAAAGGAAAGATGATTCAGCCCTCAAAAGTTTGTGTCTGGAACCAAATTCTTCCATTAATATTGCTATCTGTACTTGTGATTAACAAAATATAATACCTCCTATTTAGCTTGAATCAGTCAATATAAAGGATGTGACCGAACAAGATACCTAGCTTCACCATCAAAGTTTCGAAGGTCCAAGTTAATGTCAGAGAAATGTATACAATATACATCCTAAAATGCTTTTTCTTCACAAACATCCACAAAAACAGAGAAGTGCCCCAAAGAATGAATGACAGTTAAACGTGAGAACCCCCAAGTCACCCCGCAGCTCCCCTCCCTCCCACGTGTAATGATGATCATTTATAATATATTGTAATTTTTCTATTTTTGCATTCCTTTATATTATTTAATTAATATATTAATTAATTATATCTGTGTTGGCGTGTGGCCTAGTGGGCAAGGCATCAGACTAGTAACCTGAAGGTCACTGGTTCGAGCCTCAGCTGAGGCAGCGTGTTTGTGTCCTTGAGCAAGGCACTTAACAACACATCGCTCTGCGACGTCACCGGTGCCAAGCTGCATGGGTCCTAGTGCCCTTCCCTTGGACAACATCGGTGGCATGGAGATGGGAAGGCCTGCAGCTCGGGCAGCTGCCGGTCTCCCATACAACCCTGCCCAGGCCTGCGCCCTGGAAACTCCAGGCGCAGATCCATGGTCTCTCGAGACCGACGGATGCCACTACTAATATATTTGTGATCACTTAGCAACCTCTGTGAATGGCGAACTATGTTGCAAGTTTACATGTTGTCTTCTTTAAAACGAATATAGTAAATCACTGATTTTTACTTTCCTATCCAAGCCTTCAGCTGACTGGCTGTAACTTGTGTTTGTTAGAATGATCAGGGCAGGAAACAAGCTGCAGTACCAGAGTATCAGGGATTTGAAATACACCTGCTTTCTCTTAAAAATCCATATCATGGGAACTATTTGTTTTTGAAGGGTCAGGACAGTGCGTAATTGAATGGGCTCACCAATTCACCTCTAGTTTACAAATGTTTGAAACATATTTGGTGAAACTCTGTGATAAAAAGTGTGTTAGGGACATGAATAATTCTTAAAATTGCATTACAAGAGAAGCTTCACCCACATATTGCATTTTGGAGATTCATATTCATGCTCCTTATGGTTACACATTTTCTAAAATAATAGAAGGAAAATCATATAAATCTTGTGAGAAACAGTTGAATAACACATCCTACTCATGAATCTCTGCACTGGAAGCAAAATTCTTTAAAAAATTAGCCCAGAATATCTTATCCTTATACACTATATTTCCAGATACTGTGGCCGAGCAGTCTAAGACGATGGGTTAAGTCTTCAGTCTCTATGAAGTCGTGGGTTTGAATCCATGATGGTCCTTTTGGGTCGGCACAGTAGCGTAACGATTAGCACGATACTTTACAATACGAGCGACTCAGGTTCAATTCTCGCTCCTATCTGTAAGGAGTTTGTATGTTCTCCCCATGACCGTGTGGATTTCCTCCAGGTGTTCCAGTTTCTTCCCACAGTCCAAGGGCTGTGGTTGGTAGGTTAATTGGTCAGTGTAAATTGTCATGTGATTAGTCTAGGATTAAATCGAGGGTTGCTGGGCAGCAAGGTTCAAAGGGCCAGAGGGCGTATTCCACACTGTATCTCAATCAATAAGTGTAACCTTTATAGAAAAGAAATAAGCTTCTTCTTGATATGAAGAATTATTCAGAGATGGACTTCAGTAATGATTCTCACACAATAAACAATTTCTCTCCCTCTCCTATGTATTTAATAGGTGGTTATTGCTTATTTTATTAACTGCTTTGAATATCACTGATAACATATGAAAGTTAGTCCAGCTCAACCTTCATCAATCTTGGCTATTTGTTTAAATGCTGTGGTGTTGAGATTTGATGCTATGGTATGCTGGGCTTTAAATTGGGTTTCATTTCCATTTCAAACATGTCACCTTTTTCTTCAGTCCAGCAAACACTAAAAATTCTCTAATCTTCCTTTAATGCTCAAATACCTGCTTTCATTATTTAGAATATTTGCCCCTGATATTTACCGTAGCTTAGAAATTATGTTTGTCTTTGCATGTTTTTTTATTCATTCCATTATATTTCTTTGTTCTACTGTTAGTGTCTGCAAGAAAATGTATCTCAGAGTAGTACATGGTGACATATATGTACTTTGATAATAAATTTACTTAGAACTTTGAACTTCTTTCCAAGATGCAGCAGTTTTAACTTTGCTATCTGCTGTGGTGACTGCTGTTTATGTGCCAAGCTGTGTATACCATTCACAATTTGTGGATGTTAATTTTGAGGCCATTATTTAGAAGGATGTAAGGAATGAAACGGGTGCAGCTCCTTTTGCCTGCCCTGAGATTCTGCAAGATTATAGCTGATCTTCACATAGAACTCTCAAAGTTCTGCAGAGATTGAATAATTGCAGCTACCCCCACTTCCAATTGCAACACCATGGCCAAAACATTTTGGATTTATAGTAAGTGAAGCTTTGTCTACCCATAAACTTTACAAGGGAACTCCTGATAGTCCGGAATAGCACACCACTATCCAAGGGAATCTGGCTTTATATAAACTTGAAAATCAACAACCTGACTCCTCAGTCAATTAGAATGATGGATGAGGCAGAAACAACATAACCCAGAAAGTCTATACCTGTAAGTAAAATTATATGCCAAAGCAGTTTGTTAGGATCCCTGTGTATGTATGGATTTTGGATGTCTCTATCATAGAACATTACAGAACAGTACAGACCCTTTGGGCTACGATGTTGTGTTGATCTTTTAACCTACGCTACGATCAATTGAAGCCATCCCACCTACATACGCACTTACTTACTGCCTGTTGTGCCGCTAGGGTTAAAGGCAGCAATGAAGTTCTTTCATCCATCTTTGTCCATACCATTGCACACAGATATCCTCCATTGCTGTTTCCATAACAATTTTTTTTGAGCAGTCAGGGTTGTTAGTCCTGAGCTGAACTTCTGAACCTGGAGGACCAGTGGACCTCTCTTAGTCTGGCCTCTACCCTTTGACCTGTTTGGCATGGACGATCCTACCGAGAGCCAAAGCACAAGGCCTAGACTCCAGCTAGTATAGCTCTCTGGGTCTTTGAGGCACGCAAGCCTCCAAACACTATATGACAAGGTCATGGTCCTCTTGGAGGATCCCTCCTACATACCCTAACATTTTCCATCACACATGTGCCTATCTGATTTACTGTTAAATAAAGGTGACTACCATTATTCCTGGGTCAAGACCCAGGGCATTCGTTCTTAGATGTTCCACCAAAATTCAAACAAACTTTACAGCCATGCCTGTTTGCCTAGATTCTTGGAGCTGCATTGGATAGTCTCTGAAAACATAAACTGGGATTACATTGCATAATTAATTTCTAATCGATAATTATAAAGCTGGCTGCACGTTATTAGAAGTTTTGTGTGCAATGAGCTAGAAGAATTCTGGTGAATGTTATGTGGCTCACTAGCCTGGCAACATCAGCTAAAGCCAGATGCACTGTTCAAAGCAACACACACAAAATGCTAGAGGAACTCAACAGGTAGCCTCTATGGAAAAGAATAAGCAATCGACTGTTTATCCATTTCCATGATGCCTGACCTGCTCAGTTCCTCCTGCATTTTATGTGTGTTGATTTAGATTTCCAGCATCTGCAGACAACCTCGTGTCTATACACTGCTTCAAGCTGCTTTGTACCTCTTAAAGGTTATGGCCAGAGGAAGTGATTCAGACTAGAAAACAAAGTAGAAAGGCTCAAGATTGGAGAAGTTGTGTTTCCTGATATATTGGTTAGTACATTGAAACCCTTGATAATGGTAGGAGAAACACCTTCTAACCACAAAGTGTAAAATAAATACTCCCACTAAGGGTTTTAGGAGTAGGCAGGTTTCTTTTGCATTTTAAGCTAGCATGGCAGGGAGCAGCACCGTGTTCTGGACGAATGTTGTTTAATTTGTCAGTATACATATGTATGGTTGATTGGCAATAAACTTGAAATTGAACTTGAGCTTGAACTAGTTGAGGATATTGATGTTGTATGACCTTTAATGTATGCATTGTGGTCAAGCAGACTTTGTGATAGAAGAGAACCAATCTGCGAGGATATGGTGGATGGAGAATTGGGACTGTAGTTGCATGTAATGACCTCTTGCACCTCTGCTCTCTCCAACTTCATTCAAATCTGTTTTGACTTCTCTCTGAAGAATCTCTTCTGTTGAGCAATAATTTTCATTCAGTATTAAAATTCACATTTTATTTTTGTGAAGTGCGAAGAGATGTGCTGGTATTTGCATTTCTAACGTTATTACAGAAGAGTAGCTAATTTATGAAGGACGAGCAGAGGAGATGTTGAACTCTAAGAAACTGTACTATTGTCCTCTTCCATTCAGGTTCAGCATCAACTGGGAGGTGTTAGAATTTGTGGATCTGACAAAACGGTCCTCAAACATGCATTTCTGCAGTGTGAACTTTTGTATATTGCAGATAAAGACTCTCATATGATCACAAGGTGTCATAGAATGGATAGTCAAGGGAAATGGAGGACTACTACCTTCTTTGATTTGATGGGCGAGACCATATTCAGGGATTCATAATCAGATTTGAATGAATATGCCACAGCTGTCACAGGCTTCGTCAAGATAGTGTGGACATCTGTGTGCCTTTGAGAACATACTGAGGCTTCCCAAAATTGAGATCCTGGATGAACCAGGAGTTCTGCACTCTGTTTAAAGTTCAAGTTCAAAGTTAATTTATTATCAAAATACATATATGTCACCATACACAACCCTGAGAATCCAGGAATGAAAGGGTTATCATACAAGGAGCATTTGATGGCTTCAGGTCTGTACTTGTTGGAATTCAGAAGGATGAGGGGGGATCTCATTGAAACATTTTGAATGTTGACAGAGTAGATGTGGAAAGGATGTTTCCCACGGTGGGAGAGTTTAGGATAAGAGGGCACAGCCTCAGGATAGAGGGGCACCCTTTCAAAACAGGGATGCAGAGAAATTTCTTTAGCCATAGGCTGGTGAATTTGTGGAATTTGTTGCCACATGCAGCTGTGGAGGCCAGGTCGTTGGGTGTATTTAAGGCAGAGATTGATAGGTTCTTGATTGGACATGGCATCAAAGGTTACAGAGAGAAGGCCAGAAAATGGGGTTGAGGAGGAGATAAAAAAAAGTATCAGCCATAATTGAATGACGGAGCAGACTCGATGGACCAGATGGTCTAATCTGCTCCTGTGTTTTATGGTCTTATGATTCATTCACTTGCAGGCATTTAAAGGAAAATCAAGAAATACAATAGAAATAATGAAGAACTATATATAAAAAACTGACAAATGACCAATGTGCAAAAGAAGCGAAATTGTGCAAATAAAAAATAAAGAAGTAAGCAAGTAATACTGAGAACGTGAGTTGTAACATTCTTAAATGTGAGTCTGTAGGTTGTGCTGAAGACTTAATCTGTTATGTTTGGGTTTGTATGTAATTAATTCCTCTAAGATGAAATCTAACGGCAAAAATGGCACTGATGCTTCAACCTCAGCCCTACACATTTTATGTGTAAGGGGTTTCTTCTTTACGTCACTGCGTATGTTAATCAAAATGACTGTTAAAAGTAAGAATGCTTCTTTGCTATGGTAACTGGTGAGAGAGTGCTTTCTCTCGCAGCTTGTTTGGGTTATAATTACTGATAACGAGAATTGTATTCATTTGTTAACCAATTGGGATAGATGTTATTCTTTCTTGTGGGTCAGTAAGCTAGTGTTGTGCGGCCTTTTGGGGAGTTGGAGGGGAGATCGCGAGGAAGGAGGACGTGCTGGATGCGCTCTGGTCGACCACCAAGGTTGGTCCCAGGCGGCGGGTCGAGGAGGTCGGAGAAGATCGAATAGTGGACCGAAGACTTCGATAGTTGAACTCCAACGGTTGTGCATGAATTGACTGAACTCTGATAAGTTTTGGCACCTTTTCTTTCTTTTCTTTCATGTATATTGTATCACTATTAGTTACCTAGTTCTAGTAAG
The DNA here is from genome assembly GCF_048418815.1 of Hemitrygon akajei. Classification (NCBI taxonomy): domain Eukaryota; kingdom Metazoa; phylum Chordata; class Chondrichthyes; order Myliobatiformes; family Dasyatidae; genus Hemitrygon; species Hemitrygon akajei. Next base: position 162,345,579 of record NC_133133.1, read on the forward strand.
ATTTATAAAGTGTATTCTGTAAACATACATGGTGTGTGGGTTGATTTTGTGTGTGCGAGTTTGTACCAGTGTGCATTTCACAGCATCCATGTATACGGGAGACACGGTTTGGCGGGTGGACGGATTTTCCCCCTAGACATACACCAGCCGATCGCGTGAGCGTTACATTTGTATACTTTGAAGGGAAGAATAACACCAAGCCTGTGTGAGCCCCCGCAGCATCAGGCAGCTTGTGATCTCTCTGCCTCTCTCAGAGGCCGACGTTCAAGGGGATAAACCCTCGCAAGGCATCGGGCCTTGTTCTCAGTGCCTGGTAAGACACTGAAACTTGGGCCAACCAACGAGCTGGAGTGTTCAAGGACATCTTCAACCTGTCACTGCTGCAGTCAAAAGGGCAGCCATCATTCCAGTGCCCAAGAAGAGCAGGTGAGCTGCCTTAAGGATTATCACCTCATATCTCCATAATGAACTGTTTGAGAGGTTGATTAGGGCTAGAGTTAACTCCTGCCTGAGCAAAGACCTGGACCTATTGCATTTCACCTATTCTACAGCCACTACAATCTCACTGGCTCTCCACTTGGCTTTGAAGCATCTAGACAACTGCAAGATACATGACAGGCCATTGTTTATCAATTACAGCTCAGAGTTCAACACAATCATTCCCTCAGTACCAATAATCAGGCTTCTAAACCTTGGTGGATCCTTGCTGCATCTGTATCTTTTTATTAGGAGACTACAGTCAGTGCAGATTAGTAATAACATCTCCTCCTCACTGACTATCAACACAGGCACACCTCAATGATGCATGCTTAGCCACTGACCTACTCTCTCTACACACACGACTGTGTCACTAAGCACAGCTCAGATCTTATCTATAAATTTGCCAATGACACCAGTGTTGTCAGATGGTGATGAGGAGGTTTACAAGAGTGGAATAGATGGGAAAGCTGAGTGGTGTTGCAACACCAGCCTCACCCTCAGCATCGGCATGATCAATGTGGACTTCAGGAAGGTAAAGTCAGGAGAACGCACGCCAGCCTTCATTGACGGGTTGGTGATGGAAAGGGTAAACATCTTCAAGTTCCTGGATGTCAGCCACACAAAAGATCTGTTCTAGACCCAACACACCAATGCAATCATGAAGAAGGCAGCAAACACAAAATGCTGCAGGAACTCAGCAGGTCCGGCAGCATCTAAGGAAATGAATAAAATGTCGATGTATGGGCCCAAGACCCTTCATCGGGACTGAAAATAAAGGGGGAAGATGCCAAAATAAAAAGGTGGGTGGGGGAGGTGAAAAGTGAAGCAAAGTGAGTAGGAAAGGTAAAGGTCTGGAGAGGAAGGAATCTGATAGGAGAGGAGAGTGGGCCATAGGAGAAAGGGAAGAAAGATGGGCACCTGGTGGAGGTGATGAGCAGGTGAGAAGAGGTAAGAGGCCAGAGTGGGGAATAGAAGAAGAGGGAAAGTGGGAAAGAATTTTTTTTACCAGAAGGAGAAATCGATATTCATGCCATCAGAGTGGTGGAGGCTACCCAGATGGAATATAAATTGTTGCTCCTCCACCCTGAGGGTGGCCTCATCTTGGCACAAGAGGAGACTATGGACCGATGTGTTGGCAAGGGAATGGGAATCAGAATTAAAATATTTGGCCACTGGGAAGTTTTGCTTTTGCCAAATTGAGCAAAGGTGCTTGATGAAGCCATCCCCCAGTTTACGACGGGTCACACCAGCGTAGAGGAGGCCGCATCGGGAGCACCTGGTACAATAGACAACCTCAGCAGATTCACAGGCAAAGTGTTGCCTCACCTGGAAGAGCTATTTTGGGGCCCTGAATGGAGGTGTGGGAGGAGTTGAAAAAGGCATTCTAATGACTCTACTCCATTAGGAGTTTGAGGAGATTTGGTACGTCACCAAAGAATCCTACAAATTTGTAAGAGTGTACAGTGGAGAGCACATTTTAATTGACTGCAGAACAGCCTCCAATACACAGGATCACAAGAGACTGCAAAGGGTTGTAGACTCAGCCAGCTCCATCACAGGCACAACCCTCCCCAACACCGAGGACATGTTTAAGAGGTGGCATCCATTGTTAAGGACCCTGACCATGACTGAGGCAATGTAGATCCACTAGAATCCACTCCAGTACTTTAAAAGCGAACACCCAGGCATTTATCTATTCAGAATAAATGATTAGTTCCAATTCCTTCAATTGACAATTATACAAATGATGACTTCACCATACTTCAGATAACTTCCAATATCACATTAGCCATTCTTTTAAGCTATAGCCAAACATGAATTCCTAGCCTGGAGCTTTGTTTGAGAACTGGAACATTTTCTCTTAATGCAGTTACGCAACAGCATCACATTTCCTACAAAGTGATCTTCTGATGCAGGAAAACGCAATGACCCATTCACTTACTTGCTCAGTTTTTTGAAAACGAGCTGCTATATTAGGAGGGCCCTTAGTGCCCTTAACCACATGTTTGTGAAAAAGTAGGTGTGAAGATAAGAAACAATTATTATATTAATGTAGAAGTGAGTCACATACTTTAGTTATTACTGATTCAAATAACCTAGAATGGAAACAATGTGAGGGTGTTACGTGAAAGACAATTGGATAAATGCTTTCATATTTCTATTTTATGATCTCTTCTTGCTGTCAGGTTGAGTAATGTCAGGGTTGCCTAATGAAATATTGCCCCACTTTTGACATGCAGTTTGGGTGTGAGGTGTTTCAGGACCTGTTGTGACATGGGTAATGAAAAAGAAATACCTACTAAACCATCATAAGATTTCCTGATGTACTGGGAAGGGAAAGTGCCAGCATGAACTTAGGCGAGGTATAATATTGGTGGTGCTGGGGTAGGAATGAGATGGAATGGTGTGATGGAAGGGGCAAATTAGCAAGTTAAATGCTGGGAACAGGAAAACAATGAGTGATATTTTTTTTTAAAAATGGGAGATTGTATTGAAGAATGCAAACAGAATTGAATTGGAGTGGAAAAAGAGCAGTTGAACTGAGAAAGATAGAGATAGGGAGATAGATAGAGGGAGAGGGAGAGGCTGTGAGGTGGCAAAGACTGAATATGTATATACAACTCGCAGATCACTGATAAGTCTCCCCCTCCTCAGCCCCAGTTTTAGTCTCTTTATGTGAGAAGTGATTCCTTGTCATAGAGGGAGTGTAAAGAAGGCTTACTTGACTGATTCCTGGGATGATAGGACGATATGAAAAGAGATTGGGTCAGTTACGTCTACATAAACTGGATACAGACGAGTGACGGAGATCTCATGGAACACATCAGAATCAGAATCTGGTTTAATATCGTGAAATATGATAGCAGTACAATACAATACATAATAATTAAATATAGAGAAAAAACTGAGTTACATTAAGTATATTTTGTCTATTAAATAGTTAAGCTAAAATAAGTAATGCTATAAACAGAAATAAAAAAGTAGTGAGGTGGTGTTCATGGGTTCAATGTCCATTTATGAATCGGATAGCAAAGGGGAAGAAGCTGTTCCTGAATCACTGAGTGGGTGCCTTCAGGCTTCTGTACCTCCTTCCCAATGCTAACATTGTGAAGAGGGCACATCCTGGGTGGTGGGAATCCTTAAAGATGGATGCTGCCTTCCCAAGACACCGTTCCTTGAAGATGTCTTCGTTGGGATTCTTCATTGCTGTTTCTGTAACAATTTTGTTTTACCAGTCAGGGTTATTAGCTCTGAGCTGAACCCCCAAATGTGGAGGACCAGTGGACCACTCTTAGTCTGGCCTCTACCTTTTGACATGTTTGCCATGGGTGACATGGGTCAAAGCACAAGGCTCTGACTCGCCAACATAGCTCTCCAGGTCATTCAGCCTCCAAAACCTATGACAAGGTTATAGTCCCCTTGGAGGATTCACATAAACACTGGGACAATTTACAGTGGCTAATTGATCCAATGAAACAACTGTCTTTGGTGTATGGTAGGAGACCAGAATAATTAAAGAGACTCATGGGGAACATGCAATCTCCATAGTCAGGTCTAGCACAGGTCACCAACACTAAAGGGGCAGCCTTCCTTGATGTGCCACTGTACTGTTCCAGTCTCTCATTTGCTTGTCTGTGAAGGAGAATAATCTTTTTTAGTGTATGAAAAATGAAAAAAGACTGAAAATCTGAAATAAAAACTGATGACACCTTCTTGACATGAAATGGGTCAGCCTATTTTCTCTGCACAAATGTTACCCCACCAGCTGACTATTTCCAGCATCTTCTATCCTTCTTTTAGATTCCTTGTTCAAAGTTCAAAAGTTCAAACTTCAAAGTAAATTTATTATCAAAGTACATATATGTTGCCGTATACAATACTGTGTGAAATTCTTAGGCACCCTATATTTTTATAAGATTTTGGATGGTATGGCCTCCATAGAATATTGATCTCAACATCATTATGTCTGTTTGGGATTACCTGGAGAGACAGAAGCAAGTGAGCCAGCCAACATGTGGAGAGGAACTTTGGCAAGTTCTCCAAGATGCTTGGAACAACCCAGCATCTAATAAAACTACAGGACAGTGTAGCTAAGAGAATTGATACAGTTTTAAAGGCAAAGGTTGGTCACACCAAATATTGATTTGATTTAGTTCTTTCTCCCATGGCTTTCTGTCTTAACCATATAACCATATAACAATTACAGCACAGAAACAGGCCATCTTGGCCCTTTTAGTCTGTGCCAAACGCTTTATCTCACCTAGTCCCACTGACCTGCACTCAGCCCATAACCCTCCATTCCTTTCCTGTCCATATACCGATCCAATTGTTTTTTTAAATGACAATATTGAACCTGCCTCTACCACTTCTACTGGAAGCTCGTTCCACACAGCTACCACTCTCTGAGTAAAGAAGTTCCCCCTCATGTTACCCCTAAACTTTTGCCCTTTAACTCTCAACTCATGTCCTCTTGTTTGAATCTCCCCTACTCTCAATGGAAAAAGCTTATCCACGTCAACTCCAAAGAATAAAGACCTAACTTGTTCAACCTTTCCCTGTAACTTAGGTGCTGAAACCCGGGTAACATTCTAGTAAATCTCCTATGTACTCTCTCTATTTTGTTGACATCTTTCCTGTAATTCGATGACCAGAATTGTACACAATCTTCTTCTATCAGATTCCCCCTTCTGCAGCCCTGTATCTCTTTCACCAATCAACTTCCCAGCTCTTTACTTCACCCCTCCCCCTTCCCAGTTTCTTCTGTCGCCTTGTCTTTCGTCCTCCCCTCCCCCCACTTTCTTACTCTGAATCCTCATCTTTTTTTCTAGTCCCGATGAAGGGTCTCGGTCCAAAAATATTGACTGTGCTCTTTTCCATAGATGCTGCCCGGGCTGCTGAGTTCCTCAAGCATTTTATGTGGTTGTTTGATTCAGTTCTTTATTGTTTACTGCTTTTTATAGAAAAGCTTTTGGTATTTAAAACTTTTCCTTTCATTTTTTGAAAGCATCTTCGCTTTACAGATTTATTCTACATGTGCCTAAGATTTCTACCTTGAGATTCATTATACCCCAGAAACTGGTGGGGAAACTATCCTCACTGAGTCTCAAGACCTCCCTCCATAACAGGATCCTGGACTTCTTAGCAGAAAGACCGCAGTCAGTCCGTGTGGGTAGCAATGTCTCCCATCCTATTACGCCAAGCACTGGTGCTCCCCAGGGCTGTGTGCTCAGCCTGTTGCTGTTCACACTGTGAGGCACGACTGTGTCACAGGATTCAGCTCAAATTGTGTCATCAAGTTGGTGTGTAACCCTCCGGTTCTGTCAGCTGCGTAAGTCTAGGGAAGACAGTCTCCGGCCCTACCAGACGTATGAGATCGAGGTGCAAAACCTCCTGTTTGGGTGGATGCTGCATGATGTGTCACCCTGTTACAAATCAGTACCATGAAATAACAGACAGTACACCAGATGCAATTTGATGATTTAGATTTATAACTCTTAATTTGACTAAAGAGTTAGTAGAGTAAAACAAAAAGAAAAGGTCCCATTTTAATGAGACAGTCTAATGTGCATGTTGGAGCTCAGGGTTTCCCTTCTGTTGGTCCTCCATCAATTTCCCCGGACTTCATCGACTCCCAGCCCCACTCTAAGTCCACTCCTTTCTGGTGTCTACATCCTCTCCTTTCTTCATCTTCTGCCGAACAGAAGACCCAGATCACCTCGTTCTCAGGCACACAACACGAAAAAAAGTACTCCCTTTATTGGACGGTGGACATTCCAAAGACCCCGTTATCTCTAGCCGTAACCCAAACACTGCTGGTGCAGAAAAACCATTACGTTAGCAGTGGAACCTGTCTCAGGGCATTACTTGTGGATGACACAGCAATGAAGAGTTGAAGTATAGAGAGGAAGTGGAGCGGCTGGTGGATTGGTGTGAGGTGAACGTGGAGAAGACCAAGGAAATCATTGTGGACTTCAGGAATGTGCAGATGAACCACCCCCATCTGCAAATACATGGCTCCTCCACAGAGAGATTTCTGTGCACCAAATTCCTGGGAGTTCACATCACAGATGACCTCACCTGGTCCCTCAACGTCACCTCCCTGTACAAGAAGGCACTTCCTAAGGAATCGAGGCAAGTGAGGCTGCTCCCCACCCCCATCTTAACTGAGCTTTACAGGAACACCTTTGAGAGCATCCTGACAAGCTGCATTTCCACCTGGTATGGGATCAGTTGAGCATTGGACCAGAAGTCCCTACAAAGGAATGTGACAATGGCTGAGAGGAACATAGGGGTCTCCCTACCATCCATTGGGAACATTTATCAGGAGCGCTGTACACGCGGGGCCCTTAGTATTATCAAGGATCCCACCCATCCATCCAGCATCCTCTCTGACTTTCTACCATCAGGCAGGAGACTCTGATGCATAAAGACAAGAACGGTCAGGATGGGAAACAGCTTCTTCCATCAGGCCATCAGGCTTCTGAACTCCCTGCTGCATCACATTCAAAATATCACTGGTTACCCTGTTCTGTACCTTACAGTATTTGATTTATGCACTTTGCTTTGTTTATTTAAGTGTAATTCATCTGTAGGTTTTATCCTCACTTTCCTAAATTATTGTGTGTTGCATGTGTTACGTTTATTACTGTGCTTTACACCTTGGTCCAGAGAAATGTTGTCTCGTTTCTCCGTTATATGTGATATAAATGACAATAAACTTGACTTGGGTTGATTTTTTTTGCAGGCATTTACAGGAAGATAAAGAAATGCAACAGAATTAGTGAAAACGATACATAAACAAACAAATGAATGAGCAAAAGAAGACAAATAAAAGCAAACAAATTAATTAATTAATAATACTGAGAACATGAGTTGTAAAGTCCTTGAAAGTGAATCCATGAGTTATCAGTTCAGCGTTGTGTCTTGTGGTTGATGAAGGGGTTTTACAATCGACCCGTAATTCCTTTAAGTGCACTTCTTCACTGCAGTTAGGTGGGGTTTACTCTGCCCTTGATTCATTGTCTTTTCTCAGAAAACTCTGAGTCATCATTCTGAGAAAGAAGTGCTTTAAAACTTTGTTATTGAATAGAGACTTCAATAGAGGGAGCTGTTTATTATTGCTAAAGGTGCAGTGGGAGTTGTAGCCACTCCGAATTAAGCATGACAGTCAAAAGGCATGGCCCTTGTGTCAGTGACTTACAATGCAAAGACTGGTGTGTAGGCCTCCGTTAGTCTCGATAGACCATGGATTTGTGCCTTGGAAAGTTTCCAGGGTGCATGCCTGGGCAAGGTTTTTTTTATGGAAGACCGGCAGTTGCCCAAGCTGCAAGTCTCCCCTCTCCGCGCCACCGATGTTGTCCAAGGGAAGGGCATTAGGACCCATACAGCTTGGCACCAGTGTCGTCGCAGAGCAAAGTGTGGTTAAGTGCCTCGCTCAAGGACACACACGCAGCCTCAGCCAAGGCTCGAACTAGCGACCTTCTGGTAGAGAAAACTAGTTAACTGAATCACCCATATACAGCTCCACCTTCAATACTATAGCTCCAAGCAAACTCACTTCAAGATTCTAAAACTTGGGATTCCCTGCTCCCTTTGCCACTTGACTTTCTGATCAATAAATTGCAATCAGTAAGGATAGGCAGGAACACATCTGCCACGGTTATTCTTGACACTGGCACCCCGCAAGGCTGTGACCTCAGCCTCCTATACACTCATGACTGCAAGGTCAGATTATCATGTCCCCTTTGACCCTCACCAAGTTTATTCAATGAACCACAGAAGGCATTCTACCCGCATGCCTCACAGCTTGGTGAGGCGACTGCAAGAAACTACAGAGTCATGGACACAGCTCAGAACATCATGGAACCAACTTCACCTCCATAGGCTCTGTCCAGTTTCTCTTACTGTCTCAGGAAAGGAGCCAATAAAATCGAAGATCCAACCCACCCCAGACATTCTCTGTTCTCCCTACTCCCATTTGGCTGAAGATACACAATCCTGAAAGCACATACTGCCAGGCTGAAAATCAGGTTCGATCCCACTTTTGCACTCAGTCACCGCTTTATTAGATACCTTCTGCATGTAATAAAGTCGCCACTGAGTGTTTGTTCATGGTTTTCAGCTGCTCTTGCCCAAGGTTAGATGTGTTGTGCAATCAGAGATGCTGTCTGCACCCCAGCGCTCTAGCACATGGTTATCTGAGCTACTGTCGCCTTCCTGTCAGCTTGAACCAGTCTAGCCATTTTCCTCTGACCTCTCTCACTAACAAAGTGTTTTTGCCCACAGAACAGCTGCTCACTGGATTTTTTTTTCCTGTTTTCGCACCATTCTCTGTAAACTATAGAGACTGTTGTGTGTGAAAATCCCACAAGATCAGCAGTTATTGATACCAACTCATCTGACACCAATAATCATTCTACGGTCAAAGTCACTTAAATCACATTTATTCTGTGTAATGATGTTTGGTCTGAGCAACAACTAAATCTCTTGACCATATCTGCATGCTTTTAGTTGCTGCCTCATGATTAGATATTTGCATTAACAAACAGGTGTACAGGTGTACCCAATAAAATGGCCATTGTGTGTAAAAGACTATTGAATCTCCTTCTGGTACAATAATATGGACCCTTGACCTCACAATCTAACTCGTGATCTTGCACCATACCGTCTACCTGTACTGCACCTTCTCCGCACTCTAAGAGTCTGCTATTGTTTTACCTGTACAAACTACCTGAATGTATTGCTGTAATGAATTGATCTGTATAATATACAAGACAATGTTTTCACCATACATGTGACAATATTACACCAATTAACTAAATTTACCTTGTGACGCTCAAAAGTATGTATATATGAATGTAATCTACATTACTTTTGCAGGTGTTACAAAAGTTATAATTCCAGTTGTTGCTTTCTAATAAATTAATAATAGATCATTTTTGGCAGCTTCTGCTTCAGCTTGCCAGCCATTCAGACAAATGTGAATAATTGAAAAATTACTGAAGAACTGTTCAAGAGTCTATTCTCATCCTTTTTTCTTGTCTGCCGCATGAATAGAACGGTCTCATAAAATAAACATATTCTGGAACGTATTCTGAATTAAGTGTGTTTGGGCTAAATTTAGCAAAGAGGATTCAGATCCTTCTACTTACCTCCAATATAAGCTTAAGAAGATCACCTATGTAACATTTTGAGTCTCTCTAAGACTTATATTGAAGAGGGCTAGGGTTTAAGCTGTGCGGAAATGTCTTTGTTCTTGTCTACCTCCAAGTTACTTCAAGGCTGCCAGCCTTCCTTATTCAAATGAAGATGATGCTTATGTTCCCACTGATGGAAAATGTTACTCAGTAGATAGCCTCTGTCACTCTGAGGCTATTCAGTACTTCATTTCTGAATGGCTCTTGGTAACCACAAGTAATAGACATGTGAATCAATGGAACAAATTTCAGAGGCAGAACGTATCCAATGCAATGAAAAACACCCTTGGGTTGATTATTTCTGCTTACTAAACTGAAGAGATTCAATGCCACAGATGAACAGTTTTTAATTCTTGGTGATTTTGATTTTTATTAATGTTTTTTCCCCTAATTGGTTGCTTGTGAATGGCTTTCTTTTCAAGTTTTCTACTCATTGGGATATTTACCTTGCGATCTGTAATTGCATTGCATTCCTGCCGGTGACTTACGATGGGAGAAAGAGGGAGAGATGCACTTCGATGGGAGTCACGATCTCCTGCAAACATGGTGATATATTGGGCGGCACACTAGCGTTGTGGTTAGCACAACGCTTTAGAGTACCAGTGACCCGGGTTCAATTCCTCTTGCTGCCTGGAAGTGTTTGTACCTTCTGCCCGTGACCGTGTGGGTTTCCTCCAGATGCTCCAATTTCCTCTCACAGTCCAAAGATAAGATGTATAAGTGTATAGGATGATGAGCGGCATTGATTATGTGGATAGCCAGAGGCTTTTTCCCAGAGCTGAAATGGCTAACACAAGGGGGCATAGTTTTTAGGTGCTCAGAAGCAGGTACAAGGGGATGTCAGATGTAAGTTTTTTCACACAGAGAGTGGTGGGTGCATGGAATGCACTGCCAGTAGTAGAGGCGGATACAATAGGGTCTTTTAAGAGCCACTTAGATAGGTGTGTGGAGCTTAGAAAAATAGAGGGCTATGTGGTAGAGGAATTCTAGGCAGTTTCTAGAGTAGGTTACATGGTTGGCACAACATTGTGGGCTGAAGGGCCTGTAATGCGCTGTAGATTTCCTTGTTACTGTGTATCGGCTGGTAGGTTAATTGGTCATTGTAGATTGCCCCTGGACTAGGCAAAGATTAAATTGGTGGATTTCTGGGCGATGCAGCTCAACAGACCTGTAAGGCCTTTTCCACACGGAATGTCAATAAAATAAATAAATATATGGTATATGATAACTTATTTTCATTAAATAGTGTCTGTAAGTGGCCAAACCTATATGTAACAAACTTTTGCAGAATTCCTCTTTCAAATGAAAAAAATATCTTCTACCAGTTAAAATAATATAGTTAATTATGTCAATGTTGATATGCAGTGTAAATATGTGGGTCAGTGGATGTAGTGGCGGTAGAAACTCAGGATAAAAATGGGTCAATGGAAAATTCTGATTAAAAACTGTTTATCTTCGCCTCCTCTTTTTCAATTATTACCATGCCAGTGTGTACCCTGCTCAGAATAATCATATTCTGCACGCAACACCTGAGGGTATCAAAATCCTTATCTTCAGCACAGAGATGTAATCAGAACAACACTCAACTGCAAACTAGTTGATTTTTTTAAATACATATTTCAGTTATGAATTTAGAGATTTTTATAGGAAACAAAACCTCAATGATAATAGAAGATATTGGTTTTCAATAGAACATAAGGAAAAATCATTTGGAGTTTTCAAATATATTGACCATCAGTTTATGACTCCAAATTATACGTCATACCCCGGTTTAAGACCATGTTTTATTTTATTAGTACAGTTATGCTGTTTGATATTTTATTTTCTACAGATTTTTTCAAAGTGCCATGTGCTCCTTTAATTACATTATACAATCAAGTAACAACACACTGGACAATTGTTACACTACCATCAAGAATGCCTGTCATGCTATTTCACTCCCTCCCTTTGGGAAGTCTGATCACCTGGCTGTACTTCTACTCCCTGAGTATAGGCAGAGACTGAAGACTGCAGCACCTGCAGTGACCACCAAGAAGGTTTGGACAAGGGAAGCACAGGAGCGCCTACAGGACTGCTTTGAATCGGTGGACTGGACCGTAGTCAGTGATTCATCTTTGAATCTGGATGAGCATGCTGCAGTTGTTATCAACTTCATTAAAACCTGTGAAGTTTTACTGTACGTTCCCAAACCAAAAGCCGTGAATGAATCAGGAGGAACGTCATCTGCTGAAGGCAGGATCTGTGGCATTCAAGTCTGGCAACCCAGGCCTAAACCAGAAAACCAGGTATGATTTGCGGAGGGCTATTTGAAGGGCAATTTCGAATGAGGTTGGAGGTGACATCAGATGTGCAACAACTCTGGGACAGTTTGCAAGACATTACTTCCCACAAAGTGAAACCCAATAGCATGAATGGCAGCAATGTTTCACTACCAGATGAACTCAATGCTTTCTATGCCCACTTTGAAAGGGAGAATATAACTATAGCTGTGAAGATCACTGCTGCACCTGATAACCCTGTGATCTCTGTCACAGAGGACGATATTAGGCTGTCCTTAAAGAGGGTGAAACCTCACAAGGTGGAAGGTCCTGATGTAGTACCTGGTAAGGCTCTGAAAACTTGTTCCAACCATCTGGTGAGAGTATTCAAGGCCATTTTCAACCTCTCACTGCTACGGGCATAAGTTCCCACTTGCTTCAAAAAGGCAACAATTTCAGCACTGCCAAAGAAGAATAATTTGAGCTGCCTTAATGACTATCACCTGGTAGCACTCACATCGACAGTGATGAAATGCTTTGAGAGGTTGGTCATGACTAGACTGAACTCTTGTCTCAGCAAGGACCTGGACCCATTGCAATTTGCCTACTGCCACAATAGGTCAATGGCAGATACAATCTCAGTGGCTCTTCACATAGCCTTAGACCACCTGGACAACACAAACACCTATGTCAGGATGTTGTTCACTGACTATGGCTCAGCATTTAACACCATCATTCCTATGGTCCTGATTAATAAGCTACAAAACCTGGGCCTCCATACCTCCCTCTGCATCTGGCTCCTCGACTTCCTAACCGGAAGACCACAATCTGTGCAGATTGGTAATAACATCTCCTCCTCACTGACGATCAACACTGGTGCATCTCAAGGGTGTGTGTTACTCTTGACTGTGCGGCTAGGCATAGCTCAAATACCATCTATAAATTTTCTGATGATACAACCATTGTTGGTAGAAACTCAGGTGGTGACAAGAGGGCGTACAGGAGTGAGATATGCCAGCTAGTGGAGTGGTGTCAGAGCAACAACCTGGCACTCAACGTCAGTAAGAGGAAAGAGCGGATTGTGGACTTCAGGAAGGGTAAGATGAAGGAACACATACCAATCCTCATGGAGAGAGTGAGCAGTTTCAAGACCATGAGTGTCAAAACTTCTGAGGATCTAACCTAGTCCCAACATATTGATGTAGTAATAAAGAAGGCAAGACAGCAACTATACTTAATTAGGAGTTTGAAGAGATTTGGTATGTCAACAAATACACTCAAAAACTTCTATAGATGTACCGTGGAGAGTATTCTGACAGGCTGCAACACTGTCTGGTATGGAGGGGTTACTGCACAGGACTGGAAGAAGCTGCAGAGGGTTGTAAATTTAGTCAGCTCCATCTTGGGTACTAGCCTACAAGGTACCCAGATATTTTCAAGGAGCGGTGTCTCAGAAAGACAGTGTCCATTATTAAGGACCTCCAGCACTCAGGGTATGCCCTTTACTCACTGTTTTCATCAGGTAGGAGATATAGAAGCCTGAAGGCACACACTCAGTGATTCAGGAATAGCTTCTTTCCCTCTGCCATCCGATTCCTAAATGGACATTGAACCTATGCACACCACCTCACTTTTTTAATATATATTATTTCTGCTTTTTGCATGATTTTTAATCTATTCAATATACATATACTGTAATTGATTTGCTTATTTATTTATTATTATTATTTTATTTATTTTTCTTCTATATTATGTATTGCATTGAACTGCTGCTGCTAAGTTAACAAATTCCATGACACACGCCAGTGATAATAAACCTGATTCTGATTCTAAGTTGATTGAGAAGTTAGGCTTGTTGAATTAGCCAATAGGATTTGTTTTGTTAACAATTGGCTAATAACATGGCCCGGAACATTCTAGAGGGACTAAGGTAGTCATGTTCTGGAAAGAGCTGCCGATAGAAAATGGGAATGGGAATGGGAATGGGAAGATGAACTCATTTGGAAGGACAGATACTGTTGTTGGAAAATCCTCATGTAGACAATGATCTCAAGGAGAATGTACAGATAACTTTTAATTAGCTCATTGAATGAAAGTTAGAGACACCTTGTCCTTGGACGTTCCTTGGATATTTATTTATCTTTTTTTCCCCGGACTGTGTTTTCAGACAGAATAGTTTGGTGCTGTGAGTAAATGGAGTGAAGCAAACCTTGATTGACTATGCAAGAATGAGCTCCAACAATTATCTGCACACTTCAGGCTAATATATGTGTAATGAGCCCTTTTTATTTTGTTTGTTATAGTTTAAAATAATTATTCAATACAATTTTATTCTCAGTTTTTACCGGTGTGAGCTGAATTACTGCTTTCTGGCGAACAGTATATTTGCATGAGAGGTCAGTAAAAATCCTGCTTTCCCTTAAAGAAACATTCAAACTTTTATGTTTGTGTTTACCCTGGATGTGCTTATTTATTGGAAATAGCCTTCTCATTATTATTCCCCATGCATTGTAGAGTTACGTTGCTGCTAGGTTAGATTCACAGCCTACAGTGAGAAGGTTACACATTTTTGGGGGCTCATCTGGGATGGATGCTTATATAGTTTAATGCTGTACTATGGCTGTATAATGATCAGGTAGTCTGTTTATTTTTGGTAAACCCACTGCTACACCAGTGTGATAAAGTGTGTCATAATTAAGGTACTGTGATATAAATGCAGCCAAGGATTTTGATTAAAGATAGGCCTGTGATTTTCTGTTACAAATGTGGAGATGAACATTACAAGCAAGATTGTGAGGGGCAGGAAAATCTTTGGAAAGTAAACCAGTGGTTAATCAGGAAAAAGAAGACTGGAACTACAAGCAGATGGGACCCCAGTAATGGAACAGCTCAATGTCCTGGAGTACATATATTCCAATCAGCATAGCAATGGAAATGCTGAAGAGCAAAACACTATTCTTGAAGTCTTAGCGGGGCCATGTTCTGATATATCCATATAGATTGAAAGCATTTATGATAGAGCCATACTTGACACAGGTTCTCAAGTTACTTTACTCTGCAAATCATAAAACAACAGGTTTTTGACACATTTACCATTGATTTTTGTCTGTGCTCCTGAGATTTGGGGGCTTAGTGCTGATGATTAACCTTATGATGGTGACTTGTCATTGAAGCTGGAGTTTTTGGAAGCAGACTTTGGAGTGACTGTGACTATTGATACACCAGTTTTGGTTTGCCCAGCTCTGGTCATAAAAGGTAAAGCTTCCATTCTTATGCGATCAAACACTTCCATTGTGAGGAAGGCTCATGGGAGCATGTGAAGAGGGAAGGGGAGAAAAATTTCTGAGAACCCTGATTGTTCACCTTGTATTCTGAGATGCTTTTGATAATGTGCCAGTTTCTTCTCTGCAGGATGATGAGAATGAAAGAGGAACTGTGTGGAATACTCTGCAGATGAGTTTGATGTTGGTTCCTCCAAGTATACTCACCACACCATCAAAGTGACAGAAGGCACACCTTTCTGAAAGAAGTCATGCCACTTAGCACCAGTGGAGGTTGAAGATGTTAGGCAGCACCTGCTGAAACTCAAGGATGCTGGAATTATCACTGAGTCAAAGAGTCCCTATGTATCACCTCTCATGTTGTGAGGGAAAGGAATAGGGAAAATACGAATGAGTGTAGATCATAGAACTCTGAACATACATACAATTCCAGACCAATATACAGTTCAACAGATCAAGAATGTTTTGGCCTGTTTAAGTGGAAGCAGTGTAATGGATCTAAGAAATGGGAATTACCAAGTACCAAAGAGATTATCGCAATTCCAAAGGCTTACAAAGTCAAGAGAACGTATCTATTTTGGTGGGGGAGGGGGTGTAGGAAGAGAATGCAATACCATGGTTTAAAGCCAGGCTTTATTTTATTAATACAGTTAAATTTGGTTTTTATTTTCTGCAGATTTTCTCCAAGTGCAATGTGTTCCTTTAATTTTGTTATTCAGTCAAGTAATTCAGTTGTTTGATAAGTTAGGCTTTTTGAATTAGCCAGAAGGATTTGTCTTGTTAGCATTTGGCCCGGAACATTCCAGAGGCACCGGGGGGGGGGGGGGGGGGTAGCCATTTTCTGGAGCGAGCTGGAGGAAGGTGGAAAATGGAATGGGTCAACAAACCTAGCAGAAGAACATGAACTCATTTGGATGGACAGATACTGTTGTTGAAAAATTATCATACAGACAATGGTCTCATGGAGAATGTACAGATAACTTTTAATTAGCTAGTTATCGCATGACCTTGGAGGAAGTTCAAATTGTCTTGTTCTTGGATGTTCCCCGGATATTTATTCATATTTTGTTTGGACTGTGTTTTCAGGCATGCTGGGTGTGTACAGATGAAATGAATCTCCAAATTCTGGGAATGAAGTGATTCCTAATTGTTTGATCATAGTAGGGATGGAGAGCAGGTTAAGAGTTAAGGTGTGGTTAAGAGCTAATAAGGTAGAACATAGCACACTACAGTACAGTGCATGTCCTTCGGCCCGTGATGTTGAGCTAACCTTCTAATCTACTCTTAAAACCACCAAAGGCAAGTGATGGGATTATGGCATTTGGAGATGTATTGAGTTTGCTTGGATACACATGTGGGATTCTTGAATTTTTATGTCGATACATTGAGGTCCATAGAGCATGTCACTCGGCATTGAACATTGCAACTTACTGGTGGCACTAATTTGAGGAAGTATATCTGTTGAGCCTCCTGATGTTCATTTACTTCGCCTCTCCACCTTCCACATGAATCATCTAGTTGGAACATTTTGAAACCCATTCACTCCCTCCTTAGTTCATATTTTGCCAGATCAGATTGAGTTCAGACCTACCTTCAGCTATAGCTCTAGGCACTTCCACCTCTTGCTTCTAGCATGGAACCTGGCTTTATTAGGAAAAGATTGTCTTTCTATGAGTCCCCAATCCTTGTCATGATTTGCATGTTGAACAGATGAAGACCATAAGACATAGGAGCAGAGTCTGCTCTGCCATTTCATCATGGCTGCTTTATTATCCCTTACTAATCAAGAATTTATCAACTTCTGCTTTAAATATACCTAAAGATATAGCCTTCACAGCCATCTGTTCCGCAGGTTCATCAACTTCTGGCTATAGAAATTCTTTATCTCTGTTCTAAAGGGTTATCCTTGTATTGTGAGCTAGTGCCCTCTAGTCCTAGACTCCTCCACTATAGGAAACATTGACAGTGCTTCTCCCTATAGATGCTGCCTGGCCTGCTGCATTGCACTAGCATTTTGATCCAAACGAGCAACAGGTCAGAGCTGCTGATCCAAACGTTTTCTATGCAAAGAAGTAAACTTGAAAACATCTAAATTATCAACTGTTTAGGAAATCTGTATTTAATCAATACTTTGCTTTGAGAACTATCACCCACTGAGGCACCAGATAAAAACATTGTTAACAATCGTAATTTTATCACTGTTCTTTTGATTTTCTGAATGACTTGTGGCTCAGACTTTGATTGAAATCTAATTTGGACAGTTTCTGTTCAAATGATGGTGTTTTTAACTAAACATAATGAAATGCACAATTTTCATTGGTTAACCATGCACTGCATTTTCAATTAATGCCACTGAAAAATACTTCAAAGAACTTGATTTGAGGTCTGATTGAGGGATGTCGAAACCTACAATCTCATATAGCCACTATATCAACTTTATTTTTGAACTAGCTTGAATCTCCAGATAGTGGTATCTCTGTAAGGGTTACCTTGTATTCTTCTGTAGGTGTTGGACTACCTAGAAAAGCATTATACCCACACGTAGCTTACTGGAAATGTTAGCAGCTAGGCAAAAAAAGCTTACGGTAAACAAAGTCAATAACACAGCTCAAGCTGACCACAGATTCTGATGAGAAGTTTATGGCTGCAGACACAAAACAGACAGGAAGCAAGTAAACAGAAGCTAAAATGCACCACAGCATCTCACTGTTAAATTCACTGAATTTTTACTCTGTACAAATTCTTCAGAATCAACGCCAAAGTCAGATGCTGATAATCTCTAGATATTGTTTGATTTGAAAGAAAATTAGACGTGAGTACTAGGCAACCACTGATAAGTTCACTGTGCATATAGGCTCCAGGCCAGTGCTGTCAATACAATGACCTGGGTTTGTGTATATCACAGGAAATGTATAGTTTCTTAATACTACACATTTGCCCAACTTCACAGAAGCCTTCAATTGCAGCAAGAGACAGATTTTCCTAACATCAGTGAGCATCTGTATTAGAAAACGTAGATTGTTTGTGCAATGATTTAACTTTTTTTCTGAAGAAAATTTCGATAGAGAGATACCCCAGAGGGATGTTAAAGTGTGCAGAGCTATTCATTTATGTTTGTTCAGCTTTTTGGATGCAGCCAAAATGCTATCATGCTATCAGCCAAAATACTGTATTTAAACTATTTCCCTTCAATTCTAATGTTCCATGATTTCTACTTAACATTGAATATCTAGTTAGCAACTGCCAAGAGGACCACAACCTTGTCGTGGGGTTTGGAGGCTTGCGTGCAACAATGACCTGGAGAGCTATGTTGAATGGAAGCAGGGCATTATGCTTTGGCTCTTGGTAGAGTCACCCATGCCAAACAGGTCAAAGGGTAGAGGCCAGACTTATAGTGGTCCACCAGTACTCTAGGTTTAGGGGTTCAGCTCACAGCTAACACCCCTGATCGGTAAAAACAAAATTGCTACGGAAACAGCAATGACGATTCCTTCTACATCTGAATACACTGGCATTTCTGAGTCTCCACCCAGGATCTACATGACTGAAGGCAGTGAAAACCGAGAGGAAGCGACTGATGAAGGAGGCCCACCAGAGATGGAGGCACTTCATTGCTGTTCTAAATGCTGGTGGCATAACGGGCAGTAAGTATCTAATTAGCAAGAAGCAAGTAAAAGCAGTACATTGCATGAGCTCATGCCTATCATGTGATTACATTCTTTACAAGTTTTAATTAATAAGGTCTTTCTGCTTAAAGGTAATGAGTTTGTGGCATAAAATTGATTTCCCACAAGTGGAAAAAGTTCAATTAAAGAAATATGTAAATAACTTCTTGCATAAATTGCCTTGACGGGCAATGCAGATTGACAAAGATCAGGAGATCACAGTTACTATGGTAGGAAAATGCACATGTAGCATCTATTAAGACTCTTTGAAAGTGCAAGTTGATTAGTTGCAATCCCTTGCTTTTTCCCATACCTCTGCAAATTTTTCTCCTTCATACAACCCATTTCTCAAATATGTTGCTACTTCAGAATTTTTTTGTGTGTGTGTGTTAGACCACTTGAAGTACAATTTCAGACTACTTGTATCACATAAGAATTTGGAATTAACTTTTATTGAATATAATTGATTTGGTTGCATAACGGTGCTGACACTGCAATAGTTCAACTATGCTAAAAAAACTTTGTTGATGATTTTTGTTTGTACCCAGTGTCTGAGGCTTCTTGCTTAAGTGTCCAACAATAGATAGATAGATAGATAGATAGATAGATACTTTATTCATCCCCATGGGGAAATTCAACATTTTTTTTTCCAATGTCCCATACACTTGTTGTAGCAAAAACTCATTACATACAATACTTAACTCAGTAATAATATGATATGCATCTAAATCACTAACTCAAAAAGCATTAATAATAGCTTTAAAAAAAGTTCTTAAGTCCTGGCAGTTGAATTGTAAAGCCTAATGGCATTGGGGAGTATTGACCTCTTCATCCTGTCTGAGGAGCATTGCATCGACAGTAACCTGTCGCTGAAACTGCTTCTCTGTCTCTGGATGGTGCTATGTAGAGGATGTTCAGGGTTTTCCATAATTGACCGTAGCCTACTCAGCGCCCTTCGCTCAGCTACCGATGTTAAACTCTCCAGTACTTTGCCCACGACAGAGCCCGCCTTCCTTACCAGCTTATTAAGACGTGAGGTGTCCCTCTTCTTAATGCTTCCTCCCCAACACGCCACCACAAAGAAGAGGGCGCTCTCAACAACTGACCTATAGAACATCTTCAGCATCTCACTGCAGACATTGAATGACGCCAACCTTCTAAGGAAGTACAGTCGACTCTGTGCCTTCCTGCACAAGGCATCTGTGTTGGCAGTCCAGTCTAGCTTCTCGTCTAACTGTACTCCCAGATACTTGTAGGTCTTAACCTGCTCCACACATTCTCCATTAATGATCACTGGCTCCATATGAGGCCTAGATCTCCTAAAGTCCACCACCATCTCCTTGGTCTTGGTGACATTGAGACGCAGGTAGTTTGAGTTGCACCATATCACAAAGTCCTGTATCAGTTTCCTATACTCCTCCTCCTGTCCATTCCTGACACACCCCACTATGGCCGTGTCATCAGCGAACTTCTGCACATGGCAGGACTCCGAGTTATATTGGAAGTCTGATGTGTACAGGGTGAACAGGACCGGAGAGAGTACGGTTCCCTGTGGCGCTCCTGTGCTGCTGACCACCGTGTCAGACCTACTGTCTCCCAACCGCACATACTGAGGTCTATCTGTCAAGTAGTCAGCCAATAATCAGCCAGCGTTGATGGATTCCAGCAAATGATACTGTTTCTCCATGAATGCAATATACTGGTGAAACCTTTCACCATGCTCGTCACTGACAGTGCCAAGATTTGCAGGGAAAAAGTCTAAATTGGAATACAGAAAATGAATCTTTATTGACATATTGCACTTCATGGTTTTGTATACTTGAAGCATGCTGTCAACCAGCTGCATGTAGTTTAGTGCTCTGTAGTTGCCAAGAAAATTTTCAACAACAGCCTTGAATGCGTTCCATGTGATTTTCTTCAGTCCCACGAGAAGCTCTTTAAATTGCCTGTCATTGATGACCTGTTTGATTTGTGGACCAACGAAAATTATTTCCTTAATCAGTTATTCTGACTTGAATTACGAATTGAAATAACAAATATAGGCAATCAAAAAAAAGTGCGCGATATTGAAATTTCATGGGGATTTTCATAATCTGCAGCCCAAAATCCATTAGATACACCTAAGAGTATTCAGGAAGCAAAATCTTTGTTGTCCAGTACAATTATTCAGGTTCTCCTTTGAAATCTATTTTTGAATTTGCATTCATCCTGTCTGATGGTGCAATACGCACATTTATGCCAAATCCCTTGAATACCTCAGCCGCTCATTAGCATGGTTTTGATTCCATACAAATTCAAAGTGCATTTATTTTCAAAGAATGTACAGTATAAATTATCCAACCTTGAGATTTGTCTGCTTACAGGCAGCTACAAAGCAAGATACCCGAAAAGCCCAATTTAAAAAAAGATCAAATACCACTGAGCAGAGAGAGAGGAAAAACATCATGCAAACAATAGAAGCAAACTGAGTCCCAGATCCACTCCTGGAGCAGCAGGCGTAGGCCCAAGCCTTGGTTCCACTTCATCTCACCAGCAGGGCAAAAATGCAAATACAAAGCAGCCACACCAGTCCACCACCTCTGTGCCATGGGGAAAAGAATCAACATTTGTGGGCAAGTGAGCGAGATCAG
The DNA here is from genome assembly GCF_048418815.1 of Hemitrygon akajei. NCBI lineage: Eukaryota > Metazoa > Chordata > Chondrichthyes > Myliobatiformes > Dasyatidae > Hemitrygon > Hemitrygon akajei. The sequence continues at coordinate 162,367,090 of NC_133133.1, forward strand.
CCTGACTTCTGTCTCCATTGCTGACACTTTGGCTTCCAGACTATCTGTGCCAGCGTTTAAATAGTCTAAGGTGTGGGTAGTTCCTTGCTCTAAGACCTGGACCCCAGCGCCACAATATGCTTGGGCCGCCCAGCCCGAAGCCGTTCTCGATCTCACCAAATCGGCTTGGTGCTTGGAGCAATCTAACCTTGCACTCGGGTTAGGTGGATGGGCATCACAACTCTTTCGCATCGACTCTTCTCCAAATCACTCATGCCGTCTCCAGCAGCAATTGTACTCCATCTGCGACCTGGGGCTCAAAGACATTGTGCCACTGTCTGTGGCAATAATTCATCATAATTTGCTTCAGAAAAGATATTACAAAATATTACGTTTCTAGTCAGGTCTCTTGCCTTTCAATCTACCAGTAAGCTGCTGCATGCCTTTGGTTGTACCATCTCAATCCGGAAAGGTGCAGCTGCTTTCCAGCTTCATGAGATTTTGCAGTGCTTTTTGAGATTTTTTTTCCAAAACACTTGAGGTCAGTGCTATTTTTTATTGCTATAAAATCATTTTAATCTCATCAAGTTGCTTTGGAAAAGTTTAACAATTTCTTTTCTTTATGACATCTGGACATGATGCGTCTGATGTGAGTAACAGAGTGTTCAATAGCCTCGCACTTCAACTCCAAACATCAAGAATCTGGCATGTAGGTCCATACTAAGTAACAGTCACCAACTGGTCAATTTAAGTTTTGTTTAATCATATTTTTTATATATACCAATAGGAATGAGAAAGAATTTTTATATTTCAGCAATCTCAGCATAAAACTCAGTGTAAAGCTTTTACTTTTGGCAATAACATCCAAACAACAGAGATGCCTGATTCTCAAAATAAACCCAGCCTCTCAGCTGCCATTCAGCCAGAAGGTATCTCACTACATTGACAGTCTTAGACCTATAGGACAAACAGATGACACTTGCTAAGTTTATTCCACTGTTTACCACAACAACACTTGAAAGACATTTGGATGTCTATATGGATCGGAAAGGTTTAGAGGGATAGAGGTCGAACACGGGTTAATGAGACCAGCTTAGATGGGCACCTCGGCTGACATGGATGAGTTGGGGCAAAGGGCATATTTCCATGCAGTTTTACACTATGAGGCCCTCTGTTGGTTGAGGTCGACCATGAATATTGTGTCCTAGCTGTCTACATGATATGCAAACCAGGGAAGTATGATATGGAGAGCAAGCTTTTGCCCGTGCACCAGACTCCCCCTCTCCACACAGCTGATGAATCCAAAGGTACAGCAGAGACTGATACGATTTGGGACCAGTGGCATTGCAGGAGTTGCCAGTCAGCATTGAACTCAGTGTTGGACTGCCCTAGGAACTCCAGCTCCAGACTTTTCCTCAGAGTTTATCTCTGAAGCCTTCCCCATGAGTTTATATCCACAAGGCAGTGGAGGTTTGTGATCAAGGTTTTCCTTCTTCTAGAGCTGATGAACCCCATCTGCCCGAACTGATTGGTTTTAATACACTAGTAACCCATCTTTGCTGCTTCTCCTGTCAGCAGAAATGGCTCCACCAGGCTTGGTAGCCAAGCTACACGTGAAGGCCAGGAGCTGGACTTAGTTGTCAGAGGCTATTTGAGAAGCACATCATTAGGAGCATTTAATAGGAAGTGGGAGCTTATCTCCATTATTTCCCCAGACTATGACAACCTTAAGGAACCGATTATTACACTATGATTCTAAGAAGCAGGTTAAGAATGATCTGATCGGGTAACAAAACTAAAGTCAATGTGATCTAGAATCTCAATGATATATTTCTTTGAGGAAGCTTGGGTCATTCTTGGTGATGACTTGCGTAAACATTTTGTTTCTGTTCCATGCCTGTTGGCTCCATGGGAAGATTTTCCTTTTGGTCTCTGATCAGCCTGGCCATTCCTCTTCCAGCCCTTTTACTGCTCATATACCAGTAGGAAACTTTTGGGTGTTTTATTTTTATGCCTGTTTGTGTTAATAATCTAGAATCTGTATGTATTTATTCTTTCTGATTTATTTTGCTCTCTGCTCTACTTTACACTCTATAACACCTCTAGAAGTAGAACAGGATTTCTACAAGTGATAGAGTGAACAACTCATTTAAAAATGGAATAATACCCTTCAGGTGAAGTAATACTGTCTCTAGAGGTGAATTAATCACATCACCAGCAGTTGAGTAACACTTCCTCTATTGATGGTACAATAGTTCAGTGATTAACAATACCAGAAGTGTATTTATTTATTTATGTAATTTGGTGATACAGCACGGAACAGGCCCTTTCTGTACATGGAGCCACCCTGCCCAGCAACCCACCTATTTAACCCTAGCCTCATCACAGGACAACTTAAAATGACCAACTAACCTGCGAACCAGTACATCTTTAAACTGTGGCAGGAAACCGGAGCACCCGGAGGAATCCCACGGGCACAAGGGAAGAATGTACAAACTTTCTTGTAGAGGATGCCATAATTGAACTCTGAACTTTGACTCCTCGAGCTGTAATAGAGTTGTGCTAAGCCACTATGCTTTCATAGTGCTATAAAAGCAATACTGATAAACTAGTACTTCATCCAGTGCAGGGGTAACAAAACCTTTGGTAACGGAATAAGGTTACATTGATTGATCAGGTATCACTGCCAGTAGTGGACTAACAACATCTCTACAACATAGAACACAGAACATTACAGCAGCCCATGATGGTATGCTGAACTTTTAACATGCTCTACGGTTAACCTAACCCTTACCTCCTACAGAACCCTCCACTTTTCTATCATTCAAGAGCTTATCTAAGAGTTTGTTAAATGCCCCTCATGTATCTGCCTCTATCATTACCTCCAGTAGTGCGTCCACACACCCACCAATCTGTGTTAAAAAAAAACTTCTGACATCTTCTCTATACTTTCCTCCAAAACCTTAATGTCATGTTCCCCTGTTCTAGTCATTTACATTCTGGGAAATTTTCTCTTGCCATCCACCCGATCAATGTTGTTTTTCTTTAAATAAGTTCTATGGTGTTTCTTTGCTTTGCCTGCAAGAAGACAAATCTCAAGGTTGTGTTCTGCATACATATTTTAATAATAAATGTGCTTTGGACTTTATCATATTTTTACACCTCTATCAGGTTACCTCTAATTCTTCTTCGCTGCAAAGAGAGAAGTCCTAGCTCACTCAATCTATCTTCAAAAGGTATGTCCTTTAGTCCAGGATGCATCCTGTCCCTCATCATGCCATGTTGACTATCCTTATTCAGACTCTGCTCCTCCAAATACTTGAAAATTCCACCACTGTAGTAAAACTCACTTGTCTATAATCCCCAGGGTTATCCCTACTACCTTTCTTGAACAACAGAATAACATTTGTCATCCTCCAATCATCTAGTACTACTCCTGTGGCCAAGAAGGATATAAAGATCATCACCAAAGGTGCAGTAATCTTTTCTCTCACATCTTGTTGTAACCTGGGATACAATCTCATCTGGCCTTGGGGACATTTATCCTAATGTTTTTCAAAAGCTCTAACACATCCTCTTTCTTACCATCAGCATGTTCATGCATATCAGCCTGTTTTATGCTGTACTCATAAACATTAACAACTCTCTCACTGGTGAATACTAACTCTAGGCACATGTTTCCTCTTCTATCCCTGAATGGTCCAACCCTCAATCTGGCCATTCTTTTATTCTTCACATATGTATAGAACGGCTTTGGGTTTTCCTTAATCCTACTTGCTGAGGTCTCCTCATGTTCCCTTCTAGCTCTCCTAAGTCCATTCTTCAGCTCCTTCTTGGCTACCTTGTAACTCAGAAGATTACTGTTTGATTCCTGCTTCCTAGTCCTTAAGTAAGCTTTCTCTTGACTAGATGTACCACATCTCTTCTCAACCATGGCTACTTCACCATAACATCCTTTCCCAGTCTCAACAGGACAAACTGATCTGTCAGTAGGGTAAATTCATGGAAAGTATCTGGCCCAGTTGGAGTACCTGGCTGAGTACTGAAGAACTGTGCTGATCAACTGGCTAGAGTGTTCACTGATAATTTTAACCTCTCACTTTGGGAAATTGAGGTACCCACCTGCTATAAGCAAGCTTCAGTTATATCGGTGCCTAAGAAGAACGTGATAACTTGCCTCAATGACTATTGTCTGGTAGCACTTACATCCACTGTGATGAAGTGTTTTGAGACATTGCTGATGAAACACATCAACTTCTGCCTGAGGAGCAACTTGGATCCACTCCAATTTGCCTACCATTGCAACAGTTCAACAGCAGATGCAATTTCATTGGCTCTTCACCCCACCCCCCGAAACATCTGGACAGCAAAGATTCATACACCAGGATGCTCTTCATTGACTACAGTTTGGCATTCAATTATACCATCCTCTCAAAACTAATCAATAAGTTCCAAGACCTTAGCCACAATACACTTGATCCTTGTACAAATAGATCCTCAATTTCCTCACCTGCAGACCCTGTTAGTTCAACATCTCCTCCACAATCTCCATCAGCACGGATGCACCACAAAACTGCGTGCTTAGCCCCCTGTTCTACTCACTTTATACTTATAACTGTGAGGCTAAATACATCTGCAATGCCTTATTTGAATTTGCTGGTGATGCCATTGTCATTGGCCAAATCAAAGGTAGAGATGAATCAGCATACCGGAGGGGGACTGAAAATCTGGCTGAGTGGTGCCACAACAACATCTAACTCAATGTCAGCAAGGCAAAGGAGCTGATTATTGACTTCAGAAGGAAGAAGCCAGAGGTCCATGAGCCAGTCCTCATTGGGGAACCAGAGGAGGAGAAGGTTAGCAACTTCAAATTCCTCAGTGTTATCATTCCAGAGGATCTGTCCAGCATCATGAGAGACCCCTAACCATTCAGCATTCAGGCCACGTTCTCTTCTTGCTGCTGCCATCAGGAAGAGATACAGGACCCATACCACCAGGTTTAGGAACAGTTATTACCCTTCAACCATCAGGGTCTTGAACAACAGGGATAACTTCATTCAACTTCACTCACCCCAACACTGAACTGTTCCCACAACCTATGAACTTACTTCCAAGATCTCTTCCTCTTACGTTCTCTATTTAATGCTTATTTATTTATTATTATTATTTTGCTTGTTCTTATTTGTTTCTTTGTATTTACTGTGAATGCCCACAAGAAAATGAATCTCAGGGTTGTAATATGTAGTTTGATGATAAATTTACTTAGAACCTTTGAATTTTGAGAACCCCCAACAAATGCCACATTTCTGTTGTGCATTTCCCTGGGTACATCTATGCCCAATTTATACTCTCCAATTCTTGCCCAATAGCATTATAATTCCCCCTCCCCAATTAAATACTTTCCAATATTGTCTGCTCCTATCCTTCTCCAGGATGATAGTAAAAGTCAGAGAGTTGTGGTCACTGTTTCTGAAATGCTCTCCCACTGAGAACTGACACCTGAACTGGCTCACTGTGTAGCACCAAATCCAATATAACCTCTCCACATACTGTACCAGGAATCTTTCTGTGACATCCTTAACAAATTCCACCCCATTGAAAACTTTTGCACAAAGGAGGTGCCAATCTATATTAGGGATGTTGAGGTCCCTCATGAAAGCAACACTGAGAAGAGATAATCTGCAGGTGTTCTTGGATTTCGAGCATCTGCAGATTTTCTCTTCTTTGTGATTCGACTACTACTGTGTGTGTTGCTTTAAAACAACCCAGTTATTTTTGCACCATTCCAAAATCTACCTCCCAATGTCTTCCCCAGCGTGTAGAGTATCGCTGCCTCTCATGGTGGAGTAACTCCCTCAATGGGTGGAGAAACATTGCCTCCAGTAACGCAGTAAAAGGGTCTGTCATGATAAGCAGCAATGCCTTCAGAACCGGATAATGTATCTTCTCTGTTAAGACAATGAAACTGCTTCTAGTGAAATAGTGGCATTGTTTGCAGTGATGCAATCTCTAACGATGGAGTACGTCTCTCCAATGACAGTGTAAATCTGCCTCAGTAGCAACAGCTCTAGCGATGAAGTAGCCTTCTGTGATAAGCACCTATCTACCAATGGAATAACATCACCTCTTGTCATGGAGTAATTCTGCCTCTAATAATGGACGACAATCCCTCAAGAGATGAAGTTATGTCACCTCTTTTGATGAGTAAGCTTCCCTCTAATAATGGTATAAACCATGCTTCTAGTGTTAGAATAGTATTTAAATGCTTTTTATGGCCTCAAGTAATGAAGAAACATATCCTGCCATAATGTAGTTTACATGTCTTCCAGTGATGTAGAGACATGCCCTCTAGTGATGATTTGTTGCACTCTCTAACACTGAGTAAAAACCTTAGCAACACACAGAAGATGCTGGAGGAACTCGGCATGTCAGGCAGCATTATGCAGCATCAGCCAGCATAATAAGCTGTCGACGTTTTCTGTCTAGGGATGAAATAAACCCATCCTCCACCTTTACTACCAATTCTGCACCCCCCCCCCCTTCCAGTACTGCGCTAACATTCCCTCTATTGATGGTTATACCCCTATTTGTGGCAAAACTCTGGAGAGTGTTGATTGAATTGAATTATTGGGAAAGAGGGGGTGGGAGATGGTGGGTGATAGTCTCTTCCCAGCTTCCCAAGCAATTATTAAGGAAATAATACCATTCTCTAAGGATGCATTCCTGAGCTTGTCAATCAGTTTGGCTGATGCTTGCTTTCTGCAACTGTGCTTAGGAAATAGCAAGTGCCAAGTAATTTGTTGCTTTCCACCTCCAAACGAATGATTTATTTTAAGTATCAATGCAGTTTGCAAAAAATACGTGATTTCTTGCATGGTAAAAGGAAGGAAGGAAACAATATTTTGCAGTCTGATACTTATGTTTTAATGCAATGTGCCAAGATTTAACAAGCTACAAACAACAGACTGGAATACACTTTGCAAATATCATTCAAGTTGAAATAAGATGCTTTGCTAGAAGTCTATTTGAGTTGAAATTAATGTCAAAAACTAGCAAGTGCTTCCTGGGTGGCAGGGTGCTCATTTAATCCAATGCTTTTTGCAGAAATAAGCAGTACAAGCAGATTATTGCATGAATGTCCACCTTATCACTTTATGCAATACAGATTTAAATTGCAAATTGCAATGAGAACACTAAAAGCTTCTATTCACATATGCATGCGTAAGATATTTGAATGAATGCAAACTTATCAAGAAAGCAAAGTTATAGGGAGATACGAATGTAAGAAATTGGTCAGCGGTAGACTATTTGGCCCATAGAAGTCCTACTCCACAATTAATAAAGACTTCAGTTGCAAACATGAAAAAGCCTGTAGATTCTGGAAATCCAAATCAACACACACAAAACACTGGAGGAACTCAGCAGGTCATGCAGCATCTTTGGAAAAGAGTAAACTGTTAAGATGTGTATAAGATGATGATGATCGTGTGGATAGTCAGAGGTTTTTTTCCCAGGGCTGAAATGGCTAGCACGAGAGGGCACAGTTTTAAGGTGCTTGGAAGTCGGTACAGAGGAGATGGTAGGGTTAAGTGTTTTACGCAGAGAGTGGTGAGTGTGTGGAATGGGCTGCCGGTGACGGTGGTGGAGGCGGATACGACAGGGTCTTTTAAGAGACTCCTGTATAGGTACATTAACCTTAGAAAAAGGGCAACCCTAGGTAATTTCTAAGGCAAGGACATGTTCGGCACAGCTTTGTACTGTACTGTGTTGTAAGTGTTGTAAGCAAGGCATGTACTGTGTTGTAAGTTTTCTATGTTACTATGTTAAAATAATATAGTATTACATAGCAGAATATAGTATTAATGGTAAAACTCTTGGTAGTGTGGAGGATCAGAGGGATCTTGGGGTCCGAGTCCATAGGACGCTCAAAGCAGCTGTGCAGGTTGACTCTGTGGTTAAGAAGGCGTACAGTGTACTGGCCTTCATCAATTATGGAATTGAATTTAGGAGTCGAGAGGTAATGTTGCAGCTATATAGGACCCTGGTCAGACCCCACTTGGAGTACTGTGCTCAGTTCTGGTCGCCTCACTACAGGAAGGATGTGGAAGCCATGGAAAGGGTGCAGAGGAGATTTACAAGGATGTTGCCTGGATTGGGGATCATGCCTTATGAGAATAGGTTGAGTGAAATCAGCCTTTTCTCCTTGAAGCGATGGAGGATGAGAGGTGACCTGATAGAGGTGTATAAGATGATGAGAGGCATTGATTGTGTGGATAGTCAGAGGCTTTTCCCCAGGGCTGAAGTGGTTGCCACAAGAGGACACAGGTTTAAGGTGCTGGGGGGTAGATGCAGAGGAGATGTCAGTGGTAAATTTTTTATGCAGAGAGTGGTGAGTGCACGGAATGGGCTGCTGGCAACGGTGGTGGAGGCGGATACGATAGGGTCCTATAAGAGACTTTTGGGTAGGTACATGGAGCTTAGAAAAATAGAGGGCTATGGGTAAGCATAGTAATTTCTAAGGTAGGGACATGTTCGGCACAGCTTTGTGGGTCGAACAGTCTGTACTGTGCTGTAGGTTTTCTATGTTTCTATGTTAACATTTCGGTCCAAGACCCTTCATCAGGACTTTAGGGCTTGCTAAAGGGTCTCGGCCCAAAATGTCGATTGCTTACTCTTTTCCATAGATGCTGACTGATCTGCTGAGTTCCTCCAGCATTTTGTATGTGTTGCTTAAGACTTCAGATGATCAGATCTATAGTTTTAATAGCACTTTCCACCTCATTTATATAACTTTTGATTTTTGTGGAATCCAAAGGTTCATCTGTTTAACTGTCATTGTGCTTATAAACATCAAAGAATGGAATAATAAATTTCCATCCACCACGGGAATACACTTGGATTTGCATTTTGATCTACATTATCCTTGAGTCTACAAATGTAAACTGAGACTATCCCACATACTTCCCAGCCATGCTGATCAGATTTTAGCATCCACCCTCAATAACACCCAACCCTCACCAGTTATCATATGTTGGATATGTTGGTTATCCTTGCCCAGGTTCTCCTTATTCTGGACCACCAACGATTCTTAGTCTATTGGAGATTATTTGCCCTGGATGGAAAGGATTGGTACTTGAGAATATTTATAAATATGGTCAGATACAACAATTGTCATCATAGATACCTCAGCATGGATCTGAAAAATAAAGTTGAATAAATGAGGTTGCCAGTGTACCTATCATCTTTAGAAATGACTCCATGTTGGGATGAAAAGAATGAATGGTCAGTAATATGATCAAGTCAAATATTCATTTCCTTGACTCCTATCATTTATATGCAGGAAGGCACAGAGTCGACTGTACTTCCTAAGAAGGTTGGCGTCATTCAATGTCTGTAGTGAGATGCTGAAGATGTTCTATAGGTCAGTTGTGGAGAGCGCCCTCTTCTTTGTGGTGGCGTGTTGGGGAGGAAGCATTAAGAAGAGGGACGCCTCACGTCTTAATAAGCTGGTAAGGAAGGCGGGCTCTGTCGTGGGCAAAGTACTGGAGAGTTTAACATCGGTAGCTGAGCGAAGGGCGCTGAGTAGGCTACGGTCAATTATGGATAACTCTGAACATCCTCTACATAGCACCATCCAGAGACAGAGAAGCAGTTTCAGCGACAGGTTACTATCGATGCAATGCTCCTCAGACAGGATGAAGAGGTCAATACTCCCCAATGCCATTAGGCTTTACAATTCTACCACCAGGACTTAAGAACTTTTTAAAAGCTATTATTAATGCTTTTTGAGATAGTGATTTAGATGCATATCATATTTTTTACTGAGTTAAGTATTGTATGTAATTAGTTTTGCTACAACAAGTGTATGGGACATTGGAAAAAAAGTTGAATTTCCCCATGGGGATGAATAAAGTATCTATCTATCTATCTATCTATCTATTTCTTGTCAACACCTTATATTGCAGATAGCCTCCAAGCTGATGGTATAAATAATGATTTCTCCTTCTGGTGAATAAAATTCCCCCATTCCTCTATTCCCCACTCTGACCTCCTACTTCTCATCTGCCTCATACTTCCCCTGGGTCACCTCCTCCTCTCCTTTCTCCTGTGGTCCACTCTCCTCTCCTATCCGATTCTTTCTTCTTCAGCCTTTGACCTTTCTCACCCAGCTGGCTTCACCTATCACCTTTCAGCTAGTCCTCATTGCCCTCCCTCCACCTTTGTAGTCAGGCGTCTTACCACCCCCCACCCCCAGTCCTGATGAAGGCTCTCTGCCTGGAATGTTGACTGTTTACTCTTTTCCATAAATGCTACCTGACCTGCTGAGTTCTTTCAGCATTTTCTGTGTGTTGCTTCAGTTTCAGCATCAACAGATTTTTTGTGTTTGTTATTAATTAGTCCATTTTCTCTTTTATTGAAATGCCTACATCAATTCATTTGCTGTGCTTAGAAACTGTCTGCATTAGAGTATGGGATAGAATTGGGATCCAGACAATAGTGTAACTCTTAATAATTTATTAACTAATAAGCTTTTGAAATCCTCAGTCTTGCCCTGATGTTCAAACGGATTTCTTTAGGTTTTTTTCCGGTTTCACTGCTGTCATTTAGTTTAAGTGGTGATTGCGTGATTCCCTTTTTATTCTTTTAAACTGCTTTAAGCTTTGACAAGGGGATATAGCATAGTCAATTAATTCACCCAGTGCTTCTTAATTTCTTCCTCCTTTACTCTCTCTATACCCATGACTGTGTCACCACTCACAGCTTTTACCTGCTAATTAAATCTGCTGACAAATCTACACTGATTGGCCTAATCTCAAATAATAATGAGGCAGCCTACAAAGAAGAAGTCATCACCCTGACACAGTGGTGTCAAGAAACCAACCTCTCCCTCAATGTCGCAAAAACAAAGAAGCTGGTTGTGGACTACAGGAGGAACGGAGACAGGTTAATCCCTATTGACATCAATGGATCTGGGGTTGACAGGGTGAACAGCTTTAAATTCCTCGGCATAAACATCACTGAGGATCTCACGTAGTCTGTACATACCAACTCTGTGGTGAAAAAGACACAACAGCACCTCTCTTACCTCAGACAGTTGAAGAGGTTTGGTATGGGTCCCCAAATCCTAAGAACTTTCTACAGGGACACAATTGAGAGCATCCTGACTGGCTGCATCACTGCCTGGTATGGGAACTGTACTTCCCTCAATCGCAAGTCTCTGCAGAGAGTGGTGCAGACAGCCCAGTGCATCTGTAGATGTGAACTTCCCACTATTCAGGACATTTACAAAGACAGGTGTGTAAAGAGGGCCCAAAGGATCATTGGGGACCGGAGTCACCCCAACCACTAACTGTTACAGCTGCTACCATCTGGGAAGTGGTACCGCACTGTAAAAGCCAGGACCAACAGGCTCTGGGATAGCTTCTTCCACCAGGCCATCAGACTGATTAAATCATGCTGACACAACTGTATTTCTATGTTATATCGACTATCCTGTTGTGCATTCTATTTATTGTAAATTACTATAAATTGCACATTGCACATTTAGACAAAGACGTAACATAAAGATTTTTACTCCATGTATGTGAAGGATGTAACTAATAAAGTCAATTCAATTCAATTCATAATGGTCCCTGCATTGGATAGTTCAAAATATACATTCATCGGCCACATTATTAGATATTATGTATTAGGTATACACAGTATACCTCCTCGTTAATGCAAATATCTTATCAGCCAATCATCTGGTAGCAACTCAATACATAAAAATATGCAAGAGATACAGTTGTTCAGACCAAGCAATCAAATGGGGAATAAGTGTGATCTAAGTGACTTTGACTGTGGAATAGTTGTGGCAGATGAGGTGGTCTGAGTATCTCAGAAACTGCTCATCTCCTGGGATATTTACAAGCAACTGTCTCTAGAAAATGTCGCAAAACAAAAGAAAAACCCAGTGTGTAGCAATTCTGTGGTGAAATTGCTATGTTAATGAGAGAAGTCAAAGGAGAATGGGCAAACTAGTTCAAACTGACAGGAAGACGACAGTAACTCAAGTAACCATGTGTTACAACAGTGGTTTGCAGAAGGGAAGTGATTGGGCTACAGCAGCAGAAGACCATGAACATACACTGTGTCCACTTTATCAGGTACAGGGGGTATCTGATACAGTGGTCAGAGTGTATATGCTCCCTCTGTTCCAACCATGAAGCAAATAAGGATACACAGACTTTTGTCAATTTCATTCCTCTGAGTTCAGGGACTAGTTACTCATTAGCATTAGAAACGATTTATTCAGGACAGCAGAGAATGCAAATTAGAGAAAAAAAGAGTTTCCAGTCCAGACTGGCGAGGATCTTCTGATTCTTTACTCTCTTTTTAAAATTTTGGGATTGATAGGACCTAATAATACTCCTCAAATGTCAGATCGTTGAGATGTTCATGTGCTTCTGCTTCTTATCTACAATGCTTTTATCCCTTGCTCACAGCTGAAGGGCTCTTGATACTTGAGCTTTCAGCATTTAATTCTAGAAACCCTCAAAAATGTGCTGCCATTCTGGGATCAGGCTGCTCAACATCATTTTCTCTGCATCTCTTACCTCCAGAATTAAATAGTCTTTCATCTCAGTAGCTTATAATCCTTCTGAATGTGGGTCATTGGTACCTAGAAAAATCCAAAAAAAGCTGCTAAAACCAAAACAGAAAATCTTGGGATATCTCAAGAAATCAGGCAGCATCTGTAGATAGAAAAATAATCAATGCTTTGGATGAGTGATCAGAACTTCAACTGTTCCCTCTTTCTGTTTTTGCGTGTTCTTCAGCCTAATAGATTTAGTCGGACTGAAGAAAAGATGTACAGAAGGGTCTAGGTGAGGTTCATTATGTCACATTGGAAGTATAGTTTTCTGATGACATTCAACCTATAAAGCTGACTTCTCCATGAAGCGGTTCTCTCAACACAACTCAAAGAGCTGCACCTGCACAGCTTCCGCGAACTGGATTCAACCCTGATCTCCTTTGGTACCTGTATGAAGTATATATATTATACATGGGCTTCCACCAAGTGCTTCAGTTCATTGTCATTGTAAATTGCCTCACGACTGCAGGTGAGAGGTAGAACCTGGGAAGTGGTGACAGGAGTAAAAGTTATGGGAAAGTTATGGGAAAATTATCAGGTGAACAGAATTGCTCTGAGAACCAGCATAAACTCAGTAGATGGAACTGGTCTCTTTCTATATTATAAGAAAATACTGTGTATATTGAATACACTTATGGCACACCTATCTTACTATAATATGCATGTTCCAATCTAATAAATTAATGTGTTTCCATATGTAGTATCTAAGAATGTTATTTACATGAATTTCCAGGAAGAATTAAGCAAGGTTTCACAGAAGAGAACACTAACAAAAGAGAAATACTGTGGAAATAGAACCAACCTATTAGACCAGGGACAGGTTATGTGAGTAGGCTAAAAATAGAAGTTAATACTTGGACTTGTGAAATATTGATCGAAGTATTTTCTAAATGACGACATACTAGGAACTGAGTATGAGTGAAGAATCTATTTACTGATATCACTAGTAAAAATAAAACCCAGTGGACGGATACAGAAAATGCTTTAAAAAGCGCATACATTTTTGCTTTTCGTCTTCTTCTTCTTTAATCCTTTTCGCTCCTTGTGGAGCATACGGCCTCAACAAAAGTCCTCCACTTCCTGCGATACAGGACTGAAATACCAATGGTTAGTTTTCTAAACAACTCGCATGATCCACGGACCCATTGGTTAATTGTAGTGGTCCTCAACATAAAAAAGGTTGGGAACCCCTGTGGCTAGTGGAATACTGTCTGCTGTAGTGAATCCAGACTTGAGCTTTCATCTCGAGAAGGACTTCGTGTCCCAAGGTACAATACAGTTTCATCGGAATGATATTTAAATGATTAACTTTGTGGACAGATTGTACAGATGAGATAACTCTGTTTACTATTGAAGATTAATTATCAACAGAACGATCTCATCAATACCACCTGTCCACCAAATCAAACAAAATTAATCACTTATGGACTGGAATAAGTATTTACAGTCATAAACCTGCTTTATTCAATGATGTTATCTGGGACTAACTTTCAGATACTTTGTTTTGCCTCATGTCTCTTAATTCCCTGGGAGCATAGCAATCGATTAACATGAGATTTAAAATTAACATTTATCCCAGACACACAATCCCTGATCTGTTCATGTAGGCATGGTATTTATGTGGCCAAGCTACTTAAGTCCAGTGTCAATGATATCCCACAAGCTGTTGATAGTAGAAATTGTCACGACTGTCATGCCAGGGGCAGAGGGTGAGGCTGTCTCTTCGTAAAGGTGTTCCTTGCCATTGAGTAGACCACTCAGGAAAGTCGTCAATGTTTTTCTGCGTGCAGGCGTGCACTGCTTCAGTTGCTAGAAGAGTTGTGAATGGAATTGAGCATTGTGTAATCATCAGTAATCATCATTTCAATTCTGACCTTATGGTTGGAAGACTATTGATGAACAGCTAAAGGTGGCTGAGCCTAGGGCACTGCCTGAGGAACTCTTGCGATGGTTCAACCCTGCCATACCTTTCAGATTGAACTCTTTGATATAGGCAACATTATAGTGTCCTGGAAATACAGAAACCAGGTGTTTGTGTAGAATTTACTGAACAGTAAATTGTTGATTGATAACACTATTTATGCACTTTCCATCACTTTACTGACAACTGAGGGAAGATTGTTTGGGGGTAGGAATTGGTTAATTGGATTTTGCCTACTTTTTAAAGAACAGGACAAGTCTAATGAAGTGGACTGCATCGAGCTGACTGAGGACTGGTTTCCACAATGGTGGAATCTCAGGAAAAAGATCAGGTAAATTATCCATTCAGCATTTCTGGATGAACATAGCTGCCGATACTTCAGCCTTGCTCTTATTACTTTCAAGTTGAGCCCCCTCATTATTGAGGATGAGGGGCTCTTGGAGCCTCTCCCTCAGATTAACTCTTTAAATGTTCACCAGCATTAACAGCACAATGTGGAAGGACTGGAGAGTTTTCATTTGATCTGTTGGCTATGAGATGATTTTGCTCTTTTTAATGGATGCAATTCTTTTCTCAGATCAGTGTACGTACATCCTTATGTTGCAGCTTCATCAGATTAGTTCCTCATGTTTAGATAGGTCTGATGCTGCTCCTAGCATACCATGCAGTCTTGCCGTTGAACTAACGTTGATTTCCTGGTTGATAGGAGGTCCGTGAGGCTACGGTATGTGTTTTGTGTTTCCGCAGCTACTGTTGAGGATAGAAAATTGCATTAAGTCACAATTTGAGTTTGTACATTTCCACTGGAATTTTTCTGACTGACAAATGTAACACTGGAGGAAGAAGCTGGAGAAATGCTACACCGTCATTCGGAATCTTACACAATTTTATTTGCTGATGTTACAACAGATGAGTGGGCCGGTCCCCAAGAAAACTCACACATAACTTTCCTACCTCCTCATTGTTTCTGCAGTAGGGTGGGCCGATGAACAACCCGAACATGTCTGCAGTCGCTAAAATATAAATTTGCCATATTAGCAGTCTTAATGACATAAGATCTTTTATCGCCATATATAGCTGCACATCTTTCAGTTTCCACCTCCTTGTGTATAAATTTGTGGAGTGACAAATGTTTCTAGCCCCTATGCGAAGTATCACATTACCTTCCATAATTAGAATTATAAGCAACGCTGAAAGTACCTTCTCCACTCATACCACATGTAAGTCAAATAAAGTAAACATAATTACAAGTTTAAATAAAGTAAAAAAAATGAGGAATGCATTATAAAAATAGGGCCTGGAAAAATAAACAACTCCTTGAATATGCTACAAATCCAGCCACAAGGGAAAATGTTAGATTTAATGCAACTTATTAGATGGAAACATGTTTTGCAGATGAATTAAACTGACAGAACTGAAAATCTATCACTTTTGTCTTTATTCATCATTTGGTTATGTTTTCAGCTACCTCATCTCTGAAAGGTCCGCTTAGCCCTTCCATTGCTGGCGAATCTGCTAGGGTTCCAGTAAAAGACTGAGAAAACATTTACTAGAAAATGAAATCAATTGAAATGCAGTAACACCCCAGAGCCTCGAGGCAGCACACTGCGATTTCTAACGCCTATTAAAAGGGACGTGCATTGTATTTCTACCACTTAATTTCTCCGCAGTTTTCTCAGCAGAAAGATGAACATGTGGAAGATGACAACGTAGAGGAGGGTTCTACAAAGAGCAGTCAAAACTTTCCAATGTGTCACCGGCACCAGTCTATCATCTAATCAAGAGAAAGGTGCTGGAAAAAGGCCAGCGATATCATGTAAGATCCCACCTAGCCTGCTTACGGACTGTAGGTCAGACCCCTCAGGGAAGGGCCTATACAGCATGCATGCCAGGACTACCAAACTCAGAAAAAGTTACCTCCCACCAAGCTATCAGGCTGATCAACACCTCCACCCATTAACCGACCCTATTACACCCTCACCACCACTACTTTATCATTTCCTGTCAGAGTCACCTTATGTACAGACACTCCTGTGCCTGGTGTCACTTTATGTACATGCAATCAGTCTATGTACATAAGCTTATCTTATGTATTTAGTGATTTTTTTTATTGTGTTCTTTATACTTATTGTGTTCTTTTTATGCTGCATCGGACCTGGATTAAAAATCATTTTGATCTCTTTTGCATTTGGGAACTGCTGAATGACAGTAAGCAATCTTGAGTTTTAGCTAAAATGAATGCTTCTCTCCATGTTTGTGTTCTGCTGATGAGAAGCAGAATCATAAAAGACAACTAAGACACAACTGATTCTGAAAACTGATCACGCTGGAAAGGTGCAGCGACCAGCCTACAGCCGTAGAGAGTGGATGTCGAACCATCCACCACGAGCAGGACTTCCCGGTGGCCAAGCATTTTAAATCAAAATCCCATTCCGACGTGCTGATTCGCGACCTCTTCTTGTGCCAAGATGGGGCCTCCCTCAGGGTGGAGGAGCAACACCCTACATTCCGTCTGGGTACGCTCCAACCTGATGGCATGAATATCAATTTCTCCTTCCAATGAACAAATTTCACCCCCCCCCCCCCTCCATTCCTCTAATCCCCAATCTGATGTTTTATTACTTCTCATCTCCTTATTACTCCCCCCAGGTCTCTACCTCCTCCCCTTTCTCCTATTGTCCACTGTCCTCTCCTATTGGATACGTCTCCAACCTTTGACCTTCCCCCCCCGCCTGGCTTCACCTTTCACCTTCCAGCTGGCCTCTTTCCCCTCCCCTTCATCTTTTTATTCTGGCGGTCGACTGCATACTCTTTTCCATAGATGCTGCCTGATCTGCTGAGTCCCTGCAGGTAGGTGTGTGTGTGTGTGTGTGTGTGTGTGTGTGTGTGTGTGTGTGTGTGTGTGTGTGTGTGTGTGTGTGTGTGTGTGTGTGTGTGTGTGTGTGTGTGTGTGTGTGTGTGTGTGTGTGTGTGTGTTTCTTGGACTTTCAGCATCTGCAGACTTTCTTGTGTGTGAGATTAGCATTCATATTTTGTTGATTATTCACCACTTTCTGTAGGTATTCAAGATTAGACCATAAGACATAGGAACAGAATTAAGCCATTCAGCCCATCTAGTCTGCTCCGCCATTCCATTATGGCTGACCTCAGATTGCACTCAACCCCATACACCCACCTTCTCGCCATATCCTTTGATGCTCTGACCAATCAGGAAACTTCTGCCTGAAGCATATGCACTGACTTGGCCTTCACTGCAGTCTGTGGCAGAGCATTCCACAGATTCACTACTCCTCAATTTTGAGGCTGTGCCCTCTAGTTCTGGGTACTCACACCATGGGAAACACCCTCTCCACATCCACCCTATCTAGTCCTTTCAACATTCCGTAGGTTTCAATGAGATCCTCCCGCATTATTATAAATTCCAGTGAGTACAGGCCCAAAGCTACCAAACGCACTTCATATGTTAACCCCTTCATTCCTGGAATCGTCCTTGTGAACCTCCTCTGGACTCTCTCCAATGACAACACATCCTTTCTGAGATATGGGGCCCAAAACTGTTGACAATACTCCAAGTGCAGCCTGACTAGTGTCTTATAAAGCCTCAGCATTATCTCCTTGCTTTTATATTCTATTCCTCTTGAAATAAAAGCCAACATTGCATTTGCCTTCTTTACCACAGACTCAACCTGCAAATTAACCTTCTGGAAGTCTTGTACAAGGACTCCCAAGTCCCTCTGCACCACTGATGTTTGTATTTTCTCCGCATTTAGACAATAGTCCACACAATGGTTCCTTTCAGCAAAATGTATTATCACATATTTCCCAACACTATTCCATCTGCCTCTTTTTTGCCCATTCTTCCTATTTGTCTAAGTCCTGCTGCAATCGCACTGCTTCCTCAGCACTATCTACTCTGCCACCTATCTTCATATCATCCAAACTTTGCCACAAAGCCATCAATTCCATTATGCAAATCATTGACAAACAATGTGAAAAACAGCAATCCTTATACTGACCCCTGAGGAACACCACTAGTCACTGGCAGCCAACCAGAAAAGGCCCCCTTTATTCTCACTCACTTCGTCCTGTTGTCAGCCATTCCTCTATTTATTCCAGTATCTTTCCTGTAATGTCATAGGAGCGTAGAAGGTTGAGGGGGGACTTGATAGAGGTATTTAAGATTATGAGGGGGATAGATAGAGTTGATGTGGATAGGCTTTTTCCATTGAGAGTAGGGGAGTTTCAAACAAGAGGACATGAGTTGAGAGTTAGGGGGCAAAAATTTAGAGGTAACACGAGGGGGAACTTCTTCACTCAGAGAGTTGTCGCTGTGTGGAACGAGCTTCCAGTAGAAGTGTTAGAGGCAGGTTCGATATTATCATTTTAAAACAAAATTGGATAGGTATATGGACAGGAAAGGAACGGAGGGTTATGGGCTGAGTGCAGATCGGTGGGACTAGGTGAGAGTAAGCGTTCAGCAGGGACTAGAAGGGCCAAGATGGCCTGTTTCTGTGCTGTAATTGTTATATGATTGTATCTTGTTAAGCAGTCTCATGTGTGGCACCTTATCAAATGCCTTCTGAAAATTCAAGTAAATGACATCCACTGCCTCTCCTCTGTCCACCCTGCTTGTTACTTCCTCAAAGAACTGTAACAGATTTGTCAGGAAATATTTCCCTTTACAGAAACCATGATGACTTTGACTTATTTTATCATTAGTCTTCAAGTACCCTGAAACCTCAACCTTAATAATAGATTCAAACACTTTCCCAACCACTGAATTTAGGCTAACTGGCCTATAATTTTCTTTCTTTTGCCTTCCTTCTTTCTTAAAGAGTGGAGTGGCATTTTCAATCTTCTAGTCCTCCAGGGCCATGCCAGAATCAAGAATTTCTTGAAAGATCTTGACCAATGCATCCGTTATCTCTTCAGCAATCTCTCTCGGGACTCTGGGATGTAGTCCATCTGGTCCAGGTGACTTATCCACCTTAAGACTTTTCAGTTTGCCTCACACTTTTTCCTTTGTAATAGCAATAGCACTCACTCCTGCTCCCTGACACTCACAGACTTCTGGCACACTGCTGGTGCCTTTCACAGTGAAGACTGAATCATAGTATTTATTAAGTTCATCTGTCATTGCTTTGACCCCCATTACTACCTCACCAGCATCACTTTTACAGTTGTCCAATATCAACTCTCATCTCCCTTTTACTCTTTATATAACTGATTATATTATATTGTTTTATGTTTTATATTATTGGCTAGTTTGCCCTCATATTTCATCTTTTCCCTTTTTATAGCTTTTTTGTTACATTTTGTTGGATTTTAAAGGCTTCCTGATCATCCAACTTCCCACTCACTTTTGTTACCTTATATGCCTTTTCCTTGGCTTTTATGCAGTCCTTGTCAGCCACATTTACCTACCCCTGTCATTTGAGAACAACTTCCTCTGTGAGTCATATCTACCCTGCACCTTGTGAACTATTCCCAGAAACTTCAGCCATTTCTACTCTGCCGTCATCCCCGCCAGTATCCTCCTCCAATCCACCTGGGCAAGCTCCTCTCTCACGCCTCTGTAATTCCCTTTATTCCACTGTGATACTGATACATGTGACTTATGCTTCTCCCTCTCAAATTGCAGTATGAATTCAATCATATTATGATCACTGCTTTCTCAGGGTTGCTTTACGTTAAGCTCCCTGATAAGGTCTGGGTTATTACACAACACCTAATCTAAGATGACCTTTCAAGCACAAGCTGCTTGAAAAAGCCACCTCATGGGCATTCAACAAACTCCCTCTCTCATGATCTGACACCGACCTGATTTACCCAATCCCCTTGCTTATTAAAGTCCCCCTTTATAACTGTGTCATGCTACCTTTATTACATGCCTTTTCTGGCTCCGTTTGCAATCTCAACCCCATACCTTGGCTACTATTTGGAGGCTGATATACCCTTGCAGTTTCTTAACTCCACTCACAAAGGTTCAACATTCTCTGATCCTATGTCACCTCTTTCTGAAGATGTAATTCAATTTCTTACCAACAGAACTACACCGCCACCTACGCTGTCGTGCCTGTCCTTTCGGCACAAAATATATCCTTTGATATTAAGCTCCCAACTATGACCTTCTTTCAGCCACGACTTAGTGATGCCCACAATGTCATACCGACCAATCTGTAATTGCGCCATGAGTTTACCCACTTTATTTCGAATGCTACGCACATTTAAGTACAGCACATTTAGTCCTGCGTTCTTTGTCCTTTTGAACTTTGCTTCTGTGGTACAGTTTAACTCTTTGCTCTGTCATGCACTTGTACCCACTCATTGGCTCGTCCTTTCTTGCATTTATGTTACATCCATCATCTACTTGTAAACCTGTTGGTTCATCCTCATCTCTATGATACTGGTCCCCATTCTCCTGCCATATTAATTTAAGCCACTCCCAACAGCTCTAGTAAACCTGACCGCAAAAATAATGGTTCCCCCTTGGATTGAAGTGCAGCCCATCCATTTGGTACAGGTCACACCTGCCCCAGAAAGCAGCAGCCTGTCCGGACTCTGGGTTGGGGATTGCCAAACGTTATGTGGATTTTCTGGTGTAGTCTGTTTTGTCATGTGCTTTTGTGATATCATTCTGGAGGAACGTTGTCTCATTTTTTAACTGCATTGCATTTGTGGTTTCTAAATAACAATAAACCGAAATTCAATTCAATCCCAATTATACAGAAATCCGAGTCACTGTCCCCTGTTTCAATTCCTCAGACAAGCAGTATTTATCTGCCATCTTGTTCTATTCCCATCCTCACTGTTGCATGGCACAGGTAGCAATCCTGAGATTACTGCCCTTACTTACCATTGTTTTGTATATGTATTTTCCATAACTTACTAGAGAAAAAAAATGATGCATACAAAAGCAGGGTTGGTGATCATTTCCAGTTCTCCACAAGTGCACCCAATTGTCAAATTCAGTTTCAACAGAGAATTTTGCAAAGGTACACTTAGAATTGTCTGCGTTACTGTGTTTTATGAAGGAATATTTTATTGCCTGTAGCTGTCAGCTTTGCACTGAAATGATAACGTACTGTTTTTCAGAGAGAACATACAAATATATATCGAAAAGCTGCTGCAAAACCTCGTGTACCTATGTGTTTAAGGGGAAATTATTTACAACTGTTGTTTTACCGTAAATATTTAATAAGTTTTAATTTAGTAAATACACCCTGTAGAGAGACTGTGACAAAAGATAGGCAGAGAAAAAAAAGCATAATTCCAATCTGTTGGATGGGTTAAAATGTGATTATCTTAATCAGGAACAAGGACAATAATACTAGAACATGGATCAGTACATGGAACTATGACATTGTCAATATTGTAGAGACTTGGCTGTCACAAGGGCAGGAATGGTTTGGATGTTTCAAAAGGCACAGGGAGGGAGGAAAAAGAGTCAGGAATGGCATTGATAATCAGGGACAGGATCACAGCAGAAAGGAAAGACATCATAGAGGGATTGTTTACTGCGTCAGTATGAGTGGAAGTCAGAAAGGGAACAATCACTTTTTTGTGAGTATTCTATAGATCTCTCCTATTTATAACAGAGACACGGAGGTGCAGATCCAGAGCCGATTTTGAAAAGATGCAAAAATAACAGGGGCTGCTATCATGGGTGACATCAACTTCCCTGATACTGATCAGCATCTCCTAAGTGCAAAGCAGTGCAGACTTGTTAAATGTGTCTAGGAGGGATTCCTGACATAGTAAGTAGACAGGCTGACTAGAGGAGAGGTCACACTGAAACTGGTACTGGCAATGAACTTGATCAGGTGACATCTCTTAGTGGGTGAGCTTTTCAGTGATAGTGACCATAACTCCCTGACCTTGGACAGGAACAGGAGCAGACGGTATAGGAATTCATTTAAATGGGGAGAGCAAAACATGATGGTATTTGGCATAAATTAGAAATGGATGTATTCAGAGAATGCACAAAGGAAATGTGGAGGTTGTTTAGGGAACACTTACATGGGGTTGTCCCACTGAGGCAGGGAAAAGATAGTAGGGTGAAGGAACCATGGCTGACAACAACATCTTGTCAAGAGGAAGCTTATTTAAAGATTAAAAACAAGGGTTAGACGGGGCTCTTGAGAGTTACAAAGTAGCCAGGAAGGAGCTTTAAAAAATGGACTTAGGAGAGCTCGAAGGGGCCATGAGAAGACCTTGGTGAGTAGGATTAAGGAAAACTCCAAGTCATTCTGCATGTACATGAAGAACAAGAGGATGACTAGGATGAAGGTAGGACCAATCAGGAATAAAAAAAGGAAACATGTACCTTGAGTTGGTGAAGATGGGGGACTCCTTAATTAATACATTGCTTCAGTATTCACGAGTGAGAGGGACCTTGACATTTGCGAGGACAGCATAGAACAAGGTGCTATGCAAGAACCAGCTGACATTAAGAAAGAGGACGTGCTGGAACTTCTGGAAAACTTTAGGATGGTTAAGCTGCCAAGTTCTGACAGGATGTACCCCTGGTTTCTACGGGAAGAGAAGGAGGAGATTGCTGCAACTTTAGTGATAATCTTTGCATTCTCGCTGGCCACAGGAGTAGCACTAGAAAATTGGAGGGAGGCAAATGTCATTTTCTTGTAATAGGTATAACCTTGGGAATAATAGACCAGTGAGTTTTACTTCAATGGTGGACAAACTATTGGAGAAGCTTCTTAGGGACGGGACTTATAAGTATTTGGAGTAGCGTAATCTGATTAGGGAGAATCAACATGGCTTTGTAAGGGTCAGGTCATACCTCATAACTCTTTGAGGAAGTGACAAAATGTATTGATGAAGGCAGAGCAGTGAATGTTGTGTATATGGATATTAGTGAGGCAGGCTATTCAAAAAGTCAGGGATCCAGGCTGTATGGATTCAGAATTAGCTTGCGTGGATTCAGGAAGGTAGAGGTGAGTAGTAAATGGAGCGTATTTTGCCTCGAGATCAGTGACTAGCAGTATTCTGCAGGGGTCTGGCACCCCTGCTCTTTGTGACGTTTATAAATGACTTGAATGAGGAAGTGGAAGGGTGAGTTGGTAAGTTTTCGGATGATATGAACAGAGAAATCTTGGGTTCCATGTTGTCAAAATTGCAGTGCAAGTTTATAGGTCAGTTAAGAAGGTGTATAGCCTTCATCAATCAGGGCTTTGAGTTCAAAAGCTGCGAGGTAATGTTGCTGCTCTATAAAACTCCAGCTAGACCACACTTGGAATATTGTGTTCAGTTCTGGTTGCCTCATTATAGGAAGGATGTGGAAGCTTTAGAGAAGGATCAGATGAGATTTACCAGGGTGCTGCTGGATAGAAAGCATGTCTTATGAGGTTGGCTAGTTAGATGGGACAGCCAGATACATTTTCCAAAGGCAGCAATGGCTAATACAAGGGGGCATAACTTTAATGTGTTTGGAGGAAAGTGCTGGGGGATGTCAGAAGTAGTTTCTTACACAGAGTGGCCGGTGTATGGAACATGAAGGGAACGAACTGTGTTGTGTTGTTCTATGTACAAAATAAATGAGGTAGAGCTTAGAATGACTAGATGAATAATCCAAACATAAAATGGCTAACCTGGGAGAAAAATTTTAGATATATTTTTTCAAATAAGTTTAGTAAGTGGATGCTGCCAGCAAGATGCCTAATGTTTGATGTTTATATATTCCAGTTTGACATGATAACAAGTTTTTTTTTTGTTGATTTGCGAAAGGTTGAGGGCTGGATTATGCTGGCCCTGCTTGTGGTAGCAAACTCTGCCAGTGGTCTCCTCAATCCCATGTCCCCTTGGACTGGAAGTAGAGACCAATTCTTATTAGTTTTAAAAAGGATAAATTTTGTAAGTTAGTGTGTAGCAACAAATGAGTTCAATTCACACATTTCCAAAATAAGTTTATGTTAAGAGTGACATTATCTTATTCCAGGCTTCCTACAGAAAGATAAGTGAAGGGAAGGGGAATTCCAGAACTCAAGATCCAAGTATCAGGAGTGCAGTCTAACTGGAGTGTGATGCTCTACATGCGATTAGTACTGGTGACCAAAGATAAAGATAAATAGGATGTGAAAATTTGCCTATAAGTTCAAAATTTGGGTGGATTTTGTAATCAGATTAGACATCTCCTCTTGTACTGACCCACGGGATTTGTGAGTGATTGTTTCTGAGGACGTTGACGGAAACTTTCTGATATCAGAATGGAAGCAAGTGAATAATTGTGGTTTGATGCCTGGTTCTGACATGAGCTGTGTTATTTTATGGGGCTACAAGTAAGAACTTCAAATGAATACTGTGTCATATCAAAGCTGGAATCAAAAAAGGGGGAGAGACTTGATGAAAAATTGCGTTTCGATTAAATATACTCTAAAGTTGACTTGAGAGGCTGTTTGGCCCTCTCTTGGTCCTAATATGTGACCACATCCTTGAGCATGCATTTCCATGAATGTTTAAAGTTCAAAGTAAATTTATTATCGAAGTCACCATCTTCTTGCGGGCATTATTAACCTATAGAATAATAACCATGACAGAATCAATGAAAGACCACACAAACCTGGGTATTCAATTGAGCAAAAGACGTCAAGCTGTGCAAATACAAAATAAATAAATATTGAGAACATGTGAAGAAAGAAAATTTCAGGATGTATATTGTATACATTTCTCTGACATTAGAAGTACCTATTGAAACATCAGATGAAGAGTCATTGAAAGTCATCCATTGGTTGTGGGAACATTTCAATGATGGGGCAAGTGAAGTTATCCCCTCTGGTTCAAGAGCCTGATGGTTGAGGGTTTGTAATTGTTCCTGAATCTGGTGGTGTGAGTCCTGAGGCTGCTGTACCTTTTTCCTGATGGCATCAGTGAGAAGGGAGCATCAGTGTGTTGGGGGTCCCTGATGATGGATGCTGCTTTCCTGCAAGAGCGCTCCACGTAGATATGCTCAATGGTGGGGAGGGCTTTACCTGTGATGGGCTGGCCAGAATCCACTACTTCTTGTAGAATTTTCTATTCAAGGGCATTGGTGTTTTCATAGCAGGCTGTGATGCAGCTAGTCAATATACGGTCCACTACACATCTATAAAAGTTTGTCAAAGTTTTAAATATCATGCCGAATCTTTGCAAACCCCTGAGGAAGAAGAGGTGCTGCCATGCTTTCTTCATAATTCCACTTACATGTTGGGCCCAGGACAGGTTTTCTGAAATGTTAACGCTGAGGAATTTAAAGTTGCTGACACTTTCCACCTCTGATCCTCCGATGAGGACCGGCTCATGGACCTCCGGATTCCTTCTGTCAATAATCAGTTCCTTTGTCTGGGTAACATTGAGTAAGGGGTTGTTGTAGTGGCACCATTTGGGCATATTTTCCACCTCTCTAAACTTGGCACAAATGATCACTCAAGGACTTTGTTCTGCAGAAATAGTAGACCATAATGAGGCTGTCTAACTGATGCCAAATTATATTTTAAAAAACATAGAATGTAGAACATAAAACAGTACAGCATAGTACAAGCCCTTTAGCCCACAATGTTGGGCTTACCTTTTAATCTACTCCAAGATCAGTTTAACCTTTTCCCCCTGCATAGCCCTCCATATAGTTGTCTCTTAAATGTCCCTAAAATATCTGTCTTTACACCACCGCAGCAGAGTGTTCAACACGCCCACCACTCTCTGTGTAGGAAACCTACCTCAGACATATCTCTCCTATATTTTCCTTCAATCAACTTAAAAATTCTGCCCTCTTGAATAAGCCATTTTAGCCCTTGGAAAGAGTTATTGGCTATCCACTCTAGTTAAGCCTCATCATTTTATATACCTCTATCAAGTCACCTCTCATCCTCTTATAGACAATAGACAGTAGGTGCAGAAGTAGACCATTCGGCCCTTCAAGCCTGCACCGCCATTCTGAGATCATGGCTGATCATCTACTATCAATACCCAGTTCCTGCCTTGTCCCCATATCCCTTGATTCCCCTATCTATAAGATACCTATCTAGCTCCTTCTTGAAAGCATCCAGAGAATTGGCCTCCACTGCCTTCTGAAGCAGTGCATTCCACACCCCCACAACTCTCTGGGAGAAGAAGTTTTTCCTTAACTCTGTCCTAAATGACCTACCCCTTATTCTCAAACCATGCCCTCTGGTACTGGACTCTCCCAGCATCTGGAACATATTTCCTGCCTCTATCTTTTGCTCCAAAGGGATGAAATATGATATGAAGGTCACTCAACCTGTCCTCGTAAGACATGATTTCTAATCTAGGCTGCATCCTGGTAAATCTTCTCTGCATTTCTTTAAAAACTTCCATATCTTTCCTATAATGAGGCAACCAGGACTGAACGCTATACTCCAAGTAAGGTCTAACCAGAGCTTAATAGAGCTGCAACATTACCTGACAGCTCTTGAACTCAATTCCGCAGCTAATGAAGGCCAACACACAATCTGTCTTCTTTACCAGCCTATGACCTTGCACGGCCACTTTGAGGAATCTATCGCCGTAAACTTCTCTCTATTCCTCTATACATCTAAGAATCTTACCATTAACCCTGTATTCTGCCTTCAAGTTTACCTTCCAAAGTGTATTGAACTTCATCAGCTGCCTCTTGACTCAGCTCTGCACCCTATTAATATCCCATTGTAACATACAATGTCCTTCTGCACTAGCAGCAACACCACCAACCTTCATGTCATCTACAAACTTACCACCAGTCACTGACCTTCATACAGAATACGCTTCATTTTCAACCACCATCTACCTAGGAGGTGCCAGAAGAAAGAATGTTTTCAAATGTTAAAGTTGAAAGGTTCATTTATTATCAGAGCATGTATCCGTATGCGACTCTGAAATTTGTCTTCTCCAGATAGCCACGAAAGAAAGGAAGATGAAAGTTGTTCAGAGAAGAACCTCACCCTGCACAAAGAGAAAAGCATCCCGATCATCAAACCCCTCCCTAACCCAAAATGGAACAGGAACATTGACCCCCCCCAAAAAACAACCCCTCCCCTGCACAAAAAGCTAACAGAGCACAACAGAACATCAACCCCCAAAAACTCTGCCCTCGCACAACAAACCGGAAAGGGAATGATTAAAAAAAAGCACAGGATAAAAAAACCATAGATCTGAAAAAGTCCTCAGTCCATAAACAACAGTCCAATCTATAAATGCAGAACCATGATACTGTCCTCCAATATCATCGACATTCATCGAAAGAGAGGGACACCACACGAAGCACAGAGACCTTACTGCCTGCCACAGTGACACATAGCGGGATAGTCAGCTCACAGATTCCTTCTCTGGCCCCAATCAACAGGCAGGCAGTTGGCACTGAAACTCTAGCTCACCTTCTGCATCCAACCGATGTCTCAATCTTCCTCGATATTTTAATCAGCAAATAACGGATGCTTTAACCAGCGAAATGGTGTAGAACATCGGCCTGCACAGCGTCTCAAAGTTCTTCAATGCAGATATCACGTTTTTCTTTTTTTTTGAGATTTTGGCCAAATTATGCTCCTATCTAGAGTTGCATTCCTGACCTTAAGATAAAATGCTTTAGTGCAGGGGTTCCCAACCTTTTTTATGCCATGGACCCCTGCCATTAACCGAGGGGTCCGTGGTCCCCAGGTTGGGAATTCCTGCTTTAGAAGAATACAAGCTGTTATCAAAAATTCAGATAGCACTATCTGAGCCAAACAGAGGAAAAATACATCAAGATTTTTTTAAGTATGAAAGAATGCTGTGAATACACCAGGCCCTGCCATACTCCAGTATCTGCAAAATTCCTGATCTCTGGGACAAACGTTCACTTCTGAAGCCACTTGAACATTTCAAACCAGTTTATTATATCGAGAAGCAACACGCATAAAATGCTAGAGGAATTCAGAAGGTCAGGCTGCATTTATGGAAATGAATAGACTGTCAATATTTCGGGCTGAAACCCTTCTTCGGGACTTAGAAGGAAGGGGGAGGATGCCAGATTAAAAAGGTGGGGGGAGAGAAAGGAGGCCAGCAAGCAGGTGATAGGTGAAGTCAGGTGAGTGGGAAAGGTCAAGGGCTGGAGAGGAAGAAATCTTATAGGAGAGGAGAGTGGACCATAGGAGAAAGGGAAGGAGGAGGGGACCCAGGGGAAGTAATGGCAGGTGAAATGAGGTAAAAGGTCAGAGTGAGGAATAGAGGAAGGGGGGGGGGGAATTATAATGAAATTTAATGTTTTATGTATTTCTTATTCATTTAAAATGTTCTGGTTTACAGTTCTGTCTGATTTACAGGAAGAGCACAAGAAGGTGTTAGTGAGCTTCCAGCCTGACCATATATACAAGTTAGATTTAACCTAAATGCAAGAAAGCTCCCTGTGGGGAAATTTTATTATTGGTTTAAAGTACTGGGGAAATCCACTCTTTAAAGATGATATTTTATTCTCATCCACTCCCCCCCACCCCCCAGACTCTACCACTCACCAACACATCAGGAGCACTATGCAGCAGCCAAATAGCCTACCAACCTGCACAATAGCATTGAAGGTCAGGATTGAACATGGCCGACTGGTACTGTGAGGCAGTGTCTCTGCCAATTACAGTCCACTGTGCAGCTCAGGAACAGAAGAGATTGCTCTCTTTAGCGAGCCTGAAGATCCATATTTTAGTTTCTTCCTCTCTGCCATCAGATTTCTAAACAGTCCACAGACCCGTGAACACTTACCTCGCTATTCCTCTTTCGCACAATTTCTTCATTTTTTGTTGTAACTTATAGTAATTTGTTATACTTCTTTGCTATTCCTATTTTGTGCTATTTATTCATTTTTATTGTAATTTATAGTAATTCATTATCCCTGCACTGTACTGCTGCCATAAATCAACAGATTTCACAACTTGTGTCAGTGCCAGAAAATGCAATTCTGATTGAGACTCTGAAGACAGGATGGAGGCATCTCAGATCATGAAGGGTGTGAAGAGAATACACAGAGAGACACCGTTTCCATTTGGCAAAGGTCAGGTACAGAAGAGCACAGTATGTAGGTGATCAACAAAGGAACTTAGAGTCAAATAAGCAAAACCTGTCATCCAGTGAGAGATTAGGGCCTGGAATGTGGTGCAGATAGAATCACCTGTAGGGTTTAAATGGGAGCTGCATAAGTTTGTGATGGGAATGAATTTGCAGGGAAGTGGGACTAACTGAATAGCCTCTACCTGGTCTGTATCCATCTTCATGATATTCTTTGCTCAGCCTTAAGACCATAAAACTGTAAGACATGGAAGTAGAATTAGACCATTTGGCCTATGTCTACTCTGCCATTCCATCATGGCTGATTTATTTTGCCTCTCAACCCTATTCTCATACCTTCTCCCTGTTCCTTTGACATCATCACTAATCAAGAAACTTTCAACCTCGGCTTTAAATATATCGAATAACTTAGTCTCCACAGCTGCCAGTGGCAATGAGTTCCACAGATTCACCACCCTCTGGCTTAAAGAAATTCCTCCTCATCTCTGTTCTAAAAGGATTTCTATTCTAAGACAGTGCTGTCTCATACTAGACTCTATTACTGTTGTAAACCTCCTCTCCATGCCCACTCTGTCTGGGCCTTTCAATATTCAGTAGGTTTCAGTGAGAACCCTCCTCAATCTTTGAGTGAAACTCCACTGGACCCTCTCCAATTCAGCATATCTATTTTCACAAATGGGGCCCAAGACTGCTTCCAATATTCCAAATGTGGTCTGGCTGGTGCCTTATAAAGCCTCAGGATTACATCCTTGCTTTTATATTCAAGTTGTCTCGAAATATATGCTAACATTGCATTTACCTGCCTTACTACAGACGCAACCTGCAATTTAACCTTTAGAGAATTCTGAATTAGGACTCCCAAGGTTTTTTGCACCTTCTGAATTTGCTCCCCATCTAGAAAGTAATCTATGCCTTTATTTATTCTAGCCAAATGCATGACCATAGACTTTCCATCCACTTCTTTACTTATTCTCCTAATCCGTCCAAGTCCTTTTGCAGACTTCCTGCTTCCTCAACACTACCTGCCCCTCCACCTATCTTTGTATCATCCGCAAACTTGGCCTCAAAGTCATCAATTCTGTCATCGTGTTTAGCAGCTTCCTGTGTGGCACCTTGTCA
The DNA here is from genome assembly GCF_048418815.1 of Hemitrygon akajei. NCBI lineage: Eukaryota > Metazoa > Chordata > Chondrichthyes > Myliobatiformes > Dasyatidae > Hemitrygon > Hemitrygon akajei. Next base: position 162,397,761 of record NC_133133.1, read on the forward strand.
AAGGCCTTCTGAAAATCCAGATAAACAGTATCCACTGACTCTTCTTTGTTTATTCTGACTGTTATTTCCTCAAAGAATCCCAACAGATTTGTCAAGCAAGCATTCCCCTGAAAGAAATCATGCTGACCCATATTTTAACATGTGCTACCAGGTACACCAAAACCTCTTCCTTAATAAACGATTCTAATATCTTGCCAACAATCACTGAAGTCAGGCAAATAGGCCTATAATTTCCTGCAAACATGAGGAAATCTGCAGATGCTGGAAATTCAAGCAACACACACAAAATGCTGGTGGAATGCAGCAGGCCAGGCAGTATCCATAGGAAGAAGTACAGTTGACGTTTCGGGCCGAGACCCTTTGTCAGGACTAGACAAAGGGTCTCGGCCTGAAACGTCGACCGTACTTCTTCCTATAGACGCTGCCTGGCCAGCTGCATTCCACCAGCATTTTGTGAGTGTGCTATAATTTCCTGCCTTTTGCCTCCCTTCCTTTTTAAAGAATGAAGTGACATTTGCAATTCTGCAGTCCTCTCAAACCATTGCAGTATCTCATGATTCTTGAAAGATCATTATTAATGCCTCCACAATCTCTTATGCCCCCTTTCTCAAAACCTTGTGGTGTAGCCTATGTGGTCCAGGTGACTTATCTACTTTCAAACCTTTCAGCTTCCCAAGCACCTTCACAAACACTCAAATTTCTTTTCTTTTTTTAAAAATATGGAACACTTCACGAATTTGCATGTCATCCTTGCGCAGGGGCCATGCTAATCTTCTCTGTATCGTTCCAATTTTAGTAGATGTGCTGCTGAAGCAAGCACACACACACACTCAAATTTCTGACAGTGAAAACTGAGGCAAAATACTTATTCAGTTCATCCACCAATTGTTTGTCCCCCATTACTACCTCTCCAGCGTCATTTTCTAGTGGTTCAATGTCCATTTTGCCTCCCTTTTACTCGTTATATATATCTGAAAAAAATCTTCTGCCATCTTCACGCTGTGTTGTCTTGAAGGCATTTCACCAGTCATCCAAGAAGCTTCTTCAGTTCTGATCCATGGTGGGTAGTTTTCCAGTTTATAAACTCTGTGAGTTGTTTAAAGGTATAGCAATCACATGAGGGTCATTAAGAGTCATAGAGGTAATGAGAGGGTCAATTGTCTTACCTTTGCATGAATGGAGGTGGGAACTGTTGTGGAGACACTGAGGTAGAGATGTTAGGACTGCATTGTAAGTAGCTGATAGGTGGTGTCATACCCCACCCCCTGTGTTCAGGGATGGGTTTTCCAGTTTGAGAAAGATGGCTTCTTTAACCTCTCTTTCAAAATCTGGGAGTACAGTTAGACGAGAAGCTAGATGCTTTGTGCAGGAAGGCACAGAGTCGACTATACTTCCTTAGAAGGTTGGCGTCATTCAATGTCTGTAGTGAGATGCAGAAGATGCTCTATAGGTCAGTTGTGGAGAGCGCCCTCTTCTTTGTGGTGGCGTGTTGGGGAGGAAGCATTAAGAAGAGGGACGCCTCACGTCTTAATAAGCTGGTAAGGAAGGCGGGCTCTGTCATGGGCAAAGTACTGGAGAGTTTAACATCGGTAGCTGAGCGAAGGGCGCTGAGTAGGCTACAGTCAATTATGGAAAACTCTGAACATCCTCTACATACCACCATCCAGAGACAGAGAAGCAGTTTCAGCGACAGGTTACTGTCGATGCAATGCTCCTCAGACAGGATGAAGAGGTCAATACTCCCCAATGCCATTAGGCTTTACAATTCTACCGCCAGGACTTAAGAACTTTTTAAAAGCTATTATTAATGCTTTTTGAGATAATGATTTAGATGCATATCATATTTTTTTACTGAGTTAAGTATTGTATGTAATTAGTTTTGCTACAACAAGTGTATGGGACATTGGAAAAAAGTTGAATTTCCCCATGGGGATGAATAAAGTATCTATCTATCTATCTATCTATCTATCTATCTATCTATCTATCTATCTATCTATCTATCTATCTATCTATCTATCTATCTATCTATCTATCTATCTATCTATCTATCTCCCTGTCCAAAATGTGCACATTGTTATCATCAAAGGAGTGTCCCTTGTCCTTTAGGTGTAGATATTCACTGAGACTTGACCCTGAGGTGTTAGTCCTCCTATTTTGGGCCATCCATTTGTGAAGTGGTTGTTTGTCTGACTGATACACAGGTGTGTGCAGTTCTCATTGCAATGTACAATATTGCTCTGCTTATGTCTGGGTGTAGGATCTTTGGGGCAGATGAGTTTCTGTCTGAGGGTGTTTGTAGGTTTAAGAAACATAGGGATTTGGTGTTTGTTGGAAATCCTTCTGAACCTTCTGTCTTCTAGACAACACAACAAGTCCAGTTGCCTTGATTTACTCCTGCTTGATAGGCAATAACCTAGATGATTGAGAGCCGTCATGGACATTTTGGAATCTTCTTTTGTATTATTGACAAGTTTACCTTCATATTTCATCTTTCATTTCCATATTGCTTTTTTAGTTGCCTTCTGCTGATTTTTAAGAACTTATCAATCCTCTAGCTTTCCAGAATTTTTTTACTATATGGTGTGCCTTCTCTTTTGCTTATCTACACTCTTTGACTTGCTTTGTTAGCCATGGTTGCCTTATCCTTCCTTTAGAATGCTTCTTCTTCTTCTTCTTCTTCTTTTTCTTCTTCTTCTTCTTCTTCTTCTTCTTCTTCTTCTTCTTTGGGCTGAACTGATCTTGCACCTTCTGAATTGTTCCCAGAAACTGCAGCCACTCCATGACACCTGCTGCCATGCTGCTAGAGTCCCCTTCCAAACGACTCCGGCCAGCTTCTCTCTCTTGCCTCTGTAATTCCCTTTAGATAGATAGATAGATAGATAGATAGATAGATAGATAGATAGATACTTTATTCATCCCCATGGGGAAATTCAACTTTTTTTCCAATGTCCCATACACTTGTTGTAGCAAAACTAATTACATACAATACTTAACTCAGTAAAAAATATGATATGCATCTAAATCACTATCTCAAAAAGCATTAATAATAGCTTTTAAAAAGTTCTTAAGTCCTGGCGGTAGAATTGTAAAGCCTAATGGCATTGGGGAGTATTGACCTCTTCATCCTGTCTGAGGAGCATTGCATCGATAGTAACCTGTTGCTGAAACTGCTTCTCTGTCTCTGGATGGTGCTATGTAGAGGATGTTCAGAGTTATCCATAATTGACCGTAGCCTACTCAGCGCCCTTCGCTCAGCTACCGATGTTAAACTCTCCAGTACTTTGCCCACGACAGAGCCCGCCTTCCTTACCAGCTTATTAAGATGTGAGGCGTCCCTCTTCTTAATGCTTCCTCCCCAACACGCCACCACAAAGAAGAGGGCGCTCTCCACAACTGACCTATAGAACATCTTCAGCATCTCACTACAGACATTGAATGACGCCAACCTTCTTAGGAAGTACAGTCGACTCTGTGCCTTCCTGCACAAGCCATCTGTGTTGGCAGTCCAGTCTAGCTTCTCGTCTAACTGTACTCCCAGATACTTGTAGGTCTTAACCTGCTCCACACATTCTCCATTAATGATCACTGGCTCCATATGAGGCCTAGATCTCCTAAAGTCCACCACCATCTCCTTGGTCTTGGTGATATTGAGACGCAGGTAGTTTGAGTTGCACCATATCACAAAGTCCTGTATCAGTTTCCTATACTCCTCCTCCTGTCCATTCCTGACACACCCCACTATGGCCGTGTCATCAGCGAACTTCTGCACATGGCAGGACTCCGAGTTATATTGGAAGTCTGATGTGTACAGGGTGAACAGGACCGGAGAGAGTACGGTTCCCTGCGGCGCTCCTGTGCTGCTGACCACCGTGTCAGACCTTTACTTCACTGCAATACTGATACATCTGATTTTAGCTTCTCCCTCTCAAACTGCAGGGCGAATTCTATCATATTACGATTACTGCATCTTAAGGGTTCTTTTACCTTAAGGTCCCTAATCAAATCTGGTTCATTACAGAACACCCAATCCAGAATTTCCTTTTCCCTAGTGGGCTCAACAACAAGCTGTTCTAAAAAGCCATCTTGTAGACATTCTACAAATTCCTTCTCTTGGTATCCAGCACCAGACTAATTTTCCCAATCTACCTGCATATTGAAATTCACCATACAGATCTCAGCATTGTCCTTTCTGTCTCTCATTGTAATTTGCACCCCATATTCTAGCTACTGTTCACAGCCCTGTATGTAACTCCCATCAGGGTCTTTTTATCCCTATATTTTCTTCACTTTACCCATAAGGATTCTTCATCTTCTGATCCCTTGTCACTTCTTTCTAAGGATTTGGTTTCATTAAAGCCACCCTAGCCCCTCTACCCACCTGCTTATCCTGTGATCTGATGTGTATCCTTGAATGTTAGGCTTCAGGCAGTGATCTTTCAACTGTGACTCAATGATATCCACAACACCATACAAACCAATTTGTAACTGCACTACAAATCGTCTTCCTTATTGCATACATTGTATGTATTTGTATTCAAATACAACACCCTCACTTCTGTAATCAGCATCCTTCTTGATTTTGTTTCTATGTTGCCTAACATTAAATTCTTATCCCTTTTTAAATCTTTTGACTTATTCATTGTTCTGGAGACTTCTGTAACCTCTGCCCTCTCCTTCCCTTTTATGATATCACTGAAAACAGTAAGTTGCTTTTATTAGGTAAATGTCTGTCTGTATGACAAAGAGTGTTAAAGTTAGCAATCATGATATTTTCTGACGTGTTTTATTTTGCAATTTTAGATTATATCCCTAGTGCAGTTGCTATGGTGACCAAGGATGCATTGTTTGTGTCCCATATAGGGAAAAACAATTGCGTACAAAAAGTAGATAATCTTATATTTACTCTGTTTCAGTTTATGTCTGAACTGAGTCATAATGGGCCCTCATTGTTGCTGAACTGATATTATCGTGAATGCACCTTTTCTGCAACAGTCACAATGCTACATTTCCTACTCATGAAACCAGTAGAAGTCTGTATCAAGGGTCCATCAAAAGAAAATCAAAACCACATCTTAGCTTGACTGTTCTCTCTACCGAAGTTTCTAAACTTCAAAGTCGCTTTTTGTTTTTGTTAAAAGACAGGTGATTTTTTGAGTTAGCACTCCCTGCATTTCAGAGGAAGAGGCTGTCACCTTTCCAAAATGCACATCCACCTCGTGAAACAGTGGCTGATTTCCTGTGAAATTTGTCAGTGATTGTATGAAGTGTGTTTCACGGTTCATATGCAGTGTGATGGGAAATTCTGCAGTGTACCAGATACTTTATTGAATAGTAGGGAAAGGAAACCAAATATTCAAGAAGAGGGCTCAATCTGGTGGGCTAGTGAGTGGAGAGAACTGGTCACATTTCTCACAGAGAAAAAGAAGGAGGCCCTATTGTCCACTGGGTCTATGCCAGCTCTTAGAGAAAATCCATTCTCCCATTTCCTTCCATCTCTCTCACATGCCCATCCAACCTAATTCTCTCACCACCTACCCACTATCGGGGTAATTCACAGTAGCCAGTTAACCCACTGATCAGCAAATCATTGAGAAATGAGAGGAAAGCAGAAAACCTGGGCAAAACTACTCAGGAATGGGTAGAACACACAAACTCCAAATAGGCAAAGCTGGTGTCGAGTACCAAAGGATCCCAATTATCCAGAATCCACAGTCGCACGATACTGTTGCGACAAAACAAAACATTTCATGACAAATATCAGTGATAATAAACCTATAGATATATACAGTGGATTCTGGTTAATTTCAGCCAGCTATTTAACTGCCCCAATCAACTGTTTATTCATTTTCATAGGTTTTGCCTGACCTGCTGAGTTCCTTGAGCATTTTTTGGTGAGTTGCTTTGCTTTTACAGCATCTGCAGAATTTCTCATGTTTAGAAAACAATCAATACTGCTACAGGACTATAAAACTATGTGTTAGTTATTGATGGAGGAATTCATCCAGTGTGCACTGCTGTGTTCTTCTGGTTGACTGTAAATGAACAAAATCAGTGCAGACGCTGAGCAGATAATGGACTGCCTACAATGTTATCAACAATTGCATCCTCCAAATCTTCATTTTCATTGTAACATTCAAGATGATTGCCATTACCACCAAATTCTTCACAGTTCCTAAATTGTTGAAGTTGTTTAATCATTTAATTTTAACTCAGAGCTATTTCTGGCATCTGCAAGCCTCAATGCTTGAATCCACTGCAAGCAAAACATTTCAGAATTATCTCTCCAATCATTTCTCACCAACTATCAGTGACAAAATCACCGCGCTTTGAACACAAACACACACAATTCACACTACTTAAAAACTGCTCGCTCTATTTACAGCATAGTGTAGATAGATAGATAGATAGATAGATAGATACTTTATTCATCCCCATGGGGAAATTCAACTTTTTTCCAATGTCCCATACACTTGTTGTAGCAAAACTAATTACATACAATACTTAACTCAGTAAAAAATATGATATGCATCTAAATCACTATCTCAAAAAGCATTAATAATAGCTTTTAAAAAGTTCTTAAGTCCTGGCGGTAGAATTGTAAAGCCTAATGGCATTGGGGAGTATTGACCTCTTCATCCTGTCTGAGGAGCATTGCATCGATAGTAACCTGTCGCTGAAACTGCTTCTCTGTCTCTGGATGGTGCTATGTAGAGGATGTTCAGAGTTATCCATAATTGACCGTAGCCTACTCAGCGCCCTTCGCTCAGCTACCGATGTTAAACTCTCCAGTACTTTGCCCACGACAGAGCCCGCCTTCCTTACCAGCTTATTAAGACGTGAGGCGTCCCTCTTCTTAATGCTTCCTCCCCAACACACCACCACAAAGAAGAGGGCGCTCTCCACAACTGACCTATAGAACATCTTCAGCATCTCACTACAGACAGATAATTAAATGTTGTGCAAAAAAAAGAGCAAAAATAGTGAGGTAGTGTTTATGGGTTCATTGTCCATTCAGAAATATCAATGTGGAGGGAAAGAAGTTGTTCCTAAAATGTTGGGTGTGCATCTTCAGGTTCCTGTACATTTTCTTTAATGGTAGTAATGGGAAAAGAACAAATCCTAGGAGGAGGGGGTCCTTAATGATGAATGCCATCTCTTCGAGGCAACGTTTTTGAGGGTGTCCTTGTTGGTGGGAAGGCTAGTGCCCATGACGGAGCTGGTTGAGTTCACAACTCCCTGTGGCTTTTTCCAATCCTGTGCAATAGACCCTCCATAACAGATGATCATGCAACCAGTTAGAATGCTCTGCCTGGTACATCTGTAGAAATTTGCCAGAGCCTTTGGAGACACATCAGACCTCCTCAAACAACTAATGAAATACACGTAGCTGCCGGCATCCCTTCTTTGTAATTGCATCAATATGTTTGGCCAATGATAGATATTCAGAGATGTTGACGCCCAGGAATTTGAAGCTGCTCACCTTTTCTTTCTTTTGCTGACTCCTCGATGAGGATTGGTGTTTGTTTTCTTAACTTTCCCTCTCCTGAAGTCCTTAATCAGTCACTTGGCTTTACTGACATTGAGTGCAAGGTTGTTGCTGTGACACCACTTATCCAACCAATCTGTTTCACTCCTGTATGCCTCCTCATTACCATCTGAGTTTCTGTTGACAACAGTTATGTCATCGGCAAATTTACAGATGACATTTGTGTTCTGCTTAGCCACACATCATCATCATTATGTGCCATGTTGTACAACATGAAGGATCATGGTCTTCCATGATTTTTCTTGACAAATTTTTCTACACAAGTGCTTTGTCAATGCCTTCTTCTGGGCAGTGTCTTTACAAAACAGGTGAACCCAGCTGTAATCAATACTCTTCAGAGATTGTCTGCCTGGCGTCAGTGGTCGCATAACCAGGACTTGTGATGTGCACCAGCTGCTCATCCGACCATCCACCACCTGCTCCCATGGTTTCACATGACCCTGATTGGCAGGCTAAGCAGGTGCTACACCTTGTCCAAGGGTGACTTGCAGGCTAGTGGAGGGAAGGAGCACCTAACACCCCCTTTGGTGGAGACGTATCTCCACTCTGCCACTTGCCTAGCCACAGACTCATGGGTATAAAGAGCAGTCAGCGAAGCACATATCCTTGAAGTGTGCCGGTGTTGATTGTCAGCAAAGAGGAAATCTTATTCCTGATCTGCTCTGACTATGGTCTCCTGATGAAGAAGGCAAGGATCCAATTGCAGAGGAATGTACGTGAAGAGACCCAGGTTCTGAAACTTACTGATTAGTACTGAGGAGATGATGGTGTTGAATGCTGAGCTGTAATCTGTAAACAACAAGCTGACATAGGTTTAGCTGTTGTCCAGGTAGTTCAAGGCCAATTGAAGAAACAGTGAGATTGCATTTGCTTTCGACCTATTGTGGTGACAGGCAAATCGAAGTGCATCCAGGTCCTTGCTTAGGTAGGAGTTGATTCCAGCCATGATCAACACCTCAAAGACTAAATCATAGTAGATGTCCCTCAACACCAGCTCCATAGTAAAGAAAGCCCAGCAGCATCTCTACTTTTTGCGAAGGCTGAGGAAAGTCCATCTCCCACCCCCCCATCCTCATCACATTCTACAGGGGTTGTATCGAGAGCATCCTGAGCAGCAGCATCACTGCCTGGTTCGGAAATTGCACCATCTCGGATCACAAGACCCTGCAGCGGATAGTGAGGTCAGCTGAGAAGATCATCGGGGTCTCTCTTCCCGCCATCATGGACATTTACACTACACACTGCATCCACAAAGGAAACAGCATTATGAAGGACCCCATGCACCCCTCATACAATCTCTTCTCCCTCCTGCCATCTGGGAAAAGGCTCCGAAGCATTCGGGCTCTCACGACCAGACTATGTAACAGTTTCTTCCCCCAAGCTATCAGACTCCTCAATACCCGAAGCCTGGACTGACACCTTGCCCTATTGTCCTGTTTATTATTTATTGTAATGCCTGCACTGTTTTTGTGCACTTTATGCAGTCCAGTGTAAGTCTGTAGTCTAGTGTAGCTCTCTCTGTGTTGTTTTTTTTAATTACGTAGTTCAGTCTAGTTTTTTGTACTGTGTCATGTAACACCATGGTCCTGAAAAACGTTGTCTCATTTTTACTATGCACTGTACCAGCAGTTATGGTCGAAATGACAATAATAGTTGACTTGACTTGACTTGACTTGATGTGATGCAATTAGGTTATAGTTGCTGAGGCAGCTCACCCCACTCTTCTTGGGCACTGCTATGGCTGATAACCCTTTTGAAGCAAGTGGGAACCTTCAACTGCAGCAATAAGAGACTGAAGATGTCCTTGACCAAACCCTGCCATTTGGTTAGCACAGGTTTTCAGTGCCCTACCAGGTACACCATTGGGGACTGACACTTTGCGAGGGTTCATCCTCCTGAAAGATGTTCCGACATTGGCCTCTGAAGACAGATCATACGGTTTTCAGATGTTGCAGGGATTTGCACAGGTGTAGTCTTATTCTCCCTTTCAAAGTGTGCAAAAAAGGCGTTGAGCTCATTCGGGATTGAGACATCACAGCTTATTAAGATGAAGGTGATGGACTGCTGATCTATTGCACTTTGTATGTGTGGGATCAAACCCTTTCCTCTTTATGAGAGGATGCTTTAGGCAGTGGGGTGTACGGCCTAGTCCAAACATTCCAAGTTCCACCATTTTTGGTGTTTTCGAATTCTTACAGTACGCAGAGGAGAATAAGTCAGCAGGATGTTGCTTGGATTGGAGCATTTCAGTGAAACCCCCCTTTACTGGGTGTCTCTAGAGATGAGGCTTGTTAACCCCTTGCTAACAGCCACTGGACTCAAAGATGTGAAAATCACCTTTCACAGACTCTGTATGTCTCAGGTCAGTATGACTTATGTCCCACCAAAGCCAGGAAGTCGGGATGTCTTGCCCACTTGAACCTCGATCTGTGTGAATACTGTGTAAATACTGCCTCTAAGCATATAGCCATCGGCAAGAAATAACATATCATCCACTGCATACAATTATAAAGAAAATGTATTTACAAATGTCAGCTTTATCGATCAGTTAGTAGGAAAAAGAAAAAATAAAAGAGAAAAAAGGTCCATTACAGTTAACCTAGTCCAAATGTACACTCAAGTTGGAGCTCGTTTTGAAGCTGTCTTTAACTCATGCACTGGACCCTCAGTCTGTGTGAAAGCACACACCACCTTCTGAAGGTCGCTCAAAATCCATCTTGAACAAATGGGAGTACTGGTTCTTCCTCCCTGAAGCCAGTCATCTGCATCTTGTACAACAGGACTGACATCATCAACCATCTTCTCTTCCGTCTTCTACCAGCTCCCACCACAAAGACCTTGACCTACACCAGTGTCCATCACAAAAAGTCTCTCTGCCCAGCCTTCTCTAGAACCTTCTCCCAATTTCACCATTGTATTGGCTAACACCACATTCCTAAGTGGAAGAACATAGCTCCTTATTCAGACAGACAGACATACTTTATTGATCCCAAGGGAAACTAGGTTTCATTACAGTTGCACCAACCAAGAATAGTATAGAAATATAGCAATATAAAACCATAAATAATTAAATAATATTAAGTAAATTATGCCAAGTGGAAATAAGTCCAGGACCAGCCTATTGGCTCAGGGTGTCTGACACACCGAGGGAGGAGTTGTAAGGTTTGGTGGCCACAGGCAGGAATGACTTCCTATGACGCTCAGTGTTGCATCTCAATGGAATGAGTCTCTGGCTGAATGTACTCCTGTGCCTAACCAGTACATTATGGAGTAGATGGGAGACATTGTCCAAGATGGCATGCAACTTGGACAGCATCCTCTTTTCAGACACCACCGTCAGAGAGTCCAGTTCCACCCCCACAACATCACTGGCCTTACGAATGAGTTTGTTGATTCTGCTGGTGTCCGCTACCCTCAGCCTGCTGCCCCAGCACACAACAGCAAAAACATGATAGCACTGGCCACCACAGATTTGTAGAATGTCCTCGGCTGAAAACCCAAACATGCTAAAATCAGAACAGATTGCTCTTACAGAACTGTTAAAATGAAATACCTACAGCGAAGCCGTAAAAATCTTAACCGGGGGTATACATCAGTTATAAGGATAGACTGGATTTGTTTTCTCTGGAGCAGAGGAGGCTTAGGGTGGACCGGGTAGATGCATATTTTATTATCCCCTCATAATTAAAACGTAAATAGTAAGAAAGTAATGGTGGATGGTAAGAATCCCTCATGTGAATCCCTCATTAGTCTTAGTCCAGACTAAGACTAATAGGCACTGGAGAAGTTTTTTCCCTACTGCGGTCACTTTGCTGAACAGTTAACTGCCGGTTAACTGTCGGCTAACTATTACTTGGATTGCACTACCTGTATGTATAATCTATATTTTCATTTATATTTATCATTATTATTGTTATGAGCAGAGAGACAACATCTGCCGGAAGTAAATTCCTTGTATGTGCACAGGTACTTGGCGATTAAAGTCTGATTCTGATTCTGATTCTGATTCTGATTCTGATGTGGTGAGATGTATATAGCATTAGTAGGAGGTGAGAGGTAGGAGGTTTGGAGGGGATCTGAGGGGAAATTTTTCGCACACGTGGAGGAATTGGAATCTGTGTCACACTGACCGCAGAGGTAGTGGAGGCAAGCATCTAGGCAAACACTTGAATCATTATGGCATAGAAGGCTATGATGCAAAGGCAGGTAGGTGGGAAGTACTGTGGTTGGTGTGGACATAGTGGGCCGTAGAAATGCTTTTCCTTAGAAACTGAATTGCACCATCATTTTATTTTGCACTAAATATAGACTTACGCCTAGCAAGATCTTCCAAGAAAAGTAGTGAATTTGCTCAAAGCATCACGATGGGCTGTTTGATCCATGTTTCTGTACATTTTTTAGTTGCATACTGCATACAATTATTGCAAGTGCTGCATCACTGCCTCACTGACTGCTGAGAGTCAAACCAGCATTTAACGAGTTCTCCCCATAGCCTCCCCAGCAGATCTGTAGAAAAGGCTGGTGGGGTTGGTGGGACTTGTTCTTGCCATTGTACTTCAGCACTCAGCGCCTGATGACCTCTCAAATGTACAGTCGTCCTAAGTCACTGCAAGCTGTGGGCTGATCAAAGGACCTGTGATTGCACTAGTTAGCTGTGAAGTGAACTGGAGAAGAAAAGCTGCAATCAATAAGCCCCAGTAAAACGTTTTACAGAATGTTGCCCATTTTAAAGGGTGGCTGGCAGATGTAATGTGCAAGACTTTGAGGTAACAAGCAGTCTGATTGTTGTTTCATTTCTAAACAGTGGCTGCTGTGTTGCTGGTTTCTTTGTTACTGAACGTTAGAGATCCTGGGTCATTTTCTGACAGCAGTGGAGGAAGCGTGATTGGCCAACCTGCCGTGACATCAGTGCACAGGCAAATTTGCTGATGTATGTAATTTCACCCAAAATGTTTATTAGTGTAATAATGCCTTGAAGATGAATTAAGTTTTTCTGTATGTTAAAAAATGTTTGTCTTGAACTTGACCTGCTCTGACAGGGTGTTGAAAAACTGTTGAAACTTTTTAATATTTAAAATCATAAAAGAAATGGTTGCCCTGTAATGTGTGTCTTAGAGTTGAGGCAAATAGTTTCAGCTTATTGTATCAGATCTTTCACTAAAAAATACATGGTGTCAAAAAACACCTTCTAAATAAAAAAAACAGCAAGTGTATGATTTATAATTGACAAATGCATGATTTGAACACCTTTTTAACTCATAAAAATAAATCTGAAGTCAACAAAAAATGCTTTCTTTCCTGTATATAATGGGTCCCTACCTGTACCAATGTATGCAATGTATGTATCTCCAAACATTTCATCTACTTAATGGTATGATGATGATGCCCCTTTCTCTGACACCATATTCCAGCAACGTATCAGTTAGGGTCGAACTACAGTGAAGTAGGATTATGAAAATGCAAAGGGTTAAAAAAGACACATTGGCAAAACATTTTGAAAGAAATATTAGAAATATTACTGGCGCAGAAGCTGGGACATACTGAATAACAGAAATAGTGGATGAAAGAGAGTGGAGGGGATTTCTAGCAAATAAAGCTCAAAGATGAAGTATAATATTTATTTAAAGATCCCGCGCAGAGTAGACCTTTCTTGCCCTTTGAGCCACACCACCCCCCTCCCCCCACCCCAGCAACCCTGACAAACCGATTAACCTTAACCTAATCACAGGACAATTTACAATGAACTATTAACTTACCTGGTACACCTTAAGATCGAGAGAGGGAACTGGAGGGCCGGGATAAAATCTATACATTCCACAGGGAGGACTACAGAGGTGTCATACAGAACAGTGCAGGAACTGAACTCTCAACTCCGAACTCCAGAATGCCCTAAGCTGTAATAACATCGCACTAACTGCTGTGCTAAGATAATTCTTATTAACCAACGTTTGGCAGCTATTCTACTTTACAATACATTACATGTCTTGTGTTTTCTAAACCAGCTTCCATAGGGATTTTCCCATATTTCTTCTGTCTTTCAGATTTCTGATGGAGGGCAGTGGGATACCAGAGTTCCCAACCAGAGGTCCATGGACCCCTCGGTTAATGGTAGGTGCCCATGGCATAAAAAAGGTTAGGAACACCCAGTTTATACCGATTACATTAAAAGAGGGAATATGGAGAAGTTCTTAGTCCACCCTGGGTATTTCAAATTCCTTAGCAAAACTCTCACTAGCTAAGAGTAGGCATTAATTTCACAAGGCCTTATGAAAACCTGCAAACTTCATTTAGCCTATACTGATGGATTCTGTTTTGAGATAAAGTGGCACTGTTAATTCAAACTGTCAAATTATTTTCTAAGCTTCAGTCCACAGGTTCTGGAGAATCCCATCTTGCTTACAAAATCAGCTGCAAATGGTTGACACTGAGGTATTGTAGAACCTGCTATTAGTCTACACCAGACACGGACATGTCAATGCTTTGGATGGCAGAATTGAAGGCTTTGTGGCCAAGTTTGTGAATGAAATGAAAATAGCTGGGAGGACATGTAGCTCTGAGGAATCAGGGAGTCTGCAGGGGGACCTAGACAGATTAGGAGAATGTGCAAAAAAGTAGCAGATGGGATATAGTATAGAAAAGTATAAAGTTATTTACTTTGGTAGAAGGAATAAAGGTGTAATCTTATTTTCTAAACAGAAAACAAATTCAGAAATTGGAGGTACAAACTGACTTGGGAGGCCTCATGCAGGATTCCTTAAAGGTTAACTTTCATGTTGAGTTGGTGGTGAGGAAGGCAAATACAATGTCAGCATTCATTTTGAGAGGATTAGATTTAAAAGCAGGGATGTAATGCTGAGATTTTTATAAGGCATTGGTCAGACCACACTTGGAATATTGAGACTAGTTGTGGTCCCCGTATCTAAGAAAATGTGCTGGCATTGGAGAGGGTCCAGAGGACGTTCACAAGAATAATCCTGGGAATGAAAGATTTAATGTATGAGCAGTGTTTGATGACTCTGAGCCTGTACTCAATAGGGTTTAGAAGAATGAGGGGAGATATCATTGAAACCTATTAAATATTGAAGGACCTAGACAGAGTGGACGTGGAGACAATGTTTACTGTAGTGGGGGCATCTAGGACAAGAGGGCACAGTCTTAGAATAGAAGGATGTCCCTTTAAAACAGAGATGAGGAGGAATTTCTTTAGCCAGAGGGTGGTGAATCTGTGGAATCTATTGCTAGAGATGGCTGTGGAGATCAAGTTATTGGGTGTATTTAAAACAGAAGCTGATAGGTTCTTGATTAGTCGGGATGTCAAAGGTTAAGGGGAAAAGGCAGGAGAATGGGGTTAAGGGGATAATAAATTAGCCATGATGGAATAGCAGTGTGGTGAATGAACTATATCTGCTCATATGTCTTATGGTCTTATCTGTCCTTTTGTAACTTCAAACGTTTAGTAGGTGGGAGCTTTAAACTGCCAGTATTTTACTGGTAGAATTCCTAAGCTGGATTTTTGAACATTGATCTATTAAGGGATGAATTTTCTTTTTTCTTAAGTGATAACACCTACCAAAATGTGAACCTACATTGACTTCATGAAACTATATGGGCTCAGAAATTCCCATGCATTATATTGGATGGCGGAGTCGGAGATAATCATCTTTATTGTGAAGTCACCACTGCAAAAAGTAATGGTGCAAGAGGCCCAAGGGCCCTGCTATGTAGCGGGATTGATAACTTTGTAGTGCAAGCTGAACTCAGGTTAGGAATTAGTTTGGTGTACAGAGAAGTGTCAGTGGAGGACTGGCAAATGGGACTGGGCCTGGAAATGGTTGGCAATTGGGCAAGTAAATTGGGAGCCCAGGCAGATTAGGTGGTTAATGGGGAGGGGAGATAACTGTTGACAGATAAGCAGGGCTGAGGTATTGGGGGGGGATGACCAGGGGTCATCTGAAGGTCAAGGAGAGATTGGCTGATATTCAACCAGTACAAGAAGACAAAAGTTAATAGTAGGATTTGTGCCAGTGGATTCCTCGTCCGACACTGTGCTTAAAGATCAAGTGCTCAGCTTGGTCGATTATTAACAGAACTGTCCCTAAAAAGGCATTACATGGGTTTTTCTTAGCCTGGTGCATAAATCCCACCAGTCCAGTACGTTTGATTTGTGTCTGATTGAGTTTCCATAGTGATGTGAAATGGATAGAAACATAGAAAAGCTACAGCACAATACAGGCCCTTTGGCCCACAAAGTTGTGCTGAACATGTCTCTAGTTTAGAAATTACTAGGCTTACCTATAGCCCTCTATTTGGATGTTGGTGTGTTTCACTTTATAAGTATTTTGTCAATCGTAAAGCATTGGAAAACAAAACAGCAATGCACAAAACTAGTTTCTGGACTCTTTCTTGTAACAAAACATGTAACATCATACAAACTGTAAAAGAACAAGATCAGTCTTGACTTTTTGGTGAGAGTAAAAACTGAAAGGCAATAGAGACATCCTTTTCCAACTCAGTGAACAATGTGTTCACAGCTATGTTTGATAAAAATTTCTTGAATTTAAATAAACTTTGCAGATATACAAGAAAAAGAGTAAATCATGTAATGTTGATTTTTTTTTCTCATGGAATTAAATCGTTGCATTATCACATTTCTACAATCCTGTTCAAATCCTAATTCTTAACAGTGTGGAGGCAGAGGGACCACGTACAGTAGGTTGATAGGATTGTTAAGAAAACATTAGCCAGGGGATTGAGTTAAGAGCTGAAAGGTAATGTTGCAGCTTGGTAAAACTGTTTAGACCACACTTAAAGCTTTATGTTCAGTTCTGGTTGCCTCATTATAGGAAGGGCGTGGAAGCTGTAGAAAGGATGCAGAAGAGATTTACCAGGATGCTGCCCAGATTAGAGAACATGTTTTATGAGGAAATGTTGAGTGAGCTAAAGCTTTTCTCCTTGGAGTGAAGGAAGATGAGAGGTGACTTGATAGAGGTGTATAAGATTATAAGAGGTAGAATGGATGGACAGCAATTTTTCCCAGGGCAGCATTGGTTAATATCCAAGGACATCCTTTTAAGATCAGTGGAGGAAAGTTTAGGGGGGATGTCAGAGGTAAGTATTTACACAGTGAGTGGTGAGTACTTGAATACACTGCCAGGGGTGGCAGTGTACATCAGGGACATTTAAAGAGACTCGTGGATGAAAGAAAATGGCTGGAGGCTATATGGAAGGGAAGCATCAGATTAATCATGAAGTAAGATGAAAGGTTAGCACAACATCATAAGCTGCAGCATCCATACTGTGCTGCACTGCTCTAAGTTCTAATACCGTTATTTATAAACAAGTTCCTCCCATTTGACTATATTGTTCCAGTTATCTCCATTGAGATTTTCTAGAGTCATCATTTACATTGATTAATATCTATGCTGAATTTCAACTGAGCATTGTAGTTCCAGAAATGAGAGCCTGCACTTTTCTAGAATTTATCTATTGAATTGAATTGAATTGAATTAACCTTATAACTTACATCCTGCATATACATTTCCGTCTACATGTGCAATTTATAGTAATTTATAATAAATAGTATGCACAACAGGATAGTCAATATAACATAGAAATACAGTTGTCTCAGCATGAGTTAATCAGTCTGATGGCCTGGTGGAAGAAGTTGTCCCAGAACCTGTTGATCCTGGCTTTTATGCTGTGGTACCGTTTCCTGGAAGGTAGCAGCTGGAATAGTTTGTGGTTGGGATGACTCAGGTCCCCAATGATCCTTTGGGCTTTTTTTACACACATATCTTTGTAAATGTCCTGAATAGTGGGAAGTTCACATCTACAGATGCACTGGGCTGTCTTTACCACTCTCTGCAGAGTCCTGCGATTGAGGGAAGTACAGTTCCCATACCAGGCAGTCATGCAGCCAGTCAGAATGCTCTTAGTTATGCCCCTGTAGAAAGTTTTTAGGATTTGGGAGCCCACACCAAATTTCTTCAACCATCTAAGGTGAAAGAGGCACTATAGTGCCTTTTTCACCACACAGCCAGTATGTACAGACCACGTGAGATCCTCAGTGATGTTTATGCCGAGAAACTTAAAGCTGTTCACCCTCTCAACTCCAGATCCATTGATGTTAATAGGGGCTAGCCTGTCTCCATTCTTCCTGTAGTCCACAACCAGCTCTTTTGGTTTTGTAACATTGCGGGAGAGTTTGCTTTCTTGACACCACTGTGTCAGGATGATGACTTCTTCTCTGTATGTTGCCTATTCTAGAGGCTTCCGCCTCTATTCTAGAGGCTTTGAGTTGGTCCTGCAAAAAATGGACCATTCTAAAGAAATATAAATGGCGATGAACCATGAATACCCCTGCAATTGATCTGCAGATTAACTTTCTTAAATTGGTGATGAAGGGTAGATAGGTGGAGTATCAGTGATTTTACCGTATCAAGTTAAATGTTGGATATTATAGCACACTGTGGAGTAACTGTGGCTCAATTTAGAATAATTAACAAGGGTAAGTAATTTTATAATAATTTAAAGAGCCAGAACAACTGTTTCTTTTTTTTTAAAGGGATTCAATAATAAACAAAATCTTCATCATAAAAACACAAAATGCTGACAGAACTCAGCAGGCCAGACAGCATCTATGGGAGGAGGTAGTGGCGATGTTTCGGGCTGAAACCCTTCATCAGGAGTGAAGTAACATGGGATGGTCGAGGGGGGATAAGAAGTGGGGGGAGGGATGAAGAAGAGAGCTGGGAAGTGATAGACTGAAGGGAAATGGGCTAGGGGGAAGGTGGAGAATTATGGGAAATAAGAGAGAAAGAAAGGTAGGACTGGGGGGAGATTATAGTGAGGGGGGAAAAGAGAGAGAAAGAGAACCAGACTAAAATTATAGATAGGGAGAGGGTAAGGGTGGGGCAGGGGTATCAATGGAGGTCTGTGAGTTGAATGTTCATGCCGGCAGGAAGGAGGCTACCTAGGCGGGAGATAAGGTATTGCTCCATCGACCTGCGTGTGGCCTCATCTTGACGGTAGAGGAGGCCATGGACAGACATGACGGAGTGGGAGTGGTCTGTGGAATTGAAGTGTGTGGTCACAGGGAGATCCCGCCACTGCTGGAGGACTGAGCACCGGTGTTCAACGAAACGGTCTCCCAGTCTGCGGTGGGTCTCCCCAATGTATAAATGGCCACATCGGGAGCACCGGATACAGTATATCACCCCAGTTGACTCACAGGTGAAGTGGTGCCTCACCTGAAAGGACTGTCTGGGGCCTAGGATGGTGGTGAGGGAAGAAGTGTGGGGGCAGGTGTAGCACTTCTTCCGTTTGCAGGGATAAGTGCCCGGAGGGAGGTCGGTGGGGAGGGATGGGATGGATGAATGGACAAGGGAGTTGTGTAGGAAGCAATCCCTGCAGAAAGCCGAGAGTGGGGGAGAGGGGAAGATGTGTCTGGTGGTGGGATCCCGTAGGAGGTGGCGGAAAATCTTCATCATGAATTCCATAATAAGGCACAACAGACATAAGCATGACATTTGATTTATACTGTCAGTGACTGTGCATTGTAATGCGTTAGGGTGTCATTATATTTTTCAGCTGGTAAACCAGAGCCAAAGTTTAACTTTTCAAGGATCAGACTTCTAAATCTCACAATTTCATCTCTGGAATTTTAAAATTAGAAGTTAATATTAGAAGTGGAAAATGACCAGTTTGCTTAAAAGGTCTCTGGAGTTTACTAAGGTTAGGTTGGTTCTTTCCTCTGTGGCATCTTGCAACATGATTGACTCTTTGCATGGCACTCTGTTGTACCAAATCGGTATTTATACAAAGACAATAATACCCATCTGTCATGGATAGATGGCAGAAACAATTAAGGAAATGGAGCATTGATTTATTAAGATGATGGAAAAATAAGTGACTGCAAATGTTGGAATCTGGAGCAACAAGCAGTCTGCTGGAGGAACTCAACAACTCAAGCAGTATATGTGAGAGGAAAGGCATTGCTGACATTTCAGGTTGATATCGACAATTTCTTTCATTACTTTCCCCCAAAAGATGCTGCTCGACCAGCTGAGTTCCTCACGAAGATTGTTTATTGTTTCATTAAGACAATGCATGATGACTTGCATAAGATATATTGGCTGTGTGGTGAAAAAAGCACAGCAGCACCTCATTCACCTCGGACGGCTGAAGAGGTTCGGTATGAGTCCACAAATCCTCAGGGCTTTCTACAGGGGCACCATCGAGAGCATCCTGACTGGCTGTGGCACCGCCTGGTACAGGAACTGTACTACCCTCAACCGCAGGGCACTGCAGAGAGTGGTGCGGACAGCCCAGCCCATCTGTAGATATGAACTTTCCTCTATTCAGGACATTTACAGCAGCAGGTGCATAAAAAGGGTCCGGAGGATCATCAGGAACTCCAGCCACCCCAACCATAAACTGTTTCAGTTGCTATTGTCTGGCAAACATTAAGGCCAGGACCAACAAGCACTGGGACGGCTTCTTTCACCAGGCCATCAGATTGATCAATACAAGTTGATCTGATTGCATATCTGACTGTACAGACATAACAATTATGGATACAGTTTTAGTGTTCGGGCAATATCCCCCACATTTCCCCTTTTTATTGCTTGTACATTGTAATGGAGTCACAACATAAAGATTTTTATTCCCTTGGATGTAAAAATAAAATAAATAAATGAATAAATAAATAAATTGGGGATTTTCATTCACATTATACGTAAGAGGATGATTTGACGGAGGTGACTATCATTAAGAAGGTATATATTTTTCCAATATGTAAAGATATTAGATTAAGGGGAGATAGATATATGTTCAAAAAGAGAGCTAGAAACAAGAGCAGGACAAACCATATTTTAATGCTGACTGATGTGAGGTTTCAAAAATATCAGCGAGGTTACATCAAAACCACACTACCATGTGATAGTTTAAGAATCTATTAGATAAGTTGTTGATAGATTGACTAGATATATATTTGATAGAAAGAGTGAAATCAGAAAAGGATAGACACAAGAAATACTGCAGACGCTGGAAATCTAGCGCAATACACACAATGTGTGGGAGGAACTAGACAAATCAGGCAACAACTATGGATGGGAATAATATGTCCAAGTTTCAGGCCGAGCCTCTTCATTGGGACTAGAAAGGAAGGAGAAAGAAGTCAGAATAAGGGAGAAGTACAAGGTGGCAGGTGATGGGTGAGACCGGGCGAGGGGGCGGGGGTGAATTAAAGAGCTAGGGAGTTGATTGGTGGAAGAGAAAATGGGGCTGGGTGGGCGTGGGGAATCTGCCAGGAGAGGACAGAAGACCATGGAAGAAAGGGAAGGGAAAGGAGCACCAGGAGGAGGTGAAGGACAGGTAAGAACAGAGGGTGTAAGAGGGAAACAGGAATGGGGAATGGTGAAGGAGGCTGACGGGGGATAAGTAACAGAAGTTCGAGAAATCGATGTTCATGCCATGAGGCTGGGGGGACAGGAAGTGTTCAGAACTCGTGCAGCTGGCTGAGGTCTGAGCAGCCTGCTTTTATCCAACTTTGGCATTCATGTATTTTATGGGATGCATTTAAGCAGAAGCTACATGTAACATTGAGTCTGTTCCTTCTAGTCTGGTATTCTGGCTCGAAATATTGCCATTAGAATGGAAGTAATGAGTAACCTATTCCCCATTGACCCACAATTCCCTTTAAAGTCAATGGGGCTCAAATCCTGGGCCTGGCGTGGAAGCTAATTATGATTATTTTTCACTGTTGGTCTCTATGCAGAATCTAGTGATGGAACGGACTAGCAGGTTGTTTGTTTTATCTGACAGCTTTATCCATAACCACTAGCACTAGATAGTGAGATCTGATGCTTTACGTCTGATTGTGATTCAGTTAGAAGTGTGTAGATGATATCATGAAGTATAAACCCAAACTTGCAACAGCTTCTGATGCTTATCAGTTTTCTAGAGCGAAATCATTCTAACAGATGCTTTTCTAAAAAAAAGTCATAATTGTACATCTGGCGAAATATTCTTTCATATCTAGCTTGCATTTTTTTTCTGATTCCAGCATACAAAACTTTACAATCAGTTGATGTTGGATAACATCCTTAGTTCAAGAATAATAATTATAAATTACCTCAAATTAATAGAAAACCATTTTTCCATTTTGAAAATGTATATAGTACTGAAGTATGTATTGATCCTCTGAGTGTGCTATGGTCAATTATTCCACTTGATTGCCAGATCATAAACCAGTTATGACGTTGGAAATGTATTGCTGTCAGATATATTTCCAATAATTTAGCCACTTTCAGGAAACACAGTGGGTTTTACATTAAAACAACAGCATCTATGAACAGATGATAATTGCAACTGTTGAGGTATTTCTCTGTAGCCTAATCAAAGTTCAGATCTTTCTTTCACAACCTGGCCAACATTACTGATATTTTTCTTTGGCGATGGTGCACGATCAATGGAGCTGACATGCAAAGTTCAATGATGGCAGTGATTATCAATGATGGCATCCTTATTAGTCATCTCAATTATTCTTGCAATTCGCCATCTGTTGTCTCACTGAGACACAAAAGAAATCAACCAGAAATCATCGTTAGTGATGGCTCAAAGAGTAGATGATCTACTCCCTAGTTTTCTTGTTCCTCTGTTCAATAGTTTCTGCATCTTCAAATTACTAAACACCATATGTTCTGATCTCTAGAGGAGCAATTTGTTTCTTGTGCCATTCATTTTATGGGACATCACATCTTGTAAGCTGTTTCATTAATTTCCTGCACAGGTTAATTTGGATTTCATTTCGAAGCTCACGGTGGAAAGACACGCATATCCATTCGCTCTTTATCTGCCTTTGAAATGTCATATCTGTGAGTCACATGTTTTATTAAAACAGTGGAAATTTAGTAGATATATTTTGAAGGAAGTATTAGATTTATTGGATCTAGAGCTTTCCTGGCGTATATGACAAATAAACTCTTCTTGGGCTTCTAGGCAAATACTGGTATTGATTTTAACCAATTTTTGATGACAAACTCTACCATCTCCATCAGAGATTATGCCTAGGCACATCTAGTCCGGTGGTATATATACCCCCGTCATCTGTCCCTCCTGATTCATTAGTCCTCATCCATCCAATCAGGTTTCCGCTGTCCCACCTTGTTTATAATTGAATTCCAGTTCTTACTTAGAGTGAGACCTTTGTCTTTGTTAAAACATTTCATTTGTTAAAACAATGTTCTTTGTTAGAACATTGCAGGTGCATGGCCGTACAATTGACTTCGATGGCACAAAATGGCTTTTGGGACTGCCTGGCGAATGAAGTGATTGAAATTAAACAAGAGGGAAAGAACTTTTGCACAAGATGAAGATCTCGCTCTAAATAAGAACTGGAATTTGATTATAAACAAGGCAGATAAGGTCTAATTGGATGAGCAATAACAAAAGGAAATCTGCAGATGCTGGAAATCCAAGCAACACACACAAAATGCTGGAGGAACTCAGCAGGCCAGGCAGCATCTATAGAAAAGAATACAGATGACCGTTCAGCGGGGTCTCAGCCTGAAACGTTGACTGTAGTCATTTCCATAGATGCTGCCCGGCTTCTGACTTCCTCCAGCATTTTGTAGATGAGGACAAACCAATCAGGAGGGAAGGACGACTGAGTATATATACCACCGGACTAGACATGCCTAGGCCTCATCTCTGATGAAAATGGTAGAGTTTGTCATCAAAACCTCAACAAGATTCAGTACCTGTACCCGGCTGGAAGCCCGAGAAGAGCTTATTCATTATATTTATCATTTATCGCTGTTAAGATATCATTGTGCCATTAGGTACTTCTGTTTACATGACATAGTTATGAAGTGTTATGTGTATATTACCTTCGTTAACACTGATTGTGAAAATAATCGACAGTATTAGTATATTCAGGTGTGTGATGATTCTGTATTGAATTGAATACGAATTTTACTTAACTTTCTGCAGGTTCCCAAGTAAAATCTCAGGAAAAATCCTAAAGGAAGCTTCCATCTCGGCTGATTGTTGAAAAGATGTTTAACTCACTGCATAGTTTTGTATATCTGCACAGCGAAGGCAGTAAAGTGAAGGAATAACTCATCTTCAAAGGGATCACCCACAGACAGGAGATGTGTCTGAACACCACACATGACAGTGTCAGCTTCCGACCCAAGCAACGTGGCCAACACCGGGAAGTGAATTCAGAATGTGGTGCATCAATCGTGCCTTTGTGGTGCCCGATCGAATGCACAATTAGCGTAGCTACAGCACAAGCCCACAGTTATGTTTGATAACCCCGAAACACAAAAGTAGTTGAAAGGAAAACAAGGGAGCTGAGAGATGTGAGTGCTGGTTTATTTTTACTTTAAGCAAGGTGAACACATATGATGTGGTGCGTGATGTTGTATGCCATTTATACACTCTTGTATATAGCCGACAATGAATTATTTAAACAAAGAATGTTTAATCAACAAAATATTTACAACATTGCTGAAATATTAAGTACACAACACTCTTCCCTGTCTAGCTATAAACTCCAACTCAATATAGAATGCGACTCTACAGTAAATATTAAATCGTTCCTTTCAGGCCTAAAGATTTAATTAAAAGAGGACTTCTTACTCTTGTGAGATGACATCTTTCCTGACGGGGGGAGATGGCGGCAGGTCACTCTATGCCTGTGAAACTATCTCAGGTTCCAGGCTCTCCTCTGTGGTGGTTGTTGGAGGTGACTCTGGGACTGCAGGAAGTGGTTCTGCCAGCTCTGGACACCTTTCTTCTCCTTTTCTCAGCTTCTCTCTCCGGATCGACTTTGACTCTTGCTTCTTTCCTGGTCCCGGCTTCTTTCTCTCTTTCATTCTGCTCTCAATCTCTTTCTCAATTGCACTCTCTTTCCTTATCCTTGGTTCTCTCATGATCCTTAGCTCAGGCTCGCCCATGGTTCTGATACCGCTCATGGTCTAGTTCCTGCTCTTTTCCCTTCTCATGTTCCTTCTCTCTTTCTCACTTAAATTCTTTCTCTCTTATTCCTACCTTTTCAACTTCTTCTCTTTCTTTTCCTTACCTTTTTCTTCTTCTCGTTTCTCGTGAGTATCTTTAAGTTTGCTAATTTCTCAGGAAATTAGGTCTCATTTATCCTCTTCCGTTTCCATAACACTCCTCTTTTTTAAATTTGTCTTCTTTCTAGTTTGTGCATCTTGATCTTGGGAAGGTGCATTTAGTTCACTGGAGTATGCTCTTACTCATCTTTTTATTTCTCCCTTCACTATCTGATCTTTCCTCTCGGGTTCCTCATCCGCAGCATCATCTGCTGAATCCTCTGTTACTGTATTTCCATTGGATCCTTTCTCTTTAGCCATCCATTCATCCAGCTGCACTTTAGTGCTTGCATCTGCTTTTACTAGCAGCTTTTTGTTTTCCACTTGAAGTTCATGCATAGAGGCATGTGGGAAAGGCTTTCTCTAAAATATGCTTAACCAACATCTACCCGAGAGCCCAGCTTGAGCAAAAAATAAAGGCCTATGTGATATCGGATGATCAGAGCAATGTGTGTCCTTGGCAAAATCAACATTCTTTAACATACTCAGTACTTAAGGTTATGTTTCCCTTTATACCCTTTATTCCCTTTATACCCTAAAGGCACATTCTGAAAAATGAGACGATGCCAGAAGAAAAGCTAGTGGAATTGCCCTGTAATCATTACAAGGGGAAGTCTGATTATCTTTGCCAACCCTCAGCGAGAGTGACCATTTTCCCTACAACAGGGATTAAATCCCAGCTACTGAAGCTGCATGCTGTCATTCACACCGTAAAGATGAAGCTGACGAGATTCCCTCACTCGACTCTGCTGCTGAGATTCTCCTGTTGTTTGGCAGAGACACCATCCATGCACGTAAGGCAGGTGAACAGGTCTGTCTCAGTCGTGCTCATTAGCCTGGAGAAATGGCGCCTATGTCTTTTCAGACCCTGTAAGAGTAGAATCTGTATGAAAGAGAAGACTGTAGGACATCACAAACAAGAGCAAATCTGCAGATGCTGAAAATGCAAGTAACACACTTGAAATTAACTGCTGGAGGAACTCAGCAGGCCAGGCAGCATCTATGGAAAAGAGAAAACAGTCGACGTTTGTAGTGAACTACATATACCTGTCTGGACTGCTCCTGTGGCTCCTCCCACAGACCCCTGTCAAGGCGATTGAGGCCTGATGCCCGGCCTCATTCTCCAAGATGTAGTGTTGTTCATTCTTCCAGTCAATAAAAGCCGATACCTCGCTTCTTATGTCTCAGAGTGAGTTATTGATGGTGCATCAACGTTTTAGGCCGAGATCCTTCTTCAAGACTTAAAGCTGGACATCCTTCCTTTCCAGGTTTCTTTATGCGTCATGGCATGCTATCCACTTTCTTTGATTTGTTATTCCAGTTAATATCTAGGGACATTTCCAATTAGTATCCAGGGACACCAGTTGACCTTGGATAGGATACTTGTAAATGGGATGTCCCACTCCCAAGAGCAGTGGCAGAAGCAGTGTTCTTCCCTTCAGGATCTTAAAGGTTTGAAGCTTTCAGGAACCAATTCCACTATCTACAGCTCAAAGGAAGGAGCAGTCTTCCCACAGTTCCACCTCACATCCTTTGCAACTAGTTTCTTGCCACCGATGATATAAACCTTCTGAATAAAGGAGTTTGAGGTTGTGCTTGGAAGTATAAAAGACAAGTAACTCAGCAGGCTAGTTGGAAGGAATGGGTAGGACTCATGACAGTAGTAACCCCTAATCAGCATCATCCTCTTCTTCATCTTCACAAGTTGTCATCATTACCAAAGTAACGTACCAAAGTAATTCTATTTCAATCATTTTTACATGAACATTACCTACAACTTACTTTTGCTGCAAGAATGACGTATAGAAATTAAGAAGTGCTGAGTTTTACCATCTCAGGAGTAAATAATGAGAGATGTGGGCAGATCTGTGTTTATGAAGAACTTCACCTGAACGTTAGGCCAGTCATATAGATAAATTGTCATTAACACGTGGAAATAAACTAGCATTTATTGTTATCACTTGCAGAGGCTGGGTGTTTCCTACAAGCCCCATTGCTCTCTTCTCATTGGTCACAACATGAGAGTTGGTTTCCACTGATGATCTCTCTCTCCTTCTCCCTC
The DNA here is from genome assembly GCF_048418815.1 of Hemitrygon akajei. Classification (NCBI taxonomy): domain Eukaryota; kingdom Metazoa; phylum Chordata; class Chondrichthyes; order Myliobatiformes; family Dasyatidae; genus Hemitrygon; species Hemitrygon akajei. The sequence goes on from NC_133133.1 coordinate 162,424,492, forward strand.
TTCCTCTCCCTCCCTCTCTCTCTCACACACACACACTCACTCTCTCTCTGACTCCCCCTCCCCCTCTCTCCCCACCTCTCTCCCCTTCTCTCTCCCCCTCTCCCTTCCCCCTCTCTCCCCTTCTCTCTCCCCCTCTCCCTTCCCCCTCTCTCCCCTCTCCCCCTCTCTCCCTCCCCCTCTCTCCCCCTCTCCCCCTCCATTCTCTCCCTCCCCTCTCCCCCTCCCTCTCTCTCCCCCTCCCTCTCTCTCCCCCTCTGTCTCTCTCCCTCTCTCCCCCTGTCCCTCTCTCTCTCCCTCCCTTCCTCCCCCCTCTTCCCCCACCACTCCCCTCTCTCCCCCCTCCCTCTCCCTCCCTCTCCCTCCCCCTCTCCTTCCCTTTCTCTCTCCCCCTCCCCCTCTCCCCCTCCTCTCTCCCCCTCCTCTCTCCCTCCCCCCCCCCTCCCTCTATACCATCTACAAGCTGATTTACTAAATAAGGGAAGGGTAAAAGGCTCGTTGCCAACTGACATAAGCTAAAATAAAGGAAGATGTTTTCTCACCCGTCCTACACTGACTGACCCATTTCAAATCTGGGTTCTCTAAAATCTTGCTCCTTAAATTTCCATTCTTCTGTCCATCCTTTTCTCAGCTCATCCTTCATTAGCAACAAAGCACTCCCCTTCAACTTCCATGTCTACACATACATCTCTGCCATTTGCAGGCATGCTTTCTGCTGCCCTCTTGACTGAGGGTGGCAGAAATTCCCTCTGGAATAAATTTTCACTCTTGCTTACACTCTCTACAATGCTTTGTTTGTCTGTCTTACTTATCTCCTTGAGCCTTGATGACAACTTTTATTTTAAAAATGCTCGGGACCTTTACCGCACCAATGATGCAACATGAAGGCAACCTGCTTCTGTGAAAGTGGTTTCAGGGAAGGACATGTAAACAGATGCTGTTACTAGAACTTGGAAAGTACATATGCAAGGTAGAGCCACCAAGTCAAAGGATGCTTTGGAGTGTTGATGGTACTATTGGCCTCACAATGGAATAAATGTATTGATAACCCGGGTGAGCATAGAATAAATGGGGGCATACTCTCTTGTATGACCTGGTAAGATCAGTGAACCATGTGAGGCACTGGGTACTGGATGCAGAAGAACTGACACTGTGTGCTTCTGCCTTCATCTTGCAAGTACAGATTTGGTCAAGCTCTTGGTTCGGACCTAATCATTTACACTGCCTTAGCCAGGTGGACTTGGAGGCTACAGGCCATTAATTTTTATATTCTTCTATGTCTATGGGGTAGCATGGTAGTGTAGCGGTTAGCACAACGCTTTACGGTACAGGAGGCCTGGGGTTCAATTCTCACTGCTGCCTATAAGGAGTTTGTACGTTCTCCTCATGACTGCATGGATTTCCTCCCACTGTCCAAAGACGTAAAGGTTGGTAGGTTAATTGTGATTAGGCCAGGGTTAAATCAGTGGGTTGCTGTGCAGTGCAGCTCGAAGGGCCTGAAAGCCCTACTCCATGCTGTATGTCAATAAATAAACAAGCAAATAACTAAATAAGTAGTTGCTTTGTATGGTTGCTGTGGTTATTTTGGAAAAAATGTGATGAGAGATATAACATAAGAATTTCTGTAAAGAATGATGAGGGACTTTGACAGAGTAATTAGGAGGGGCTTTGTTCTCTTGGTAGTAGGGTCGTGCAGCTATATAGGACCCTGGTCAGACCCCACTTGGAGTACTGTGCTCAGTTCTGGTCGCCTCACTACAGGAAGGATGTGGGAACCATAGAAAGGGTGCAGAGGAGATTTACAAGGATGTTGCCTGGATTGGGGAGCATGCCTTATGAGAATAGGTTGAGTGAACTTTGTCTTTTCTCCTTGGAGCGACAGAGGATGAGAGGTAACCTGATAGAGGTGTATAAGATGATGACACGCATTGATCGTGTGGATAGTCAGAGGCTTTTTCCCAGGGCTGAAATGGCTGCCACAAGAGGACACAGGTTTAAGGTGCTGGGGAGTAGGTACAGAGGAGATGTCAGGGGTAAGATTTTTACTCAGAGAGTGGTGAGTGTGTGGAATGGGCTGCCGGCAACGGTGGTGGAGGCAGATACGATAGGGTCTTTTAAGAGACTTTTGGATAGGTACATGGAGCTTAGAAAAATAGAGGGCTATGAGTAAGCCTAGTAATTTCTAAGGTAGGGACATGTTTGGCACAACTTTGTGGGCCGAAGGGCCTGTATTGTGCTGGAGGTTTTTTAGGTTTCTATGTTTCTAAAAGCCACAGAGGCCTAGCTTTAAGGCAATTAGAAGGGTTGGAGAGAAGGTGAGACAAAGTTTTTTTACTCAGAAGATGGAAGAAGTCTGCAGCTCACTGTGTGAGGCAGAAACTCGCATCATTTTTTTAAAAAAAGGTGCTCAGCAGGCCATCATTCCATTTCAGAATAGTCTTCCTCTGTGGTGTAAAGCTTTTACAACGTGAGAGTACACCAAGTGTGACTTTTGGATGTCTTCCACCACACAAGCTGGCCCACCCCTGACTACCGCATCACATTCCCAAACCTTTTGCTGAACATTGAGATACACAGGCGGAACAGGCTTCTTTTGTGTGAAAGCCTGCGGACACTGGAAATCCAAAGCAACACGCACAAAATGCTGAAGGAACTCAGCAGCTTGGGCAACACCTATGGAAAAGAGTAAACAGTCAATGCTTTATCTTCATCTGCCTCAGCCACCACCACAGACAGCCATTCTAGTCACCCACCAGTCTGCGGAATGAAAAACTTGCCTGATATATATCCTATGAACTTCAGCCCTCTCACCTCAAATACATGCCCCTGATAATAAGTGAAACAGAAAACAAGGCAGACACAACTCAGACCAAACACAAGATTTGATTCATTTCAAAGCACTTATTGCAATGCAGTTATGACTAAATTGACCAGGAAATAAAACCTCTCTCACTTCTGCCTTCATCATTTTCCATACGTTTAATAGTCACTAGAAAAGTTTAACTGCTTATAGCTAACAGCTTTTAGCTCTCATGAGCTATTAACTGTCCTTAGTTTAAGCGGAGTTTCCTCTGTTACATGTCAGCTGGCTACATGTGGTGGATATCTCTCCTTTCTCTGCACGTTCATGTCCCTGTCTAAGAGCTTTTTAAACATCTCTATCAAAGCTGCCTGAGCCACTACTGCTGACAATTCTAGTCATTCATTTCCTATGACCTTTTCCCCTCTCATCTCAAACACATATCCTCTGATATTAAATATTTCAACCCTTGTGAAAAAGATAAGGCTGTTTTCTCAATCTATGTCCCTTAAAATTTTAGAAACTTATATCAGGTCTTTCTTCAGCTTCTCCACTCCAGAGAAAAATTACCATTGTTTGCCCAAACTGCCCTGATAGCACACACCCTCTAATCTAGGCAGCACCCTAGTAAACCTCTTCTCCCTAGCAAGGGCCGACTCACCCGGGTAATTTGATTGTGATGCATACTGACAAAGTATTCTATTCCTGTCAACATTCACAAACATGACAATGTTTCTCAAGTTTGCTGCTCATTACCACTTCTCTGACAGAAATTGAATCAAAAGTGTTCAACCTGCTACTTTCATTTTTACTCACTGTCAAATAAGGAGCAAAACTATTCAGCAAGTTGGGAGACATAAGCACTTTAAAGCATTCCTATTAGGGAAATGGACTTAACAACACTGGCACTCACACATTCCCACCAACCAGCACGTGCTGCTTACTTAATCACAGGCTGCATCCCTTCACCGTACAGAATATGTGATTGTGACGGAGAGTGCTTGTTAAACACAGTCCATACATATTTGCATTCTCACACACACGCGCACTCACACTTGCACTCACGCACACGCACACACTCACACACATACACACGCTATACTCACTCTTCAGTGCCTTCCTCCTGGTATATTCTCATAGCAGGCTCTAAACCAAGCTGATGCCTCAGGTTGACTTTATGGTGTCTTCCCTGCCATACACAGTGGAAGAATCCATTTCTTTAGTAATGGGGATGTGTATAAATTGTTTGTATACTGTATTTAAGGTACATACTTCTGTTTATTTTGTAAAATGATTGTAACTGTATTGTGGAGTGCATCTTATTTTAATTCATGAGTAGTGATCGTTGCATGAGTAATGCAGTAACTTCAAAATGCGTAAATGCACAGATCACGACTTAAGACTTCAAAGTAAAGCAAAATTACAACTTTTTTTTATATAACATGGATGTGCAAATTTCACATTTCTTCTTTAATCTCCAACCTGTCATTGACTCTATGAATAAAGCACATTTTACACACCAGATATGGGTAACATTCACAGTTCAGGCATACCACTTTGTAATTGTCACAATATAATCTTTGATGCCTTTTGTAAAATAGTTTAAAGTTGTACATTTCAAAGTTGCATTTGTGACCCAAACTGAAATTGCTCATGTGGGTTAAGGGAACTCGAGTTGCTAGGTGAGTCACCTGAAGCTGCATGCCACATTGAGGCGTGAGGTCATAAACCAGAATACTGCAAGCACTTACCAAGTCCCTCAAAACCTGTTGCATAAAAGAATTTCCCAAAACCTGCTTTAGAAGAAAAACGCTGAGGTGTTTCTGAAGAGGATAGGACTTTCACAGCAGTTGAAGTTAGCAGTTTATTTTCCATTTTCAAGAAATCATTAACAGACACTCAACTATACAGGAATAGCAGACAGCCAGTTCAGAAGGAATATTTCTATTCACAAGTTAAATTAATTTTCATGTGTATTTTCTCTTCTTTTTTTTTACCTTTCTCAATGAGCACAAAAGAGAAAACCATGGGGGAGGATGAACAAGAGAGGGAAGTTTTAATCAGAATGTTCCAACCTTTATAAGAGCATGATCAGAAGTTTGTAAAGCTCCCCCAGCTGCCTTAGTAACAAAATCGCTTTGTTGGTGCAGTAGACCTTAACTTCATTCAGAATCAGGTTTATTATCAATGACATAGGTCATGACATTTATTGCTTTGTGGTAGCAGTACAATGCAAGGCATTAACAAACGATAAGTTACAATGCAAGATATGGCACAAAAATGAATAGTGCAGTTGCTGTACTGAGTTCATGGACCATTCAGATATCTAATGGTGGAGGGGAAGAAGCTGTCCCTAACATATTGAGTGTTGGTCTTCAGGCTTCTGTACCTTTTCGCTGATGATAGTAATGCCCGAATATTCAAGATTGTTTATTGTGATAGATGGATATTTCTTGATCCCAAAGGAAATAACAGTGTCACAGTAACATTACAAGTTCACAGGTACACAAATATTAGAAGAGAAATAAGAAAGAATAAAAAAATATAAGTTACCTCAAACAAGCTAACAGGAGGGGGTCATCACTTCCCCGGGTATAGGTTGACTCATCATAGAGCCAAGGGTAAGAATGACCCCTTATAGCGCTTTTTGGAGCAGTGCAGTTGTCTTAGTCTAGTATTAAGTGTGCTCCTCTGTTCAGCCAAGGTGGCACGCAGAGGGTGAGAAACATTGTCCAGAATTGCCTGGATTTTCCGTAGGGTCCTTTGTTCTACCACAGCCTCCAGTGTGTCCAGTTTGACTCCGATAACAGAGCCAGCCTTTCTAATCAGTGTATTGAGCCTGTTGGCATTGCCCATGTTGATGCCGTTGCCCCAGCACACCACCACATAGAAGATTGTATTGGCGGCAACAGGCTGGTAGAACGTGTGAAGGAGAGGCCTGCACGCTCCAAAGGACCTCAATCTCCTCAGGAAGTAGAGTACAGCTCAGTACAGGAGTATAAAGGAGAACAAGATGGTTGTTACTCAAGAATAGATGGGGCATAAAAAACACAATAAATATAAACATAAAAGCAATCCTATAAAACACGATGTACAAATAACTGAGTGTGGCCATTTATATGCATAAGAATAGTTTATATACATCGACTGATTGTTGTGCATGAAGACGCAGATATGGATGTAATGGTAATGGGGAGTGGTGCGGTGGGTTAATGGGTGGAGGTGTTAATCATACTGATGGCTTGGAGAAAGTAGATGACCCTGTAATCTCTGTCTTGGAGGCCATTGTCAAAATACCTTTCGAGAGTGTGAATCCTTGTAAGGCATTAGGCCCCTATGGTGTACTTGGGAGGGCTCCCCAAAACCTTTGCCAATCAACTGGTGGGAGTGTTTGGGGACACTTTCAATCTCTCATTGCTGCAGTGGGAGGTTGCCTTCTGTTTCAAAAGGGTAACAATCATACCAGTACCCCAGCTGTAACGTTGTGGGAGAAGCCAGAGAGTGGTATGTAGAAACATAGAAAACCTACAGCCCACAATGCTGTGCCGAACATGTACTTACTTCAGAAATTACCTACAGTTACCCATAGCCCTCTATTTTTCTCTGAGTGGAGACCTGTGACTAGTGGTGTGCTGCAGGAATCGGTGCTGGGTCCTTCTTTTGTCATCTCTGTCAATTATATGGATGATAATGTGGCTAACGGGATCAGCAAATTTGCGGATGACACCAAGACTGGGGGTGTAGTGAACAGTGAGAGAGGCGATCATAGCTTGGGCTGAAAAATGGCAGATGGAATTTAGATAGATAGATAGATAGATAGATACTTTATTCATCCCCATGGGGAAATTCAACTTTTTTTTCCAATGTCCCATACACTTGTTGTAGCAAAACTAATTACATACAATACTTAACTCAGTAAAGAATATGATATGCATCTAAATCACTATCTCAAAAAGCATTAATAATAGCTTTTAAAAAAAAAAAGTTCTTAAGTCCTGGCGGTAGAATTGTAAAGCCTAATGGTATTGGGGAGTATTGACCTCTTCATCCTGTCTGAGGAGCATTGCATCGATAGTAACCTGTCGCTGAAACTGCTTCTCTGTCTCTGGATGGTGCTATGTAGAGGATGTTCAGAGTTATCCATAATTGACCGTAGCCTACTCAGCGCCCTTCGCTCAGCTACCGATGTTAAACTCTCCAGTACTTTGCCCACGACAGAGCCCGCCTTCCTTACCAGCTTATTAAGACGTGAGGCGTCCCTCTTCTTAATGCTTCCTCCCCAACACGCCACCACAAAGAAGAGGGCGCTCTCCACAACTGACCTATAGAACATCTTCAGCATCTCACTACAGACATTGAATGACGCCAACCTTCTTAGGAAGTACAGTCGACTCTGTGCCTTCCTGCACAAGGCATCTGTGTTGGCAGTCCAGTCTAGCTTCTCGTCTAACTGTACTCCCAGATACTTGTAGGTCTTAACCTGCTCCACACATTCTCCATTAATGATCACTGGCTCCATATGAGGCCTAGATCTCCTAAAGTCCACCACCATCTCCTTGGTCTTGGTGATATTGAGACGCAGGTAGTTTGAGTTGCACCATATCACAAAGTCCTGTATCAGTTTCCTATACTCCTCCTCCTGTCCATTCCTGACACACCCCACTATGGCCGTGTCATCAGCGAACTTCTGCACATGGCAGGACTCCGAGTTATATTGGAAGTCTGATGTGTACAGGGTGAACAGGACCGGAGAGAGTACGGTTCCCTGCGGCGCCCCTGTGCTGCTGACCACCGTGTCAGACCTACAGTCTCCCAACCGCACATACTGAGGCCTATCTGTCAAGTAGTCCACTATCCAATCCACCATGTGAGAGTCTACTCCCATCTCTGTTAGTTTGTGCCTTAAGATCTTGGTTAGTGCAGACAAGTGCAAGATTTTGTACTTCAGTAGGACCAACCAGGGTGCTTCTTAAACAGTGAATGGTATGGCACTGAGGGCTGTGGTAGAACAAAAGGATCTGAGAATACAGGTGCATAATTCGTTGAAAGTGGTGTGATGGTTGTTGACTTCAGGAGGGCACGGAGCGACCACTCCCCGCTGAACATCGACGGCTCCTCGGTAGAGATCGTAAACAGCACCAAATTTCCTGGTGTTCACCTGATGGAGAATCTCACCTGGTCCCTCAACACCAGCTCCATAGCAAAGAAAGCCCAGCAACGTCTCTACTTTTTGCGAAGGCTGAGGAAAGTCCATCTCCCACCCCCCCGTCCTCATCACATTCTACAGGGGTTGTATTCAGAGCATCCTGTGCAGCTGCATCACTGCCTGGTTTGGAAATTGCACCATTTCAGATTGCAAGACCCTGCAGCGGATAGTGAGGTCAGCTGAGAAGATCATCGGGGTCTCTCTTCCTGCCATCACGGACATTTACACTACACGCTGCATCCGCAAAGGAAACAGCATTATGAAGGACCCCATGCACCCCTCACACAATCTCTTCTCCCTCCTGCCGTCTGGGAAAAGGCTCCGAAGCATTCGGGCTCTCACCACCAGACTATGTAACAGTTTCATCTCCCAAGCTATCAGACTCCTCAATACCCGAAGCCTGGACTGACACCTTGCCCTACTGTCCTGTTTATTATTTATTGTAATGCCTGCACTGTTTATGTGCACTTTATGCAGTCCAGTGTAAGTCTGTAGTCTAGTGTAGCTTTCTCTGTGTTTTTTTTTATTATGTAGTTCAGTCTAGTTTTTTGTACTGTGTCATGTAACACCATGGTCCTGAGAAACGTTGTCTCATTTTTACTATGCACTGTACCAGCAGTTATGGTCAAAATGACAATAAAAGTTGACTTGACTTGACAAGTAGATAGGGTCATAAAGAATGCTTTTGGCACATTGGCTTTCTTAAATTAATGTACTGAGTACAGAAGATGGGATGTTATGTTGAAGCTGTATGAGATGTCGGTGGCCTAATCTAGAGTATTCTGTGCAGTTTTGGTCATCTACATACTAGAAAGATGTAAACAAGGTTGAAAGAGTGCAGAGAACATTTACAAAGACGTTGCCAGATCTGGAGGACCTGAGCTATAAGAAAAGATTGAATAGGTCTGTGTTCATTCAAATATAGAAGATTGAGAGGAGATTTGATAGAGTTATACAAAATTGAGAGTTATAGATAGGTTAAATTCAAGCAGGCTTTTTCCATTGAGGTTGGGTGGGGGCATGGAGGGCTATGGTCCTGGGAGTAGGCAATTTAAATGAATTCAACATGGACTAGATGGGCTGAAAGGCCTGTTTCTGTACTGTACTTGTCTGTGATTCTAAGAGCAAAAGCCGAGCTGCTTCAAACACTATCAACCAGTTGCATTCATATCTGTTGTAATGATAGGTTGGTCATGGCCATTCACTGCAACGGGTCTACAGCAGATGCATTATCATTGACTCTCCACTTAGTCTTGCTTTATTTGGACTATAGTATTATCTATGCCAGGGTGCTGTTTATTGATTACATCTCAGTAGTCAACACAATCATACCCTTATTTCTAATCAAAAAGCTCCAAAATCTGGTCCTCTGTAACCTCCCTCTGCAACTGGATCGTTGACTTCCTCACTGGGAGACCACAATGAGTGCAAATCAAAAATAGCATCAACTCCACGCCGGCAATCAACACTGATGCACCTCAAGGATGCAAGCTTAGCACACTATGAAGGAACTTATTGTGGAGGGCAGGGAAGGGGAAGTCAACAGGAATACACACCATTCCTCTTTGAGGGATCAGGAGTGGAAAGGGTGAGTAGTTCCAAGTTCCTAGGTGTTAACATCTCCGAAAATCTATCCTGGGTCCAACATATTGACGTAATTACAAAGAAGGCACGACAGTGACTACATTTTATTGGGAGTTTGAGGTGACTTTGTGTGACACCAAAGACTTTCACACTTTTCTACGGCTGTACCATGGAGAGCATTCTAACTGGTTGCATCAGCAACTGGTATGGAGAGATGACTGCACAGGACTGGAAAAAGCTGCAGAAAATCGTGACCTCAGCCTACTCCATCGTGGACACTAGCCTCCCCAGCGTCAAGGACATATTCAAAATGCGACGCCTTAAAAAGTCGTCATCCGTCCTTAAGGAACCATCACCTAGAATGTGCCCTCTTCTCATTGCTACGTTCACAGAGGAGGTACAGGAGCCTGAAGACACACACTCAATGCTTTAGAAGAGGCTTCTTCTCCACTGCCATCAAGTTCCTGAATTGACAATGAACCCATGTACACTACCTCTTTTTTTTGCTCTCATTTTCATTACTTAATTTAATTTTTAAATTAGGTTTCTTACTGTAATTTATACTTCTATTATAACGCATTGTGATGTGCAAAACAACAAATTTCACGATATGTGGAAGTGATTTTAAAGCTGATTCTGATTGAGTTCTAGTGTTGCACTGGGCAGTTCTGACTACCCATTCTAGAGTCCTCTTGCCTGCCGCAGTGCACTTTCCGTATCACACAGTGATGCAGCACGTAGTTTGCTTTCAAATGCACATCTGTAGAAGGTCATCTGTACTGATGTGAATAGTGCATCTCACTTAAGCCTCATCAGAAAGTAGATGCATTGGTGAGCTTTCTTCACTGTGGAGGATCATGAAAGGTTATGCAAGATGTGCACTCCTAGGAGTGTGAGTAGTGTGTGTTTGGCTCCTTGCCTTGTTGACATTGAGGTAGATGTCAGGCCTTGTGTTTTCACCCTCCTCACTGTAGGCCATCTCATTGTTGTTGGTTATGAGCACCAGCACTGTCATATTATCAGCGAACTTGACAATATGATTGTTCATGTGTTTGTCTGTGCAGTCAAGTGTGGGCAGAGTGTAGAGCCCAGGGGTGGGGGGCATTTTTGTTGAGGATGATGGGCAGGGAGGAGTGGTTGTGCATCCTGATTGGTTGGGAAATCCAACACCCAGTTCCACAGTGGTGTATTTAGACTGAAGAGTATGAGTTTGTTCACCAGATTCTGTGGGACAATAGTGTTGAATACTGATCTGAAATCCAGAAACAGCATTCTGATATAAGTGTCCAACACAGGGCTAGGGCCAGGTGACAGACACTATAGCATTTGTTGTTGAGTAGTTCTGTTGGTAAGCATATTGGTGAGTGTTCAGTGCAGCAGGAATGGAGTTTTTGATGTATGTCAATGCCCAGCAATTCAAAGAGTGCATGCCCCAAATAGTAAGGGTCCTTAATAAGCCTGTGTTGTGCTATGTGAATGTGTAATGATGCAGCATATAATTTCCACATTAAGAATAATGTGGTTATCAGACACACTCTGAGAATATGGGCTCAGTTCAGAAGACATTTCCCTCTCTAGTCCTAGTCTACATAATCATCTTTTTCAGCCTTCTGTTCAGGTTTTAACATTTCTAAATTGGCACAGAAAGGGCATTAGTGTTTTGAAGATCTTTTCATAGATTAGTGCTTTGCAATTTTTGAGCCATTGTCTGTAAAGTTTGGCCTACCTGACACTCATTTCTTTAGATATCTCCAAATTAGACATTTTATCAACCCTTTAATACCAAACTTTTCAGAGGTACCCATTAAAAATGTTGTGGATTTGTTTCTTCGTATGAATCCATTGGGTAAAGGTTTAATTTCTACTATTCGAGATGTTGAAGTTGGGTAACTATATTTGACTGCTAGGATCAACTGAATCCCAGGAGGAGTATAGGGAATGCAGGACTGTACTCAAGAAGGAAATCAGGAGGGCAATGAGAGATCATGAGGTAGTTTTGGCAGAGAAGATTTAGGAAAATCCAAAGAGATTTTATAAATAAACTAGAGGAAAATGAGTAACTAGGGCAGGGGTTCTTGAACTTTTTTATGCCATGGACCCCCCACCATTAACTGAGGGATCTGTGGACCCCAGGTTGGGAATCCTTGAACTAGAGAGAGAATTGGGCTTCTCAGCTGCAGGAGATGAACAATGTCTTTAATGAATACTTCTCCTCTGTTTTTACCATGGAGAAACACATGGACTTGATTTAAAGTTGCATTTGACCATAAGACATGGGAATAGAATAAGGCCATTTGGCCCATTGAGTCTGCTGCACCATTCATTCATGGCTGATCCTTTTTCCCCTCCTCAGCCCCACTCCCCGGACTCCTCCCCATAACCTTTGATACTGAGGCCAATCAAGAATCTATCAATCTCTACCTTCAGTACACCCAATGAGCTGGTTGCCACAGCTGCTTGTGGTAACAAATTCTACAAATTCACCACCTTCAGGTTAAAGAAATTTCTCAGCATCTGTTTTAAATGGACGCTGCTCTATCCTGAGGCTGTGCCCTCTTGTCCTAGACTCCCCCAACATGGGAAATATCCTTTCCACATTTACTCTGTCAAAGCCTTCCAACATTCAAAAGGTTTCAATGGGATCCCACCTCATCCTTCTAAATTCCAGTGAGTACAGGCCCAGAGCCATCAAACGTTCCTCATTTGATAACCCTTTCATTCCCGGAATCATCCTTGTGAACCTCCTCTGAACACTCTCCAATCCCAGTACATCTTTTCTTAAATAAGGAGCCCAAAACTGTTCACAATACTCAAGGTGAGGCCTCACCTTTTTGTTATAAAGTCTCAGTATCACATATCTGCTCTTGTATTCTAGACCTCTTGAAATGAATGCTAACATTGCATTTGCCTTCCTCACCACAGACTTAACCTGCAAGTTAACACTTAGGGTGTTCTGCATAAGGACTACCAAGTCCCTTTGCATTTCAGAATATTGGATTTTCTCCCCATTTAGAAAATAGCCTACAAGTTTATTTCTATTACCAAAGTGCATGACCATGCATTTTCCAACATTGTATTTCAATTGGCACTTTCTTGCCCATTCTCCTTGTCTGTATAAGTCCTTCTGCATCCTACCTGTTTCCTCAACACTACCTGCCCCTCCACCAATCTTTGTATAATCAGATAACATGGCAGCAAAGCCATCTAATCAATCACCTAAATAATTGATGTAATAAAAATAAGCGGTTCCAACACCACTAGTCACTGGCAGCCAACCAGAAAATGATCCTTTTATTCCCACTCGCTGTCTCTTACCAATCAGACAATGCTCTAACCATGCTAGTAGCTTGTAATAACATGGGCTCTTAACTTGGTAAGCAGCCTCATGTGTGCCACCTTGTCAAAGGCCTGCTGAAAATCCAAAAATACAACATCAACTGTATCCCCCTTATCTGTCCTACTTGTAATCTCCTCAAACAATTCCAACAAGTTACTTAGGCAAGATTTTCCCTTAAAGAAACCATGCTTACTTTGTCCTATCTTATCCTGTGTCACCAAGTATTCCATAACCTCTTTTTTAACAATTGACTCCAATGAAGTCAGGCTATCTGGTCTAAATTTCCTTTCTGCTGCCTCCCTCCTTTCTTAAAGAGTGGAATGACATTTTCAATTTTCCAGTCCACCGAAACCATGCCAGAGTCCAATGATTCTTGAAAGATCACAATCTCTACCATTACCTCTTTCAGAACACTGGAGTGCGGTTCATCTGGTTATGGGGAGAAGGCAGGAAATTGGGCTGAGAGGGAAAATGAATCAACATGGTTTCAGTTGAATGACAGAACAAACTCAATGGGCCAAATGGCCTAATTCTGCTTCTATGCTTCATGGTCTCTCATCAGAACTAGGATTCTGAAAGACAAGATATAGGTAAGACAGGGGATGATAAGGATTGTCAACGTGGTTTTGTGCGTGGAGGTGTGTTATGTATCCCTAGGGTTCATTTTTGCTGTGAACTGTCACATTAAAACGCCAAGAGAAAGAGACCAACTTTTGGACACAGTTGGATTTCTATTGACTACAAAATTACTTGGTTACTATCGTGAGAGAGGTGGAGTTATCTGATGGACAATGAATGTTTACATTGATTCTGCAGCTTGTTTTGAATAAGCAAGGTCAGATAGCTTCCACACAGAGACACACAGTCAGAGTTGAGATGGATTCGGTCAATGGAGGACACCATTGAGTCGGGTCGCTGGTTTAAACTTGCAGTAGCCGAAAGGGGTGAGCTGAGATCGATCCAGAGTATTGATAAATGACTCTCACAAGTGCTGCATCTAGAAGCAGTTACAGGAAGAGAGGAGAGGAGAGGAGAGGAAGAAACCTAGTGACAAAGAGATCACTGTTTGGACTCCCCCTCCAAGTAGCCCATAAGGGTGAGTTTGATTCCATTCAAGTATGAAAGTGTGATTGTCACATAGTTAATCCACAGGAGTGGGTTCCCTGGTGAGGGGGAAACCTTTGTGAATACCACTGATATGTTTACCCTTTGTGTGGGTGTGGTATTTCACTGAAGAAGGCACCCCTGTGTCAAATCACTGTTGGAGTTGTTTCGTATGTCGTGGAACTGGATAAGTGGCTATCACGTTGTGTGATTGGGGTAACCTTGTGGAATCTACCGGTGTGTCTACCCTTGCCTGGGTGGTAGCTTTGCCTGGAAGAGGGTACCCTTTGTGATAAGCTACTGTTGGTGATAATCCATATGTGAATTCTGTTTGAGTATCCTGTGGCCACCACTTTGGGATGTCCTGTAGCTGAATTCGGGTGTGGTACCGCTTGTGTTGAAAGGGTATTCATTGAAGATCACTGTCGGTGATAATTCGTGCGTGGAGTGGAACAACTTCGGAGATAAAACCTACTGCTATTGTTATTTTGTATTGCTGTCATGGAATCTGTGGAATATTGGTGTAATTGCCTTCTCACAACATTCGCCTTTGGATTTACAAATATCTCGCATTAATTAACCTGAGCATTGAACTGAACTGAACTAATTGAACTTACATACCATTGTAAGACTGTAACTCTTGCCACCTGAGCTTGAATGAGTTTGGGAACTTTATTTATACCTCTATATACGCATAACACTGCTAACTTTTGGTTTACTTGATTTTAAGTTACTATATTACATAGTTACTAAAATAAATAGTGATTGTTAACAGCAAAACCAGACTCCAGGTGTGTTCTATCACTGCTGATACTTTTACATGGTTGCGTGTATGTAACAAGTATCATATCTAATGAACTTGATCGAGATTTTTATTGAAGTGACCAAGAAAGTTGCTGAGAACAGGTCTGTAGATGTGGTTTACATGGACTTCAGTAAGGTCTTTGATAAGGTCTCACATGGCAGACTGCTCTGGAAGGTTAGCGTGCATTGGTTCCAAGAAGAACTGGACAATTGGTTTGATGGTATAAAGTCGATGAGATTATATCGGTAGATCTTGGTTTATATGGACTCTCTGAGGCTTTTGATATTTTACCTCATGGTGGACTGCTTTGGAATGTTAGATTGCATTGAATCTGGGGAGAACTGGTAATTGGCTTGATAGTAGAAAGCAGAGGGTGATAGCAGAAGGTGGTATCTTTGACCCGAGGCCTGCGACTGGTGGTGTTGGGCCCATTAGTGTTTGTTTTCCACATCAGTGATTTGGAAAAGAATGCACAGGACATGATTAGTAAGTTTGCAGATGTCACTCAAGTATGTGGTAGAGTGCACATTGAAGAAGGTTATCAAAAATTACGGGGGGATCTTGATCTGCTGAGTAAGTGCACAGAGGAATGCAAATGGAGTTTAGATATAGACATAGACATAGGAACAGAATTAGGCCATTTGGCCCATCAAGTCTGCTAACCATTCCATCATGGCTGATTTATTATCCCTCTCAACCCCATTCTCCTGCCTTCGCCCCATAACCTTTGACACCCTGGCTAATCAAGAACCTATAAAACCCTGCTTTAAATATAGTCAATGTCTTGACCTCTACAGCCATCTGTGGCAATGAATTACACAGATTCCCCACCCTCTAGCTAAATAAACTCCACCTACTCTCTGTTCTAAATGAACGTCCCTCTATTCCAGGGGATCCCTATCATTGAGGGGTCCATGGACCCCAGGTTGGGAACCCCTGCAAGTCTATTCTGAGGCTGTGCCGTCTGGTCCTAGATTCACCCACTATAGAAACCATCCTCTCCACATCAACTCTATCTAGGCCTTTCACTATCTGAAAGGCTCCATTAAGAAACCCCTCATTCCTCTAAACTCCAAGGAGTTTAATTTTGAGTAACATTTGTTACATTTGTTACATTTTAGAAAGTCAAATCCAACTAGTACTTTCACCATGAACAGAGGAGCCCTGGGGTGTGTTGTAGAACAGAGGGACCTTGGATTACAAGCACATAGTTCGCTGAAGGTGGAGTCACAGGTAGGCAGGGTGTTAAAGAAGGCTATTGGCATGCAGGCCTTCATCAGTCAGGTCATTGACTACAATACTTGTGAGGTCATTTTTGTTTTGTGTACAAAGTTTACTCAATGATTACAATATCACAGCACAAACCTATATACAATACTCGATTATTACATAAACTAGCTATTCAAATTAAAATATCATTACTACTATCTACAACATACTTGAGTCCCAAACGGGCAAAATTTGGAGATCAGGATGCAATTGTACAGGAGGTGGCAGTCTGCCCTTGGACTATAGCACTCAGTTTTATTTGCCCTGTAATAGGAAAGGTGTTATTAAACTAGAAAGAGTGCAGAAAAAGATTTACAAGGCTGTTGGCAAGACTTGAGGGACTGAGTTATAAGGGAGAGGTTGGACAGGCTAAATCTTTGGAGCATAGGAGACTGAGAGATGACCTTGTAGAAGTTTATATCGTCATGAAGGGCATAGATGGGGTGAATGCACTCAGTCTTTTACCAGGGTTGGGGAATCAGGAAACAGGTAAAAGGAGGAAGATTGTTGAAGAGCAAGCTTTTTACACAAAGGTTGGAAACTACATGGAATGAGCTGCTAGAGGAAGTGATTGAGGCAGACGTAATAACAATTTTTGAAAGACAGTTGGATAGATAAATCAATTAGAAAGGCTTTGTGGTGAACTAGATATACCTGTCTGACTGCTCCTGTGGCTCCTCCCACAGACCCTGCTGACTGCTCCTGTGGCTCCTCCCACAGACCCCTGTATAAAGGCGACTGTGGGCTGCTGCTCTCCCTCATTTTCCCCAGGATGTAGTGCTGTTTATTCTTCCAGTCAATAAAAGCCGATATCTCACTTCCTAACTCTCAGCGTGAGTTATTGATGGTGCATCAGGCTTACAAGGTTAAAAGCCAAATACTTGCAAGTGGAACTAGACTGGATCTGGTAATTTGATCAGCAAGGATCAGATGGGCCGAAAGGCCTGTTTCTGTGCTATATAACTCTATGACTCTATAACCTTGAACAGGAAGCAGTGGAGTGGCTTTACCGGTAATGTTACACAATTACCAGTTCTAACATGTTTGCAGCTAAATTTGCCAGTACTGTGAAATTGATTCATGGCAAATTAGCAGCGTGACTTGGACCTTGCCTAGTTTAGTTTCTTATTAATGCCAGTTTACTTATTAGTTTAAACACGTAATTTGATATGTGCTTAGTTTTAATAAGACCTCGATTTTTCACGCTGAGACCAATGACCAGGACTAAGGAAGGGTCCTAATGAAGGATCTTGGTCTGAAATGTTGACTGTTTATTCCCTTCCATAGATGCTGCCTGACCTGCTGAGTTCCTCCAGCATTTTGTGTGTGTTGCTCAGGATTTCCAACATCTGCCGACACCCTTGTGTTTATATTTTCCCAAAGTAACTGCATTTTGTGTGAAATTCTCACCTTGTATTATTTGTTCATTACTGTTGTCCAGTTCCAGCATGTTATGCCAACATGAACACCATGTGAAGCAGATCAACAGAAAAACACCCAGCTGTTGTGAAACCTCTGCTGCACCTCTGTAAAAAGAATCCATCCTCTTAGGCCCTCTCTCAAGATTAAAGATTTCTTTCTTCCACTCCAGCTTTGTCGGGTTGAATGGGCTGAGGAGGCAAATGTGGGAACCACAGCTTCTTCAGGGGCAGGAAGTGGCTGAAAGGGTGGGCAGAGAAATGGCGTGTGTCTCTTCTGCCATGTCCACACGGCTTCTGCGTGTGCTTGGCCCATGGCCTTGGCCTTCTCAATACCATCCTGAATGCTCTCCACATTTTGGGCCAGATGTTAACAGATGTAACTTTACACTGCTTCAAGGAAATTTTGACACATTCTTGATTTTTTTCCTCTGCCTGGTTATGCCTCCCACATCAGGATCAGGAGACTGGCGCCAGGCACGTGAACAGTATAGTCAGATTAAACTGACAGTAACTAAGCTCTCAATGTCGGCTTTGTTGCTCTGGGAGAGGACAGTGATGTTGATTCCCTTGTCCTTCCAATGAATGTGGAGCATTTTGACAGAACGGTGAGTGTTACTCTTCCAGCAATTGGAAATACTACCTGTAGGTTGTCCACATCTCAGAAGCAGGGATCACTGCTTCCCAGAAGACCATTAGTTTTATGCCAAATTTGAGGTTGTGATCTTCAAAATCATTTACTTTAATCAACTAATGACTGTGTTAACACATTAAAGACAGTGGTGAAACTCATCGTTGATCTCTGCCTGGACCAAGATATGGGAAGTGGACCATACATTCCAGGTTCTCGATATGAACCTTTGCTGTCAGAGGCTCTGTAGTTAACAAAGGACATCACATATGCCTCAGTAAACAAGCTGACAATGTCCTAGAACCCAGCCTCCAGGGGTGTTCAAACTCATGATTTGTCCTCTTGCTGCAGCTTGGCCACTGGAATTCACATGATCAGAGAATATTACATAAGTATGATCCATATTTAATCCATTTCTCATCTACATCATTTTCAACTTCATTTATCATATACAAGCTGTATTTGTATACAAAAGTCATTCAATAACTTGAAGGTAAAATCATTAATCCAAACCATTCACTCTAAAGTGAGAAGAAATAATCCCACAGCACTGAAGTCCTGTGTGTAATTTGCACTTTGTTTGCCATTGCTCCTCTTCAGAAGCAGGGAATTCCGAAATTCTCTTTCGATCTCCTCACCCCTGCCGTTAACAATAAAAAGAGAGCTGGTATCATGTATCAGGAAATGGCAGCTAGAATCTCTGGGACAAGTACTGAATCAGAATTAGGATTATTGTCACTAGCATACATCATGAAATTTGTTATCTTTGCCGCAGAAGTACATTGCAATACATGATAAATAGAGAAAAAACTGAATTACAGTAAATATATATACATAAACATTATGCATATATGAACACACACATTTTATATGTGTGTGTGTGTTGAATAGTAAAATTTTAAAAAGTAGTGAGAAACCAGAAAATAAATTTTAAAAGTAGTGAGGTGGTGTTCATGGGTTCAATGTCCATTTAGAGATCAGATGGCAGAGGGGAAGAGGCCTGAATCACTAAGTATGTGCCTTCAGGCTTCTGTACCTTCTTCCTGTTGGGAGCAATGTCCCAGGTGGTGGGGGTCCTTAATGACGGATGCTGAACATCTTGCGGTGACGGGAAAAATTGATGGAAGAAAATGTTGCTGTCAACAGCACCTGACATTCATGAGTTACATCAAGGGACAGACAGATAAAAGTTTTGAAGAGCTTATTATAACTTGTCAAATTAAAGACACATGGTCTTTATCCTTGATCACCATTGTCATTGGACACGTCACATAACGATGATGATGAATCCACAGAGCAGCATGTAAGATTTGAACCTTCAAGTATTCAGTGCTACAGATGTTACAAATCATCATGAACATAATGAAAGTATGGAAAAATGTTGCAGTTGAAGAACTGCAAGTTAGGTTCGGTTCACAGACAAGTCTCTTTCACATCCAAGTTATGAGCTTCCGTTTAGAAATGTCAGAGCATAGATTGGACTAACACTTTGGCATAACATCAAGAGAGTGTTACACTGCAACAACAGATGCTGTGATTCAGATGAGATAATAAACTGTAATCCGACTTGTGCTGTCAGATAAGATGTCCTTTGCCATGGGACAGATATCTCAGCGAACTTCCATCATCAACTAACTTCACTAAGAAATTTAAAAAAGAAAATGTCAGAAATGCCCACCGAGTCAGACATCAGAGTGTCATTTTGGATTTGTGGTGTCATTTATGCTGTGAACTGAAGTGCTAGCTATGATTCAAAGTTCAAAGTAAATTCATTATCAATGTACATATACGTCACCATATATAACCCTGAGATTTATTTTCTTGTGGCCATTCACAGTAAATTCTAAGAAACACATAGAATCAATGAAAAACTGCGCACAGAGATGGACAAAAAGCCAATGTGCAAAAAAACAACAAATTGTGAAAATACAAAAATGAAAAAGCATAATAATAATAAATATTGAGAACATGAGTTGATTGTCCTCAAAAATGAGTCTAGGGGTTCTGTGAAATTGGTTCAGTGAGAGGGAGAATGAAGTTATCCGGTCTGGTTCAGGAGCCTGATGGTTGAGAGGTAATATCTGTTCCTGAACCTGGTGGTGTGGGACCTAAGGCTCCTGTACCTCCTTCCTGGTGGCAGCAGTGAGAAGAGAGCATGGCCTGGATGGCAGGGGTCCTTAGTAATGGATGTTGCTTTCCTGTGACAGCACTCCTTGTAGATATGCTCAGTTATGGGGAGGCCTTTGGGTGTGATGGACTGGGCTGTATCCACTACATTTTGTCAGCTTTTCCATTCAAGGGCATTGGTGTTTCCATACCAGGCCACGATGCAATGAGTCAGTATACTCCTCACCATACATCTATAGAAGTTTGTCAAAGTGTAAGATAACATGCTGAATCTTACCACACTTCTAAGAAAGAAGAGGCACTATCATGCCTTCTTTGTAAAAGCACTAATCTGCTGGACCCAGGACATATCCTCTGAAATAACAACAGTGAGGGATTGGAAATTATTGACCCTCTCCACCTTTGATCCCTTGATGAGGATTGGTTCCTCAACCTCCGGTTTCCTCCTCCTGCAGTCAATAATCAACTCTTCGGTTTTGCTGATATTGAGTGAGAGATTGTTATTGTGCCACTGTTCAGCTATATTACCCATCTCCCTCCTGCATACTGATTCATCACCACCTTTGATTTAAGAAAAACAGTAGAGTCATCAGCAAACTTGAACATGGCATTGGAACTGTACTTAGCCTCAATCGTTAGTGTCAAGATTGCCTAAAAAACAATTGTTTAAAGCTACAAAAAGCATTTAATTGATTTCACTTTCTGACAACATGTGATTGTTCAAGGCTAAATGCCAACATAAGATACTAACTCTAAATTTTGTATCATATAATACTTTATACACAAAATTGAGGAGGGAAGCATAATTATAATTACTGTCTCTGCCAAGCAAACCTAAGAAACAGGGTCACTGGGGAGGTAGATTAGCCAACTCTTTTTGTCTATTACAGCCCTTGCGACAGAAATTGAGCTCAATATTTATTTCAGACCTTCCATTTCATTACCTGCTCTCATCTCTTCTCTTTATCTTAAAACTAGATTATCTTTAACTATACACAGTCTGATGTAAAATCTCCTGCTTCAATTGATAACTCTATTTCTCCCTTTGTGGCAATTAATTCTAGCATATCTTTCATTTCCAACTTCCAGCGTTAGCAGTGTTTTGCTTTGTCAAGACTTCAAGGTGAACCCGTAAAAGATATTTTGCTATATTTCTTCACTATTCTTGGTTGGTGCGGCTGTAACAAAACTAAATTTCCCTCGAGTTCGATAAAGTACATCTGTCTGTCTGTCTGTCTGATACAACCATAAAATCCAGAAAGTATTGACTTGTGAAGTCAGAATTCTCTAATGACAAATTGGCACTCTGGAGTTACACAAAATAAATAAAAGAAAAGCACATAAGCAAGGTGAAACATGTTCTCCTGCTTTTATCCTAGAGATAACAAGAGTATAAATGGTTGCATGCTATCTAAACATTGGAACAAAAACACGAATCATAATTTTAATTATAATGTATTTATCCTTGCTCTTTATCCTTTATGGGATGGTTCCTTAAGGGTGTTACAAGTGGGGATAAGCTCCCTCTACCTATTAAATGCTCCCAATGACGTGCGCCTCAAATAGCCTCTGATAACCAAGTCCAAATCCTGGCCTTCGCATGTGGCTTAGCTACGAAGCCAGGTGGAACCATTTCTTTTGACAGGAAAAGAGGCAAAGACTATTTATTTGCTGTATGTTTTTATAACCCCAAGTATAAAAACATATACTTTGTTTTATACTTGTGGACAGGGTATTGGGGATATGAGACCAAAAGCAGTCATGGCCTGGAACTCATTGTCTCTAAGGCCAGTGGATACAGCATCATATTGGGATTTCAAAGTGAGTGGAATGGCATTGAAAGGAAATTGATTCACAATTCGGGTCGATCGGGCAATCTGGCACTTTGCTGTCTCCGAGAGGGTGCCACAAAGCTGTGAGCACAGCATGCGTAACAGAGGCCAGGAAGCCTGGGGGGTTGCGGCACAAGATCACAATCGGCTCCATCTCTACTGATCTCGCTGATGAAAGCTCCATGGAGGATTGAGATCATTGAGGCGGGTGTGGGGGTAAGCGAGCGTTCAGCAACATCTATCAGCCTCTCTCACTCGCTGCTGCAGGAGGAGGGTGACTCAGTGTGATGGTCCCTCTTGCTCCATCTCACTCACTAATCCCTAGGGAAGGTCCTTGCATTCAAATAATCCCTCTGGCTCGCTCGACACTGGCGGAGCACGGAGCCGGAATGAGGTTTAATCAACGCGGTTTGGGGATCCTGGACTCCAACTCACTTTGGTGATGTGCTCTAGTTGGCTGGTTGCTCCTTTCTTGTGTTGACAGTTTGGTCAATTTTGAATTGGAAAGCCCTGTACGTAATGAACACTGAGATGAAATGATATACGATTCTGTGCTTTATATCCTGTGTTTTTGCTCGTTTTTTGTTCCATTTGCGCGATTTGCTTATTTTTTGCATGTGGCGGTGGGGGGGGGTGGATTTTGATGTTGATTTTCTTTGAATGGGTCTCATGGTTCTTTGTTCTATGGCTGCCTGTGGTGAAGACAACTTCCAGTATTTTATACCTATAATAAATGTACTTTGAATTTGGATTTAAAGGTAGGAGGAATGATTGGAGGAAAATGGGATAATTCTACTTAGATAAAGAGTTGAATCTTCTGTCTGTGCCATCATAGTTCAGGGTTTCAGTGAATAGTGAAGTGCAGGGGAAAGAATGTAACATCTTTTAGTTCCCTCTGCCTCCGTAAAATTTTCCGTACTTTTACGTAAGTTGTACTTAGTGCAGGAAACTTACCTCCCAAGTAGCTTTTTATTTGGATGACAATTACAAGAAATTAATTCTTCCAAAATGTGGTGAAAAGTTAAAAATTTCCCACGAAAACACAACTTGAATGTGCTAACAGAAAAATGAGAGTCAGCATCGAACAAAAATCTGTTTTTAAAGTTCAAAGTTCGAAGTACATTTATTATGAAAGTATGTATTTGGTAGACAAGATGGAGAATTGTCTTCATGCAGACAGCCACAATAAAACCTGTTTAAAAAAAGCTGCAAACAGACTGTCAAACACCTAATGTGTGAAAAAATAACAAGTCGTGCAAAGAATAAAAAGTCAACAAAGAACACAGAGACCGCAGAGTCTCCGAGAGAGAGTGCACAGTCTCGGAGCCAGTTCAGCACTGAGGTGGGTGAACTTGGTCCCGGAGACCGATGGCTGAAAGTCACAGTCAGCCCAGCGCTGTGCTGGTCTTCACAGGCCACAGCTGCAGAGTCAGTTCAATGCTGAGGCACCTTGATCTATTTGTGCAAATAGATTAAAAAAAAGCAAACACAAACACATGGAACGTGAACTGCAGAACCCCCGAATGTGAGTCCACAGCTGCGGAGGCGAGTGAAGTCCATCCCGCAGAGTGATGGCTGCAGGGTGACATCTGCTCCCAAACCTGGCAGCGTGGGACCTGAAGGATCCAGCAGCTTCTGCCCGACAGCTGCAGTGAGATGAGCGGGACAGCGGTCAAACGCAGGCTGATCACCAGTTCGTTTTCCACTCTCACTCTCGACGATTTTACTCTTGCTCGATGTTTTAATCAACGTGGAGTAATGGAGCTGGCCACAGGTCCGTGTTCCGCCATCAGGAATCGATGCTGCCGCCACCAGCGTTGGCGGCCCTGTCTATAGTTGCACTCTATGCTTGTTGGATTCGCCAGGAGAGCACAAAAGTGCCAGATCATATAATCACCTCAAAAACTATATCCTTAAAAGGGAATTTACAGGCTGCAATTGATTTCTGTTCAGAGAAGGTATATCTAGAAGAGAAGAGCACCTAGTTGTTTTCTGAGCTGTCACAACATGTCGCCAATGGTCGCTGGCACCATCTTGCTCCACAAAGGCTTCTGGAAATAAAAGCCCTTTAACCCAATTATACATAAAGTGCTTTTCTTAATGCTGCCGTGAGGCAGGAGGTACCACAGCCTGAAGACCCACATAACAAGTTTAATAGCAACGTGTTCTCCAATTAACACACACAAAATGCTGGAGGAACTCAGCAGACCAGGCAACATCCATGGAAAAGAGTTCAGTTGGCCTTTCGGGCTGAGGTTCTTCGGCAGGACCGGGAAAAAAGATGAGGAATAGAGTTAAAAGGTGGGGGGAGGGGAGGGAGAAACACCTTGTTAGAAAATTATATGAAAGGCTCATAAAACCAATGACTGCTTTTACAATTGACAAAGCCTCCTCCCAGTTATGCCAGCTGTCAAAAGCAATTAGGATATGCCAACAGGGTTTCCTCATTACAGTTCTACTTTTCTTAGCACAATCATCTTTGCAACCTATCTTGTTTTCTCGCTTTGCCACTGATAAGGATTTCTCAACTTGACACATTAACTGTTTCTCTTGCCAAGGATGCTGCCTGACCCACTGAGCACTTCCAGCATTTCTGTCTTTATTTCAGATTTCCAGCAACTGCGGTATTTTGATTGCCAAGAGTTTTGAGAATCGTGAAATTTCTGGTTGAGCTGGTGAAGTTAGATAAATCCCGAGCAAGAATCACTGCTTCCACAGCGTACTATAGGCTTTATGGAAAGGACTCGCATCACTCCTGCTGAATCTCAGAGGCAGAGACGTGGCATACTTAGAAGAATGCCTATCGTGGTGAAGGACTGACAACAGTGGTGTAGCAGTGGATTTCACAGCATAACAGATGCAGTAGCCTGGGTCCCATCCTCATGAAGGCCCAAACTATTGACTGTACTTCCTTCCATAGACACTGCCTTACCTGTTGAGTGCATCCAGCATTTTCAGAATCAGGTTTTTTATCACCCATTTACTGTTTTGCAGCAGCTGTGCAGTGCAATGCATAAAAGTAATAAAAATAATATAATTACAATAATAAACATATAAATATAAATAGTACAAGAAGAGAAAAATAGTGAGCAAGTGTTTATGGGTTCATGGGCGACTTAGAGACCTGCTGGAAGAAGTACAAAGAATATTTTGCATGTGTTGCTCAAGGTTTCCAGCATTTTGTGTCTCTGACCTTGGGTGCTGATGATGTAGAATTTGCACTGTCTCCATGTGACCATGTGGTTTTCATTGGGTACTGTGATTTCTTCTCAGATACCAGAGATCTCAGAGCAGCTTAATCAGCAACTGTAAAGTAACCTAATAGCAGAGCAAGGCGAGAGAAGTGAAGAGAATTGATGTGATACAGAAAAAGTTACAGAGATAAGAGGGGAGAAATGATAACGATGCAATTACCTCTCCTGGGAGCTGGTATGGACTTTTCCCACCACTGCCCGTGAGGGGTTTTTACATTCTCCTGTGACCGCATGGGTTTCCTCCGGGTGCTCCAGTTTCCTCCCACAGTCCAATGATGTATCAGTTGATAGGCTAATTGGCCGTTGTAAATTGTCTTGTGATTAGGCTGGTATTAATTGGGAGATTGTTGGGCAGCGCAGCTCGAAGGGCTGGAAGGGCCTATTCTGTGCTGTATCTCATAGAAGAGTACAGAAAAGGAACAGGCCATTCAGCCCACAGTCTTGTGCCGAACCAGCAAGAAAGCAAATCATTAACACCGAAAAACTAATTCCCCTCTACCTACACCATGTCCATATCTCTCCATCTTACATCCATGTGCCGATCCAACATCTCTTAAAAGTCTCTGATGTATTTGCCTCTACTACCGAACCAGGCAGCACCTTCCAAGCATCCACCACTCTCTGAGCAAAAATCTTACCCTTCACACCCTCCATTGAGCCTAAACCCTCTCACCTTCAACCCTGGAAAACAGATTCTCTCTGTCCACTCAATAAATTAAAGAAATTAAAAATAAGTCAAATGGCTCCCAATAAGTAATGATCCATGGGCACTACCAGACAATGCACCCACTCATTTAATTTCAAGTCATCATTAAATGTTCCGTCAATCTTTGCTCAATGTGCCCAAAGGTAAAATGGATGAAAACAAGTCAATGCAGCCTGGGCTATGGAATGCCCTACATTGAACCATGAATGTTGATGTCTTGCAGTAAAGTGAAGAAATTATATTTTCAGGCCACTGAACAACAGTAAATGGGCCTGAGGTGTGATATAACCGTGGGAGTTTGGAACCATTATCACTCGATTGCTCCTGCAGCGTCAGGGAAGGAGGATTCAGAGAAACCACCATAATGGCAAAGGATGAAGGTTGGCGAGGGTTGCAGTGAATAGCAGGGCTCGGGAATACCATCAGCAGGATACAGGGATGAGTCATGTGTGGCCACAAATAAAGGTCGTGGATTGAGAGGTCGGGGGTGGGGGGAGGAAGGAAGATATGAGTATCGCGGGGCACTCTGTGCAGGCGAAGATTGACAGTTTAGGCAAGCTGGTCAGTTTACTTCAAGTCTCCAATTTAAATGCTGCAGAACTGCCTTCATGTTCTCCTGAATGCTCCCCACAGAAGGTGGCTGCAGGAAAATTTCCTGCAATATTCCAAAATGTGCACTGCAGGAAGATGAGTATTGCTCTTCGCATTCTTAAAGTAAAATTCACTTCAGCTTACAAAGGTGACTCATAATAGCAAGTGCCTGGTCAAATTGGTGTGATTTAACCCAGTTATGGTTGCAAATGTATTTTATTGTAGTGCTAAATCTATTTTTGATTACACAATACTGAAAAAAAATCTCTGAGCATTACATTTCTAATAATTAGCTGCGCTGTGGCTCTAATTTAGAATTAATCTGGAGACCTTAGCCATAATTTCTTTAAACTCGTTATTTTATTTCTACAAGAATCACAACGAAAATTTGGACATTTTGAAAGAAACTATGGGAAAGTAGTTAAGACAAAGATTAAAATATAAATAAAATCATGTTAAGTATTCTGAGACCAAATGAAACTTCAAATGTGCTACCTATTTTATGTTTGCAAAGCAATTTAGAAATGAACATATCAGGGTATGGTTAATACTCTGTGAATCTGAGCCACATCCCATTGAACTTACTGCATTTTGGCACAATGTTCAAAGCAATACCCATAAAAGGTAACTATGGCAAGATTTAGACAGTAACTTAAACTGTGGGTATTTCCAGTGGCATTGAACTTGCAACCTCATTTACCACACTGCATGATGCTGTAGCTTTATGAAGAAAAATATTTGCTTGGATGTACTGTATTATATCCAGGTATAAAATCGTAAATGGCGAGGGGGGGATCTTTGTGACCTCTATTTAAAATGCTGTCATCACTTCTCACCATCACAGAGACCCAGCAAATAGAAGTTCATTAGAAATTCAATTTCATCAGTTGGAATTTTTATCTTCCTTTCATCACTTGGAGATAGAAAAGTCAGACCTAATTGTAATGCCCCTTGTAAATCAGTTTAACAGCTTATATTTTATGAAAAATTCATCAGATATTCCAGCATAGCTTTCGTGCAGTGTCTGCTGCAACCCTGGATAGGCAACAGAAGGACCAGTTACAACATGGGGCGGCATGGTAGTGTAGTGGTTAGCACAACTCCTTACCGTACCAGAGACCCGGGTTCAATTCCTGCCGCTGTAAGGAGTTGTACGTTCTTCCCGTCACCACATGGGTTTCCTCCCACAGTCCAAAGACGTACTGGTTGGCAGGTTAATTGGGCTTTGCAAATGGTTCCATGATTAGGTGAGGATTAAATCAGGGGATTGTTGGGCGGCGCAATTCGAGAAGCCAGAAGGGCCTATTCCGTGCTATATTGCAATAAATAGGTAATTGGATACATAAATAAAAAAATATCTTCAAGGTTTCAGCAAAGCTTCTGCTGAAGGTACGGTGGACAATGATGTGAACCCACTGAAGCAAGATGTTCACCTTGCTTCATATGTTTCTTTATTAACCACGCTCGCTAAACATTGTCTTGTGGCTGCAAAGCGCTGAGGCAGCTTGATGCCACAAAAAGCATTTGTTCCTGACAATTATCTGACCGGAGATTTGAATGCTTGAGATAGAATTCCCCTGAACAACATCATCCAGCCTGTCAAGAACAAGACTGGCAGCACATAAACTCCGTGAATGTGTCTGAGAGAGAGAGGAATGACTGATGGGTGGAGAGAGGGATGTGCGTCGGAAGTGTGAATGAAGAGAAGGATTGAGTGGAGATTCAGATTGAGTGAAATTTTGCCCATGTGATATCCAAGAGGTTTGGGCTAAAAGGTACCTCTTGTGAACAAATGGGCGGCTAGGAATGGCTCCCCTAAGTTAAATGTGTAAAACTTTAAAGTTATTCAACAGGTTTAGAAACCGAGAGCACTAATAATAAAATTGGCAGAAAATTTCCCAGCACAGCCTCCCCAAATAACTAATAGAATATTGGGTGTGCCCACCTCTTCAACTATGACACCCTACGACCCAAAGCACTTTCAGTCCGACCACATATCAATGCTTCTTCAGCAGTCAGACACTTGGAGGCTGTGAAGAAGATCATTTGCAAGTTACTTAATTTGCACTTATGCAATAATCTGGATTCTCTGCAAGCTGCGTTGGTAGATAAACTGATTCAAGAATTTAAGACCGCAGAACTCTAAATAATGCATTATTTTGAAGCATCCAGTTTGGATTCATGCAAGTCTCACCCCACTGGGGTTCTGAGCAGTTCAACAAGGAAGAGGCATAGAAAATCATTGTTAGGACACAGATTCCATTGTACACAATGGGGGTTCATATTGGTAAAACCACAGAGTCATATTGGGCATTGTTACTCCAGGTTATGAGGAACTCAAGTGGCTTGGAAGAAAATATCCAGGGCAAACCTGAAAATACTATTACCATGTTAGAGTCTACATTACGTTATAGAATATTTAGTATCAGATCTGAGTGGTAACGTGGAGATACGTCTCTACCAACAGAGGTGTAAGGTGCTCTGTCTTTCCGCTAGCCTGTAAGTCACTCTTGGGCAAAGTGTAGCACCTGCTTAGCCACTGATCAGGGTCACTGGAAGCCATGGGAGCAGATGGTGGACGGTCGTATGAGCAGCTGGTGCATATAGTAAGTGCTGGTTATGCGAACACTGACACCAGGCGGACAGTCTCTGAGGAGTATTGATAATGGCTGGGGGTCACCCATCTTGTAAAGACACTGCCCAGAAGAAGGCAATGGCAAACAACTTCTGTAGAAAAAGTCTGGCAACAAACATTATGGTTATGAAAAGACCATGATCGCCCATGTTATATGACACTGCACATAATGAACAAATGAATGTCCGATCCCCATGGTGTGTAGCTGCATCTTCTACAGTTTACTGGTTAACAATCCTAAACATGATACAATATAAATTCAACATTAAAAAGCCCATGAAGAAGGTACCAACGTGCAAATACACGTTTAAAGAAAACCAGTCGCTAGAGAAACTCAGCAGATCAAGTCGCATCTGCAGGGTCAAAGAACCTAATGCAGGTTGGTCACCTGAATTTTGCTTTTGTCTCCAGATGTCTTTTCCTCCATCTGTTTGTGATTTTTTCTTTTCTTCCAGATTACAGCATCAGTATTCTCTTGTGTTTCCAGTTCTAGGAGATAACCTGGCAATGAACCTCACGTAGACTAAACAACACCGAAAAATTCCCAATGATTAGGGTAAAAAGAGCACAAACACACATTTTAACAAGCCATTTGTAGATCTTTTTAGAGTGCAAATTGGCGAATCCCATATATATATAATGATGCTGAGATACATCCAAGGATGGGCTGTTACACATCATCAATGATGTAACCTAGGGTCATTGGGTGTTTCAACATCAGACACTCTCACCTGGGCGACCCCAACAAGGTTGATCAGTCCCTGGCTTGTGTCCTAGCAGCATTGGTCCATGGCTCCACGCACAAAATGCTGGAGGAACTCAGCAAACAAGGCAGCATCTATGGAAAAGAGTATAGTCGACGTTTCAGACCGAGACCCTTCATCGGGACTGGAGAAAAAATGATGAGAAGTCAGAGTCAGAAGGTGGGGTAAGGGGCAAACTAAATAACCGGGAAGTTGATTTGTGAAAGAGACTAAGGGCTGGAGAAGGGGAATCTAATAGGAGAGGACAGAAGGCCATTGAAGAAAGAAAAGGTGGAGGAGCACCAAAGGGAGTTGATGGGCAGGTAAGGAGAAAAGGTGAGAGAGAGAGGGAAATAGGAATGGGGAATGGTGAGAGGGGCATTACCAGAAAATCAAGAAATCAATGTTCACGCCATCAGGTTGGAGTGTTGCTCCTCCACGCCTGAGTGTGGCCTCATCGCAACAGTAGAGGAGGCCATGGATGGACATGTTGGAATGGGAATGGGACGTGGAATTAAAATGAGTGGCCACTGGGAGATCTTACTTTTCCTAGTGGATGGAGCATAGGTGCTCAGTGAAACAGTCTCCCAATCACCGATATACAGGAGGCCACACCGGGAGCTGACCCCAACAGGCTCACAGGTGAAATGTCGCCTCACTTGGAAGAACTTTTTGGTGCCCTGAATAGAAGTGAGGGAGGAGGTGTAGGGGCAGGTGAGCACTTGTTCCTCTTGCAAAGGTAAGTGCCAGGCGGGAGATCAGTGGGGAGGGACAAATGAACAAGGAGTCACGTAGGGAGCGATCCCTGTGGAAAGCAGAAAGTTGGGAGGGAAAGGTGTGCTTGGTGGTGGGATCCTAATGGAGATGGCAGAAGTTTCAGAGAATTAAGTGCTGGATGGAGAGGTTGGTAGGGTTGTAGATGAGGACAAGAGGAACCCTATCCCTTGTGGGGTGGTAGGAGGATAAGGTGAGGGAGGAACCCTGCCTTCAAATATATCTGGTCCATTTCCAACACCTCCCTCCCCCTTTCTCGATCTCTCTATCTCTGTCGATAGCTTATCTAGATAGATAGATAGATAGATAGATAGATACTTTATTCATCCCCATGGGGAAATTCAACATTTTTTCCAATGTCCCATACACTTGTTGTAGCAAAAACTCATTACATACAATACTTAACTCAGTAATAATATGATATGCATCTAAATCACTAACTCAAAAAGCATTAATAATAGCTTTAAAAAAAGTTCTTCTATTGATGTCTATTAAAAACCTATTGACTCTCACAACTAACTGGACTATACCTCTTCCCTCCCTACTTGTAAAAATGCAATCCCATATTCTTATCTCAATTCCTTCATCTCTGCCACATCTGCTGTCAGGGTCAGGCTTTTCATTCCAAAACAAATGAGAAATCCCCCATCTTCAAAGAAAGGGGCTTCTCTTCCTCCATCATCAATGCTGCCCTTGACTGCATCTCTTCCATTTTATGCATGTCTGCCCTCACCCACCTTCCCACAGCCCCTCTTGTCCTCACCTACTACCCCACCAGCCTCCACATCCAACACATAATTCTCCGTAACTTCTGCCATCTCCATTGGGATCCCACCACCAAGCACATCTTTCATCCCCTCCACTTTCTGCTTTCCGTAGGGATCACTCCTTATGGGAGTCTCTTGTCCATACATCCTTCTCCACTGATCTCCCTCCTGGCACTTTTCCTTTCAAGTGGAACAAGTGCTAGACCTGCCCCTACACCTCCTCCCTCACTACCATTCAGGGCCCAAAACAGTCCTTTCAGGTGAGGTGACACTTCACCTGTGGGTCTGTTGGGGTCATCTACTGTGTCCAGTGCTCCCAGTGTGGCCTCTTGTATATTGGTGAGACCCGACGTAGATTGGGAGACCATCTCACCAAGCACATATGCTCCATCCATCAGAAAAAAACAAAATCTTCCAGTGGCCACCCATTTTAATTCCAATTTCCATTCCAATATGTCAGTCCATGGTCTCTCCTCTACTGTTGCGAAGAGGCCACACTCAGGTTTGAGGAGCAACACCTTATATTCTGTCTGGGTAGCCTCCAACCTGATAGCATGAATGTGAATTTCTTGAACTTCCAGTAAAGCCCCCTCCCACTTCACCATTCCCCATTCTGTTTCCCTTCTCTCACCTTATCTCCCTACCTACCCATCACCTCCCTCTGACGCTCCCCCCACTTTTCTTTTTTCCATGGTCTTCTGTCCTCTCCTATCAGATTACTCATTCTCCAGCTCTGTAGCCCTTTCAACAATCAAATTCCTTCTCCCCTCTCCCCATCCCAGTTTCACCTGTCATCTTGTGTTTCTAACTCTGGCTCCTCATCTTCTTCTCTCCAGTCCTGATGAAGGGTCTTGGCCCAAAACGCTGACTGTACTGTTTTCCGTAGATGCTGCCTGATCTGCTGAGTTCCTCCAGCATTTTGTTTGTGTTGCTCGGATTTCCAGCATCTGCAGATTTCATCTTGTTTGTGATTGGTCCACAGCTCACATTTCTTGATCCATAGGCATCTTGCTCAGCAGCTCGATTCAGTACGACTTTATATGAGAAGCTGGAATTCTATAAATAGTGATAAAGAACAAAGATCAGAAGAAAGGTGAAGGCCCAATAAGTTATCCCTGTTTTCTTTGTTATTGATGCAGTCTGACCCTCTGAGCATTTTCAGTATTCTCTGTTCTTTCACATACCATAAACAATTTTTAAGAAAAGTAAATAAAAACTGTTTTGTTTTAATTTCAAAATGCTTGGGAATTTTAAATACTTGTTTGAGGGAAAGGCAACCCATGGTTAGAGGCTCAGATTTTTGAGGCTTCAATCAATGGTGCGCACAAGGCTCAACATGCTTTTATACTTCACCTCAACTAGCTTTTAAACTTCGTATCAATTACTTTTGAAATATGTTCCCACAAGATTAGGTTGCTGGAATGTTGTCCATTCACTGATTTCAGCAAAGGTACAAAACACAGTCACTTGTTTAGAAGCAAGGAATCCGAGACAATCTGGTTTTGGAATTTAACTGCACTCCCAGAAGTTGCTGGCGGATTTCTTCCATTATAATTCTGAGCCCCAAGACAGTATGACCAGATCTGAGAAACTGGAATTTTCTTAATCCCAAATCTGAACCATAATTTCCAGGGAGAGACAAAATAAAGTTAAAATTACTCCAGGCAATTTCATGGTACAATGAAGTTTTGAATCCAAAAGCAATCAGAATCAGAGTTAATATCACCAGCATATGTCATCAGATTTGTCAATAGCCAAGTTCCAGTTTACAAGTATTCTCCTCTTATTACATAGTGCTATTGGCTGTGTCTAGGACAATTCCAAAGGAAAGGACCAATGTTGTCCCTTTAGACATTTCCTTATGCAGTTCCTAAGATAGTCATAGCCAAAGGGCGGTGGTGGGGACGAGCTCCCACTGCTAAACAAATGCTCTTCATGGCGTGTGTCTCAAACAGCCTCTGACAACCAAGTCCAACTTCTGGCCTTCACGTGTGGCATAGTTTTTATGCCCGGCAGAGCTGTTCTCACTGACAGGAGAAGGGGCAAAGGTGGGCCACTGGCACCTTAAAACCAGCTGCTCCGGGTAGATGGGGCTTGCTAACCATGGATGGTAGCTCATCTAGGAGGGGGAAAACTCCGATTTCAAACCTCCGCTGCCTTGCGGCTATACCCGCTCATGGGAAAGGCTTCGGGAGTAAACCTCAAGGAAAAATCTGGAGTCAGAGTCCTGAAGGCGGCTGACTGCTCTACCCAGCACCGGCACGGCAACTCCTGCGATGCCGCTGGCACTAAACTGTATCGACTTTCGTCGTTCCTTTGGACCTGTCACCAGCATGGAGAGGGGGGTCCCTCTGCATGGACAGCAGACGGATCTCCTTATCAATTCTGCCCTGGCTTGCACCCTGGAGAGGTCACTCCAGCTTTGATTTATAGCATCGGACAAACACGGGAAGCAGCAGTTACCCGGTTATAAGTCATAATGCTTGATTGGCATAGAGCATGGCGCCGGAGGTTGCTTCCAATGGTGGGAGAGACCATCACGTTTCACTGGACAGCTACCGCCCACCTCAAGCTGGGCAGCCCCCAGCCAATAAGGTGCTGTCCCGCCACAGTCAGTCTTCCTCATTGGGTGCATGGGGATAATGGATTATTCCACGAAGAGCAGACTATAACTACTGCACCAGACAAGAAAGAAAACAAATCGAATAAGACAACACCCCTCAAGTTGGGATGTTGGAATGTCTGCACACTGATGACTAGACTTGACCAAAACCTCAAGGATATCGAAGATGCACGATAAACAGCAATCATTAACAATGAGCTACTAAGGCTCAAGGTAGATGTAGCTTCCCTACAAGAAATACGTTTGGCAGATTCAGAAAAGGGACTACATATTTTTCTGGCAGGGAAAGAACCAAGACGAGCCCCGTGAGCATGGAGTGGGTTTTGCCGTTAGGAACTCCTTGTTACAAATAGTGGAGCCACCAGAAAATGGACCGGAACGACTTATGACTCTCCGCCTGCACATCAGTCACGGCCCAGTATCTCTCGTCAGTGTGTCTGCCCCTACCTTGAACTCCAGCTCTGAGGAACTGTACCACAGGATATGCACGACTCCAAAATCATCACTTTGTACAAGAACAAGGGTGATAGGAGTGACTGCAACAACTACAGGGGTACCTCCCTCCTGAGTATTGTCGGCAAAGTCTTTGCTCATGTAACTCTGGCACGTCTACAAACTCTGGCAGAATGGGTCTACCCTGATTCCCAATGTGGTTTTCACGCAAGGAGGTCAACTGTCGACATGATTTTCTCACTCCGTCAGCTTCAGGAGAAGTGCAGGGAACAACAGAAACCCTGTTGCTTTCATTGACTTGATAAAAGCATTCAACCTTGTCAGCAGGATGGGCTCTTTCAGATTCTCCTTAAGATTAGCTGTCCCCCAAAACTCCAAAGTATCATCCAGTCATTCCATGATGACGAGGGCTACTGTTTAGTATGATGGCAGCTCATCGGAACCCTTCGCTATTCGTAGTGGAGTCAAACAAGGATGCGTGTTGGCCCCAATGTTATTCAGCATCTTCTCTCTATGCTATTGAAGCACGCATTTGGGACATCGACAGAAGGCATCTACATGCACACTAGGTCTGATGGGTGGCTGTTCAACCCTGCGTGCCTGAGAGCAAGAACAAAGGTATGAAAGATCTTAATACGTGACATGCTCTTTGCCAATGACGCTGCTATAACCTTGCACACCAAACGGCAACTACAAACTCTCATGGACTGCTTCTCTAAGGCATGCAAGGACTTCAGGCTTACCATCAGCCTAAAGAAAACAAATGTCCTTGCCCAGAACGTAGTGGAGACGCCAGTAATTTCCATTGACAATTATGATCTAGAAGTGGTCCACGAGTTCACATACTTGGTGTTTACCATTAGTGACACACTCTCTCTCAATGCTGAAATCAATAGGCGTATTGGCAAAGCAACATCAATCCTTGCTCGACTCTCCTCGCGGGTCTGAGAGAATCGGAAACTCGCTACAAAGACCAAGACTGCCGTGTACGATGCATATGTTATCAGCACCCTCCTGTATGGTAGTGAGACTTGGACCATGTACTCCAAACAGGAGAGGAAACTCAATAGTTTTCACCTGCGCAGCCTTCGCCACATCCTGGGGATCACCTGGAGAGACAAAGTCCCAAACTCTGAGGTCCTCTCCCATGTTGGACTTCCCATAATGCTTTTAAGGCAATTCAGATTGCGCTGGCTGGGCCAAGTCCATAGTATGAAGGACGGTAGACTACCAAAGGACATCCTCTACGGAGAACTAGCAACAGGCAAGAGTAATGTTGGTAGACCCCAGCTTCGCTTCAAGGACCTCTGCAAGTGCGACATGAAAGCCTTAAAAATCAACGCAGTGCTGGGAGAATACAGCAGATGACCGCAACAAATGGCAAGGTACTCTTCAGCAACACCTAGAGCAAGGCGAAAGAGTGATCCTGAGTCAGTTCGAGGAGCGGAGAGCTAAACGGAGAGCACAATGGACAGCAGACAACAATTCCACAATGCCCTACACATGCAGCAACTGCCATTCCAAGATCAGCATCAACAGCCACAGTCGATGCTGCTTGACAAACCAGTGACTACCAGAGGTGCAGTACCCATGGTCGACCACGACCGACGGAGGCCACACACACTAGGTCAATCCTGAAGGAAAGGACCAATGTTGTCCCTTTAGACATTTTATTTGTGATTCTGGATCTTATAATGTTACAAATATTTAATTTTCTAAAGAACTCATCGCTGTAGATGAATGAAACTGTTCACTGGACCTGAAATTTTTAAACTAAATTTCAGCTTTTTAAAAAACAGAGTTGTCATAAGGGGAACTCTGGGCATATTTTTGTGACTCTAAGTTTTATGAAGAAAACTAACGAAAATTAAAGTTACTGCTCTTAAATATCTCAAACAGTTTATTTTAATAATTGATATATAACAAAATTTTGGACAAAGCTGTTGATTTCATAAAGGATTAACATTAGTGATTAAACAAATGAGTTTGAAAGAAAGTAAATCCAGAAGCAATGAGTTGATTAACACAATGTTGAGAATAACTTGCCATCTGGTGGTCTAGTTGCAAACTGGATCTGAGTCCTCAAAAGGACTTTGTAAAGTCGCGTACGCTGTTACCCTTTCAGCACATTTAAATGGCAAACAAATGGCTGGTTGGAGGCTCTTTGCTGGTTGCACCATGGTCTACTCTACTGTTCCATGGACTTCTTTGGACTTGTCCCCCTACATCTGAAGGCATCACATTGATCACAATCAATCATCTGGGTTTCAGTGTTCAGATGGTTCTTGCTGCTTAACCAAAATACCATATTGGCTTTCCTCTAATAGGAATTAACACGCTTGTAAAGTTAATTAGTATTTCACACTTACTGTATGTTAACTGTATGAAACTCTCATTAATATTGTGGGTCCAATCACAAACAAGAGAAAATCTGCAGATGCTGGAAATCCAAGCAGCACACACAGAATGCTGGAAGAACTCAGAGGAGGCCTGGTGACATCTATGGAAAAGAGTAAACATTCAACATTTCGGGCTGCGACCCTTCTTCAGAATCTATTACCTAGTTCTGGTGCTTCTCTTCCTTCCCATTCTTCCATGATCTACTCAACCCTCCTATCAGATTTCTTCTTCTTCTTCAGCCCTTTACTTCTTCTACCTATCACTTCCCAGCTTCTCACTGCATCCCCTCTTCCCCACCCACCTACCTTCCCCCTCATTTGGCTTCACCTATCACCTCCCAGTTTCTTATTTCATCCCCCTTTCCCCACCTACTTGGCTTCACCTATCACCTTTCAGCTTGTACTCCATCCCCTCCTTTCATCTTCTTTAATGACTTGTTCCCCCTTCCTTTCCGGCCAAAGTGTTGACTCTGTAGATGCTGCCTGATCTGCTGAGTTCCTGCATCATTTTGTGTTCGGTACTAAAGCAGACATCAAACTAGATATCATCTTCTATGTTCAGTCCAAAATGGCAAAAGCATTTCACTTTGTGTCCCAGCCACCCATGGTAAGATTCAATGATGTCACACAGCCAGATTCAATCACAGCAAAAGTGAGGCCAAGTTCTTTGGCAATTGATTGGATCAATTCTTCATTCCCTTTACTGAAGGAGCAGAGAATCTGGTTTGGGAAACCTGGGACATGGAGCAAGAATTGGCTGGAATGGAAGTTAGGAATGCAGGAGCAGTGATCCCTCTTGACCATAGGGCAGAGGTGCGAGGAGCTCTCAGTGGTGCTGTAAGAGGTGTTGGTGCAGTCCATGCTCTCATCCTTGCTGTACAACTTCATAACGCACTGATCACTGAGGAGAAGTGCACACAACACAGCCCTTAGAGTATTGATCATCTTTGTGTATGGTTGCATCAGGACACATACATGCTGATGTCCTACCTTCCCCAACTTTGAGAGGGATGGGCCTGGCTCCATTGCTGGACCAAGTTTCATTCAGTTGGACCGTGACACAACACTGTCCCTGTTGGAAAAGCTTTGGCAATAAACCTTTGACCAAAAGTCAATTATTCAATGGTCGATGGAGGACTTGCAGGAGGTGATAGACATTGTTAGATGGTTCCCTAAATAGGCAATCAAACTGTTTGGCTGACTGCAGAATTTCTGCATTCTGCAAAGAGGAGAAGTTTCTTCAGCCAGAGATGGTGAATCTATGGAACATTGCCACAGGTGGCCATGGATGCCAATTCATTTGCTATAACTAAAGCAGAGGTTGACAGCTTCTTGATTAGGCATCAAAGGCTGCAGGTAGAGGGCAGGAGAATGCGGTTGAGAAAGAAAATAAATCAGCATTATTGAATGTTGGAACAGACTCGATGGGTCGAATGGTTAATTCTGCTATGTCATGGTCTTCTGGTCTAATGCCACATTACCAGAGTTTTCAAACGAGGACCAAGATCTCATGGCTTAGACCTCAGCAGATCCTTCATACACAACCAGAGTCTGTGCTCGGACTGGCTGTGGTGCAGATGGCTCCTTTAGTCTGGAAGCAGATGCAGTTTTCTTATTTGAGGTTCACCCAAGCAGCAGCATAACATAGGATTCCATGTCCTTTAGGATGTCATAGGGATGAAGAAACAACAATCAGCTGCAACTTGAAGATCTTCAGCTCAGTGATAGACGCACTGAAGAATGCATGAAGCTTTCTGGTCTTGACCGGGGGACTGATTTCATCCAGAGCTGGCGAGTAACTGGAATGCATTGCCTGAGAGGATGGTGGAAGCAGAGAAGCTGACAGCTTTAGGATATATCTAGGTGAGCACTTGAACTCCCTGGGCATATGAGGCCATTAGATGGGACTAATACAGATGTACGCCCACTAGTCAGCATGGATGTGGTGAGTTGAAAGCTAGTTTCAGTGCTTGCATGACTCTACAATTTTGATGCATACAATAATGTGCTTGTATGACTCTACAATTTTGATGTATACGATAACGTGTTCCAAGTCTCACTGAGGTTTGGTGCAGTCATTGCAAAGACTCTGTAAGGTAAAGCCATAATGTACCACTAAACACCAAAGGTCTAGGCTCTGTATAATAATGTTGCAAGCTTTGCTGACAGAACGTTTCAGCCTGAAAAATTGTTGACATGTTGCCAGGTTGTAAATATTGCAAGTCAATGTACAAATCTTTTCCATTCGGTGATTAAAGAGAATGAATTGTTTTACTTTATTGATGAGCTTACTTCATTTGGGAAAGTTACTGAGGGCTTTTGTCTTTGTTGAACAGGAGCCCAGCTATACAAAATCAAAAAATCCTGCTGGTCATCATCTGTGCACTGCTAATTAGTGGATTATCGGCACCCAATTGCCCACCATTGAGAACATCTATCATAAACGCTGGCTGGGCAGGGCGAAAAGAATTATCAAGGATGCATCTCACCCTAACCATGGACTTTTTACTCTCCTCCCATCCAGTAGGCGCTACAGGAGTTTCCGCTCCCGCACCAGCAGGCACAGGAAGAGCTTCTTCCCTGAGGCTGTGACCCTGCTGAACCTCACATCACAGCGCTAAGCAGTATTGCACCCATATTGTACCGTCTCAGTACTTTTATATCTGTGTGCTATAGCACTTACTTCTTATTTGCAGTAATTTTGTAAATAACACTATTCTTTGCATTTCTAGTTAGATGCCAACTGCATTTCATTGGCTTTGTATCTGTACTTGACACAATGAAAATAAAGTTGAATCTGATCTAATCTATTCTAATATAATTTGTTGCAAACAGATCATGTAGGAAACTTTCTTCTCCCTAGTTATAGTTAATTTTAATATACACTACTTGAACAAATGCATTTAATGTTATATGAAATTTAAATGTTTACAATAAATTCTTGCAGATTCCTTTTTACAAGTTCTAGTTTGATCAGAACTTTGAAGGAACTTGTCTGCCACCTGCTGTTCATAATGCAAAACACAGTCAGAGGAATAATGCAGTACGAACCCTTTAGACAGTTTTGACCTTAAAACTTCCACAGATGCTGCCTGTTCCCAGGAGCTACTGTTTTCTATTGAGATTCCTTTGATTTTCCCCGCTCAGTGACTCTGGTATCCACCATCATGAAGTGCTTTGAGAAGCTGGTCACGGCACACAAGTTTCCAGCCTCTCAGATGATCGTAGTCTAAGGCAATTCATGTATCACTGAAACAGGTCCGCAGCAAAGGCTATCTTCCTAGCCATACACTCACTTCAGGAGCATCTAGCTAACAGAGACACCTCTATCGTATTCCTATAAATCGATAGGGTGCTGGTCTGTCTTCACCAAACAAACTCATCTCCAAACTAGATCTAATACTGCACCCCCCCCCTTTGAAAATGGATCATCAACTTCCTGACCAACAGATTCTGATCAGTAAAAACAAGCAATAACACTCACTCTATCATTATGCTCAACACCATGCCCTGAAAGACTGCATTCTCAACCCATTACTAGTCTCCGTATATGCTCCTGACTGTGTAGCTAAATTGTGGTCTAACTTCATCTACAAGTTTGCAGGTAACATTGCAATATGAACTGAAGAACAACAAGGAAGTAGGGAGACTAGTGCCATGGTATCAAGACAAAAACCTCAAACTTCAAAGTTCAAAATAATTTTTTTATTGAAGAACATTCTCATTTACTACTTTGAGATTCACATTTTTTTGCAGGCACTTACAGAAAAATAAAGAAACACAGTAGAGTTTATGAAAACCTGTAAATGACATCAGTTTTGCCAGCCAATGTGCAAAGACAAATTGTGAAAATAACTTTTTAAAAGTAAATAAATAATACTGAATTTTAAATTCCTCGAAAGTGAGTCTCTATAGGTTGTGGAGTCTGTTCTGCATTGAGGTGAGTGACGTTATCTGTGCTGGTTCAGAAACCTGGTGGTTGCAGGGTAATAACTGTTTACTGAACCTGGGAGTGTGGGACCTAAGGCTCCTGTACCTCCTACCCAATGGTAGGAGAACATGGCCTGGATGATGGAGGTGCTTGAGGATGAATGCTGCTTTCTTGAGGCAGCAAACCTTGTAAATGCTCATTGATAGGGAGGGCTTTGCCTACGATTGACTGGGCTGTATCCGCCACTGTCTGCAGTCTTCTCCTTTCCTGGGCATTGGCGTTTCCGTACCGGGCCGTGATGCAACCAGTCAGATACTCTCCACCATACATCTACAGAAGTTTGTCAAAGCTTTAGGTGACATGCCAAATCTCTCCCTTGATGTCAGCAAAATGAATGAGCTGTTCACATTGATTTCTGGAAGTAGTGGACTACACGGCCCTGACAATGGTGCTGAGTTGTAAATATTGAAGGCTTCAAAATCTAGGTGTAAATATCACCAACAATTTATTGTGGTCCAGCCACTTTGACACTGAGGCCAAGAAAACATACCACGGCCTTTACTTCCTCAGAATGTTAGAAGAAATTTGGCATGTCTGTATCCCAATTTTTACAAATGCACTGCAGAAGGCATCCTACCCAACTGCATCACAGCTTGGTAGTACAACTCTTCTGCCAGAACTGCAAGAACTTGCAAAGATCTGAACACAGACAAGCTTATCATCTGTTTACTCCATCTACACTACCTGCTGCCTGGGGACAGCCGCCAGTGTAATCAAGGACTCTTTTCATCCCAGACATTGTCTCTTCTTACATCTTTCAGGTAGAAGATGAAAAAAAACCTCTTGAAAGCATGAACCTCAGCAACAATTATACCACTTCGGATAGTACTGGGGGATGACCTATTGGGCACAACAGCAGCAGCCAAGCCAGTGACACTGTGGCTGGTTCTGAGGCTCAGCAGGGAAGGATAAATTCAGGCAAAGTGATAGCAATTGGAAGTAAGTACAGGGGGGATGTCAGGGGTAAGTTTTTCACACAGAGAGTGGTGGGTGCGTGGATTGCACTGCCGGCGACGGGGGTGGAGGTGAATACTATAGGGTCTTTTAAGAGACTCTGAGATAGGTAAATGGAGTTTAAAAAAATGGAGGGCTATGCGGTAGGGTAATTCTAGCAGTTTCTAGAGTAGGTTGCGTGGTTGGCACAACTTTGTGGGCCGAAGGGCCTGTAATGTGCTGTAGATTTTTACGTACTGTGTTCCATGAGACCCAATAGTTAGGGCAATGGACAGGAGATTCTGGGTCCACAAAAGAGATGCCAGGATGGTGTGTCGCCTCCCAGGTGCCAGGCTCCAGGTTGTCTCAAAGGGGCTGCAGAATATTCTCGAGAGAGGCAGTGAGCAGCTGGAGATCATGGTGCACATAAGCACCAATGGCATAGGTAGAAAGGAGTAAGAATTCCTTCACGGTGAGTATAGAGCGTTAGAAAGAGGCTCCAAGATAATAATCTCTGGATTAATCCCAATGCCATATGCTAGTTGAGGCAACCATTGCTGACGGGTGAAGTCAAAGATAGCATAAAAGCAAAAGAAAAGGCATATAATATTGCAAAAGTAATGGGAGGTTGGTTCCTTAAGGTTGTTATAGCTGGAGGTGGTAGTGGGGACAAGCTCCCACCAACAATTAAATGCCCCCAGTGGAGTGCATCTCAAATAGCCTCTGACAACCAAGTCCAGCTCTTGCCTTTA
This sequence comes from Hemitrygon akajei, assembly GCF_048418815.1. Taxonomy (NCBI): domain Eukaryota; kingdom Metazoa; phylum Chordata; class Chondrichthyes; order Myliobatiformes; family Dasyatidae; genus Hemitrygon; species Hemitrygon akajei. The sequence goes on from NC_133133.1 coordinate 162,467,223, forward strand.
TGTGTAGCTTAGCTACTAAAAGTGGTGGAACCATTTCTACTGACAGGAGAGGTGAAGGCGGCTGGTTACTGGCACCTTAAAACCTGTCGCTTCCGGCAAATAGGTCTCGTCAGATATGGCTTGCACCCTTCTAGGAGAAGGAAACTCTGATCTCAAACTCCACTGTCTTACATCTATAGCCACTCATGGGGAAGGCTTCAGGAGTAAATCCCGGGGGAAAATCCTGAGCTGGAGTCCTTAAGGCAGTTCGACACTGAGTTCAACATTGAATGGCAATTCTTGTAATGCCACTAGTGTCAAACTGTATCTGTCTCTGCTGTTCCTTTGGAGAAGGGAAGAAGGGGAGCCTGCTACGTGGGCAACAGCTTGCTCCCCACACCATACTGCTCTGACCAACAGAGGGCTTCAAGTGGGAAGTTAAGGATTGAGAAACTTTTAAAAACCGACAGAAGGCAAGAAAAGAACATAAGTGAAGAAGAGATGAAACATGAAGGCAAGCTAGCCAACAATGTCAAGGAGGACACCAAAAGTGTTTTTCAGGTATGTAAAGAGTAAAAGAGAAACAAGGGTGGATATTGGTCAGCTGGAAAACTGCAATGGAGAGGTAGTAATGAGGGACAAGAAAATGTCAAATTAACTTAATAAATATTTTGCACCAGTCTACACCATGGAAGACGCTAGCAGTTTGTCAGAAATTCAAGAGAGTTGGGGAGGGGGACAGAAATAAGTGTAATTATGGTGCAGATAAGCACCAATGGCATAGGTGGAAAAGAGTAAGAATTCCTTCACGGTGAGTATAGAGAGTTAGGAAAGAGGCTCCAAGATAATAATCTCTGGATTAATCCCAATGTCATATGCTAGTTGAGGCAACAATTGCTGACAGGTGAAGTCAAAGATAGCATAAAAGCAAATACCAAGAAATTGCTAATACTAAGGAGAAGGTGCTTGCAAAGCTGAAAGGTCTGAAGGTAGATAAGTCACATGGATCAGACAGATTACACCTCAGGGTTCTGAAAGAGTTAGCTGAGGAAATTGTGGAGGCATTAGTAATGATCTTTCAAGAATCACTAGATTCTGGAATGGATCTGGAGGACTGGAAAATTGCAGATGTCATTCCACTCACTAAGAAGGGAGGGAGGCAGAAGAAAGGTCAGATAGCTTGACAACAGTGGTTAGAAAGATGTTGAAGTCAAATTATTAAGGATAAGGTTTTGAGGTACTTGAAGGAACATAATGAAGTAGACCAAAGTCAGCATGGTTTCCTTAAGGAGAAATCTTGCTGGACAAATCTGTTGTAACTCTTTAAGGAAATAACAGGCAAAATAGTTAAAGGAGAGTCAGCGGATGTTGTTTACTTGGATTTTCAGAAGGCCTTTGACATGAGGCTACTTAACAAGCTAAGAGCCCCTGGAATTACAGGAAAGATACTAGCATAGATAGAGGCAGAGTCGGTATATATGGGGTCTATTCTGGTTGGCTGCCAGTTACAAGTGGTATTCTGTAGGGGTCAGCATAGGGACCAATGTTCCCTATAATTTGTATGACCAGTGTGCGCAAAAATCTTGTACCGTGCAGTTTTTTGCCTGCTGACAACATGTGCACACTGAATACTTTCTTCAACAGAAACGATATAAGTAAGCCAGTTCTAAAATCTGCAGACAAATCATCATAAACTCCACATTGTCAATGCTGTTCACATCAGAAACCAGAAAAGGAAATGTGATTGTGTACGTACGATCATGAAATATATTTAATATGCCACTGAGGTAGAGGGGTACAACCTTTGTGTGTTGTTTAAATTCCTTTGTGTGTTAGTAGCAAAGGATGTGTGTGCATGCACCCATGCACACCTTAGAGGGAACATTGATTGGGACTGGTTCTTTTCAAGTTATATGTCAATGATTTGGACGATGAAATTGATAGCTCTATTGCCAAGTTTGCAGATGATACAGAGGCAGGTAGAGGGGCAGATAGTGTTATGGAAGCAGGGTGTCTGCAGAAGGATTTGGACAGATTGGGAGAGTGGGCAAGGAAGTGGCAGATGGAATATAGTGTAGGGAAATGTTTGCTCATGCTCGTTGGTAGAAGGAATAAAGATACAGAGTATTTCTTAAGTGGGAAGAAAATTCAAAAAACCAGAGGTACAGAATAGTGCCCGTGTGCAGGTTTCCCTGAAGGTTAACTTGCAGGCTGAGTTGGTGGTAAAATAGGCAAATGCAATATTTTGAGAAGACTAGAATATAAGAGCAAGGATCTGATACTGAGGCTCTATAAAGTATCAGACAGTCTGAACTTGGAATATTGTGAGCAGTTTTGTGCCCCCTATCAAAGGAAAGATGTGCTTGCGTTGGAGAGGTTCCAGAGGAAGTTCACGAGAAATATTCCAGAAATGAAAGGGTTAATGTACTGTTTGAGGAGAGGTTGATGTCCTGTACTCTCTGGAGTTGAGAAGGGATCTCATTGAAGCCTATCGAACACTGAGAGGTCTAGAAATGTGGATGTGGAGAGGGTGTTCCCTATTGTGGGTGAGACTAGGATCTGAGGGCACAGCATCAAAATAGAGGGACGTCCATTTAGAACAGGGATGAAAAGAAATTTCTTTAGTCAGACGATGGTGAATCTGTGGAATTCAATGCCATGGTGGCTATGGAGGCCAAGTCCTAGTGTTGGGCAATGAGCTTGGCCAGACAACCAACCTTTCAGGGTATGAGCAGTTAGGGAATAGTGATCAAAATTCCTCAAGTTTTAATATAGCTATAGATCAAGATATGTATGGACCTTGTGGAAGAGTATTAACTTGGAATAGAGCAAATTTAGGAGAGCATTAGGCAGGAACTAGGGAGAGTTAGTTGGAACAGCAGTTTTAGAGCAAGTCTGCATTCGACATGTGATGGGCATTTAAAAACTAATGCTCTGGCAAGAAGATAGTACATGGATGGCAAAGTAAGAGAACTTGGTTATTGAGAGAGGTAATGAATTTAATCAAGAAGAAAAAGGAAACTATAATCAAACAGAGCACTTGAGTAATATAAAGAAGCTAGAAAAGAACTCGAGAAGAGAATTAGGAAAGCCAGGAAGCCAGTGAGTGTCATGAACAGCTCTTGGCAAGTAGGATCAACATCAAGAGCAAGAGGATGATTAGGAAGAGGGTAGGACCACTCAAGGATAAAGGGGGGAACATATAATTGGATGCAGAGGATGACAGTGAGGTCCTTAATGAATACTTTGCATCAGTATTTACTAAGGAGAGGGATGTGGAGGAGAGAGATCAGTGTCGAGCATATTGATATACCAGGGCATTTCATGGTAAAGGAGGAGGTAGTGCTGGGTCCCCAAGGCTTGATGGATATATCCCAGGTTATTAAGAGAGTCAAGAGAAGAGATTGCAAGGGCCTTGACCAATATCTTTCTGTCCTCTCTAGCCACAAGAAAAGTCCTGAGGACTGGCGAGTAGCTAGTCATCATTCAAGAAAGAAGCAAGGGAAATTCCTGAAAGATATAGATTGGTGAGTATTACATCAGTGGTAGGGAATTGACTGTAGAAAATTCTTAAGGAAAGGAGCATTTGAAAAACTGTAGCCTAATTAGGGAGAGCCAGCAAGGCTTAGTGCGGGGCAAATCATGTCTAACTATCTTGATTGAGTTTCTTCACAAGGTGATGAGGATGACTGATGAATATAGAGCTGTGGATGAATGCAGCGTATGTGGATTTTAGCAAGGCATTTGATGAAGTCCCTCTTGGGAGGCTCATCCAGAAGATTAAAGTGATCCATTGTGAATTGGCCATTTGGACTTAGAACTGGCTTGCCCATAGAAGGCAGAGGATAGTGGTGAAGGGATGTATACCAGATGAAGGTCTGTGATTAGTGATGTTCTGCAGGGATCTGTGCTGGGACCTCTGTTGTTTGTGGTGTGAATGAATGACTTGGATGAAACGTAGATGTGTGAGTTAGTAGATTTGCAGATGATACGAAGATTGGTGGTGTTGCGGATAACATAGAAGACTGGCAAAGAATACAGCTGGAAGACTGCCAAAAAATACAGCTGGATATATAGTGGGTTGTGGATATGGGCAAAGAAATGGCAGATGCAGTTTAACCCAGCAAAGGTGAAGTGTTGCACCTTGGGAGGTCAAATGTGAAGAGACAGTACACTGCTAAGGGCAAAACCCTTAACAATGTTGTAAAGCAGAGGGATCATGAGGTCCAAGTCAGTAGCTTCCTGAAGGTGACTATACAGATTGATAGGGTGGTTAAGGAGGCAGATGGCATGCCTGCCTTTATTAGTTGAATAAATGTCAGGAAATTACATATGTTGGGTGAGTCAGAAGTTTGTGAATTTTACCTCTGTTCTGGGGATATGAGCGGCAAGATCTAGATCAGTTCTCCAAGTACCGACTGGGAAGTGCTGCATAGCTTTTGGAACTGCTTTCCAGGTGAGCCTTTAGAAATGAGACCTCCTCTCCTTTCTCAGTTGGATCTAGAAGATGTGCAGGATAAATTGTAGGGTAACCTAATCTCAGTCCATTTGAGCCAGGTCCCAGTTTGAGCTGCTACATTGTGCTTTATGGAAACAGTGGAGCAATAAGGAAAAATTCTGTTGTACATCACTCCCCATTTTATGCTCTCCTCATCATTGTTATGAACTTTGAGGTTCTTATCTCTCCTCATTTTGTTGTCCATCATTTGTTTGTGCCATTCTAGTGCTGTTTTCATTTTTTACTCTGTTTGCTCTAGTTTCTTTTGTTAAATGTTTTAAGAATTTAAAAAGCCAATTACGCCCAATTCAACATGGCACTGTCAAGTTTAGGGTGGCGGTGTCGAGATACATCTGTACCAAGGGAAGTGTAAGGTGCTCCTTACCTCCACTAGCCTGCAGGTTATCTTTGGGCAAGGTGTTTACCCATAAAACACTAAGATAGGAGCAGAATTAGGCCATTCAGCCCCTCGTGTCTGCTCCACCATTCCATCATGGCTGATCCCGGATCTCACTCAACCCCATACACCTGTCTTCTCACCATATCCTTTGACGCCTTGACCGATTAGAAAACAATCAACTTCCACCTTAAGTATACTTATGGACTTGGCCTCTATGCAGTCTGTGGCAGAGCTTTTCACACATTCACTACTCTCTGGCTAAAAAAATTCCACCTTACCTCTGTTCTGAAAGGTTGCTCCTCAGTTTTGAGGCTGTGCCCTCTAGTTCTGGATATCTCCACCATAGGAAACAACCTCTCCACATCCACGCTATCTAGTCCTTTCAACATTCGGTAGATTTCAATAAGATTCCCCTGCATTCTTCTGAATTCCAGTGAGTACAGACCCAAAGCTGTCAAACACTCTTTGTATGTTAACCCCTTCATTCACAGAATCATCATCGTGAACCTCCTCTGGATTCTCTCCAACGACAACATATCCTTTCTGAGAAATGGGGCCCAATACTACAAGTGCGGCCTGACTAGTTTCTTATAAAGGCTTAGCATTATCTCCTTGCTTTTATATTCTATTCCTCTTGAAATAAATGCCAACCTTCTTTACCTGTAAATTAACCTCCTGGGAGTCTTGCACGAGGACTTCTGGGAGCCCCTCTGCACCTCTGATATTTGAACCTTCTCCCCATATAGATAATAGTCCTCACTATTGTTCCTTTTACCAAAAGGCATTTCCCAACACTGTATTCCATCTGCCACATTTTTTGCCCATTCTTCGAGTTTGTCTACGTCCTGCTGCAATCGCGTTGCTTCCTTAGCACTACCTAACCCTCCACCTATCCTTGTATCATCCACAAACCTTGCCTCAGCCACCCTGTCAGGGTTACATGAAGCCTTGGGAGCAGCTGGTGCACATCACAAGTCCTGGTTACGCGACCACTGATGCCAGACAGACAATCTCTGAAGAGAATTGATAATGGCTGGGATCACCTGTCTTGAAAGGGCACTGCCCAGAAGAATGACATGACAAACCATTTCTGTAGAAAAATTTGTAGAAGAATAATCACGGTCATGGGAAGACCATGATCGCCCATGTGATATGACACAGCACATAATGACGATGCTGACTGTCAAGTTGGTTCACACATAGGGAGGGACATTAATCTTTTAGCTCTAAGTTTTGTCGTTCCGAGTATTCTTCAAATTAATTCTTGTTTAAGCCACTACAAGAAGTGCCAGTGCTCGTTTATCAGGATACAAATCCTTTGCACGTAATTCCGATCAGAAGTGAGTGTAACTCCTCCTCAGACATCCTTTCTGCCAATTGATCACAGTCAGTTTTAATATCACCGGCATACTGTACGTCGTGAATTCTTTAACCTTGCCCCAATACACGATAGTATAGAAAAAAACTGAATTACAGTAACCATGCGTATATAATAGCTAACTTAAATTAGTGCAAAAACAGGAATAAAAACAGTAGTGAGGTAGTGTTTATGGGTTCAATGTCCATTCGGAAATTGGGTGGCAGAGGGGAAGAACCTGATCCTGAATTGGTGAGCGTACATCTTCAGGCTTCTGTACCTCCTTCCTGATGGTAACAATGAGAAGAGGGCATGACCTCTTCTCACTGAGCATTAAATTATGACGCTATTAAATTATAATAAATACAAAATAAGTCCATATTAGACAATAAAAATTAGGCCGGGAACTGGGGTTGAGGAGGAGAGAAAAGCAAAAGGATCGGCCATGTTTGAATGGTGGAGCAGACTCGATGGGCCAAATGGCCTAATTCTGCTCCTGTGTCTTATGGTCTAAACAGGAACGTAGGAAATACTAGGATACAAATGTAAAATATACTTGTCAGATAATTTTAAAAGAGTAAGCCATTGATTTCCTTTAAAAATAAATGCACCATTGTAGATTGAATGATTAAGAGCCTCTGAGAGTGTGTAACAAACAAGTTTACATTTGCTGACAAAATAAATGCAGTCGACAGTAAATTAGGTGCCTTTTTTGTAACAGTCTTTTTATAATAACCCCAGAGATCTGCCAGTCCTCTAGCAGTGTTTCATGCTCAGCAAGGTAGGGCCAGAGATGCTAATTACACCACTGAAAGCAACGACATAATACAGTGACATTTCTGCTGTTTTTTTTTCTGTTCCTGGAGACACAGCGTGTGTTTTTTCTTCGACTACCCCATGAGCATGTCTTTAGCCCTGAACTACTAATCTTTCCTGCTACTGACGCCATCATCAAATTCCCTTTTCAGTTTCAGGTTCGAGTTCAATTTGAAGTTTATTGTCAGAGGTATTCATACCCAGAGTATAAATGTCACAAAGTGAGCTTCCTTTTGCAGCAGCAGATTTCATTACAAAACAGGGTGGACATAAGTGAATGTCAACATGGCTTGCGTAATAAAATAAACTAAAATGAAAATAACAGCATTAGGGCAAGTAAAGAGAAAGAAGAAATAATGTGGTGAACTACATATACCTGTCTGGACTGCTCCTGTGGCTCCTCCCACAGACCCCTGCTGACTGCTCCTGTGGCTCCTCCCACAGACCCCTGTATAAAGGCGATTGAGGCCTGAGCCCGGCCTCATTCTCCAGGATGTAGTGTTGTTCATTCTTCCAGTGAATAAAAGCCGATACCTCGCTTCTTACGTCTCAGAGTGAGTTATTGATGGTGCATCAAGACCAACACACATAAAATGCTGGAGGAACTCTGCAAGTCAGGCAACATCTATGGAGGGAATAAGCTGCCAACGTTTCAGGTCGAGGCCTTTCATCTGGACTGAAAACGAAGGGGGCAAAGGTTGGGGGAAGGAGGGGAAGGGCAAGCTGACAGTTGATAAGTGAAAACAGCTGAGGTGGAAGGTGGGGGGAATGTCTGGGGTATCATTAGTTTTCTCAGATCGGTTCAAGAACCTGGCTGTAGTGGGAAAGCAACTTCCTCTTCAACTTTCATACCTCTTCATTTGCTCTGTATTTGTTTAAACCCGATAATACTTTTAACATCTGATGAAAGGTTTTCATTCTGAAAGGTTTCCCCCCGATCCAGCTGATTATTTTTGCTTCACGTTTCCAATACCTACTATAACTTATCCTTAACTTCCTGTAAACATACCACTTACAAGCTGTGTATGGTGTATTGTTCTAATGAATGGACTTGTCGATGTTCCATTATTTTTAATTATAGAAGAGAATGATACCAGAAAAAAATAGTAAATTTGTTAATATTGGTTGTTTTTTCCCCCCCAGGAACAATCCTTGAAGCAAGGGGCAGCACAGTAATGTAGCGATTAGCATCGGGGTATTACAGTGCAGGTGAAAGGGGTTCAATTCCAGCTGCTGGCTGTAAGAATTTTATATTTTCTCCCCGCGACTGTGTGGGTTTCCTCTGGTTGCTCCGGTTTCCTTCCACATTCCAAAGACATACCAGTTGGTGGGTTAATTGGACTCCTGGGTTTACTTGAGCAGAGCAGTCTTATTGTACTAGAAGGGCCTGTTATCGTGCTGTGTCTCTAAACAGAAAAATAAGTAAACTGCAATAATCGCTAAAATAATTTCTGATTGTTTTATAAAGCATTAGCAGCCTGTGACTCGTCAAACACAGTGATGGTTCTCCGTACCATTTCCTGCCGGGGATTGGCTTCCAGGGCCACAGGTACAGTGGCGTCCCTGACGCTGACAGAGATTTCCCAGAGCTTATTCTTGGTGTAGTGGGCCAGGAAACAGTATTAGCAGTCATATCGCCGTCTGGGACTCTCCAATGTTTAAAGTGGCCAAAAGGAACACAACATAAAGGAAATAAAGTAGAAGAATAAGCTGATTTGTGCACATTTGAATTTTATATACACAGGAAGCGAAAGCAATAACAAGACAAAATGTGGAAGTGAAAGGGTGGGGGAGGCAAGTAGTTTTATTATTCAGTAACAATTAGCCATTTTTCCACAGCTGCAAAAATAAATTAACCTGTCTTGTTATTTTAACAAAATACTGAAACCTTAACGAGACAGTGGGTGAGAGGTTGGAAGTGGGGTTAAAATTTACCTTTGATTTAGGGTCTGCAACCCTGCTGCAGAGTTGTTGGTGATCCCACGGCAGCCATCACTACGAGGATAGAACTTTTACCAGACTCACAAGACACAAGAAGGCAAGAGGTAGGAGTAGCGTAGGTCACTAGGCCTCACAAGCCTGGCCGTCATTTAATATAATCCTGACTGCTCTGTTTTGGCCTCATCCCCTTTTCTCCACACCTCTCTATTTGACATTTGAATTTAAACAACATTCAGCAACACTAATAAAGTGCTGTCTTGCTAAAGTTTCAGTTGGTGGAAGATAGGAAAGCAGAGACTGTTTGAAAGTGGTAGACCTGTTTCGGGAGCGGAGGCAGAGGTTTCAATAATATCTGTTGGTTCTACAGGAGTCTAAATTAAAACCCTACCTTTTCACTAGTGTTCTCCAACCTCTCCATGTTGGAACGCTAGTGAGGCATGCTTATCTGGTACACATCATGGATGACTTCATCTAGTCCCTTAATATAACCTCCCCGAACAAGAAGGCACAGCAGCAGCTCCACTTCCTAAAGAGATTGAAGCAAGCAAGGCTCCCACCACCCATCTTAACTCTGTTTTACAGGAGCACCCTTGAGAGAATCCTGACAAGTCACATCTCCATCTGGTATGGGAGCAGGTGAACATCAGACCAGAAGTCCCTTCAGAGGGCTGTGAGAACAGCTGAGAGGATCGTAGGGGTCTCCCTACGATCCACCAGGGACATTGACCAGGACCACTGCGGACACAGGGCCCTTAGTATTATTAAGGATCCCACCCACCCATCTAGCATCCTCTTTGACTTTCTACCATCAGGCAGGAGACCACGAGGCATAAAAACAAGAACGGTCAGGATGAGAAACAGTTACTTCCCCCAGGCCATTAGGCTCCTGAACTTCTTGCTGCATTGTATTTGAAGTGACACAGGTCAATCTGTTCTCTACCTTACAATATTTAATATTAAAACACTTTTGTTTGTTATTTATGTGTGATTCATCTGTAGATTTTATCTTTACTTTCATAAATTATTGTGTGTTACGTGTACTACTGTGCTTTACAAACTGTGCTAAATTAAACGGTGATGAGTAGACTGATGGGACTGAAGGCTGACAAATCCCCAAGTCCAGATGGTCTGAATCCTAGGGTACTAAAGGACGTGGCTCTGGAAATTGCGGATGCATTGGTTATCATTTTCCAATGTTCCTTAGATTCAGGATCAGTTCCTGAGGATTGGAGAACGGCTAATGTTATCCCACAATTTAAGAAAGGAGGGAGGGAGAAAACAGAGAATTATCATCCTGTCAGCCTAACATCAGTAGTGGGGAAGATGCTAGAGTCCATTATTAAAGATGAAATAGTGGCATATCTAGATAGCAGTGATAGGATTGGGCCGAGCCAGCATGGATTTACCAAGGGCAAATCATGCTTGACTAATCTATTGGAGTTTTTCGAGGATGTAACCAGGAAGTTAGACAAGGGAGATCCAGTGGATGTAGTGTACCTCGATTTTCAGAAGGCATTTGATAAGGTCCCACATAGGAGATTGGTGGGTAAAATCAGAGCTCATGGCATTGGGGGGAAGATATTGACATGGATAGAAAACTGGTTGGCAGATAGAAAGCAAAGGGTAGCGGTGAATGGGTGTTTCTCGGAATGGCAGGTGGTGACTAGTGGGGTGCCACAGGGCTCGGTATTGGGACCACAGCTGTTTATGATTTACATCAACGATTTAGATGAAGGCATTGAGAATAACGTCAGCAAGTTTGCTAATGATACTAAGCTGGGTGGCAATGTGACATGTGATGAAGATGTTAGGAGAATTCAGGGTGACTTGGATAGGCTGGGTGAGTGGGCAGATACTTGGCAGATGATGTTTAATGTGAATAAGTGTGAGGTTATCCACTTTGGGAGTAAGAACAGGAAGGCAGATTATTATCTGAACGGTGTAGAGTTAGGTAAGGGAGAAATACAAAGAGATCTAGGAGTCCTTGTTCATCAGTCACTGAAGGTGAATGAGCAAGTGCAGCAGGCAGTGAAGAAGGCTAATGGAATGTTGGCCTTTATTACAAAGGGAATTGAGTACAAGAGCAAGGAAATCCTTTTGCATTTGTACAGGGCCCTAGTGAGACCACACCTGGAGTATTGTGTACAGTTTTGGTCTCCAGGGTTAAGGAAGCACATCCTGGCTGTAGAGGAAGTGCAGCGTAGATTCACAAGGTTAATTCCTGGGATGTCCGGACTGTCTTACGCAGAGAGGTTAGAGAGACTGGGCTTGTACACGCTGGAATTAAGGAGATTGAGAGGGGATCTGATTGCAACATATAAGATTATTAAGGGATTGGACAAGATAGAGGCAGGAAATATGTTCCAGATGCTGGTAGAGTCCAGTACCAGAGGGCATGGTTTAAGAATAAGGGATAGGTCATTTAGGACAGAGTTAAGGAAAAACTTCTTCTCCCAGAGAGTTGTGGGGGTGTGGAATGCACTGCCTCAGAAGGCAATGGAGGCCATTTCTCTGGATGCTTTCAAGAAGGAGCTAGATAGGTATCTTATAGGGGAATCAAGGGATATGGGGACAAGGCAGGAACCGGGTATTGATAGTAGATGATCAGCCATGATCTCAGAATGGCGGCGCAGGCTCGAAGGACCAAATGGTCTACTTCTGCACCTATTGTCTCTTGTCTATTGCCTATTTACACCCTGGTTCAAAGAAACATTGTCTCATTTCTATATATATTATTTGGTTATGTATATGTATATAGTTAAACAACAATAAACTTGACTTACCTTGACTTGGCTTGACAGCCTAAATTGTACAGTCAATGTCACACTCAGATAATGACTAGTCAAGAATCTATCAGTTTCTGTTTTAAATATACCCAATAACTTGGTTGCCACAGGGGGCTGTAGTGGCCAAGTCATTGGATATATTTAAGGCTGAGGCCTGAAGGGTTAGAATCAGAATCAGGTTTAATATCACTGGCATATGTCATAAAATCTGTTAACTTTGTGGCAGCAGTACAATGCAGTACACGATAAATATAGAATAAATCGGAATTACAGTAAGGATATATATGTATATTAAACAGTTAAATTAAAATAAGTAGTGCAAAACCAGAAATAAATTAAAAAGGTGGCGAGATAGTGTTAATTGGTTCAATGTCCATTCAGAAATCTGATGGCAGACGGGAAGAAGCTTTTCCTGAATCGCTGAGTGTGTGCCTTCAGGCTTCTGTACTTCCTTCCTGATGATAGCAATGAAAAGAGGGCATGTCCTGGGCGATGGGGTCCTTAACAATGGATACCCCTTTCCTGACACACCGCTCCTTGAAGATGTCTTATATACTATGGAGGGTGGTACCTATGACAGACAGACATACTTTATTGATCCTGAGGGAAATTGGGTTTCATTATAGTCGCACCAACCAAGAATAGTGTAGACAATATAGCAATATAAAACCATAAATAATTAAATAATATGGGTAAATTATGCCAAGTGGAAATAAGTCCAGGACCAGCCTATTGGCTCAGGGTGTCTGACAGTCCGAGGGAGGAGTTGTAAAGTTTGATGGCCACAGGCAGGAATGACTTCCTATGACACTCAGTGTTGCATCTCGGTGAAATGAGTCTCTGGCTGAATGTACTCCTGTGCCTACCCAGTAGATTATGGAGTGGATGGGAGTCATTGGCCAAGATGGCATGCAACTTGGACAGCATCCTCTTTATCATCAACTATGATGAAGTTGAATAATTTTGCAACTTTCTGCAACTTACTTCAATCCTGTACAGTAGCACCACCCGCCCCCCCCCCCCACTGCCCTCCAATACCATTTCTGTTGCAACCAGTCAGAATGCTCTCCACAGTACATCTGTAGATGTTTATGGGTGTTTTAGGTGACAAACCAAATCTCTTCAACCTCCTAATGAAATATAGCTGCTGTCTTGCCTTCTTTATAGCTGCATCGATATGCTGTGACCAGGTTAGTCCTCAGAGATATTGACACCCAGGTTACAGAGAGAAGGCAGGAAATTGGGGCTGGGAGTGAAACGGATCTGTCTTGGTGGGGCTGTTGTGATGGGCCAAATGGCCTAATTGTGTTCCTATATCTTATGGTCTCATGGATAATACTATCAATGTGATAGTTGTTGTACACGTTAGACATAGACCAAGAAGGCTGTTTAAAAACGGACTTGAACATTTAGCGGGCGGCACAATAGCATAGTGGTTAGCGTAATCCTTTACAGTACAGGCAACCTGGGTTCAATTCCTGCGCTGCTTATAAGGAGTTTGTACGCCCCATGATCATGTGGGTTTCCTCCTACAGTCCAAAGACGTACCAGTTTGTAGGTCAATTTAATCATTGTAAATCATTCCACGATTAGGCTAGGATTAAATAAGAGACTGCTGGGTGGAGCAGCTTGAAGGGCCAGTAAGACTTATTCCACGCTGTATCTCAATAAAAATCAAAATCAAAATGAAAAACAAAATTAAATTGCACAAGGACAACCAAGCACTGGTCACTTTTCAAATAATAAATATCTCCCATCATCTATTACCTCACTCTTCTTTTCCCCCTCAAATTTTGCTGCCACCCTTCTGCCCCTTTTCACCATGATGGTGGTAAAAGATTGCCCATTGGGAATTCCACCCAGTCCCGTACTCTTCCAGAATGGGATGGGGGCAGACAGATCCGAACCTCACAAGAACATGGCAGCTGCTCTTCAGCAGAGAGTGGTAGTCAATCCTTCCCAAAAATGCCTCCAAGCTTCAAGCAACTCAAGGTTCAAAATGCAAGATGGTTGAATGTCATTTCCAGGGCACAAATGTAATAGAGACCTCACAGCTTAAGTTCTGCACTATTTCTGTACAGTGGCTTAGAAATTGAAGTGCACTTAAAAATGTGTTATGGAAGGTGTTGCAAGGGAAACCCATGCTTGTTTAGTGCACTGCTTCAGGTCAGAATCAGCATTATTATCAATGACATACGTCATGATATTTGTTGTTTTATATATAAAGCAAGTCGTGCAAAAAGAGAGCAAAAATAGTGAGGTTGTGTTTGTGGGTTCATTGTCAATTCAAAAATCTGAAGGCAGAGGGGAAGAAGCTGTTTCTAAAACATTGAGTGTGTATCTTCAGGTTCCTGTGCCTCCTCCCTGAGGGTAGTAATGAGAAGATAGCATGCCCTGAGTGGTCAGGATCCTTAATGATGGATGCTGCCTTTTTGAGGCATTGCATTTTGAAGATGCCCATGATGGAACTGGCTGGCTTTGGATTCCTCAGCAGCATTTTCCGATCCTGTGCCGTTAACCCTCCATACCAGTCAGTGACGCAGCCAGTTAGGATCCTCTCCAAGCTGTATCTGTAGAAATTTGCTAGAGTCTTTGGTGATATACCAAATCTCCTCAAACTCCTGATGAAATTTAACTGCTGGTGTGGCCTCTTTGTATTTGCCTCAATATTTTGGGCCCAGGATAGATCTTCAGAGATGTTGACACATAGGAGCTTGAAACTGCTCCCCTTCCACTTCCTGAAGTCCAAAATCAATTCCTTGGTGGACATTAGAGATCAGGTTGGAAGTTGGAAGAGGGAAAGACAGAAAGATTAGGGGCCAGAAAAAAGGATTAGAAGCAGAGATCAAGATAGTTACTAGGAAGGGGCAGGTAATGTTTGGTACTATGGGGACAGTCTGATGCACCATCAATAACTCACTCTGAGACGTAAGAAGCGAGATATCGGCTTTTATTGACTGGAAGAATGAACAACACTACATCCTGGAGAATGAGGCCGGGCTCAGGCCTCAATCGCCTTTATACAGGGGTCTGTGGAAGGAGCCACAGGAGCAGTCCAGACAGGTATATGTAGTTCACCACACAGTCAAAGAGATTGGTCTTGATTTGGAGATTGGAAATTGCTTGGAGATTGGAGATCTCCGATCAATGATTGGGTGGGTTGTGGAGGGGTGTTGGTTAGAATCAGGCACAGAATTGATCACAATTCAAACATTTGAAGTGGATTTGGGAAGATGATCATGGAGGGATGCTGAAAGGCTGCTCACATGGGGAGGTGTTTTGGAGATGATTTAGGCCATCGATATTGGAGTGGGATGGAGAAGATTAAAGCTACTAAAAATTAATGGCACTTTGACCTCTCAAGCTGCAAGGTACTGGACCAGGTAAGGTCAGCCTTTAAATAATATCAAAGCAGGCCTCAATCCTCCAGTTTAGAATTGCCATTAACAACTGAGAACTGAGTAAAACAATGTGAAGGTCATGTTGGTTCAAGGTGAACATTTTATGCTTTGCTCTATTAGGGATCATTCTGGACATAAAATAATGGACAGCAGGTATTAATTAAACTGAGAACTATTTTTTAGGAAATAAACCTCCTCATAGTTTAACTTTATCTGATGCTTTGAGATCATTGGAACCTATTATTGGGCAGGGGACTTCTGGTTCTGTACGATTGAAACTATGAAGATGAAGACAATAGATGAACATCCATAACGACACACACAAAAATTGTCAATTGTCCCATGATTAGGCTAGAACTCGATTGGGGGATTGTTGGGCAGTGTGGCTCCAAGGGCGAGAAGGGCCAATTCTGCGCTGTGTCCCAAAAAGCAAAAAAAACCCAAACAAACAAACAAATAATTAAACAAACTGCCGAAGGAACTCAGCAGCTCAGCCATCATCGATGGAAGTGAATAAACAGTTGATGTTTCGGGCCGACACCCTCATCAGGATTTCAGATGGATATCCATTTTAATTTATAGTCATTAAAAACTACAGGCTGAGATCAGAGAAGGCATTAAGTGGCCATCTCATTAAAAAAGATGAGAAAATCTGCAGATGCTGGAAATCCAGAGCAACACACACAAAATGTTGGAGGAACTCAGCAGTTCAGGCAGCATCTATGGAAAAAGTACAGTCGACATTTTGGGCCAAAATCCGTCAGCAGGACTGGAAGAAAAAAAAGCTGAAGAGTAGATTTGAAAGGGGGGGGGGGGGAAGGGGAGAGAGAAACTCCCAGCAACAGGTGAAACTTGGGGGGACGGGATGAAGCAAAGAGCTAGGAAGTTGACTGGGGAGAGAGACAGAAGGACATGGAAGAAAGAAAAAAGGTGGGGGGGGTGCTGAGGGAGGACCACCAGAGGGAGATGATGGGTGGGCAAGGAGATAACATGAGAGGTGGTTAAGGGGATGGGAAATGGTGAAGGGTCTCTCTCATTAATCAACTCTACTCCTCAGCTTTTTATCTCCAGTCCTGCTGAAGGGTTTCGGCCCAAAATATCGACTCTACTTTTTGCCGTAGATGCTGCCTGGCCTGCTGAGTTCTTTCAACATTTTGTGTGTGTTGCTCGGACTTCCAGCATCTGCAGATTTTTTCTTGTTTGTGATTAAACTTGTTATGTGGGTCTTCAGGCTGTGGTACCTCCTGCCTCATGGCAGCATTAAGAAAAGCACTTTATGTATAATTGGGTTAAGGGGTTTTTATTTCCAGAGGCCTTTGTGGAGCAAGATGGCGCCAGTGACCAATGGCAACATGTTGTGACAGCTCAGAAAACAACTAGGTGCTCTTCTCTTCTCTTCTAGATATACCTTCTCTGAACAGAAATCAATTACAGCCTGTAAATTCCCTTTTAAGGATATAGTTTTTGAGGTGATTATATGATCTGGCACTTTTGTGCTCTCCTGGCGAAACCAACAAGCATAGAGTGCAACTATAGACAGGGCCGCCATCACTGGTGACGGCAGCATCAATTCCTGATGGCGGAACACGGACCTGTGGCCAGCTCCATTACTCCACGGCGATTAAAACATCGAGCAAGAGTAAAATCGTTGAGACTGAGAGTGGAAAACGAACTGGTGATCAGCCTGCGTTTGACCGCTGTCCCGCTCATCTCACTGCAGCTGTCGGGCAGAAGCTGCTGGATCCTTCAGGTCCCACGCTGCCAGGTTTGGGAGCAGATGTCACCCTGCAGCCATCACTCTGCGGGATGGACTTCACTCGCCTCCGCAGCTGTGGACTCACATTCGGGGGTTCTGCAGTTCACGTTCCATGTGTTTGTGTTTGCTTTTTTTTAATCTATTTGCACAAATTGATCAAGGTGCCTCAGCATTGAACTGACTCTGCAGCTGTGGCCTGTGAAGACCAGCACAGCGCTGGGCTGACTGTGACTTTCAGCCATCGGTCTCCGGGACCAAGTTCACCCACCTCATTGCTGAACCGGCTCCGAGACTGTGCACTCTCTCTCGGAGACTCTGCGGTCTCTGTGTTCTTTGTTGACTTTTTATTCTTTGCACGACTTGTTATTTTTTCACACATTAGGTGTTTGACAGTCTGTTTGCAGCTTTTTTTAAACAGGTTTTATTGTGGCTGTCTGCATGAGGACAATTCTCCATCTTGTCTACCATATACATACTTTCATAATAAATGTACTTCGAACTTCGAGCTTTAAAAACAGAACTTCATTCGATGCTGACTCTCATTTTTCTGTTAGCACATTCAAGTTGTGTTTTCGTGGGAAATTTTTAACTTTTCACCACATTTTGGAAGAATTAATTTCTTGTAATTGTCATCCAAATAAAAAGCTACTTGGGAGGTAAGTTTCCTGCACTAAGTACAACTTACGTAGAAGTACGGAAAGTTTTACGGAGGCAGAGGGTACTAAAAGATGTTACATTCTTTCCCCTGCACTTCACTATTCACTGAAACCCTGAACTATGATGGCACAGACAGAAGATTCAACTCTTTATCTAAGTAGAATTATCCCATTTTCCTCTATTCATTCCTCCTGTCTTCAAATTCAAATTCAAAGTATTGTCAGTATACAATTCGGAATTTGAAACCCCCACAGACAGCCACAAAGCAAAGAAAAGCCATGAAACCCGTTCAAAGAAAATAAACATCAACATCCAAAGACCAAGGAGATGGTGGTGGACTTTAGGAGATCTAGGCCTCATATGGAGCAAATGATCATTAATGGAGAATGTGTGGAGCAGGTTAAGACCTACAAGTATCTGGGAGTACAGTTAGACGAGAAGCTAGACTGGACTGCCAACACAGATGCCTTGTGCAGGAAGGCACAGAGTCGACTGTACTTCCTAAGAAGGTTGGCGTCATTCAATGTCTGTAGTGAGATGCTGAAGATGTTCTATAGGTCAGTTGTGGAGAGCGCCCTCTTCTTTGTGGTGGCGTGTTGGGGAGGAAGCATTAAGAAGAGGGACGCCTCACGTCTTAATAAGCTGGTAAGGAAGGCGGGCTCTGTCGTGGGCAAAGTACTGGAGAGTTTAACATCGGTAGCTGAGCGAAGGGCGCTGAGTAGGCTACGGTCAATTATGGATAACTCTGAACATCCTCTACATAGCACCATCCAGAGACAGAGAAGCAGTTTCAGCGACAGGTTACTATCGATGCAATGCTCCTCAGACAGGATGAAGAGGTCAATATTCCCCAATGCCATTAGGCTTTACAATTCTACCGCCAGGACTTAAGAACTTTTTAAAAGCTATTATTAATGCTTTTTGAGATGGTGATTTAGATGCATATCATATTTTTTTTTACTGAGTTAAGTATTGTATGTAATTAGTTCTGCTACAACAAGTGTATGGGACATTGGAAAAAAAAGTTGAATTTCCCCATGGGGATGAATAAAGTATCTATCTATCTATCTATCTATCTATCTATCTATCTATCTATCTATCTATCTATCTATCTATCTATCTATCTATCTATCTATCTATCATCTCCCCCACCCATATGAAAAAAAAACAAATTACAGAAACAGCAACAAAAAGAGAGCAAAAACACAGGATAAAAAACACAAAATCAAAAGGCATAATTCAGTTCAGTTCAATATTCATTATCTGCAGGGTGTCCCGATTCAAACTCAGCCAAACTAGCAACAAAAAAGGAGTAATCAGAAAACTAGAGCACATCATAAACATGATTTAGTGTCCACAATCCACAATTTGCACCCCCGCCCACCCTGCTCCCCACCCCACCATGCAAGCAATAGCAAAAGCCCACAAAGAGACTTTGATCCAGAGTCCATCAGAAACTACAGTCCAAAACCCAGTACTTCCATATCAGGCAGCCCCAGAAAGGCTCTCTCTCCTCTGCAACAATGAGAGAGGAGACCAGCAGCATGCTGTTCCAATTTTACAATAAGTTCAATAACACACACACTCACACAAAATAGCTGTATGAGACATGCTGGAGACAATTGTGAGTGGGAACAATGAGGGTGTGCGGTACAAAGAGTACAGAATTCCGAAAGATATATCATCGTAGGAACTGTACACTTTAGCTTGATGTGTTAATTCTCTAGTGACCGTGGAAGTGGTGTTATTCGCCATATCAGAGCACATGGCATTGAGTTCCAATGATTACAATATGGTAAGGATTGCAGAACAATCAGAATGGCAAAAGGTATTGATCAAAGAGGAAAGTGGAAAAGGAATACAGGCAACATTTAATGTCCACACTACACCGGATAAATCCGTAACTGAAGCTTTTTCTCTTCGTTTTTACCCTCCATCCACACTAAAATGGCGTTTTCGTCTCCCGAAACCGGAGCTTTTCAGAAACGCTCTCCAGGGTGTGTAATTTTGAAAACGCCGCTTGAGCAGATCAGTGAGGATGGAGTAACCGGAGAAATCTGAAAACGCTGTCATGACAGATGGTGACAGCAGCGCGCCATTTCATTGTTTTCCTGAACGCAACCTAACAATTTCAGAACAGACGGCAACGAGACTGAAGCCAGAAGAGTTAGAAATGCACTCACCAAATACTTTGATCCATAACTTACTGAATAAATAAGTATACTCACTTTGCCCTGTTTTCTGTCCTTGCTCGTATGAAGGTGGTTTACCTATTTATGCAAGTACTTCTCTGACAATAGATGTGTAACAGCCTAATGTAACATTGTATGGAAGTACAAGATAATACAAATCCAGACATGTTTTATACATTTAACAAGGGGCTTTATTAATGCAACAGAGTTAGTTTTTCAATATTCGTCATCAGCCGGGTCAATCTGTCCATGAACTCCCTATCGGTTGCCGCCATAAACTCCAGTATTTGTTTTTTTTAGTTTTAAGTCCTCCTGCGCGAGAGCCAACAGCTGCCCGTTGTTTTAAGTTTTTCTAGTCTGTAACTGAACAAACATGCACAGTCTTTCACAGTGAGATTCGATACCAAACATGTCGCTTGTTTTCGGTAGATGTGTCCCGCGCAAGCGCAGTAGGAGGAGATTCGCCAAAATATCTGTTTCAATATGGACAGAGATATTTTAAATAACGCCTAGTGTGGACGGCTATTGTTTTTACATGAAACCAGCGTTTTCAAAATTATCCGGTCTAGAGTGGACATAGCCTCAGACAAGCGTGAATGATGCAGTTTGATAAGCTAAAGCAGGTCAGGGCATTCAGAGTGAATGGGAGGGCTCCAGGGAGTGTTGTTGAACAGAGAGACCTGCAGTACAATCACGTTGTTCCTTAAAAGCAGCAACACAGATACACAGGGTGGTGAGAAAAGTGTAAGGCGGACTGTTCTTCATTGACCATACCACTGAATATAGGTCTTGGGACATCATGTTAAAGTGGTGGAAAACATTGGTTAGACCACCCTTGGAAGATTGTGTACAGTCCCGGTTGCCACACTTGATCTAGAAAAGGTGCAGAAAAGATTCACTAGGGTTTTCTGGAGGGCCAAAGTTTCTCGACTTCTTATTTGTTTGGGATTGGGACTGTTTTGTGCTGGAGCAACGAAGGCTGAGGGATATGTTTATAAAATTATGAGATGCTGAGAAAGGGTAGATGGTCACAGTCTTTTTCCAGGCCAGAGGCATCTAAAACTAGAGAACATAGGTTTGAGGTGAGAAAGGAAAGATATAAAGGACATTTTAAGAGACGTTTAGATAAATACGTGGATGTAAGGAAGATGGAGGAATATGGGCATATGGGGATGGAGGGATATGTGTAGGTAGGAGGGATTTGTTTCAGAGATTTTTGATTTACTTTTTAGCTGGATCAGCATATCATTGTGGGCCGAAGGGCCTGTTCCTCTGTTGTGCTGTTCTATGTTGTTTTCTGAGAGCTGAGGTGGAAGTTTTTCAGACTGATGGTGGTGGGTTTGTGGAATGAGCTGCCAGAGGTGGTGGTACATGGATAGAAAAGTTGTGTAGGGATATGGGCCTAACACAGACAAATGAGATTATTTTCCATAGGCTTCTTGATAGGCTTGGACACATTGGGCCTGTTTCTGTACTGTGTAATTCTACGAATCTGTCTTAATCAATTTAGAGCAAAATTCAGAAGGGTATGTAGCCTATGAGAAGATGTTAATTCACCTCTTCATCAAATGATTGCTTCACCGGAGAATTGTTAAAGTCAGCTTTCATGGTTGGAATAGGCTCCATTATTTACTGTACTGCTTCAAATTTCTTTTTTAAAAGTGGCCCAATTCTGCTTTCATTGGATTAATTCAGATCACTTGAGACCAGGCAACAAATTCCACCAGCGGCTTATGAACATAGGCAAGCAGGATCAAACAGTCTTTACCTTGAAACGGGCTAAATTGCTTTGGCTTTTACACACATATCACCTCTAGAAACCATTTTGTATGGGTCTTAATGATTTGCTGTTGAAATCCTGCCCTTTGTGGAAATGGACTGGATGTTTCTGGATGCATTGCACCCGAATGTGGCTGAGGTTTGTCCAATGTTATTTTTACATCAAGGTCAACATACACAATATGTTTCTCTTCCTTGCCAACAGAAGCTTGGATGCTGATGTGCAACCTAACACAACCTATATATAACTTACAGTGGAACTGTAAGCAAATCAGCAAGGAGATGTGAATCGAAGAGTCTGCACTAAACTCTAATGTACCGTATTTGCATCTGCTGATTTGTTTTTAATATTTATCACAATCTCTGCCGCCTCCACTGGTCAGGGTTGACCATGGATGTTGTGTCCTAGCTGTCCAGATATGTAAGCCGGGGTGGTACGTTATGGAGAGCAAGCTATTGCCCATGTAGCAGGCTCCTCCTCTCCACGCATCTGATTAACCATAGGGAACAGCAGAGGCCGATACAGCTTAGCATCAGCAACATCGCAGGAACTGGGAGTTGGCAGTCAGCGATGAACCCGCATAGGACTGCTTAAGGATTCCAGCTCCGGTTACTCCCAAAGCCTTCGCCACGAGTGGGTACAGCTGCAAGGCAGTGGAGGTTTGAGATCAGAGTTTTCCTCCTCTGAGATGAGCTGCTGACGAACCCCATCTGCCTGAAGCGGCTGGTTTAAAAGCACCAGTAACCTGCCTTTGCCCCTTCTCCTGTCAGGAGAAACGGTTACGTGTTGGCTTTGTAGCTGAGTCACACGTGAAGGCCAGGAGCTGGACTTGGTTGTCAGAGGCTATTTGAGGCACACGCAATTGGGAGTGTTTAATAGGAGTGGGAGCTTGATCCCATTACCACCCCCGGCGATAACAACCTTAAGGAACCAGTCTAACAATACTTTTTACAGCAAGGATAAATACATTATAATTAAAATAATGATTTATGTTTTTGTTGCAATGTTTAGAAAACATGCAACCATTTATAGTCTTTTTATCTCTAAGGTAAAAGCAGGGGATCATGTTTCACCCTGTTTATGTGATTTTCTTTTATTTATTTTGTGTGACGTAAGAGCCGATTTATCATCAGATCGTTCTGGCATCACAAGTCAATACTTTCTGGATTTGTATTTTTTACAGATTCACCTTGAGGTCTTGACAAAGCAAAACACTGCTAAAGCTGGAAATCAGAAATGAAACCTGCGCTAGAATTAATTATCATGTTAAGCGTAATTTGAGAATAGAGAAATAGAATTATCAATTGAAACAGGAAATTTTACATCAAACCGTGAACGGTTAAAGATGAAACTATTTTTACGGTAGAGAGATGAGAGGAGGGAATGAAAGGGAAGGTCTGAAATAAATATACCATAAATGCTGATATCTAAAATAGCTGAGCTCAGTTTGTGCAAACACGAGGAAATCTACAGATGCTGGAAATTCAAACAACAACACACACAAAATGCTGGTGGAACACAGCAGGCCAGGCAGCATCTATAGGGAGAAGCGCTGTCGACGTTTTGGGCTGAGACCCTTCATCAGGACCTGTTGTTGTTTGTTTGAGCTCAGTTTGTGACTTAGTTGGCTAAGCTACCTCCACAGTGACCCTGTTCCTAGGTTTGCCTGGCAGAAACTGTAATGATAATTATGCTTCCCTCCTTAACTTTGTGTATGATTGGTATCGTATGTTACAAATTTCACAGTCCGTATCCACTGTTGGCATTTAGCCATGAGCAGTCACATATTCCCAGAAAGTGGAATCAATTAAATGCTTTTGGAGTATTCAACCATTGTTGTTATTTTTGTCTACTTATGACTGGAGCTAAGTATGGCTCCAGCGCCATATTTAAATTTGCTGATGTCACTATGTTTTTGCTTAAATCAAAGGTGGTGATGAATCGGCATACAGGAGGGAGACTGGAAATCTGGCTGAGTGGCGCCACAGCAACGACCTTTCACTCAATGTCAGCAAGACCACACAGCTGATTACTGACTACAGGAGGAGGAAACCCGAGGTTCATGAATGAACCAGTCCTCATCAGGGGATCAAAGGTGGAGAGCGTCAATAAATTTAAGCCCCCTGGTGACGTCACTTCTGAGGATCTGCCCTGGATACAGAACGTCACTTCTGAGGATCTGCCCTGGGTACAGAACGTAAGTACCAGTACAGAGGATTCATGGCAGCACCTCTATTTTCTTCGAAGTTTGCTAAGATTCACGTTGTTATCTGAAACTCCGGAAAAGCCTCCAAAGTATAGTGGATGCAGCCCATCCATCATAGGTGCAGTCCTCCTCACCAGGGAGCGCTGTCGTGGGAAAGTAGGACCCATTACTAATGACCTCCAACATCCAGGCCATGCACTCTGCTTACTGCTGCCACCAGGAAGGAGCTACAGGAGCCTTAGGTCCCACACCACACCACGTTCAGGAACAGTTATTACCCTTCAACCATCAGGCTCCTGAATCAGATGGGATAACTTCATTCACCCCATCACTGAACTGACTCCATGACCTCTGGGCTCATTTTCAATGACTCAACAACACATGTTCTCAAAATTCATTATTTATTTATTTAAATATTATTATTATTATTATTGTATTTTGCATAATTTGTTGTCTTGTGCACAGATTTTTTGCTCATTTTTGTGTCCAGTTTTTCACTGATTGTATTGCGCTTCTTAGAATTTACTGTGAATGACTGCAAAAAATGAATCTCAGGGTTATATATGGTGACGTATATGTACATTGATAATGAATTTACTTTGAACTTTGAATCATAGCTGGCACTTCAGTTCACAGCATAAATGACACTACAAATCCAAAATGACGCTCTGATGTCTGACTTGGTGGGTGTTTCTGACATTTTCAATTTTGTTTTTCATTTCACAGTTCCAGTATCTGCAACTTCTGGATTTTCATGAGTTGCAAATTTTAACTTTCTTAGTGAAGTTAGTTGATGTCGAAAGTTGGCTGAGATATCTGTCCCGTGGCAAAGGAAATCTTATCTGACAGCACAAGTAGGATTACAGTTTATTATCTCATCTGAATCACAGCATCTGTTGTTGCAGTGTAACACTCTCTTGGTGTTATGCCAAAGTGTTAGTCCAATCTATGCTCTGACATTTCTAGACGGAAGCTCATAACTTGGATGTGAAAGAGACTTGTCTGTGAACCGAACCTAACTTGCAGTTCTTCAACTGCAACATGTTGCCATACTTTCATGATGTTCATGATGTTTTGTAACAGCTGTAACACTGAATACTTTAAGGTTCAAATCCTACATGTGGATTCATCATCATCGTTATATGAGATGTCCAGTGACAAGCATGATCATGGACTAGCATGTGTCTTTAATCTGAGAAGTTCTAAAAAGCTCTTCAAAACTTTTGTCTCTCCCTTTTGTCCCTTGATGTAACTCATGAATGTCAGGTGCTGTTGACAGCGACATTTTCTTCCATCAATTTTTCCCATCACCGCAAGATGTTCAGCATCCATCATTAAGGATACCCACCACCCGGGACATTGCTCCCAACAGGAAGAAGGTACTGATGCCTGAAGGCACAGACTTAGTGATTCAGGCCTCTTCCCCTCTGCCATCTGATCTCTAAATGGACATTGAACCCATGAACACCACTTCACTACTTTTAAAATTTATTTTCTGGTTTCTCACTACTTTTTTAAACTTTACTATTCTATATATATATATATATATGTGTGTGTGTGTGTGTGTGTGTGTGTGTGTGTGTGTGTGTGTGTGTGTGTGTGTGTGTGTGTGTGTGTGTGTGTGTGTGTGTGTGTGTGTGTGTGTGTGTGTGTGTGTGTGTGTGTGTGTGTGTGTGTGTACATATATATATATAAAATGTGTGTGTATACATACACTGTAATTCAGTTTTTACTATATTTATCATGTATTGCAATGTACGTTTGTACTTCTGCAGCAAAGTTAACAAATTTCATGATGTATGCTAGTGACAATAATCCTAATTCTGATTCAGTACTTGTCGCAGAGATTCTAGCTGCCATTTCCTGATACATGATACCAGCTCTCTTTTTATTGTTAATGGCAGGGGTGAGGAGATCGAAAGAGAATTTCGGAATTCCCTGCTTCTGAAGAGGAGCAATGGCAAACAAAGTGCAAATTACACACAGGACTGCAGTGCTGTGGGATTATTTCTTCTCACTTTAGAGTGAATGGTTTGGATTAATGATTTTACCTTCAAGTTATTGAATGACTTTTGTATACAAATACAGCTTGTATATGATAAATGAAGTTGAAACTGATGTAGATGAGAAATGGATTAAATATGGTTCATACTTATGTAATATTCTCTGATCATGTGAACTCCAGTGGCCAAGCTGCAGCAAGAGGACAAATCATGAGTTTGAACACCCCTGGAGGCTGGGTTCTAGGAAATTGTCAGCTTGTTCACTGAGGCATATGTGATGTCCTTTGTTAACTACAGAGCCTCTGACAGCAAAGGTTCATATCGAGAACCTGGAATGTATGGTCCACTTCCCATATCTTGGTCCAGGCAGAGATCAACGATGAGTTTCACCACTGTCTTTAATGTGTTAACACAGTCATTAGTTGATTAAAGTAAATGATTTTGAAGATCACAACCTCAAATTTGGTGTAAAACCACTGGTCTTCTGGGAAGCAGTGATCCCTGGTTCTGAGATGTGGACAACCTACAGGTAGTATTTCCAATTGCTGGAAGAGTAACACCCACAGTTCTGTCAAAATGCTCCACATTCATTGGAAGGACAAGGGAATCAACATCACTGTCCTCTCCCAGAGCAACAAAGCCGACATTGAGAGCTTAGTTACTGTCAGTTTAAGCTGACTATACTGTTCACGTGCCTGGCGCCAGTCTCCTGATCCTGATGTGGGAGGCATAACCAGGCAGAGGAAAAAAATCAAGAACCTGTCAAAATTTCCTTAAAGCAGTGTAAAGTTACATCTGTTAACATCTGGCCCAAAATGTGGAGAGCATTCAGGATGGTATTGAGAAGGCCAAGGCCATGGGCCAAGCACACGCAGAAGCCGTGTGGACATGGCAGAAGAGACACACGCCATTTCTCTGCCCACCCTTTCAGCCACTTCCTGCCCCTGAAGAAGCTGTGGTTCCCACATTTGCCTCCTCAGCCCATTCAACCTGACAAAGCTGGAGTGGAAGAAAGAAATCTTTAATCTTGAGAGAGGGCCTAAGAGGATGGATTCTTTTTACAGAGGTGCAGCAGAGGTTTCACAACAGCTGGGTGCTTTTCTGCTGATCTGCTTCTCATGGTGTTCATGTTGGCATAACATGCTGGAACTGGACAACAGTAATGAACAAATAATACAAGGTGAGAATTTCACACAAGCAATACAGTTACCTTGGGGAAAAAATGAACACAAGGGTGTCAGCAGATGTTGGAAATCCTGAGCAACACACACAAAATGCTGGAGGAATTCAGCTGGTGGCTGGAGATCAGGCAGCATCTATGGAAATGAACAAACAGTCGATGTTTTGGGCCACCCGCCACCTCATCAGGGATAGGGTTTCTCTTTTTCTCAACCACCACCCCAGTAGCCTCCAGCAGATAATTCCCTGTAACTTCCACCATGTCCAATGGGATTCCACCACCAAGCTCATCTTTCCCTTAACACCACTTCCCGCTTTCCACAAGGATCACTCCCGGTACAAATCCCTTACCCATTCATCCCTCCCCACTGATTTCCCTCCTGTTACTTATCCTTGCAAGCAGAACAATGCCACACATGCCTCTACATCTCCACCCTCACTACCATTCAGGGCTGCGAACAGTCCTTCCAGGTGAGCCAACATTTAACCTGTAAGGGTCACCTACTGTATCGGGTGTTCCCAGTGTGTTCTCCAGTATATCGGTGAGACCTGTGCTCCACATGCCAAAAAGTGGGACCTCCCAGAGGCCACCCATTTTAAATCTACTTCCTATTCCCATTCCGACATGTCAGTCCATGGCATTCTCTACTGCCGCAATGAGGCCACACTCAGGATGGAGGATCAATAGCTTATATTCCATCTGGGTAGCCTCCAACCTGATGGCATAAACAACGATTTCTCAAGCTTCTGGTAATTGCCCCCCACCCCCTTCACCATTCCCCATTTCCATTTCCCTCTCTCACCTCATTTCCTTACCTGCCCATCACCTCCCTCTGGTACTCCTCCCCCTTCCCTTTCTTCCAGAGTTTTCTGTCCTCTCCAGTCCTTTATCTCTTTCACCTATCAGCTTCCCAGCTCTTTACTTCTCCCCTCTCCCTCTCCCGGTATCCCTATCACCTACCACCTTATACTTTTTTCCCCTTCCCTCACCTTCTTCTACTAACTTCTCATCTTTTTTCCCGGTCCTGATGAAGGGTTTTGGCCTGAAACGTTGACTGTTTACCTTTTACCATAGATAATGCCTGTCCTGTTGAGTTCCTCCAGCATTTTGTGTGTGGTTCCTGTAGAATATATTATTAAAGGCATAACCCTGCCACTTAATGCTCGGTTCAATTCAGGCCTGATTTGTCACTCAATATTCGGGACAGGGAGTCACCCTCACTAGTGCAACAAAAGATGTATATATTTTGGAGTAACACACACAAAATGCTAGAAGAACTCAGCAGGTCATACAGCATCAATGGAGAGCATAAAGAGCTAACATTTCAGGCCAAGACCCTTCATCAAGTGCTGTATATCTTGGATGCTTGGAGCTTGTGCTGAACAGTCAAAGAAGTTCTACTGGTTGGGAAGTGCTACCACTGTAAATAAAGAACTCTGGTAAGTTACCCATCTTTATTCAAAACATTAAAGTAAAGAAGGTAATTATAGCCAATAAAACTGTAGTTAATCATTTATTGTTACCACTGTGTTCAAAAAGTACAAAACATTGTGTTGGGGGAGAACTGGATTCTCTCTCCAAAAGATCTGCTGTGTTGAACAAAGCCTTTTATATCTCCCAGTTACAACTTCTGTATGGCTTCGTTAAGTCAGTCACAACAACCCAAAGAAATGATAGGATGCTTCAGAATGCATTAAAGAAATTCCATTGCATTGCACACAATTTATTAAGCTCTCTGGCAAATTCTCAACCCGTGTTTTGTAACTGTCAGGTATGCTGACAACAGCGATTCCTTGTTCACTTTTTGCTTAATATTATCAGGTAAAATACAAGTACAGAACAGTACAATACAGCTGGTGGCCCTTCTTTATATATACAGGCTCTAGTGTTTCCTGTGTGTTGATTACAGGTGTGTATAAAACTACATCTCGATTTTTAAAAGGTTAGCTTTATTTGTCACGAGTTCAGTGAAATGCACCATTTTTGCAACAATGATTGCGCTGGAAGCAGCCTGCAGTTGTTGCCATGTTTCTGGTTGAAGAGTGTCAGGAGGCAGAAGTGAGCGTGGTTGCTATTACTAAGGAGAAAGTGCTTGGGAAGCTGAAAGGTCTGAAGGTTGATAAGTCACCTGCACCAGGATGGACTACACCCCCGGTTCTGAAAGGTAGCCGAAGAGATTGTGGAGGCATTAGAATGATCTTTCAAGAATTGCTAAATTCTGGAATGGTTCTGGAGGACCTGAATCTTGCAGATGTCGCTCTACTCTTTTAGAAGGGAAGGAGGCAGAAGAAAGGAAATTTTAGGCCAGTTAGCCTGACTTCAGTAACTGGGTAGATGTTGGAGTTGGTTGTCCGGGATAAGGTTTTGGGGTACTTGGGAATGCATGAATATTTCTTGCAGAAATAACAGGCAGGATGGACAAACGAGATTCAGTGCATCCAAGATTACTTGGACTTACAGAAGGTCTTTGACAAGGTACTGCACATGAGTCTGCTTGACAAAATAATAGCTCAGTATTGGCTGATTGGCAGAAGGCACAGAGTCGGAATAAAAGAGACCTATTCTGGTTGGCTGCCAGTGACTATCAGTGTTCCCCAGGGGTCAGTACTGGGACAGCTTCTTTTCATGTTTCAAATTGGCTGACAGAATTGATGGCTTTGTGGCCAAGTTTGAAGATGATATGAAGGAAGGTGAAGGAGCAGACAGTGTTCAGGAAGCAGGGAGTCTGCGTAAGGACTTGGGCAGTTTTAGAAAATGAGTAAAGAAGTGACAGGCAGTCATGCACATAGGTGGAAGGAATAACTGTGTAGACTATTTTCTAAATAGGGAGAAAATTCAAAAACCAGAGGTGCAAACATCTTGGGGGTCTTTGTGCAAGATTAACTTGCAGGTTGAGTCAGCGGTGATGAAGGCAAATGCAATGTTAGCGTTCATTTCAAGAAGACTAGAATATAAGAGCAATAATGTGCTGTTGAGACTTTATAAGGCATTGGTCAGACTGTATTTGTGAGCAGTTTTGGTCCCCTCATCTAAGAAAAGGCGTGCTGGCATTGGAGAGGGTCCAGAGGAGGTTAATGAGAATGATTCCGGGAATGAAAGGGTTAACATGTGAAGAGCACTTTATGGCGCTGGGCCTGTGCTTGCTGGAGTTTAGAAGAATGAGAGGGGATCTCTTTGAAACTCATTGAATATTTAAAGCCTAGCTAGAGATGATGTGGAGAGGATGTTTCAAATAGTGGTTGAGTCACTACCTTTGGGTTGGAAGTTGAATAAATCCCCCCCCTCTGCTCGCGCTGGCAAGGCAGTGTGGGAGCTCTGTAGCATCATCAGTGACTTTCAAATCAAGCACCCCCATGGTATCTTCATTATCACAGACAATTTTCACCATGCGAACCTAAACACAGTCCTGCCTAAATTTGTGGGTTTTGCTACCAAAAGTGAAAATACACTAGAGCTGGTTTATAGTAACATAGCAGGTATCTATAAAGGAGAACCTCAACCTCACATTGGGCTGTCAGACCATTTAGCTGTAACGTTAATTCCAGCATACAGGCCAGTGATCAAATGGGTCAAACCAGTTCTAAAGGTGGTGAGAACCTGGCCTGAGGGGGCAATCTCTGCAATGCAGGACTGCTGTGATAACGCGAACTGGAGAATGTTCAGGGAGGCTGCTCCCCATGACAATCACGTTAACATCGAGGAATATGTGGATTCTGTGGCCAGCTACATTGAGAAGTGTACTGAGGATGAAACACACCCGGGTGAGGGCAAATCTGAAGACTTGGCTTACTGCAGAGATCCGTGCATGGCTGAGGGATCGTGATGCTACTTTTTGATCGGCGGTTATGACAGCTCTCAAGGAAGCAAGAACTGTGCTTTCCCGCTCCATCAGGAAGGTGAAATGGGAGTGTTCTCAGAGAATTTACAGCCACTTCTGCGATACCAGAGACACGAGATGCACGTGGCAGGGAATTCAGAGGATCATGGACTTCAAGTCTACATTGTGCCTCAGTGACCAGGATGCTTCAGTCCCTGACAGGCTGAATGTCTTCTACGCCCAGTTTGACACGCGGACCAAAGTGCTGGCGAGGAAGGCACCTCTCCCCAAGGGGAGCAGACACTCCGGCTGGCTGAAGCTGAGGTGAGGAAGATCACGGCCAGAATCAACTCACGCAAAGCTGCGGGGCCCGATAATATACCAGGTCGGGTTCTGAAAGACTGCCCGGCTGATGGAGGTACTGATGGATATATTCAACATCTCTCTGGAACCATCCATTGACCTCTCATTTTTCAAGACAGCAACCATCATTCCAGTGCCAAAGAAGACGACAGTATCCTGCCTAAATGCTATCATCCAGTGGCATTAACATCAACCATTTTAAAATGCTTTGAGCAACTGGTCAGGGAGCACACTAAATCATTTCTGCCGGCTACACTGGACCCCTTCCGGGTCGCTTTTCGCTCAAATCGATCCACTGGCAATGCCCTCCACCCTGTCCTGTCCCACCTGGAAAATGGGGTCCCATATACCCGACTGGTGTTTATAGACTTCAGTTCAGCGTTCAACACCATCAGAACCTGGAAACTGGTGGGGAAACTGTCCTCTCTGGGTATCAACACCTCCCTCTGCAATTGGATCCTGGATTTTTTAACAGTAAGGCCACAGTCAGTCCGTGTGGGCAGCAATGTCTCTCGTCCCATTACGCTGAGTACTGGCCCTCCCCAAGGCTGTGTGCTCAGCCCGCTGCTGTTCACATTGCTGACTCATGACTGTGTCACGGTCCAGCTCAAACCGTGTTGTCGAGTTTGCGGATGACACAACAGTGGTTGGCCTTATCAAGAACGATGACGAGATGGAGTATAGAGAGGAAGTGGAGTGGTTGGTGGATCGGTCTGAGAAGAACAACCCAAGCCTGAACGAGGAGAAGACAAAGGAAATCATTGTGGACTTCAGGAAAGTGGAGACGAACATCCCCCTCTGTGAATACATGGGTTCTCCGGAGAGAGAATTACAGTAAGCGTACCAAGCTCCTGGAAGTTCACATCACTGATTACCTCAACTGGTCCCTTAATATCATCTCCCTCAACAAGACGCACAGCAGTGCCTCCGCTGTGACGACTAAGGCAAGCAAGGCTCCCTCCCTCATCGTAACTGTGTTTTACAGGAGCACCATCGAGAGCTGCCTGACGAGTTGCATCTCCACCTGGTATAGGAGCAGCCAAGTATTCGACCAGGACTGTGAGAACAGCTGAGACGATCATAGGGGTCTCCCTACCATCCATCAGGGACATTTACCAGGAGAACTGCGGACACAGGGCCCTTAGTATTATTAAGGATCCCACCCATCCATCCAACATCCTCTTTGACTTTCTACCATCAGGCAGGAGACTGCGATGCATAAAAACAAAAACGGTCAGGATGAGGAACAGTTTCTTCCCTCAGGCTTCTGAACTCCCTGCTGCATCGTATTCAAAGTGTCACTGGTTAATCTCTTCTGTGCCTTACAATACTTAATAAAAATGCACTTTCGTTTGTTATGTATGTGTGATTCGTCCATAGATTTTAGCCTTACATTCATAAGTTATTGTGTATTCTGTGCTTTACACTCTGGTTCAAAGAAAAACTGTCTGGTTTCCACATACATTATATGATTAAATATATTATATACAGAAATATAGTTAAATGACAATAAACTTGACTTGACTTGCCTTGACTTGACTTGACTTGATAGTCTCTAGGACCTGAGAGCGCAGCCTCAGAATAGAGGGACATCAATTTAGAACAAAGATGAGAAGAAATTTCTTTAGCCAGAAGATAGAGATTCATTGCTACCAACGACTGTGGAGGCCCAGTCACTGAGTATATTTAAAGCAGAATTTGATAGGTTCTTCATTAGTCACGGTGTAAAAGGTTACAGGGAGAAGGCAGGAGAGGGATAAAAATAATCAGCCGTGATGAAATGGTGGAGCTGGCTTGATGGGCCAAATGGCCTAATTCAGTTCCTATGTCTTAAGGTCTTATAGCATGCCCACAACTTACTAACCCTAACAGGTACAACTTTGTAAATGTGGGAGCGTCAGGAGAAAACCCATGCCATCATGGAGAGAAAGTAGAAACTCTTTACGGCCAGTGGTGGGAATCGAACCCAATCTGTGCCAGTGCTGTGAAGTTTTGCTCGAACAACTGCGCTTCTTGCTGCCCTGTCTACGCTGCGTGCTGCCCTACGTAGAGTTCTTGTGTGATTCTTTACCTTTGGTAGTTAACAGGCATGACTGACCACTCCCGCAACGTCTAAAGCAGGAAATCACCTCAAGCGACACTGAAGTAAAACTGACAGGTACACTTCATGCCAATTTGTTGACAGGGAAAAGCCTTCACAAAATATAAATGTTTTATTGAGTACTATGTTTGAACTTAGATCTTTTATTTCCAGGTTTTTAAGGGCCACTTGAGTTAAATGTATTATCAACAATTATGTTGTACATTATTTTTTGGTGGTTTAAAATTATATTACAAAGATAAATTATTTCATATTGATTTAACTCATTTGTTTGCTTCAAGTACCGCTTCCATTATCAAGCTCTCCTGATCTAAAAGCTGGGCAGCTAAAGCCATACCAATGAATATCATTATTGTAAAGCAGAGCATTTAACAACGTGCAAAAGAAGTCAGGCCGTACAAATAAAAAATATACTCAAAACACATTTATCATTATTATTTTTTAAATTTAGCGATACAGTGTTCATCAGGCCCTTTCCGCACAACAAGTTGCATCGCCCAACAACCCACCTATTTGACGCTAGCCTAATCACTGAACAATCTACCCTGGCTGATTTACTTACTAAATGGTACCTCTTTGGAACGTGGGAGGAAACCAGAACACCTGGAGGAAATCTATGTGTTCATGGGGAGGACGTACAAACTCCTTAAAGATGGCATCGGAATTGAACTCAGAACTCTGATGTTCTGAGTTCTAGCAGCGCCACACTAACCTCTACGCTACAGTGGCACCCCCCTCCCCTCATGATTTGCAGAGTCCTTGAACTCATGTTCTCAGTACTTTCTTTACTTGAGGAACCTAGACTTCTGCAAGGAATTCACCTCCGAATGCTGGACTGCTCCGCTTTCTAATCACAAATCCCACTGAAATAGTCTGTGAAATTGGCCCCACCAATTGGCAAGGCAATTCGATGCCCCAAGTCTGAAGCAACTGCTGGAATTTGAATGGCATTCACAAACATACAACTGCTCTTAAAAGCTAAAATTAAAAATTAAAACACAAAACTAAATCCAGATAAATAATGAAATACAGCTTGCTAATTCACTAAATGAAACATGAATTATTTTTAACTTACCTGTCCCCTCTGAGCTTTCTTCATTATTTATGTAAATTGGTTCACTGAACCTCATGCCAGTTCATTGGTTAGCATTCCAGCAGAAACAAAATTATTGAGATTTGCACTCCAACTTGAGAGTCAGTGATGCATAAATTAGGGACGCTGAATAGAGGTTAAAACACAGCAGTTCTATGGGGAATTTCTGGACTTTCATTGGAAATGTTGAGCCAATATTATTAAATTTATGATTTCAGGAAGTGAACAATTGCTGAAAAAGCACAAGGCGTTACACATGTCAAATATGACAGCAATCTCTTTAGCAATGCTCACAAAACGCTGAAGAAACTCAGGCAACATCTATGGAAATGAATAGAGAGCCGACATTTCAGGCCGAGACTCTTCTTTCTTCTGAGAAGGAAGGGGTAAGATGCCAAAATGAACAGGTGGGGGCAGGGGAAGGAGGCTAGCTTGAAGGTGATAGGTGAAATCAGGTGGGTGGGAAAGGTCACGGGTTGGAGAAGAAGGAATCTGATAGGAGAGAAGAGCTGTCCATGGGAGATACAGAAAGAAGAGGGGACCCAGAGGGAAGTAAAAGGCAGGTGAGAAGGACAGCATGGCGATTGGGGTGGGGTAGGTTTATTTTACTGGAAGGGGAAATTGACATTCATTCCATCAGATTGGAGGCTACCCAGATGGAATATAAAGTTTGACTCCTCCACCCTAAGAGGCACAAGAGGAGGCCATGGACCAACCTGTCCATCTCTTTAACTTTTCTGCCAATTAGCTCCATTGAAGAATAGCTCTTCATGTTAATTGCGTTAAGTTCATACATCTCCCTGTTGTTTATTTTGGGTTGATTGGGCGAAGTCAGACTCCAGAAATTTAAAGGTATAAGAGACACCTTCAATATGAAATCTCCTCATTATTTTCTTTTATTGGTGAATTATCAAATAAATTAAACAAGTGTATGAAATAGTCTAATAACATAGTTCTGAAATGCAGCATGAAGCAGTTAAGTTATATGTGCAGATAGAGTCTTGGGAGGATAATGAGAAATGAAAATCAGATTCTTCTGAAAAGGTGAGCTGAAGAAGAGTAGGAGGAAGCTAGTATGATGCATCAACATCAAGCTAGAACAGATAGGCTGATTTCAGAATTTACTTTACCGTCATATTTAAATTTATCTCAATGAATTATACTACAGACTGTCATAGAAACACTTCCGCATAGGTTTCCTAAGCCAAAGATATTGTTCCTGAATTCTGATGTCATGGTTATAGATGGAAAGAGGAGCAAAACAAAACTGGTGTATAATCCTCGGATATTAGTGGATCTAGCAGCAACGGATCTATAAGTGGTTTCCTCGCCACAGTCTAGGACCCTTAGCCCATTTAACATCTCAGCATTATGTTCTTCTAAACAACAAATTTATTGACCTAGACCCTGATATTCATATTCTGTTTTTACATTGAAATTATTAACATGGAATTTCACCTTTTCTCCATTGTTCAATGGCATTTTTACCTTTTCAAACAGACTAATTAGTGGAAACCTAATTGAATGAGGACTAACCAGTCAGAAAGGACAGATGACAGGCGTAAAAAATACCAGTGGACTAGACATACTCAGGCATCAACCCTGATGGAGTTCCTATTTTTCTAGACCAATTGATCCCCAAAGAGTGAGGATTAGCTATGAAAGCACTTCTACTATTCAAAATGATCCATTCTTTATTTACAGGGGTCTTGAAACAATCAGGATACTGCAGCACAATCACAGGGAGTCCCAAAGTTATCTATCATAAACCACACAATACAAGTGCACAATGGACAATTTTCACAAGGTATGCTCCTAGCTAAAATCATTGCCTATTATGGTCACTGATCTGAGAATTTGTGTTCTTCCGCAATTTTGCTGAATATCCTCACTATATTCCAGGCACGTCTCATATTTTCACACTTGGTAATCTGAAAAAGTATTATCATATCTTAAGTCGCTAAGGTGTTGTATGAACAATATGGCCTTTGTCACACTCACAAACAGCTACCTGATGCCATTGATCTTCTTCACCCTAATTATGACCTTAAAAACTTTAAACTTAGGAGCATCTTTGAACCACCTGCACTGCATAAAATTTCCACTTCAACATCACAGTCAGCGAAACCCAAACATTCACACTATCTGATCAAAAAAACAGGAAATGCTGTTAATCATCTGAGACATTTAGATTGGCTGTAAATACGTAATGTTCAAAAACCCATAAACACTACAGCTTCACCTTCAGAAACAACTAACAGATAAATAAAAGCACTTAGCCACTGGTAAGAAGTTCAGATCCAATATGCAATGAGTGAATGGTGGATACTGAGTCTTAACTATACTTTGTATTAAGAAAGTGATGTAATTTAGAATTGTGTAACACATGTTTTAGACATAAATGTGGGAAAGGTAAGTTCAGCACAGATTGGCAGATATCTTTTAGGCCAGGGGTTCTTAACTTGGGATCCATGGATAGATTCCAGGAGCCCGTGAACTTGGATGGGAAAAACTCAACATCTTTATTTCCACTAATCTCTAACTGAAATTTAGCATTTCCTTCAACTGTGAATGTAAACAACAAACAACATATCTTTGTGAAACAGGATTTTCAGCACTTGTAAATATTGCAACAAAAAAATCAAAATTGATTGGATGTCCAACAAGACATGTTGCTTCGTTTAATATTCTTATTCAAGCTAAGCAACAGTAGCCTTCACGTTAATGTCTTTAAATAATAAAACTAACTTTTAACTTGCCTATATTTTAAATGTACAGTCTTGATGCTTAATGCATTAAAGTTCAGAATTCAAAGTAAATTGTATTATCAAAGTACATATATGTCACTATAGGCAACCTTGAGATTCATTTTCTTCTGGGCATACTCAACAAATGTATAGAATAGTAAACACTGCATAACAGAATCAATGAAAGCCCGCCCAACTAGGGCATTCAACCAGAGTGCAGAAGACAACAAACTGTGCAAATGCAAAAAGAAGAAACAATAATATAAATAAATAAGCAATAAATATCAAGAACATGAGCTAAAGTGACCTTGAAAGTGAGTCCATTGGTCCCCTTGGAACGTTTCAATGATGGAGGAGGTGAAGTTGAGTAAAGTTACCCCTCTGCTTCAAAAGCCTGATGGTTGAAGGGTAATAACTGTTCCTGAACCTGCTGGTGTGGATCCTGAGGCTCCTGTACCTTCTTCCTGATGGCAGCAGCCAAAAAAGAACATGGCCAGGGTGGTGGTGGTCCTTGATGATGGATGCTGCTTTCCTACAAAAGCACTCCATGCAGATGTACTCAAGGGTGGGGAGAGCTTTACCCATGATGAACAGGACCATATCCACTATTTTTTGTAGAATTTTCTACTCAAGGACATCAGTGCTTCTATACCAGGCTGTGACGTAACTGGACAATATACTCTCCACTACACATCTGTAGAAGTTAGTCAGTTTTCGATGTCATGCCAAATCTCCACAAACTCCTAAGGAAGTAGAGGCACCTCTGTACTTACTTCATATTTGCACTTATGAGTTGGTTCTTGAACAGGTCCTCTGAAGTAATAACACAGAGGAATTCTAAGTTGCTAATGCTCTCCACCTCTGATCCTCCAATGAGGGTTGGCTCATGGACCTCCAGTTTCATTTTCCTGAAGTCTATAGTCAGTTCCTTGCTCTTGCTGACGTCGAGTTATGACTCCACTCAGCCAAATTTTCAATATCCCTCCTATATGCTGATTCATCATCACCTTTGATTCGGTCTATGTCAGTGAGGTCATATCCAATTTGAATATGGCATTGGAGCTGTCTTAGCCACACAGTCATAAGTGTAAAGTCAGTAGGACAGAGGGTTAAGCCCTCAGCCTCGAGATTGTGAAGGAGATGTGGTTGCCAATCGAAACTGACTGGGGTCTGCAAGTGAGGAAATTGAGGATCCAGTTGCACAAAGAGGTACTGAAGCCAAGGACTTGGAGATTATTGATTCGTTTTGAAGGGTTGATGGTACTGAATGCTGAGCTGCAGTCGATAAAGAGCATCTTGATGTATGCATCCTTGCTGTCCGGATCTTCCAGGGTTGAGTGAAGAGACAATGAGATGACATCTGCTAAGAACTATGAGGCAAATTGGAGCGGATCTAAGTCACATCTCAGGCAGGAGTAGATATGTTTCATCACCAACTCCTCAAAACATTTCATCACTGTAGAGGTAAGTGCTACTGGGCAAAAGAAATTGAGGTAGGTTATCACACTCTTCTTGGACACTGGTGTAATTGAAGCCTGCTTGAAGCAGGTGGGAGGTGCCAAAGTGAGAGGTTAAAGACCATAGTGAACACACCAGCTATACATCACTATAAAGAAACACATACATTACTATTTCACAAATGTGTATTATAATACT
Organism: Hemitrygon akajei; assembly: GCF_048418815.1. NCBI lineage: Eukaryota > Metazoa > Chordata > Chondrichthyes > Myliobatiformes > Dasyatidae > Hemitrygon > Hemitrygon akajei. The sequence continues at coordinate 162,505,952 of NC_133133.1, forward strand.
TTGATAAGTGTATTTCAATATAATTAGTTTCTTTTGTAATATCATATCATACTTTATATACTTAAATACATTATTCTGTGCAGGGGCCCATAGGCTTCACTGGACTGCTGAAGGGGTCCATGGCATAAAGACTTTTCAGAACCGCTGTTCGAGGTTTTAATGTAATAAGTTTCAAAACACTGTTTGGAAAAATCAACTTACTGAAGTGCTTTTAGATTCCTGACACCTGGCTGTGGTTCAGATTTACTGCAGCTCGTTATTACACCCTGAATCAGCAGTCAAGGTTGGCAACCTATGTCAGCTCTCAAGATATAGTCATCAGTGCACTGTTCTTTACTCATTCTCCACTTAAAGATGACAGCTATTCCTGATTATATTGACAACTGTAACCAATATATCCTTTGGGAAAATATTTAAACGGCGCATTGCTATGGGTATAATCTTGTCAAGAACTTAATTTGTTTTTTATAAGTTCAAAGAAACTTCATTGTTGAATTATTGGTACAATTCAACAAAAACAGCAGCACCAAAGTTTGCTGGTAAAAGCTGTCCGTTCTGCAGAAGATTGCTGACATAAATCTACTCCAAATGGCAAATTAGATTTTATGCTCCATCACTGACTCCATATGGAATCCATCCACAGAGCACATTTGCTCGGATTCCCCAGCAGAGATCAGGCCATAAGACCATGACCATAAGATATAGGAGCAGAAGTAGGCCATTCAGCCCATCGAGTCTGCTCCACCATTCAATCATAGGCTGATCCAATTCTTCCAGTCATCCCCACTCCCCTGCCTTCTCCCCATACCCTTTGATGCCCTGGCTAATCAAGAACCTATCTATCTCTGCCTTAAATGCACCCGATGACTTGGCCTCCACAGCCACTCGTGGCAACAAATTCCACAGATTTACCACCCTCTGACTAAAGTAATTTCTCTGCATCTCTGTTCTAAATGGACGTCCTTCATTCCTGAAGTCATGTCCTCTTGTCCTAGACTCTCCTACCATGGGAAATAACTTTGTCATACCAAACCTGTTCAGGCCTTTTAACATTCGGAATATTTCTGTGAGATCCCCCCCCCCCCACCCCATCTCCTGAATTCCAGGGAATACAGCCCAAGAGCTGCCAGCTGTTCCTCATACAGTAACCCTTTCATTCCTGGAATCATTCTCATGAATCTTCTCTATATCCTCTCCAATGTCAGTATATCCTTTCTAAAACAAGGAGCCCAAAACTACACACAATACTCCAAGTGTGGTCTCACGAGTGCCTTATAGAGCCTCAACATCACATCCCTGCTCTTATATTCTATGCCTCTAGAAATGAATGCCAACATTGCATTTGCCTTCTTCACCACCGACTCAACCTGGAGGTTAACCTTTAGGGTATCCTGCACAAGGACTCCCAAGTCCCTTTGTATCTCTGCATTTTGAATTCCTTCCTTCCTTCCTTCTTCTTGTTTTATGGTGGTTGGCACCCAGCTTAATGGTATATTACCGCCACCTTCTGCTCTGGAGCGTGGATCAGACGATAGACTTACATTCTAAACCCCTTCACCCATTCACACACACTTACCCACCCTAATCTACACCTTATCCTTCCTTCTTTGGCCATCCTAGTACCCTATTGCTGCTTATCCGTCATATCCTATAAAAACCCACCGGTATCCCTTAAGAAAGCTAAAAGTACCCTGACCTATGCCCTCTCACCTATGCCCAGTAAACCTTTTAATGTGAATTCCTGCACCCCCAATTCCCTTAGATTAATTCTCATCATCTCTCTCTGTATCCCATAATTCCTGCAACTCCGAATTACTTGTTCTACTAACTCCTCTTCCTGCCATTCCTCACACAACCCCGTCTGATGTTTCCCTATCATTTTCAATCTTTTGTTTAGTGCACAGTGCCCCAGCCTTAACCTAGTCCACACAGTTTCCTCTCTTCTGTATCCACTGCCTACCCTAGTATCTGTAACACTCTTTCGTATTTGATATAAATGCCTCCCTTTACCCTCTCTGTCTCATCTTTCTTGTCACATTTGGATGATTCTTTCCCAGATTACACACTTAGCCTCTGCTTTGCTGATACTAATGTGCATTTCTATATTTTCTTTCTTTAGTGCCCTCTTTGCCAACTCATCCACCCTCTTATTCCCCTTCACCCCTACCTGAGCTGGAACCCATAGAAATTTAAACTGACCTCCCTGATTTGCAACTCCTGTGACTGACTGAATTTTGAATTTTGCATTTTGAATTCTCTCCCCATCTAAATAATAGTCCACCAAAGTGCATGACCATACACTTTCCAACATTGCATTTCATTTGTCACTTCTTTGCCCATTCCCCTAAACTATCTAAGTCTCTCTGCAGACTCTCTGTTTCCTCAACACTAACTGCTCCTCCACCTATCTTTGTATCATCAGCAAATTTAGCCACAAATCCATTAATACCATAGACCAAATCATTGACGTACATTTAAAATGCAGCAGTCACAACACGAACCCCTGTGGAACTCCACTGCTAACCGGCAGCCAGGCAGAATAGGATCCCTTTGTTCCCACTCTCTGGTTTCTGCTGACCAGCCAATGTTCCACCCACAATAGTAACTCCCCTGTAATTCCATGGGCTCTAATCTTGCTAAACAGCCTCATGTGCGACACCTTGTCAAAGGCCTTCTGAAAATCCAAGTACACCACATCTATTGCATCTCCTTTGTCTACCCTGCTTGTAATTTCCTCAAAAAATTGCAGTAGGTTAATCAGGTAGGCTTTTCCTTTCAGGAAACCATGCTGGCTTTGGCCTATCTTGTCATGTGCCTCCAGGTACTCTGTAATCTCATCCCTAACAATCCATTCCAATAACTTCCCAACCATGATGTCAGGCTAACAGGTCTATAGTTTCCTTTCTGCTGCCTCACACCCTTCTTAAATAGCGGAACAACATTTGCAATTTTCCAGTCATCTGGTACAATGCCAGAACCTATTGATTCTTGAATTGTTAACTATTGTTAATGCCTTCGCAATCTCTCCAGCTACATTCCATCAGGTCCAGGAGATTTATCCACCCTCAGACCATTAAGCTTCCTGAGCAACTTCTCAGTCGTAATTTTTACTGCACATACTTCACTTCCCTGACTCTCTTGAATGTCCGGTATACTGCAGATGTCTTCCACTGTGAAGACTAATGCAAAATACACATTCAGTTCCTCTGCCATCTCTGTGTCTCTCATTACAATATCTCCAGCATCATTTTCTATTGGTCCTGTATCTACCGTCAACTCTCTTTTACCCTTTACTTACTTAAAAAAGCTTTTAGGATCTTTGATTTTAGTCACCAGCTTCCTCTCATAATTGATCTTTCCATTCATAATGACCTTCTTAGTTTCCTTCTGCAAATTTTTAAAAGCTTCCCGATCCTCTATCTACCCACTAACTTTGGCTTCCTTCTATGTCTTCTCTTTGCTTTTACTTTGGCTCTGACTTCACTTGTCAGCTATGGTAGTGTCCTTCCTGCATTAGAATTTTTTTTTCTTATTTGGAATATATTCCCTCTTTATTCACAGAAACTCCAGCCATTGCTGCTCTGCTGTGATTAGACCAGGTCTAACCCAATCTCTGGAATAGAGATTTCCCAAGGAAGTAAAGTAAAAATTTTACCTTGGAATTTGATAAAGTAATACTAGGGCTTTCATGCTAGATGATCCAATTTGTATTTTAAACATTTGTATAACATTAACAAATACATAACATTAACAAATACCAGAGAGTTGTTCTAAAAGTGTGCAATTTTTAATGATTTAACCATATAAGATGTATAACACCTTGGAAAGAACAGCGGCCTCCAATGGAATGTAACAAGTCTGGACCCGAGCCTGATTTCACATACTGTATGTTTAAATGGGATTCCTTTGTCCATTCGTCCCTCCTGGCACTTAACCCCTGCAAGTGGCCTAAGTGCCATTCACCCCCTCCCTCATCCACATTCAGGGCCCCAGACAGTCTTTCCAGGTGCAGCGGCACTTCACTTGCAAACCTGATGGGGTCGTCTATTGTACCCGGAGATCCCGATGCGGCCTCCTCTGCACTGGTGAGACCTGCCATAAATTGGAGGACCTCTTTGTCAGGCAGCTCCACTCCATCTGCCAAAAGCGGAAATTCCCGGTGGCCAAACATTGTAATTCTGATTCCCGTTTCCCTTCCAACATGTCAATCTATGGCCTCCTCTTGTGCCACTCCGAGGCCACTCTCAGGGCGGAGGAGTATCACCCATCTGGGTAGCCTCTAACCTGACGGCATGAATAATCAATTTCTCCTTCCATTAAAAAAAACCTCCCCCTCCCTTCATCTTCTATTCCCCACTCTGGCCTTTTGCCTCTTCTTACCTGCCCATCACCTCCCCCTCTCTCCCCTCCTCCTTCCTTTTCTCCTATCGTCCACTCTCCTCTCCTATTAGATATTTTCCTCTCCAGCCCTTTACCTTTCCTACCCGCCTGACTTCACCTATCACCTTCCAGCTATCCTCCTTCCCCTCTCCCCACCTTTTTATCCTGGTGTTTTCCCCCTTCCTTTCCAGTCCTGAGGAAGGATCTCAATCCAAAACATTGACTGTTTATTCATTTCCATAGATGCTGCCTGGCCTGCTGAGTTCCTCCAGCATTTTGTGTGTGTTACTTTGGATTTCCTGCATCTGCAGAATTTCTCATGTTTCGAATCTTCCAGGACTGGCCTCAATGCAGATACAGTAACCTGATCCAGGTGGGTGCCATTCACAAGGAATTTACCCAAGGCCTTTCCTTGTGGCACTTCTGCTTTTGTCGACAGTACTTAATGATAGCAGGCTTGATTACAATTTGCTTGATAATATTAACTGCAGCGTACACATCATATTCTGTGGTTTGGTAGAAATGAATCTTGGAAAAACGTCTGAAATAGATGTCATGTCATCAAGCTGTAGAGCCAGTGTGTCAAATATCTAAAGGTATAAGTACTGATACGCTCCGATAAATAGGGTTTGCGGCACACAGTAAGTGTCAATTCAACACACACAAAATGTCAGAGGAACTCAGCCGATCAGGCAGCATCTATGGAAATGATTAAACAGTCAATGTTTCCGGCAGAGACCCTTCTTCAGGATTCTTCATCAAAGTCAATGTGCAGGCACGGTTAAATCTGCACGCTTTAACGCCCATAGTAAATAGATGCTACGTCATTGAACACCAGGCCAAATTCTCATATTTTACAATGCTTAACCAAAAGATTTTACTTAAATATATCACATGGTGACATTTCCAAAAAAAATGCAAATTAAGTAAAAAATACACTGTATAAGCCTTTATTTATTCTTGTAGTGGAATAGGCTCTTTCTTTAGAGGAAATTCTTTAGCCAGAGAGTAGTAAATCTGTGGAATTCATTGTCAGTGGGTATATTTAAGGCAGAGGATGATAGATTCTTGATTAGCCAGGGCATGAAGGGATACTGGGGAGAAGGCAGGAAATGGGGCTGAGTGGGAAGTGGACCAGGCATGATGAAATGGAGGAGCAGACTCGATGGGCCAAATGGCCTAATTCTGCTCCTATATCTTAAGGTCTCATGGTCTAGACAGCTGCAGAAAGGGTTCTTTTTTGTTTATGTGTATTTGTATACATTAAACTGCTATACAGAAGATCAGCAATTGTTATTCATCTATTTAATGTAAAGAAAATGCATTTTATTTTCTCAAGGAGCCGGTCAAAAATCAAATGATGCATTGCACTCTATTTCTACAAATAGCAACAGCCTATCACTTCCACCCTTATTGTCATATCCTGTGACTCAATTTTATGTTTTTAAGATTTCATTCAAACATGACATAGTTGTTATTCCTTTTCATTTTTTATTGATTAAGCATTTCAGATGTCAGGCATAAAACAATGGAAATTTAAGTGATGGAATGATTCACTGAATTACAAAATTACTTGGTCAAAACAAATTATAATTACATTTGAAAACAGCATAAAATAGTCATGATGAATATACATGATGACTAACGTGTAAAATCACATGTTTTTGGGATAGTAATAATGTCAAAACTATCAATGTTTTCTGACACGGTTTGCTCCACAAACCCGACCGCAATTTTTCAGTCTTTGTGTAGCTATTGGTGATCCATTGCACCTACCTAATTTGTAATGCCTGATATTTTCATTAGTTCAAGAAAAAACCTTGAATTAATATAAATATCAGGTACTTATGATATGTATTTATGATACATATCAAATGATACATGATATATATCATATACCATATGTGATATTGATGTTTATGTTACGATAGGAATTTATAGCAGAAGAAGATATTTACAACCACTTTCTGCCATAATGCATCCTGAAGGAGAGTTTAACATCCAGTAAGCCATCAATTTCTGCCTAACATACTTTTCATCATTTTAGATGTGTGGATTGTAATGTCATTACAAGAGCACATATTGTCCTCAGATTACGGTAGTGTTCCGCTCCCATATGCTGTTCGTTACCTGGACGACTCGCAAGTCAGAAGTGCAATTGTGAACCAGGTTCCTCCAGGGGAGAAGATGCCAGCAGCCAGCAAGGTCCATCTCACTGGTCTCCCAGATGCTTGTCTGAATGTATGGGCTGCACATTAAGGGCTTTTGTCTGCTAAAGATGACCTGCAATTCATAATACAATGAATTTTAAAATAGGAAAATATTTTAAACTACAATATTTCAGCACCTACAATAATCATATGTGGAAGTCCAATCTCTATCACCCTGCATAATAATGAAAAAGAACTAATTTTGAAAAATGCCTTTTAGTTTCCTATTTGTGCCGATCTTTCAAAGCAAATGAAGGCAACGTCCATCATCTAAACGGTCAATGTTTCGGGCCGAGACATCTTCATCAAAAATCCTGATCAACGTCAGCTGTTTATTTTCCTCCAAAACTGCTGGCTGACCTGCTGAGTTCCTCCAGCATGTTGCATGTATTATCCATCATCAGGGGTTCCACCATCTGGGAATGCCCTCTTCTCAATGCTGCCATCGGGCAGGATCTGAAAACCTGTAGTACTGTGCGAAAGGCTCGGGCACATATACATCACCAGGGTGCCTAAGACTTCTGCTCGCTACTGTATTCATCAACTTGGACCGGAGAGCGAGTTTGTAAATCCGGCAGGAATAAAGGATGTTGGGAATGGTGAGATGGGATGCCATGGGAGGGGTATGGGGTGAAGGGGTGCCACAAGTGGAGATTTGCACACCCAGACCTGAGACACCAGGCAAGGTCATTTAATTCCAAACAACTGGTTTATTGATCATTACAGAATGTCTCTCTAGTGCTTCCCCCTCCCTCCACTCTCCCTTCCCCTTTTGTCAACCTTGATTCCCTTCTCCCCGCTCCCTTCCCACTCTCAGTCCACAATAGAGACCCAAGTTAGAATCAGGTTTATCATCACTCATATATGTCATGAATTCTTTTTTTGTATCAGCAGTACAGTGCAATACATAAAATTACTACAAAACTGCGCAGAAGTCTTAAGCTCCCTCACTATGTTTATGCGCCCAAGATTTTTGCACAGTACTGCATATAAATTATATTATAAAGTAATATAAACTAACAAATGATTCAAAACATTTTAATAATGGAAAGTAAGTAGTGCATCACAAATCCATTCATTTAGGTAGACAACACATAAAACTGAAAAACTTGCAGTTCAGACCAGGCTGTGCCAAGAAGGCCAAAAAGCTGAGAACACGTGAAAGTTCAGGAGTTAAATCTCCTTCACACTCAACAACAGCTTCTTCCTCACTGCCATCAGATTACCGAACCAACGTGAAAAATCCTAACACTTCTTTAAACCAAGTTTCCCTTTCTCTCTCTCTCAGCTTGATACTAATGTCATTTTGTTTACTTTGTCACATATGCATTATTTGTCACCTGTGTTTACAGTATGTTAATTTAGTTACTCATATTTGTGATGTATTGTGCTGCTGCAGAAAGCTCAGTATGCCTATGACAGTAAACTTGAACTGGAAGTTGAATAACCATTTTCCTAACATGACCAGCTGCTGGACACCAGAGACCCTTTTAAACTGACCTCTGACAACAATTGCCATGACTTTGTGGGCAGCTTTCATCAAGGTTAGTGTCATGGAGGGGCTCCCAATCTTTATCGCTACCTCTCACCGAGGGGGTCTATGGACCCCAGGAGGGGAACTGCTGGACTGTCTTGAATCATTGCTTCAAAGTTGATCACAAATTCTCAGTCAATACATTTACTAACATTTGCTTTTCCAAAGGCTGAGCACAAGTCTATACCGGCGACATCCTGTAGAGGGCAATATGGACTCAACAAGTGATCCAGACTGGCTTTAATGTGCACAAATGTACTAGAGGATTTCAGCTTTTCCCTGTTTTTATGTGATCTGAAGTGATAAATTGTGTGCTTGCTATGAAGGAAATTCCCCCAGGGATCTGAATGCAACCTTTCTGTTTTTGGGAATCACGTGTAAACAAGGCCTGCTAATAGAATCATACAGCACTACAATACGGAAATAGGCCCTTCAACCCCTCTAGTCAGAGCAAAACTGTTATTCTGCCTAGTGGCATTAACCTGCACCTGGACAAAGCCCTCCATATCCCATCCATTCACGTACTTATCCAAACTTCCCTTGACTTTACTGTTCACCCAGTTAATTGAGGATTTTTCCAACTGAAAGCTTGGTAATCATTGTCAATTCATGCTCTTTTTCAAGTCACACACTATCCTGATTGAGAGATAAATTAATGATTCTTCATTGCTGTTGTGCCCGGAAATCCCAACAGATGCTATTGTGGGAGTAGCTTCAGCATAAGAATTGCATTAGTTCAAGGGATGGCCCATAACTACTTGCTCAAAGTCAAATGGAAATAGACATCACTATTGCAGGTGACTGCCACTTGTTGAGAATAAATTAAAGGAAAAAAATAACATGCACCTTTTCTTTCTGCTTTAAGGTACAGGATTACAAGTATAATTAGGCGGTACGACAGGCAGCGAGGGAGCTGCGTATCCTCAGTTGTAACACGGACTAGGCCTCAAGTCATGGGTTTGTCTGCTGCTGTAGTCCAGGAGAGGAGACACCAGAGGCAGTGCAGCATGGCGTCCGTGTTCGGTTGGGGGTTGGCTTCTTCTGCCCTCTAGTGTTCATTTGGTGTAATGACAGGCTGGATTGCCTGCACACTGTCGCACTACGCACTGTCGGGAACTCCCCAACAAATTGTGGAAAATGTTGCTCAGGGCTTTGGGTTACAGTTGTGGTATTTTGCATCACTATGTTGTTTTTCCTTGATAATTTGAATGTGCTGTGTATGCTTTGCACCTTATCCCCAGAGGAATTGTTTCATTCAGCTGTTTCCATGTATGGTTGATTTGATTAATACACATCCTGCCAAATCCAATAATGTATTTTTACTCAGACATAAAAAAATCCCCTTAATCGGAATTTCTGTTCAAATATTTGTTAGTATTCCCATTCCCGTTTTGTTAATATCCCATAGAACAAAAGAATGTCACTTTTTATTATGTTTCTTATCATCCAATCTCTCATTTCAAATTTCAAGATGGAAGCTATTGTGGTAATGTGTTTTATTTTCTACAGTAGCTAATCTGATGCAGCCTTGGGAGCATTATATAGAAAACCACCTTACTATGATAAAATGATCTGTTGTGGTGACTAGAAGATGAGAAATTGATAAGGACTATAGAGAATCTTTTGCTTAATTGTATAATTAATGTATATAAATACCTAGCATTTAAGCAGTCTGTTATAACATTTCATTCATTGTATATCATCAGATTTCTACGATTCTAGCAAACTTTTACGGATGTGCCACAGAGAGCATTCTAACTGGTGTGGAGGGGCCACCGCACAGGATCAGAAAAAGATCCATAGGGTTGTACACTCAGCCAGCTCCAACATGAGCACTAGCTTCCACACAACTGAGGACATCTTCAAATGACGATGCCTCAAAAAGGCAGCCTCCAACATCAAGGTCTCCACCACATGGGACATGCCCTGTTCTCTTTGCTATAGTCAGAGAAGTGGTACAGGAGGCTGAAGAGACACACTCAATATTTTCAGAACAGCTTCTTCCCCTCCACCATCAGATTTCTCAATGGACAATGAACTAATGAATACTACCTCTTTCTTCTGGTTCTCTTTTTACACTACTTAATTTAAAAAAAAATCCTTACTGGAACTTATGGTATATTTTATTTATTGCACTGTACTGTTGCTGCAAAAAGAAACAATTTTCATGATAGAAGACATCTGATTCTGAGACCACAACAGCAACCTCCTCTACCTCCCCTCATTAGCAAGTCATAAAATGTTAACTATTCTATATTAGTTCAATATTAGTTCGAAAATGTTTAACATTGAATGTAATTACATGATTATCTCACAGTTGTACTGGGATCAAATATGTTATCTGCACTGCTGGAATTATCATATACAGCACATAGAAATGATCAATTTCACATTGGATTGCTATCTTATGAGAAAACACACATTTTGGCTGCTTTGGTGTTCAAAGTACAATAGCTGTGTAATGAAATTATGTTGAAGGGGTTTCACTTTTCATTACTGGATTACCCTGTTCTGTCCAGTAGCACGTACCACCAACTGATGTTAGGAAGGATTCTCAAGTGACATTTTGTTATTGAGATTTCAACATTATTGAAAATATGTCTGAAACTTTGTGGAAGAAAATCATTCCAAATCTTAAGAGACGGCCTAAGAAGTTGGTCGTAAATTGTTTAGGTGTACAGTAGGAATGAAGAGTTGCTCCAATTTGCATGTGGTAAAGCAATATTTTTAAGCACGTGAAATTCATGGTAGAGTCTGATTTCCAATGCTGATAATGTCCAGCTATTTTAACCTAGCTTATTTCTAACTTCAGTCATAATAGCCATTTGTAAAGAAGTTTAATTTTATTGTCTGCCAAAGCACGTTTTGTTGTTTGAATCTTGGGAATCTTTGAATGAGTAATCAAGTCTTCTGACACAGTGAATTACTCAAATTAAGCAACTGAGAGTTTGCAAATAATATTAAGCTCAGTGGCTAGGAAATAGCACAGGAAGGATCTCACCACCATCTTCTTAAGGGTAGTTAAAGACTGGAAATAAATGCTGGCTTTACCAACGATGCCCAAATCCTTCAAATGAAGTAAATACTTAGTCCGCCAGAAAAAGCAGGATCTCCCAGTGGCCACGGTCCACCAGCATTTTGTGTGTGTTGTTGTTTAAATACTTAGTTGTTGGGTCTTTGCAGCTCAATATTGGGAAGAGTGCAGTCAATCACTTTGGATCCGAAAAAGATAAATTGAAATGTTTTAAAATAGAAACAATGAACTGTGGAGAAGCAAAGAGATGTGCCTTAAAAGTACAAAATTTTAGAAATCCTCAGCAACGTGTGTGAAAAGTGTCACACTTTGAACTGGCCACCAAAGGGAGAGAAAGAGAGGAAGATGACAAGGCCGCCCACTTCCTGCTCACCTGCCTGTAAGACTGATTATTGTCAATGTTATCACCTGCGACTTGTTTGAAGCCCTATATCAGAATCAGGTTGAAGTGCACTGGCATATGTCGTGAAATTTGTTAGCTTTGCAGCTGCAGTACAATACAGTACGTGATAACTATAGAAAAAAACTGAATTACAGTAGGTATATACATATTTATATTAAAGAGTTAACTTAAAATAAGTAGTGCAAAAAACAGAAATTTAAAAAAGTAACGAGGTAGTATTCGTGGGTTCAATATCCATTTAGACATTGAATGGCAGAGGGGAAGAAGCTGTTCCTGAATCACTGAGTGTGTGCCTTCAGGCTTCTGTATCTCCTCCCTGATGGCAGCAATGAGAAGAGAGAGTGGCCTGGGTGGTGGGGGTCCTTATGATGGTTTGCACTTTCCTAAAGCACCACTTCTTGGATACTACGGAGGCTAGTACCCATGAGGGAGCTGAATAATTTTACAACTTTCTGCAACTTACTTTGATCCTGTGGAATAGTGTCCTTCCCCCCCGCCCCCATACCAGACAGTGATGTTGCCAGTCACAATGCTCTCCATAGTTCATATGTAGAAGATTTTCAGTGTTTTAGGTAACAAACCAAATCTCCTTCAATTCCTAATGAAACATATGAAATAAATATGATGAAAAGAGTGTGGGCTCACTCTTAAGTTTTAAGAATAAATTGGATAGATACATGGATGGGAGAGGTCTGGAGGGTTATGGACTGGGTGCAGGTCAATGGGACTAGCGGAATAAAGTTTCAGCACAGACTAGAAGGGCCGAATGGCCTGTTTCTGTGCTGTAGTGTTCTATGGTTCTATGTTCTCTGTCTTATGTTCTTTATAGCTATATTGATACGGTAGGTTAGGTCCTCTGAGATATTGACACCCAGGAACTTGAAACTGCTCATTCTCTCCACTTCTGGTCCCTCTACAAGGATTGGTTTGTGTTCCCGCATCTTACCCTTCCTGAAGTCCACAATCAGCTCTTTGGTCTTACTAACGTTGAGATAGGTAGATAGAAACTTTATTGATCCCAAAGAAAATTACAGTGTCAAGGTAGCATTACAAGTGCATAGGTATACAAGTATACAAATATTAGAAAAGAAGTAAGAAAGAATGAAAAAGACGTTATCTCAAACAGTCTAACAGGAGAGTGTGTGTTTACTTCCCCAGCTGTAGGTTGACTCACTACAGAACCTAATGACCGAGGGTAAGAATGACCTCACAGCGCACTTTGGAGCAGAGTGGTTGTCAAGGTTATTGCTATGACACCACTCAACTAGCTGGTATATCACTCTCTCTCTCTCCTGTACGCCCTCTTGTCACCATCAGAGATTCTGCCAGGAATGGTTGTATCATCAGCAAATTTATAGATGGCATTTGAGCACGTCTAGCTACACAGTCGTGGATGTAGAGAGAGTAGAGCAGTGGGCTAAGCACACACCTTTGAGGTGTGCCAGTGCTGATTGTCAGTGAGATGGAGATTGTGATCTACCAGTTAGGAAGTAAGTTACTTGACCCTTGTTTCTTTGTCAGTCTTGGAATTATCTTCTGTAAGTGAAGCCTTGCCTTAGTAAGACTGTCTAGTTTCTGAAACTCTAGTAAATTTTTTTGGATTTTGACTTTGCCTGTGAGATTTTTTGAAACTGCCTGTATCTGACTATTAAGAAATCCAGTATAGCCTCGTTGGATATTCTTCTCTCATTTTGCGAGACCTTTCTCTGCAATTGGGTTCACCAATATTCAGTGTGAGGGAAATTAAAACTGAAGGACTTACCTAGTCAGTTGTAACAAAAAAAAGAACATATTTAACATTTCAGATCAATGACCTTTCATCAAAATATTCCGATGCCTGTCCTGGCAAATATTTCACCTTTATTTTGTCCAGTGTTTACACTTCAGTGCTTCTCTACAGAGAGGGTATGTTTATGTATAAAAAACTTTTATTAAAATAGTGGATAGATAGATACAAAAATGTAATGTAAAAGTCTAGTGGAGTGTTGATTTTAATCTTGTGGGTTGAACATAGAGACCATTTTACTTTCATAAATCCTTAATCCGATGACAGCAGGAATACTTTGATAAATTTTTGGCCATCATGTTTCAACGATTTATGACAACCATGGAATAAAACCAGAAATCAGATATTCCATGTCACATCCTACCTATGGAAAGAGAATTTGTGTTGCTGGTTCAGCTTGATGAAGCTTATCAGAATTGGGAAAAAAAATAAAAAGATCTATTGTAAGTTACAAGCTAGGCAGAAGGATAAACAGAACAAAGGAAATGTTTGTGATGAGTTGAAGACATGTGTTGCTTAGTGATAATTGACTTTGGAGCTGTATAATTACTGCCTGGGGTATGTGAATAAAGGGAGAAGAACGAAGATATTTATGAGGTTAAACACAACAATATATTGGGGCAGAGATGTAAAATACAAATGTTATTAGATAGCTGACAACAAAAAAATGCTGGAACTGCTCAGTGGCTCAAATAGCTTTTGTAGAGAGAGAGATAAATAAAGTTATGTAACAAGTATATATCTTTATATGAGATCCAGCCAGTTCTGATGCATTGAAGAAACAAAAGCCTGGGTATTTAGAATTGGATTGAATTTTTAGTCCAGAAGGGCTGATAAGGGCCAAGAGAGAAAATAAGGTACCACATCTGAAGCTTCCAATGGGCTTCATTGGAAAGGTGAAAGACAGGAAGGAAAAAGCAGAAGTGGATGGAGAATTAAAGCTTGGTACCAGTTTTACGAGCTGAGTAGGGTTGTTCCACAAAACATCTGCCAACATGGAGGGCAACTTGTGCACATCTAGTGCAGTGCTCTAACCTGGCAGAGGAGCAAGTGAACTGCTGCTTTATCTAAGGAAATATTTGGTTTCCTGGATGGTGGGAGGAGGAGGGAAAGCATTGCACGGTGACCTCGGACCAGGTGACAGCGTGAGATTATTAGAGAATAGTTGGTGGGCAGAAGATCTAACTGAGATTATTAAAATAACCTCCCCAATTGATAACAAAGCTAGAAATCATTTCCTTGTGGGAAATTTTGAACAACTGGTAATAATAAAATTAGAGCCAGGCTACAAGAGAAACCAGGAAGCAGGGTGTTATGGAAATATATGTTCTATTTTCTCCCCTTTCTCCCCACTCCCCACTCCCAGCTGATGGGAGTCAGATGAATGCTTCAAGATAAAGACTGATGAGGAAAAGGTATTGAGGCACATAAACAAACTGAATAAATATGCCTAAACGGATTATTAGGTGCAATATATTTGAATAGCAGGGCAAGCTCAAGTGCTGATTGCCCATTCCAGTCCTCAGCTTTCCTCTGTTAGTCAGGCTGGTTGCCAACAAATGTAAATAAATTCAACGCTATCTAACGCAGCAGGCTGCTTGCAAGCTGGTGTCTAGTGCACAGCAGGGTTGGTGCAGAAGATCAGAGAGAAAATCAATTTTATTGACGAGGTGTGATTCCCAGGTAGACGAAGATTATAATGAAACACATAGTAAAAAAAAGGTCATGAAGTAAGCAATCACCAGAGGCTTGGGTCTATTCTTTCGGGGCTTTGCATGTGAAAATGGTAGAGCTATGCACCATTGGAAAATAAATCTAACTTAGCTGCTAACTCATAGGCTACTTGAGGAGGTTTATGGAAAACCGATTCACTGGGGCAAATCTTCCAAATGTTCAGAAATCACCATTTCACAACCTCTGTAATTTCTGTAACTGTTTCTTCACTGAAGTTATGGAGAGTAGATCACTTACGGTATATGTTAAGTAGAGAAGTTTGTGGATGTGTTGTGACTGTCAAAGAAAGCCACTGGAGAGACATGCTGCTGGTAGCATGAAGGTACTTCCTCGGCACACACAAGCTAACAGTATTTGGAGTCACTCTGGAGCAAGGCTCGCTGACCCAACATTACATCATATTTTCACATGCTAAAAAACAAAGGTAATAATAGGACAATTTCTAGAGTTACAACACTTTCACACTGCTTCCTTTGAGTGAGATATAATTTTCAGATGCCTAGATCTTCATAGTAACACACTCAAAATGAGTGTTAATCACTGCTGTCTCTGAGCGGCCTTTAACCAATGAGCACCTCAGGTGAATGGGGTGTTTGTTGCAATCATGCATATGCAGACATCTCGGAGCAATTGGGTGTCTCCTGGTCTGCAATTAACCCCAAAATGCAGCTTTAAGAAGACCACTGGGGTGAGCTACATTTTAAATTCAATCTATAATCCACATTCAGATCTGAAGACTGGTTGGTTTGAAATTAATTCCATAACCCTAGAACACACCCTGTCAGGATGCACGTTGCTTAGAGCACTTGCTTCAGTAATCATGTTGATAAGATCATAGCTGGTACGTTCCCTTTCTGTGCTGCCTATGGAAGAGTGACTGACTTAACATTTTACTCCGTGGGTTTTTCGAAATATCAACCAACAAAAAAAAATCTTGTCTTGATCTTTTGCCTTGACTTCTATATTTCAGTCAGGAACAATATTTATTAATATTAGACTAAATTTCAAATAAACTCTTCTCAGGCTTCCAGCCATGTAGAGGTATCGATTTTAACTGATGTTTTGCTGACAAACTCTGCCATCTTCCACAGATATGGTGCCTGGGCATGTCTAGTCTGTTCAAGTCAAGTCACTTTTTATTGTCAGTTCGACCATAACTGCTGGTACAGTACACAGTAAAAATGAGACAACGTTTTTCAGGACCATGGTGCTACATGACACAGTACAAAGACTAGACTGAACTACATAAAAAAAAAACACAGAGAAAGCTACACTAGACTACAGACCTACACTGGACTGCATAAAGTGCACAAAAACAGTGCAGGCATTACAATAAATAATAAACAGGACAATAGGGCAAAGTGTCAGTCCAGGCTTCGGGTATTGAGGAGTCTGATAGCTTGGGGGAAGAAACTGTTACATAGTCTGGTTGTGAGAGCCCGAATGCTTCGGAGCCTTTTCCCAGACGGCAGGAAGAAGAAGAGATTGTATGAGGGGTGCATGGGGTCCTTCATAATGCTGTTTGCTTTGCGGATGCAGCGTGTAGTGTAAATATCTGTGATGGCAGGAAGAGAGACCCCGATGATCTTCTCAGCTGACCTCACTACCTGCTGCAGGGTCTTGCGATCCAAGATGGTATATTATGTGATCATATTTATACCCCCAACATCCATCCCTCCTGATTGGTTAGTCCTCATCCAACCAGGTTTCTGCTGTCAGTTCTTACTTAGAATGAGACCTTTGTCTTTGTTAAAGTTCTTTTCCTCTAGTCTTATTTGGAATGGATTCCTTCACCAGGTGGTCCCAAAAACCATTGGCTTGGCACAGGAGTTTTGTGACAGCAAAACTCTTACGGCCATTGTGAATGCAACGTTCTGCTACCACTGATTTCTCTGGGTAACCCAAAAGGATACACCTTCTGAGCTCCTGGATGCGGGTTTCCACCATGCGTCCCGTCTGGCCAATATACGTTGACTAAATGTGTTATTATAAAGCAATTCATTTCTAACAATAATTAAATTATTTTGGGTTCATAAAAAATCCTTGTCTTATACTTAACAACTTTATTAACCCCTTACAATCATATGTTAAAATCAATAATTGAATTGGATCAACCTCAAGTACACCATGTTCCTGATGAAGGGTCTCGGCCCGAAATGTTGGCTACTCTTTTCTCACGGCTACTGCCTGACCTGCTGAGTTCTTCCAGCGTTGTGGACGTATTCTTTGATCCACAGCATCTGCAGTTGTAGTTTTGTGCACCATGTTTCTAAGTACTGCGTGAAATGTTAATGCTGATTTGTAAACCAAAACACTTCGATGAAACAATACTGAAAACTGTGCAGAGATCAGAATCGGTACACAAATGAGATTCTTCAGTTTTCAATGATATATTCTAACATGCCAAATACAGTGCATCAGCATTTTCATTTAATAGATGTTTATTGACAAATAGAAGATGACACAGCCTTCAGTATCTTGATGAATGGCGATATAGATTATTTTCTACTATTATATTGCAAAATTATCACAAAGGCTGCAATGCAAGGCTGACATTTCATTGCACACTATTATTGAAGCATGTACATATAGTCATAAAATATGCATCCAGGTTTAAACTGGAAAGAATTCTGAATGTCAATTTTTAATGCAGCTTAGTTTTTTTTTACCTTCAGGGCTTTTTTCCTTCGTCATTTGAAAGTTCAGACAAATGAGTCTTGGGCTTTTATTCCACACATTCATATTCTGCTGCTGTTCCTTCATGCCATGAAATTAAAACATGCAGCTCCAGATCTATTTAAAGTAATAATCTATGTCTGCAAGAATTCAATAAAATATTTATTTTTACAGTATTATTATAAGTTACTGTGCCAGAAAGCTGCCAAGTATAGGTTAACAGCAGGTTGACTAAATTAAAATAGCTCAGATTTGATTAATATTTACAGAATAGTTTTTTTAAAAATAGTAATTGAGAGTCACATGATGAGACAACACGGCCTCCAAACACATTTCTCAAATTTATACTCATGTTCATTTATTCTCAGGCACAAAGAAATGTTTTGTTCTTTCACGTAACTTTAAAAATTAATCTGGTGCTTATTTCTCAGAGTCATTAGAAATTAGCAGAACTAGTCTAAACAGGCTTAAATTGAATTGACAGTCCTATTTATGCTCAGCTTGATTTAGTTACCTTTCCATTGGAAAGTAAGAGTGGAGGATGACTAAAGTAGATTAATTTCAACTCCTGATTCTTCCCTTTATTGGGAAAGAATTAACAGGTTAGTCTTATGAAGATAGCCACCAAGATTACTGCTTATTGCTTCTAACCATGTTCAAATAATAAGCCAACATTGATGACTACAACTCAACATAATTACTTCCAATGTTCAGTGATCTGTGACTTTTCCTCACTCATCCATCTAAGGCCATTGTTGGGGACTGAGACAGTGGACCCTGGAAATGGAATCTCAGAAGCCTTGGAATTTCCACAGACTCAACAATTCAGAGATCTAACAGGCCTAAAGCATCAGCTGACCTGCAAATGACGGATGGGAATTTAGCCTTGAGAATCTAGTATGTGATTTACGATTGAAAAATGGAAATACTATTTAAAAGAAAGCTGGTTGGGTACTGCAAGTGAAAATTAGCCCTGGAATGTGTCACAAACACGGATTCTGGTGCAAGGTCTATGCCTGTGTGCTGCAGGAAATGCAACAGGTTCAAGAATTGCGCTCATGAGTTTGCATACACCCACAAATTAGTGTTCCATTATCTTGTCTTGTCTATACTGCACCAACTGCTGCCACTGGGCTATAAACATGCAGGAGCAGTGTGTGGTTAAGTGCCTTGCTCAAGGACACACACACTGCCTCGGTTGAGGCTCGAACTAATGACCTTCAGGTTGCCAGCCAAAGCCTTAACCACTTGGCCACATGCTATTTAACTGCTTTCTTTTTGTTCAGGTCTTTTCAAGACTTGACCATAAGCACAGCAACGTTTACACTCCCAGCTTATCCTTATCATAGAAACATAGAAAACCTACAGCACAATACAGGCCCTTCGGACCACAAAGTTGTGCCGGACAGGTCCCTACCCTAGAAATTACTAGGGTTACCCATAGCCCTCTATTTTTCTAAGCTCCATGTACCTACCCAAAAGTCTCTTAAAAGACCCTATCGTATCCGCCTCCACCACCGTTGCCGGCAGCCCATTCCACACACTCACCACTCTCTGCATAAAAAAACTTACCCCCGACGTCTCCTCTGTACCTACTCCCAAGCACCTTAAACCTGTGTCCTCTCGTGGCAGCCATTTCAGCCCTGGGAAAAAGCCTCTGACTATCCACACGATCAATGCCTCCTTATCCTTATTCTTGACAGGGAAAGAAGACTACTGTTTCAAATGACGCTATAAAGCATTTAGTGTTTAGATATTGCTTTCAACTTTGGTGTTGGCATTTGAGAGTTTTAGTTAACAGCCCTGTTGGCCTAGCGTTTTTTTGTTCCCTTTAAATTCTGCAACAGTTTGCATTAAAGTCAGTGTACTTTTGACCTGCTTCAGCATCTCTCTCTCTCTCCACACTTGGGCTATATCCGAACGTTCTGACAGCTTGTCTAAGTGATTTGCCAAAGCATTACAAAGCTAATATTGTTTGCTTCAGACTCCCATTCCCTTCGTGAACTTCTACCTGCACTTCAGACGTAGTGTTAGTAGTCTTGCCTCAAGTGTCAGGTCAAAGGTTGAAGCCATTATCCAGATCTTTCAGGATGCTACTGTCTCAGGGGAGCATAATGTCTTACAATTATCAACCATTTGTCATTTTGGTTTAGCATTAAAGATACAGGTTTCCCCCGCCGTCTGAAGGTAGAGCGTTCCTATGAAGCCTTTAGTAAGCCAAAACGTCATAAAGCGAAGAAGCAATTACCATTAATTTATATGGGAAAAATTTTTGAGCGTTCCCAGTCCCAAAAAATAACCTACCAAAATCATACCAAATAGCACATAAAACCTAAAAAAACGGCAGGTACACGCATGCGCACACATCTACCTGCGCAAGGCTTCACGGTCATGGTAGTCTTTCTCGGGGTAAACACAAGTTTAAAGTGGGCGCCTTTTCTCATAAAAGCGGAAATCCTGTTGGATTTCTTTCGGCTGGCGAAAACAGGTACTAATTTGGGTCTTTCGTACAAGCGAAGCGGCGCAAAGCGAACTTTTGTAAAGCGGGGACGCTAGTACCTCAATACTCTAATGAAGAAGGACGTTGGAGTTCTCCTAGTGACTTGGCTAATGTTAGCAAGTTGGTTTTACATTATTATCTGCATTTCACTAGGAGAAAAAAATTACATTTTCGGATCCTTGGCAATATAAATGGTGCAGAAGAGATTTATGAGGATTGCCGGGGCTGACGACTCATCACCATGAAAAATTATTTCGACTAGTAGTGTTTTCTTTGGAACAAAGGATGTTGAGGGGAGAGATTTCAGGAATATTAAGCTACAAGAGCCCTGAAAGGGTAAAAAGAAAGGACCTATTACCACAGCAGAGACTAGAATAACTAGCAGGCATTGATTTAAATTTTAAAAGGATTAAAGTGAAGTTGAGAAAAAAATAATGTATGTAAAAGAGAGGATATCATTAAAATTTCTTATTCATTCTTCATCACTGTGCTTTTAATTCGCAGTCCAGAAACTATCAGTGAGGTGCTTCATTAATGGGTTGGAGTAAGTGGCAGGATGAAATATTTCAAGGTGCTTCAGAATTAGAAAGGGTCAAGTCCAACAGGAGTGGACTGATTCCTTTAGAAAGATAGCAGATTCATCAGGAGGCTGATGGGAAAAGAGAGGATCTAAGGACGCAGCACCACAAAATCTTTCAGAATGGAAAACTACTGATATCCTATATTTATCGCATGACCTCACAGGAACAGGGTAATAAGCAAAGTTGTTGAATTTTACTGATATTTTGAATTTAATCCTAGAGGAAATAGTAATCTACCGAAGGCAGGGATAAATATGTATATACATATTAACATCTTCCCTGAAAGACAAACATTACAGCTCCTAATGTAATGTATACAGCACAAAAGGTTATACAAAAGGTAACTTGAAAATTAAGACTAAGATGTTGAGCTCTTTATTACAGAAGTGTGGTGTTGTGTAATTAATATTTAAGTAATTTTGTATATATACTTGTTGATTAAGTATTCTTGTTCATTTAAATGCTTAATTACAGGTTATATGTAAAAATACATTAATTGCGTATGTTATTACGCTACCACATGATACGTGCGCAGCTCACTAAAAGTCAACTGGAAGTTAGACCTGCATTTCAGATCCCAGTGTCTTCCTTTGAATTAGTTTAATGTTTTGAAATCACAAAACATAACATATGGGGCTGGAGGAGATTGCAGAATCAGTAAAGTGTAATCCTATGAAGGGATTCAAAAGCAAGGTCAAGAGAGTTATAGTCACGGTATTGCTTAACTGAGAAACTGCATATATTAATGTATATAGGGTTGATGGTTGACCATGACTTGATGTACAGTAAGTTAGAACTAGAGCAGTAAAGGTTATCTTGAGTTTTTGGTAAGTAGAGAAGGGAATGCCAATCAAAGGTGCTTTGGAATAGTCAAGTCTGCAGTTAACAAAAGCATGATTAAAATTTCAGCAACAGACATATTGTGTGAAGAATGCAATCGGGTATACAAGTGTGATTTGAGATAAGTAGCTGCTTAGAAAATACTGCTGTCATGGGTCGTATGCAAGATAAGTTTATCAGAAGTTCATTACAACTCGGTCACCTTCAAGATATCTATATGAAACTATACTTGCATGGAAGCCCCAAAGTTAGCAAAAGTTTTGCATTAACCACACCCCTAAGCTTTGAACACAGTGATGGATTTCCAGTAAATTTCCTCATAATTGCTTGGACAATTTGAAATTGGGGCATTTAGTGCAAAAAGTACATTGAAACATGAATTCATCAAAACCCTGGTACTCGGTAATGAACAGATAAAGGGATATACTTTATATCCTTTTCCCATATCTAACAATTTTATTAACCCTTCACCATCATTGTTAAAATGAATAATTGCATTGTGTGGATTGACCTCAAATATTCTATGTTTCTGAGTATTACATTAAATATTAATGCTGATTTGTAAATCAAAACACTTCAACGCTGAAATCTGGGCAGAGATCAGAAACAGTACAGAGGATGAGATTCTTCCATTTTCAATAACGTTTATTTACTATGGCAAAAACAGTACATCAACATTTTTATTTAACAGATGTTCATTGACAAATAGAAGATGACACAACCTCATACACCATGGATTAAAGTGAAAAGCAATTTAATTTGCCCTATAGTTTATTTTTTGTCAATTTACGACTGTAATTCAAATTCATGTTAATACAGGTCTTGAGCATGTAAAATAATTAGTCATAATGTTAATATAATGATTATTTTCCATGCAGATGAGAGAGCAGATTTTCATTTGCTGGAAATATTTTGTTTAGTGCTGTCTGTTAAGGATTCCCAGAAATAGCGAAGTATATTAAATAAAAGCTTTCATTGCTTTTAAAAGCAATCACTTACACCTTGAATGATATTTTCCAAAAAAAAGTTACTTAAACCCTGTACCATAGGATATTGTCACACAATAAGCCAAAACAGTGAATTTGATAGTACTATTTAAATTACTATTTCTTAACCAGTTCTAATTAAATAGGACATTTTCCTTGAGAGACAAACCTTTTATGCAAGGTTTCCTGCGCAATGGATAACAAAAACTGATATAGAAGGTAACTAAAGAATTAAGATTCAAGATCTACTAGAATTTTAATGGACTGTCTAATAATGAAGATGCATGTTCAAGAAAACTAATTCGATGATATAGCACAAATAGGTTGGAAACCTTTAAAATAAAAGCTTGAGATGTGAAGAAATTCCATCAGAAAGAAAAAAGTCAGATTAATTGTAGGAGTAAATTATATGAATAATTATGAATATAAATTGTTTGTTCACTGCCATTGGCTTAGTTGAGATTTCCATTAGCATTGCAAGGATGTCTCTGACAATTCAGTTTAACCGAATGGTCAGCATCCAAGAGGAGAGAGTGCATACTCTCTCTTAAGCAGCAGCCACATAGTGTGATTCCAAACTTGTCGTCCAAGTTATTTCAGCTACAAGTCCAATAACAAAAGTTCTGCACATGCCGCTTCGAAACTGTAAAATGTAAAATGAGCTTTCAGTGAAAGCCAGGGAGCAGATGTTCTTCACTGGTAGTTTTGATAGGTGAAATCTATACCCAATATATCACTAACTTGTAAACTAATGGCTGATCATTCCTTTAGCTTGTGTGTCATGGTTTATAGGCCCCAGTCCTTCCCTATACGATGACATCAGAATCAGGTTTAATATCACCAGCACACGTCACGAAACTTCTTGTTGTGCGGCAGCAGTACATTGCAATACATAAAAACTGTAAATTTCAGCAAGAAGTATATATATTTTTTAAAGTTAATTTAAATAAATAGTGCAAAACGAGAGAAAAAAGAAAAAAAGTAGTGAGGTTGTGTTCATGGGTTCAATGCCCATTCAGAAATCTGATGGCAGAGGGAAGAAGCTATTCATAGATCATTGAGTGTGTGCCTTCAGGCTCCTGTACCTCCCCACTGATGGTAGTAATGAGAAGAGGGCATGTCCTGGATGCTGAGGAGGCTAGTGACCGCGGTGGAGCTGACTGAGTTTACAATTTCCATGTCATAGGAAGAAGACTAGATTGACCTTTCACTTTGCTCATGACTCCATTCATCTTTAAAAAAATAACAAGGCCTGTGGAATTTCACAAAAGCGAGAATCTATATTAGATAGGAAGTCGGTTTTAAAGAGGAGAAATTTAGCAAGACGTGTTCTGAGGAGGTAAAGTCAACATGGTTGAAACCTCTGCACTGCATGATCACAGTCTCCTCATTTTATTGTTGAAGCCTCTGGTACCAAAATTACCTCACAAAAAAAAAAGAGAAATATGAAGAGAATGCCAAAGTTAGAAGAAATTGATGAAAAGTTGGGGGAATGGGGAGAGTAGAGCAAGGAGCAATGTGACAGAACATGTTGTAGTCAAGTCAAGTCACTTTTTATTGTCATTTCAACCTTAACTGTTGGTACAGTACACAGTAAAAACGAGACAATGTTTTTCAGGACCATGGTGCTACATTAAACAGTACAAAAACTACACTGAACTACGTAAAAAAAACAGACAAAAAAAAACTACACTAGACTACAGACCTACCCAGGACTGCATAAAGTGCACAAAACAGTGCAGGCATTACAATAAATAATAAACAAGACAACAGGCCCAGTAGAGAGCAGTAAGTTGGTGTCAGTCTAGGCTCTGGGTATTGAGGAGTCTGATGGCTTGGAGGAAGAAACTGTTACATAGTCTGGTTGTGAGAGCCCGAATGCTTCGGTGCCTTTTCCCAGATGGCAGGAGGGAGAAGAGTTTGTATGAGGGGTGTGTGGGGTCATTCATAATGCTGTTTGCTTTGCGGATGCAGCGTGTAGTGTAAATGTCTGAAATGGAGGGAAGAGAGACCTCGGTGATCTTCTCAGCTGACCTCACTATCTGCTGCAGGGTCTTGCGATCCAAGATGGTGCAATTTCCGAACCAGGCAGTAATGCAGATGCTCAGGATACTCTCAATACAATCTCTGTAGAATGTGGTGAGGATGGGGGGGGTGGGGTGGGAGATAGACTTTCCTCAGCCTTCGCAGAAAGTAGAGATGCTGCTGGGCTTTCGTTGCTATGGAGCTGGTGTTGAGGGACCAGGTGAGATCCTCTGCCAGGTGAACACCAAGAAATTTGCAGCAGAGAGTGGTCGTTCCGTGCCCTCCTGAAGTCAACAACCATCTCTGTTGTTTTGTTCACGTTCAGAGATGGGTTGTTGGCTCTGCACCAGTCCGTTAGCTGCAGCACCTCCTCTCTGTATGCTGACTCGTCATTCTTGCTGATGAGACCCACCACGGTCGTGTCATCGGCGAACTTGATGATGTGGATAATTCTGCAGATAATAGTAATCACACAAGCCATACTCAGTGAAAAAAGCCTATCTTCTTCAGCAGGGAAACACCATCATATTGATTTTTAAGTAAATAGTAATGAAGAAACAATTGATTCATAATTCATAATATAATTTAATCCTACAATTAACCATTTTCATTAATTTAGGAGATGCAGACATCATCACCTCTGGAATTTATTATCTACTCCTAATTGCCCCTAAACTACATGAGGTGGTTCAGAATTAATTACATTGGTGAACCTGGAGTAACAGATTGGCCAGATTGGGAAAGATGGGAATGTTTTTACCTGTCAGCTCCCTCCCTCAAAAATCAAAAAGCAAATAAAATCTCTTGAAGAGCTTAAGGTAAAAGAACCCTGAGGAGAAGTGATCATAATATGATCAAATTCACTCTGAAATTTGAGAAGGAGATGTATCAGTAATATAGTGGGGTCAAGGAAACTACAGAGGCACGAGAGAGAGAAGTTGGCCAGAATTTATTGGAAAAGAACACTGGCAGGGATGACAGTAGAGCAGCAATGGCTGGAATTTCTGGAAGCAATTTGGAAGGCATGGGATATATACATCCTAAAGAGGAAGAAGTATTCTAAAGGAATGATGACACAACCATGACTAACAAGAGAAGTCAAAGTGGACAATTAGAGGACTGGGAAGCTTATGAAAACCAACAGAAGGCAACTAAAAATTAATTCAGAAGGTAAATATGGAAGACAAAAGTGAACTAGCCAATAATATTAAACAGGATACCAGAGGTTTCTTCAGATACATGAAGTTTAAAAGAGCGGCAAGAGTCGATATTGGACCACTGGAAAACAATGCTGGAGAGGTAGTAATGAGGGCAACAAAATATGGACAAACTGATTAAGTATTTTGTATCACTGTGGAAGACACTAGCAGTCTGCTGGAAGTTCCAGATGTCAGGGGACATGAAGTTACCATAACTAGACAGAAGGTTCTTGGTAAACTGAAAGGTCTGAAGGTAGATATGTCACATGGACCAGATGGTGTACACCCCAGAGTTCTGAAAAACGTTGCTGAAAAGGTCGTGGAAGCATTGGTAATAATCTTTCAAGAATTACTAGATTCTGGAATGGTTCCAGAAGACTGGAAAATAGCAAAGGTCACTTTATTCTTCAAGAAGGAGCTCAGGCAGAAGAAAGGAAACTATAGGCCAGTTAGTCTGACCTCAGTGGTTGGGAAGATCTTGGAGTCAATTAGTAAAGATGCAGTCTCGGGGTACTTGGAGGCACATGATAAAGTAGGCCGTAGTCAGCATGGTTTCCTCAGGGAAAATCTTGCCTGACAAACCTGTTGGAATCCTTTGAAGAAATAACAAGCAGGATAGACAAAAGCAAATCGGTTGATGTTGTGCACTCGGATTTTTAGAAAGTCTTTCACAAGGAGCCACACATGAGGCTGTTTAACAAGCTTCAAACCCATGGTATCACCGGAAAGATTCTAGCATGGATAGAGCAATGACTGATTGGCAGGAGGCAAAGAGTGGGAATAAAGGGAGGCTTTTCTGATTGGCTGCCTGTGACTAGTGGTGTTCCACAGGGGTCTGTGTTGGGCTGATTCTTGTTATATGATGTGCTGGATGTTGTGTACTTGGATTTTCAGAAGGCCTTTGATAAGGTGCCACACATGAGGCTGCTGAACAAGCTACCTATAACGTGGTAGTACAGGAAAGATTCTAGCATGGATAAAGCAGTGCCTGATTGGCAAGAGGCCAAGAGTGGAAATAAAGGAGCCTGTTCTGGCTGGCTGCCAGTGTTCCTCAGGGGTCTGTGTTGGGACCAATTCTTTTTACGTTATATGTCAATGATTTGGATGATGGAATTGATGGCTTTGTTGCAAAGTTTGCAGATGATATGAATGTAGGTGGAGGGGTGAGTAGCTTTAAGAAAGTGGAAAGGCTACAGAAGGACTTAGACAGATTAGCAAAATGGCAGCTGAAATACATTGTTGGGAAGTGTATGGTCACGCACTTTGATAGAAGAAATGAAAATGTTGACAATTTTCTAAATGGAGAGAAAATACCAAAAAAAAACGGAGGTGCCAAGGGACTTGGGAGTCCTTGTGCAGGATTCCCTAAAGGTTAATTTGCAGGTTGAGTCTATGGTGAGGAAGGCAAATGAAATGTTAGCATTCATTTCAAGAGGATTCGAATATAAAAGTAAGGATGTAATATTATAAAGCTCTGGTGAGGCATCCCTTGGAGTATTGTGGGTAGGTTAGGGGCTCTTATCTTGGAAAGGATGTACTGAAACTGGAGAGGGTTCAAAGGAGGTTCATGAAAATGATTCCAGGATTGAATGGCTTGTCATATGAAGAGTGTCTGATGGCTCTGGGACTGTACTCACTAGAATTCAGAAGAATGAAAGGTGACCTCACTGAAACCTATTGAATAGAGAAAGGCCTTGATAGAGTGGATGTGGAGAGGCTGATTCTTATGATAGGAAAGTCTAAGACCAGAGGACACAGCCTCAGATTAGAGAGGCTTTTTTTTAGAATGGAGATGAGGAGGAATTTCTTTAGCCAGAGAGTGATGAATGTATGGAATTTTTTCCTCATGCATTTGTGGAGGCCAATCCTTTATGTATATTTAAGGTAGAGGTTGATAGATTCTTAATTGGTCAGGGCATGAAGGGATACAGGGAGGAGGCTGAACATTGGGGCTGAGATGAAAATTGTGCAGGCCATGATGAAATGGAGGAGCAGGCATGATGGGCCGAATGGCATAATTCTGCTCCTATATCTTATGGTCTTATGGTCCAAGATGGAAATTGAAATTACAGCAAAAAAATGCCAGGAGTACATCACAGGTCAGGCTGTCTCTATGGAGAAAGAAATAGAGATAATATTTTTGATTGCTGTTGTTTCATCAGATCAGATTTCGACAGTTCTGACGAAATGCCACAGGAAAAAGTGATTCACTTTTTACACAACTGTCAATGACAGCTGCTCTGCCCAGTATCCCACTCATAATCCAAGGAAATCGACACCTGCCAATACACCATCTCTCAAATAAATTGTGTAAAAACAATTTTCTTTTACACCAAGTGGAAAATATATGAGTTGGCCGCAAATATCTGCAGACAGGCTATTCGTTTGTTACAAGGTAGTACCCACTGCTTCAATTTGGAGTTTCAGTAGTCCCCTTTGTTTCTGTGAAGCCAGAGGACGTGTGTGTCACCATTAATTTCTGCTGCTTATGATCTGAAGGTCTGCTGACTGCCAACGATTTGAAGAAGTTATATTTTCACGCTCCTCCTCAGAACTGCTCCCAATATCTGTAGAAAGGGGGCAACCACCCTAAAATAGAGCAACAACTTCTCAGTTCCACTATAATGTTAAAGCCTTTGCTTCATTATCACAGAAGTTTATTTCAGATGCTTTCTCCAAGTTTGTTGAATGGAGTGAATCCACATCCCTTCTGGCTGCTCGGTAATCGTCACATAAAATAGTGGAAATGTGCTAAGTCCTCTGATTCACAGTTGCTTATGTCCAAAGAAATATTTGTGTTCTGTTTGACAACATCTCCATGGTAGCACAAATCTTGCAGGTTACCTCATAGGATTAGAAACAACTGGTATAGATGTGAAATTTAAAACCAGCCCCTGGGAAAGCACCCACATTCTTCTATGGCAGGAATGATGACTCATCAAAACCTATTTTTAGTCATGTTTCTTATGCTTATACATAATGATCTCTTAGATGAATGAGCAAGTGGCGGAGGAATGCAATAAAAATTTATTTGTTCTGGATAACTTAGGAACAAATAGATAATTGTTTCAGGCGGATATCAAGAAATAAATGTTACATACTTCAGTAATTTGTCCATGAAAAAGTACTTGAATTCTATTGTTTATCAGATCTGAGGTGAACACTGGCTTGCCATTCACTTTCAGGCTCAGATTGGGTTGATAAGATGGTTATCAGGTTGTTAAGTAAGCAAAGGAAAATGAAATAAAAACTTTTTCTGATGTCAGTTCAGTTCACTGCATCATTTTGAGATCTCAGTATATCAAAGGGTGAAAGGCTTGAGAAATAGGAAGATGTCACTCGGGGTGACAAAAACTCACACTCAAAATATGTCATTAAAGATTCCAGTAGTGCAGTATTAAAAATGATTGTATAGAATGATTCAGTTTTGATTTTCTACCCTATATTTACAATTCAATATTTCTTGCATCAAACTTTATCAAGTTAACTTTTAGGTCCATAGAATAGTTCCCTTGCATTTTCACTCACAATAATCTTTCACTGGCTTCCTGAATTTAGGAAGCTTTTCCACATAATCCTGAGAGAACCCAGCCAATAATTGTATATGTTAAATGTAATAACTTCGTCTTCTAAGCCCATCGGCCCTACGGGGGGCATAGGTCACGGACAACCCCTGTCCTAGGCCAGTCTTTCACGTTGTCCCCAGGTGTAGCCCATCTTTGCAGATCCTTCCTCTCACAGGGATGAAGTCTTTGAAGCTTCCATCGGTGTTTATGTAGTTCTGGGTTATTATGGGATTGGGTTGCTAGCTCCATGCCCAACCCTCCTTTCGTAGCCAGGCTTGGGAGCGTCCATGGTGGAGTTGTACATTTTAACTAGTTGCTGCTAACTTCCTTGAACAAATAATTACACGTCAAGGCATGATTATATCGATGTTGTAATGAGATAGATTATATCACAAATTTATCATTTACTGTAAACTGCATAGATGAGCTTAGAGGTAACTGCTGAAAACTTAGATTAATGTGGTTGTTCATCGCATCAGAAACCAGTACGCGGAAGTTTTTAAAGTGGAAAAGCCATTGCACTGGGGCAGTTTCACTCTCATGACCTCAGAAGTCTGGGTCCAGTGGGACGAGTGGTCCTTACAAACAGGGGTCTTCCTTGGTGGCAGTGGATAGCCACTTCTGTGCCCTGCCATGTCCTTCGCTTTCCACAGAGCATTACATACCGTTTTCCTGGCCGTTGGATCTCATCCACCCAGTCTGCTCAAGCTGACTTCACATGCGAGGACAGGCTTGTCACTGTCTGGGATATGAGACCCACTGGCTATCCTCAGCAGCTTTAACCCGCCTGTCGAAGCGGTGTATCGGTGTGTGGTCGCTGTGAGCCACAGGTGAGTGCTGAGTGTCTGGTGAGGACCAAAGGTGAGTGAGCTGCCCCGGAATGGACACGACACCTGTGGGCACGCCACGCACCCTAAAATGTACAGCACATGACTGTGAAATCAGTGTTTTCATAATGAGCTTTCAGATTGTTCAGCAATTTCCTAACTAATTTGTAGTCAGAAATTCAGTGAGGGGAAAGTTTTGAAGCAGGTGGATCTGCAATAAGATGACAGACTCAGTTTTATGGAATTTCTAAATTTCCGGAAATACGGGGTGAACACAATGCATTGATATCACCTGACAGATGGCTGAAGATGGCTGACTTAGTCATTGAGGGAACCATTAAGGTTTAATTAGGTTCTTTGGTTGCCTGGTGTGTCAGAGGAAACTTCACTCTGCAATAAAAACAGAAACTCACAGTGGGTCAGTCAGTATCCATGGAATATTAATGTTTCGTTTTGAAGATGCTTAGTCAGAACTGGAAACAACAGAAGTCATTTATGTTTTAAGTTGCAAGGTGGGTGAAGAAGGAATGGACAAGATTAGAGAGAGTATCCCTAGTTAGTTAAGGCCAGAGTTGTCACAGTTATAAGCTTCTGATGAAACCATTTGTTTGATATTGTAGGTTAAAGTCAGCTGAAGCAAAGGAACACGTATAAACTGGAAGATGTAGGAAATGTATCACAAATTACACAATGTTAATGGAGTGAGAAAAACTGATTTAATTTCCCCAGGTGAATAACCTACAACATACCTAGCCAATTCTGCCACATCATGGGAATCTCTGCCGCACCTTATCAGACTTATTCACTTTGTCCTCCCACACCCTCTCTAAAACTTAAAGCAAAATTGCTTTCTCTTTTTCCCAGAACTAATGAAAGACATTTGACCCAGAAGATCAAGTCTGACCTGATGAACATTTTTCATTATCATTTCGTCTTTCTGGCGTCTGCAGTTTTATTTACTCATGCGGTGTTCTTGAGCTTCATTACCCCACAAAGAAGAAAATCCAGAACAGTTATAACAGTCCAGCTAATGAAAAGACCATTAAGGTCAAAATATAACTGTTATATTTCTAACAAGATTGACAATTTGATGTTAATTAACATTGAGTCTCACCTGCCACTCTGTTTTGATCTTTATGCCATAGTACTTCTTGCAGGTTTGGCAGAATTACCTGTTTAAAATCATCAGCAAACAGAAGTGGTGTGAGAACAGGAATCTGTGAGTTGGCATTAGCCATTTCCAGTTACTCTGAGGCACACTGAGCTCCAGTCTTTTTCATTCCCCTTAACTAGTGCTGAAACCAGTTTATCACCACTTGCCAAATCCCACTATCTCTAGTCTTCGGCAATGTTTTGTTTGTTTATCATAGAATCAGAATCAAAATTGGGTTTAATATCGCTGGTAGATTTTTGTTGTTTTGAGCAATGGTACATTGAAATACATAATTTTTTAAACTTTAAATGTGTGTGTATATATATATATTTAATTAAATAGTAAAAAGTAAATAGTGCAAAAAGAGAGCAAAAAATAGTGAGGTAGTGTTTATTCACAATCTTTGAAAACAACTAAACATCTTGGAAATTTGGCCATTTTGATATTACATGGACACTATTGGAGTTCATTCCTCATATTAACGGAAAGACCAACTTGGCTTATATGTTATCTTTTGCAATAAATTATCGCCCATTTTATTTTTCAAGCTGTAATTATCTTTTCACATTGGTTGAATTTGCTCTGTTCAAGGTTATAAAATATCCTGAATTTCATGTCTTACAATATTTATAATTATACAGTATTCTGGAATGATGTTTGCCGTATACTTTATCATTCACAGAAAGGTCAAAGGTTTAACAGATTAAATGTCCTTAAGCATATATGTACATCATTATGGGAAAGCTGCACACAGTTTACCAAGAGACAAATTTCCAGTTAACCAAATTATGTACAATGTTTAGTGTTCACTGAGATTAAGAAAATTCCTAAATGGCACCAGAAATACATAATTTTTGAGAATTGTAAGCCATCATGCAATAAGATTGAGCCAGACGTTCCCCTATCCAAGAAGCCAGCTAAACCCCAGGTGGGATAATTGTGTGGTTGAAATCGCTGTGAACTATGTGTAATCACAATAACATTCCCATCCCGATCAGTGACAGACTGGGCTAATTATTAGCAACATCTTTTTTTCTGACTTCAGCTTGTTTTAATTTTTTTTGAGCATGTAGATGAAATGCGTGGCAGCATTTTACGAGAACCAATTATTATGTCAACACAGTTCTCATGGTGAGACTGTCATACCAAATATAAAACAAAATCAATTGGCTGATGTTACCCTTTTTATTTTAAGTGAACTATTCTGTAATGGCTCCAATTCAGTTCTTAAAATTAAAAAAATATATCTAATTTATTTATTGAGGTACAGTGCAGAATAGTCCCTTCCAGCCCTTTAAACCATCCAGCAATTTCCCAATTTAATCCTAGCCTAATCATGGGACAACTTATAATGACCAATTACCCTACCACTGGTACATCTTTGGACAGTGGGAGGAAACCCACGCATTCATGGGGAGAACGTACAAACTCCTTACAAGCCTTAGCAGGAATTGAAGCCAAGTCACTTGTACTCTAACCACTACACTACCATCCTGTTGGAACTTGTTTCATATGAGGCAGGCAGATACTTTTGGTGTAATTCCATAAAGTCAACTTAACCACTAAATGGTGATGGATGGGATTCCATCTTTCAATCACACTGCATCAAGCAGATTGTGATTAGCTGTAGGCTTTTTTGCCCTTCACAGCACCACCTGCAAATTCTTCTCCAAGTCACATCCGATCTGGAAACGTATCACCTTTCCTCTGTGATCTCAAGGTCAAAAATCTCCAATCGCCTTACCCAGCTGCACTATAAATCTATCACAAAGTGGGGTGCTGTTCAAGAAGGCAATTGTCCACCTTAGGTAGCTTAGGGGCAATTATTAACCACTGACCTTGCCAGCAAAGATGAATCTCATG
This sequence comes from Hemitrygon akajei, assembly GCF_048418815.1. NCBI lineage: Eukaryota > Metazoa > Chordata > Chondrichthyes > Myliobatiformes > Dasyatidae > Hemitrygon > Hemitrygon akajei. The sequence continues at coordinate 162,539,249 of NC_133133.1, forward strand.
AGTAATCTAGAATAAAGAGACAAACTCCTCAGTCCACTACAGTTACTTTTTATCAGTTGCTCGTTGTCTCAAATCATTTTTTTTCTAAGAAGATAAAAGCATTTACAGAACAAAAGCTTTATTCAGTTTCAGACATATTTGTCACATGTACATTGAAACACACACTGAAATGTATTGCTTGTGTTAACAACCAACTGGCCCAAGGATGTGCTGGGGGCAGTCCGCAAGGGTCACCAAACATTTTGTTGTCATTATAGCATGCCCACAGTGCTTGGCAGAAAAACACAGAACACAACAAGAAACAAAAACAACAACAGCAAAACAATTTTCTTTCCTCCCTCCCATGCACCCACACGCAGGATAATTCTTTGCTTTGTAAACTGCACTGATAGAAGGCATTACAATGTCATCACTGACAAAGAGAGTCCATTTACAAAGTGCCGAGTTTTCATGGGTCAGACGTCATCTTAACATGATGTACAAGGGCCTCAAAATGGTATCTAGACCACCAAACCATTAATGCCACAATCTTTAAAGTTATTTTCTTCTGGATGGCCAAAGTGCACTCCCACCCCCACATGCACATGGAAGCCGGCAAAAGGGATCACCCTTCCACACAGCACTGGCAGCTAATTATATGCAGAATTAGTCTGGTGAAAAATAACTAGAACTACAGATACTCGAACCTGAAGCAAAAGCAGAAAACCTGTAAGAACTCAGCCAGCCAACCAGCATCCACAGTCAGTTCAGAGGAAGGGCCATTGACCTGAAGCAGTAACTCTTTCTCTCTCTACAGCCGCTGCTTGACTAGTTGCTGCAGCAGTTAGTGCTGCTGCCGCGTTTCTATGCGGAGCCTGCCTATTCTCTCTCTGACATATCAGTTACCCTCAGGCAATCCTGTTCTCTTTCATGTTCTGAAAGTCACAAGACACACTATAGGATCAGAATTAGGCCACTTGGCCCATCAAATCCACTCCCCAATCCATCATGGCTGATTTATTATCCTTCTCAGTTCCATTCTCCTGCCTTCTCACTGTACCTTTGCCACCCTGACTAGCTAAGAACCTGTCAACCTCTGCCTTAAACATACTCAATGACTTGGTCTCCACGGCCATCCATGGCAATAGATTCCACAGATTCACCACCCTCTGGCTAAAGAAATTCCTTCTCATTTCTGTTCTAAATGGACATCCCTCTGTTCTGAGGCTGTGTCCTCTGGTCCCAGGCTCACCCACTTTAGGAAATATCCTGTCCACATCCACTCTGTTTAGCCTTTCAATATTTGATAAGTTTCAATAAAACCTAACCGGAAGACCACAATCCATGTGGATTGGTGATAATACCTCCTCCTCACTGATGATCAACACTGGTGCACCTCAGGGGTGTGTGCTTAGCCTACTGTTCTACTCACTCTATATCCATGACTGTGTGGCTAGGCACAGCTCAAATACCAGCTATAAATTTGCTAATAGTACAACTATTGTTGGTAGAATCTCAGATGGTGACGAGAGGGCGTACAGGAGTGAGATATGCCAACTAGCAGAGCAGTGTCGTAGCAACAACCTGGCACTCAATGTCTGTAAGATGAAAGAGCTGATTGTGGACTTCAGGAAGGGTAAGATGAAGGAACACATACCAATCCTCATAGAGGGATCAGAAGTGGAGAGAGTGAGCAGTTTCAAGTTCCTGGATATCAAGATCTCTGAGGATCTAACCTGGTCCCAACATATCGATGCAGTTATAAACAGGAGTTTGAAGAGATTTGGTATGTCAACAAATACATTCAAAAACTTCTATACATGTACCATGGAAAGCATTCTGACAGATGGCATCACTGTATGGTATGGGAGGCAGGGGCTACTGCACAGGACCGAAAGAAGCTGCAGAGGATTATAAAATTTAGTCAGCTCCATCTTGGGTAGTAGCCTGCAAAGTACCCAGGACATCTTCAAGGAGTGGTGTCTCAGAAAGGCAGCATCCATTATTAAGGACCTCCAACACCCAGGGTATGCCCTTTTCTCACTGTTACCATCAGAAAGGAGGTACAAAAGCCTGAAGGCACACACTCAGCGATTCAGGAACAGCTTCTTCCCTTCTGCCATCCGATTCCTAAATGGACATTGAACCTTTGGACACTAACTCACTTTTTTAATATATATTATTTCTGGGTTATTTGTGCAATTTTTAATCTATTAAATATATGTATACTGTAATTGATTTACTTACTTATTATTATTATTAATTTATTTTATTTTTCCTCTTCTTCTATATTATGTATTACATTGAACTGCTGCTGCTAAATTAACAAATTTCACGACACATACCGGTGATAATAAACCTGATTCGGATTCTGAGATCCCCCCTCATTCTTTTAAACTCCAATGAGTAGAGGCCCAAAGTCACCAAACATTCCTCATATGTTAACCCTTTTATGGGAAAGTAAGTAAGCATGCAGGTACAGCAGGCAGAGAAGAAAGCTAATGGCATGTTGGCCTTCATAACAAGGGGAGTTGAGTATAGGAGCAAAGAGGTCCTTCTGCAGCTGTACAGGGCCCTGGTGAGACCACACCTAAAGTATTGTGTGCAGTTTTGGTCTCCAAATTTGAGAAAGGACATTCTTGCTATTGAGGGAGTGCAGCGTAGGTTCACGAGGTTAATTCCCGGGATGGTGGGACTGTTATATGTTGAAAGATTGGAGCGACTGGGCTTGTATACACTGGAATTTAGAAGGATAAGAGGGGATCTGATTGAAACATATAAGATTATTAAGGGATTGGACATGCTAGAGGCAGGAAACGTGTTCCTGATGTTGGGGGAGTCCAGAAACAGAGGCCACAGTTTAAGAATAAGGGGTAGGCCATTTAGAACAGAGTCGAGGAAAAACTTTTTCACACAGAGAGTTGTGGATCTGTGGAATGCTGTGCCCCAGAAGGCAGTGGAGGCCAATTCTCTGGATGCTTTCAAGAAAGAGTTAGATAGAGCTCTTAAAGATAGTGGAGTCAAGGAATATGGGAAGAAGGCAGGAACAGGGTACTGATTGTGGATGATCAGCCATGATCACAGTGAATGGTGGTGCTGGCTCGAAGGGCCAAATGGCCTACTCCTGCACCTATTGGCTATTGTCTATTGTCTTTCATCTCCAGAATCAGCCAATCTTCTATCTATACCAGCATCTTTCCTGTAATTCCTTGAGCTCTTATCTTGGTAAGCATCTTGTCAAAGTCCTGATTAAAATCCAAGTAAACAACATCCACTAACTGTCTCCTGCCTGAGAAAGTTCGAACAGATTTGTCAGGCAAGATTTCCCTTTAAGGAAACCATGCTGATTTAGGCATACTTTATTATACACCTCCAAGGACCCTGAAACATCATTAATAATGGACTCCCGCATCTTTTCAACCACTGAGATCAGGCAAGCTGGCCTATAAATTCCTTTCTTCTGCCTCCCTCCCTTCTTGAAGAGTGGAGTGTAATTTGCAATTTCCAATTCCTCCAGAACCATTCCAGAATCTAGTGATTCTTGAAATATCATTACTAATGCCTCTTCAATCTCCTCAGCTACCTCTTTTTGAACCCTGGGGTACTCCATCTGATCCAGATGACCTATCTACCTTCTGATATTTCAGCTTCCCAAGTACTTTCTCTTTAGTAATAGCAACTACACTAACTTCTGCCCGCTGACACTTCTGAATTTCTGTATCTTCCACCGTAAAGGCTGACGCAAATGACTTATTATTGCATCTGATGTTGGAGACATACTTATGACACGAAATACTGCCAATTATGGGTAAGGAGGCAAATCAGATACTGTAATATGCTCCTTAGTGTAGTTTAGTGTCATAAAGAATCAATCAGGAGATGATGGCTCTGCGTGAGGGAGAATAAATTGCGAAAGTATAGGCAAATAAGGGGCCTAATGGGATACCTCCCTGGGAACTGGAACAAACCCAATAAATCAAATGTCCTTTCTCTCTGTTGTTTTAAGTATGATAAAATGATAAGGCAAGGGTTAAGCATTCTTCACAGCTCCTGCTCTGTGTTCCAGTACTGCCTTACCTAACCCCCACAGAGTAAAGAACAATTGTGACCTTTCTTCCTCTTTATATTTAAACTGGATAACAAACAGATGGGCGAGTGTGTTGTTTGGAGAACTGATACATTTAATTGGGTTGTGCACTATCAAATGGCCAGTGTGAATCATACTACTCTTGATGGTTTTTTTCTAATAACTTTCCATGAACTAAGAACTAAGAGCACGTTTTCAGTTGAATTAAGAAACATTACAATGATAACCACATATGCCTTGAGACCACATACATGAAGACTTCAAAAAACCATGTTGGGGTGCTGGACAGTCGAGAAATTGTGGCAGAGAGGCGATTAGGCCGTGCCACTGTGGATTCAGTTGTGCAATTAGACAATGATAGTCAGTATGATTCACTAAAAGATGAGTCATCTGAGTTGCCAGTCCAAAAAGTACGACAGGATTAACAACAGGCTGTCAACTATAGTTTAGGAGGCACTGGCCAAAGTTCAGCATAAAAGCAGTTTTAATTGGTTAGATACGTTACAACTACTTGTTATAAGGATTGTGTCAGCAGCATATCGTGTACATCAGTGATTGATTGAAAAGCCATAAACTGTGAGGAGAAGTCTTAAGTATAAATAGCAATGCTAGAAGCACTCAGTGGGTCAGATAATATCCACAAGACCATAAGACAGAGGAGCAGAGTTAGGGATTCGGCCCATTGAGTCTGATTTTTTTTGCCCTCTCAAACCCTTTCTCCCGCCTTCTTCCCATAATGGTTAATCCCCTTACTAATCAAGAACTTATCAATCAATTTTAAATATACACAAAGATTTGAAAACGACAGATTTATCACTCTCTGGCTAAAGGAATTCCTCCTCATCTCTGTTCTAAAGGAACATCATCCCTCATGAAGATGGCTGAGTTTGAAATGCCGGATAAAATCGATACATTGACCTGGCTGGAAGCCCAAGAAGAGTTTATTCAGAAGTCCTTCTATTCTGAGGATGTGCCCGCTGGTCCTAAACTCGCCCAGTATAGGAAACATCCCTTCCACACCCACTCTGTCTAGGTCTTTCAATAACATAAACACGACAAAGTCTGCAGATGCAGGAAATCCAGAGCAACACACATAAAATACTGGAAGAACTCAGCAGCTCAGGCAGCATCTGTGGAAATGAATAAATGGGTGACATTTCAGCCAAGATCCTTGCTCAGGACTGAGAAGAAAAAGGGTTGTTTTATTAAAAAGGTGGAGGGAAGGGAAGGAGACTAGCTGGAAGGTGATAGGTGAAGCCGGTAGTTCGAAAAGGTCAAGGGCTGGAGAAGAAGGAATCTGATAAAAGCAGAATGGACCATCAGAGAAAGGGAGGAGGAGGAGGAGACCTAGGGGGAAGTGTCAGGCAGGAGAGAAGGGGTAAAAAGGTCAGAGTGAGGAATGGGGGGTGGGGGGGGATTTGTTAACCGGAAGGAGAAATCGATATTCATGCCATCAGATTGGAGGCTACCCAAACGGAATATATCATTATATCTATCATTATTAAGGCAATGGGAAGGTTGGGTGAATGCAGTTGTATGGGAAACACAGGACATGCGGGTGAGGGTACCGTCAGTAGTGGAGGAAGGGAAGCCCCATTCTCCGATATCATGGAATGGAAAGTCCTGCCCTGGGATAGATGAAACAGAGGCGAACAGACTGAGAAAAAGGAAAAGTATTTTTACAGGAGATAAGGTGGAAAGAGGTATAGTTGAGATAACTGTGGGAATTAGTAGGTTTATAAAATATATCAGTTGACAAAGAGATCTAAAAAGGGGAGGGAGGTGTTAGATTCAATATTCAATAGGTTTCTATGAGACTACCCCTCCATTCATTTCTCTACACCCTGGAGCCATCAAACACTCCTTATAAATTAATCCTGTCATTCTGACTAAACAAATCCCTCCTCGTGTCTGCTCTGAATTCTGCCTTGTATTCTGAAACTGTGCCCTCTGGTCCTAGACTTCCCAATTGGAGGATACATCCTCACCAGATCCACTCTATCTCAGCCTTTCAATATTCGATAAGTTTCTATGAGATATCAAGCATAATTAATGTTCTATTTCACAACTTTAAACAGAACATTTAATAGGGATAAGGAGAAGTTAGATATCAAAAATTGTATTTTGCAAAGGTGGGGAAGGAGAGGCGTAATGGAGCAAACTGAAAGGAATTGAATGCTGGTGGTGAAGGAAAGGACAGTGGTGGTGTCTGGGAGAGGGTGATGAAAGATTGTTATTCTTAGCAGATCTGTCTAGAGAAGTTATAAGTAGGAGATACAGATGATCAGTTCTTGGTAAAATGCTGCACATTTAGAAGGGGTGGGTGAGTTAGGTGCTGGGAAACATTGGGGCAGCCAATTTCATACCATCCTTTCACAATGAATAGATAACTGTGGAAATCCCCGAGGGAGGCATCCAGCTATATCGGAAACTCTGAAATGTCTACCATCTAGGATGAAGACACCTAGGTTAAGAAATGCATGCAGAGTTGAAGGTGCTGGAGGGACACATCAACAGCTCAGGCTTGGAATTCATTGAGATGGGAATGTGGAGAGTCTCTGCTATGGACTGATCAAAAATATTCACAAAATATGCCAAGAGGTGAGATTAGGAAGTTTTATTTATTTATTTATTTTTTTATTGGGATACAGTGCAGAATCGACCCTTCCGGCACAGCAACCCCAGACTTAACCCTAGCCTAATCATGGGACAATTTACAATGACCAATTAACCTACCAACTGGTACAACTTTGGACTGTGGGAGGAAACCGGAGCACCTAGAGCAGGGGTGTCAAACTCATTTTAGGTCACGGGCCGGATTGAGCAAAATGCAGCTTCATGCGGGCCGGATCAGTCGGACGCGTGCGAATGCAGCTTTCGTTGCCTCTGTTTTTTCAGCCTGCTCTCATGTGTCTCAGTCTCTGCTATAACTACAAAGTGTTTCACTTTACAAATTCCGTTTCTTATGAAGAAGACTGCCGAGCAAGACTGCCGAATAGACACTAAAAACCCTGAAAACCTGGTACCTGAATAAACTCAGCATTAGCCATATCATATGCCATAGGCGCTTCGATTACTGGGGCCAGCTATAATAGTAATTAGATATTATCTAATGGGCCAAAGGTAATTCCACCGCGGGCTGGATTTGGCCCGCAGGCCTTGAGTTTGACATATATGACCTAGAGAAAACCCACCCAGTCACAGGGAGTACATACAAACTCCTTACAAACAGCGTCAGGAAGTTACAGGAAGGTAACTGGTGAAGAGATCTGAAGAAATATTAGAGTTCAGGAGTACATGACCTCTGATACCTGGTGGAAGGAGGAAAAGTCTTAAGGCGATGAATGGGGAGGAGGATAAAGTGAAACTGCAGAACAGGAGAGCGTTCGTTCAGAGAATTCAAGAGCGTGCATGTGTTGCTTTTAGTAGTGATGTCAGGGTCCGACCAGCAAAGAATTTTAATAATGCTGTGCATCTTAAGCATATCTTGGGTGGATCCAGAATGTGAAAAGCGCACGTTCAGTTGGAATTCACATGGATCAAGTTGGAGCTGCAGACATTTGCTAAGGAATGAAATATGGGTGTGGTCGTCAATTTATTAAGGAGGGAAGCAGAAACTATTGGGTGTAAATGAGGTAAAAGAGACAAGAGGAGAGAAGAGTTAAGCTTTCTGCAGGGGTGACAATGAATTTAACAGGAATAGAAACTAATTTACAGTTTCATTGAATTCCATTAAATTTAACTATCCGAGACAATCAAATTTTCCAGTTTGTATCAAAACCGGCTACTTCTTTTATTTCATTTTCGGGCCAACTGCTGTGTTTTGACTCACACCGTTCTAGCATTGGCTTTTCTCCCTCTCCTCTATTTTCAGTCGTCTCCACCAGACTAAACAGCTGTGATTAACAAGCCTGGACTGAGCTAGCAACATCATTTATTGTCTCGTTCAGCCTCTCTTAGTCTCCACTCTATTACAGACATTGTATTTTTTTCTCTCTCCATTTTGCAATTGAAGTCAAGATTTATTTATTTAGAGATATAGTGTGGAACAGTCCCATCCAGCCCAACAAGCAGCACCTATTTAACCCTCGCCTGATCACGGGACAATCGACAATGACCGATTTACCTATTTACCAGTTTACTGATTTACCGGTAATCTACAATTACCGATTTAAACTACAAGCATTTGCATAGACAGGGACTTATTAGAGGGAGTCAACATGGCTTTGTGCATGGTAGGTCATGTTTAACCAATCTATTAGAGTTTTTCGAGGAGGTTACCAGAAAAGTGGATGAAGGGAAGGCAGTGGATGTTGTCTACATGGACTTCAGTAAGGCCTTTGACAAGGTCCCGCATGGGAGGTTAGTTGGGAAGATTCGGTCGCTAGGTATACATGGTGAGGTAGTAAATTGGATTAGACATTGGCTCAATGGGAGAAGCCAGACAGAGGTAGTGGAGGATTGCTTCTCTGAGTGGAGGCCTGTGACTAGTGGTGTGCCACAGGGATTAGTGCTGGTCCATTGTTATTTGTCATCTATATCAATGATCTGAATCATAATGTGGTAATTTGGATCAGCAAATTTGCTGATGATACAAAGATTGGAGGTGTAGTGAACAGTGAGGAAGGTTTTCAAAACTTGCAGAGGGACTTGGACCAGCTGGAAAAATAGGCTGACAAATGGCAGATGGAGTTTAATGCAGACAAGTGTGAGGTATTGCACTTTGGAAGGACAAACCAAGGTAAAACATACAAGGTAAATGGTAGGACACTGAAGAGTGCAGTAGAACAGAGGGATCTGGGAATACAGATACAAAATTCCCTAAAAGTGGTGTCACAGGTAGATAGGGTAGTAAAGAGAGTTTTTGGCACATTGGCCTTTATAAATCAAAGTATTGAGTATAAGAGTTGGAATGTTATGGTGAGTTTGTATAAGACATTGGTGAGGATGAATTTGGAGTATTGTGTGCAGTTGTGGTCACCTAATAACAGGAAGGATATTAATAAGGTTGAAAGAGTGCAGAGAAGGTTTACAAGGATGTTGCCAGGACTTGAGAAACCGAGTTACAGAGAAAGGTTGGATAGGTTAGGACTTTATTCCCTGGAGCGTAGAAGAATGAGGGGAGACTTGATAGAGGTATATAAAATTATAATGGGTATAGACAGAGTGAATGCAAACGGGCTTTTTCCACTGAGGCTAGGGAAGAAAAAAAAAACAGAGGACATGGGTTAAGGCTGAAGGGGGAGAAATTTCAAGGGAACATTGGGGGGGGGCTTCTTCACACAGAGGGTGGTGGGAGTGTGGAATGAGCTGCCAGATGAAGTGGTAAATGCAGGCTCACTTTTAACATTTAAGAAAAACTTGGACAGGTACATGGATGAGAGGGGTATGGAGGGATATGGTCCAGGTGCAGGTTAGTGGGACTAGGCAGAAAAGTTCCGCACAGCCAAGAAGGGCCAAAAGGCCTGTTTCTGTGCTGTAATGTTCTATGGTTCTATATTTCAGCTGCAAGGAAATACAATACTGTCCATTTTCTGTTTGACGAATGTTTAGCATTTCTCAACAGCAGGAAATTTGCTTATAAATAAATCTCTTGCATCAAAAGTGCCACAGCAAAATAACTGTTAAGTGCTGATCAGAAAGGAGGTTGGGTATACTGGCCACAGGATATAGAAAACCAAATAACTAAACAATTGTCAAAGGTTTGGATTGCTAAATGAGGTTGACTGCAGTACTTAAGATGTTATTGGTTCAACTAGTCATACTGTCTCATGTGAAAGGGTTTTCAGTACTATAATGAAATGCTTAAAATCAAAAGTACTGTATCTTCCGTAAAGAAGGAAATGTTAACGAAATTACTTGGTCTTATGGTCGTTAAAATTATATCACGTTATCGTTATCTTCTATCACACTATACAACACTGGCAAAATTATAAATGAAAAGGTTTGTTGTAACTGGTGGAATTCTGATAGCTAAAGGACAGTTATATCCATGAGTCCTGGCACTAACGGATCGCAAATGATCATCCTCATTCAGATAAGCCACAAAAAATTCCTAGAGTTGAAAAAGGAATATAAAAATCACATTGGTGCATTGGACAGGGGAATTCCTTGTCTGTGGAGCTCAAGGAGCGATACCTTAAAAGGTGACGTCCAACATTAACGACCCCTATCACCCAGATCATGTCCTCTTCTCATTGCTACCATCAGGAAGGAGGTACAGAAGCCTCAAGGCACACACTCAATGTTCAGGAACAGCTTCTTCCCTTCTGTCATCTGATTTCCGAATGGACACTGAACCCACGAACACTAACTACCTCACTACTTTTTTATTTCCATTTTTGCACTGCTTATTTAATTTTACTATTTTATGTATATATATATATATATATGATTATGTATTGCATTGTACTGCTGTCACAAAGTCAACAAATTTCATGACGTATGCCAATGATATTAAACCCGATTCTGATTCTGGCTACTAATCAAATATCATTCAAATTAATGTCACAGGATATTTGTAATTTCATTGAATGATTTAAACAATGGCCAAAAATATAATAATTAACTCTGATAGCAGTTACATCAAAAAATGAATGAGGCAAAGCAATTTTTTTTAACTTGTACAAGTAACAAAGCTAATATTATTTAAAGTTAAATGTAAATGAAACATTTTTATTAAAGGTGGGAGAGGGGAAAAAAGATGTTTTAACAGATGGATACAATTACCAAGTTTATAATAGAACTGGGTGACATGAAAAAATATACACTATAATTTCTGGAAAAACATCCCAGATACAGATAAGTGAAAAAAGATGAAATATAAACAAATAATCATTTAAAATAACACATAGAAGCATAGAAAACCTACAACACAATACAGGCCCTTCAGCCCACAAAGCTCTGAACGTGTCCTTGCCTTAGAAATTACCTAGGGTTACCAATAGCCCTCTATTTTCCTAAGCTCCATGCACCTATCCAGGAGTCTCTTAAAAGACCCTATCATATCCGCCTCTACCACCGTTGCCGGCAGCACATTCCACGCACTCACCACTCTCTGCTTAAAAAACTTACCCCTGACATCTCCTCTGTACCTATTTCCAAGCACCTTAAAACTGTGCCCTTTCCTGCTAGCCATTTCAGCCCTGGGAAAAAGCCTCTCACAATCAACGCCTCTCATCATCTTGTACACCTCTATCAGGTCACTTCTCATCTTCCATCACTCCAAGGAGAAAAGGCCGAGTCCACTCAACCTATTCTCATTAGGCATGCTCCCCAATCCAGGCAACATCCTTGTAAATCTCCTCTGCACCCTTTCTATAGTTTCCACACCTTCCTATAATGAGGTGACTAGAACTGAGCACAGTGTTCCAAGTGGGGTCTGACCAAGGTCCCACATAGCTGCAACATTATCTCTCGACTCCTAAACTCAGTCCCACAATTGATAAAGGCCAATGCACTGTATGCCTTCTTAACCACAGAGTCAACCTGCACAGCAGCTTTGAGAGTCCTATGGAATCGGACCACAAGATCCCTCTGATCCTCCACACTGCCAAGAGTCTTACCATTAATACTATATTCTGCCATCATATTTGACCTACCAAAATGAACCACCTCACAGTTGGGGTTGAACTCCATCTGCCACTTCTCAGTCCAGTTTTGCATCCTATCGATGTCCTGTTGTAACCTCTGACAGCCTTCCACACTATCTACAACACCTTCAACCTTTGTGTCATCAGCAAATTTACTAACCCATCCCTCCACTTCCTCATCCAGGTCATTTATAAAAATCACAAAGAGTAAGGGTCCCAGAACAGATCCCTGAGGCACACCACTGGTGATCAACCTCCGTGCAGAATATGACCCGTCTACAACCACTGTTTGCCTTCTGTGGGCAAGCCAGTTCTGGATCCACAAAGCAAGGCCCCCTTGGATCCCATGCCTCCTTACTTTCTCAATAAACCTTGCATGGGGTACCTTATCAAACACACACAAAACATTGGAAGAACTCAGCATGCTGGGCAACATCTATGGAAATGAATAAACAGTTTCAGGCTAAGACCCTTCCTCAGCATTGAAAAGGAAGGGGGAAGACATCAGGATAAAAAGATGGGGGTGGGTGGGAGGGAGGATAGCTAGAAGGCAGGTAGGTGGGATAGGTAAAGGTCTGCAGAAGAAGGATAGGAGAGGAGAGTGGACATTAGGAGAAAGGGAAGGAGGAGGGGACCCGGGGTTGGGGGGAGTAATAAGCACGTGAGAAGAGACAAAAGGCAGGATGGGTGGGAATCATTTAAAACAGTTTTTAGTCCAAATGATGAATGTGCAAAATGATCAAAAGGGACAAAATAATTATTAATTTTTGTTATTCTACATAATAGGAATAAATTTAAACTGATGCATTTAGAATATTTTTAACTTCAGAGGAGATATTATCAGAGGAGGAAACAAAAATAGGCCAATAAGTGAATCATTTCTAATTGCTGATTATCTCTTTTCACAATATGCTAAAAAAGCTTAATCATGGGAAGAGGACAATCGCAGTCATCTATATTGGATGTGAAATGGTCTTATAACATTTTCCATTCTTCACACCCAATTGATCACTGGATCAATAAACTTAGTTGGATCGTTTTTATGAGAAAATGGCCTGAAAGCAACAGGTAAATGGAAAAAAGCTGAGGTTGGACTATGAATTCCAACGTGTGACTAGATAAAAGAAAATTCTTCTATTTAAACTTTAAGGTATTCTTATTAACAGGCAAAGGTTGTGTTGAGTTCAGTGATTTATCTTGCACGTTTTCAAATACTAAAGAATAATATGTTCTGAATATGAAGACATTTACATTTGCTTTAGTGCAGCATTCCTGGTCAAGCCAAGTGTAGCTCATTAGTTGGGAATAACGTACATCTTTAAAAAGGTCAGATGAAACAGAGAGGGACACAAGAAGGGATTCATCCACTGTCTGATTTGCTGTGGCTAAAATATAACATCGTCACCCTGTCAGTGTCAAAGATCCTTTAGAGAATGTTGAAAGATGAACAGTTTCAAATTCAGAATGAAATAATTTCCCACTGCTTCTGGGAGTCACATATGCCATTTGAGTGAAGAAGCAAAACCTTAATTTGCAGAAAATCCATGGTTCAATATTATATTGACTCCGCCAGACTCCACATCTGCTCTTAGAAAAATCATCAAAAGTACAAACCAAAAATTGTTGAAAATGTTCTCATTTAAAAATCATTATGAAGTCAGTAATAAAAAGGTACAACATTCCACATTACTACAATCTTTACATAATTTGAGTTGCTGCCTAGAAGTTGTGTGTTCTTTATGAACTAGTATTAACTAACCATCTATGTCAGACAGATAGCCATTCATTACAGACGTACTTTATAGTTGTGTGAGTATGTGAATTTTAAGCATTCAGGTCATTTTCAGGTCAACGTTATCAAATTAAAATCACTCAACTGTCAATTTCAATATAGATCTGCAATTGCGAATGTTCTGAAATTTTAGGAAACGACAGCAGCACATAAAGTACAAAACAGTGCATAGCTGTTGCCATGTTGATGCTTTATAAAGCACTGGTGAGGCCTCACTTGGAGTATTGTGAGCAGGTTTGGGCTCCTTGTCTTAGAAAGGATGTGCTGAAACTGGAGACGGTTCAAAGGAGATACACGAAAATGATTCCAGGATTGAATGGCTTGTCATATGAAGAGCGTTTGAGGGCCCTGGGCCTGTAATCACTAGAATTCAGAATGAAGGGTGACCTCGTGAAACCTATCGAATGGTGAAAGGTCTTGATAGTGTTACGAATGAGGAGCAACTCTGATGGGCAGAAGGGTGCAAAGTCGCCCCCCCCCCCCTTTTTGGGAATCGCAAAATCGCTACTATTTCAGGTCTGATACCAAGGAAATGAGAGAGAGAGAATGCAGAGATACACAAAAGTGGAATGTCTCCTCCTAACAAAAGCGGAACGGAACCACTGATTACTGCTGTTGTCTCTTGGAGAAGGAATTGTGTATTGAGTACTGTTCTATTCATTGAAACCCCTCAGGGGGCAGCCAGAGTGGTCTGGTTGATGGGTTGCATCATCCCAAACTGACTGACACCTGAGACCCCGTGAGTGGGGATAAAAGTAGGGTCTGGGGAACACCCCTCAGACGCACCAGGAGAGACGCTACGAGACCGGTGGGGGGTTGTGTGTGTGTCCACCCTTGCCTGGGTGACGAGTCCGCCACAGAAGAATGGTCTAGCTAAAGGATGGAGGGGTCATACATGAATGGACACAACAACAATGCATCGACGGATCAAGATTGTAAAAGGAAATTCAGCAAGTCAATAGCTGTTACTGCTTTCTCTCTCTCTCTCGCTCTCTCTCTCTCTCCAACAATTGCAACACAGCGAGCAACAACTACCACAGCCTGCATGAACTGAACTGAACTTTATATTTCCATCAGACAATTCATTATCCCCTAGACAACGATAGAGCTTATTTCTTATTGATTATTATTATACCCGCACTTTTAGGTTTAGTATTGATGACGTATATTATCTTTATATTTGCATTGATATTATTTTTGTGTATTTTTACTAATAAATACTGTTAAAAATAGTATCACCAGACTCCAACGGATACTCCTATCTTTGCTGGTAAGATATCCAGTTACGGGGTTCGTTACAACTTGGGGCCTCGTCTCGAGATTTGATACCAAATTGGAGGGCCTGTGCATCGGGCTTTTAAGTCCAGACTTGGATCTGGTTGCACGGGTAACCAGACGGGAAACCAGCAAAGATGGACGTAGACGAATTTACACAAAATCCGACTTTGAAGGCGCTAGAGGAGGCCACAAAGACGGACTTGGTAAATATTGCAAAAGGACTAAATCTTGCAGAGGTGAGGTCGTCAATGAAAAAGTGGGAGATGCAGAGGGCCATAACTCAGTATTATATTGAGACGAATGTGTTTTCGGCTGAGGTATTGGACAATATCCCTGAAAAGGTACCAGCTATTGGGACGGCTCAGCTAGAGTTGGAAAAATTAAGGTTGGAACAGAAGAAAAGGGAGTATGAGCTCCAGCTAAAGGAGTTAGAGGTGAAAAGGGAGTATGAAATTAGGTTAAAACAGCTGGAAGCAGCTGAAAAGGAGAAGGAGCATGAAATTAGGTTAAAACAGCTGGAAGCAGCTAAAAAGGAGAAGGAAAGAGCTGAAAAGGAGAAGGAAAGAGCTGAAAACCAGAGAGAGCATGAACGTAGGTTACAACAGCTGGAAGCAGATGAAAAGGAGAAGGAGAAACAGAGGCAGCATGAGCTGGACATGGAGAAGTTAAAGCAAGAGAGAAGGGTCCAAGGGGCAGACTGAGAGGAGAGGTTTAATGTTAGTAGGGAGTTTAGGTTAGTACCTCCATTCGAGGAGACGGATGTTGATAGTTATTTCTTGCATTTTGAAAAGGTGGCAGTGAATCAGAAGTGGCCCAGAGATCAGTGGGTGGCGTTGTTACAAAGTGCGTTAAAAGGGAAGGCACAACGGGCATATGCGGCATTGTCTGTGGAGGAGGAGGAGTATGAGAATTACGAGGAAGTAAAGCAGGCCATTCTTCGGGCCTACGAATTGGTACCTGAGGCATATAGACAAAAGTTCAGAGATTTAAAGAAAGTGTGGAATCAGACGTATGCAGAGTTTGCCTATGAGAAGGGTGTGCTCTTGGATCGCTGGTGTGCGGCAGAAAGGGTGGAAGAGGATTTTCAGCGTTTCAGAGAGTTAATTCTGATTGAGGAATTTAAAGGTTGTGTTTCGGATGATATCCGGATGTATTTGAACGAGAAGCCAAATAAGTCCATATCCGAATTTGCCAGGTTCGCAGATGAATATGCCCTAACCCACAAGACAAAGTTTTCCTCGAATAAGAGTTACCAGAAAGACCATAGGAACGGTAGAGAAAGCCCGCCGGCTGAGGCAGAAATTCAGCCGGGAGCTAGTGGTAAAAGTAAGGAGGAAGAAAGGCAAGCTGGCAGGAGGGTTCCTGGCTTGACCTGTTTTAATTGTGGAAAGGTGGGTCATATTGCATCTAAGTGCTTTGCTCCGAGGAAGGAGACAGGAAAAGGGAAAGCAGCAGTCCCTACAGGATGTATTGTGTTGATCAGCAAATCGACGAGAAAGCCCCAGGTAGATAAAATACGAGAGAGGTGTGAGAAATTTATTTCAGAAGGGACCGTGTCTGTGAAAGAGGGAGAAACACCAGTTCCAGTGCAGATCTGGAGAGATACTGGAGCTGAGCAGTCATTGATTCTCAGTAAGGTACTAGATTTTGGTCCTGAGATGGGAGAGGTAGTTTTGAGAGGCATAGGAAAAGGGATAGAAGCTGTACCTTTGCATAGGATCATTATAAATAGTGATCTGGTATCTGGACCAGTTGAAATAGGGCTACGGTCAGAATTACTGAGAGACGGCGTGGACGTCCTTCTTGGTAATGATTTAGCAGGGGGTGAGGTGTGTTCAGCTGTGAAGCTGACGAGCAAGCCTGTAAGTGTTGAGGACCCGCCCCTAGGTTCCAAGATCTATCCCGCATGCGCGATCACTCGCAGCATGTCGAGAAAGGCAGCTGAGAAAGAGACCAGTTTAAATCAGTCCAGTGTTGATTTGGCTGAGACGTTTTTACCAACCCTGTACCAAGAGGGGTTGGGGGGTGGTAAAACGGAGAATAGGGAGGTGAAAGAGAGTAAAGGAGAGGAGGTAGACCTACCCTTAGCCAGGAGGGAATTTATGGAGGCACGGAGTAAAAATGAGAAACAGATAAGGCTGTTAGAAGGTCCAGGGTTGGACATGGATGATCTGTCTGGCTTGACAGAACCGTTTGAAGAAGTTGAAAATTTTAAATGTGTTCCCGATAATGAAATAAGGGCAGTCCTAGATGAAAAGGATGCCATTATCTTGAAGGAGTCTGCTGGGTTAGCAGATGAGGTTGTTTTAACCCGCAGGGTTGAGTTTACTCCAGAAGGGAGTTGCCCAGAGAGTAACTGGGAGGATCAAGGGAACTTAGAATTTGAAAAGGGGATGGGTATTGAAAGCCTGGAAGAGGCAGATGTCCCGTCTGAGTGTGTTCAAGATGTGGATGCACATGGTACTGAACCTAGTAATGAAACTCAGGAAAAGTCTGAGGTATCTGATTTAGGTGAAAAGGAATGCAGTCCTTTTGGGTCAGGTGGACTTGGTTCAGTGAAGAAAGGGTTAACCTTGGTACTAGTGGGAAGTGAGAATTCCCAGTTGTTTGTGTTAGAAGGTGTGTTAAAAGTTAGTGAGGAGATAAAAGGTGGTGATGTGGATATTATTATTGAAGGAGAAGGGAAAAGTGTAGTTCCTAAATTGAATAAAGAAAATTTAAAGTCTGGATTGGTTTCAGAAGCAGTAACCAGGCTGAAGGAACAATGGCTTGTTAACAAGGTGCCTGTGAATCAATTACAGTTTGATTTGGAATGTAAAGGTACCCCACTCACTAATGTTACTCAAGGGTGTGCTGTGAAGAGGCAGAATTTGAAATGTTGTTTGGGCAAAGAGGGATCACTTGCAGATGTGAGACTGAAAATTAATACAATGAAGGGTCCTGAAGATAAAATTAATGACTTGCTTAAAAATAAAGAATTATGTGGAAGTTCAGAAGATGGGCTAAGTTTGGAAAACATTGTTGATAAAATAACTCCTATGAAAGCAGTATGCGAAAGCCTATTCCACACTGGTGAGCAAGCTAACCACGTGAGAGTTAAATGGAAAAGAGGCGAAGGTTGACAAAATGCCACTTTAAATAACAGGATCTGGTTTTGAGGGATTTCGACGAAGCACGTAAATAATAAAGACAACACCATGGAAGATTGACTGTTAAGTTTAAAAGTAAAGTAAAGATTAGTATTTGCATAAACTTTTGTAATGTACTACGGAATAATCACACATGTATTGGTTTACATTTTGTAATATATACTTAAGATTACAACTCTTTAGTTTTGTTTTTGCTGAAGAAAAGGAATAAAAATAGGTGGTTATTAAATTGGAGTCTGATGCTACAGGAATTTTATTAGGTACAAGATATTAAGATATTAAAGGAAGTGACAATGTAATCGCTAAATGTTTAGATGCTAAATTGAATGTATAACTGTATTACTCTGTAGTGAAAACTCTTTTGTATTGTGTTAGATTCTGAAATTCTGTAAGACTCTGTATTAGTTAATTTTCCCCTTTTGGGTGAAAATTCTTAGAAGGATGGGGGTGTTACAAATGAGGAGCAACTCTGATGGGCAGAAGGGTGCAAAGTCGCCCCCCCCCCCCCTTTTTGGGAATCGCAAAATCGCTACTATTTCAGGTCTGATACCAAGGAAATGAGAGAGAGACAATGCAGAGATACACAAAAGTGGAATGTCTCCTCCTAACAAAAGCGGAACGGAACCACTGATTACTGCTATTGTCTCTTGGAGAAGGAATTGTGTATTGAGTACTGTTCTATTCATTGAAACCCCTCAGGGGGCAACCAGAGTGGTCTGGTTGATGGGTTGCATCATCCCAAACTGATTGACACCTGAGACCCCGTGAGTGGGGATAAAAGTAGGGTCTGGGGAAACACTCCTCAGACGCACCAGGAGAGACGCTACGAGACTGGTGGGGGCTTGTGTGTGTGTCCACCCTTGCCTGGGTGACAAGTCCGCCACAGAAGAACAGTCTAGCTAAAGGACGGAGGGGTCATACATGAATGGCCACAACAAAAACGCATCGATGGATCAAGATCATAAAAGGAAAGTCAGCAAGTCAATAGCTGTTACTGCTTTCTCTCTCTCTCTCTCTCCAACAATTGCAACACAGCGAGCAACAACTACTGCAGCCTGCATGAACTGAACTGAACTTTATATTTCCATCGGACACTTCATTATCCCCTAGACAACGATAGAGCTTATTTCTTATTGATTATTATTATACCCGCACTTTTAGGTTTAGTATTGATGACGTATATTATCTGTATATTTGCATTGATATTATTTTTGTGTATTTTTACTAATAAATACTGTTAAAAATAGTATCACCAGACTCCAACGGATACTCCTATCTTTGCTGGTAAGACACCCAGTTACGGGGTTCATAACAATAGAGTGGATGTAGAGAGGATGTTTCCTATGGTGGGAGAGACTGACCAAAAGGACACAGCCTCAGATTAGAGGGGTTCCTTTTAGAATGGAAATGAAGAGGAATTTCTTTAGTGCTGAATCTATGGAATTCTTTGCCAAGTCTTTATGAATATTTAAGGCAGATGTTGATAGATTCTTGATTGGTCAGGGCAGGAAGGGATAAAGGGAGAAGGCAGGAGATTGGGCTGAGAGGAAGTTTTGATCAGCTATAATGAAATGGAGGAGCAGACTTGATGGACCAAATAATTCTGCTCCTATATCTTATGGTCTTATGGTTATACTGGATGATGGAAAATGTTGCCTAGAGGAATGGATACTTTGAGTAGAAATTTGAGTCAAAGTCATTTTGTAGAGCTATCAACTCCAGTAGAACAGAAACCTCCAACAGAATGTATAGCTACAGCAGAACGGAGAAAAGAACATGTTGGAAACATTTAGCAAGTCAGCCAGTATCTGTGTGAGGAGAGAAAAGGTATTAACATATCAAATTAATTACCTTTTGTCAGAACTGGGAGAAGTTAAAATCTTTTAAAAATGATTTTATGTTGCTGAGGAGTAGTAGGAAGGCAAGCAGAGAAGAAGAATTGCTAGGAGATCTGCCTCAGATGGAATATTTCAGCTCTGAGGAAAGGTTGGACGGGATGCGTATGTTTCCTTTGAAACAGAAAGTGAGAAGGGACCTGCCTGAGTTGCATAGAATCACGAGACACACAGACATGCTAGATAATTTAAATGTTGTTTCCTTAGCTGAGATATCTGTTACTAATGGACATAATAATATCAAGGCAAGAGATAGGAGATTTAAAGAGGGTTTGATGAGGAATATTTTGATCCAGAGGATGACTGAAATTTGAAACGCACAACCTGAGTGATTGTGGAGCAAGGCATCATTGCAATATTTAAGGAATATTTAGATGAGCACTTGGATTGCCAAGGGATAGAGGGCTGAGTAACAGTGTGCATAGACAAGTCCTTGAAGGCCAGCACAGACCTACTGGACCTAAAGGGTTCCATGTTGTATGATGCTACTACTCTAGAGCAGGTGTTCCCAAACTTTTTAAAGCCATGAACCCCTTCCATTAACCAAGGGGTCTGTGGACCCCAGGCTAGGAAATATTGCTCTAGACTGAGTTTGAAGGCAGGAGAGAAAATACTAGTGGAGCAGGGTGAAAAAGAGAGCTAAAGGATAGAAAGTAAAACAACATCTGAGGTGTATAAAGGAGCAGACAAATGGAATTGGGAATTGTTAGTAGCTGAAAAGCACCAAGTACTGGAAACTTAGAGGTAGAAGCTGATTATCTGTAATTATTGAATTCAATATCTGACCCTGGAAGGTTATCCACTCACAAAATGAGTTCTTACACTTCCACCAGATGTCAAACTTTGTTGGACAAATTCTTTCCTTTCTAATGCCTATGCAAATTTTTTTTTTTGTGGAAGATTACACAGTACGACAAAAACCGCCAGACTTATAAAGCTAACGTGCTCTACTTGCACATAATGGGCCAGAATTAGGAAGAAGTATCTTTTTCCAAAAACAGGTGCATCTTTATTATTCCTGTTTGCACAGAGAAGTGCATTTCAAATTATTTCATTTGTACAGAGAAGTGCATTTCAAATACCAAATTTGAAGCCAGTTTCTACAGCTTCTCATCATAAAATTATTTCTTCCTTCTTCTGGCACTTTAGTTCCTGTGGAAACTGTCCAATTCATTCTAATACAAATGTTTCCACTGGAGAATTTTCCTTTTGTGAAGGATTAGTAAAGGTCATGGAAAGAATACCAGGTGACACTGGTGCTCCACTGAAAACTTTTTTTTTGGCTCCCTGCACACTGCAAGTTTATTGTGGTTTTCCAAATAATGAAGAAATTCCAGACCAATTAGTTGTGTTCTCTATTCTTTCAAATATCTATCCATTGGATAAAACAAAAAATTACATCACTACAAATCTCTTCTATTATGTCCTCCTGTCAACTCTTACCCTCATTATGAATTAACACTATAAGACCATAGATATAGGAGCAGAAGTAGGCCATTTGGCCCATTGACTCTGTTCCACCATTCAATCATGGGCTGATCCAATTCTTTCAGTCATCCCCACTCCCCTGCCTTCTCCCCATACCCTTTGATGCCCTAGCTAATCAAGAACCTATCTATCTCTGCCTTAAGTGCACCCAATTATTTGGCCTCCACAGCTGCTGGTGGCAACAAATTCCACAGATTTACCACCCTCTGACTAAAGTAATTTCTCCACATCTCTGTTCTAAATGGACGTCCTTCAATCCTGAAGTTGTGCTCTCTTGGCCTAGACTCCCTACCGTGGGAAATAACTTTGCCATATCTAATCTGTTTAGGCCTTTTAACATTTGGAATTCCATTGTCCAGCGCTATAACACAAGATTTTTATTTCAAAAATATACTTCAGTCATAATATTTACAGGAAATATAATCAGTGTGTATCTTTCTTTATATCCATTTTACCAGCAAATCAATAGATTCTCTTAGAACACAACACTATTATTCATAGACTCATAGCAAGAGGCTTCAAAGTTCAAAATAAAATTAATTATCAAAATATGCATACTGTATGTCACCATATACCATCCTGAGATTAATTTTCCTTTGGGCATACTCAGCAAATCTATAGAATAGTAGCTATAACAGGATCAATGAAAGATCAACCAGAGTGCAGAACACAACAAATTGTGCAAATGCAAATATAAATATGTAGGAATAAATAACGAGAACAAGAGATAAAGAGTCCATAAAGTGAGTTCATTGTTGGTGGGAAACATTTCAATGATGGGGCAAGTGAGTATAGTGATCCCCTCTTGTTCAAGAGCCTGATGGTTGAGGGGTAGTAACTGTTCTTGAATCCTGTGGTGTGAGTCCTGAGACCCTTGTACCTTCTACCTAATGGCAGCAGCAAGAAAAGAGCATGGTCTGGGTGGCGGGGATCTCCGATGATGGATGCTGCTTTCGTATGACAGTATTTCATGCAAATGTACTCAATCGTTGGAAGGGCTTTACTTGTGTTGAACCGGGTCGAATCCACTACCTTTTGCAGGATTTTCCACTCAAAGGCTATAGACTCAGCCAGCTCCAACCCCACCATAAAGGACATCCTCAAGAAGGCAGCATCCATTATTAAAGTCCCCTACCATCTAGGACATGCTGTCTTCTCATTACTACAACAGGGGAGAAAGTACAGAAGCCTGAAGACCCACACTCAATGATTTAGGAATAACTTCTATCCCTCTGCAATTAAATTTCAGAGCATTCCATGAAGACTACTTCATTATTTTTTGTCTTCATTTATCTTGTCATTCATTTATCATTCATTTGTCTTTATTTATATCTGTAATTTATAGATTTTTGTCTTCACATTGTACATCATGTTCACATACTGCAATATGTCAGTGATAATAAATCTGATCGAGATTCTGGCTCCTCTCTAAAGTGTTTAAGAGGCTGTTACACAGTACCCATCCCCTCAGAGTTCAGCAGAACCATTGTCTGTGGCACTTCCCTTTGCATCAACCTTCAGTGGGTGGATAATTTTGGCCTTTACTGTAGCTCAGCAGGGGAATGAGCAACTGTCCTAATGAGTTAGAGGTGTAAGAAGCCAAATCCTTTTTAAGGTCCTTGTTTGCTTTAAATAGAACACTTGTAATTGAAATGCTGTAGCAATGATCCAGGTTATTTTTGTGGGGGTTGAGAAGAATGTCTGCTCCTCCTATCCTTAAAGGGACCACACCAATTGTAACCTCAGGAATAAACTATAGCTGTTGTAGAATTCTTCTCTACATATTGCAATGAGCCTAATATCTAAAAACAAGAGAGCATTTTGGCCATCCAGAAGAAAATAACTTCAAAAATAGTGGCAGAAATGGCTTTGTAGAGTTGACAACATTTTCATGTTCCATCTTCTACACTGAGATAAAATTATTCCCCACTAATACAAATTTGGTACATTGCAAATACACTCTCCTTCCAGTAATGTCTCCATAATGCCTTCTATCAATCCAGTTTAAAAAGCAAAGAATTTTCCTGCTGCATTATATACTTTCAAGCTGCTGTAACTACTAACACAGTGTGGCTTCTTTCGGTTGTAGGGTGGACGATGATATTGATTGCCTGCGTGCTCACAAGTGAATCTCACATTAGCTCTTCACCAATCATGAAGTTGTGATGAGCAAACACAACTGCAAATCAGCTCAATCCAGAAACATAATTCACTGTATTTCACATGAGGAACATTGGCACCATAGTTCATTCATTCATCATGTACCACGTCATAGGACATGGACGATCATGGTCTATGACCATGATAGTTTTTGGGAAATTTTTCCCAGAAGTGGTTTGGCCATTGCCTTCTTCTGGGCAGTGTCTTTACAAGACTGGAACCCCAGCCATTATCAATACTTTGCATAGATTGTCTGCCTGGCATCAGTGGTTGTATAACCAGGACTTGTGGTAAGTAACACACACAAAATTCTGGTGGAACACAGCAGGCCAGGCAGCATCTATAAGGAGAAGAACTGTCGTCGTCTCGGCCTGGCCTGCTGTGTTCCACCAGCATTTTGTGTGTGTTGTTTGAATTTCCAGCATCCGCAGATTTCCTTGTGTTTGCTGTTGTGATAAGTACCAGTTTCTCCTTCAACTGTCCACCACCTGCTCCCATGGCTTCACATGAACATGATTGTGGGGGTTAAATAGGTGCTACAACTTGCCCAAGGGTGGTCTCCAGGCTAGCATACGGCAAGAGTACCTTACACCTCCCTTGGAAAAGATGTTTCTCCATCCCAGCACCCAGGCACGTTAATGGATGGTGGATTTATCCAAGATACAGTGCATATAGTCCAAAAGGTAAGTTGAACACATCTCAGTCATAAGAAATATTACCACCCTGATTTTATACAGGGAAGTAGACTATATGGAATTCTTTATTCCAAATACTGATGAGTATACAGATTAATATTTGAATTATCAGCTCTGTTATTGTTAGGACATAAATAAATTCAGCATGTAATCTGCAGGAAGTTAATTTCCCAAACCTATCTGCTTCTCCTACATTGTCAATACATTGGGGATGTTCTCTGACTTGCTAAGAACAGATTGGGTCTTACATAATATCTAAGAAGTATGATAGTACTAAGTATTCCACCTAGTGAGTCAATCTGTTCCGGCTCTAAATTCAATTGTCTCACATCAGAAGGTAATGGCCAGCTTAACCTTTTCAATGGACTTCAATAATTCAATCATTGAAGGTTCACTGGCTCAATTAGCTCAAGAAAAATAGAGTTTTTTTATTAAAGGGGAAGAAGAAATTATTAAAATTTAGAAGTCACTACACACACTCAGAGGCCACTCAATTAGGTACCTCCTGCAACTAATAATGTGGCCACAGGGTGAATGCATGTGGTCTTCTGCTGCTGTGGCCCATCCACTTCAAGGTTCAATGTGCTGCACATACAGAGATGCTCTTCTGCGCACCACAGTTGTCGCACATAATTATTTGATTAACTGTCTCCTTCCTGCCAGGTTGAACCAGTCTGGCCTTTCTTCTCTGACATCCCATTAAAAAGGTGTTTTTGCCCACAGCACTTCCACTCACTGGATTCTTTTTGTTTTCCACACTGTTCTCTGTAAACTTTAGAAACCGTTGTGCATGAAAATCCCAGGAGATCAGCAGTTTCTGAGATACTCAAACTACCCTGTTTGGCACCAACAATCGTTCAACGGCCAAAATCACTTAGATCACATTTCATCCCCATTCTAACGTTCGGTCCGGATAACAACTGAAACCTCTTGACCATGCCTGCGTGCTTTTATGCATTGAGTTTCTGCCACATGATTGGCTAATTAGATGTTTGCTTTAGTGAGCAGGTGCACCTGATAAAGTGGCCACACAGTGCACTATGTGAATCATTACAGGGTGATGTAAACTTACCATGGTGAACAAACCTGATACCCAATTGCACAGCAACCATGCTGTGTGAAACAAAGTGACCACTCACTAGACAGTCTTAGACTTTACCACCATAGGCAACATCCTCTCCACATCGACTCTATCAAGGCCTTTCACCATTTGATAAGTTCCAGCGAGGTTTCTGAATTCAGTCCTGGAATCATTTTCGTGAACCTCCTTTGAACCTTCTCCAGTTTCAGTACATCCTTTCTAAAATACAGGGCCCAAAATTACTCGCTATACTCCAAGTAAGGCCTCACCAGTGCTTTATAAAGCCACAAAATTACATCCTTGCTTTTATATTCTAGTCCTCTTGAAATGAATGCTAATATTATATTTGCCTTCCTTACCACAGATTCAACCTGCAAATTAACCTTTAGGGAATCCTGCACTAGGACTCCCAAGTCCCTTTGCATCTCAGTTTTTTGTATTTTCTCACCATTTAGAAAATAGTCAGCCCTTTCATTTCTTCTACCAAAGTGCATTCCCAACTCTGTATTCCAGCTGCCATTTCTCTGCCCATTCTTCTAATCTGTCTAAGTCCTTCCCTAGCAGTGGTTCCCAACGTGGGGCGTACGCCCCACAGGGGGGTAATTTGATTTTTAAGGGGGGCAATTCGAGAATGAGTTATTAACAGTGAATTTTTTCTAGTAAGTCTGTGTATGAGTGTGTGTGCGAGTTAATACATATGTGTATATACAGTATGCATACATAAAAATACTTGTGTGTATGTACATGTGTAATTGCGTATGTACTGTATATATAGTGTATCACCATCATTACAACCATCAAATGGCTTTCATAATTAAATTAATGAATTGACTGATGTAGGAAGGAACAAATGAACAAGTCCAAACGCGTAAGAAACTCGTACGAGGTCGCGCCAATGCTGCTTTTTGCAGTAGCTTTCAGTTCTTGGTGGTGTGAAGGTGTGTACATTGCGTCATCTCTTTTAAACGCTGTATCTGTCTTTGTATGCTGTAGAAACGAATAAGCATTGTTTTATTTATTTATTATTATTATTATTATTATTTTAATATCATTTCATGTTCTTTTTTTTTACAATTTCTTAGTAATTTCTTCCTCAGAACTTTAACAGTCCTTTGGTTCTTTTCTTTTTCTCTTTCATGAATGCCATGTTCTTTGGAAGCTTGTTTAAACCAAGTTAATGGTCTTTTAGGCTTCCTCCAGGTGAATAGGAGTTCACTTTTTGAATAATAAGAATTATATATCACCACAGGGGGCATCAGGATTTTAGAGGTGATTAGGTGAGGCATGGCCAAAAAAAGGTTGGGAACTACTGTTCTGTAGCCTCTACTTCCTCAGAACTACCAGCCTCTCCACTTAACTTTATATCGTCTGCAACCTTTGCAATAAAGCCATCAATTCCATCATTGAAATCATTAACATATCATGTAAAAAGAATCAGTCCCAACACAGACCCCTGTGGAACACCACTAGTCAGTGGCAACCAACCAGAAAAGCCTCCCTTTATATTCCCACTCTTTGCCTCCTGTTAATCAGCCACTGCTTTATCCATGCTAGAGTTTTTCCTATGATACCATGAGATTGCAACTTGTTAAACAGCCTCATGTGTGGCACCTTGTCAAAGACTTTCTGAAAATCCAAGTACACAACATCGACAGATTCTCCTTTGTCTATCCTATGTTTTATTTCTTCAAAGGATTCCAACAGATTTGTCAGGCAAGATTTTCCCTTGAGGAAACCATGCTAACTACACCCTATTTTATCATATCCCTTCAAGTACTTCATCCTTAGCAATTAACTCCACCATCTTCCCCACCACTAAGCTCAGACTAACTGGCCTATAGTTTCCTTTCTTCTGCCTCTTTCCCTGCTTGTAAAGTGGAGGGACATTTGCAATTTTCAGAGTTTACATAACTATTCCAGAATCTAGTAATTCTTGAAAGATCATTACTAATGCCTCCATTGTCCAGTCCAACATTGCCCAGTCCACCAACTCAAAGCAGTCCTGTAAGCATGCTTCTGCTTCCCTTGACAATACATTCTCATGGGATAGCATGGTAAGCCACTTTAATGGTGCTATAACAATGATCAAGTGTGTTGGCTGCTCTGGCTTCACAGGTGATGGTTGCTCAAAGAGTTCTCTAACCTGTCCTGGTTGAAATCTCTCACAATGATCGGGAATCAGGGCACACACTTTCTTGCCCGCTGATTACGTTGCTCAGCTCCTCCAGAGACTGCCTAAAGTTGGCCTGAGGTAGAATGTACACTGCTATCGGGATGATGGCAGAAAGCTGGTAGGGACGATGAAATCAATGGCATTTGACCATTGAGCTCTGGAGCGCTGGATCAAGACAGAGCTGCCATGTCTGTGCACTACAATGAGATAATCATAAAGCATGCTCCGCCTCCTCTGCCTTTAAAAGACTGAGGTGTCCTGTCTTTGTGGAGAATGATGAAACTGCCGCGCTATGTCTGACATGGCTGGTGTGAGCCATGTTTTCATAAAATAAAGTACAAAACAGTGTGTGATGTCCCACTGATACAGCAATCCTACTCAGAACTCTTCAGTTTTATTTTCTAGAGTCTGTACATTCGCCAGCAGGATAGTTGGGAGTAGAAGCCTAAAGCCTTTCTGTTTCAATTGAACTTGCAGGCTGGCGCTGCATCTCCACTCCTGCTTTTTTAACGGTGAAGAAACTGCACTCGTGACCTGAGTCTGCCCTCCGAAGTTCGATAATTTTGTATATCAATAAGTTTTTTTAAGCGTATTAAAACATTTTAAAATGCTGCTTGCTGAAGTACCCATGGCCATGACTGTGAATTTCAGCTGTAGTAGTCCTAAACAGAAATATTTGATCATTCCCATCAGAGCAGTACACAAACAGCCACCACTTAATGGCATCATCTTGATCCTCTAGCTTTTTCCCATTCCCACTTGGGAGAATGACTCTGCATTAACTACACCTCTTGTAATTTTGTATCTTTCTCACAGAGTTTCTAACACAGGAAGATTTGCTCAGAAGAGGGAGCAGAGTCAAATAAAATCGTCGACCACTTGTTCTGCACACCCTCAACATTTTTTAAAGGGTGAGATGTCAAATAAAAACAGGAAGAGTTGGGAGAAAAGATGTACTACACTACACTAACTCTGAACTAAACACAAATGAAATCAAATTCTATAGCAGCATAAATGCTCTCAACCTAATGTTGAGTCTAAATTGACTCAACGTTGATGTTAACACCTCTGTATAAAGAATGAATGGCTTGAAATCTAAACTAGTTATTTTGGCTTCTGATTCAGACCTCAGTTTAAATTACCTCCTTTATTTGACTGACAATGACTTCACAACAGCAAGGTTAATTATATAAATTGACAAATATAGTTTAAATACACAGTTCCCTAAGGAAAAAAATCTTATGAGTTAAAATCAAATGGTCTGCATAGAATAAGACAATTCAATGCAGAAAAGTGATCCCATTTCTCTGCTGAGGTGGCTCCTTGAATATATTGTCATCTTACTCTGATTGTTTAACGGGATTAAAGAGAAGTTTCCATTCCACTCTAATTAGTTTAGGATTTTTAGCCTCTTCCTAAATAGTATGTGGTATAATCAGGACATTACACTTCAGGTTGGATGAACTGATTATTCTTTTTCTCCCTGATATCATGACCTAAAAGTTTGTGAACATTAAAGTAGAACACAGTCACAGTAAATTTGAAAATCACACTATTGCATTTGTAGCAATTTTTCATGTGTTACGTACCCGTGGGTATCTTGTACTTGTCACGTGACAGTGGTGTTGAAGCTATACTGGACTTAAGGTAGTGGTCTTGTGATGGTGGAGTGACATCATTTTCCCACCAGTAGAGGTCATGTGACAGGTTTTCTTTCACAGGGTATAAAAGGAGGACCCCTCCCTGTGAGGAGGGGCAGTTCGTGGTTGGATTTGCCATTTTGACTCCATGCCACTGCGTGGTCCAATATTATGACGCAGTTTGGTGAAAAGGTGGAGTTTTATTTAATGCCTAAAGTTTAAAAGGTCATTGACGGCAGTTTCTTTATAATACTGCCAGTTAAAAATCAGTGGAGAGTGAAGATCGGAGTTCGGGAGCTAAAAGATCGAGGAAAGTCGATTTCGACGGTGAAACAGGTTCGACCTTGTTTGATCCTCATTCGGAAGGAATTCGTTGGCTGTCCCCCAGTAACCCCTGCAAATAATAGCAGAAAGGGTTGGGTACAGTTTTGTCAAGGAAAGGTCAGTGCCTTTAAGCCGTTTCATTTTCATCTTCGTAAATTCTCCAGGGAAAAGTATAGTTCGACTGGGAAACACAACAACACGACGTGAAAGAGAATTTAAATCGTCTAAAAAGTCTCTCCTTTAATGGACTGGAAGCATTTTGAACTTTTGTAGTACTACTTTGAAGAACTGTTTTTGCAAAATCGCTTTAAGAACTGTTTAAGCTTTATTGCTTTAAGAACTGCTTAAGCTGCCGCACAGCAGCTGATTTCCGGTTACGTTAGTGATTTGTTTACTTTTGGGGGTTTGTTTTTTGGTGTTTAATAAATGTTTTATTTGTTATAAAAAACCCTGCCTCACTTATTTATTTATTGTTGCTGAATCCGTAACACATGCTTCCATGTATCTTAATGCCAAACTATTCGTGCTTGGGTGATATTTTCGTGTTCACCATTTGTCAGTGTCAAACTTGGCCAAATTACAACCACAATGGTTCCATGCTCAGATTTCATCATTGGTAACCACATTAGCCTGCAGACAATTACTGGTTATCCGCAGAAGAAAATAACCAACTTTTGCCAATGCCGAAGGCTCAGAAACAATATTATTTAAAAAGCCAATGACATGAAACCCGAATTCATAGCGAAAGGGTTGTACTCCACTCTATACACTTACAGCTTACGTAGAAGCTTGCTACAGTGAAGACTAAGCCATCCTTACATCTTCAAGCAGTTGTATTTCAAGACCCAACACTCTTTTTAATGGGTGTGCAACCAAGCATCACAATCACTCATGGAGATCCGTGCCACAGGAGGTATATAAGGCCCTCAGTGGTGCAGCTTGCCAAGGCTCTGCTCAGAGTACGCAGAAACACGGATTCAATCCTAAACTTCTGGACTATCCGTGTGGACACATGTGGGTTTCATCAGTGTTCTACAACCCAAAAGACATTCAAGTCACAAACAAACGAAGGTCTGCAGATGCTGGAAATCCAAGCAACACACACACACGATGCTGGAGGAACTCAGCAGGCGAGGCAGTATCTATGGAAAAGAGTAAATAGTTGACGTTTCAGACCGAAAACCTTCAGCAGGACTGGAGAGAGAAAAGATGGGGAGTTGATTTGAAAGGTGGGGGAAGGGGAAGGAGAAACTCAAGGTGATAGATGTAATAATGGGGGGGGGGGTGAATTAAAGAGTTGGGAAGTTGATTGGTGAAAGAGATACCAGGCTGGAGAAGGGAAAATATAATAGGAGAGGACAGAAGGCCTTGGAAGAAAGAAAAAGGGGAGGAGCACCAGAGGGAGGTGATGGGTAGGCAAAGAAATAAGGTTAGAGAGGGAAGAGGGGATGGGGAATGGTGAAGGAGGGGTGCGTTAGCGGAAGTTCAAGAAATCGATGTCATGCCATCAGGTTGGAGGCTACCCAGACGGAATATAAGGTGTTGTTCCTCCAACCAGAGTGTGGCCTCATCGCGACAGCAGAGGAGGCCATGGACTGATGCACGGGAAGTGGAATTAAAATGGTGGCCACTGGGAGATCCCGCTTCTTCTGGCGGACGGAGCGTAGGCGAAGCGGCCTCCCAATCGGGTCTCAGGAGGCCAGGCTGGGAGCACCAGACACAGTATACGAGCCCAACAGACTCAAAAGCCAATAGATTAATAGTCTCTGTAAATTAAACCTCACGTGGAAGTGAGGGCAGAATCTGGGGAGAGTTAATGATAATGTGGGGAGAACAAAAAATGTAATTAATGCAGTATTAGTATAAACGGATAGTTGATGGTTGGTGTGGATTCAAAGGGCATCTTTTTCATGCTGGTTTCCTCTATGCTACTTCATCCACCTGGGATTTATAGTGACCCACACTCAGCGGTGCAGGGGCTACAAAGACTACATCTTGAAGAGTAAGCCCCACTCATAAAAATTTCAGCTACAGACTCATACACATGCCTGGTTTGCTTTCACACACAAAGTCACTCAAACTCCTGGTCAAAGGCCTGGATAGAGTGGATGTAGTGAAGATGTTTCCTATAGAGGGGGCATCTAGGGTCAGAGAGCACAGCCTCAGGATGGAAGGGCATTCCTTTAGAACAGAGATGAGGAGGAATTTCTTTAGACAGAGAGTGGTGAATCTGTGGACTTCATTGCCACGGGCAGGTGTGGAGGCCAAATATTTGGATATATTTAAGGTGGAGGTTGATAGGCTCTTGATTGGTGAAGGTGTCAAAGGTTACAGGGAGAAGGCAGGAGAATGGGATGTGAGAGATAATAGGTCAGCCATGATGGAATGGCAGAGCTGCTTCCACGGCCTAATTCTGCTCTTACATCTTAT
The DNA here is from genome assembly GCF_048418815.1 of Hemitrygon akajei. Taxonomy (NCBI): domain Eukaryota; kingdom Metazoa; phylum Chordata; class Chondrichthyes; order Myliobatiformes; family Dasyatidae; genus Hemitrygon; species Hemitrygon akajei. The sequence continues at coordinate 162,571,012 of NC_133133.1, forward strand.
GATGTTATGGACTTATGACTCCAGCTAGCAGACACATTCCACACATCACAGTTTTCTCATCATGACTGCATTAGTAAGGTCATTCAGACTTTCTGTTCCACAAGACGAGCTCAGTGTTCCTGCATCAGCCCACAGAAGCAAACAAACTGACCACAGGCATTCATCTGCATAGCTGACTTCCCTGAAGCACAGGCATTCATGGTCTGCACTCATGACAGGGAATCTCTCAGCGAGTCAAGCAGCATCAGAGATACAGGGTCAGTTTTCCAGGCCAAGGACCCTTCACCAAAACCAAAGACAAGCATGGAGAATAGGGTGCAGATCAAGGTTCACAGGGTAAAGATTTCTTTAAAAACTGATAGCTGGAGAAAGAAAGTACATAAATGAGACGAGAGGAACAGCCATGCCTGATACTATGATATTGGTGCAGCCCTAGGGGTCCCTTTGAACAGAGAATATCAGTAATGGCATGATCAACTAGCCCCTTGAGGTTCCTCTCAGAAAACTAAAGACCACACACTCTACCGTTCGGAAGCATTGGTGCTACCTTCTGTGATTAAACAGCGCTCCTCAGTAGCTGGTGCTGTTGTTCAAGTATGCCTTAAAGGACCACTGTATAGCTCCCAGCTGCAGGCCTAAGTGCTGACAGCTGTGAAAAATTCGAATGGAGTTTTTCATGAACACCTGCTGTTTCTGAAACTGTACAGCATTACATATGGGAGTTCAGCAATTCTGTTTTTAATAGACGCTATTAAATTTCACATTTTACAAACTTTTATTACAGAGGTAGGGAGACATGCAATATTGTTTTAACGCTGAATGAATGGTGCAGACAGTTTTCAAGAGCTGCGCTTATAATTCCAGCTAATGTGTACTAGAATTCTGAAATAAAAAAATAGAAAACATTGGCAATGTTCTGTGGGTTGGACAGCATCTGTGGAGGGGGAAATACAGGTTGAGTACCCCTTATCTGAAATGCTGGGGGCCGGAATTTTGCGGATTTTGGAATATATAATGAGATAGTTATCATTTCCATCTCTGAATTTATGTTCTACCGGTAAGAAGTCTTTGTCTTACACTTGTTTATCAACACATTTGTAATTAACGGTAAAAATTATTACATACTATCAATATAATGAAAATACAATGTCTGCAGGGTAACAAAAACCACACAACAGCATCGGGAGAATACCTTGATCAACAACAGCAGGCTTTCAGTCTCCTCTGTGTTTAGATTACAATTTAGGTTACAATACTCTGTATCAGTATTTTGCTTTTTTTTAAGGTTTTATGTAAGGTATAAAGACAATCAGCATTGTAGACTTGTGTTAGATTTTCATCAGCGAAAATCTTGACAAACTCATCAATGAATTTCTCCACTGCTCCAGATGCTTTATCACCAAAAATGTTTAAAAATTTAGTACATGCCTTTTCTCAAATTTCTGCAAACCAGCCTGCTGAATATTCACAATTACCTTCAATTTTCAGTTCATGTTTATTTGCTGGTTTCATGATCAGCATACCATTAAACAGTGTATGTTCACCCCAGTACTGACAAATCCACTCTTTCAGTATAGATATAAAATCTTCATTTTTTGCATTATGCTGTGTTTTTTTTTCTATTTTTCTTCAATTTCTATTCATTACGTATGTGACGTCACTTCTCAGAACTGGCTGTGGTGTGCAGACATATCAGCTGGGAACCTTCCGAGCGACTCATGGAATTCCTCAATTGTGACATCATGTCAGAGCTCAAAAACTTTCAGATTTCGGAGGGTTTTGGACTTTGGATGTTCGGATAAAGGGTACTCAGCCTGTAGTTCTAATGTTTCAGGCCAATGACCTTTCGTCAGAACTGTGGGAATGTGCATGAGAGTCAGGCTATAAATTTGATCTTTTTGCACTATATTCCTGCTCATAATTCAGCATACAAAAATATTTGCATGTTAATTACTTCTGGGACTGTTCTCAAAGGTGGGTAAATAGTTCAATATTGCTGTAAATCCTCTTCTTTTTCATCATTTATCCTTGTGAATGCATTTTAAAATAAGAATGCATTGAATGACCTCTTACATGAAAGTACTCAAGAGCAAATAATCTATTTTAAATTAACAAGTTAATTTTGTGAAGATGAGATTTTCGCCATTTCAGTTGTGCCATGAGGTACATGTGTAGCTCGTCTGTGAGAAGAAAGACTATCGTCTTTTTGGTCTGCCAATCTATCAAAAAGGTTCCTATAATCAGAAAACTATCCAGCCTCATATTGGTTATCCACATCTGAAATCTGTATTACCAAAACCCAAATCAAAAATAATTTGTATCTTTGCCGAATGTCTGGCTGAAGCATTAGTCTTTTATACAGTGTAAAAGTAAGAGGAAAAGGAGTGAGGGGACGGCAAATGTGTTTAGCATCTCTTCACAGGAAGCTTGTGGAACTGGCACAAAATGTCAATGAGCCGAGCGACAGGCTGTTGCCTATTAACTCGACAGCTGCATGACCAACACATCAACAGGTGGCCGTGACCGTTGGTCAACAAGATAACAAAGGCACTCTCAATGAATGCAGTTCATAAAATGCCAACGAGCAGAACTCAATGATAAAATTAACCTTTTCATCAGCCTGCCATTGGTTCCCCTCCTTGTAAGTTCCTCCACCCCCAACAACCCACCAAGATTCGAGATTCAGGTTTAGTTATCACACGTACATCGAAACATACCACAAAATGTGTCACCACGCATTCCAGCGCCAACATAGCGTCGGCGGAATAATAGAGAACACAACAAAACTGAATGAACAAGTGACAAAGCAACAACAGCAAATCAAGCCCTGTTCCTCCCTCCCACCCACTCACTCACCTACACAGTCCTTGGAATGTAGAAGATCGAGGGGAGACTTGACAGAGGTATACAAGATTATGAGGGGTATAGATGGGGAAAGTGCAAGCAGGCTTTTTTCACTGAGGCTGGGTGAGACGACAGCTAGGGGCCATGGGTTAAGTGTGAAAGGTGAAAAGTTTAAGGGGAACATGAGAGGAAAGTTCTTCACTCAGAGGGTTGTGAGAGTGTGGAATGAACTGCCAGTGCTACTGGTGCATACAAGCTTGTTTTCAATGTTTAAGAGAAGTTTAGATAGGTACATGGATGGTAGGGGTATGGAGGGCTACGGTCCCAGTGTAGGTCGATGGGAGTAGGCAGCTAAAATGGTTTGGCATGGACTAAATGGGCTGAAGGGCTTGTTTCTGTGCTGTATTTTTCTATGACTCTGAGTCTTGGGCTTCCAGTGGACCATGTGCTCCTCCAGTTCAGTCTCTCTGCCTACATAGTGCCAGTTTTAATCTTCTACCACTGGTTGCCATCTCCTTAATCACTGGAAATGAAGTCTCTGCTCACCCTCTACACTCCACCCCAACCAAGGTACTCCACACTCTCTCCTCTTTTAATAAAATTCTTAAAACTAATCTCTTTAAGTGGCTTGTCTCTATTTCTTTATATGATATAGTATAAAACGTGTTTGATAATGCCCTTGTCAAACACCTTGAGCCAATTTACTGGTATAAAGATACTGTATCTTTAACTTGAAGTATCTGCCTCCAGTTCACCTTTGCTAACATACATCTCATTTCCCTAACCAAGAAGTTTTAACCTTGCCTGTCTTTGTTCTTTATACTAATTAGAATCAGAATCAGGTTTTTTTGGGAACTGCAAACTGGACTTAAAGAAGGAGCTAGTAATCCTTGGTGTTAATATTGACAGCAAGTTGGTGTGGGATAACCACCTTTCCACTATTTCAAACAAGGCTGGACAAAGGCTTGGAGCTCTGAGGAAAGTAGCATCCAAACTAGACAAAGAAGGCAGAGCCATGGTTTACAAAGCCCAGGTACGAGGTATCATGGAGTATGCCTGCTTATCAGGGATGAATGCCTCACAGAGTGTCCTCAGCCAGCTTGATGACACTCAAAGAAAGGCTCTCAGGATTATAGGTGTAGATGAAGCCACAGCTCGTGAGAAGCTAGCCATCAGCAGCTTACACCACAGACGACAGGTTGTTGCAGCTACTGTGCTGTACAAAATGCACACCAGCCACAGCCCTGCAGACCTTCGCACCATGCTGCCTTCATCTTATGAGAGATGGCGCACCACACGATCAAGTTTATCTGTGCCTGCTCATGCTGTTTCTATGCCTGATGCCAGAACCTACGCACTGGATAGAAGCTTCCTTCACTGTGCTATCAGAATTTGGAACAGCCTTCCAGATGCTGTGATTGGAAACATCTGCGACGATGGGTCCAAGCCTTCAAGAGTCGAATGCACAAACACCTATCGTCTCTGGGAGGGAAGTCACATGCTTCTTCATAAGCTATCATGAAGGGGACCAGGATGGCAATGTTTGGCTGTTGGCAGGTAGGGTTAATACCTGACTTTCAAGAGCTCTTGTGAGTTATGTTCTGGCTGGACTTAGTCCTTAAACTGCTGGAGAACAGTGCGGAAAGATCAGGTGCTGTTTTCTCCCGGTAGGGACTAGTTTTTAGTTCCAAGTGCTCCTGCCACGTTTTGTCACCCTGTAACCTTATCCTTCAATCTCTCTGAATTATGGAGGACAGCATGTGTATAAATGTCTCTCTCCAGCAGATCTCATCATGATCATCATGACTCTAGTATTTCTATTATTCTTTAATATTTCTTTTTTTATATATTTTATTTAAATTGTTGAAGAAATATAAGGAATCAGTTGATACAACATTTGATACATATTGAAAAAAATTAATTCAATACATTAATGAGTCCAAGAGAAAAAGGAACACTTATCCCAAAATATAAGAGACAGAAGAAAGAAAAGAAAGGAGAGAAGAAGGAAAAGACAAAAAAAAGAAAGAGTAGGCATCCAGCTCTCAATCAGTTTAAAATGCAAATTTAAGAAACTAGCTTATAATAAGGGATATATTAATTTAAAAGAATTAAAATAAATAAGTTAAACAATCCGAGCATTTAAATAATCCAAATATGGTTTCCAGATCTCAATGAACATTGTGTAACTATTCCTAAGGGTATAAGTAATCTTCTCAAGCGGTATATAACTTTGCATTTCTTTATTCCAACAATCAATATGTACAAGGGAATCGGATTTCCATGTTACCGTTATGCATTTCCTGGCTACCGATAGTGCAATTTTGATAAATTTGGATTTATTCCTGGGGAGGCTAGCTTTCAAAACTGCTAAATTCCCCAGCAGAAACAATTCTGGGTCTAGAGGGAAATCCAACCCCAGAATCTTTCCCAGTGCCTCCCCCAAATCTATCCAAAAAGATCTGAGTTTCATACATAGCCAGGTGGAATGCACAAAGGTACCAACATCCATGCCACACCTGAAACACTTGTCAGAAATTTCTGGTTTATTTTTATGTATTTTTCAGGTGTGAGATATAACTGATGTAAAAAATTAAAATGTATCTAGAGTTAGTAAGAGTGGTAACACTATCCAAACATAGATGTGACCAGCATTGATGATCAACTACAATGCCCAAATCCGACTCCCATCTTTCCCTCGATCTGTATATACCAGACTTTGGGGATTGGTCCCGGAATAAAGAATACATATTAGAGATAAATTTAGTTGTATTCCCCTTTCGAATTAGAATCTCCATGTCTGAACAACTTGGTAGGGCCAGTGATGGACCCAAACAGTCCCTCAAAAAAGATCGTAATTGGAGATAGCAGAAGAATGTATTATTAGATAAATTATATTTATTTTAAGCCCCTCAAAAGAGATAAATTGCCTCTGCTGATTATAACAATCTTCAATGCACCTGATACCGTGTTGATACCAGGTGACTAGAAATTTATTACCCAGAGTCATGGGTATTAATCTATTCTGAGATAGAGGCATCTTTAAGGATATTCCTTTTTTTAGACCCATAAATTGTTTAATTTTTTCCCAGATATAAATTACATGTCTCAGTAGAGGATTGTTTGTTTTCTTTTTAATTAATTTGGAGTCCCACTTATATATAAATTCTTCTGCCATCTCTTCTCCTACCATATGTAAGCCAATTGTAACCCAAGAAGGAATAGTTGTCTCATCAAAAAAAGAAGCAATAAAATGTGTTTTATTTTTTTACAATCTGGTAATTTTAACCCTCCCAATTTATAGTCCCAGGTCAATTTTTCCATGGAGATTCTAGATATTTTACCCAACCATAAAAATAGTCAAACATGTCCATTGAGAATCTTAAAAAAATTATTAATTTATTTGCTGATGACATTTTAGTATATTTGGCTGACCAGGTAAGACTTTGGTAAGACTTAGGGCCTTGCTGGACAATTATGGTATAGTCTCGGGATACACAATAAATTGAAACAAAAGTGAAATTTTACCTTTAGGTAAAGGAGACTATGCCCAATATCAATATGGTACTCAGTTTAGATGGGTTAATTCCAACATGAAATATCTAGGGATTAAGTTTAATCGGAATTTGGATGACCTTTATAAACTTAATTATCTCCCCTTGCTGAGGAATGTCGAGGAGGACCTATGTAGGTGGATAAACCTGCCCATCACACTGATGGGCAGGGTAAACTGTATAAGAATGAAGATAATGCCAAGACCTCAGTATCTTTTTCAGTCTTTACCTTTCCCATTATCTAATTTTTTTTAAGATTCTCAATGAACATATTCTTTAATATTTCTTAACATGCTTTCAAGAAGGAGCTAGATAGGTATCTTATGGATAGGGGAATCAAGGGATATGGGGACAAGGCAGGAACTGAGTATTGATAGTAGATAATCAGCCATGATCTCAGCATGGCGGTGCAGGCTCGAAGGGCCGAATGGTCTACTTCTGCACCTATTGTCTATTAATTGTACATCCGTCCACCATTTGCATGTCACGTCCCCTGCAATAGAGTCGACTGAATGTGAGTTAAGAAAAGTACTGGATGATGCCACAGCAGTGTTCAGGGATGACACTGGAAAACTCAAGGTTAAAATAGTATTAAATGAAAATGGCACACTTAAGTTTTGCAGTGCCCGCTCAGTTCCTTATACCACACAAGAATGGGTCTGTCAGGACCTGTGGTGATTTTAAGGTCAGCATCACCCCAGTACTGAAAGTAGATCAATATCCTCTGCCCAGGATAGAGGAAATCTTTGCAAACCTTTCTAGAGGGAAACACTTCAGCAAAGCTGAGGCCTACCTCAGGTGATAGAAAAGTCCAAAGTGTTTCTCACAATAAACACACACAAAGGGTTTTATCACTATAACAGCCTTAATTTTGGAGTAGTATCTGCACCTACACTCTGGCAGAAAGCTATGGACCAGGTGCTACAAGGCTGCCCAGGCACTCAGTGTTACCTGGATGACATCATTATTACTGGTAAAGATGACAAAGAATATCTCCAAAATCTCAAATCTGTTAGAAAGATTAGAAGATTATGGGCCCAGAGCACAATGCAGCAAGTGTAAATTCTTTAAACCAAGTACGTATCACTTACTGTTGTCACACCATTGACTCACAATGATTACACACAAGCGCTGAGAGAAGTCAGGAAGTGGTGAATGCCCCAAAGCCAAAGGATGTGTCTCAGTTATCGTCCTTTTTAGGACTTCTCAATTACAATAACAGGTTTCTGACAAACCTGGTTACTGTGCTCCACCCGTTGAATTCAGTACTATAGATTGGGAAGAAATGACAATGTACAAAGCAGTGTGAGGTGGCTTTCCAACATGCACAGGAAATGGTGACGGCAGGCATTATACTAATATGTTATGATCCACGTCATTCACCAAAGCTTGCCTATGCCGCCTCATCTTACGGTAAAGGTGCAGTCATATCATATGTGATGGATGTGAAAGCCCTATAGCCTTTGTATTATGTTCCCTTGTGACTGCAAAGAGAAAATATGGATACAGGGAGGATTTGAACCTGGTTTTAGGTGTAAAATGTTTCAAGCAGTACTTGCATGGGAGAGAGTTTACCCTCATTACCGATCATCAATTGCTAGCGTCCATTTTCAAACCACAGAAGAGTGTTCCACTAACCACAGCAGCACAAATAGAATCAGAGTTATAGAGTCAAAGAAAAGTACAGCACAGAAACAGGCCCTTTGGCCCATCTAGTTCATGCCGAACTATTTAAACTGCCTATTCCCATCAAGCTGCATCCAGACCAGAGCCCTCAATACCCCTATTATCCATGTACGCATCCAAACTTCATTTATGCATTGAAATCAAACTCGAATGCTCCACTTGCACTGGCAGCTCATTCCACAATCTCACAACCCTTTGACTGAAAAGCTTTTCCTTCATGTTCCCCTTAAACTTTTCACCTTTGGCCCTTAACCCAAGACCTCTAGTTGCAGTCCCACCCAAACTCAGTGGAAAAAGCCTGCTTGCATTTATCCTCATAATTTTGTATACATCTGTCAAATCCCCCCTCAATCTTCTACGTTCCAAGGAATAAAGTCCTAAACTATTCAAGCTTTCCTTATAATTCAGGTCCTCGAGACCTGGCAACATCTTTGTAAAATTTCTCTGTACTTTTTCAACTTATTTTCATCTTTCCTGCAGATAGGTGATAAAAACTGCACACAATATTCCAAATAAGGTCTCACCAATGTCGTATATAATTTCAAACCTTATCTCCTGTACTCAGTGCTTTGATTTATGAAGGTCAATGTGCCAAAAGCTTTCTTTATGACCCTGCTCCCTGTGCCACAACTTTCAATGAATTATGGACCTGTACTCACAGTGGCCTTTGTTCTACCACTCTCCTCAGTGCCTTACCATTCACTGCGTAAGACCTATCTGTGTAAGAATGCAGAGATGGGCTCTTTTTCTTGGAGGACACAATTACTTGATTGAATTCAAGAGGACAAATATTCATGGAATGTCCTGTTTACTCTTGGAAAAGGAAATACCTGAAAAAAATATAGAAGATTATACTTCTCTTGATGTATTCTTCCTAACAAAGTTGAGATGCATTCTATATGTTGGAGTCTATAGCTAAGCAGGGAGGACTGTTGTGTGTTTAATGTTTCAGTAATACTTTAAGTAACACTGTAAATATATTGTTTGATTAAGCATCCTTGTTTGTTTAAGTAATTCACTATGTAAAACTATGTGACTGGCATACGTCATCACGCCACCACATCTTAAGTGTGTGTCTTGCTAAAAGTAAAAGCAAAACTAAGACACATCTATCAGGCCCCCTTGTTTCTATTTCTATTAGTTTTATGTTTTGGAGTTACAAAATATAATACTGGTTATAGCATCCTTCCTTCTAGATCTACATCCCCACATTTGGCCCACAGCTCTCCAAACCCTTCCCCTCTATGTTCTTCTCAAAATGCCTGGTAAATGTTGCAATTGTAGCTGCCTTAACCAGTTTCCTCTGGCAACTCTGTAAAGAGTTCCCCTCTCAGGTCTCATTGACATCTCTCCTCTCTTACGTTGTAACTATGCCCTCCAGCTTTGGACTCACCAATCCTATGACTGTCCACTTTATCTGTACCCCTCATACTGTAATAAATTTCTATAAAACCACCTATCATTCTTCTGTGCTCAAGGACATAAAGATCCAACATTGTCAGTCTCTCCCTTCAACTCAGGCCCCCTAACCTAGGAAACATCTTTGTTCTCCTGCAGCCTGTCCAGCTCGACAATGTCTTCCCTATAATAGGATAACCAGAACTGTACTCAATACTACAAATGTGGTCCCACCATCGACTTACAGGTATATAACTGCAACATAATGTCCCTACTCCTTGTTATATCTCTGCTGCTTATTTCATCACACATTAAATAATTCTGCAATTCAAATAACTTATTCAGCAGCAAATTAATAGTGCAGATAATGCAGTTAAAATGGGGAGATTGTGATATTACAGCTTTGATATGGGATTTATATATTACATAATGGGAGCTGTTCTTCAGTAAATAGCACACCACATCTGAAAGAGTAGGTTTATGTCCTAAAAAAGCTGGAGGCACTCAGCAGGTCGGGCAGCATCCGTGGAAATGAACAGTCAATGTTTTGGACCGAGACCCTTCGTCAGGACTGAAGAAGGAGGGGGTGGTGGTCCCATAAAGAAGGTGAGGGGAGGGTGGAAGGTGCCAGGTGAAAAACCAATCAGAGGAAAGATCAAGGGGTGGGGGAGGGGATAGGCAGGAAAAGTGAAGAAGGTATGTAAGGGGAAAGCACTATGGGTAGTAGAAGAAGGCAGAATCATGAGAGAGGTGATAGGCAGCTGGAAGAGGAGGCAGAGTGAAAGTGAGATGGGGGAAGGGAGGGGGAGGGTATTATCAGAAGTTGGAGAATTCAATGTTCATACCAAGGGGCTGGAGACTACCCAGACGGTATATGAGGTGTTGTTCCTCCAACCGAAGTTTGGCCTCATCATGGCAGTAGAGGAGGCCATGTATGGACATATCACTCTGCCTCCTCTTCCAGCTGCCTATCATCTCTCTCATGATTCTGCCTGCTTCTACTACCCATAGTGCTTTCCCCTTACATTCCTTCTTCACCTTCCTGCCCCTTCACCTGCCCCTTCCTTCTTCAGTCCTGATGAAGGGTCTCGGCCTGAAACGTTGACTGCTCGTTTCCATGGATGCTGCCTGACCTGCTGAGTTCCTCCAGCTTGTTTGTACGTGTTGATTTGACCACAGCATCTGCAGTGTACTTCAGGTTTATGTCCTACTATGCATGATAGCATACACGGTATTGTATGCTATTACAGTGCCAGTGACATGTTCCCATTGCAATCGCCAATATTTCTCTCCAATCAACATACCCCTATTGTCCTTACCAATATTTTTATTAGAATTAGAATTTGATTTCTTACATCCATCTCACAACGTGAGGGAGTAAACATCTTTATGTTGTATCTCCATTGCTATGTACAGGCATAAAGAAGGGAAATGATGGAGAATATTGCCCAAACACTAAGAGTGTATACATACATTATTGTTTTGTGCAAAAGGTATGTTCATTCAGATACAATGTACAGTTAAATATGCAATCAGATCAATGTGTATTGATCAATCTGACGGCCTGATGAAAGTAGCTGTCCAGGAGCTGTACCTGTTGGTCCTAGCCTTAATGCTGTGGTATTGTTTCCCAGAGGGTAGCACGGTAGCTGAAATCCCTGATGATCTTCCGAGCCCTTTTTATGCACCTGCTGCTGTAAATGTCCTGAATAGAGGGAAGTTCATATCCACAGATGCGCTGGGCTGTCCATACCACTCTCTGCAGTGCCCTGCGTTTGAGGGTAGTACAGTTTCCGTACCAGTTGGTGGCACAGATTGTCAGGATGCTCTCGATGGTGCCCCTGTAGAAAGTCCTGAGGATTTGGGGGCTCATGCTGAACTTCTTCAGCTGTCTGAGGTGAAAGAGGTGCTGCTGTGCTTTTTTCACCACACAGCCAGTATGTACCTTCCAGATGAGAGCCTTGGTGAATGGTATACCGAGGAGTTTGAAAATACCCTTTCAACCACAGTCCTATTGTTATCAATAGGAGCTAGTCTGTTTCCATTCATCCTGTAATCCACGATCATCTCCTTCGTTTATTGGATATTGTGGGAGAGGTTGTTTTCTTGGAACCACTGTGTCAGGGCACTGACTTGTCCTCTGTAGGCTGTTTCATCATTGTTGGGAATAAGGCCTATCACTGTTGTGTCATCTGCAAATTTGATCAGCAGATTGGAGCTGTGCATGGCAACACAGCCATGGGTGTATAGGGAGTAGAGGAGGGGGCTCAGGATACAGCCCTGGGGGGCTCCTGTGTTGAGGGTCAGAGGGGCAGAGTTGAAGAAGCCCATCTTTACCACCTGTCAGTGATCCGACAAGAAGTCCAGGATCCAGCTGCGCAAGGTGGGGTGCAGGCCGATGTCTCTGAGCTCCTTGTCAAGTCTGGTGTTGAACGCTGAACTGTAGTCCAAGAACACCATCCTAACATAAGCATTCTTCTTCTCCCGGTGAATGAGGACGTTGTATTGTGCTGTGGCTATGGCATCGTCTGTTAACCGGTTGTGTTGGTAGGTGAACTGTAGGGGGTCCAGCGTGGGTGGCAGCATGCTGCAGGTGTAGTCCTTCACCAGCCTCTCAAAGCATTTGCTTATGATTGAGGTGACTGCAACAGGACCTTGGTTTTCTTAGGTACAGGGACAATGGTGGATGTTTTGAAGCAGGAGAGAACTACACACTGGGAGAGGGAAAGATTAAAAATGTCTGTGAACACACCAGAAAACTGTGCCTTGCACACTTCGAGTACTCGCCCTGGGATGCTGTCTGGCCCAGGTGCTTTGCAATTGTAGACGCATTAGAATGATCTACGTACCTTAGGCTCGGAGATGACCAAGGTGCAGGTCTCATCGACAGCTTTCCTTGGTGGTTTAGTGTTAATCCTCAGGTTATTTCTCTCCAATCAACACATCCCTGTTGCCTTGCCAATATTTCTCTCCAATCAATAAGTCTAAAACAGATTACCTGATCATTGTTACACCCACCATGATAGTTTGGTGTGTGCAGACTGGTTTCAACCATCCCCATACTTCATTAGTGACTATTTCTCGGAAGAACTTAGGATGAATTCAAAATTTAGCAGATGCTGGTAATTTGCAACATAGCCAAAAATATTTTACAAGTCATGTAGCATTCATGGAGCTAGGAGCTGAGTTAATCTTTCATGGCAATTACCTTTCATCAGAACACTGTGAAATGCTTTACTGTATTCTGAAAGAGCTGTGCTACTTAACTGCAAGTCTTTCATGTCTTAGTTATTCAAGTCATAGGTCAGACTTAGGTCAGAAATAGGCCATTTGGCTCATCTAGATAATGCCAAACTATTATTCTGCCTAGTTAACATAAGAATGAAAGTAAAGTATTAGAGCTCTAAGATATGGAACATAATTTAATTTCAGTTTTGATGTACTGTGCATTCAGTCACCATTTTATTAGATACACCGGTACATCTGCTCCTTATTGCAAAAATCTAATCAGCCAATCATGTGGCAGCAACTCAATACATAAAGGTATGCAGACATGGTCAAGAGATTCAGTTGTTGTTCAGAACAAACATCAGAATGAGAAGAAATGCAATCTAAGTGACTTTGACCATGGAATGATTGTTTCGTGAATGAATGATTAGATGGGGTGGTTTGAATATCTCAGAAACTGTCGATGTCCTGGAATTTTCATGCACAAGGGTCTCTAGAGTTCACAGACAATGGTGCAAAGAACAGAACAACATCCAGTGAGCAGCATTTCTGTGGGCAAAAATACCTTGTTAACGTGAGAGGTCAGAGGAGAATGGCCAGACTAGTTCAAACTGATGGAAAGGCAACTGTAACTCAAGTGACTTCAAGTTACAGCAGTGACCTGCAGAGGAGTATCTCTGAATGCACAACATGTTGAACCTTGAATTGGATGGGCTACTGCAACCGAAGACCACAAACGTACTCTCAGTGCCCATTTTATTAGGTACAGAAGGCACTCAATAAAGTGGATTCTGAACGTATATCCTACAAGTTCCATAATCTTATAACCCAAATACCAATTACTTTTAGATACCTCAATACAATTCCCTCATATTAGATGCTCCAAATGTAAAGAAAACTACATTTATATAACACCACACACACAAATTCTGGAGAAGCTCCACAGGTGTGGCACCATCTATGGAAAAGAATAAACAGTCAACGTTTAGGACCAAGACCTTTCATCATCCTTACTGTTTAATCTTTTCCACAGATGCTGCCCGGCCTGCAGAGTTCTTCCAGCGTTTATTGTGTGTTGCTTTGGATTTCCAGCATCTGCAGATTTTCTCATCTTTATATAATGCCTTTTCATATTTCTTTCAGAATTTTGCCGAAGCATTGTGCTGACAATGATGAACTATCGAAGTGTAAACTTTGCTGGAGCACAGGAAATTCAGCAGCTGGTTTGCACACAGCAAGATCCCCCCCCCCCCCCACCCCCAGGAATGACAAAATGATAATGATGCTGACTGAAGGATAATTATTGGCCCAGACTGTAGGGGTAACTCCTTTACTCTGTTTTTGAAATACAGCCCTGATGTATTTTACCTGGAAGACACTGAGGCTCGACTTCTCACCCAATAGTTAACACTTTCAACAGTGCAGAACTCTTATCAATGCTTCACTGGAATGTCAGCTGAGATTTTTGAACTTGGCAGAATGATATTTGAACTTGGACCTTTCTGGCACAAAGGCAAGAATCCTGCCAAATGAGTCATTGTGACAATACACAGCACATTTGCAGGCTGTGAAGAACAATGCACAAATTGAGGTGAGGTGGGTGGGGTAAGTGAGGGAGAGGTGGATAGAAAGGATTTATACAGCTTCCCTTTCATCTGCTTAGCAAAAATAAAATATAATTATTAGGTTAATAGTTTAATGTAAATTCAAGAGACCAAAACAGGCTTTTAATTGGAAACTGCCTGTGTGGCAAAATAGTTCTTTAATTGTGACTTTCTCATGATAATTTTTTCATTGTGGCTTAACATGAAAAGCTCAGAAGAGCCTGAAGCCAATTCTATATATAGGTTTGCTAAGTTGACTGTGGCTACGATTTAAATTAATCTCATCATGAAACCCCTATTTTGTCAAAAAAACCATCTGCAGCTTTCCAGGATTTCTTTTTCAGTCTGCAGCAATGTTTCAGACTTTGCTAGAAATGACACACAAAAAAAGAGAACAATGTGAGGAAAATAGGAGAAGTGATTATACAGACTGCGTCATCAGGCAGGACCACCCAGTAGGATTCAGAGATAAATACGGATGAGTTCAACCTCTACGTACATAGTGATTCACACATCACCCACTTGTAATTAACTTATTGCCATCCTCTGTGAGGTGGTGTACAATACAGTAGAATTACTCATTATAGCAGTTACATTTGAGTGTATAACCACTTGACAGTCATTTAAAATTGAGCTTGATGCAACCAGAGTATGATAACATCTCACATATTTTGAGCAATGCACACAAAATGCTGGAAGAGCTCAGCAGGTCAGGCAGCATCTATGGAAATGAAGTGTCCGAAATGACCCTTGAGTGCTGAAGAAGGGTCTCGGCCCGAAACGTCGACTGCCTATTCATTTCTACAGATGCTGCCTGACCTGCTGAGTTCCTCCGGTATTTTGTATGTGTTGCTTTGGATTTCCAGCATCTGCAGACTTTCTCGAGTTTATAACATATTTTGAACTACGTATTTATATAAAAGGTTGAAAATTATTCCTGTGGAAGTTTGGTAATCTGAGAAGATTATTCCCATTTTTTTTTCAATCAATTTGGCTACGTTGCTGAACAGATGATAGTAACTGGCTTTCCGATTGCTTACTTAAAGAGTCATTACTTCATCATATTCTGTCAGCTGGTGGTGTAGTGGCATTAGCACTGGGCTTTGAGGCAAATGCACCACACACTGCACCCGCAAAGCTAACAGCATTGTGAAGGACCCCAGGCACCCCTCATACAAACTCTTCTCCCTCCCGCCGTCTGGCAAAAAGTACCGAAGCATTCGGGCTCTCACGACCAGACTGTGCAACAGTTTCTTCCCCCAAGCCATCAGACTCCTCAAAACCCAGAGTCTAGACTGACATCTACATCATTTATTATTATATTGAAATTTGTCCTCTACTGTGCTTATTGCCTTGTTATTAATTATTTATTTATTAATCAATTATTGTGCTGTCCTGCACTGTTTTGTGCACTTTATGTAGTCGTGTGTAGGTCTGTAGTCTAGTGTAGCTTTTGTGTTGTTTTACGTAGTCTAGTGTAGCCTTGAATTGTCTCACATAGTCTAGTGTAGTTTTGTGTTGTTTCATGTAGCAGCATGGTCCTGGAGGAACGTTGTTTCATTTTTACTGTGTACTGTACCAGCAGTTATGATTGAAATGACAATAAAAACCAATTTGAATTGATTTGACTTGAAATGCTCCTGGGTTCAAATCCAGCTGGCTCCTTGCATGCTTTCCATCCAAACTGGGTCAAGCATTGAGCTAGCAACTTGGCCTAATAGGCAAAAATGATAAAGAAACAGCAAGGTTGCTGCCCACTGTGCAACAAGGTGTGGAAAGGAACAGCATCATATTGATAGGCTTCATTTCAACTTCACAGACAAAATCCTCACCCATGGGCTTACACTTACGCAAGTGTCAGAAAGCATTAAGTTATCACATTTTTCTTCCGAACTCATGCTTTATTATTAATTTAATTGTGTTCTCCTGCAAAATGGTAGCCTTGAAAAGATTGTGTTATATATGACAGAAATGTAAGGCTGAGAAAAAAAGTATTGTCCCAAAGTAGGCATCCTTGTAACTCGGGATGCAGTGAAGAATGAAGAGTTGCATCGAGAATGGAATTTGATTTGTTACAATTGCTTTGCTCCTGGACAATATCTTTGAATTTAATACACGTGAAGAGCAGATCCTGAGCAATTACTCAGTTCTATGTGGGTGTTACAGAGTAAAAGGAAAGCATTAAATAACTGTGCAAGCCAAGTTGTAATGTCTGAGGATGCATCAATTCATATAATTTGAGTTCTTAGGGATCAGAGTGTCATGAATTTGGATCTGAACCAGAAATAAATCTTCTGCCCTGAATGTGTTTCTTCTTTTATCCTTCAATTAAGTCATATTATGACTTTAATCGATAGATCTTAACTTTAAAAATGAGTCACTTTCAAAGATTAGTAAGAAACCAGGTGATATATGTGTAAGCTCGTGATGGGGAGAGAGATGGTGTGGATTGTGCCTGCCTCCCAGCAGCAAATAAAATGCTGTTCTGCTAAAAGTATATGCAGCTGATAATAGAAGTGTTTGAGAATGCACTCCTGTCTCCTGAATGTGTTATATTTCTGCTTCAGAAACTATTGACTGCACCCTGGCATACAACGCAGCAACCAAACACCTCAATCAACCAAGGTTCAAATCTCATATTAATATACCCTCACAGCATTGCTGCAGATCAGTGCATACTTTGCACAGCTTGGCCCTGCGATCACCTATGCAAACGTGACCAGTCCATCACACAAACACGTTGCCTTATAGATCTCATCTGTAGGTAAAGACATCATCATATATTCACAAGCATCCAGCTATTTGGGAACCAGCAGATCTCTATGATCTTCTTCACCGTTATTGCAATAACTGTTCTGATATTCTGCCAGATAATGGAGTGGAAATTATAGAAGGTGATGATATCTTCTTACCTATCCCCGCTCCCCACGTCCCACTCATATTGGATCCTCCATTTTCTTCGATTTGCTGGCAGTAAATGGTATAAGCACATCCAAGCTTCTCGTCTTCCCCACCACTCCCCCAAACTTGCCCCTATCTTTGAGGTATTCTCTTCCAAACAGTCAAGAACTGCAGCCTGGCCAGACAAAAATACGGTGAAGACAAAGTCATGTCTTCATTCAACTTTAATACACACCAGCACCTTCACAAAAAGAGATGATGTCATCATCCCTCCTATTTTAAAAAAAAAGCAATCTCGATCCCTTCATCATTGCAACCTAACGCCGCATCTTCAAATTTGGTTTATACTTTGCAAGGTTCACGGAGCTGTCAGCATCAAAATGTCTTCAATCAAAATAATTAAAATTACAGAGGTAATCTTTCTCTCCTTGTTCTCTTTGACCTTTTGCAAGATTGATGACTCCCTCCTACTGCAGTATCTCTCCACTGTGGTTCAATGGGTGTAACCACTCGTCTGGTTCAGTTGTTTTTTACCTAGTTACATTCAGGGGATTGCTCACAATCAGTTCTCTCCCTGCACTTTAGAGTAGGCTGCTGTTGAAACGTATGTATTTTTTTCTTTCTACTGAAAACGTCATAAACAAACAAAGCAAAAAAAAAGGCATTCACCCCAGTTTTCTTGGATTTGGGGTAATTTGGGTACATTTTAAATATTGCTGAAGCCATTGTTTTTCATGACCCAAACCATATAGTAAGCAAAGCAAATGAGCATGGACTTACTGAATATCAATACTGGGGCCATTTGACACGCACTGTCTGGTTAAAATCGAATATACGTAGATTGATAATCTAACGGCACTTCAGCTTTCTGTAAAGGATATGAAATTAATCTACTGAATAAAAAAATTGGACAGATCGATTTTCAGTTTATTGCTCCTTTTTATATCTTCTTGGCACAGTCCTCAAGGATTGCCTCGAATAACTTGGATGCCAGGTGTCTTTCTCATGGATCTGAAGAGTCTCAGAGCCCAGCACTATGGTCTAACAGAGTCTTTGGCTGTGCAGTGAGGAAACCCTGTCCCAGAATGCCCTTTGGCAGCAGGCAAAGACCCACCTCCAGCTTTACCAGCTGTCAAAGCTTTATGCAATCTTAAGAATCATTAAATTAAAACTCCTTTTATGTTATTTAATACAATAGTTCTGCGATTCTGAAATGTTTTAAAGCATTATTAATTAACTTTTTAAGCATTGCAAAAATACTTTAAGTTAAAAAATGGAATTTAGGAAAAATACATGTTCCTCTTGTCCACCTACAACCCCTTCAGCTTCCACATCCAGTGCATCATCTCCGCAATTTCCGCCATTCCCAAAGGGATCCTACCACTAAACATGTCTTTATTTCCTCCCCACCACCACCACCTCTTTCCACAGGGATCGTGCTCCCCATGATTCCCTCGTCCTCACTTCCCTTCCCACTAATCTTATTTCTGCAAGCGGCCAAAGTGCTACCTCCCATGTACCTCCTCCCTCATCTCCATTTAAGCTCCCTAGCAGTCCTTCCAGGGGAGGCAATACTTCACCTGTGAATCTGCTGGGGTCATCTATTGTGTCCAGTGCTCCCAATGTGACCCCCTGTACATTGGTGAGTTAGGGGGACCGCTTCGTCGAGCACCTCCGTTCTGCCCGCCCAAAACAGAACTTCCCGCTGGCTCAACATTTTAATTCCAATTCCAACATGTCAGTCCTGTTGTGCCAAGTGTGCCAAGTTGGGTCCACCCTCAAGGTGGAGGAGCAACACCTTATATTCCGTCTGGGTAGACTCTAACCTGATGGCATGAATATCAATTACACTTTCCAGTAAAGAAAATCCTTCTCCCTCCCCTCTTCCGCTATTCCCCATTCTGGCCTTTTATCTCTTCTCACCTGTCTATCACTTTCCCTTGAGACGTCTCCTCCTTCCCTTTCTCTGCTGGTCCACTCTCCTCTCCTATCAGTTTCCTTCTTCTTCAGCCATTGACCTTTCCCACTCACCTGTTTCACCTATCACCTTCTAGCTAGCCTCCTTCCCCTCCCTTCGTATTCTGGTGCCTTCCCCCTTCCTTCTCAATCCTGAAGAAGTGTCTCAGCCCAAAATGTTGACTACCTCATGTATTAATTTCCATAGATGCTGCCTAACCTGCTGAGTTCCTCCAGCATTTTGTGTATGTTGCTTTAAGTAAAGACATTAAATCAAAACATTGTTTTAAAAAGTTTCTTTGCCTCTAAATCTGAATTCCTACAATTATTATTGAACTCAATGAGCTGTGTTCCAGGTGCAATGTTGTGCACCAAGATCTGAGTGGTGTGGTGCTGTACAGTCTCAATAAGACTGGGTGCATTGTCAGACTCCATGACACACCAACAATTTCACCTTCTAAATCAGTCACTATGTCCTAGACTTCCACATTCAACAGTGCATGCGTGGAAAACAAGGAATTAATGCCATTAAGCACATAATGATCATTTGAAACTACCTGCAATTGGCAATGCCTTAAAATTGGAAATGTATAATTTTCTTTTTGACATATTGTAGATCTACCACAGGGAGAGGAGATGGTCAAAGTGATCAAAGACTGGTGAGTAATTAAGCTTAGTTCACATCAGCCTTTCTGCTTTTCATCACATTGAGAATGCATAAGTAACTTCACAGGAAAAGCTTGACATTGTGATGAATTTAGGCAGAGATAATTAATTATTCTCCTTTATGTTAAATTTCACTTTGATAATGAAATGAAACTAAAGGGTCAAATCGGAGCAAATCCTGCAAAGTTGCAATTGGAAAGCTGCCATCTCCCCCTCTATTTGCCTAACAATCTTCACACAGATGTAAACAGCCCACTGAAGTATTCCTGGCAGCCTACAGTGAGGTGTTGCATACAAATGCCTCGTCCTATATTTATCCTTTGCCCAGAAATGGTCTGGCTGTCGGCTGCATCCTTCAGTTAACACTCAACATTAACTTCTTATTAAGAAGGAATGTCTTCTTCACCAAGAAGGAAAAAAAAATGATAAAAAGTGCTTACACATAATCTGAAACTCATTCCTTAGATTAGAAATCATTTGAATATAATTAAGTCAATGTCCCGGAGACTTCGTTGTTCTCATTTCCTGAAGCCACACGAGAAATCCCAGTTGATAGGATGACCCAGTAACTTGTTTCAAACCTTCTGCCAAGGCTGCTGTTTAAGGCACTTCCAGAAAATATACATGAATGCAGGCTTGGTCTTTGATTTTTCACCCCCCCCCCCCATTCTTTTTCCAAAGACTTTTTAAAGTCATTACAGAGTGAGACAAAGCACCATCCAAAGGAGAGGGGTCTCTCCTCAAAGGAAGGTTCTCCCCTACAGTCTTTGCTAGTTCAAGACCCCAGCACATACGGTACTTGAATCATCTTAGAATGCCACCACCTCTCCCCGTCAACAATCACTGCCAAATACGTTCTCCACAGTTGGCTTCAGGTCACCAGTGCTACTTCCTTTGATTTATTTTTGTAAGCCTGGCTTTGTTTTTTCTCTACAGTCCCCTGTTACTTTTGTGATGTATTCCCTTGATACAGATCATGTGACAAGGGGCACCAGAGGCAGCAATTTATCAGGCAACTGTGAACAGCTTTAAAGCTCTTTGAGATCTCATGACAAACACTATATAAGCCAGAGAGTGGTGAATCTGTGGAATTTGTTGCCGCAAGCAGATGTGGAGGCCAAGTTATTGGGCATATTTAAGGCAGAGGTTGATAGATTCTTGATTGGTCAGGGCATGAAGGATATGGGAAGAAGGCAGGAGTTTGGGGCGGAGAGGGAAATGGATCAGCCATGATGAAATGGCGGAGCAACATTAATGAGCCAAGTGGCCTAAATCTGCTCCTGTATCTGCGGTCTTATGGTCTTATGACTGCACGTTGTGCTTTTTATCTTTTCTCATTACTGCTACGTCCAGCTGCAATCATGGAACAATCGTGTGAGATAAAATAAAAGGATTTTCCATTTGATCCTCCATGTCACTAACAGCTTCCTTGATGCAGTACAGAAGGGAAGACTAATACCGGAAAATTTGGGATGAAGTCCCCTAAAATAGAACTGATGGCTTTTAAATCTGCTGACCGCAGGGAAAAGAATTGTTTTGATGTATTGGTGCAGGAGCTGTTTGTTGCTGTGTTAACTGGTTTACAGCATAGTGCTGGGGCAAATGGAAAGTTCACTCCAGGACAGCTGATGGTAATATTTCAATCATCTTTACTTTGATGCAGACATTTGTCATTTGCCAGAGGTCATTTTACATTGGGTCCTACTTCTCTCCGAATACAAAAGAACTGAATACTTGGCTGCACAAACTACAACTGACACCCAATGTTAGCCCAACAGAAATAAACTAAAACTCAAAACGTTAAGAATTAAATTAAATGCTTGAGCGTTTCTATTCAGCCCTGTTTTACAGTCGTTACTAATTCCATCATGGTTGCCAAAGTGGACAAAAGCCTTAACTTCTAAATTTATATCACGGTTGTAGCTAATTACAACACCACTGACCTGGTTCAATTGCCCTGAGCCGCCAGTACGGAGTTTGTATGTTCCTCCTGTTACTGCGTGGTTTTCTCCAGGTGCCCCGGTTACTTCCTGCGTTCCAAAGATGGTGGTCACATGGGTGTAATTAAACAGCACAGGCTTGTTGGGTTGGAAAGACCTGTTATTGTGCTGTATCTCTAAGTAAATAAAAATTTTAAATTAGCGATTACCTCTAATGTTATGGAGACAGACTTCATTTCATTACAGCCTCCTTACGCCTCCTCCCCTTTCATTGCACATTAACCTGACAAACTCAAAACTACAATAGTCTTTCCTAGGGCAGCACAATAGCGTAGTGGTTAGCACAAGAATTTACAGTACTAGTGACCCAGGTTCAATTCCCACTGCTGTCTGTAAGCAGTTCTCCCCGTGACCACGTGGGTTTCCTTTGGGTGCTCCGGTTTCCTCCCACAATCCAAATATGTACCACTTGGTAGGTTAATTGGTCATTGCAAATTGTCCTGTGAGTAGGCTAGGGGTAAATTGGGGGTTGCTGGGTAGCACAGCTTGAAGGAAGGGCAAGAAGGACCTATTCTGCACTGTAGCTCAATAAATAAATAATCCTTATTAATTTCCCAGGCAAGACATCACTTTAAAGAACTTGTCTGCAAATTGTGTTGCCTGATTTAAATGCTCTCTTTCCAAAGTGAGCAAGAATGAGCAAGACTGTGGTATGTGCCCTAATACGTACAGTAGGTTTGGGATTATTGTGACACAGCAGCTAAATTACTAGGTTGGCATTCAGCTATTTGAGCTATTATTTCAGGTGTGGGTTTGAACTCTATAATAGCAAATGGAGAATTTGAATTTAATTCATATAATTAAATGAAACTGAAATAATTTCAGCAATGTTAACAATGAAACCTCCACATTGTTTTTTTAAAAATCTGGCTCACATCTTGTGAACAAATACAGTGGATTCTGGTTAATTGAGCCATCGGTTCATCAGAGTAGCTGCTTATTTGGGACAACTCTTAAAGAACAAAAACTAAACAAAAAAAAGCCAGATTTCCCTTTGTTTAATTAATGTGCACTTTTGTGGCTGTTATTCACTACACCATGCTAGAAGCAAACAGTTTTTAAAGAACATTGGTTGTGTGTGTTCGTGTTCAAAAGACAGTGATTTTTGTCACTGATAGTTGATTAGAAATAAACAGTAAGACAATTCAGAACTATTTTGCTCACTGTGGATTCAAACATTCAGTCTTGGAGATACTAAAAATGGCCAGAAGTGAAAATGAAACAATTTCACTACTTCAGGTTAGAAACGATGCAGAATTTGAAGGTATAGATAATCATCCTGAATATTCCAATGAAAAAGAAGATTTGGATGAGACAATCAATGAAAGCATTGAATGAAGGCAGTCCATTACCTGTGCTGGGTGTCTGCACTAATTTTGTTCATTTACAGTCATCCCCAGGGATACAGAGATGCTGCTCCTGGCATTTTCTGCGTGTGCTGGTATCCCAAACAATGCAAGGGAAGCTGCTGGATCTGCTGATCTAACCTAGGCCACCAGACAAAACTTCGAACCAACACTTTCATATTGACCGTGCCTAGATCACCAGCATGAAGCTTCGCCAACACTTTAGCTCTCAGCTTGGATACTACAACTCTCAATCTCCACATAAGGCAACCTGCACCAAAGGCAAATTCATCCCGGAGCTAGTAAAGAAGGGGAAACTGGAATTTCTGCTGCATACTCCAGCCATTTTGGGTGTCCATGTAGACCTGAGACAGTATGGGTCTTTTCCAGGTTCCCTTTGGATCATCTCTGCCATAATATAGAGACTTCCAATGGTTTAGGGAGACCATGTCAACACAAATGTCCTCTTTTGTAATTTTTTCAGGAATTTCCTTTTTCAAGGGTAAATGGGGCAATCTATCACCATTTCCGTAATTTGTTATCCTCTTGAATTCAATGTTGCAATTGTGACCTCCAAGAGACAGAGCCCATCTCTGCATTAGTATTGAAGGGAGTTTGCAGTTTAAAGGGTTCAGCATGGACTAGACAGGCCTGAAAAGCCTGTTTCTGTTCTGTACTTTTCTACCACTCTACATGCTACTGTGGATTGAAATTGGACACTAATGGTTAATGATCAGTAAAGAGGGTAAACTCTCCCACATACAGGTACTGGTTGAAATGTCTCATGCACCAAACCAGACTCAAAGCCTCTCTGTCAATCTGCACATGATTTTTTTCTTCAACAGAGGGGACTGCAAAGGCTTATGGGGTGTTCACTTCCATCACTCATTACACGTGCCACAGGCGAGGCACCTCAGGCAAACTTCACTGGATGATGTGGATCATGACGTGTGAGTACAGTGTCTGCTGCTACCATTTCATTTGCCATCTCACACTGCTTTGTCCATTGTCATTTCTTCCCGATCTGTAGTAGTGAGTTCACAGGGTGGAGTACAGTAGCCGGTTTTGGTAGGAACTTGTTGTAGTAATTGACAAATCCTAAAAAGGATTGCAACTGTGAAACGTCCTTTGGCCTTGGGACATGCACCACTGCATGAACTTTCCCAGCATACTTGCGTCTAATGCTTGCATGCAAAGGTGTGACCACAGTAAGTGATACTTCGGTTAAAGGATTCATACTTGCTGTGTTGTGCTCTAAGCCCACAATCTTCTAATATTTATAACAATGTCTTGAGATTTTGGAGTTGTTCTTTTTCAACTTTACCAGTAATAATGATGTCATCCATTTAACACTGAGTGCCTAGGCAGCCTTGTAGCACCTGGTCCGTAGCTTTCTGCCAGAGTGTAGGTGCAAATACTACTCCAAAAATAAGCCTGTTGTAGGGGCAGAACCCTTTGTGAGTGTTTATGTTGAGAAACACATTAGACTCTTCTTCCATTTCCATCTGTAGGTAAGCCGCAATTAAGTACACTTTGCTGAAGTGTTTTCCTCCAAAAAGGTTTTCAGAGCTATCTTTTATCCTGGGCAGAGGGTATTCATCTACTTTCAATGCTGGGTTAATGGTGACATTAAAATCACCACAGATCCTGACAGACCCATTCGTCTTAGCTACTGGGACGACTGGCATTGCCCATGAACTCCACTCAACCTTGGAAAGAATGCCTTCAGCCTCCATGCGCTCTAGCCCACTGTCACGGATGGTATAAGGAACCAGATGGGCTTTGCAAAACTTGGGTGTTGCATTTTTATTTAACACTATTTTACTCTTGATGTGTTTGGGTTTTCCATTGCCATCCTTGAACACTGCTGTGACTTCATCCAGTACCTTTCTTATTTCACTTTCACTTGACTCTTTTGCAGGGTATATTGCATGCAAATGGATGGATCTCCAGTCAGATTGTAGTCTGAGCCAATCATGATCCTACAATGCTGACCCTCCAGTTTTTACCACATACAAGACCAATTTGACTTGTTGGTTGTTGTATTTTGCTGTTACGAATGTCATTCCACAAGAATTATCTTTTCTCCAGTAAAAGCTCTTAATTGGATAACTGCAGTCTTCAGTTCAGTATCTTCAAAATGTCATTCAAACTTAACTGAAACAGCTATGCAGAGTCCAATTCCATTTCGGTTAATTTGCTGTTTACTTCTGGTGTAAGCCATATTGCTTGTCTATTTGTTAGTTTTCACATAATTAGTCTCAAGGCTACCCAGTCCTGTGTCACTCTCATCATTATCAGATTTATCATCAACACATGCAGATTGGTGCTCTTTTTGAAACTGCAGCTTGGATTTTTAGCTTTTTCTCTTCCTTATGAAGTCAATTTATTTTTTTCTGCCCAATATGGTCTTTGTATGTGTCCGACTTTATTGTATTTTCTGCAAATTTCACCTTTAAATCTGCATTGGCCTGATTTTTTTAAGCCTCTGCCACTATGGTAACACAATTTGTTCAGCCAGACCAGTTTCTGTTTAGACATTGCAATTCTCTTCACACTCACTTTTATTCCTGACTGCAACTCAATTGCATCTCTGTCTGTTGTTTCTACTGATACAACAATTTCAACTGCTCTTTTAAATGTGAATTGTGTTTCAATTAGGAGCCATTTTTGAATGTTTCCACAAACTAAACAATCTCTCAGTACATCATTAAGCCCATCACTGAGCAAGCAATGCTCAGACAAAGTCTTCCATTCAGCCACATACAGTTAAATGAACTTACCTTCCTTTTTATTCCACTTATGAAACCTACACCGTTCTACAATCAACAATTGTTTCGGTTCAAATTGTTCCTGTGTTACTTTCACAATACCAGAAAAACTCTTTTTGGCTGGTTTAGGTGGAACAATTAAACTTCTAAGCAAATTGTATGCTTTTCCACCCAATGCACTCTGAAAAATAGGCACTTTCTTTTCATTGACCATTTCATTATTTCAAAATAATGCTCGATTCACTCAGTGTACAGTATCCAGTTATCTTTTGTGCAATCAAAAACATCTATCTTTCCTATGTTCCCAGCCATTTCTGCTCTCTTTTTTAACTTATGATTATTATCATCCAGTACTCACTGCTTATGAAGCCGTGAATTCATCCTTTTTATGCCTTTTTTTTAACTCAACCATTTTTCTCTTTCCGTGGCAAAGAAACAAATAACGATGTCTTGCTCCACTTCAACAGGTTGGTATTCATCTGGGGTTTGTTTAAAACTTTCTAGTCACTATTGTTATGCTCTATAACTCCAAAACATAAAACTAATCAAAAGAAAAAACACAGAGCTGGGAGATGTATGTCTACTTCATTTTCACTTTACTGACGCATACACTTATGACATGGTGGCATAATGATGTATGCCATTCATGTACTTTTACATAAAACCTGTAATGAATTATGTAAACAACAAAGAATGTTTAATCAAACAATATATTTACAATCTTACTCAAATATTACTGAAATATTAAATACACAACAATAGTTACTCCCTGTATATTCTGTCTAGCCTCTCTTAATATTATATAGTTCAGTTAAACTCCCCTCATTTTCCTTTGTTTCATAAAAGGCTAGCTTATCAAATTTTTCTTCATAGCTGCAATTTGCCAATCTTGGCAATGACCTCTGAGCTCTGTCTTTCACATATTCAGCACGGGTCACAATTTATCTACAATAAAGTATCCAGAACTATATTCATTGCTCAGAACCAGTGTGGTATATTGTTCCAACATAATCTTCCTACTCCTATATCCAAAGTATTGGTTAACAAAGGACAGTAATTGTTAAACACTCTACACAGTTCTCCTGCTATCGCTAAGGCTCCGTGGATGTTCCCTGAGATCCTTTGTTGCTCCGCACTATTTCCATTTGCTCTTTTGTTGCACTTCCCCAAGATGAGAAGAATGACCCAGAATTTTATATTGAGGGTACCATTTATTCTGAATCAAACCCTCTTACTTTATGAATTACACATCTGTGATTAAAGAAAAGATTTCTAGCCTAGAAATTGCACATGCACCTTCCTTGTCATGCAGATGTTCAATGGCATGATCAATTATGGGTCTATTGCAGTAAAATTTAATCACTGTATGCTCGTTGGATAATTTTCTTTATGTTCACTGGAGCATACAAATAAAAAATACAGTAAATCTTGATTCTGGTGGGGTGGGGAGGGGGGCAAGGAACAGAAATCAAGAAGGAACTTGGGGTGTTCGATATTGAGGGATGGTGCAGAGCACGACAAGATGCCAGCATGCAGGATATTCAATTAATCTTCATTGAAAAACTCAGCTTGTACAGTATGTGACTTCCTCCCACATGGGAGTGGCTGAGTGGCATAGAAATACCTCTATTAACTACCACTGAAGAATTCAGTTGGGGCTTAAGAGGAGGATGTAACCAGGGATTGAACTGTCTGGAAATTGACAACTGAGTTTGTGGTTGCAAGATTATCTGGTAGGATTCATCATAACTAGTTTTACATTAGGAAAGGACACTATTCAATTCCCATAGTACTTGCAATCTTCTCTAAGGCTTACAAAGTTTTACTAAGAGAAAATCATGCAGTATCACAGAATATTTTTTTTAGGAACACAAAGTGTAGATTTAGTTAAGATCAGATGATTTATTACCATCTTTGAAAACTGACATAGAATTCTATGGTGTCTTCATCACAGAAAATGGCTTTGTGGCCCAGTCAGTCCTTGTTGTCATTAATGTTCTATTCGAGTGTCCTTCATCCTTCTTCTCCCTTACCCTCTATTCACTGTTCTTTAATATGGTTTTCTGGCCTCCCATTAAGTATATCTGTACTATTCACCACCCTGTTTTGACAGCAATTTCTGTATTCTCACCACTCTCAGAAGAGTAAATTGTCTTCTAAATTCCAGTGATGATAATCTTATATTGTTGTCTTTTACTTTTCCTGTTTCACACAAGTGATAAACTCTCCACCACCAGTGCTGCACCAAAGCCTCCTGTAATTTGGGTCATACGTCAGTTTGTTCTTTGCAACGGATGAGATAAGCAGCCTCCACATTAATTTCTCCCAGGTATTTCTTTGCATTCCTGACATTACTCCTACAATTTTTTCACCTTCTCCAGTAGCTCAATATATTTTTAATAATCAGGTGTGCAAATTATAAGAGTGATCTAACCAAAATTTTAACCAACTTTATCAGAACTTTGCAAATCGATTCATTTAGAGGTAAACACCTTGGTTTGAATTCCTTAGAGCTTTATTAAACTTAATCTCAATTTGTACTTGGTACATCTGGAACCCTTTAATCCTCTCTGTTGTTCAGATTTCTCAGTAATATATGCAGCCTTTGTTTTCTGGTTGTTAGGGAGTATTCTGGAGATTATAACCTTATAGTAAAACATTAATTTCAGCAACCAATCTTTAGACCTGAATGTGGATTGTAGATTAAATTTAAAATTCAGCCCAGGAACCAGACAATTCTGATTAACATTCATTTTGGGTACCTGAAGTGTGAGTGCAAAGAAGGAGGTGTGAAAGTTATATGTGATTCAAAGGAAGCATTGTAGATACATTGTAAATATAGAGTTGTCCTTTGATCTTTGACATATAAAATGTCATCTAATATTGGATTGAACAGGCCTCTTCCTTTGAAAGAACCTGAATTTGCTACCTGCTGCTCATTGTTGTTGAATAAACTACTTCTGTATCCATTAGCCTCAGTCTCTCCCCTGTGACTTTGTTCACATTACAACACTATCATAATAAATTACTTCATAAGTAAATGCACTGAAATACATTTATCAATCACACAACTGCCCTTCAGGTTTGTTACTAAGTTTTGTTCTTTGTCCAACACTCTTTATTTCTCATTATCCTTTCCTGTTTGTGGCCATCCATTTTTTTTTACCTTGAACAGCTGTTCTACAGCCTTATGAACAACTAACTATCCATACTTCTCCCTTATCACTTATCCCTTGTCCCAAATGTTCTGTACTTTTTCATTTGTCTATTTATAAATCCAAATATAATTGTTTAAAATTGAATTTCTCCTATACTTGCTGCACCAATCAACTATTCTGTTGAGTTCTAATGCCTGTTGATGTCCCACACATCGAGATGGTGAGCATGATGACTAAAGGCAGCATAAATAAATGTCATGCAAACACGACATTGTAACATGGAGTTTATGTGCCAGAAATTAGTCCAGAAGTTTGGTGCAGTCTAACTCCAGGTAAAACGGAATTTTGCACAATTTAATTTTTGGTCCAGTGTATCTACTAGATTGGCTTTGCCCATTCTCTCTTACCATGTCAAAGACTTTTACCTCTTCTCACCTGCCGATTACTTCCCCATGGGTCGCTTCCCTGTTCCCTCTTCTTCCATTCCTCACTCTGACCTCTTACCTCTTCTCCTCCTCACCTGCCTATCACCTTCCCCCCCCCACCCCGTGCCCCTCCTTCTTTGCTTTCTCCTATAGTCCATTCTGCTCTCCTATCAGATTCTTTCTTCTTTTGATCTTGACCTTTCCCACCCACCTGGCTTCACCTGTCACCTTTTAGCTAGCCTCCTTCCCCTCCCACCCTCCACCTTTTTATTCTGGTATCTTCCCCCTTCCTTCTCAGTCCTGAAGAAGGACCTCAGCCTAAAACATTGAATGTTTATTGATTTCCATAGCTGTTGCCTGACCAGCTGAGTTCCTCCAGCATTTTGTATGTGTTGTCAAAAAATGTAATGACTAGTCTAAATTTTAATTCTGTTGAAATCTGCTCATCACTTTTTTTTTTGCTTTCTGGATATTCTATTTTCTCTATGCTGAACAATGACACAATGTTTTCACCACTCATGTTAAGCTGACAAAGCTTCCGAGCACAAGCTCTATGAAATATAGTACCCTGAACATGTATTATCTGCCTCCTTGTACCCGGCTCTAACACTAGCATCAGTCACTCCTCTAGTATAACACTTCTCTGATGAATTGTTATATAAATACAAAAAGCACAAATAAGCATAAATTCTGCAAAATTTGTTGAGAAAACAGGTCAATAAAGAACATTTCTCCACCAGACTGACTGACCACTGTGGTCAATAAAAATGTCCAATTAAACAAGCTACTCTGCTGACATGGTGCAACTCAAATAAGGGCCATAAAATGGATTATATTAGCTTGGAGAGAAGAATAGATTAATCTGCTCAATGATCAATCCATCCAATAGACCACAGATCATGGTCTATTTATCTTAGGATATATATACAAACATTGCAGTTTACAATATGTCATCTTTTTCCAGTCAGTCAAAAATGTAACAATTCAATTTCTTTTAGTTTTAAAGCATTAGAATAATGAAGGAACTCAGCCAGATGCACATGAAAAAGGGCTAAGTGGGAAAAGAACTGGAGAATATAAAGAATACTTATCTTTAGAACTGCTGAGTCGCAGTAAAGGCCATCACTTAATGTAATTGAAGCATACAAAGTAAAGTCGGTCAGCTCCCTAACTGTAATCACAGTAGGTAAAATGTCTTTCTGCAGACCCAGTAGGATAAGATAATTCAAAATCACTTGGATCAACCATAAGTAAACATATGTGGGCCTAAAATAGACACTGCTACCCAATCCAAGTCATCTCCTACACTTCGCACCATTATCCTATTTTCTCCTTTGCTCTATGAATCACGTCACGTCATGTTTTCCCTCATATGCTCATCGCTTCAGATATTTCCCTTGACACTATCTAACCACGTCATGTTAAGTGTCATGCACTGTTGCTGAAAATATATCTGAAAATATCAGGCAACCCCCAAAAGGAGATTCATCCATTCTCCAATGCAGCTCAGTGACTGGGATTCACAAAAATAGTAATTATATCTCTCATAATAATGAACTCTATTATTTTCTCCTCACTGCAGTCTATATTGTTTCTAAATCAATAACTGATTTGTACTACTTCAGCAAATCTGTTGCACAATTCACATCCTTTCATATAATCTAAGTTAGAACTCAAATTGCAGAAAGCTGTTGTAAATGCTGAATTTTATGTTGTTCGGTGAAACATTTATCTCAATAAGCATATCTCAACTATTCTTTGGTTAATTATATCTATTAACTAATTGTTTTTCATATGACTTTATTTTCAGGCACACAGCCAAATTTCAGGTTCAGTTCAGTTCTGCAATAGTCCATTCAGTTCTTTTTAGTTAATGTTACTTTTTCAGCTTATGTTGTTATATGAATATTTTATTTTATTCTATTCAGTTTGGGGCAGAAATGAAATGGCTGTACTATGGTACTTTTACAGACAATTGTGCAGAAAACACAATGAATTCAGAATTTCCACCATAGCAACCTCCTTATCTAATATTTATTGAGATATAGTGCGGAATAGGCCCTTCTGGCCCTTCAAGCTGTGCCACCCTGATTTAATCCTAGCCTAATCATGGGACAATTTACAATGACCAATTAACCTACCAGCTGGTATGTCTTTGGACTGTGGGAGGAAACCAGAGCACCCATAGAAAACCCACAAAGTCATGGGGAAAATGTACAAACTCCTTACAGGAGCGGCAGGAATTGAACCTGGGTCGCCTGTACTGTAAAGCATTGCACCAACCACTACACTACATGCCACCCTATAAATATTGAATAATGAATATTATTGAATATTGTTTTATTCATTTATAGGATACGGGCATTGCTCACACATCCATTGCCCATCCCCAACTGTAAGGCTGCATGTAACATCAGAACTCTTCTGAGAAAGAAAAGGGATAACAGGTAAATTCTGCCATCACTTCTTCCCGGTTACCCCATCACTGTAAATGAACAAGATTGAATTAAAGCAAATTATTAATCTATAATTCTACTCCATTTCTCTCATAAAAGTCATCCAGCTTTATTGGGAAAAATTATATACCTTCTTCAATAACATCGATTCACAGGATCGAAGTAAGCTGCGGAGTGTTGTAAAATGAGTAAACTCCAACATGAGCACTAGCCTCTGTCATATCCAGGACATCTTCAAGGAGTAATGCCGCAAAAAGGTGGCATTGATCATTAAGGACCCTTATCACCCAGATCATACCCTCTTCTCATTGTTACCACTAGGTAGGAGGTACAGAAGCCTGAAGGCACACTCTCAGTGATTTCGGAATAGCTTCTTCCCCTCTGTCATCTGATTTCTGAATGGACATTGAACCCATGAACTCTACCTCACTACTTTTTTTAATTAATACTTTTGCACTACTTATTTAACTATTATATATATAAACTATTTAATCTAACTATTATATACAAACGTTTGTATATATTTACTGTAATTCACTTCTTTTCTCTATGATTATGTACTGCATTGTACTGTTACCACAAAGTTAACAAATTTCACAATATAGCCAGTGATATTAAACCTGATTCAGATTCTGATTCTGATTCCTGGCTCTTCAAAGGAACTCTTTTCTGAGTAAGTTCACTTTGCTTGCTGTTCTATTTCTCACAGAATAGAAGGAGGCCGTTGGATCTTATACCAGCTTCCAAAAGACCAATCCTGTCAGCTCCATTTAACTGTGTCAGTTCTCTGTAGCCCTGCAACCCATCTCTGCCACACTTCAATTCCACAGACCACTCCCACTCCAATATGTCTGTCCATGGCCTCCTCTACCGTCAAGATGAGGCCACACGCAGGTCGATGGAGCAATACCTTATCTCCCGCCTAGGTAGCCTCCTACCTGCCGGCATGAACATTCAACTCACAGACCTCCGTTGATACCCCTGTCCCCCTCCTTATCCCATCCCTATCTACAATTTTAGTCTGGTTCTCTTTCTCTCTCTTTTTCCCCCCTCACTATAATCTCCCCCCAGTCCTACCTTTCTTTCTCTTGTATTTCCCATAATTCTCCACCTTCCCCCTAGCCCATTTCCCTCCAGCCTATCACTTCCCAGTTCTCTACTTCATCCCTCCCCCCACTTCTTATCCCCCTTCGACCATCCCATGTTACTTCACTCCTGATGAAGGGTTTCGGCCCGAAACGTTGTCACTACCTCCTCCCATAGATGCTGTCTGGCCTGCTGAGTTCTGCCAGCATTTTGTGTTTTCACATATCCATTTATTTCTTTTGGCACTTACCTACATGAAGGTGTGACTTACAGTGGCTAATTAAATGTCCAGCACATCTTTGGGTATGGGATGAAGCCAGAGCAACTGACAGAAACTCACACCGTCACGAAAGAGAACATGGAAACGCCTGGAGGTCAGGATCGAACACTGGTCACCAGATCTGTGAGACAACTGCTGTACCACCATGTCCTTCCAATGCGACTCACTGTTTGCCATAAGCCCATAAACATTCAAGGGTGCCACTAACTCATTGGCTAACTCAATTACAGTGGCTATTTTGAAAACAAGCTCATGATAAGTTAGGACTTTTGTGGACAAATGTTTACGTCAAAATCTGCTTCACAAATGCAGATTTCATCAACGTTTCTGAATACTCACTTTAGCTCATTCCAACAGACTGCTCCATGTAGAGCTCAGCTTTAAGTTCCATGGCCAATAGATCATCAAAAATGCCTACTTTCAATTCTCAGACGTCGCTCTTCTCCATCCTTTCTGCTTCTACTTCTGCAGAAACTCTACCTCGTTGCCCTCTCAGAATAATTTGTTTATCTTGGTTTTTATATTTTATATTATGTTTTTTTTCTGAAATTAGAAAAGATTAAATTCACTCTGAGGGGGTCTGTGAAAAAGTTCTATTCAAAATGGGGACCTTTCTTGTCATACTTTGGGAGTGTTAAGGAATTACCTACTAGTTGAGGGCATTTGATTGTACTTGGGAAGTTGCCTCCCTTTTAACACGCATATGGTTTACCTCACAGGGTGGCTGATGAATTGTAATATGAGTGTATGCTGGATCATCTGACATGTTGTGGATGTGTGAGGGCCTTCGTCTTGAAGGAGTGTGGGGGTATGGCTGTGAAATGTCCGTACTTGTATTTGTGAAGTGTTGTATTGTAAATACATTAGCTGCTATGGTATATTCAGGGAGGGAAGGTTTGTTTAGGGGTAAGATATAAAAGAAAAATGGAGGAAAATGTAATCCTTTATGTATTCTGTATTGTGTTGTTCCTTCAATAAAAATATATTTTAAAAAAAGAATATTTTTGTTTACAAATGAGACTTTACCAGCTCTCTAGTGCCTACACTATAAAGTTCAAAGTATTCACCAAGTTGTCATCTCCATTCTATCCTATATGTATCCTGCTCACTTACCTTTCAAAACTCTATTTCTTAGCAATCCATAAGACCAGAAGATAGAGGAGCAGAATTCGGCCATTTGGCTCATCGTCTGCTTCACCATTTCAGCATGGCTGATCCAATTCCCTCTCAGCCCCCAATCTCCTGCCATCTCCCCGTATCACTTCATGCTCTGACTAATCAAGAATCTTTTAACTTCCGCCTTAAATATACCAAATGACTTGGCCTCCACAGCTCCTCCTCCTATCCATTCTAAGTGGACCTCCCTCCATTCTGAGGCTGTGTCCTCTGGTCTTAGACTCCCCACCATAGGAAGTATCCTCTCCACATCCTCTCGATCAGGCCTTTCAACATTCAATGGGTTTCAATGAGGTCCCCCCCTCATTCCCTTACAAAGTCACCTTCAAAATACTAATCTTTACATTCCAAGTCCATCCCAAGCTTTGTTCCACCTACCTCTCTAGCTCCTCTAATGCAGATCCCTTTCTGCACCTATCATTCTTCCAGTTTTTATTGTGACTCATTCACACATCTGAAGGTCGTAATTAAATCGTTCATTTATTGCTGATAATCACAATTACAGACACTAGTGTTCCTTCTACATTTATTAAATTACTTTAATTTAAATTCCTCAGTTGCCCCAGTTTCAAAATAATGCATCTGGATCAATGTCCAGCTCTGGATGCTCATGCTGTGAATTAACTGCTAATCTTTTGTACCCTTGCTTTATGTAACATCTCTCATCATTTTCTCAAGTTGTCCAAGGCATTGAACCGCTCAAGGAGGAGATGAGAGATGTCACATAAAGCAAAGGTACAAAGGTGTAACATTTAATTCATGCATGAGTATTCAGAGCTGGACACTATGGGTTCTGAGGTGTAAAGGTTCTTGATTAGTCAGGGCATCAAAGATTATGGGGAGAAGACAAGAGAATGGAGTTGAGAGGAAAATAAATTAGCCATGATTGAATGTCGGAGCAGACTCGATGGGCTGAATGGCCTCTTTCTGCTCCTATGTCTTATAGTCTTATATGAGACTAATGTGGGATATGCATCTGGTGGGGCAGGAACTGTTATGACCATCAGGTAAGAGGTACAGAAGCTCTAGGCTGCTCTCCAACAGATTCAGAAACACTACAACCATCAGGCTCCTGAACCAACGTGGATGACTTCACTCACCAGTACTCTGAACTGATTCTACAACCTACAGACTCATTTTCCAGGACTCTTTACAACTCATGTTCTCAGTATTATTTTCAGTTGCGCAGTTTGTCTTCTTTTACACATTGGCAGTTTGCCAGTCTTTGTTTATTCAAATAGTCAAAGTACATTTATTTCCACGGTATGTACACAGAATGCAACTCTGAGATTCATCCCCTCACAGGCAGCATTCCTTTTCTTCCTGTAAATGCCTGCAAGAAAATTAATCTCAAGGTGGTACATGGTAATGTATATGTACTTTGACAATAAATTTACTTAGAACTTTGACAGTGCAGGTGAGTAGTTAGTTTGAGAGCTATCCGAATCACTATCGGGTTTAATGTCACCGGCATAAGTCATGAAATTTGTTGTCTTTGTGGCAGCAGTACAATGTGATACATAATAATAGAAAAAGAGAATTTCTTTGTATACATATATTGAATAGTTAAATTAAATAATTTTTTAAAAAGTAGTGAGGTAGTGTCGTGGGTTCAATGTCCATTCGGAAATCGGATAGCAGAGGGGAAGAAGCTGTTCCTGAATTGTTGAGTATGTGACAGAGGCTAGTGCTCATGATGGAAATGACTGAGTTCACAACATTCTGCAACTTCTTTCAGTCCTTTACGGTAGCATCCCCACCCCACCCCATGCCGGATGCTGATACAGCCAGTTAGAGTGCTCTTCACGGTACATCTGTAGGAATTTGCAAGTGTCTCTGCTGACATACCAAATCTCCTCAAACTCCTGATGAAATATAGCTGCTGTGATGCCCTCCTTATAGTGCACTTCTGCTTTAGAGGCCTACTGTTGAGCATGCAAAGAATGCAACCTGCCCAATAAACTTCAAACATGTTTTCCTCAGCAGGTTAAAGGCTTGTATTTATGAGATACAGTTTGGTGATGGTGAACTTCATCACTGATATCTGCTTTCCTTAAGATACATTTCCCAACATGGGAAGCCTGTTTTCCAGGGTTGTGCTGTATCCTTTATTGCTGGAAGCAGCGTGTGCAGTGGGAACGGGTGTCTTTTTTGCAGATGTTAAATGTGAGGAGCTTTTTCTCACTGCTGCATTTCAATGACAGAAGTTGGTTCTGGAGTTCACTTTCTGTGGATTAGCTTCATCTCAACAGGAAGCTTGTTGGCATTGAGGTTCACTATGGTGGTGAGAGAGATTGAGAGAAGGATTGTGGTGATGATGTGACCTTGCTTGACATCAGCGTACACTGCGTTTGGGTCTGTTGTGGACACATTAGCTCTGATCATGCCTTCAAGGGGTAAAAGTAAGACACAGGCAAATTTCTGTAGACATACATATTAAAGAAGGATGTTCCACAGTCATTCTTGACTGACCTATCCTGAGAGACACCAGCCATATTGACCCTGTCAGGGAGAAAGCTGTATACAAAGCTGGTCTCCCACTTGTCCGAACCAATGTCTATAAATACAGATTCTCCACAGGTCTTAGTTCCTTCACTCCTCCTTGTCTCATTACATACAAATGACTACTCCACGGACAAATCCATTAAGATGCTACAGTTTACGGATGACACAACTATAGTTGTCCTCATCTCTAATAATGATGTGCCCTGCTATCAGATAGCGGTAGACTGTCTTGCAGCATGGTGTGCTCATAACAACTCGGAGCTTAACGCTATCAAGACAGTGGCTGTCAGCTACCTACGTGAAAAGACTTGTTCCTTGCCAGAGCAAAGAAAATAGACAAAAAAAATTCTGCTGACTCCACCCACCCTAGCATTCACCTATTCACCAAATTGCCAGCAGGGAGATGCGACAAACCCATCACCACCAGGTCTACACATCATCTCTGAAGTTTCTTTCCTGTAGCTATCCAACTTCTCAACAAAACACATTCAAGTGTAATACCCTAACTGTCCTTGCACAACATCCATCAAATGGTCTTTCCTGTCTTCCTTGTTCAGTTGATAATTATTGAGTCTGTTCATATGCTTACATTTCTTAAAGTTTGATTATTGATGTTTGTATTTCTGACCATTCTGCAAATGGTTGATTGCTCATGACTGTTTGCAAATTGTCTTGTAAACTGTTGGATCCTATTGTGTTGGTCATTATGCTAGTGCCCTGTGCAGTTTTCTTGGCACAGAACCACAATCAATTCTGGTATATTTCACAATTTGGCAATAAAGTAATTCTGATTCTAAACATCAGTTATCGCCCTTCAACCATCGGGATCCCCAACCAGTGTGGATAACTTCAATCACAACTCTAAACTGACTCCTCAACCAATGAACTCAATTTAAAGAACTCTTCAATCCATGTTCTCAATTTTATTTATTATCATCATTATCAGTTTTTCTGTTTGTATTTGCACCATTTGTTGTCTTTTACACATTGGTTGTTTGTCCATCTTTGTTCGTATGTAGTTTTTTTATCATTGATTCTATTGTGCTTCTTTGTATCTGTTGTGAATGCCCACAAGGAAATGATTCTCAGGGTAGTTACATGGTGACATATATGTACTTTGAAAATAATTTTACTTTGAACTTTGAATAGAGAGGCCAATCTCAGTAAGTCAGTAAATTAGGCTCTCTATCTGATTCCACATAGACTTTGAAACAAAGCAGATGAGTCAAGAGCACAAAAAAAATCCTTGATCTAATAACTAATAAAGAGACACATAGCTGCAGAATGACCTACAATGCGACTTGGATATTGAAGGCTTCTTGACATTTAGGAAGGGCCTGCAGCTAAGAGGTGGAAGGATAGTTCTGTTAATTAATTCTGCCCTTGGTGCTAAGGAGAAATAATCTTAAATCAGGAAACTAAGAACTAAGATTTGAATGAAGATGAAAAGTAACAAAGGCAAGTCACTCTGGGAGTAGCTAACAAACCTTGTAACTGCACTGTACGTAGCACAGAGTATAAAGAAAGAAACGATGGGAGCTTTTCTGTAAGATACGGCAATAATCATGGGGAGCTGTTAATCTCCATGCAGATTGGAAAAATCAGATAGACAAAGGTAGCCTAGATATTGAGATAATAGAATGTTTTAGAGTCATAAAGTCATAGCGAAGGCCCATCCAGCCCATGCTGAAACCATTAAAACTGTCTACTTCCATCAGCCTGCACCAGGACCATAGCCCTCCATAACCCTACCATCCAGGTACCTACTTCTGGAGGGAGTTTATTCCTTAGCAGGCTATATTAGGTCTAGTATCCTTCAATGAAACAGGATTAATTAATGATCTCGTCAATAGGTGGTAGCAATCATAATATGATTAAATTTCACATTCATTTTGAGAGAAAGAATTGGTCCAAGATTAGTACTTTAAACTTAATTAAGTGCAAGTATAAGCACATGAAATCAGAGCTAGCTAGTTACGTTAAGGGATCAGTCGGGTGAGATACAGGAGAAGATATTTAAGGAGATCCTTCAGAATGCACAGAATATATAAGTTCCATTCAAAAAGAAAAAATCCAGGAGGAGGACCTGCCAGCCGTGATAAATTTTAAAAAAAATACTAATTTAGGGGAAAATCATAATTATGCAAAAATATGCAACATGTCAGAAGATTAGAGATGGTGCAAAATAAAACAGCAATAAATAACAAAAAGAGTAGTAAGATTAGAAAAACCAGGGTTCAAGCTGAAAGCCGCCTCTCTGGGAGGCAAAGTCTCTGAATGTTTTTAAGGCATGGCTTGATTATCAAGGGGATGAAAGGATGCAGGAACGAGGTTATCTACAACAATAAATGTCAGAACAGGCTTGCAGGGCTAAGTGACCTACACCTGCTCATTATCTTCCTATGCCTGTACATATTGTACATATTTAATTTCTAGGCAGGTGATTTTGACAAAGTGGTTCTTTATTCTAAATTTAAAAATAAAATCAGATTATTTGATGAAAGTATACTCGGGGGGGGGCGGGGGTTCCAGGTTTATTTCTCATGTGTGCTGTATTACCTGATCTCAATTACGGTAGAAGGGATTAAACCAGAGAATAAATATAGAACTTCATTCAAGTTCCCACTGAGAAGGAAAAGGGAATGTTCAAACTTGAAGAGCAATTGTAATCTCTTTGGGAAAGTTTGTATGCATAGACGTGAGGTGAGGACTAGAATAATTTCAAGGACAACTGTGTAGTTCCCCTTGAAAAAATAATGAAATACATTTATGTAATAACAGCGACCACACTTGAGAAAATGCTTATTTTGCTATAGAATTCATTAGGCTTCTGTTATGTTTTGTACCATCAAAACATTAAACTAATTCAAAGGAAGACATGGGAGTCCGAGATGTGAGTTTAACTTTGAGTTTACTTTAGGAGAGATGCGCACATATCACGTGGCAGCATAACAATGTAAGCAATTAACATAATTTTACATATAACTGGTCTTGTAACTGTACTGTAACTGGTCTTCAGTTGGATTTGCCTCTGCAGATGTCAGAACACTATTCTAAGTGTCCTTCTTAGAGGATTTCCATTATTTTATATACTTTAGGATAAGGTCGTAGGCTAGGTCTGAAGATCAAATATGCCAGTTCAGAGAGAAACCATTATGGATTTAATCAGTCAGCTAATCATTCCCTCAGCCTTTACATGCATTGAAGGTCCAAACACAACTGTGGAGACCTTCCATCCTCAGCTGTCTCCCGTACCATCACCACCCTCATCAACTCCAGAGACATTCCATCCTCAGCTGTCTCCCGTACCATCACCACCCTCATCAAATCCAGAGACATTCCATCCTCAGCTGTCTCCCGTACCATCACCGCCCTCATCAACTCCAGAGACATTCCATCCTCAGCCAGTCTTCTCCTTTCTCACGGCAATTGAGGATTTATTTTTGCTGTAATCAAAGTCCATGCTTACTTCAAAACTGGATGATCCACCATTTGCTATTGTTCTCAATTCCTTCATTTTGAAGCAAACATTTTAAAAAATCTGTTTTTTTTAATTTTAAAACCAGATTTGAATATTTCATATCCCTCTCTCACCTGGATGGGGTCAGTGGTGCTGTGAGGATTACATTCCTGGACTTCTCTAGTGCCTTTAACACCATCCAGCCCAGGATCTTAAGGCACAAACTAACGGAGATGGGAGTAGACTCTCACATGGTGGCTTGGATAGTGGACTACTTGACAGATAGACCTCAGTATGTGCGGTTGGGAGACTGTAGGTCTGACACCTACCTCAGACTGTAGGTCTGAGACTGTAGGTGGTCAGCAGCACAGGAGCGCCGCAGGGGACCGTGCTCTCTCCGGTCCTGTTCACCCTGTACACATCAGACTTCCAATATAACTCGGAGTCCTGCCATGTGCAGAAGTTCGCTGATGACACGGCCACAGTGGGGTGTGTCAGGAATGGACAGGAGGAAGAGTATAAGAAACTGATACAGGACTTTGTGATATGGTGCAACTCAAACTACCTGCGTCTCAATATCACCAAGACCAAGGAGATGGTGGTGGACTTTAGGAGATCTAGGCCTCATATGGAGCCAGTGATCATTAATGGAGAATGTGTGGAGCAGGTTAAGACTTACAAGTATCTGGAAGTGCAGTTAGACGAGAAACTAGACTGGACTGCCAACACAGATGCCTTGTGCAGGAAGGCACAGAGTCGACTGTACTTCCTTAGAAGGTTGGCGTCATTCAATGTTTGTAGTGAGATGCTGAAGATGTTCTATAGGTCAGTTGTGGAGAGCGCCCTCTTCTTTGTGGTGGCGTGTTGGGGAGGCAGCATTAAGAAGAGGGACGCATCACGTCTTAATAAGCTGGTAAGGAAGGCGGGCTCTGTCGTGGGCACAGAACTGGAGAGTATGACACCGGTAGCAGAGCGAAGGGCGCTGAGTAGGCTACGGTCAATCATGGAAAACCCTGAACATCCTCTGCATAGCACCATCCAGAGACAGAGAAGCAGCTTCAGCGGCAGGTTGCTATAGATGCAATGCTCCTCAGACAGGATGAAGAGATCATTACTCCCCAATGCCATTCGGCTTTACAATTCAACCGCCGGGGTAAGATATGTTAAAGTGCCAGGGTTAGGACTGAGCTTAAGTTACCATTCAATGTATTTTAGTAAACTATTTAGGAACTTTTTAAAAGCTATTTATTAATGCTTTTTGAGAGGGTGATTTTAGATGCATATCATATTATACTGAGTTAAGTATTGTATGTAATTAGTTTTGCTACAATAATTGTATGGGACATTGGAAAAAATGTTGAATTTCCCCATGGGGATGAATAAAGTATCTATCTATCTATCTATCTATCTATTCAACAATTTCAGTATTATTTTTTGAATTGTTAATGTAGGCAATAATTTGTGTGAGTGTTTTAAGTTAAAGATATGTTTGTAGCATGTATCTAGTCACTGTTATAGGTGATAGAGTGAAACGATTATTTCAATAGTGGATCAAAGTGAATTTTTTTGTTAAACCAAGAGCCCTATTTAGGCAAAACATATACGCCATGAATATTTACTTATCCTGTACATGTTTTAAAATTGGTTTAGATTTGCTTGTTTTTCCTTCATTTTCATGTACACTGTACATCCAGTAAACCTTATGTAGCACTGGAATACTACTAAATTGCAAATTATTTAATTCAACAGATCTTTAGTTCTAGAAAATCACATAGAACTCAAGAAAAAAACAAACCTGTTTGGTGAAAGAGTAAATTCCAAATTTCAATTCAGCTTAATAGCTTCAACATAAAATCATAAGCCATTGCAGTAGAATTAAGCCATTCAGCCCATTGAGTCTGCTCCATCATTTGATCATGGCTTACCTATTTCCCTCTCAGCCCCATTCACCCACCTTCTCTCCGTAACATCAACTTCAATTTTATAAACATTTAGCTTAGAAAGTAATATTCCAGTATTTATAGCAACTATTATTGCATTCACTTTCAAGACAGAGCTATCACTCACTGTAAGAATCTATTGAGCCAAGCTGCATTAGAGAGCAAGCATTGTTTGGATGACATCAATAAGCTAACAGCTGGGTGCTCTTAAACAGAGTCAATAGATGTCCAAACTAATCTATCCTTGGGTGTCTCTTGACCTGAATAGGCTATAAAAGTTGTGGTCTGCTTTGTTCTTAACAATGACTATTTTATCAAGCAATACAAATGCTCAGTTGAGATTCACTGAAATTCCATGATGCAAGTTTAAGACTGAAAGGTAAATGTTTCCCAATATCTATGCAATTTTGTTTTAGAAACTGAAGCTTATGTTCAATAAAAGAATATTTCTTCAATGTCACATATTTAAAGTTTTCACAATCACATTCAGCTTCACAATCCAATTTTTAATAACTGTTAAATTTAGTAATACAAAATAATCATAAAAACATTGCATTTTCGTTCCATGCAACTTAGGAAAATTGTCAGGACATTATTGAAAATGGACTTTTGTGCTGTGATCATTAAAAGCTGCCTTGGGGAAAAATAGTTATCTAACAGAAAAGCACCCTTTGTATTTCAAATCCACTGTTTTTAGATATGGTAGCATTTCGTATAAAGGCTGCAGAGGGCAAAGACCATGCACAATTGACCGATTGCTTTAAAACACAATGTGTGTGCATCTGTTTTCAGAATTGAAAATTTGCTATGTTTAGACCCATAATAGTGACAAGGTCTGTTTTACCGATAAGCTAGGAATTCAGTAACGCTAAGTGTGACTTACACCTTTTTGGCACACTTCTGATCGTCCCTAGCAATATACTTTGCTCTACAAATAACCACACAACTGTTGTTTACGAAATATTTTCAGATTTACAATGAAAAGAATTTTAGTCATACTGGCAACAAGTGCACATGCTGAAATATTGTTCCAGCACAGCACGCATGCCTTTACAAGAAGAGTCAGCTGCTTCAGTTTCAGTCCAAGGTGTCCATGGAGCCAGATGATGACCTGTCACTATCTGATTAAACCCATTCAAGTGATTAGAGACTCAAATGACTGCAGATGCTGGACCCTGGAGCAATAAAATAAACTGTTAGAAGGGTTTAGTGGATCAAGCAGCAGCTATGGAGGCAAAAAGTTAGATGATGTTCTGGGTCATGTCCTGATGCAACTTGTTAAACTATTGTTAACACCCTTTACTTCCACATATGTTGCTTGACCCACTGAGTTCTTCCAGAAGATTATTATCATTTGCTCCAGAATGTGATTTATTTTTGTGTCACTGTGTCAAAATGTCCCACAAGTCATCAATTTCCAGCATCTGCAGATTTCCTCATGTTTGTCATCAATAAAACACAGGTTTGCACATTTGGATTTGATATGATTTCTATACTGGTTACAGGGAGCATAAACTGAAGCACAGATGGAGGGATTTGGCTCTGGTCAGGTAGGAACTGGGGTTGAGAGAAAAATGGATCAGACATAATGAAATGGTGGAGCAGACTCAATGGGCCAAATGGCCTAATTCTCAGAATCAGAATCCAGAATCAGGTTTATTATCACCGGCATTTGACGTGAAATTTGTTAACTTGGCAGTAGCAGTTCAATGCAATACATAATCTAGAAGAGAAAGTAAAATAAATAAATAAATAAAAATTTCAAGACTAATAATAATAATAAATAAGTAAATCAATTACATTATACGTTTATTGAATAGATTTTTAAAAATGCAAAAAACAGAAATACTGTATATTTAAAGAAGTGAGGTAGTGGTCCAAGGGTTCAATATCCATTTAGGAATCGAATGGCAGAGGGGAAGAAGCCATTCCTGAATCGTTGAGTGTGTGCCTTCAGGCTTCTGTACCTCCTACCTGATGGTAACAGTGAGAAAAGGGCATGTCCTGGAGGTCCTTAA
The DNA here is from genome assembly GCF_048418815.1 of Hemitrygon akajei. Taxonomy (NCBI): domain Eukaryota; kingdom Metazoa; phylum Chordata; class Chondrichthyes; order Myliobatiformes; family Dasyatidae; genus Hemitrygon; species Hemitrygon akajei. Next base: position 162,615,470 of record NC_133133.1, read on the forward strand.
TATATTGATGATTCCTTTCTGAGACACTCCTCCCTGAAGATTTCCTGGGTACTGTGTAGACTAGTACCCAAGATGGAGTTCTTTTATTAGGTTTACAGCTTCATTAATAACCATAAGTTAAATTAATATTCATATGGTGTTTGATGAGAGAACATACTAATACATCCACTCATTTACAGTCACAATCAGAATCAGAATTAGATTCAGGATCAGGTTTAGCATCACCAGCATATATCATGAGATTTGACAAGCTGGTCCTGAATTGTTGATTGTGTGTCTTCAGGCTTCTGTACTTCCTCCCTAATAGTAGCAATGAGAACAAGGCATGACTTGGTGATGGGGGTGGTGGCATCCTTAATGATGGATGCCATCTTTTTGAGGCATACTCCTTAAAGATGTCCTGGCTGCTGCAGAGGCTAGTGCTCATGATAGAGCTGACTGACTTCACAACTCTCTGGAGTTTATTTCAATCCTGTACAGTAGCTGCCACCTTCCACGCTTACATATTAGACAGTGATGCAGCCAGTTAGAATGCTCTCCACAGTACATCAGTAGAAATTTGTGAGTCTTTGGTGACGTACTAAATCTCCTCAAGCTCCTAATGAAATATAACCACTGATGTGCCTTCTTTGTAGCTGCATCGATAAGTTGGGTCCAAGATAGATCTTGACACCCAGGAACTTGAAATTGCTCTCCCTTTCCACTTCTGATCCCTCTGGGAGGACTGGTGTGTTTTCTCAGTCAACTCTTTGGCCTTACTGATGTTGAGTGCACATACCATACAACATGACCAGTCAGTACGCATCCGTATTAATCCCATCTTCTAGCATTTGGCACATAGCCTTCTATGCACAACTACCTTCTCTTTCCAGTCTCCTATTGTACTTTTGTTCTGAACTCACATTTGTTAGTGATTTCATTATTGTTGTTCTTACCATTTTCCTGAAGAAACTCATGTAATGCTATTCTCTGATTGCCCAGGTTACATCGCTGATGATGTGTCCCAGCACATCCTGGGATGTATCTCAGCATCATAACAAAGGTAGTCAACGTGTATCGCCGTGGTTAGACATATCTGTAAGTTTCACCAATCTTTATACAATATTCTGCAATACACACTTGGTTTACAGAGGATAGGGTAGAATTTTATTATTTTTTCTCTATTTTGTGTCATCCCTTTCTCACCTACAGTTAAGAACATGACTTCTCAATCTATGGAATTTTTATGAAGGTGACATTTGTGAAGACAGTAACAACAGAGAATTGAATTAGCAGTATACTGTAAAGTTGGAACAGAGCTCGCAGCCCAGCTGCCGTATGCAGTGCCATCTTAAAATCCAATGAATTTTAAATAAAGACCTTAGTATTAACTTAGACGAGCTTTGGGAACAGTGTAGGTGTCACAACTGAGGGTCACTCTTTAAAAAGAAGAGATTTTTTTGGTTAGTATGTGGATTGTATTTTCTTGGGTATGCAGTGTTCATTGGATTGCTTAGTTTATGTCTAATTGTTTGTCTTCGGACTAGCTCTGGTTTTTCATTTTGTGTTGTGGGTATTTCACTTGGTATCAAAGGAAATGTTAAACTCTCAAATTGTCACTCTTATTCAACTTGGGGCAATTGAATTAGCATGGGATTTTCAACGCCTTGAATTCTAGTTGCCTTTGGGGGTTATTGCTTCGTCTAGTCACCGGCTATCTGATCGGTCCTATGTGCCCCAGGGTGTATTTCAGGGGGCTTCCTATTTGCTATTCCCTACTTGCTTGGTTATTCTGGATCCCTGTCTGGTGAAACTCTGACTGAGTTCTTCTATGTGTCGTGATCTCTGGCCTTCAAGATTCTGTATAGTTCTCCTAAGTTCTTGTTAGCTTTCCGTAATAAATCTTTTGTTTAAATTGCTAGATTATCTGGGATTCCTGCACTTGAGTTCCCTGACAGTTGGAGCTTGGGGTCAGGAATGACATGGGAAACCAAGGTAAGTTCAGAGTAGATGAAGAAATCTTGGTGATGTAAAAGGTCTTGGTTGGGATTACTATTAAAGGGACAGAGCACAAATTGGCCTGTTACATGGATGACATTTTGATCTATCTAGGGCAACCAACATACTCTTTACTTAAATGGTTGCAATCCTTTGAACAATATGGTCAATTATCAGGATACAAGATCAACATAGCTAAAACCCAATTACTTTCATATAACTATAGCCCACCAAGAGAAATTGAAAGTAAATATCCCTGGGCATGGCAAACAGAGTCTTTCAAATATTTGGGCATCATTATGCCAAAAGATATGGCAAAATTATCAGAATGCAGTATCTACCTATATATAAAATAATTAATGAAGATCTAACAAGATGGAACCTAATTCCTTTTTTCAGTCTCATTTCAAGGATTGAATCTATTAAGATGAATATACTGCCCAGACTATTATATCTCTTTCAGACCCTACCAATAGAGATTAATCAAAATCAATTCAATGAATGGAACAAAATGTTATCAAGATATATATGGCAAGGTAAAAGGCCTAGAGTTTGTCTCAAAACTTTGCAATTAGCCAAGGAAAAGAGGGGGATGGGGCCTACCTTCTCTTAGAGATTACTATTTTGCAGCACAGTTGAGTGCTATGATATGCTGGTGTAACCCATTTTATGACGCTCAATGGAAAAACATTAAAGAGAGGATATTTTCTATCCCCATACAGGCAATTTTGGCTAATAACAACCTAAAAAGCTACATAAATATTATTGATAACCATGGGTGAAATGGACTCTTAAAATATGGAAAACTGTTATAAAAGAATATAAACTAGGGGGAGATATTGCAATTCTTAAATGGCGTGCATATGACTCAGATTTTACGCCGAATAAACTGGATGCTAGATTTAAGGACTGGACAGCGAAAGGAATAACAGGTCTTCGCAATATAATGAAAGAAGGAACACTGTTCAGTTTTGAAATGCTTAAAGAGAAACACTTATTAGAAAAACAAGACTTTTATCAGTATTTACAGATGTGACAATATGTTAGTAGGATGGTTAAAAATGTAATCAAGGCAAGAACATGTTTGATAGAGCTATTTAGAAAAGCATATAATTCAGATAACAGTAGTAGAATCATTTCAAGCGTGTAGAAGGTTTTGTCTTAAATCTTAAAACACATTCAACTTCATACATTAAAACAAAATGGGAGAAGGAAGGAGGGGTAATTATATCTGAGGAAGAATGGACAATAACATGGAGGTATCAATGGAAGTGTACCAGTTCACAGAAATGGAGGGAGTTTGGATGGAAAAACTTGATAAGATATTTTATTACAGCCTCTCAGAAATCCCATTATGATAGTAACCTCCCTGTTTGCTGGAGAAATTGTGGAAATCAAAATGCAAACTAAAATCATATTTTTTGGGATTGCCCTGTTATCAAAGACTATTGGAGTGGGATACACAATGCTCTACAAGACATCTTTAAATGTGGAAAAACCCTTAGAAAGTAAAACCATATATTTTGGGTATATACCTCAAGAATGGTTGAAAAGAGATTCAACCGTTCCCATCTTTTATCAGCCCTCATTTGCCTCGAAGGAATAATATTATCCCTATTCATCGCTATTTCTCTTTGATCAATGACAATATTTAATGAATATACTGCTGGTGGCTGGTAAAAAGACTCTTACTAGGAAATGGTTATCACAGGAGAGCCCAACCTTAAATGCATGGATGGAAATTACAATGGACATTTACAAAATGGAGAAGATAACAGCATCTGTTAATCATAAGTTGGAACAGTTTGATTCATACTGGGAAAAACGGTTTAACTGCATAACACCTCATAGGCCTGATTTTATTCTCACAAATCAATGAACATGTTGTAAAAAAAAGATCACACCCTACTGGAACATAGTTTCCTCCTTTCACTTGTTCTTTCTTTCCTCTCTTTTCTATAAGTGTATACCTCAGGTAAATATTATGTGGAGATTTTTGGCATATATGACTATATGATATATATGTACAATATCTGAAATATATCTTATGGAAATGTTTGTTGATGATGAATTTCAATAAAAAATAAACTACAAAAAAAAGGTCTTGGTTGGGCATAACCCTGAGGTAAGTGGCAGTAGCATAGTGCGGAATCATTCTGATATTTACTTCAGCCAACTATATTGCATCCTTCAGCTGAGTCATGTTACAGTAAAATAGAGCACAGAATATAACATGAAGGGAGGGAAATAGTCTGCCTTGTCAACTGAGAACAACAGAACAACGCCTTTAACACTTTTTCCCACAGACAATGGCTCAACAAGCTGCACCCTTCTACTGCTCCCTGGTTACAAGCTTGTCATTAGTGACCAGTGCTGCCATTGGTCCTCTTCCTTCTACTCAGCTGCTGCTTTCTCAAAGTCTGATTGGCTCTGCCATTATTATTGCTCACTGTGCTTTTCAGCTGACATAATTCAGAAAACCTCCAAATCATGGAAAGAAAACTTTACGCAAAAGGATTATAAATAGGCCCTTTCTCACTTAAAGGATCAGTCCAATGAATGCTATGCATTTACTGGAGCAAGTCTCAGGATATCCAAGTTAACCAATAAAAAAATACTAGATTTTCCTTACGGGGTGTAATTTACCCAGAGCTTACCCTCTTTCCCATCAACCTCAAAGAAGTACATATGATCCTTTCTAAACTAGTAATTGATTTTGAAATGTTTGAAATTGTTTCATTTTCTGGATATAAAGTAGAAATTGCAGGCTGCAGTCTGAAGAAAATGCATACCAAGTAGAGAATAGACTATATGCCTGCACATAGCAATAGACAGTGAATTTGCGGTTGCCTGTTTAGACAATCTCCTGAATAAACATGCTATCATATCTCTGAATTGTGTCTGAACCTTTAAGTTCTTCTCCAAAGCTTGTTCCATACTCAACCTTCCATTTCAAGCACCGGGATTAAAAAAGAATCAAACATGATTGTTATGCTTTTCTGAGACAGTTCGTTTGTCTGGAAATGCCCCAAGAATGCCCGGAAAATGAAGCCTTATCTCCCTGATGCACCATCAATAACTCACTCTGAGACGTAAGAAGCGAGATATCGGCTTTTATTGACTGGAAGAATGAACAACACTACATCCTGGAGAATGAGGCCGGGCTCAGGCCTCAATCGCCTTTATACAGGGGGTCTGTGGGAGGAGCCACAGGAGTAGTCAGCAGGGGTCTGTGGGAGGAGCCACAGGAGCAGTCCAGACAGGTATATGTAGTTCACCACACTCCCCACATCTAAAAAGGGCAATTCAGTTTTGTTTAGGGTTTGCACATTCTACTCTAAATGCCCACTTTATTAGGTACACCTGCACACCTACTTATTAACGGAAATATCTAATCAGCCAATCACATGGCAGCATCTCAGTGCTTAGAAAGCTTGCAGACGTGGTCCAGAGGATCAGAATGAGGAAGAATTCGATCTAAGTGACTTTGACCATGGAATGAATACTGGTAGAAGATGGATGATTTGAGTACCTCAGAAACTGCTGATCTGGAGTTTTCATGCACAACAGTCTCTAGAGTTTACAGCCAATGGTGTGAAAAACAAGAAACCATCCAGTTAGCGGTATTTCTGTGGGTGAAAACGCCTTGTTAATGAAAGGGATTAGAAGAGAATGGCCAGACTGGTTCAAGCTGACAGGAAGGCGACAGTAACTCAAATAACCACGTGTTACAACAGTGGCTTAAAGAAGAGAAACTCTTAACACACATGTCAAACCTTAAAGAGGATGGGCTACAGCAGCAGAAGACCAGAAGCATACATTCAGTATCTACTTTATTAGGTACAGAAGGTCCCTAATTAAGTGGCCACTGAGTGTAATGTAGCAAATACTGAATTAATTCAAATCCTTGCTCCCCATTCCTATGAGAGCAGAAGAAGAAATATGAACAGACCATTAGGCTGAGCTACAAATGTGTTAATTAATATTAATTGTTAATAGCAGGAAACTGCAGCCGCAGGTTTCACTTATTTTACAAGACATTTCATTTACACCTCACCGGATACAAGGATGATAACAAAGGACAACAGCTCTGTGTAGAGCTAAACTTGGATGACATAAATTAAATTGTTCATTTGGTTGAGTCCAGTCATACAGAATCTCTAGCTAACTGAATGATGTTGATTTTGGAGAATGCTCGTCCTACCACTTCTACCACGTGAGATTGAGGAAAACAGGATTTCTTCTATACTTCAACACAGATTAGCAAATTAAAGTGTTGATCTCTCAAATTCCTTCAAGGTGTGTGGCCCCGGATGGCTTCATCCCAAATGTGCAGCTTCAACACGCTTTCTTGTAATTCCTTGTAAGTTATGTTGAATAAAACGAGCAGCCTGCATAAAATAATCTTGCAATCAAAACATCTTTGCACAGGAATAATATCTCTAAAGTGGCATGTGTAAACTTGATGGGTGATAAACATTCTCTTTTCTATACAGAAGATGTTAGCGAAGATAAACAGACTGCTGATGTATTCTCACTCAGTGGGTAGAAAGGAAATTCAAAATGAGCAGCCTTATAAATAGATAATAAACATATAGAAGGAGACTATTTTATGATTTGAGATATGACAAAACACTTATTCATTGCAGAGATCAGATAAAGTATCATTTCCCATAAGCACATAGTGTACATACACCAGCTAAAAGAAAGTCCTGCAGGAATACTTGCAATCGTTGCTATGGTTACTGTAACTGGATTGGAACAAATTCATACAGATATGTTTAAATGAGAACACTTATTTCCCTTACAGATAGGGATGGCAAAACCTTCAGGTATGATCAGAGAAAAGTTGTGAAATAAAGAATTAGTGAGTGGAACACTGGGCTGAGCAATAGCACACAACAGAAGATGCAGGTTTAGCTTCAATGTTTTCCATATTGCAAGAGTGACAGAATTTCAAACCAGCTTCACTAGTTACAAATTGCATTAAGCTTCCTTGAAAAGGATATTAAATGCATTGTAGTATTGCATATATTTTACTCATAAATATCACAAGAGAACTAAATTCAAACCCTCCTGATGAAGGGTTTCGGCCCGAAACGTCATCACTACCTCCTCCCATAGATGCTGTCTGGCCTGCTGAGTTCTGCCAGCATTTTGTGTTTTTATAAATTCAATGTTCATGTGCTCAGCTAAATTTCCTTCACTCCTACTATGTAAGGTGCTACCATTTTTTTTCCTACAATGTCCTCATGATTTGTTTTCATTTGAAAAGACGTTTACTAGTTAGGGATAGTCAAAATGGTGCCGTGCATGTAATTGATGTCTCGTGAAGTTGATTAAGTGTTTTGAAGCAGATTGATGAGCATGGGTTAGTAGACTTTGTCTACGTGGACCTTAGCAAGATCTTTGACAAATACTGCATGATAGGCTGGTCTGGAAGGAAGGTTAGAACACATGGGATCCTGGGTGAGCTGGCAATCCATATACAAAGTTAGCTTGGTGGTAAGAGGCAAAGTGTGGAGTAAAGGTTTGTTTTTCAGATTGGAGATCTGTGACCAGTGGTGTGCCACAGGAACTGGTGCTGGGCATCTTTTGTTTATTTATATATTAATGAGTTAAATTAGAATGTAGGTGGAATGATTGGTAAGTTTCCAGACGACACCAAAATTGGTGGTGTGGTGGAAAGTGAAGAAAGTTGTCTTAGGCTACAACAGGATTTAGATCAATTGCAAAAGTGGAGAAAGGAAAGGCAGATGGAATTTAATTCAGACAAGTGTGAAGTGGTGCATTCTGGAAGGTTAAACCAGGTCAGGACATGCTGTTTGAACTCATTTTGAGAAATGACTGAAACAGCCCAAACAGTGTTCAATTCCATTTTAACTAATTTGCTGTTCACTTCTAGTGCAAGCCATATTGCTTGTCTATTGTTAGTTTTCACATATAAATTTTAAGGCTACTCAGGCTTGTCTCACTCATTATTATCACATTTTTCATTAACAACATGCAGATTGGTGCTCTTTCTGAAACTGCTACTGACTTTTTAGCTTTTTCACTACCCTGTGCATTCTATTTATTTTATCTGCTCAACATGCTCTTTGTATGTATCCTACTTTGTTATATTTTCTGCAAGTCTCATCTTTAAACCTGCGTTGATGTGGTGTATGTGAGCCCCCGCCACGGTGGTAGCACGATTTGTTCAGCCGGGTCAGCCTCTGTCTAGATGTTGCAATTTTGTTCACATTCACTTTCATTCTTGACTGCAATTCAATTGCACCTCTGTCTACAGTTTCCTTTGGTACAACAATTTCAACTGTTCTTTTAGATATGTGTTGTGCTTTGGTTAAAGCCATTTTTCAATGATTTCTTGTAAGATTCCACAAACAAAATGATCTCTCAGTGCATCATTAAGCATATCATTGAACTGACAATACTCAGACAATCTCTTCATTCCAGCCATGTAGGCTGAAATGGACTCCCACTCCTCTTGATACTGCTTATGAAACATAAAGCATTCTGCAATCAATGATTTTGGTTCTAAACATTCCTGTATTGCTTTCACAATATCAGCAAAGCTAATTTCAGCTGGTTTGGGTAGAGAAGTTAAATTTCTAAGGAAACTGTACATTTTTAAACTCAATGCACTTGGCAAAATTGTTTGCTTTTCATTTGCTATATCATTTGATTCAAACTACAGCTCAATTCGTTCAGTATACAATATCCATTTATCTCTTGTGCATTTGAACGCATCTATCTTTCCAATGTAGTCATCCACTTCTGCTTTATTCTTATTTATTATTATCACCCAGTACTCACTGTTTACAAACCCCTGAATTCATCTGTTTTCTGACTTTTTCAAATTCGCTGCACTTCAACAGGTAGATAGTCATCTCAGGTTGGTTTAAAACTCCCTCATCTCCACTGCTACGTTTTGAAACTCCAAAACATAAATCTAATTGAAATAGAAAAGCACAGAGCCAGGAGATGCACACCTACTTTGTTCTTTCCTTTTAGTGAGGTGTGTACATATGGCTTGGTGACATGATGATGCCATTCACGTTTTACATATAATCGTAAAGAATTATTTAAACAAAGAATTCTTAATCAAACAATATATTTACAATATTACTCAAATATTACTGAAATATTAAGTACACAAGAGTCATCTTGACAGGTAAATGAATGAGAAGGGCATAGGGTGACCAGCATAGGTGTGGAAGGGCAAAGATCTTGTTTCTGTGTTGGCTAACTCTTTGACTTGATTGAAATTGGAAATTGATTTGATCAAGATGAATGCTTCTGGTGAAAAGCCGAGAGTGACCAGTTTGCTAATATGCCTTGTCATTCATAAGCACCATCTACCTCAGTGTAGAGAATTGTTTTTGATCACTATTAACGTAGAACATAGAACATAGAATAGTACAGCACAGTACAGGCCCTTCAGCCCACAATGTTGTGCCGACCCTTAAACCCTGCTTCCCATATAACCCCCCACACCTTAAATTCCTCCATATACCTGTGTAGTACTCGCTTAAATTTCACTAGTGTATCTGCCTCCACCACTGACTCAGGCAGTGCATTCCACTCACCAACCAACTCTGAGTAAGAAACCTTCCTCTAATATCCCCCTTGAACTTCCCAGCCCTTACCTTAAGCCCTGTCCTCTTGGATTGAGCAGTGGTGCCCTGGGAAAAAGGTGCTGGCTGTCCACTCTATCTATTCCTCTTGATATCATCTGCAAGCTCGGCAACAAAGCCATCTATTCCATCTTCTAAATCATTCACATAACAGCATGAAAAGAAGTAGTCCCAGCACCAACCCCTACAGAACACCACCCATCACAGGCAGCCAACCAGAAAAGGATCCTTTTATTCTGACTCACTGCCTCCTACCAACCAGCCAATGCTCTAACCATGCTAGTAACTTTGCTGTAATACCATGGGCTCTTAACTTGGTAAGCAGACTCATGTGTGACACCTTGTCAAAGGCCTTCTGAAAGTCCAAATATACACCATCCCCTGTATCCCCTTTATCTATCCTACTTGTATTCTCCTCAAAGATTTCCAACAGGTTTGTCAAACAGGATTTTCCCTGAAGGAAACCACGCTGACTTCATATTATCTTGTCCTGTGTCACCAAGTACCCCACTACCTCATCCTTAACAATTGATTCCAACATCTTCCCTACCACTGAGGTCAGGCTAACTGGTCTCTAATTTCCTTTCTGCTGCCTTCCTCCTTTCTTAAAGAGTGGAGTAACATTCAAAATTTCCCAGTCCTCTGGCACCATGCCAGTTCAATGATTTTTGAAAGATCGTTTCTAATGCCAGCACAATCTCTAACACTACTTCTTTCAGAACCCTAGGGTGCAGTTCTTCTGGTCCAGATGGCTAAGTCAAGAAGAGGAAGCTTTTAAAAATTAGAACAATCACACCACAAAAACAATGAGCTGTACTGCTGGAGCTTGGACGTAGCATTCCCTCCTCCAGAGCAAAACATTGTTCAGAAAAGCACTTGCTATTTTAGGTTGAATATGTCTGCAGTAGGTAGATATATATATTTTTATTTTTGTAGCAGGGAACATAAGGAGGCTGTAATGTTTGCAGCAAACAATTGTTATCAACCTCATTGTTACGCAAGTTGTACCGGCTATAGGATAAAGTGGTCTCTGTTGTGAACGGGATATTGCTGCACCTTCTGTGGACTTGATCTGCCTTTGGAAAAGTATTTAATGTCTAATAATAATTTAACTTTCCTTGTGACTTTGCACACATTTACTGACTGTGTTTAACTGCCACTCAGATTGCAATAAAATATCATTAAACATCTCTCTATTTATCATTTAAAACTTTTTCAACCATCTTCATTAGGATTTTGAAGAGATCTGATATGTCACCAAAGACTCTAACACGTTTCTACAGATGTACCATGGAGAGCTCTGACTGGTTGCATCTCTGTCTGGTATGAAGGCTCCAATGTACAGGATCAAAACAAAAGATGCAGATGGTTGTAGACTCAACCACGTCCATCATGGGTACAAGTCTCCCCACCATTGAGGATATCCCCAAAAGGCATCACTTCAAAAAGGCACATCTATTACTAAGGACCCTCACCATCTAGGACATGCCCTCTTCTCATTGCTACCATTAAGAAGGAGGTACAGGAGACGGAACATTTTAGGAATGGCTTCTTCCCTTCCGCCAACAGATTTCTGAAGGGTCAAGTAGGCCATGAATACTACCTCACTATTCTTCTCTCTTTTTGTACAACATACTAGTTTTTTCAGACATGTTTTACTGTAACTTATGCATTGTTTTATGCATTGCACTGTACTGCTGCTACAAAACAACTAATTTCATGACATGTGTGAGTGATAATAAACCTGATTCTGATTCCAACCCAAGGTGTTTTGTCCACCATTTTGCTCTTACAGTTCACTGCCAGCGATTTTTTTTTTTATAAAAGTATTCTAAAGAAAGGTTTTCACATTAAGGTATTAATGTTGTTTCATCGGTGTGATGGCTGCTGGGGTGAGGTCAGGTCAGTAAGCTTTGCTTCAAATGAGCTTTGAGGAATGGTCCCTGACACCAAACATTGTCTTGGTTTCTCTTTCCACAGGCGCCGCCTGTCCTGCTGAGCGTTTCCAGCACTTTATGTTTTTGTTTAGGATTTCCAGCATCTGCAATTTTTGATTTTCATTAACTGACATAACCATTTTAAGCAAGTATATTTTGTCTACTCTAAGAGGTTCATAAATTATTAAACACCTTCCAGTTTCTGTGACATCAATTAGCTGCAACCTTGACCTTCCATATTATTTCCTTCCTTTCATCTAGTTCCACATCTTCAATGGGGGGGGGTGGAATTCTGCACTATAAAACAGTCCTCACTAATCTGTTAGACAACCATATACTTCCAGAATGTATGTGCCATCGGCCCACAACATTGCACAAACCAATATAAATCTACTCCACAATCCACCTCAACCTTCTCTCCTTCACAGCCCATAAGCCTCATTTTATTTAGATCTGTGTGCATCTCTTAAATGTCCCTATTGTACCAGTCTCTACCATAACCAGAAGAACATTCTAGCCACCTACCACTCTATGTTTAAAAAACACTCTACCTCTGACATCTCCCCTAAACTTTCCTCCATTCTTCTTAAAATATAATACTGTTCTTGCTAGCTTTAGGTTATGATGAACAAGAACAGGCCACTCAGCCCTTGAGTCTATTCCACTTTTCAATTAGACCATAATGGATTGGTATCGTAACTCCATTAACTCACTCCGCAGCTGAAATCTACGTCTGCTTAACAAAATAAGCTTTAATTAACTTCAATTTTGAAATTAAAAACTTGAATTTGATTAGTGTAAATACAGCATCTGAGTATTTTTGAAATGGTAATCTCAGTTGGAAGATTCAGCCTTCATTTCATCACCTACTCTGGAGAGGCTTCTGGATTTCCAATGTCCTTTGGATGAAGAAGTGTTATCTGCCATTTGTCCTGAATGCCCAAGCTCCAACTTTAAGATTATCACCTTGTCTTGAACTTTTCCCATGGAAGAAGCAGTTTTGCCCTAAGTCACCAGTCAATTATTTTAATTATCTTGAACACATCAACTGGATCACCCCTTAGTCTCCTACCGTTCAGCCACCTGTTCTTGTGATCAAATCTATTTCGTCCTAGTGTCCAGACCAATTTGTGCTCTTTCCTCCTCAAAGCCCAGAATATTCTTCCTAAAGCATAGGAGGTGCACAGAACTGGATACAGCAACCCAAATTGAGTCCAGCCTAAAATCAGAGCAGCTGTTATATAATTTCGATCTCTTTGTATTCTTGTTCTACAAGGATAAAAGCCAAGAATCCTACTAAATTCTCTTCTTCTGCCTGATGTCTGCGTTGGGTGGCACAGGGATGCAGTGTTAGAGCTGCTGCCTCATTCCTCCCGAGACCTGAGCCTAATCCTGTGAGTGCCGTCTGCAAGAGTTTGCATATTGTTCCTGTGACTGAGGGCTTCTTCGCCTGTTCCACTTTCCAGCCACACCCCAAAGATGTGTGGGTTGGTAGGTTAGTTGGCCAGTATAAATTGCCCCTCATGTGTGGGTAAGCAGTATCTGGGGGAATTAATGAGAATGGGGAAGAATAAAATGGAATTAGCATAAATGTGTGATTGATCATAGATAATATCTGCCAAAGGTCTAGTTTCCATATTGTCTCTATATGACCCTGCAATTTCTTTGCTGCTTCTCAATATTCACTGTTGCATTAGATAGTAAAACACTCATCCATTCTTTTTAGATCAAATGTGAATCTTCCTAAATTTCTCCATTTTGAACTCGAAAAGCAAAATCCAGTCCCTTACAACTCAAATCAGGGTGGCTGAAGGCTTCTTTCTTGAATAGAGCCCTATTATTTCCACTAATCTTTGTCTTAAAGACCAGAAGACAAAGGAGCAGAAATAAACCATTCAGTCCATCGTCTGGGCCTAACCTGCCTTTTACTTTTTATTTCTGATTTCCAGTATATGAGCTTATATCTCCAATGTTTTCTGTTTTAAGCCAGATATAACTCCATCTGCCCCTCACAAAATCAAAGTCCCCCTGCAAGTTCTCCATCTACATAGTGTCAGTACTTTCGTTTCCAGATCCAAAACTTGACTACCTCTTTCATTCGGAATTCCACTCCAGAGGATTAAGGAGAGATATGCAAATTGAAAGGGTCCTGCAATTTGGGAAGTGTTGAGTTTTTATGAGGCAGACATTCTGACTGCCCTCCTTGTTGGCAGCTAAAATACCAAAGCACTATTCTGACGAACTATTCTGCTTGCACTATACGTCAATGAAGACAAGTGTGACATGATTGAATTTGATAAGAGAAATGGTGGCAAGCGAGCATGCATAAGTAGCTCCAATTTAAAGGGGGTAAAAATCAAAGACAACTGGGGGATAGTTGTATCCAAATCTTTGAAGGTGGCAGAGCAAGGTAACAAACCAGTCTTTAAAAAGCAAATTTTCGTATTCATTTGTAGATATGGATGGTCTCTGATATTTCCTATCCCTGTGAGAAAGTGTTTGTGAACTGCTTTCTTGTACAGTACAGTCTATTAAGTGAAGATCTTTCCACAGCACTGGTGGGATACCAAATCATTGCATTTATAAATGGCGAGCCAGAGTGTAAAAATCAGGAAGATAAACTAATTCTATGCAAAGCACCAGTTTGGGGTATTACATCCAAGTATGTAAAAAGAACCTGGACAAGGCAACAGTGTGAACCAATCCAAAGTTCAAGGAATATTTTACAGTATTATCAAAATATCTGTACTTTATACAACCATGAGATTTGTCTCCTGACAGGCAGCCATGAAACAAACAACCCTGATATAATCCATTAAAGACAAAAGAAGACCGCCCAAACACCCAATATGCAGAGAGAGAAAAAAACAAATAGTGCAAACAACAACAGAAGATGTAAAAAAAAATCCATGACAATGTTCAATTTATGAGAAACTGTAGCAATGAAGTTGGAGAGATAATTTTATTAAGGTGACGGCAGGCTTGGATTGGGTAAGTATGGAGTAACTGCCCCCATTACCAGTTGGTTCAAGAATCAGAATTCTGGAGAGAAGGAACAAAAATATGTGAGGAAGGATTTGTTTATTCAGATTGGAATGAGGGTCTGGCTTTCACTGGCTTTAAGGATGGTGGAAACTGAATAAACTTGTGACTTCATAGGGGAAGCCTGCGCAAGGAAGCTGTTATGATCAGCCACCATCTTAAACCTTCACTCTTCCCACCACCATGCAGCTCGTTATAACCCATAGCATCTGACAAGTGCACTACAGGGACTCACTGAAGATCCCTTGAAATTGGTGGCCAAACTCAGAAAACCTTGATCGGCAAGAAACACCACGCAACAGTACACAGAAATAAAAGTCTCCTCCAAGTCACACGTCCCATTCTACTTTGAAAAATATCATGTTTCCTCCTTTTCTGGACCAATCTGTATTAATGTCAATTACCAGCACATGATCTATAGTCTGCAGCTTGGCAATTATTTCTGGATATGTTTAATGCCCATCACAATAGCATAGTGGTTAGGGTGATGCTATTACAGCTTGGGGCGTTGGAGTCCAGTGTTCAATTCCAACTTTGTCCGTAAAGTACTTGTACGTTCTCCCCGTGGAATGTGTTCTCCAGGTCCTCGGGTTTCCTCCCACAGTCTAAAGATGTACTGGTTAGTAGGTTAACAGGTAAATTGTCTCGTGATTAGGCTAGCGTTAAAACAGGGATTACTTGGCCAATTCCATGCTGTATCTTAAAACAAATAATTAAGAATATATATTGTGAGAGTCCCTGCCTTCGCCATCTTCGCAGGCGGTGAGTTAATGAGTTCCAAATTGAAATGATCCTTGAGTAAAAAGAAAGTTTCCTAAGATCCTCTCTAATCGTCGACCTTCTCATCTTTCTGGAGGCACAAGAGTCTGCAGGTGGTGAACGGTGGATCTGGATGAGGATGAAAGGCAGAGGGTGAAATGAAGATGGAGGAAGGAAGAGTGGAAATAGCCACAGGGACTGGGGAGGGGGTGGGGGGAGAGGTGGGCGAGGCTGCAATAGGTGAAAGGGGACACCTCTTTTTCACTGCGGCATGTATGATTGTTGGGCGATCAATTAGTTTTTGTTGTACTGCAGATCATTGTCTTTCTTGGGGGCTTTGCTATTGCGTGCTTGGTGGGTGGAGGGTGCTGATGCTTTTTTTGCAGAACTGGGTGGCAGTGGGGGAGGAACTTTGCATTGCCGCTGCTTGTGTGTGTGGGGGGAGAGTCGGGGTCTTTGGGGTTCTAACGTTTTAACTGTCACGCATTCTTTGGGCCACTCTCTGTTTTCATGGATGTTCGTGAAGAAAAAGAATTTCAGGATGTATATGCCATTTGGCTTTACAATTCAACCGCCAGGAGTAAGATATGTTAAAGTGCCGGGGTTAGGACTCAATGTATTTAAGTAAACTACTTAAGAACTTTTTAAAAGCTATTATTAATGCTTTTTGAGAGGGTGATTTTAGATGCATATCATATTTTTACTGAGTTAAGTATTGTATGTAATTAGTTTTGCTACAATAAGTGTATGGGACATTGGAAAAAATGTTGAATTTCCCCATGGGGATGAATAAAGTATCTATCTATCTATCTATCTATCTGTCTATCTATCTATCTATCTATCTATCTATCATTTCTCTGATATTAAATGGAAATGTTGAACAGCTTTCTCCATTCAAAGGAGTAAGATAAAATAAGTAAGTAATGCCCATATAGGACAGAGATGAGGAGGAATTTCTTCAGCCAGAGGCTGCTGAATCTGTAGGATTCTTTGCCACAGACAGCTGTACAGGCCAAGTCGTTGTATATATATAAGGCAGGATTGATAGGTTCTTGATTAGTCAGGGCATCAAAGGTTATGGTGAGAAGGCAGGAGGATGGGGTTGAGAGGGATGATAAATCAGTCATGATGGAATGGTAGTACAGACCCAATGGGCCAAATGACCTGATTCTGCTCCTATGTTTTATGGCCTTACAGTTTAAAAACAAGCCCACTCTGAACTGAAATGCTTCACCCCACGCAACATCTGATAAATCTCTCTTGCATCCTCTCTGGGACAACCATGCCCTTCCATTAGTCCGGCAACCTGAAATACACACAGAACCCAGCTGCGGCCCAAACAAAGGTTTATGAAGTTGTACCATGACCGATCCAATAAAGACCATGATCTTCACCGCCTTGTCTACCCGTAGCCCTAAACTGATGAATGTCAATTGACTTAAACATCAAGGTACTCTGTATCTCCGAACTCTGTAAGCCCTACCAGTCACACAATATGCCCCGCCCTTATTAGATATTTTGCTTATTTAATCATATCAAGATGTCATCAGTGTGGCAGATGTCATAATGGGCTGAAGGGCCTGTTCCTATGTTGTACTGTTCTCTGTTCTGTGGTCTAAGACTTAAAATGTATTACCTCACACTGATCAGGATTAAGTTCCATCTACCATTGCTCTGACTAACAAACTAGATGATCAATATCCTTCTGTAACCTAAGACTACCCTTCACACTGTCAACAAGAATACTAATTTCCACATCATCTGCGAGCATGCTAAACAGACCTCATCCATCTGCTTCAGAAAGACATCCAGTGTACCAGTACTCCAGAAGAGCCCTACAGTCCAATAGTGGTTACAACTATAATGAAGTGCTTTGAGAGGTTAGTTGTACTGCAAGTCTGCCCCAGTTTGCCTACCATCACAACAGATCAACAGCAGATGCGATTTCTCTAAACCCTCACACTGCTCTGGGCCATCTGGACAGCAGATTATTGTTCACCAAATTAACAACCATCATCAACCATAATCCTCCGTAACTTCCGCCACCTCCTACGTGATCCCACCACCAGCCGCATCTTCCCCTCCCCCCCACTCTCGGCTTTCCGCAGGGATCGCTCCCTACGCGACTCCCTTGTCCATTCATCCCCCCCATCCCTCCCCACTGACCTCCCTCCGGGCACTCATCCCTGCAAATGGAAGAAGTGCTACACCTGCCCCCACACTTCTTCCCTCACCACCATCCTAGGCCCCAGACAGTCCTTTCAGGTGAGGCACCACTTCACCTGTGAGTCAACTGGGGTGATATACTGTATCTGGTGCTCCTGATGTGGCCATTTATACATTGGGGAGACCCACCGCAGACTGGGAGACCGTTTCGCCAAACACCAGCGCTCGGTCCTCCAGCAGTGGCAGGATCTCCCTGTGGCCACATACTTCAATTCCACAGACCACTCCCACTCTGACATGTCTGTCCATGGCCTCCTCTACCATCAAGATGAGGCCACATGCAGGTCGATGGAGCAATACCTTATCTCCCGCCTAGGTAGCCTCCTACCTGCTGGCATGAACATTCAACTCACAGACCTCCGCTGATAACCCTGCCCCCCCCCCCTTACTCCCATCCCTATCTATTATTTTAGTCTGGTTCTCTTTCTCTTGCTTTTTTCCCCCCTTCACTATAATCTCCCCCCAGCCCTACCTTTCTTTCTCTTTTATTTCCCATAATTCTCCACCTTCCCCCCAGCCCATTTTCCTCCAGCCTATCACTTCCCAGCTCTCTACTTCATCCCTCCCCCCACTTCTTATCCCCCCCGAACATCCCATGTTACTTCACTCCTGATGAAGGGTTTCGGCCCGAAATGTCGTCACTACCTCCTCCCATAGATGCTGTCTGGCCTGCTGAGTTCTGCCAGCATTTTGTGTTTTTATCAAGTTTCAGAACCTGGGTCTCTGTAACTCCCTCGCAACTGGATATTCAACTTCCTCAATGCAGACCTCAGTCACAACATTTCCTCCTCACTAATTGTCAACGCTGCATGCTTCCCCACCCGCTCTTCTTTCCACACACACGTCTGCGTGGCTAGGCACCGTTCCAATACAATATACAAATTCACCAATGACACCGCTGTTGTTGAACAAATTGCAGGTGGCGAGGAGTCAGCTTACCAGTGTGGGATAACACACCTGGTTGAGTGTTACCACAACAACAAACTGTGAGTCAGTGTCAGTAAAACTAAAGAGTTGATTGTTGACTTCCAGAAATGGAAGGAGGGGGAACATACGCCAAGGAGGGGGTGCGCAAACACCAAGGGCACACTGGGAGAGCTTTACAGTATCACCAGCCCTCTTCAAAACAAGCAGCCAGACGGTCTCTTCATAATTGTGGGAGACTTCAATCATGTAAAATGCAGGACATTCTACCCAAATTCAAACAACCTGTCGCCATGGCTACTAGGGGAACAAACAAAACCAGCCAAAGTCATCCTATGCCCTCATTTTACCCTCTCTGACCATATCTCCATAATGTTAATCCCAGCACACGCTGCTGAAAATGGAGAAACCAGTCAAGAGGACCATCACTGTCTGGTCTAATGAGGCAATCTCTATGCTTCTGGTCTGTTTTGAAGAGACGCACTGACAGGTGCTCAAGGAGGCCGCCACAAAAACAAACAGAGATGACACAGACCTCGATGAATGTGGCTCATCTGTCACAGGCTACATCAGTAAGTGTGTAGACCATGTTGGTATTTCAAGAACAGTCATCTCACCGCTCATCCAGAAGCACCGGCTGAAAGTTGGAGTGTGCTCTCTACTAAAAACCCAGGGCACTGATCATAGAACAGATCTCAGGGTAGCCAGGAGAAGCCTCACCTTAGTCATCTAGAAGACAGCTTATGGAAAAAGACTCCTGTGCCTAGCGTCACTTCATGGACATTCGATCAATCTAGGTAAATAAGATATCTTAAGATGATCTGATTATAAGATCCTGCGGATAGATGCAATCGCAAGGAAAGAGTGCCAGCAACTTTACTTTCTTAGGAGTTTAATAAGGCTTGACTTGCCACAGATGCACTGTTGAAGGTGTCCCTACAACATGATCTGGTGTGGCAATTCAAAAGCACAGAGAGCGTTGAACAATACACCAATACATCACGGGCACATTCCACCCCACCATCAATACTACTTACTCAAGGTACTGCCTCAAGTAGGCAATATTCATCCTCAAACATCTCCACTATCTTCTTGCAGGTACCATTGGGCAGGAGATCTAGAAGCCTGAAGTCCCGCACCACTAGGTTCAAGAACTGCTACTTCCCTTCAACCATTCGTTTTTTGAAGTAACCGCCACAATTCTGATCACTACAATTTAGCAACACTTTGCGCTAAAATGGACTTCGTGCTTTTTGTTCTAATTGTGTTGTTTCTTGTAAAAGTTATGTTTAGTTTATGTTTAAGTTCCGGTTTTCTTGTGAATGCTGGTTATATGTTACTGTGTGTCTGTGATGCTGCTGCACGGAAGTTTTCCACTGTTCCTGTACGTGCTGTTTGTGTGTCAGATAAACTTAACTTTTAACTTTGATTTTGAGATCTCTATCTATCTGTCCCTGTGCCATTCTTGTTTCCTTTTGAAGGTCGGCATTTCACAGTGTTCTTAGACCACAAACCTCTTGCACACGCTATGGCCCTTAGTCCACGCGGCATCAATGCCATCCGGACTACAGTAAGGAATTCACAACTGACATACAGCACATGGAAAAGAAAAGTAATGCTGTGCCTGATCACCTCTCACAGCCCGCCGTGAAGGGCATACCCTTTCAGCTTGACTATGCCGGTAGGACAGCCAACCAAGCTACCGATCCAGAGGTCCAAGCCTACGGGACAGTAGTCATGACCTGCAGTTGGGCCCATTGGGCCGGCAGGGCCTGTATCTCCGAATAAAATAAAATAAAGAAATAAGGTGGCAATGGACAGGTTTGCAGTGTCAATGCTATCTTGTGCACAGTATTATGGGGAATTAATCAGGGGTGCTTCCTTCACTGATCACAGCTTTTTTCTTCAAAAAGTCAGTGGAGATCTGTAAGCATTGTCCTCTTGATCAGAGTTGGGACGTTTTGTAACATGGGCATCAACTGGGATAGTTCATCTTGAGGGGGTTTCCTGAGCACACAGAAAAGGGTTTAACATCCTTAGCAGCTTTTTCTGCCACTATAACATGGCAGCCAGGGGAGATATTTTGAATGCTGATGTTCTATTTTATTTTTTAAAGCTGTTTTCATAAAATTATGTACAGGAAAATACCAAAAAAACTAGTTCATAAGTTTTCTTTACCTCCATGGCTTTATGGCTTCGTATTTGTAGTGTTAGAATATTCCTAGTGTGTGAGAAGGTTTTGGACAGGCTTAAGAGTTCAATGGAAGAACCTCAAGCTTTGAGAACCTTCTGCACAAAGCCTTTGCACTGGCTGCATCAAGCTTCAGAGTATCTCCTGGTAGATACTCCCTATAGCCTGGAATATGCCACTCAGCAGCATTCCTTTACGGGCAGGGCAGCTCATTGTGCCGGAAGACCAACAGGTTTCAGACAGACCGAAGAGTGATCTCCACTGAGCTGATGATCTTTCAGCAACACTCGATGTCTGTCTTGTTACGCGTCCCCTGGGAACAGCTCATAGAGGAGAGAGCCGGAGTCGCTACCTGAGGCGTTGATAATCTTCCACCAGCACCTGATACTTATTCAGTATGAGTACCTGGGCAGCCTGTAGATCTTTGGTGTCGCTGCTCAAGATGAACTTCAGTAAGGGTCCTTCTGTTCACTTCTTGATGCACTTCCAAGCATTTCATATGGGCCTGATATGGTAGTCACAAATTCTGCATTCAGCTCCTAGCAGGAACTGTACCAGTACCATTTCATTACAGGTATCTCTGTGATAATCACCAGAGACCTGATCTTATGTCCGGTTTTGCTAATTTTCTCAGAATATTTGCTTGAGCATTAATGATTTCTTCAACTCTTGTCTAACTTACCAAAACAGACTGAGGTCCAAGTTGTAGGCACTGAACTTTTATGGATACTCCATCATGTTTTCCCGATGCTAGTCAGAGCAAAGAGAGACCTAACATGCTATTCAGTTCATAGCTATTTGCAGGATCTGTTTGTACAATTAGTCCACATCTGAACAGCCGGCACTCTCCCAAGAAAGCCAATATTATGCTTCTGTGCCAAGTGCCTTACAATAATGCCCTCTTTAAGTTTTCAATGGGAGCACTTCTTACACAAGTGGGCTTGTTGCCATGGTAGTAGCAATAGCTGTTTCTCTCCTCATGGTTCCAGTCTCAATGGTGAAACTGGTAATCCAGGAAAGTAGAAACACTTATTTCAATATCAATCTTTCCTAACAGTACATTAATCTAACAGTAAGCTGCTTCCTGCTGTTATGGGAACATTCTCAAAGCAGGGCTAGCTATAATTATAATTATACCCATATCAATATAGAAAACACCTACAGTCTTTACACAGTGCCTATAAAAAGTATTCACCAACCCCCCCCCCCCCCCCCCCGGAAGTTTTCATGATTTACTGTTTTACGACATTGAATCACTGTGGATTTAATCTGGCTTTTTTTGACACCGATCAACAGAAAAAGACCCTTTTGGGTCAAAGTGAAAACAGTGATTTAAATTAACTATAAACATCAAACACAAAATAGTTGATTGCATAAGTATTTGCGCCCCCCCCCCCTTATGATACACTAAATCATGACTGGTGCAGTCAATCGCTTTTAGAAATGACATAATTGGTGAAATGGAAATCTGTTTTTGGAGGCCTGGGTGCAGTCAAGGTGTTTCAATTGATTGTGGGAAAACTACACCTGTACCTGGAAGGTCCAACTGCTGGTGAGTCAGTATCCTGGCAAAAACTAAACCACGGTTACGAAAGAACACTCCAAGCAACTCCACAAAAAGGATATTGAAAAGCGGAAGTCTGGAGATAGATACAAGAAAATTTTCAAGTCACTGAATATCACACAGTAGTGTGAGCAAGGAGTTCATGGTCACCCGGGCAAGAGAAGGGCTGCAGTATAGAGAGTCCAGCGACACGCTGGCACCGAGGCGAGGGTAGGAAGTGGAGGGCTCAGGATGCAGTTGAACGAGCTGAAGCACGGCTGTGCCATAGGGTGCTGGTGGGCTCAGTGGCATCAGGCCGGGCGGGCTCGCGTTGCTTCCCAAGGGAGAACAAGGAGCCAGTTGGTCCAGCAAGAGGAGCGAGCTGCCGTGGAGGAGATACGTGCCAGCAAGATCGCGGCAACAAGGCGTGCGGACAAGATGGGGCCAGGCAACATCTCGTGGGGGAAACTCAGTGACAAATTCCTGATCCAGTCGGACTATAACTGCGAACCTCTACTGCTGGGGCAAGGCCAAAACGCCAGCGTGCTCTCTGTTTCGAGGAACAGGGACTCTGGAGCACATCCAAAGCTGCTGCCCAAAAACCCTGGGGGGGAGTGGCACTGTTGTTGGCACCACGACCAGGGGCTGAAGGCAGTGGCAGAACATTGTGCACAGCCATCGCCCAGTCCACACACCATCATCCAGCAGAGCAAGCAATTGCTTTTATTAAGGCAGGGGAGAAGGCTCAAACCCAACCCCAGGCACCTGCCGGCCTTCTAGGGACAGCAAAGGACTGGCAATTGAGAGCCGACCTAGGGAAAGAGCTCAGGAACCCTGAGCACGTCTCCTCGACCAATCCTTAGGCCAGACATAGAGCTGCTGCCAGAGTGATCTAGACTCTGTGGTCACGTTGGAGCTGACTGTTCCATGAGAAAACCTGACGGAGAAGGCCCATGAAAGGAAAACGACAGAGTACCAAGACTTGGCGTGGAAGTGCAGCAGCAAAGGGCGGTGGGCACACTGTATACCCACAAAGGTGAGCTGCAGAGGGTTTGCTGGTCAATCCCTCTGCTGTGCCCTCAGCTAGATGGGCATCTCCAGAGCCCAGAAGAGGAAAGAGGAATACCACAGAGAAGGCTGCGGATCAGGAGGAGTGATCCTTGGCAGAATGCTACTCAAACACACGTTGGGGCCTGATGAACCCTGGCTGGGTCACTCAGGGGAGGGTGTCTGATGCTGAGAAACCAATACACTCAGTGACCCCGGGTTACAGCACTGATGGTATGCCTGAGTGCACCGCAAGATGTATCATTCTATCCATAAAATCCTTTGGAGCACAGTTAAGTCAATCATCAAGAAATGGAAACAATATGGCTGAGCTGTGAATCTGTCAATTGGATGAAGAGTCCTTGAAAGTGAGTCCATTGGTTGTGGGAATATTTCAATAATGAGGCAAGTCAAGTTGACTGAAGTTATCCCCTTTGGTTCAAGAACCTGATGGTTGAGGGATAGTAACTATTATTGAACCTGGTGGCGTGAGTCCTGAGGCTCCTGTACCTTCTTCCTGATGGCAGCAGCGAGAAGAGAGCATGTCCTGGGTGGTGAGAGGATCCCTGATGATAGATGCTGCTTTCCTGCAACTGCATTTCATGTAGATATGTTCAATGGTTGGCACGGCTTTACCTGTGATGGACTGGGCCATATCTAGTACTTTATGTAGGATTTTCCATTCAAGGGCATTGGTGTTTCCATATCAGCCAGTGATGCAGCCAGTCCGTATACTCTCCACCACACATCTATAGAAGTTGGTCAAAGTTTTAGATGAGGGCAACATGACTGATCTTGTGTATTTGAAATTTCAACAAGAGTTTGCCAAAATGCCGGATAATAAAAATTAATGGAATAAAGTTGGCTTAAGGTCAAACTTTATGTTGGTGAACAATTACTTTCCAGTCTGGAGGAATGTACTCAGGTGGTATCCTCCAGGGATTACTGCTGGAGCCCTTACTTTCTGTTATTTATATTAATTACATGGACTTGAGAATAAAGGTCACTGGACAGATCTGCAATGGATGTATCTTGCACAATAAATTAACTGCTAACAAATACAAAGTCTTATTCTAAAGAAAGAACATGAAAGAAATATAATTGTAGAACATAACACAAAGTGATAGTACAACAATGATCAGGCAATTCAGCACAACATGTTGCCCAAACTTGATGTTGATTTATACTAAATGTTCTCCACCTGCATATTGTCCATAACCCTCCATTATCTTCGTATTCATGTTGTCCACTAAAAGCCACTTAAATTTCACCAAACTGCCCAATTCCATTACTACCCCTGGTAACCCATTCAATTCAATTCATTTTACAAAATACTATTCCTTCAGAGAGACCTGGTTAAGGGTATCCATGTCCATTCACTGTAGATGTTTACATATGCATGAATGGATGGGATGGAGTCTTCTATGGTGACATGATGAACAGAGAATGGAGTTAAAAAGAAACAAAGTAAATCCCAGGCATTATAAATAGGGCATGGAATAGAGAAACAAGGAGATATGTTCAACCTGGAGACACTCTTGGAAGAAGAGGACTCCTGACCCAATGTTAGAAACATAGAAACGTAGAAAACTACTGCACAGTACAGGCCCTTTGGCCCACAAAGCTGTACCGAACATGTCCTTACCTTAGAACTACCCAGGCTTACCCATAGCCCTCTATTTTTCTAAGTTCCATGTATCCATCCCGGAGTCTCTTAAAAGACCCTATCACTTGTACACTCACCACTCTCTGTGTAAAAATCTTACCCCTGACATCTCCTCTGTACCTACTTCCAAGCACCTTAAAAATATGCCCTCTCGTGTGAGCCATTTCAGCCCTGGGTAAAAGCCTCTGACTATCCACACAACCAACACCTCTCATTATCTTTACACCTCTATCAGGTCACCTCTCATCCTCCATCAAGGATGTTACATCACATTTTATATGTTAAAGAACAGAGGTTACAACAGGGCAATTTCTAAATTTACAATGCATTCACAGTGCTTTCTTTGAGTTTCAAACGGCTAGATCTTCTCACCAACACACCCAAAATGAGTGTTAATCACCTCTGTCTCTGTAGCTGCATTTGTGCATATGTAGACATCTCTGGTGAGATGTTTCCTGGTCAGCAATCAACCCAGGTCTGCAGCTCCAGGAAGACCATTGTTCTAGGCCGCATTTTAAACTCAGTCCACAATCCACATTCAGGTCTGAAGATTGATTGCTGTTGAAGTTAATATTTGCTGTGTTGCATAATTCCAGAATATGTTGTAATACCCCTGGTAACCTATTCAATTCAACTCAATTTTAAAAATGCTATTTCTTCAGAAAGACCTGGATATGGGTGTCCACAAGTCTTCCATTGATTGAGAAAGGGGTTAAAAAGAAACAAAGTAGATCCTGAGCTTTATAAATAGGGCATGGAACAGAGAATCAAGGAGATATGTTAAACCTGTATAGAAACATAGAAAATAGGTGCAGGAGTAGGCCATTCGGCCCTTCGAGCCTGCACCACCATTCAGTATGATCATGGCTGATCATCCAACTCAGAACCCTGTACCTGCTTTCTCTCCATACCCCCTGATCCCTTTAGCCACAAGAGTCATATCTAACTTCCTCTTAAATATAGCCAATGAACCGGCCTCAACTGTTTCCTGTGGCAGAGAATTCCACAGATTCACCACTCTCTGTGTGAAGAAGTTTTTCCTCATCTCAGTCCTAAGAGGCTTCCCCTTTATCCTTAAACTGTGACCCCTCGTTCTGGACTTCCCCAACATCGGAAACAATCTTCCTGCATCTAGCCTGTCCAATCCCTTTAGAATTTTAAACGTTTCAATAAGATCCCCCCTCAATCTTCTAAATTCCAGTGAGTATAAGCCTAGTCGATCCAGTCTTTCTTCATATGAAAGTCCTGCCATCCCAGGAATCAATCTGGTGAACCTTCTCTGTACTCCCTCTATGGTAAGAATGTCTTTCCACAGATTAGGGGACCGAAACTGAACACAATATTCTAGGTGCGGTCTCACCAAGGCCTTGTACAGCTGCAGTAGAACCTCCCTGCTCCTGTACTCAAATCCTTTTGCTATGAATGCCAACATACCACTTGCCTTTTTAACCACCTGCTGTACCTGCATGCCCACCTTCAATGACTGGTGTACAATGACACCCAGGTCTCGTTGCATCTCCCCTTTTCCTAATCGGCCACCGTTCAGATAATAATCTGTTTCCCTGTTCTTGCAACCAAAGTGGATAACGTCACATTTATCCACATTAAATTGCATCTGCCATGAATTTGCCCACTCACCTAACCTATCCAAGTCACCCTGCAGCTGTATGAAACACTTTTCACAACACAACTGGTGTATTGCTTTCTCCATTCTAGCAATGCACTTTAAGAAAGTTATGAAGGCTTTTAAAAAGGTGCTGCAAAGATTTATTGGTCTGTCCCTGGAATAACCTACATAAGCAGATCAGGCAAACTGAAATTATTTCCTTCAGAGGAGATGACTTGACACAGATATTCAAAATAATGAAGAGATGGGGCAAAATAACTGTTTACGATGTTGGAAGGGTTAAGAGCCAGAGGACAAAGTTTTAAGACAATCACATGAAGAACCAAAGGAGGTATGAGGGAAATATTAGTAAGCTGTAAGTATAGAGAGCATCAGTATGGTGGAAGCAGATTAACTCTTGGCTTCAGAAGGAATTAGGCATGAGTCTGAATGAAAAGTATTCTGGGATTTTGGGATGCAAATGAGGAAGGAGACTAACTGTATTTTTGTTTAATTATTGGCATGTGTATAATGGGTGAATGGCCTCAGTCTGTGCTGCAACAATTCTACACTTCCCCAAAAAAAATCACAACGTGAACGCCATTTCATTGTTTCATCACACAATGTCATCTTCCTCACATTCCCAGCAAAAATTTAGAATTTATTGAAAATTTATCAAAAGATAGGGCTATTTAGCAAAACTTTCATTGCTGCCCTAAAAAAAGTTACTTTAAACCACCATTAAGTTATAATAAATTATAATTACATGATATCGTGTTCTGCGTCCAAGGTACTGAATGAATTGCTGCAAGTACTGATAAGGTACAGGGACTGAAAGGGGGCAGGTTCATATCTGCAGTGGAAGTCAGACAATTTTTGTTGGCTTGTTTTGCAAGATGATAAGATGTTGTATAAAACAAGGTCCAATTTGGAGTATTGTGTGCAGTTTTAGTCACCTACCTGCAGGAAAGGTGTAAATAAGGTTGAAAGAGTACAGAGAAAATTTACAAGGATGTTGCTGGGTCCGGAGGACCTGAGTTATAAGGAAAGACTGAATAGTTTAGGACTTCATTCCCCAGAATGTAGAAGATTGAGGGGAGATTTCATAGATGCATGCAAAATTATGAGGGGTATAGCTAGGGTAAATGCAACCAGGCTTTTTCCACAGAGGTTGGGTGGGACTACAACCAGAAATTGTGGGTTAAGGGGAAAAAGGTGAAAAGTTTAAGGGGAACATGAGGGGTAACTTCTTCAGTCAGAGAATCGTGAGAACCTGGAATGAGCTGTCATCAGAAGTGGTGCATGCGAGCTCGATTTGAACCTTTAAGCAAAGTTTGGATAGTTACATGGATGGGAGGGGTATGGAGGATGATGGTCCCAATACAAATCAATGGGATTAGTGGTTTCAGCACATACTAGCTAGGCCGAAGGGCCTGTATTTGCGCTGTACTTCTCTATGACTCTATGATGTATGCGGTGTTGTGGGTACATTCTCCTGAGATCAGTTCATGAAGCATGCCTGCTAATGCAGGGAAGCCCATTCCAAATCGAACAGCAAAAATGTCATGACTGTTCTTTTCCAAGAAATACTTGCATTTTGCCAGTGTGACTTCAGAATTTTACGTGGCAGTATTTGATACCAGTCAAAGCAAAAAATGTTCCTTTTATTTTACAAAGACAGCAGGGTAGAGAGTATTACATGATTTTTTTTTAAAAAGTCATTCACTAAATACTTCTGGCATTCCTGAGAGCACCTTATATGCATGACGAATTTAAAATGCAGACAACTGCCAGCATGGTACACCTACACACACAGACATCGCTGTGTACACATTAGCAAGTGTGCAACAGATGGTCGGCGCTACTGAAGGATGCATACATGATGAAGCAAAAGTAAGGCCCTGAGCAAGAAAGCTACGTACTAACAGCAAGACGAAGCCTGCAGTTAAAGGCACAGTGCTTACCCGAGATGCTGTCGTGGGGTCTGTCACGGAAGAGAGCCACGAATTCTTCCTTGACACTTCACATTTTTTCGGGTAAGCTCTTTGGAACTGGCCCTGATTATTCTAACACTTGCACCTGCTGTCCATTTTTTTGCACCAGGTGTCCAGTCTCGTGGATATTGAGCAGCCATCAAATTCACCTCAGCTGCTTGCGACTGAATTTCTATCCGCACGCGGCCTCCTCTGCAATGGTGAGTCCCATCATGAATCGAGGACTGCTTCAGCGAGCATCTCCGCTCCATCCGCCGAAAGCATAACTTCCCGGTGACCCAACATTTCAAGTCTGACTCCCATTCCCGTCATGGCCTCCTCTTGTGCCAAGGTGAGACCACCTTCAGGGTGGAGGAGCAACACCTTGTATTCCTTCAGGGTAACCTCCAACCTGACGGCATCAATATCGATTTCTCCTTCCTGTTAAAAAAAATTTCCCTCCCCTCCCCCACCTCTTCTATTCCCCACACAGACCTCTTACGCCTTCACACCTGATTATCTCCTCCCCCTGGTGCCCCTCCTCCTTCCCTTTCTCCTCTGGTCCACTCTCCTCTCCTATCAGTCTCCTTCTTTTGCAGCCCTTTACCTTTCCCACTCTCTTGGCTTCACTTATCGCATTCTAGCCTCCATTCCCTCACATCTTTTCACTCTGGCATCTTCCCCCTTCTTCTCAGTCCTGAAGAAAGGGTCTCGGTGCAAAACATCAACAGTTTATTCATTTCCATTGATGCTGCCTGACCTGCTGAGATCCCCCAGTGTTGTGTGTGTGTCACTTACTTTGCCTTTGATTTATCCACAGTAGTAGAGTACAGAGAAGAGAAAAGTTAGTAGGTTAATTGATCGCATGGTTGTAATTGGGTGGTACGGGCTCAATTGGCTAAAAGAGCCTGTTACCATGTTGTATCTCTAAATAAAATAAAAATAAATAAATAAGGTACAGCCTACTAGAAGAAAGGAGTGTGTGAAACTATATCCATAACACCATAAGACAGAGAAATAGAATTAGACAATTTGGCCCATCAATTCTGCTCCACCATTCCATCATGACTGATTTATTATCCCTCACAACCCCATTTTCCTGCCTTGAACCTGCAAATTAACCTTTGGGGAATCCTGCATAGGTCCCTTTGCACCTCAGGTTTTGGTAATTTTCTCTCCATTTAGAAAATAGTCGACTCTTTCATTTCTTCTACCAAATTGCACAACCATACACTTCTCAACAATGTATTCCACCTGCCATTTCTTTGCTCAGTTTCCTAATTGTCTAAGTCCTTCTGTAGCCTCTCTACTTCTTCAAAACCACCTATTGCTCTATCTATCCTCATATCATTGCAACAAAGCCATCAATTCCATCATCCAAATCATTGACATATAACATAAAAAGAAACTGAGGAGCAAAGAGACTTGGGAGTCTTTGTGCAGGATTCCCTGAAGGTTAATTTGCAGGTTGAGTCTGTGGTGAGGAAGGCAAATGCATTCATTTCAAACAGACTAGAATATAAAAGCAAGGATGTAATGTTGAGACTTTATAATGCACTGGTGAGGCCTCACTTGGTGTATTGTGAGCAGTTTGGGCCCCTTATCTTCGAAAGGGTGTGCTGGAACTGGAGAGTGTTCAAAGGAGGTTGACAAAAATGATTCCAGGATTGAATGGCTTGTCATATGAAGAGTGTTTGATGGCTCTGGGCCTGTATTCACTGGTTGATAGATTCTTGATTGGTCAGCGCATGAAGGGACACGGGGAGAAGGCAGAAGATCGGGGCTGAGAGGAAAATTGGATCAGCCATGATGAAATGGTGGAGCAGATTTGATGGGCCAAATGGCCTAATTCTGCCACTATATCTTATGGTTTTATGGGTACCTGTATGGAAGAAACCAGTCTGTATTCCACAATTACAGAAAGTGATGCCATACATTACCCTAATATTCTCTCCATCGGGGTTTAATGAAACTGTGAGACTAGTGACAGAGAGATAGGATAGAAAGACATGCATCTGGCTCTGGCTTTGCATGCTCCAGAATTAAAATATTTACGATACTGTTGTGAAGTAGTTGCTAAATAGTGAAAAATAATGGAGACAGAAGAAAACTCTTATAAAGAGCACTTCAGTTATGTAACAAACAAGAGCCCAAAACTGTTTATTTCTCTCCAAAGATGGCCCAATCTGTTGAGATATTCCAGCACTTTGTGTGTGTTACTCAAGACTTCAAGCATCTGTAGATTGCCTCGTGTCTCCTGCTTGAATAAGTATTTATTCACCCCTACACATTGTAACTTTTATTTTCTCTTTTGTAAGTTAAGATCTATTTCTAAACTTGAAGACAATATACACATACAAGTTTCTGCTAGTTTTCAAAAGCAAAAACAGAAAATGCTGAAAACAATTGGCAGTTCAGGTAGCATCTGAGGAAAAACAGGGTTAACGTTTCAACCTGAAGACCCTTTGTCATATTACCTCAGGCTATTTTTTGATCCTTGCATTGCTATGAATAGAAATCTATGATTAAAAATTAAATTGCTTACTTTTGCATGGTTTGCATTCTGGGTCCAGTAAATTCAGCAAAAGAACAGAACAAAAATAATTTTGAGTTGAGATGTAATTCTGAAGTCAGGAATCTGGTGGGTTATTCCTTCCACGACTTCAGTGTGGGTGCAAACAAGTTCCAGTTTCTCACAACAAGAAGCCTATTTACAGCAAATTCGTTCCTGAGGACTGAGCTGATTCAGAAGTGCAAAACTGGAATATCCGATACATGCAGTCACACTCGATTTCAGCAAAGCGTTAGGCTTGGAGCAGACTCCACATTCAGGGTGTATTTAGAGTACATTGTGAAAGCAAAACTACTTTGCATATCTGTTGCAATTATAGTGTGAATGAATCATAGTGCTTCAGTTCCCTTCACTTGTAATCATTTCTTTTGCGGTTCTGAATTAGTCACATTTACTTCTATTCTTAATTTCCACTGCAACCTTAATTTTGTCATGTTTGGAAGTGAAGCTGTTTATTCAATACCACTTGAATTTGCAATTACTTTTGCTGGTTTGATGCCTGTAAGCGGAACTTCTTCCTGGTAGATAAACAATGGACGTAAGCTTGGGTGAGGTGAGTTCATTTCCAAAATCGGCAAAGAGGTAAATTAAGCAATTTCCTGCCCTTGACAGCAACAGTAACAGGCGTGGGGGAGGGGGCACAGCAGCATAATGGTTAGCGCATCATTTTACAGCGTCAGCAATCACCAATTGGGGTTCAAATCCTGTCGCTGCCTGTAAGGAGTTTGTACGCTCTCCCTGTGACCGCGTGGGTTTCCTTCGGATGTTCCAAATTTCTGATTATAAACCAAAGATCCATGAGCAAGTACTCATTGGAGGTGGAGAGGGTTAGCAACATCAAATTTCTGGGTGCTACTATTCCAGAGGACCTGTCCTGGACCCAGTATGTAAGTGCAATTGCAAAGAAAGCATGGCAGCACCTCTACTTCCTTAGGAGTCTGTGGACACTCAGCATGACAGCTGAAACTTTGACAAACTTCGATAGATGTGTAGTGAGAGCATATTGACTGGCTACATCACGGCTTGGTATGGAAATGCCAATGTTTTGGACAGAAAATCCTACAAAAGGTAGTGGATTCAGCCCAGTTTATCATGGGTAAAGCCCTTCCAACCACTGAGCACATCTATATGAAACACTGTCGCAGGAAAGCAGCATCCACCATCAGAGATCCCCACCACCCAGGCCATGCTCTCTTCTCGCTGTTGCCATCCGATAGAAGGTACAAGAGCCTCAGGACTCACACCACCAGGTTCAAGAACAATTGCTACCCTTCAACCATCAGGCTCTTGAACAAAAGGGGACAAATACACTCGCCCATCCATTGAGATGTTTCCACAACCAGTGATCTCACTTTAAGGACTTTTTATCTCGTTATCTCATGTTCTCATTGTTTATTGCTATTTATTGATATTTGCATTTGCACAGTTTCTTGTCTTCTGCACTCTGGTTGATCTTTCATTGATCCTGTTATAGTTACTATTCTACAGATTTGGTGAGTATGCCCACAAGAAAATGAATCTCAGGATTGTATATGGTGATACATATGTACTTTGATAATAAAATTTAATTTGAACTCTGATTTTCTCCTACATTCCAAAGACGTACAGTTAGGTTTTGTGAGTTGTGGGCACACTATGTTGGTGCTGACTTGATTTGACACAAACAAAGCATTTCGCTGTATGTTTCAATGTACATGTGACAAATAAAGCTATTCTTTCATCTTTAAAACAAGAAAAAACTGAATAAAATACAGAAGTCTTTTGGAGAAATGTCAGGTTCCTTATCTTGTACAAATAACAAGTTTAAGATTAGCAGAGGCTTGTTATTCTCAGAAAGCATAATTTACAACTGCAGCTGAAAATGGCTCAGGAAAGTAAATGAAGTTGCAGAGATATTTTCCAGAGTATAAATACTAAAAATAGATGCAGCTTTGAAAAAGTTAATTAAAATGGTAACCAATAATAATTCTTCCAGCAAATTGTGCAGAAATTCCATTTGCCCCTACCTATCAAAGGAATTATTGGTTATGATCGTGGTTTGCATGTCATCATACAACAGGTGTAGAATGCTGGCCGGTGTCCAAGCACGGTCAACTGCAATTCAGGGCTTTTGAGTTGGTGGTGTTTAAGAGTTCCATGTGGAAGATGTTGTTCTTAATTCTTCTGCTTGTTCGGGAAGCAGTTTGTCTCTAGAGTCTTTTTAAAGCATCAATCAGCTATTTTCTGAAGATGTGCATTACAGGAAATGTCACTTCTTTAAAAGATGCACAGATCCAATACACTTATACAGCTGTCATCTCAACACCACAACATATTTCCCTTAAGGTGCTTGGTCCCATTCACTTTCATGTTCCCATTAAAACTTACAGCAACTGATTCATTTAAAGGCAACCCTTCAGTAAATGCTTCTGCATCCAAAGGTTCTAATATTTAAGTCTAGGCTAATACATTGAAGGGTGGTTAGCTCCTTGAACATGACCTGAAAGTGAATCTGCTTCCAGCCGTTCAGCTATGCACACAAATATCTGAAACTATGCACAGCTATGCACACAAATGTCTGAAAAGAGTAGGATTTTTTCAACTTTCACCATGTTGTTCCAGAAATAAGATAATTAAATGCTGGGGAGAAACCTAAGTCACAAAGGTTAATTCCAATGGAGCAGAGATTAGTAGATTTAGTAGAGATTTTACAATTCAAAGTTCAAAGTAAATTTATTATCAAAGGAAGTATATTTCACCATATATAACCCTGAGATTCTTTTTTTTTTGCAGGCATAGTCAATAAACTCATAGAACAGGGGTTCCCAACCTTTTTTATGCCATGGACCAATACCATTATGCAAGGGGTCCATGGGCCCCAGGTTGGGAACCCCTGCCATTGAATAATAACCGTAATATAATCAATGAAAGTCCACACCAATTTGGGCATCCAACCGGAGTGCAAAGGACAATAAACTATCCAAATACAAAAAGAGGAATCAGAATCAGGTTTATTATCACCGGCATGTGACATGAGATCTGTTAATTTAGCAGCAGCAGTTCAATGCAATACATAATCTAGCAGAGAGAAAAAATATAATCATAATAAATAAAATAATAAGAATAAACAAACAAGTAAATCAATTACATATATTGAATCGATTTTTAAAATGTGCAAAAACAGAAATATTGTATATTAAAAAAAAGTGAGGTAGTGTCCAAAGCTTCAATGTCCATTTAGGAATCAGATAGCAGAGAGGAAGAAGCTGTTCCTGAATTGCTGAGTGTGTGCCTTCAGGCTTCTGTATCTCCTACCTGATGGTAACAGTGAGAAAAGGGCATGTCCTGGGTGCTGGAGGTCCTTAATAATGAACGCTGCCTTTCTGAGACACTGCTCCCTATAGATGTCCTGGATAATAAATAAATAAACAATAATAAAGTAATAACACATAAATAAACAATAAATATTGAGAGGATAAGATGAAGAATTCTTGAAAGTGAGTCCATTGGTTGTGGGAACATTTCAATGATGAGGCAAGTGAAGTTGAGTGAAGTTATACCCATTGGTTCAGGAGCCTGATGGCAACTGTTCCTGAACCTGGTGATGTGAGTCCTGAGACTCCTGTACCTCCTTCCTGATGGCAGCAGTGAGAAGAGAATATGACCTGGGTGGTGGGGGTCCCTAAAGGTGGACGCTGCTTTCCTGTAAGGGTGTTTCACATAGATGTGGTCAATGGTAAGGAGGGCTTTACCCATGATGGACTGAATTCTGAATTGTTATGATAGGTGAATAGTGAAAGCATTTCCTTTGACTCTGGAACATTGCCAAACAAGTTATCAATATACCAAAAGCAAGGAGAATGGTTACTTGAAACAGCACTACCCAAAGAATTTTTGGAAGATGAACTGGTTTGCCACCCTAATCCATGGCATTTTTTAGGGAAAACTGAACAGATATTAAAGATATAGTAAATTTTATGCTGCAAGTGCATTTTTCATAACTAGTGGACTCCTCTCAGAATGAGCCATTGTACCTGTACTTCAATGTGCTAGTGCACATGACAATAAACTTTACTTGACTGCTAAGACACAAGATGCAAGTCAAGTTCACCTTGTGCTCTGGTCCCAGACCAATGTTGTACTTCAACAAACGCTATTTTAAAAGCAATTAAGCTGCCCAAAAGATCGCTTACAGAAGTTGCATCGACATTTTCTAGATTTCAGAACAAAGATAGAACTTGTTGTTATACACTCAGTGGCCACTTATTAGGAACACCCGCTCATTAATGCAAATATCTAATCAACCAATCATGTGGCGCCTCTCAATGCATAAAAGCATGCAGACATTGAGGTTCAATTGTTGTTCAGACCAAACATCAGAATTGGGAGGAAGTGACTTCGACCATGGAATGATTGTTGGTGCCAGATGGGGTGGTTTGAATACCTTAGAATCTGCTGATCTCCTGGGATTTTCACACACACCAGTCTCAAGAGTTTACAGAGAATGGTGCAAAAAACAAATAACATCCAGTGAGCACTAGTTCTGTGGGCAAAAACTCCTCGTTAATGAGAGAGCTCAGAGGAGAAAGCCCAGACTGGTTCAAACTGCCAGGAAGGAGACAGTAACTCAAATAACCGCAAATTACAACCGTGGTGTGCAGGAAAAAATCTCTGAACGCACAACACATTGAACTGTGAAGAGGATGTGCGATAGCAGCAGAAAACCACAAACATACACTGAGCATAAATAGAAGATCAAACAATGTAGAAGAATTTACTTATACTGGGCTAGGACTTCTCTTTAAAAGCTATCACAAAAGCAATTTCTTGAAGCTTCCATCAGTCAGGGTCGACCATGTTTGTTGCATCTTAGCTATCTAGATACGCAAGCCTGGGCAGTACGATATGGAGAGCAAGCTCTTGACCGTGTAACAAGCTCCCCCTCTCCGTGCATCTGATGGACCCAAAGGAACGGCAGAGACCGAGACAGTTTGGCACCAGCAGCATCACAGGAGTTGCCTGTCAGCATTGAACTCAACAAAGGACAGCTTAGGGACTCTAGCTCCGGATTTTACTCTCTGGGCTTACTCCCATAGCTTTCCCCATTTATGGCAGCAAAGGTTTGAGGTAATAATTTTCCTTCTTCCAGATGAATATACCAACCATGGCTGATAAGCCCCATTTACCCAAAGCAACTGGTTTTAAGGTGTCAGTAACCCGCCTTTGCCCCTTCTCCTGTCAGTAGAAATGGTTCTGCTAGGTTTATTAGGTAAACCACACGTGAAGGCCAGGAGTTGGACTTGGTCATCAGAGGAGTACGCCATTGGAAGCATTTAATAGGTAGTGGGATCTTCTCCCCTTACCACCCCCGGTGATAACCACCTTAAGGAAGCAAGCAATTTCTACGGGTTACCAACATTACTACACACTTCACTCTTTGGAATAGATAACCACAGAGTGCAGCTGAAGTTCGATTAATGAATCTGCATTTGAAACGTTGGGTACTCCTTCTGTTGGTTCTAATCCCAGTATATCAGAAGTCAGTTCAGGGAGTATGTTTCATGCAATCCAATTTTTCTGCTGAGCAATACATTCACTGCATTAGAAAAGCCCGCACTTGTTTAATGTTTGATGCACTGATAGTAGCCTTGAAAAAAATGTTAGTGGATAATAATCCTTGCTTTATAAGCTTTCTTCCTACTCAAGAGTTCATAGTGAAAATCGCATACCATGACATTCCTACAGTTATTAAGAATACGAAACCATCTACTAATCAATGGCAAACTGTTCTTAGACAATATGCTGCGCTGCAGATTTGTTGGGAATTATTATTGTCTTTAGAGGACTATGTTTCTTTGTACCTCCCTGCATGTTTCCATGTATGTGTGTTTGAGCTGTGCTTAACCACGCTGTCACGTGTAGAGAGTAGAGCAGTGGGCTAAGCACACATTCGTGAAGTGTTCCTGCATTGATTGTCGATGAGGAGGATGGTTTATTACCAACCTGTACTGACTGTAGCGTCCCGATGAGGAAATCGAGGATCCAGTTGTGGGGAGAGGTACATAGGCCCAGGTTGAGAAGCTTGGCAATTAAACTGATGGTATTGAATGCCGACCTGTAAGTGATCAACAACAGACGGACATACATTTTGCTGTTGTTTGGGTGCTCCAAAGCACAGTGGAGAGCCAGTGAGACTGCATCTGCAGTAGACTTGTTGCCACAGTAGGTCCAGGTCCTTGCTCAGTAGTCGTTATTGCTGGTTACGCCACCCCTATTGAATGTCCTCCATCTCTGACTGTCACTGGCTATTGTGCCGCGGTGCAGTTCAGGGTCCCAATTTATGCCTCTGCGATAGGGCACCAAGTTCTCTTTGGTCTCTCACGTTTCCTCCGCCCTTCAATGGTCCAATAAAGTGCTATCTTGCAGTCATGCAAATCCTGGGTGATGCCTCAGGAGTACTGTCATACACAGATTTAAAAGGTTTCACTATAATTTTTTTTTGACCATCCAGGGTCATTAACCCTGAGCTCCATCCTCAAAGTGGAGGAACATTGGACTAGCCTTACACTGGCCTTTACCCTTTGACCTGTTTGGCATGGGTGACCCTACCAAGAACCAAAGCACAAGGCCCTGACTCCAGCCAACATTGTTCTCCAGGTCATTGAGGCACACAGCCTCCAAACCCTACGGCAAGGTTAAGGTCCTCTTGGAGGTAGATTCTTCCTCAAACAAGAGTTAATTCTAGCCATAACCAAACTGTTAAAACACTTTATTATGGTAGATGTAAGTGCTATCGGTCTATAGTCATTGAGGCAGCTCACCCTGTTCGTCTGGGGCACCATAATGATTGCTGTACTTTTAAAGCAGGTGCAAACCTCAAGTCTAAGAGTGAGAGGTTGAAGATTTCCTTCAATACTCCGGCCAGTTGATCTGTACAGGTTTTCAGAATCCAGTCAAGTACACCTCCAAGGCTTAGCAAGTGTTCACTTTCTTTCATCGCCCTTGTGACAGAGTTGCCAGGTCACCAAACGCTGTGGGAATTTGCACAGTTTAGTGTTACTCTTTCTTTCAATGCATGCATTGAGCTCATCGGGGAATGAAGCATCCCTGCCATTTATGCTTTTAGGTTTTGTCTTGTAAGTTGTCTTGCATCTGATTGTGTCTTTTATTTTACATGGAATTGCCTTTTCACTCGCACAATGGCCTGCCATAGGTTGCACTTGGACTTCTTGTGCGACTCTGGATCCCTGATCTTGATCTTGATTTACCCCTCAGCAAGATTCCTGATACCCCTCAGGAATCTCCTAGTTCCTCCAGTGCTTCTGATTTTGGAAATCTTGGTACGCTCTCGAAAACACACCCTTGTCCACACAGGTCCTGATGATGAAGCTACTGACAGCCGTATGGCCCGATCTGAACCTCAAAGAAATTAGTCTTCTAATATAAATTTTAAAGCCTAATTTGGAAACATGTTTGGTTCATTATTTGCCAGGTGAATACTTCATCAAGACAAGGATTACTTCAAGTCATATGCTAGTTAACATATGTTAAAAAGGGTTTTTTTAAAAATAAGGCAAATACAAAAGGCCGTTATTAGGCAGCCAAGGAACGTTACAACAGAGGAACTCCTCGAGCTTTAGATGGACTATAGGTATAAGCATGTCCTCATATACTTTAGAATGCACTATAATTTGATCTGTCTCTCCCAATGTACTCTGCATCCTGCTAAAACATGCACATGCTATCTAGAAAATTATGCAGGTATCAGGCCTAAGTTCTGTAATACATAACAAACACAGAGCCTCATTTACTGTAAACAGAAAATATTCATAGTTCAATATGAAAGAAATGACTGCAAGTGAGATAATGAGATTTTGATTGCATCTGAGGTAAACCTCAAACTAAGTACTATTATTGGCTGTATAATACTGACATCTCAAAATCCATGTGAACAGATGTGAATTTATTTTCTCTTTCATGGAACGGAAAACAGGCAGACAGATTTGCCACATTTAAATCCTCTTCTCAAAATGGTAATCCCAGATTAGAAGATGAACCCTACAGGTTGATTGAAA
The DNA here is from genome assembly GCF_048418815.1 of Hemitrygon akajei. Classification (NCBI taxonomy): domain Eukaryota; kingdom Metazoa; phylum Chordata; class Chondrichthyes; order Myliobatiformes; family Dasyatidae; genus Hemitrygon; species Hemitrygon akajei. The sequence continues at coordinate 162,654,624 of NC_133133.1, forward strand.
ACCTTGTGCACATTTAGATTATTGTAAATACATGTGATAAATTATGAAGCAATTTTGTTTAATTCAGGAACTTCATTCACTCTTCAACATGCTACATAATAACTACACAATACAAGGCTGATCAAACAAAGCTCCCCAGTATGTGTTTGGATAAAAGGCGGTCAGAGAGAATATTGAGGTTTGCTGGGTTGTATGATCTCAGAACGTGGGGGGAATGAAAAATCGTATCAATCCTGTCAGCACAGTGAACATTTTCTCCTCACCAGTCTGCCCCTGGGAAGCTGGGAAATAAGAGATAAGTCCTATATTCCAAAAGAAAATTATGCAGATTACACATTCCTTATTGTGACTGGCAGAAATTAGAATGCATTTCTATTATGTCTTCCAAGAGTAGCTACGGCATTGCAAGTAATCGAAGAGATGTACCTTCTTGCTGCAATTACCAGGTGGAGGGATTCGTTATTCCACCGGTGATAGGCTCTACGAGTTGACTGGGGGAATTGGGAGTGAAGGAGACAGTAAAATGTGTGAATGCAAGAGTGTGTTTGGGGTGCTCCAACACCTAACGGGACAGAAGCTGAATACTGGATGGGCTGTGTGCTCTGTTAACACTCAATTATGAGGATCTGATTGAACTTCCAAAGTTTACGCAGACAGCATGGGTTCAAGTTGACGTCTTTTGGCAGCCTCATTAAGCAGATTTCTATTACACATATTGTTGCACATGTACATATCTGTAATGTGCTGAATGATTACTGGGGTGAAGCCCCCTCACCTGCATGCAACTGGAGTGGGAGAAGCATGCTAAAAGATTGTTGAAGACTGTCTCAGTGCTTTTTTAATAATGAACATACCATTAGGTAGTGAACAATGCTGGATATGGAGAGGCTTTAATATGCCTGGCACTGGTAGCAATAAGAGTATCTTCACTGGAACTAAATGAGTTCTCAGGTGAAGAAACAATGTAAAATGAAATGTGTGAAATTCCATGGGCAGGACAGTTCCTGCAATTGGAAGGATAATTACTCAGTTTCCAGTTCCTACTTCTCTTGCAGGTGTTATTATTGGAATAATTATTAACTCCGCCTTACAGAAGCTGCACTTTTTCAAAAGTAGAGATTACATCTCAGAATTTCTTTGCTCATACTTAGTTGTCAAAACTAATGCTAGGGTCTTTGCCAGTCTCCCCAATCTGAACACCCAATGTAAGATCACTGGAAACAATAGGGACCTTACAATGTCTGGAACATACTCTCAGTGGCCACTTTATTAAGTACCTCATGACCACTGACTGTAGGTTCATAGTCTTCTACTGTTGTAGCACATCCTCTTCAAAATTTGGTATGTTAAGTATTCAGAGATGTTTTTCTGCTCATCACTGTTTTAATATGTGGTTGTTTGAGTTACTGACACCTTCCTATTAGCTTGAACCAGTCTGGCCATTCTCCTCTGACCTCTCTTACTAACAATGCATTTTCACCAACAGAACTTCCGCTCACTGGATGTTTTTAGTTTCTCGCACCATCCTCTGTCAACTCTAGTGGCTGTTGTGCATGAAAATCCCTGCATTCAACAGTTTCTGAGATACTGAAACAACCCTGACTGCCACCAACAATCATTCCACGGACAAAGTCACATTTCTTCCCCATTCAGATGTTTGTTCTGAACGACAACTGAGCCTCTTGACCATGTCTACATGTTTTTATGCACTGAGTTATGGCTACGTGACTGGTTGATTAGCTATTTGCATTAATGAGCAGGTATACCTAATACAGTGACCACTGACTGTATACAATGCCCTCTTTTTAATTCTCCCATGATCTCACTAGAACAATGAATCAAAATCAGAATTAGGTTTAATATATCACTGGCATACGTCGTGAAATTTGTTGGTTTGCAGCAGCTATACATCACAATACATAATAAAAAAACACCATAAATTACAATAAGTAACATATGTACATATAGAAATAAAATTAAATATATAGTGCAAAAAGAGAGGGGAAAATATTGTAAGGTAGTGTTCATGTGTTCACTGTCCAGTCAGCAATCTGATGGCAGAGGGGAAGAAGCTGTTTCTGAAACGTTGAGTGTGGATCTTCATACTCCTGTACCTCCTCCTGTTAGTAATGAGAAGAGGGCATGTCCTGGGTGATGGGGGTCCTTAATGAAGGATGCTGCCTTTTTGAAGCACCACCGTTTGAAAATGTCCTTTGGAGATAAGTGATGAAGGTGACTGAGTTGAAGGAGGCCCATGATGAAGGTGACTGAATTTGTAACTTTCTAGGTTTGTAGATTTTCCAATCCTGTGCATTGGACCCTCCATACTAGACAGTGATCCAACCAGTTAGAATGCTCTCCACTGTACATCAGTAAAAATTTGCTGGAGTCTTTGGTGACATACCAAATCTCATCAAACTCCAAATGAAATATATATCAACTGTCAGGTCTTCTTTGTAATTTCATCAATACGTTGGACCCAGGCTAGATCCATGGAGATGTTGACTCCCAGGAACTTGAAACTGCTCACCCTTTCCACTGAGACTCCTCAATGAGGATTGGTGTGTGTTCCTTTGACTTCCCCTTCCTGAAGTTCACATTCAATCCCATGGTCTTATTGACAATGAGTGCCAGTCAACCAGCTGATCTATCTCACTCTGTCTCACTCATCACCATCTGAAATTCTGTCAACAATAATTGTTTAGATCTAAATTAGTTAAATACGAAGATCCCTGAAATAAATATAATCAACCCAATTGCATGCTGTAATTTTCCAGTAACTTTCATCCTATGCTGTAATTTTCCAGTAACTTTCATCCTATGCTGAAAGTTCAAATTGATGCCAGAATCATTTCGATTACTGACTTATTCACTGCATGCATGTTTAATACCTTCTGTTTGCTATCTTTCATGAAGTTAGCCTCATCCAAAATCATTAAAGTACAACCAACATCACTTTAACTCTAATCCACATGGGTTCTTGTCCAACATATTAAAAGTAAAATTTTCATTGCTGTGTTCAAACCCTCCTGCAATCGTGACAAATGATTGCATTCTTCCAATTTATCACCTCAGTGCATCTCCCACTCTCTTCACCATAACATTTACAGCTGTCTTAAACCATTCAGTCATTATGTTCTTGAATTTCCTTTCATAACCTTCACCAGCTCTTCCTCTCCCTTTAAGAACCTGCCTAAAAGCTTTCTCAGTGAAGAAGTTTTAATCATTTGCTGAAGTTCTAGATTCAAGTTTTAGTTCTTGTCATTGCTTGTTTGGTTTTACTCCTCCAAAGTACCTTGAGCTATTTTCCTATTGTTAAGCACAACGTAAATTCAAGTTATTCTCATTCATAAATACAATGCATGTTTTATTGCTTGTATTTAATTATTAATGTAAATGAGGACATCTGTTCCTTTTGCCTATAATCCTCTGATCTGTGATAACATCCACTGTTTCAAATAGAACGTGACAGGACAGCATAAGTCTTAAATCCAATAATGGGATTACTGTAACTAGGGATATGTACAACAACTGACTAAATACAATCCTGAGTATTCAGCGTATGGCATATATCATTCTTTTGCAAGGATACAGAACTGCGAACAGGAACTATTGTGGGATCATTTTAATGGAAACAATTTAAAGCCTGGAAAACAGAACAAAATTTCTTGAACTTCATTTATTCTATCACATTAAAATCTTTTTTTGTTTTAGAAACTAAAGTTTGTCTTCAATTCCTACTCTTGTCTTTGTCCTTCTGTGTCTCTAAATCCCATTCAGTCTGATTAAAATCATGGGATGTTACTTTGCATTTTACTCATACCCATTTTAGTGGGCTTACATAGGCAGCCATACTTTCCGCTCTCTAAACCTTGAATTCTGAAATACTCTCACTAAACCTTTTCACCCCTCTGCATCTCCCTCATTCTTTAATTCCTTGCTTAATATCAAAAAAAGCAACATATTACAAAGCCACTACTCAAAACAAAATGCTCAGTAGGTCTGGCAGTATCTGTGGAGAAAGAAACTGTTACATATCAGCACAATGACTGCCTATCAGAATCTGATGAAAAGTTCTGAGTATTTTCAGAATCTTTTGCTTTATTTCCTTTTAAAACCCACCCGTCTTTTACCAAACTTTGAGTGTATGTTAATATTTCATATGTCTTGGTGTCAGATTGCTTGGATGTCACTGTAATGTATCTTAGTGTATTTTACTAACCTTAAAGGAGCTATATAATGTTGATATTACCTGATCTCAGCTGATGGCCACTCTCTTTTTGTCAAGCTCAGCTCCATTCTAAAGATTTCATCATGTCTTCTGATGTTTTATTGCTGTACTGAGACTACCTTTCAGCTGAGAGATTAACTTGAACTCTGTTGTAAAATGATTTCAATTGGAAGATGAAAAAAAAGTCTTACAAATTCCTTGCTGCCATTTATTGCAAAATTAAATAGATTATTTAGTCATTAATCTCAATGGGATCTTATCAGCAAAATTGTGAATCGTTCCAGTACAAAAGTACTCAAAAACTATTTAATTAACTTTGAACTGCTTTGGGGCATCAATACTTCGAAATGCATGATATAGATAAAACTGCTCATTAGTAAACCTCTTTGTTTTAAATGAAAATCCTTTAATTTGCTGCCAGCTTCTAACAAAGTGCTTGTGATGTCATCAAATAAGCTGGCCGGGAGCTGTTACTAAATTTAATCGTGCCATAGCAGAATTAAAAAAGAAACAGGTCAAGTGATAATCACAAAAACATCCTTCTCTCCAAAACAACTCTCCTAAGAAATTTAGCAAATCACATATCAGAAACAATCAAGTATAAATATAAAATAATGAATACTAATCTGAATATTTTGTATAGTATTATCTTTCAAAAATATTAATGCCAAGACTTTAGGATGATACAACTACACAAAACTATCATTGGAGTCAAAAATAATTCACAAATAATTCTACTGTTGAAAATTCAGCTAACTGGAAGATCAGAAACTTCCCCTGAGAATACCTGAGTCAAATACCAACCCTTGGAGCATTGCATCCAGAATAGATTCAGCACCAGAGGAGATGCTTTAAAGGTTAGAGGAGAGAAATTTAAAGTCAACATGAAGGGTAAGTTTTTTTTTAATGCAGAGAGTGACAGGTGCCTGCGATGGGTTACCAGTGGTAGTAGTGATATCAGGCAGTTTGGTGGAGTTTGAGGTTTTCTGATAATTGCATGAATATGAAGGGAATGGAAAGACACAGATGATACACAGTTTAAGGACATTTAGTACAAATTGGTATCAAGTTCAGTACAATATTGTGGGCCAAATGACATGTCCAATGCTGTACTTTTCTATGTTCTTTTATTACTTTAGAGGTAATGGCAGGGCTTGATGAGCTTTGGTTGTAATTATCTTTGAGACAAATCGATTCCCCTTCCCCCTCCCCTCTTCTTCCATTCCCCAATCTGGCTTCTTGCCTCTTCTCCACCTCACCTACCTCTCACCTATCCCTGGTGCCCTTCCTTCTTCCCTTTCTCCTATGGTCAACTCTCCTCTCCTATTCAGATTCCTTCATCTCCAGCCTCCTTTCCCACCCTCCTGGCTTCAACTCTCACCTTCCAGCTAGCCACCTTCCCACACCACCACCCCTCCCCACCTTTTTATTCTGGCATCTTCCCTCTTCCTTCTCAGTCCTGAAGAAGGGTCTTAGCCCAAAACTTCAACTGCTTATTCTTTTCCATAGATGCTGCCTGACCTGCTGAGTTCCTCCAGCATTTTGTGTGTGTTGCTTTAACCTTGTTGGTAAATGAAATTAGATGATCTCTGAACCACACAGATATTGATACATTGATTTTATGCATTAGTCTTGCAGGAAGTGAAGATGATAGAGTTGGACTTCAAGAATCATAAAACAGGCAGTATACCTCTGTCATCAAGCGATTTTATTATGGAAACAGGATGAGGCTGTCTCCTTTTAGCTTCAAAATCAGATTCAGGTTTATTTAACACATGCACATTGAAATATAAGTAAAATGCATCATTTGTATTAACAATCAACATACCCAAGGATATGCTGAGGACATCCCGCCAGTGTCGACACACAATCCAATGTCAACATTGCATACGCACGACGTTCAGCAGAACAACGCAAGCAGCTAACAAAACAACAGCAGAACAAAACAAGACCACAACAGCAAAACAAGCCCCTCTCCCACCTTCCCCTCACACACACTCAGGTCTCCAGTCTGGTACAAACGAGCGTTTGGGAGACCTGCGGAATAGACTTGCTAGCTGCTACAAGGCTGAAGGCATCTTCCGCCATGGGAGAACTTATAGATGTAACCCTGAAAGGCCTGCACGGTTACCTGCACTCGTTCATTCTTAAAGAGACAAATTATCCACAGTTCAAGACTGTATTCTGAGACAAAATTCTGAAACTGGCTGACCTGCATATGTCACACAGATCATTTGTGGATGAAGTCTTGGCCTGGGCAGGATCTTGGACAGATAAACATTCTCCACCTGAAACATCAACTGTCCATTTCCCTCCACGGGTGCTGTCTGACCTGCTGGGTTCCTTCAATGCTTTGTGTGCTGTTCAAGCTATCACAGTTTGCTTCGAGACCCAGAGATCTCACAATAATCTGTTCTTGTTCAAGTATAGCATTTCAAGATTCAAAGTACATTTATTCTCAAAGCATACAACCCTGAGATTCTTCTACCCACAGACATTCAGGAAACAAAGAATCATAAAACCACCCTGTTCAAAAAGAAGCCTCAAACATCAAGCACACCAACCCCAACGTGCAAACAAAATTACCCAAAGGACGACAAAAATAATCCAGCGAAAACACAGAATATAAAACACAAAATCAAAAGGCTTATTTCAGTACAGTTCAGCTCAGTATTCATTATCTGCAAGCTGCCACAATTCAAAAATCGCCCAAAAGTAGTAACAAAAAAGAGCAAGTAGAGCTAGAACTAGAAACTAAAACACACTATAAACCTGAACTAGAATCCAAATCTACAATCTGCATCGATTAAACCTTGCTCCGGCACCATCTGCCAAAGCATAGCGAGAGAGAGATCACTCGAATTACATTTTTAAATAAATGTCAGCCAGCCGAAAAGGTTGTGCCCTCTAGTAGGATCAGGTTTAATATCATGGGCATATGTCACGAAATTTGTTAACTTTACAACAGCAACATAATGAAATACACGATCATTAACTATATAGAAAAAAGAGTTACATTAAGTGTGTGTGTGTATTAACATTAAGTGTGTATGTAGTGAGGGGTCATGTTCATGAGTTCAATGTCCATTTAGAAATTGGATGACGGGGTAAGAAGCTGTTCCTAAATCACTGACTGTGTGCCTTCAGGCTTCTGTACTTCTTCCACAATGGTAAAAATGACAAGCTTGTATAGTTATTTAAAATGAAAAGAAATTAACTCATTTAATCTTAAAGTATTGAGTAATAAGAACATTGGAATTGGGAGCAGGAGTTATTCATGGGAGAACTTATAGTTGACTCTATCGAGTCTCCTATCAAAATCAATGCTGATCTTGTAGCTTTGTGCCATTTTAATTTCCAGATATCTATCAGTCTTCACCTCCAACAACCTCAACAACTGAACTTCCACAGCTCTCAATGATTGATGGTTCCAAAGATTTGTTATACTCTGGATAAAGAAACTTCTCAGCTCAAGATTCTTAAACTGTGACCTTCGGTTTTACACTTCCTAATCAAGTGAAACATTGCCTCCCCCATACCCACCCTGCTGGGCCTTGAAAGGAGCTTGTTAGCTTCAATTAAATCACCTCTCACTCTCCCAAAATCTGGAAAATACAGGTACAGTATACAAAATGGCTCTTCATAGAACAAATATGCCTCCCAGGAAACAGCCATGGTCTTATTTACAGATAGCCAGGCAAGGGTCATATACATCTGATATAAACTGAAACCAAGCCTCTGTTGCTGTACCAGCTGGTAATTTAATTCCCTTAGTCTCCCCGTGAACACATAAAAATAAACAATGGCTAGCAATGAGTGAGAGGTGCTGTCAGCTGTTCTGGGCACTGTCCTTGAACTATAATGTTCATATTAACAGCAAAAGAAAACAATGGAAATACTTAGCATCTAAAATAGACTCTGTGGAGAGAGAGAGTTAGCCTTTCAACAGAACCAGAAAAATTCGATGAGGCTAAGAAAGGTAGGAGGTCAGGAAAGGGCAGATGAGTAAGTCAGTGTCATTACAGGGTGTTCTCATTTTAATCATGAGCCATTTTACAATCTATGTCCAATTCTTCAGCTTTTTCATCCCACACCGTGATGACCTGAGGTTCTTCACTTCCTCAATGAACTCATCACCACATCAAACAACTTCTCGTTTAACTCTACGGCCTATCTTCCAGCACATTCTGGGAGCTGTGGGACAGCCCCTGTTTCAGTCCTTCTCTCAGTTTTTTCTAGTACATCAATGGGTTCTGGTGCCCTGTTCAACACACGCAAAATGCTGGAGGAACTCAACTAGTAAGGAAACATCTAGGGAGATGCTGCCGGACCCGCTAAGTTCCTCCGGCATTTTGCAGACTGATTCAGATTTCCAGCATTGACAGTCTCTCGTGTCCCCTTAGCGCTGTGTTCTGCTCAAAGCTTTCATCACTTTCGCTACTAATTTCCACACCACTCTCACTTTCACACAGCCCATCTCTGACACTTTCAAATGACATCAGTTTGTTTCCAGTGCTAGATATATCACATTAAGCTGTTCTCCTTCAGGTTAAATATAGCATCTTTTAAATAACTATCTGAAGTCAGAAAGGTTTCAGAATAGGATAGAAATCATCTTTAGAGGCAATTGCCACAAAACGTACTTTGGAACATGATACTCAAATACTTTGATGACACAAGAACAAACTCCTGGTTCTTTATACAACTTTTTTAAACTTTCAGAACAATGGAGATACAGTATCTGAAGGTCACCAGCCAAAGCCTAGCTGTACTTGAATGACCATGGTCTTTTTGATGAAAGTACTCCTACAATACAGTATTGAGTCTAAGGCTGTTCCATGACTTAGACTCAATACTGATGTCACTCATGGTGATATCTTTTGAAACCAGGATGGCGTGCAACTTGAGGGAAAGCTGAAGGTGGTGGAGTTCCCCTACACCTGCTGCCTTTTTCCTTTCTGATAGCTGAGGCCCAGACTAAGCACAGTGTATGTTTTTGAGATAGTACAGATTGGCTGTCACAGTGTGCTGGTGGTGGAGAGATTGAATATTTTGTGGAGTGGTTGGCATCAGATCTTCCTTGCAACATGCTTTACAAAATATAATGTGATAATGATATTTATTGGTCTCAGTTCAATTTAGTTGTGATTACCATTGCAGATCATTCTGCTTGTAGCACAGATTCAAGTGCCGGCTGGTGATGTAGTGGCATCCGCACCAGACGTCGAGGTGAATGGTCCCCGGCTTGAATTTGGCCGGCTACTTGCACGCTTTCCATTCGTGCTGGGTTGAACATTGAGGTAGCAATTCGGCCTCATAAAAAACAGACATATGCTAAAGAAACAGCAAGGTTGGCGCCCAATGTGCCACAAGGCGTAGAGTGGAACAGCAGTTTCAAATATTGTTTCTATTATTCCTTTAAATTATAAGAGATGTGCATTCTCAGGTCTTTTAGCACTATGAAATGAAGTAATTAATGCATCATTTTACAAAACATATACTAAACTACATGAAATAAGAGGTACTTCCTCTATATAAAGGATGCCTTTGATGGTTTATGTCACTCAACATTACTCTGTTAGGAGTAGCTATTCTTACAAATGCAAATTGCTAGAAAGAGGCACAAAATGTAGGTAGAAAAGTATCCTCGTTGGGTCTCAACACCTTCCTCTGCAACTGGATACTGGACTTCTTAACAGTAAGGCCATAGTCAGTCTGTGTGGGCAGCAATATCTCTTGTCCAAAGCATTGGTGCTTCCCCAAGGCTGTGACACTGTGTCACAGGATCCAGCTCAAACCGTGTCATCGAGTTTGCGGATGACACAACAGTGGCTGGCCTTATCAAGAACGCTGATGAGACGGAGTATGGAGAGGAAGTGGAACGTTTGGTAGATTGGTGTGAGAAGAACAACCCAAGCCTGAATGTGGAGAAGACAAAGGAAATTATTGTGGACTTTAGGAAGGTACAGACGAACATCCCTCTGTGCAAATACATGGGTCCTCCGTAGAGAGAGTTCAGAGCACCAAGTTCCTGGGAGTTCGTATACAGATGACCTCACATGGTCCCTTAGCATCACATCCCTTAATAAAAGGCACAACGGTGCCTCCACGTCCTAAGAAAACTGAGGCAAGCAAGGCTTCCACCCCCCGAAGTCCCTATAAAGGATTGTGAGAAATGGTGAGGGGATCATTGGAGTCTCCCTACCATACATCAGGAACATTTATCGGGGCCTCTACTATTAACAAGGATCCCACCCATCCATCCAGCATCCTCTTTGACTTTCTACCATCAGACAAGAAACTGTGAAGCATAAAAACAAGAACGGTCAGGATGAGAAACAGTCTCTTCCCCCAATCCATCAGGCTGCTGAACTTCCTACCACATCATATTTGAAGTGACACTGGTTAACCTGTTCCAGTACAATATTTAATATTAATACACTTTAGTTTGTTATTTATGTGTGATTCATCTGTAGGTTTTATCCTTACCTTCTTAAGTTATCGTGTGTTATGTGCTTTACACCCCAGTTCGAAGAAATGTCTCATTTCTATGTACATTATATGGTTATATACATGTATATAGTTAAATAACAATAAACCACTTGACTTGTTGACCTGATATCTCTGCTGTCTAGTGAGACAACCACAATGTGTCAACAACTCAACTCTCTTTAGGTTCCTACAACCTGGTATGCCTCCTACGTCTACCTGTCGATGTATGCTTACTTCGATCGGGATGATGTGGCGTTGAAGAACTTCGCCAAGTTTTTTTAAGGATCAATCCCAGGAGGAGCGGGAAGATGTAGAGAAGCTGGTCAAATTCCAAAACCAACGTGGAATTCTGACAAGCACAATGCTCATATGCACAATGCTCATATGTGTGACTTCCTGGAGACCCACTTCTTGCATGAGCAGGTCGAAGCCATCAAGAAGCTTGGAGACATGATCACCAACCTGACCCGCATGGGGGCGCCCCAGAACGGCATGGCCGAGTACCTGTTTGACAAGCATACACTGGGAGAGAGCAGCTAAAACGCCAAACCTCAGGAAATCAGTGTGCCTCTTCTACTTTCAGTATACTTCAATACCTTTCTCTTCATAGATGATTCTTTTAATTCTGAGTCAGTTTTTTGGTAATGTCATTTTTGAATTGGGTGTTAACTTGTTTGTGAAATAAGTGAAAAGGTATTTCTACTGTGAGATTTTTCGATCTTTGTACCTGGTTTCTAAAAGACAAAGTTGTTGTAAACCATGTGGCACAACTGAGGATCTGTTGCTTAAATAAAAGTTGGTTAAAAAGAAAAAAAAAAATTCCCACAACCTTCTGCAGAGCACAGGGGTAGCCATGGACACTTGCATTACCCCTAGATACAATCGACTTTTTGTTGGCCACATGGAATAGGCCTTGCTCCAAGCCTACTCCAGCACACACCACCAAAACTTTCCCTGCAGCATCAATGATAGTGTTGGTGCTACTTCCTGCACTCATGCAGAACTTGTCCATTTTTCCATCCTATTTTTTTTAACTAATTTCCACCCTGCCCTCAAATTCATTAGACCTGTTCTGACATTTCCTTCTCTGAACCTTTCTGTCTCCCTCTCAGGAGAAAGATTTGCCACCGACTTCTGAAAGCCCACCAACTTCCAGAACAGCATCTTCGACTATACGTCCTCCCTGCAAGAATGCTGACCCTTACTCTCACTTTCACCTGCTCTCATTTTCCTGGAATTTCATTCTGCTTCCAGAAAGGATGGCTTCCCTCTGACATAGCCCACAAATACATTTCTTCCACGTACTCTCACTCCACCCAATTCCACAGACAGAACAGAGATGAGATTCCCTTGGTCCTTGCTTTCCGCCGCACTAGTCTCCACATCCAACATATTATCCTCCGTCATGTCTGCCAGCTCCAATGTGATCCCATCATCAGTCACATCTTCTGCCTTCCAACCCCACCACCTCCCTTTCTACCTTTCCCTGGGACACTCTCTTCATGGCTCCCTGGTCTACTCATCTCACCTGCAAGTTCCTCTGCAGGCATACGAGGTGCAACGCTTGTCCCTTAACCTCCTCTCCCACTACCATTAAAAAACCTAAACACACTTCCAAGTGAGGCAAAGGACTTCTGTGGGTCAGTGCTCACGATGTGGCCTCCTCTACTTGGAGGAAATCAGGTGCAAACTAACCGTTTTGCAGACCACCTGCTTTTGCCCACAATGGCCATCTGGTTTGCATTTCGTTTTAATTCACCTTCCAAACCCATACCAACTTGTTTGTCATTGACAAATGAAAACTGGAGGAATAATGGCTTATCTTCCCTTTGGACATTGAAACTTCCAATTTCAGGTACCCCACACACTCAGAATTATTTTCCCACACATGCTTTCCTATCCACCTAGGTTTCCTCTCCCTTTGTTCATCTTTCCTATCCCCTTCCCTCCCCCCACTCATGTGGTTTCATCTGTGCATTGTTCCGTTTCCACCTACCAGCCATTGACCCACCACTCCCTCGCACTTTCCTCCAAGTGCTGATACAGGATCTTAAACCGAAATGTCAACACATACCTTTTGACTCCACAGAGGCTGCTTGACGCACTGAGTTCCCCAGCATTGTTTTTTTTCCCCTTTGCCTTCAATGGAGCACATCCATGGGAACACCACCACCTACAAATTCCCCTCCAAGTCACACTAAACCCTGACTTAAAAGTATATTTTTGTTCATTTGTCACCTTTTGTCAGTTCTAAATCCTGGAACACTCTACCCAACAGCGATGGGAGAGTACATTCACGATAGCGGCTGCAGCAGTTCAAGAGAAATCATATTACCTCCATCTCCTCAAGAGAAATTAGGTGTGGGCAATCAATGAGACCAAACCCTGTAATTCATTAGAAGATACAAGATCCTGTCATTTCAATACTTAAACCTTTGACTTTGTCAGTCTTTGTTTAGACATAGCTGGTTTTTATAAGTTTGTCATTCTAAATCACTCAGGTGTTATTTTAAATTGAGTCATTGTGTTTTCAATAGTATGCTGTTCTGCACGAGCAATGACAATAAAGCTCAAAAAATATACAAATTCAGAATCAAATTTAACATCACTGGCGAATATCGTGATATTTGTTGTCTTTGCGGCAGCAGTACAATGCAATACATAATAATAGAGGGGAAAAATGAACTACAGTATATATATATAAAAATAGGTAAATTAAATAAGTAAATAGATCTAGGCCTCATATGGAGCCAGTGATCATTAATGGAGAATGTGTGGAGCAGATTAAGACCTACAAGTATCTGGGAGTACAGTTAGACGAGAAGCTAGACTGGACTGCCAACACAGATGCCTTGTGCAGGAAGGCACAGAGTCGACTGTACTTCCTTAGAAGGTTGGCGTCATTCAATGTTTGTAGTGAGATGCTGAAGATGTTCTATAGGTCAGTTGTGGAGAGCGCCCTCTTCTTTGTGGTGGCGTGTTGGGGAGGCAGCATTAAGAAGAGGGACACCTCACGTCTTAATAAGCTGGTAAGGAGGGCGGGCTCTGTCGTGGGCAAAGTACTGGAGAGTATAACATCAGTAGCAGAGCGAAGGGCGCTGAGTAGGCTACAGTCAATTATGGAAAACCCTGAACATCCTCTACATAGCACCATCCAGAGACAGAGAAGCAGTTTCAGCGACAGGTTGCTATCGATGCAATGCTCCTCAGACAGGATGAAGAGATCAATACTCCCCAATGCCATTCGGCTTTACAATTCAACCGCCAGGAGTAAGATATGTTAAAGTGCCGGGGTTAGGACTCAATGTATTTAAGTAAACTACTTAAGAACTTTTTAAAAGCTATTATTAATGCTTTTTGAGAGGGTGATTTTAGATGCATATCATATTTTTACTGAGTTAAGTATTGTATGTAATTAGTTTTGCTACGATAAGTGTATGGGACATTGGAAAAAATGTTGAATTTCTCCATGGGGATGAATAAAGTATCTATCTATCTATCTAAAAGTAGAAATAAAAAAAGTGAGGTAGTGTTCATGGGTTCGACATCCAATCAGAAATTGGATGGCAGAGGGAAAGAGGCTGTTCTTGAATCATTGAGTGTGTGCTTTCAGGCTCCTGTACCTCCTTCCTGATGGTAGCAACGAGAACAAGGCACATCCTGGGTGATGGGAGTCCTTATTAATGATGTTTTCCTGTAAATGCCCACAAGAAAATGAAACTCAAGTGAGTATATGGTAGCATATGTATACTTTGATAATAATTTTTTTTTACTTTGACTTTATATGCATATCAAAACATTAACTGAACACACTCCAGACATGAAAAAACTTGTTCTGAGTATGTTTTCTTCTCTGAGATATTATAACATTTTATGCTGCATCGTTGCTTGCAGGGCTGCATTGGTTTATATAGCAGACTTTCTGACGATAGCTGAGGAATGGACCTAAGGAAGTTTAACTCATTTGTTTATTAAGATGCCAATAATCTTTGTTTTCTAGAACAATTGCATTTAGTCTTTATTCAAAGCAAGCATATGGAGCAGCAGAACACTGTGAAGGGTACAGTATTTGCAAAAGGGATTGAAGGTGAAATATTATTAGGAAATCTGGAAGACAGTTAATTTCAAGGTCACCTTAACTGTAATTAATAAAATGCGGGACTAGATCTCAGCTTGGAATGTTTATATCCATCATCTAATTACCTACTGACACTGATCTGTCACTAGTGCAGAATAACGCTCCAACTTGGACCATTATGGAAAAATACATTACAATGATTACTATGAAACAACAAAGCCAGCATTTACTACATCGTAATGAGACATGCTTATCTAATTCAATCGCCTTCTTCCTCAATAGTACTTAAGCTAACTGGAATTCTCTGCTTAGGAGCCTCAGTAAATGACAGATAAAGATTTAACTGTGGACATTCCAGTAATTGCTACTGCACATCAAAACCAAATTCTGCTAGTTCAGAGTACTAACATGAATTCCAAACTCCAAACGTCATTCCAGGTAATTTCAGCCAACTCAATACTGATGAGACTTTGATGTTCCACACTGCTCTGCCTCGCCTAACCTGACACAATTAGCCATCACATCATTATAAAAGCTTAACAGATGATGTCCTTGTTTTGCTTATTTAATATAATCAGAAATTAACTAAGCTAGAAAGAACTGAATTAATCATACATCCCATATGAACCTACCTTCACTTGGGGCAGTCAACTAAATTACCTGCAAGTCTTTAGAATATAGGAGAGAATCTAGGTACCCAGGGGAATCTCATATGATCAAAGGAAGAATGGGCAAACATCACACAGATAGCAGCCAAGTTCAGGACTAAATACAGGTGACTGGCACTGTGCGACTACTGATCACACTTCATTTCTTAACACTTAGAACAAGCACAGGATTCTCTTTGTCCACACCTTCTACCTCACCAGCTTCCACATGTCCTCTGCAATTTCAATGTGATGTAACCGCCCAGCATTCCAAAGGGACCGTTCATGCAGTGAGTCATTAGTTCACTCTTCCACCCCTTCCACCCTCCTACACAGAAGATACAACACCTGACTTTTTACATCTGTCCTTCCCACGAAGCATTCCTTCATTGCATTCCATTTGCTTGCATTTCTTCCAATTTGAGGTACTGTGATCAGAGCTCGTGTGTAGTCCGGTCTACGTTAAAGCAAATCATGCTACCGCTTTGCAAAACACTTCATTCAGTCTGCGAGTTTCTAATTCTTCCCTGCAGTGTCTTTGACTGCTTCACAGTATTCCAATGAAACCCAGAGCAAGCTCGAGAAGCAGCATCTCCCAAAATGGCACTTTATAGCCCTTAGGACTTCATAATTGAATTCAACAGTTTTGGATGGCTGCCTTCAGTTTGTATAGGAACAGACCATCCATTTTCCCTGACATCTCAGCCTTCCCCTTTTCCTAGTTCTCCCAGTAGGCAACAGGAAACTCAGTATCATGTGTACAGACTGAACAGAGTGTACTGCAAGGTAATCAACCAACGTGCATTTGGCTTCTCAGAAGTGGAGACTATGTAGTGACTGGAAATATTAATTATTTTATCTCTCAATACTAATGCTACCTGTTCCAACTGATGCCCAAAGCCCTTTGGTTTATGTCAGATATCCACATCTGCAGAGTTCCATATCTCCATTCCTGCACTTTTGTTCTTTCTCCTCCATTCTCATCTCTTCCAACCAGATCCACGCCACCAAGTTCAGGAACAGTTATTGCCCCTCATCCATCAGGTTCCTGAACCAGAGGTGTTAATTTCATTTGTCCCATCACTGAACTGTTCCCATAACCTATGGATTCACTTTCAAGGACTATTCATCTCATGATATTAATTGCTTATTTATTATTACTTTTTTCCTCTTTTTCTTTTTGTATTTACACAGTTTGCTAGGTTCTTTTGCACATTGGCTGTTCTCTGTCCTGCTGAGTGTGGTCTCTCTATTATGTCCCTTGTATTTTACTGTGATTGCCTGCAAGAAAATGAATCTCAGAATTGTGACATACTGTACCTTCACAATAAATTTACTTTGATCTTCTGCCTTGACCATCCTTAACACTGGCACCCACAAGGTAGTGGCCTCAACACCCACTCAACACCTCATTCATATACACAACAATTGTATCAGCGAGAATTAATCAGACTGATGCCTTGGTGGAAGCTGTCCCGGAGCCTGTTAGTCCTGGCTTTTATGTTATGGTACCGTTTCCCAGATGGTAGCAGCTGCAACAGTTCGTGGTTGGGGTGACTCGGGTCCCCAGTGATCCTTCGGGCCCTTTTTATGCACCTCTTTGTAAATGTCCTGAATAGTAGGAAGTTCACATCTACAGATATGCTGGGCTGTCCGCACCACTCTCTGCAGAGTCCTGCGACTGAGGGAGGTACAGTTCCCATACCAGGCAGTGATGCAACCAGTCAGGATGCTCTCAATTGTGCCCTTGTAGAAAATCCCTAGGACTCCACCAACCTTCTTCAATCGTCTGAGTTGAAAGAGGCACTATCGTGCTTTCTCTCACTACACAGGTGGTATGTGTGATCCTCAATGATGTGTATGCCAAGGAACTTAAAGCTGTACACCCTCTCAACCTCAGATCCATTGATGTCAATAGGGGTTAGTATGTCTCCATTCCTCCTGTAGTCCACAACCAGCTCCTTTGTTTTTTGCGACATTGAGTGGGGGGGTTGTTTGCTTGACACCACTGTGTCAGAGTGATGACTTCTTCTGTGTAGGCTGCTTCGTCATTATTTGAGATGAGGCCAATCACTGTAGTATGGTCAGCAAATTTAATTAACAGATTGGAGCTGTGGGTGGCGACACAGTCATGGGTATACAGAGAGTAAAGGAAGGGGCTTAAGACACAGCCCTGATGGGCTCCCATGTTGAGGGTCAGATGTGAGGGAGCCCATTCGTACCACCTACTAGCGATCTGACAGGAAGTCCAGGATCCAGTTGCAGAAGGCAGGGTGAAGGTCGAGGTCTCTGACTTCTTGTCAACCCTGGAGGGAATTATGATGTTGAATGCTGAATTATGGTCCAAGAACAGCATTTTCACATAAGCACGCCTTATCTCACATAAGATACCTTATCAAGTGCTTCTGAAAATCCATACTCACCATGTCCACTGGCATTCATTATCTATTCAATGAGTAACTTATTTGTTAAAAACTTCTCAGTCAAACTTTACTTGCTATTATGATTGCCTGTCCTTGATTAATCCACACAACTTTTTCCTGCATCATGTATTTCAAAATCAATTGATGTTAGATTCCTTGCCTGTTTACCTAGGTTTTTTTCTAAGCAATTGTTTACATTTTACTATGAGATTTTCACTGTGCTGAAACTGACTAATTATGTTTGGAGTCTGTATCAACTCTGCTTTGACATCTTTCAACAGTACATGTCCTTGTGGCTTGGTGATTCATTGATCAACTTCAATTTATTAAGGACAGATTACCTTTTTGTATATGTAGATAACTGCATTGATTAAGTAATTGTCAAAGGTCCCCATTCTCACCTCCTACAAGTCTTTCCTCGGATCATGTCACAAGGTGAATGATTATAGTGACTTCACGGAAAAAATTGAGAGGAATATCAGAGAATTCTTCCCAGTTAGGGAGCATTAGTTACTCACACTTACTGAGTTAGTTCTACTCACTTTTATAATGTAATTCTAGCAGGGAGAGTCTGAGGAAGGTTTATAAAATAACAAAATAGTTATACTAACTTATTTATTCATAAATTATTTCAGCTTAAATGACTTGCAAAGTCCAAGGGACATGCAGGAATAGGAAAAGATTATTAAGTATTGTCGGGATGAAGAAGATGGTACGAGTTGTCACATCAGGAGACTTCAGGCATCATAAGTGTGCAAAAGGATTAACCGGCTGAGTTATAATCATCCTCATTCTGTGGCAATTCACACAAAAGCCAGACCAACAAAACAATCAGTCAGCAAAATCAACACAAACAAGAAAAAATCTGCAGATGCTGGAAATCCGAGCAACACACACAAAACGCTGGAGCCTCTACAAAGCCAAACTACTTCTTAGGCACAAGTAGCACTTCAGTTTTCTTAGAACTGAGCAACTAAGACAAAGCAAGACACACAAAACGCTGGAGGAACTCAGCAGGTCAGACAGCATCTATGGAAAAGTGTAAGTAGTTGATGTTTCAGGCCGAGGTCCTTCTATTTAAATTCAAAGGACAGCTTAAACAAATAAAATGTCAAGAGTTTCTTAGTATCGTATATATTTATTCCATTTCAAAACTATGCCTATGAGTCACAGTCAGTCCCAGAACTAGACCCAGAGCAATAAATTGCTGATACTGAACATGCAGAGCCGAGACAGGGTATGCTGGAGGCACTCAGCAGGTCAACACATTGGGGTTACATTTTAATAACTATTGTATGCTAAATTCTAAAGAAAAGCCTATTAAGAAAACAATAAGTACTTCAGATGTGGGTGAGTAAAATGTTCAATCCAGGTGCAGTTACAAAATACAGCATAGAGTAACCTTGGTTTCAGTCCAGGGTTAAAAGAAGAGCATTGTTTACTCAAGATTCAATATTGTTTATTCAGTACACCGGTGTAAAAGAGAACAAAATGATTGTTACTCCTGATCCAATGCAGCATAAAAAATACAACAGGCATAAAGAATACACAATTAATATAAATATAAAAGTAAATAGAAAAGTTGATTGTGGCAATATATACTGTATGTCAGTGCAGGTACGAGGTGTGGAGTGTTAGCATAAAGTGGCAGTGCAAGGTTGGGGGGGGTGAAGGCTGTTGAGGGGCTGTGGAGAGGAGTAGCTGATGTGTATGCAGATATGGTGGGGCTGGTGGGGTGCATCAATGGGTAGACGTGTAGAATAGCCTATATTTGTCAAACTGACTTATTTTGTCTAGGTTCACTGGATATCAGAAGCAAGTTGACTTCATTGTAACTTTAAAAGATAAAAGTAGGTGCAGTAACGGATACTGGGCCCAAAGCTTTGTCTAATATTGGAGCAGAGATCAAATCTCACCCAAGTGGTGTGTAATGTCAATCCCAGGTATGGAATTTTGAACAATAGACCGAGTCCATTGAATAGTGCATTATAAAGGCCAATTAGAATCAACTCAATATGATGATTACTTCCATTAACGCAGGCTTTATTATATTTCCAAAAGGTTCATACCATTCACAATATTTTGTGATTATTGTGTGGAAAAGTACACTATTCTGCAGAAGTGAGATATTAATCACTGTCTGGCTGCTTTTGCACCCACAAGGGATAAGAATTAAATATGTACTATTTAATAAGATTTTTAACGTCTGCTTGTGAAGGTAGACCTCAGTTTAATGTTCCACTTCAGTGCCATACTGGGCTGCAGTGCAGCTTATATGTTGCAGTTTGTGAAAAATGAATCTACAAATGTGGAGCTGGCTGTTAGTACCTGCCCATGTAGTGGATGGCAGTGTTTTGATCTGTGTGGATTGAAACATTAAAGAAAGCTGCCCAGTCCCGAGACTGGGAGAACCAGGAGGCAATTAAATATAGGTCTACCCCAAGGTTCAGCAGGGTTGCATTCCAGTGAGCTGGGTGTAACCCAGATAGCTCGCTAGCGGGAAACGCGGTCGTAAACGGAGTTCTGAAGTAACAGAATACTCCTGCAGCCTCAAATCCATCCTGCCTGTCTGGGGAGGTCCTGCAGGTGTTTCTGGCCCACTTATAGCAGGCCTGTGGATAAATTCCCGATTGTCAACACAAGGGAATCTGCAGATGCTGGTGGAAATCCAGAGCAACACATACAAAATGCTGGAGGAACTCAGCAGGTCAGGCAGCATCTATGGAAATAAACAGTCAACGTTTTGGGCCGAGCCCTTTCATCAGTACTAGAGAGGAAGGGGGAAGATGCCAGAATAAGAAGGTAAGAAGGACAAGCTAGAAGGTGTTGGATGAAGCCAGATGGATGGGGGAAGGTAGGGATGAAGTAAGATGCTGGGAGGTTATAACGGGAGAAGGCAAAGGAATGGAGAGAAGGAATCTGACAGGAGAGTGAATTATGGGAAAAAGGGAAGAAGGACACCATGGGGAGGTGATCAGCAGGTGAAGAGAAGCAGCTAGAGGCTAGAGTAAGGGATAGAAGAAGAGGGAAGGGGAGGGAAAATAATTTCTGGAAAAGAAATCAATGTTCATGCCATCAGGTTAGAGACTACCTAGACTGACTTTGAGGTGTTGTTTCTGAAAGTGGCCTCATCGAGGCAGAAGATGAGGTCATGGATGATAAGTCGGAACTGGAGGAATTGAAATGTTTGGCCATTGGGAAATTCCACTTTTTGCAGATGGAGCTGAGGTGCTTGACGAAGCAGTCCCCCAATCTATGTCAAGCCTCAACCATGTAGAAGAGGTCACATTGGGAACACCAGATACAGTAGATGACCTCAACAGATTGACAGGTGAAGCGTTGCTTCACCTGAAAGGAGTGTTTGGAGCCCTGAATGGAGGTGACATAAGAGATGAATAGATGGGTTTAGCACTTTTGCTGCTTGCAGAGATAAGTTCCAGGAGGGATGATAGTGGGGAGGGATGAATGGACAAGGGAATCACAGAGGGAGTGATCCCTGTGCAAAGTGGAGAGTTGGGTGGGGAAGAGAAGGGGAGGTAAAGATGTGTTCAGTGGCAGGGTCCCACAGAAGATATCAGATATTGCGCACAATCGTGTGTTGGATGCTGAGACTCATGGGTGATAGGTGAGAACGAGAGGAACTCTATCCCTGTTAAGGCAGTGTAAAGATGAGTTGAGCATGGATGTCAGGGAAATGCAGAAGATGCAGGTGAGGGCAGGATCAAATGTGGACGAAATGAAACCTCCTTTGAAGGAAGAGGACATCTCCAATATCCTAAAATGAAAGCCTCATCCTGGAAACAGATGCAGCAGAGATGAAGGAACTGAGAAAAGGGAATAGCATTTTTATAGGAGGCAAGCTGAGAAGGAGAATAGTCAAGATAGTCCTGGAGAGGTTTATAAAAGATATCGGTAGACTGTTCATCTCCAGAGATGGGAGAAATATATCAGATGGCTGTTAATGAAGTCTTAGACTTTCTCTTCTGTTATACAAATCCTTTGGACCACTTTAAAAATGGTACAAATAGGTTTCTTCCAATAACTTCTCCATTCACAATTTCATTACACTGTAGCTACTATTTGTTACTGAACAAAACAGAAATAGTTCTTAGCAAAAAGAAATCATTGCATTAAAAGAAACTGACATATCCCAGTTCATTTACAAACTTCAGCCATTAACTTTGATGATTAATTAATCGTGTTCAAAGAATACATTCCTCTTCACAGTACACAAATATTTGTGGCATGTGGGCATAATTGCTTTTCATATTATGACCATGATAATGCAGTAATGTCAAATTTTACTGCCAATAATTTACTAGCAATTATTATTCACTTCTACATTCAAAATGCTTATGTGGGACACATCAGGACTAGTATATTTTGGCCCAATTAGCCCAAGTTTCATGAAAGTAGTTAAAAAGGTATTTAAAAAAAGGGGGAAAACTACCATTTAACTAATTAACAATTTATGTATTTAAATGAAATAAAGAACAAATTGGAACACTACCAATACTTTTACAGTACTATAAAACTATATTAGCTCCTAAAAGTTATTGACAAAGAAGTTCATCTGCCATATTCTGTAAATGAATAAAACCAGCACCGACGCCTAGTGTGGATAATGAACTGCCTTCTTACAATACTTTAGATGATTTCATCCTCCAAATCTTCATTTTAATTGTAACATTCAAGATGATTGTTGATACTTTCAAATTCTTCGTAATTCCTAACTTGTTGAAGTAGTGAAATTGCTTCATTTTGTCTCCCGGCCATGAATGTTTGAAACCAATGTGAACAAAATTGTCTTATTGCTCATTTCTCACCAAATATCAATGATGAAGATCACTGGTTTTTGAACACAGCTGATGTTATTTTAAAACAGATTGCTCTAAGCATGGTGTAGTATCTAACGGCCACCAAGTGCATGCAACTGACACTAGTTAGAAACTGTTCAGCAAGTCTTCTGCCCAAAACTAAACTGCATGGTATCCCAAACAAACGAAAGGAATCCCAGCTATTTCCTCGATTGAGATTTTGTTCTTTAAGAATTGTCCCAAATAAATGGCTGCCCAATTAACCAATGGCCCAATTAACTGGAAACCACTGTATCTTTGAATCTCAACAGTAGAAATGTGGATCATATTTAAGTGCTCAATTTGATTGAATGAGATTATTTGCTGTTTGCATAGTGAACTAGATTTTGGCAATAAAACCCTAAATCCACAATATAATTTATTTTAGAGGGGAGCTTCTTGCAATCTTAAGTAGGTCTTAAGTATTAAGAGACAATGTATACAGTTCACAGCACAATTATTCTGTTATAGTTAATATTCTAGATTTGTTGAGTATGCCCACAAGAAAATTAATCACAGTTGTACACAGTGACATATATGTACTTTGATAATAAAATTTACTTTAAGCTTTTTGAATGTTAGTGGCTGAAACTCAACAGTATACCCATGACATCTGGACATTGAAATACATGAATGACCATCAAAACATGCAAAGACTGAGCCTGCTGAACCTCGGTAAATCTTGTCCTGCTACATCGGGCACAATACGCTCCAGATCACACACTTGGTGGCTATTTAAAAGTCTACAAATAAAATAATATTTAACATAAGAGGAAATGAAGAAAACCTTCATATTTAGCCAAAGTAGCTTTCTTTGGGGATTGAAGGAAGACTGAATCAAAGATGGAACTATCTTTTATACTACTGAATATAATCTCAGAAACTAATAGCAAACACCTTAGTAAATGTAAGTATATATCCTTCCTGCAGCATATTTGTCATAAATATTAAAAACAGTACCTTTCTCTGTGTACGTTCCAGCCAGTTGATCAGCACAGGTTTTCTGTTTGGGCCTGATGCTTTTCATGTGTTCACCCTCCTGAAAGATGCTCTCATGTCAGCCACAGGGACTGAAGACAGGATCATTGAGGACTGTAGGAGTTCATGAAGGTGCCCATGTTTTGTTGGTCAAAGGGAGCATAAAATGCTTTGAAGTTATTTGGGAGCGAAGTCTTGTTGTCATATATGTTGCTTGGTTTTACTTTGTAGGAGGTGATAAGTATTCAAGCCCTGCCACGGCTGTCAAGCATCCTTCAGTGATTCCAGTTTGGTCCAGAATTGCTACTTCTCATACAAGATGGCTTTTTGGAGGTTGTACTGGATCTCTTGTATTTTACTTGGTCACCGGACCTGAATGCCACTGATCTGGCCCTCAACAGATTGCAGCTCTCTTGGCTCACCCAGAGCTTCTTGTTGGGGGAAAGACTCGTAAGTGAACATGTGGGGACACACTCGCCAATGACTGTCCTTAAAGTCCGTGACAGCTATGGTGTATTTGTTCAGATCCTCTGTTGAATCCTTGAACGTGGCCCAGTTCACTGGATTGAAGCAGTTCCATAACTGGTCCTCTGTCTCCCACAACCACCTCTTTGTTGTCCTTACTTCTGGAGCCCTGTTCTTTATCCTCCACCTTATGCAGGTAGGAGGACAGCCAGGGACTCAGATTTCCCAAAATGTGGTCTGGGGATGGAACAGTAGGCTTTCCTAGTGGTTGCATAGCAGTGGTCGGGTGTGTTGAGACCACTGGTGCTGCAGCTGATATGTTGATGGTGATAAATGGGCAAAGATTTCTTCAAACAAGCTTGATTGAGGTCCCCTGCAAAGAAAGACGGTGGGGTAGGCTCTTTCTTGTTTACTAATCACAGCACTCAATACATTGGCCTTTAGCAGTGTGTAAACCGTGGTCAGGATCACCGAGAACCCTCTCAATAAGTTGAACAGACAGCACTTGATCATTAGATGCTCCAGGTCAGGAAAATAAGAGTACAACATGACCGCTGTGTCAGGCACCATGAAGAGTTTATCATTAAATAGACACCCACCTTTTGCCCTCTGAGTCTCAATGACTGAAATTGGAGTGACTTCAGTCAATATAGGTTGAATAGTTTTCCCTTTGTCTCTATCGCTAGTATAACACTCTTACTTGAATATGGTCATAATTAATCACCTACCCAATTAATGGCTATTTTAGTAAAGGGACCTACAGATTAAGGTCCCATTGGTAAATTAAGCTATCATTTAAAAGCTTCTCAAACTAAATATTGTAACATTCTCATGAAAACTGAGTTTACTTGGAATGCATCAATTTAATAATAAATAGAACCTTGCAACAAAAAGTACATGAATTCTATACTTTTTTTTTAAATCCTGTTAACGGTGTGGTGCATTTACATTTCTGCTACCAAATGAAACGAATCGATTCTAATCTGCTGAGGGTAGACTGTTCTATGTCAGCATAGAAAATAACCTGGGCCAGATTGGCACAGGAAATTCCTAAACAACATTTTAAATATCAATTAGTCCATAAAAGATGAAGACATTGAAACTACCAGTTTCATCTGATGTTGCTACAACATTTTAAATTTTCAGTAAGATCATACTGTCAAGACTTCATCACATATGCACAAGGGAACATGTTTTATTTTACCAGCCAAGGTAAAAAAACAAGCAATATTTTCAAATTTGGACACCAATATTTTGTTGTAGATAATCAGCATATATCCTCAAGTAAAGATTTAACAGATGTTCCACCACCTGTGATAATCTGATTATATCTTCTCAAAAATGGAGCATCTTAATATTGAGTCCCAGTGCATTCATAACCCTCCAAGAAGCATGTGCACAAGGTTAACATTGTTACAGGGTTACAAATACATTAGTACAGTTTCATTTATTTGAGAATCAGTTTTGGAATCATTATCAAAGTTATTACTGCCCTGAAGCCTCTCAGTTCTCATTTTGGATATTTTAGTAAGGTACATTTCCATGCAAATCTATTCCATAAAAGTGGTTCATTAATAACCCATCATCATTGTGAAAACATTACACACATACATAAATACTGTTCATAAAATTGCTTGCTTGTAAATAAAGAACATTAAAAATAATGTTATTTCATAATTACGTTGTGTTACTTGCACCTCAATTTAGAAATTGAAAATTTTAACTATCAAATCCTGTCAAACATTGTCACGTTTGTGGATGCAAACCTTTTAACACAATCAAAATTTTATGACATTAAATAGACCTTACTAAAGCAAATTGTTCTTTGAGCTTGCTCAGGCATTCAAAAATAATACAGCTAACCTTTGACCTTAGCTTCATTTCCTCACACAAGTGTTCAATTTACCTATGCCTCCAAATTCTGCCAACCTCAAGTGCAGACTAAGCAACCATGACCCTCTTGTTATACAATCCTTAAATTCAAAAACATCTCACATCAGTTTTGTATGATCAACCCCTTTTTCAGAGACCATGATTTCTATACTCTGACATCACGTCTACAGGCAAGAATTCTGTTTCTATTTTATCAGTTCATTCACAGATAATGCATGGCCCTGCACAAGCTACCACTTGCACTTGCCGTTGAATTGATAAATTTGTAAGGCTACTTCGAAAGGTCAAGTCAGAGTCAACCATATATAGGCCGAGCCAAGTAAGAGCAAATTTCCTTTCCTTTGTCACTGTTATTGACAGTCGTAGCACCTGTCAGCTACGCCGTTGGCATTTAAAGCGGCACGGAACATCCTCCATCTCTACCTGCATAGAAGGATTCTAATTGTTGATAATGATTCCAAAACTGATTCTCAAATAAATGAAATTGCATTTGTAACCCTCTAACAATGTTAACCCTGTGCACACATTTCTTACAGGGTTATGAATGCACTTGGACCCAATATTAAAATGCTCCATTTTTGAGAAGATTATTGCTTATGTATTAATTGTTTTCCAACCAGTGCATAAGACCATAACGTATAGGAGCAAAATTAGGCTATTTGGCCCATCAAGTCTGCTTCGCCATTTCATCATGGCTAATCCATTTTCCCTCTCAGCCATAATCTCCTGCCTTCTTCCCGTAATCTCTGTCATTCAAGTCTGGCTACCGAAGTCTGTACAAGAGAACCAGGAAGGATTTGCAGAGCGTAATTTCAAGAGCTAAGAAACAATTCCGAGTGAGGTTAGACTCAAAGTTAGATGCATGTCAACTCTGGCCGGCTTTGCAGGCCATTACTTCCTACAAAACAGAATCTAACATCATGAATGGCAGTGATACTTCACTTCCAGATGAGCCCTGAGCTGAACCCCCAAACCTGGAGGACGTGTGGACCACTCTTGATCTGGCTTCTACCTTTTGACCTGTTTGACTTGGGTGACCCTACCACAGTCAAAGCACAAGGCACCAACTCCAGCCAACATCTATCTCCGGGTCATTGAGGCATGCAAATGCCAAACCCTACGGGATTGTGGTCCTCTTGGAATTTAAATTTCCTACTCATGGTGGGACTTGAGATTGAGGCTCTGGGTCACAAGTCTAATCAACATAACATCTGAGCTACCATCCTCCAAATTTCAACAGAATCATTTCTAATACGTTTTAAAGTAAGGTTACTATCCTGTCAACCCAGTTTTATGAGGTACTTTTCTCGCCATTCAGACTTCAAGCTGACTTCACACAAATCTATATTCTCCTGCGAGGAAGACTCAGTGTTCAGTGCAGACTACCGTGTGAAACAGATGGTGAGTAACAAGTTACCTTTTTGTCACCTCAACATTCTCTGACAATAATCTCCAGACAATTTCCATGCACCAGTTTCAGAACCAAATTAGATCAGGTGTGGAAAGACTGCAGTGGCATTAGTCACATCTTAAAAAACATTTCTTAGATTGTGTGTTATTTGGATTAATAATATGCTATAAGGGCTTTAAACAAAGTCAACAAACATACTTCCGCATATTATTCTTTTTTTCTTAAGCAAGGAAAACATTACAAAACAATTTCTAAATAGATTATTTCAGTTAAGAACTTTTATCACATATAAAACAAGAATTAAAATAAAGCCCACAAACAGTTATTTCTTATAAACTGACATAAAATTTATTTTGAAATGAATTTTGGGCCACAATAATTTTTACCAAATATTCACTAAAAAAAGTCATACTTCTGTCATCAGCTGTACAGTACATACCATATCATAAAACTGGCCACTGGGCTCCACTGAAAACACATCAAGTGGCAACAGCATTTCACCAGAATATTACATACATATATACAAACTTAACATTCAAAAAATTCACATATGTACAATACACAACTGCAGCATATTAGAAACAAACATCTAATTTGGTGCTCATTTTTAAAAGTAACTTCTGCCTTTGCTTGGTTAAAGCAATTGCAGCTGAGCAGAGAAACCAGAACACAAAAAGTTCTGCGTAACAGAAATTCACATTTTAGCAGAAGTCTGCTCAAGTGCTATCAACAAAAAAAAAAATCATTTCAAGTGTCAAGAGTCAGATTGGGCAATACTGTAGGCCAGACTTGGGTTCAAAAAGAAAGTCAGACTTTGGTGCTGCAGTTATATATTTTGTGGAACACAGCATTAATTTTTATATTTTAAAAAGTTATACAGACTTCACTTGAAACACACCACAAATGGTTTAAAAACAAAATAAAAGTTTCATCCATAGCTCAAAGTTAACAAATGGAGGCTTTGAGATTTCACAGAGTTAGCCATGGCGCATTATCACAAGGCAATTCAACTGGTCTCAGATGCCTCAGATGTGAAATTTCTGGCCATGTATACAGCTGGATATATGAAAAGGAATGCACTTTGGTACATATCAAATGACTGGGTTTTTTTTTCCTTAATTATTTAAAAAACCTTCTGAGGTAAATGTAAAACAAATTGTTTTCCCTTCCTGTATTAGGTATTTCCTTGGAAGCTGTATGTACTGTTGACAAAATTTAAAGATCAACTTGACAATCAAAAATTCACTTCAATATATATATATTCCACTTTATTATTAAAACAAAGACATTTTGATACATATAGCAGTTGCAAAGAAAAATTTAGCTGCAGCCATTCACTTGACAACTGTGTATGCTGGCTGCAGTACAGTCAAATGGATAATAAATATTTCATAAATATTAAAAGTGCTGGAAATACTCAACAGGTCAGACAGTTGTTTTTATTTCAGAACTTCCAGCTTTTTTGGGGGGGGGATCTTGCTTTCCTAGTTAACACAAATGGCTGTCTATTTTGGGGGACTAGAGTGAAGACTTCAATGGACATTTCACAACAGGACTCTTTAGGAATCTGTAATATTGAAAAGGACCAGAAACCAGACAGCAGATGGATGCATTCTTTCTGAACATTTATGTTTAGAGCAATTCAGTAAACTTTCCCTTTAGAATATCACAGCTATATTCATCTTGTTCTATCATCTCAAGAAACTAAATTTCCTTTTTAGGAAAGGGGACTGCACCAGATCTTGCTTGGAATATTTGTCAATATTCAGACAAAATATACATAAAGGAGAATGCTGATTATTCGTTTCTGAAAGTACTCTGATGATCACAAATTTTAAATGTTTATTTTATTTCTGATTTTCCAAATTAAATACTTTATTGAAGCTAAAACTAACTATTTTGAAATAATGATGGAAGAGGTTCTTTAAGTAACCCACTTCTCCCCCCCCCCCCCCAATTGCCCAATTTTCACTAATTCTCACTAAAACTGTTGACTTTTTATTCAACTACAATTCGAGGATCAAGCTCAAGCGGTCAAGCTTCAGCAGGTGACCTTGGATCCACTGTGTCAACACGCCACTTTCAATCGCAGCCAGATACCAGAACCCTGCCAGCTACGATCCAAGATGGAGTCTGGTGAGGGCATCCCAATGGTGCTCTCAACTGCTTTCCTCTTCCCAGAGTTTAGTTATTGTCTCCTTTTATATAAAATGCAGCAAAAGGCATATCTTAAAAGATAATTATTAATTCAGTTGAGCTTTCCTTGTACAGATTATGAAGTGAATCTAAATTATTGATATTTTAGTGTTTGTTCAAATCTTAAACATTTTATATAAAGCGAGCAATCTTTGCCTTCTCAGACCAAAATGGCACCAATTAGCCACATAAACTGCTACATCGCTAGTGTATCCATTGTCAAAGAATTAATTAATTGCTTGTAAACCCTACAACGTGGCACTGATAACCAAAAAGGCACACAGTTAATACCAAGGGCATAAACTGCCCATTGTAAGAGAGAAAGAAAAAGTATTTCACTTGCCCATATCATTTTAAACTGTGCTGTTTGGTTTTATGTGGTAAAGCAACTGCAATGGTGCTGAACAATGATGTGCATTATAACCTGAGACCTCATGACACCAAATTTGTTATCAAGTTAGAACATGTACCTTAGGTATCAAACAAGCCACCAACAAGATTTTAATTTGTGGCTAATATTAGCTACAATATAGCCTATTGAGCCATAACTATACAGTACTAAGTGGAGCAAAAACATACAATTCTCTTAAATAAACAAATGGACTGTGATTACCAGTAATAGTTAGTTACAGCATGTGCAACAGAAATAAAGCTTTGATTGGAGAAATTTTTCAACAAGTGAGCACAAATAGAATTGCTCAAAATAACTTTCAGGCCAATTCAAATACAAAAATATCTTTCTGGTAAATCGTATAAATCCAATGCACAACAACAATATTTGTAGTGGTATTTCAGTGATACTGTAAAGTTAAAACATAATTAAAAATATTATAAAGCATAAAAATACTACAAAAAGGATAGTCTGTTATTTGAAATATTGCACCAAGATGAAAATGCAATATACATTGAAATACACTAATCAGATTTATTTTTTTCCTCTAACAATAAAGGTTTATTGGCTTAAACCCACTTGCTGCAAAGTTTCAATTGTATCACCAACTTTCAGTTATCTGATTTGAAAACATATCAAATATTCCCAGAGATGGGATGGCTGTCAAAAACATTTGTAGATTAATTACATGTGAAGATCTAGGGTTTAAATCCAAATGCATATTTTTGATTTGAAGAAACTTGGCATATATTGTAGTTTGCTTTATACTATCCTGACTGGGGACCATGCTTTGAATCCTGGTCTTTCACGGAAAGGGGAAAAAAAGGTTCAAATTCAGCTTCTGTAATATAATTTTGCATCGTGTTCAAGTTCAGCTTGCTCATTAAATAAAGACATTCCACCTTTTAACTTAAAAGAAACGGTGGTCTAGAGTTTGAGACAAATAATAACGACTCAGCTGTCAGTGCCTATAGTCTTAACAGAAAAACAGCAATACTTCTGGCATTTACATAGAGGTGAAAGTGGAAATAGAGTCAGTGATCAAAATCCCTAGCGTACTCCTACTTACATAGTAAACTGAACTATTTGTGGGGTTGGAGGGAATAAAGGTTCTAAAAGAGCTTCTTCTTCCTTTCCCAGATTTCTGAACGGTTCATATACCATAAACACTAACTCATTATTCGTCTTTTGATCTAATTTTGTAACATGCAGTGAATTTTACATCTTGCACTGTACTGCTACCACAAAACACATTTCACAAAATAAGTCCGTAATAACAAACCCAGTTCTGGAAATGTTATATTTTGCTTCGAGGTATAATAGTGTACTATACTGTTCAACTATCTCACTGGAAAAATAAAGTTTATTTTTGATTTTCATCCTTTCAAATTTCAAAATGCCATTTTTAAAAGAGGTGAAAAAAATCATTTGATATTACAAGTATCAAACTCATTTCAACCATACCAATTTTTATTTCCCTTTAAAAGATTACAAAGGTTTGTTAAAATGTCCTAGTTTTCTGTCAGAGAGGATTCTTGCTAGCCTGGTTGATGGTCATGTTGTCCAACAGCGAAGAGGTTATGATAAAGGAAATGCTCTGAGATCATTACATTTTCCTGTCTAGTTTTCTATAGCTCTCCTTCCCATACACACCCCACACCACCAGCCTGGCTTCACCACTAACAAAAAAATAACAGACAACTACTCATCAAAAGTCCACATGAACATTCCTATGCTGACCAATTTACTTCTATTCCTCACACGTCTGACAGCAAAAAATAACTCAACAAAGCTATTTTCGGTAGAAAGATTTAAAGGAGATAATGAGATCTATAAATTTCCTTAAACATTCTGGCGTATTCCAACTAAATTTAAAATAAGGATTACATGCCAATCAACCTTAAATCTAGATTGAAACATTTACAGTTACATTTTCCAAGTTATTAGACTTGTTTGAAAAACTAAACCAACACAATGGTAGTACAAGAAAGGGCATTTACAACACAAATAATGAGACATTAAAAACCGTATCCCAATTGAAGGACTTCACAGGGGAGGAGGCACAATTTGAGCCTATAGAAATGCGGTGTAGAGGTGGAGCTGGCAGCTCACTGAGCAGAACCTTTTCTCTGCTTGGCATCACAGGGGCTGCAAAGAAAAGAGCCATCAGAAACGTCACAGGGGCTGCTGAGTGAGCCTCCTGATAGCTATGGGTCAAGAGGTGTGACCTGCGGATCAATGCTACTAGGATACAAGCCAGGGTTTGATCAACCCTGCCTGCATCGCCTGGCAAGAGTGCCTGATGTTGAGAGACCCAAAACACACCATGACCCCAGATTACATCACTGATGATGTGTCCCAACACGTCCTAGGAAGCATCACAGCATAACAGGTTTTCTTAAAGAGTTGCTTTAAAGAAAACAAATAAATGCACTTCATCACTGATGAGCAAGAGTCACCAACACAGGTAAAATTCCTAATCAATATTGATCAATTAAACCATCTTTAATTTGTCATATTAAATGAATGGTGAAATCTTCAGACGACTTTGATCTGACCTAAATATTCACCTACCAGAATGAAAAGATATTTAGTCTCACTTGAAAAACCAACTTCCAATAATGCATGGTCCCCAGCAATCAGAATAATTATTTTCTTGGTTCTTAACAAATGGTGCTTAAAATTGAAACATTAAATTACAAAGTTCTAAAAAATATATAAAAGTTCAATTGAATAAGGCTCAGAGATTCAATGAAGGATTTTCCTTGAATCTCCGGTATGAGCTTATTCAAACTCAGCTAACTAACTTGGGCAAAACTGTTCGTTGTTGAATATTTCCATTGGCATCAGTTATTTGTGCTAAATTAGTTCTTAGCTTTGCTGTTGAGCCAGAAGTTGGAGGCAACTTAGAAATTGATGTAATAGCACCACTGCTTTCTGTTGTTCGCCTTGTTGAAGCTTTCTCACCAGCTGGAGGCTTTGGTAGGCGTCTCCGGAGCCAAGGGTGTCGCAGTGCCTGGCTGGGTGTCATACGCAACGTGGGATCCCATTCCAAGCACTGCTTCAGAAAGTCCAGAAAGAGAGGGTCATCACAACCTTTCAAGGCTGTGACCCAATCCTTGCTCCCTGGAGGGCCACGAAGCTTTCCTCTTCGCGACCGTCCTCCATTAACGACTACTGACCCATCTGGCAAGGAAGTTACAGTGCAATAACGGGGGTAACCTTTTGAGCTCACAAAATTTTTGGCTCGTTTTGACTGATCTAAAAACTTTTGAGGTGCAGTACCCAGCAACTCCATCATGCAAGCAAGCTGGTCCCCTTCATCTTCTCCAGGCAACAGTGGGTAACCCGTCAATAGTTCAGCCAGAATGCAACCCAAACTCCACATGTCTATAGGCATCCCATAGCGAGCTCCAAGGATCACTTCAGGTGCACGGTAAAACCTTGACTGTATGTAAGTGTACACACGTTGGTGTTCATAACAGCTGGAACCAAAATCTATGACTTTAATCCCACTTCGCCCCTGCTGTTTCAGCAGAATATTCTCAGGTTTAAGGTCACAATGGATAATTCTATTCTTGTGTAAAGCATCCAAGCAAAGCAAAATAGAGTGCGCAAATTTGCGAACCAATGGCAGACTGAAGCCTTGAAATTTATTCTTTTTAATCAGCTCATAAAGATTCATGCTGAGCAGTTCAAACGTCATGCAAATGTGGTTGCGGAATGTGAAGTTTTCCAGCATGTGTATGACATTCATAGTCTGGTCTTTGTCTTGCTTCTTCAGGTGCTCGAGAATCCGAATCTCTTCAGCAGCCTGCCGATGGAACCGTTTCTCGTTCCTCACCATTTTCAGTGCGATATGCTGGTGCTGTTTGTGATCGTACGCTTTCACAACCTGACCAAAGCTCCCTTTTCCGATTACTTTCAAAACTTCATATCTATAGATTATGTGATCATGAGGTACGTGGATGTAAGAGCCCTGGTCATCATCATAGCCACCATTATTTGAGCCACCAACCACACCTTGCCGTTTCTTTGCATTTGGACCAACAAAGTAGATTTCAGGATAGTTGAATATCTCGTGGTGTTCATACGCTGATAGTTTGTGCATGTACTGCTTCATGGCTTGCTCTGGTGTCATGACAATGGATTTCACTTTTGAAGTACCATCTGTTGACTTTACTGAAGCAGAACTTCCCTGTCGCCTGTGTGAACCCTCCTGCTGCTTGTCTTGAACCACCGGTAGTGACATTTTACCAACTGCAGTAAGTCCATTTGGTTGGGTGGTCAATATAGTCCTTTTGTTGCTGCTATCTTCAAAAAGTTGTTGAACTTGGATCTGGCCATGGCTTCCAATGTGCAGGTGGTCATTCATTATGTGTTTACTACCTCCGATCTAAAAACAAATCATAGGAGATTTGGTTGGGGAGGAAAGGAAAATATATTACATGATAGACAATTACATAATTTTAAAAAATGAAAGCATGCTTTTTTTAAAATTAAGCACACAGAAATAGAATATACAGGTTCCTCCTGCTATCCAAAGGTAGAGAGTTCCTATGAAACCATTTGTAAGCCGAAATGTCGTAAAGCAAAGAAGCAATTACCATTAATTTATATGGGAAACATTTTTTAAGCATTCCCAGACCCAAAAAATAACCTAGCAAATCATACCAAATAACACATAAAACCTAAAATAACACAAACATATAGTAAAAGCAGGAATGATATGATAAATATACACCCTATATAAAGTAGAAATATTGTATTTACGGTGTAGTTTCACTTATCAAAATTGGAAAGGCAGCGAGCCAAAAATTGATTGAGAAAAAAAAAATCGGCACGCACACGCATACGCACGTACACGCATACGCACGTACACGCATACGCACGTACACGCATACGCACGTACACGCATACGCACGTACACGCATACGCACACAACTGCCTGCACAAGGCTTTGCAGTCATGGTAGTCTTTTCGGGGTAAACACACATATAAAGCGGGTGTCTTTTTTTCGTAAAAGCGAAAGTCCTCTTTGGTTAGCAAAAACAGGTAGGTCTTTCAAAACAGCAAGCTATCGTAAAGCGAGTGTTCGAAAAACGGGGGTCACCTGTATTCTAAATTTCATACTTCTTTTTTTCAGTTCTAATTCTTGGATATACTCTTCATGTACGCAATAACTGTGTGGCTTCAAGTACTTGATTACCAAATTACTAAATGGAACAAGGAGTCAACCGTTTGGTTGTTCGGACCTGCTCAGGAATTTACTATGATGATGACTGTTCTGCTATATTGTTGATTAATTAATTCTCTATTTTGAATGCATTCAGTGATCAAGCCTCCATAACCATCTGGGGTGGACAATTCCAAAGATGCATTATGCTACTGTTAAAGGAATTTCTCCTCAGCTTTGCCTTCAATGACTGTCTAGCTGCTTTGAGAATGTGACTACTAACTCTATATAACCTGAAGAACTTTGAACATTTCACTTCTCATTCTTCCATGACACACTGGAACACAGGCATATTTTGCATAATCATACCCGCCATTCTTAGAATCAATCTGATGAACCTTTGTCGTTATATACAACTCCCATAATGGCTGGAGCAATTTCTCATTTTTATGTTCAGTCCCTTTTGCCCTCTATCTCCCATTAACTCTATTTTAAGTATATCTACAATATCCAAATGCTATCTCATCACTACCAAATCTAATTAGAGTAAAACAAGTGGTTTCATACTCAAAACCACTTGTAATAATGACCTACAAAACTACTTGCCTTCCTAAATGCTTATTTCACCTGTGCATTAATTTTCAGTGATTTTTATACAATAACATCCAGATCCCAATAAACTTCAACACTTTCCAATCTTCCATTTCTAAAACTCTGCTTTTGTACTTTTTTCCCCCCTAAAGTGCAACATCTTCAAGAACACACCCAATTCAGCAGGGAATGACCTCAAAGAAAAGGTTTGCAAGCCTTATTACAAACCTCCGTTTTCCAATTCAAATTGCACCAGATACCAAGAAAATCTGTCTGATCATAAGTACTAAGTGGGTTCAATTAGAAAAACTAAAGTTTGATTATCTCAAGAAATTAATCTGCTGATGATTAGTTAGAGCTATAGTGACATAATACTTCACTAAATGTATAAAATGTTTGCAAGGGGCAAGATGCAGCAAAGCTGGAGTAGTTATAAGATTTGGCAATTGCTTTGCAGGGCACATTCCAATCTTCAAGCCAGAAAATTAAAGGTTCAAGTCCCAGTTTTAAGAAATGGCATTTTCAGAGGTTAAACTAAGGACTTCTTCTCTTCCACTTGTATGTAAAAGATCCCAAGGAATATTTAAGAGTAGGGACCCACCTCCAGTACCCAGAATATTTTACAATAATCACCACCACAACCTAGTCATTATCACACAATAGGAATTGGAATTGATGACAGCCAATTTATGTGCTTTAAGTTTAAAGTGTTGTGGTACAACTCAAGGTTGTGACAAGGTATTTCATAAACATAACTGCATTCTAACCCCACCCACCTATGCAATTTTCTCCATCTTGCATTCCTATCAGCTGCAATACATCTGGAGTTTTGACATTAAAGATTAGCTTCATTTGTCACATATACAGAACCATTGAAACATACAGTGAAATGCACTGCTGTATTGTGACAACGGCCAACACAGCCTGAAGATGCGCTGGGGGCAGCCTGCAAGTGTTGCCATGCTTCCAACGCCAACATGGCATGACCACAACTTACTAAACCTAACCCCTTTTTTTGGAATGTGGGAGGAAACCGGAGCACCCAGAGGAAACCGGAGCACCCAGAGGAAACCGGAGCACCCAGAGGAAACCCATGCAGTTGCGGGGAGAACATACAAACTCCTTACAGACAGTGGCAGGTACTGAATCCCGATGTTCCGACTGTTGGCACTTTAAAGCATTACACTAAGCTCTTTACCACCATGAAGAGAGATTAAGTACAGCTATTTCAATCCTAACTGGACTTCATTAATGGCAAATGTCTAGATTTAACTTTTAATCAAACGCGGTGTCAATAACAGTCAAAGTCATTGATAAGGAGGCACAGCTACCAAAATCTATAAAACATCCTAAAACAGGTCAGACGGAAATTAACAAAATATGACACCAAATGTAATAAGCCATGCATTTTGTTAGGCAAACGAAACAGAAAGAAGACCAGGTTTATTATCATTAAAATATGTTGTATTGTGGCAGCAGTACAGTGTAGTACATAGACATTACAAGATACAATAAAAATACAAAATAAGTAGTGCTTGGCAAAACAGTGAAAGAAGCAAATTTGAAGGATCATTTTGAAGACAGAAAAGCACAGGTTTAGTAACAGAATACCAGGGCACATGATTCAGATGCCCAAAGGGGATGCGACATTTATATTTTTAAAAATGTATGCAAAAGAGCCGATATGGTGGACCACAGGCCTTCGAAGGCTGGAGCTTCTGCAAGGAATGGAGAACTGCAGCTGTGCGGAACTTACAACTATTTTTAAAAAAAAACAGAGCACAGCTGTTTAGGAACAAACACAGATAGATCTATGTGCAAGAGCTTGCAAGTGAATGGAACATACTACAAGCTCGGAAACGGGCAGTAATTTAGGCTTATGGAAAATGGAGATGATGAGAGAAGCACCAATGTAATCACAGAGACCTAGCCAAGGCAAAGAAAGGCAGCAGCATTGAACTGAGACAATGATTAAGTCAGCATTCTTGGCGGAAACAAGTCTTCATGATAACGCTGCAGATGTGGCCAGAAGCTCATTTCAAGAACTATGTGACATCAGGTTGTGCACAGGAAAGCCTCTGAATGACTGGGAAAGGGGTGATGAGGCTGATGGCCAAGCAGCAAACTTCAGGGATCACAGACAGTAATATTGGCCTTTAGTTGCAGGAAGTTACTAACCATTCAGGGCCAGATGTCAGCTCAGCAACAGGAGCTAAAGTAATGATAAAGACAATGAAAGAGTTGGTGGTTAAATAGCACCAACTGAAAATTGCAACAAATCACTTGGTCCATGTGGTACAGAGACAGTAAATGCATTCATTTTCATCTTCCAATATTACCTATACTTTAGCGTAGCTGCTTTCCAATCGTAGGAACCAAGTAAACCCTAATGCATGAAGGGAACTGAAAGGTAGTCAGTCCAACACAAGTTAAGAAAATGCTTATCTAATCTTTTTAAAATTTATTAATGGGATGAAGTGATCAATATTTCTTGCCCATCCCCAATTCCCTTCGAGGTGGTGGGGCAGGGTGAAACACTTTCTTGAACTGCTGCAGTCCTTTCAGTCAAAGTGTCTTCAGTGTTGTTGGGCAGAGAGTGCCAGGATTTAGATCAAAATACAAGTTATTCATTTTCATATCAAGATTGTGCATGACTTGGATGGAGGTGGTCATGCTCCCGGGTACCCTATGCCCCTCTCTCCATCGTACTTGGTGGATTTGGGAGAAATAGCTTTTGTTGAAGTAGCCCTGGTATACACAGCACACCAACTGATGGAGGGAATGAACAACAGAATGGAAGTTAGGTGGGTGACAATAACCTCTGTTACCTCTTGAATGGCGCCAGTTTTCAGGAGTTTTGTTGGTAGATTGGTCTAGGTAAGCACAAGCATTGAACTGGTTGATACTGGACTATATAAAGCCTATTCAGAGGCAGGTCAGTGGCTACTCTGTTTGTCATTTGTGGCAGGTTCAGAAATATCCCCATGACATTGATGGTAATGGAACATACAGTAATGTCACTAAGCACCAAGATTTGGCTTGCATTTGTTGGAGATGGCTTTGCTGCATGCAGAAAATTTAGACTTCTAGAAGACATTAAAGCTCATGCGATTGAGGGAAATTATAACAGCACAGACTGAAGATCGGTTAACATGCAGGAGTGAAGAGGACTAAAAGCAATCTGCATGTTGCCAGCTACAACAGGAATACCACAAGGATCAGGGCTTGAGCCTTACCTAACTACAACTGCTATTGA
Source organism: Hemitrygon akajei (assembly GCF_048418815.1). Classification (NCBI taxonomy): domain Eukaryota; kingdom Metazoa; phylum Chordata; class Chondrichthyes; order Myliobatiformes; family Dasyatidae; genus Hemitrygon; species Hemitrygon akajei. Next base: position 162,693,708 of record NC_133133.1, read on the forward strand.
CAACTTGGATTGTAAAAAGCTAAGACTTGGATAGAAAATCAAGATTGCTAACTTTAATGACCTCCAAGAGGATCACAATTTTGTTGTGGTTTGAAGGCTTGCATGCCTCAATGGCTCAGGAAGCTAGGGTTTTACGCTTTGGCTCTTGGTAGGATCACCCATGCCAAACCAGTCAAAGGGTAGAAGCCAGCCTAAGAGTGGTCCTCCAGGTTTGAGAGTTCAGCTCAGGGCAAACAACCCTGACTGGTAAAACAACATTGTTACAGAAACAGCAATGAAGAATCCTTCTACATCTGAGTGCAACGGCATTCCTGAGTCTCCACCCGGGTCTTGCATGACTGACAGGAGTGAAAACCAAGAGGAAGCTACTGACATGATGGAAGCCCTGAACATCACCAGAGATGGAGGACCTTCACTGCTTTCCCAAATACCAGCAGCATAAGGGGCAGCAAGTAGCTTAAAGAAAATTGACCAATGAAGAGAAAAGAAAAGCCGCAAAGATCAATAGGCCGGATTGAGTGATTGGAAATGAGTCAATCAGGCGAAGTAGCAAAGAAGAGGAGCGACTCAGCAGGTCAGGCAACATTTGTGGAGGGGAAATAGACAGTCGATACTTCACATTGAGACCCCTCATTTAGAACAGGGATTCCCAACCCTTTTTATGCCATGGACCCCAACCATTAACCGAGGGGTCCATGGACCCGAGGTTGGGAACCCCTGATTTACACCAATGGAAGATCTCAATCCCAAAACATTGACAATCCAATTTCTTCTACATATGCTGTCTGACCCACCGATTTGCTCCAGCTTCTTGTTTCTGCTCCAGCTCACAGCATCTGCAGCTTCATTCCTCGACTCTGGATCACGAAGAGTATGGATAAAATGTAAAATTGTCCATATTGGAAGAAAAACTAAGGCAAGTCATTTGAAAATGAGAGAAAGTGAGAATTGTTAGTATTAAGAAATTTGGAGTTTCCTTAATCATGAATGCAAAAAGATTATCGTTCAAGTAAAAATTTAAGAAACCTTTTGTTAGAAAAGGACCAGAATACAAGAGTAAAAGTAATTTCATATTTTATTCTACCTGCTCCACAGACTGAAACCCATCACTAGCCCTGTAAAATTGCACTACAAATTTTGCAGAGATATTAGAAGACCACAGCTGGAGTACTATGTGGAATGTGGGTTTTCTTGCAGAAGGAAAAATATATCCTGAGGGAGAGCAACACAGTTTCACCAGACAGACTCCCATGGGGAGAAATTGAGCAAAATATAACCATATTAGCCTAGACTTTTTATGACAGAGAACCTCTCGTTCTTTTTAAGCGAGTTTGATAGAGCAGATGTGGGGAAGAATTTTCCCCTTACTGGCGAATTCAGAACTCGTTCAATTTTCAACTAAGAGATAGAACAATTAATAATGAGAATCATCAGAATGATCTAGAGGGGCATAGATATTCAATAGTCAATGATGAAAACCTACAGGCTTCTGGATACTGTATTGATTAAGCATCGCAATCACATGGGGAGGATTTGGGAGAAAAGATTAGCCATTATTTTTTGTAATAAAACAGGTTAGATTAGCCAAATTACCTCATCCTAATCCAATATCTAATACGGTTATAATGGGCAACTATACCACCCTAACATATCCAAATCAAAATTATATAGATCTAATATTAAAATTCTAGGATAAAGCAAATAATTTAAAACCACTGCAAATCCACATTTGCAGGAATATCAGTGACAAACACCATAGCAAATGCACTTGCCTTTAAAACACTTTCCTTTGAAATCAGTGTTTACAGTGGAAGGACATAACTTTAAACATTACTGGAAAATTAGTTGGCAAAATACTGGATATTAATCTGCACATAGTTTACACTAGTGGGAAGAATGTGAACATTTTCCCACAATCTGATATTACATAACAGGAAAGCAATGCTCTAACACTAGCTTTTATTCAAACTAACCAAACCAACACACAAACAAAACATACCAAAAAAAACTACCCAATATCACTTCATTAAAATGTATGCCTATCAGTAAACAACTACTACTACTAATTCTAAGTTTCAAAAGTTAACAGTTGATTTCAAAATAAAAGTGGAAAAATGCAAGTCTACCATAACACCCAGTTCGATCAGTGCAAACTTTAATTACTGCAATTGCAACTAGAATTAAGTACCACACAAACCTTTCCAGAGAAGATGGACAGATTAAATATCAGAGCCCAGAAAAGAAGAATATATAACCTTGCTCTTCTATTTGTGGCAATGTAATCTATTTTGACACATTCTTAGCTTTAAGTCTCCTGTGGCCACATTTAGCAAAGGAGAAATGCTGACTTTTCACTTCAGTTGCTGAGGAGAAATTTTATGGCACTAAACTGGGCCGCTTAGTACTTGTGCTAAACCTAGACATTGAGGTCTCAGCACTTGATTCCTGATACTGAAAATTATAAAGACACTTCTTAAACAATTACTAGACACAGTTAAAAGACTGACCTGTGGCAAGTCTTCCTACAGGTTGCAAGATAGAAGGATTACAAATACTATTTCACTTCTGAAAACGACAGCACCTGAAGGATTATTCAACATCTTAACAGTTTGTAAATGTTTACCTCAGGCACTTTAGAAGAGAAAAGCACACTATCCAAGCTGATCAAATAAATATGTAGTCTGCAATACAAAATCCTACCAGGGAAGCCATGTAAATCATAACAATTTTGTATTAGGCAAAGCTGCTTTTGTAATTAGCTACTGGAAAATATTCATGAGGTACTGTATATTATCTTATCAGGAAACTGACAAGGTACAAGTTTGATATCCCATGAAGCTTTATTCCACCCCTCCCCCCATAGATTATAATCTTAAATTCACAGCTGTTCACCTTTTGTACTAGGACTGAAGTTCTTTGACAATAACCACGTCCTTCTCCGCAGATACTGCCCAACCTGCTAAGTGTTCTCTGAACTTTGTCTCTGATACTTTATGCGGGTTTATAATGTATTGCCAAATTCGATGGAACATTACGTGGTGCTTTTATTTAAGCTAACACAGAAATGATCATTTGACTCTGTTGGTTCTACGTTGTCTGGTTCCGAATAAAACACACTATTAGTGCCTGATAGTGTCATCTTTTTAAAAAAAAAGATGATTTTGGCAAGCTTACCCACTTCAATTGCACTAAACTAGAAATGACCAACTCATGGCCTTGCACACAATTTATATGAGATGCATAAAAATGTTGCTAACACATCCACATTCAGCAAACAACGTCAACCCTTACTACATTTTCGCTCCTGCTGCTGCCAATTTTCTTCAGATTTGACTTATCTCTGACTCAAGCTCTGACATTCTCCTCCCACAGAAGCAATGCATCAGTACTTTCCCTCTCTGTTTTGTTTTGAGGGAGGGTTCCCTCAGAACTGTCTCAGTTAGCGCCACCTCTTACCACTATACTTCATGTCTCCACCACAGTACTTGTGATGATTGTGTCACAATTAAATGACATTAGCAAAATAGATAAAGGCAATCTAACAATTTGGGCTATCAATGTACTTGTTATCAATGGGGAACAAGTAAACACTGAGCAGACCAAAATCTATCACAAATGCTTAACCTTAAGGAAACTGTTGCAGCCAATTGAAAATTAAAAGATCATTCTGCTAAAACGTTCACTAGTAAAGATATGAAATTGTGAATTATTATGGTTTAATGGTCCACTTCAATGACTTCTCTCTTCTGCTCCATACCCATCTCATGGATCTAGTCCAGCTCCGCAAATGAAACCTGGTTACAGTGAATTATTTATAATGCTTGTACAATATTGTGGAAACATAAAATCTAACATGTTACCCTCTACTCTGTCTATTTAAGATCTCTGACCCTGGCATACTACTCCAGTCCAATACCTTTGGTTAAAATTTGACTGTTTCTAGACGGTGTATATTTTATAGTCACTGCCTCCCTGACAAGCAGAGATATCAGACCATTTTGGCATCCAAAAGGATAAGCATTTCTTGTCAGCTGGCTTAGCCCAGACTCATGTTCCCAGAGAATGAGTATCCCCCACCCCACCACCACCCGCGCACTCCACAGCCACGTTCATATCGATTGCACAGAATTATCCAGCTGCTCTGGGCGAGCTTTATGCAAGCAGGCATGAACAAATATCCATTTTCGAAAGCACGGCTTATTCTTCCTTGCAGAGGCTATTCGTTAAAACGGTGAAGTGTCTGTCTCTTATATTTTTTTTAAAAAAAGGGCAAAATGACCGGAAATGACAGAAGCTGCATTTCAGCCAAGACCCAAAAAGAAAGGCTGCTCCCCACCCCCACCGATACGCCTCTGATCTGTCAGACGAGAGAAGGAAGTCCAGGGCCTTCCGAGAAGATCACAACTACAAGCTGGCTGTCTAATCACACACCGTGGTTCCGAGGGAAATTCACTCACAGCCTCCCCACCAAACCAAAACTTTATCCAAAGTGCTTTGCCGGTCGCTCTACTCATTTCACCCTATAGCTCTGAACGTTTTAGCTATATGTTACTGTAAAATACTGTCATCAATCGCAGAAGGAAAAGCACAGACGGCATTTACGAAATTATTTCAGTCTGTGGGAAAAAATGCTACTGAAAACGCACGGTAAACTCAAAGGGGTTGTTCTTTAAAATTAAACACGAGGGGGGAAAAAGTGCGAGTGAAATGTATTTCAATTCACACATCTTTTCACTGTCTGAACTCAAGAAAAACGTTAATCCTTTTTCATGTTAATCACTGCAACTACTGCTGAACCTGCACTTCAACATGTTACACGCCGCGGTTACCATGGTAAATTTTATTTTCTTTGTGCGGGTTTAGTTAATCCCGACGCGGTTGCTCTAGTAATTTGTACCTATGATACACCATCTGAATCGGGCGTAATGTCTCTCTCTTTTTATTTTTACCGTGTGGCTCTTGAGTGGCGGTAATCCCAAAGGCGACGGCGGATCGCCCGCCCGGGACCCTCCTCCGCCTTTCCGGGTGTCCGAGCAGTCCGTTCCCGTCCTGTAATCCGGGGGCAACACCGAGCTGTCGTCGGCCCTACCTGTCACACAAAACCACAACACGTTCAAAACAATGTCAAAGATCGCCGGGCGCAAAGTCCCAAGTCAGCCAGCCCCGAGCCATTCTCCACACAACTGCAACAAAACAACGCGCCATTTTCTTCATTATATATATATATTAAAAAAATAAAACAATCAACACAAACCTCATCAAACGCTCGGGGACGCCGCTCAACGCGCCTCACATCGGTCCGTTCCGCGTCCCCTCCACCACCCATGCCCGAGGGATAACAGGGATCCTCAACCCCTCCATTCCGACCGGAGTGATGTGGCGCTTGGCGAGCTCCCGTCCTCCTTCCACGAGGGCGAACACACTTCGGACCAGTCGGAAGCTCCTTCTTATTTCCAAACCCCCACCACCACCACCCACCCACCCACCCAACGCGTAGAGCGCCGACAGAGTTAAAACGTTAAAAGCTCGCCCCCAGAAGCCAAGGATTGGAAATGGAAGTGTGGCCGTGGCTCAGTGCCCCGGGCGTTGCCCCCCTTCCCCTCACTACCCCTTACCGGCTGGACAGACAGCAACAGCACACGGTTTCCTCGTTAACATGGCCGCTCAGACAGATACAGAGAGAGAGGGGAGGGGAGGGGAGGGTGAAATCCTCAGCTGCTCCTTCCCTCAACCGCAGGGGAGAATCACCAACATCCGGAGACACAGCACAAAGCCGCGTCAAACTGCTCCAAACTCGGCCACTGCTGATCCAGCAACATAATGCATAATAACTTTATATGTAGAACTACATTAAACAGGCAGCCTCGTCCCCGGCACAGTCACACACATTACACCGGGCGTATGGGAGCGGCTTTGTGCTTGGCCGCCGCAGTAGATGCTGGTTGTATAGCGCCGAGTACTAGTGGTTTTAAAAAAACTGTCCGTCCGGTTGCTAAGTGAAACTCCATACATACACATTAGAGAAGGAGAAAAGAGTCAGTTAAAGCAGCCGACACCCTCCAAACCAAACCAGCCTGAGCAACTCGCAGACGTCACTCGGACTGTCGGGGTGAGAGCAAGCTGCAAACAAGCAGCGGTTCCCCCCACAAGGTGTTACAGGGATGCTGTATAGTTTCTGCATTAAAAAAATGTTTAATAACATAAAATCAACCCATGGTAAATCCTAGTAATCCTTTCTGTGATAAGATTGAACCTACCCGATTACAGGAGGCAAAGGGAGAAAAAAAAATAATTGGATGACCGGGAGTTCAGCTCTTTACGAGATTGAGTCCCCGCGCCTAATATGGGAATCAAGTGCTCCAATGAAACAGATCATTTCATTTATTACATTTATTTGGTGGCGTGCACAAGAGGCACTGAATCTGTTATTTTAAAGCATTCACAAATGAGAGTTTCCTATCATACAAAGTTAAATTGTCCCTGCAATTACCAACTCTGTTGTTTAAAATGTAAATACCGCTTAAGTTATATATTTCATTAAATATAGAACATAATTTTAAAAATAAATATGATAATAAGAGCCCAATTAAAAATTGTCGATGTATTGATTTCAATTTCAGCATTTATGCATTCATTTGAAAAGTACTTTAATATAAGAACAGTTGTAATATCAAGAAACAGAGCTTTTTTTTCCAGCTATGATTTCCTAAAATGCAGTAAATCTATATTGCTATCAGTCTCACTTTCTGTGAGTAAATTATCAGAGTTACAGATTTTGATAAAATAATAAGTAATTTAATTACTTCTGCTTGGAAAGGCACAATACTTACCAATGCAAGAAATTGGCTCAAATTATTGTGGTGAACTTAGAATTTATTATACATTTTTCACTGACAAACAGCAGGAACATTTTAACTATGATTTCGCCAGACAGTGTTGCCATGCAACTAAAATATAGGAATGATGAAGAAATCAGGCAGCGGCTGTAACAAGCTGGTCCAGTATGGGAGGAGTCGAGCAGAAAGCTGTCAGCAAATGTGGAGACAGGTAATCTGAAGAGAAATAAGAAATCATTTACAGAGCAAGGAAAGCTTTAGGGTTCATTTTATATCCCTCTAGAAATTGTCAATGAACAGTTTCAAGTCTAAGCTGTAGAGAGTTGTGTCTGAAAGAATATCAATGGAAAATGGAGCTCATGTGAGTCAATGTGAATGGTGGTTGCAGTTTTGATTTATTTACTTAATTTAAGAGAAGCTTGCTTAGGTACATGGGTGGGAGGGATATGGAGGGCTTTGGTCCAGGTGCAGCTAGATGGGACTAGGCAGAATAACAGTTCAGCAGGGACAAGATGGGCCAAAGGGCCTGTTTCTGTGCAGCAGTGCACCATGTTTCCAGGACTCTATTGGAATTAACGCCAATCATGGAGTAATTGAATGTTCATGCTCACATTTACTTAACTCCATTCCTGAATTCTTCCAAAAATGAGAGAACAAATGGGATGGATTATTTTAACCTTTGATGAGACATTCCAGAGGTTGATTGATCGATTGCCGGATAAAGGGAGAAAAAATACAAGACATTATTGCTGGTGATTTTGGATAATGCTATTATGGGCATTTTACTTATGATGTAGAGTGACTAAAATTAAACTGGCAAATGTAGCATTGGGATTGCGTTCATAGAGCATATTTGGCATGGCTTCATAGGGAAATAAGTTGAGGAACCAACTAAGGAACAGGCTGATCTAAATGTACAATTGTAAAATAAAACAAAATTAATTAACATTCTTACAAGAAAGGGTTGATGATACAAAGACAGCTGGGTTAGCAAGTTGTGAGGACGACACAAAGGGGCTGCAAGGAGCTTGAGACAGGTGAGCGACTCACACTAAATGCTGGAGGAACTCAGTTGGGCAACTGACTGGCTGAGTTCCTCCAGCACTTTCAGAATCAGAATCAGATTTAATATCACCAGCATATGTAGTGAAATTTGTTTACTTTGTGGTGACAGTACAATGCAAAACATAATAATATAGGAAAACAAAACTGTACATTACAGTAAGTATATATATATATATGTATATCAGATAGTTACGTTAAATAAGCAGTGCAAAAACAAATTAGTGAGGTAGTGTTCACGGTTTCAATATCCACTCAGAAATTGGATGGCAGAGGGAAAGAAGCTGTTCCTGGGTCACTGAGAGTGTGCCTTCATACTTCAGTATCTCCTGCCTGCTGGTAACAGTGAGAAGAGGGCATGTCCAGGGTGGTGAAGGTCCTTAATGATGGGTGCAGCCTATTTGAGGAACCACTCCTTGAAGATGTCTTGGATATCACGGAGGCTAGTACCCATTATAGGGGCGACTAATTTTACAACTCTCTGCAGCTATCCCGAGCAGTAGCCACCGCCACACCCGCCCCATTCCAGACAGTGATGCAGCCAGTCAGAATGCTCTCCATGGTACAGCTGTAGACATTTTTGAGTGTTTGAGTGTCTTGTGTGTTGCTCAAGGTTTCCAGCATCTGAAATATCGCTTGAGTTCATGATATGGTTAGGTGAAGTGGTTGTTCACCCATTTACAAATAAGCAAAAATAGAGAGTATTAGTGAAGTTAAGTGTAAGGTCAAAATGGGCAAATTCATAATTGAAAATATTGAAAGAGCAGAGACATCTTGGGATGCCTGCATATTACTTGTTTCCAGTTACTCTATTGCGTTCTGATAATTTACAGTAACTTCTTCAGAACTTCGCAGTCACATAATGATATCCATTCTGTCCAGGACATTCTTACTCTAACCCTTTTTTTCTCCTTCCTCAAGGGTACCTGGACTCTGCAGAAGAAGATGCCTTTTAGAAATATCTCTTTCATAGGATGCAAAGACACACATTCCATCCTTGCTAAGCCTTTCATATACTCAGATCCACACTCTGCATAATACATGGCAGGCTCACCTGCTCTCTGAACCACTGACATTATCTCTCCTCCTCCCAGTCGCTACCTCACTCCCCATTAGAGCAGCAGTATCTTGCTTTGCTACTGCCATTCCCACTAGTTGCCCATGTACCATTCTTCACTCCCTGGACCTGGACTCCCTGGACTCCACAGGGGACTGTCCTGTCTCCCCTTCTCTTCACCATCTACACCTCGGACTTCAACTACAACACAGAGTCTTGCCATCTTCAGAAGTTTTCTGATGACTCTGCCATAGTTGGATGCATCAGCAAGGGAGATGAGGCTGAGTACAGGGCTACGGTGGGAAACTTTGTCACATGGTGCGAGCAGAATCATCTGCAGCTTAATGTGAAAAAGAGCTGGTGGTGGACCTGAGGAGGGCTAAGGCACCGGTGACCCCTGTTTCCATCCAAGGGGTCAGTGTGGACATGGTGGAGGATTACAAATACCTGGGGATACGAATGGACAACAAACTGGACTGGTCAAAGAACACTGAGGCTGTCTACAAGAAGGGTCAGAGCCGTCTCTATTTCCTGAGGAGACTGAGGTCTTTTAACATCTGCCGGACGATGCTGAGGATGTCCTATGAGTCTGTGGTGGCCAGTGCTATCATGTTTGCTGTTGTGTGCTGGGGCAGTAGGCTGAGGGTAGCAGACACCAACAGAATCAACAAGCTCATTCGTAAGGCCAGTGATGTTGCAGGGGTGGAACTGGACTCTCTGATGGTGGTGTCTGAAAAGAAGATGCTGTCCAAGTTGCATGCCATCTTGGACAACGACTCCCATCCACTCCATAATGTACTGGTTAGGCACAGGAGTACATTCAGCTAGAGACTCATTCCACCGAGATGTAACACTGAGCGTCATAGGAAGTCATTCCTACCTGTGGCCATCAAACTTTACAACTCCTCCCTCGGAGTGTCAGACACCCTGAGCCAATAGGCTGGTCCTGGACTTATTTTTTCCACTTGGCATGATTAACTTATTATTATTTAATTATTTATGGTTTTATATTGCTATATTTCTTCACTATTCTTTGTGGTGCGGCTGTAACAAAACTCAATTACCTTCAGGATCAATAAAGTATGTATGTCTGTCTGTCTGACCATACTGTCCCATATATCCTCAGGCATTTCGCCTTTACCATCTAGTGAATTTCAATCTTTTCTTTGAGCTAGTGCCAGAATTCTGAATACCCACAAGTGACTTGAAGTGAGAGCAGATCTGACAAAATGCTCTGCTTCTCTCTGCTGGTGAAGGGCTTATGAATGGTGGTAGGCAGAGTTCAGGGCTGTCTTGGGTTGTCAAGATTCTCAGCCTGTGGTTTTCTGACCTCAGCAGGTGGCATCCCAACAGATATACCTGGATATAACCTCTCCCTCAAATATTTCCACAGTGATTCCCTTATTAAGCAAAATATAAAAAATGGTGAAAAATAATTACTATACAACTCTTAAAACACACACACACACACACACACACACACACACACACACACACACACACACACACACACACACACACACACACACACACACACACACACACACACACACAATGCTACTATACAATTCCTTGTTGGCGTGTGGCCAAGTGGTTAAGGCGTTCATCTAGTTATCTGAAGGTCGCTAGTTCAAGCCTTGGCTGAGGCTGTGTGTCTGTCCTTGAGCAAGGCACTTAACCACACATTGCTCTGCGACGACACCAGTGCCAAGCTGTATGGGTCCTAATGTCCTTCTCCTGGACAACACTGGTGGCGTGGAGAGAGGAGACTTGCAGCTTGGGCAACTGCTGGTCTTCCATTTAAAAAAACCTTGCCCAGGTTTGCGCCCTGGAAACTTTCCAAGATGCAAATCCATGGTCTATCGAGACTAACGGAGGCTTACACACAATTCCTCTGAGCGAGTGTACATGCACCCTTCTAACACCCTGAACAGTCAGTAACCTCCTTTCACAGCTGGTGGTCCCATCCACCAAGCTACACAAAACTGTCTAATAAGCAGACACACATGCCATACTTTTATATCTACCAGTTCAGCTCTCTGCTGTATCTTTTGATACTTTGTGATTCCATGGTCATTGACTTGAACAGATCCAAGCATGGGATGCTGATCTTAAAACTACTCACTCCCTTAGACTGCTTAAGTCACTGGTCATCCTGTGGGTCATGGCCGTTTCCTGGACAAGCCCCCATATGTTGTGACTGTGATCAAAGTCACTGGAGAGACACTGAAGCTGATCTTCACTCATCACTACAAGCAGGCATTCTCATAGGCACACTCTCAGTAGAGGCTCACAAACCCAAAGGTAAATGACATTTTATACCCTTAAGATCAAAGGTAGCAGTAGGCGATTCAATACAATCTTAATGGCTACAACGGTATTGTTTACTTCAGAACTTTAGGATCACAATGCACATCTAGAGTGGGAGCCACCTCTGAATCTTTAAATAGCTTTGCTGGGACATACTAATTGCAAGCTTCCCTGAATTTATTTAGAATGGGTGCAAATCATTTAAGCCCATAATTGCCTGGATTGATGCAGGCCTTTTAACACAACCCCATTGTCTTAACGTTTGGCTGATGCATATGCCAAAGTCTCAGGGTGGCAATTTTACAAACCATATCTCTTAGACTGTAGACCGAGGAGCAGTCTGTGCTCTTACCTTCAATTTACTGCTTGCAATTTACAATAAGAACTGAAGACTGATTCTTGCTTGAATTATTATCTGCTATATTCACATAACTCCAGAAGACTCCCTGACAGAACCACAGACCAATTTTTTCCCATCACGTGTGGTGGATTAAAATAGACCCAGTAGGCACCTCTACTTATCTGAAAACCAGTGCCTGTGGAGGCTTCGATTCATCGGGAGACCGTCACACTGTCACGCCAGATGTTGCAAGCAGCCCTGGCAGTCAAGCTGCTCACCTACCAAATTCACAACCACAGTGAAATCTCGTGATGCGGTTGTTTGAGGCTGCCTCTGGGGGCACTAGAAATAGAATTAAATCAGCTGTTCCTGGAGATCTGAAGCAAATCACAGCTGAATTACTTGCTCAGGCACTACACCACCTCCTTTCCCATGGGCGTTTGGAAGCAACAAGGAAGTGACTGTTCAGGATTCCTAAGGGAGTTAGGCCTTATAGACTGCAGCCCTATGGCTCTGAGCTCTGAAACATGCTGTTTTAAGGCAGAAGCACCACCCAAGTATGACAAATTACTACGTTATAACAAAAATATAAAGAAGTAAATAGGGCAAAAGAGGTCCTGTTTATGAGTTGATAGAATGTTTAGAAATCTGATGGTAGAGGGGAAGAAACTGGTCGTAAAACATTGTGTGGGCTTTCAGGCTCCTGTACCTCCTCTCTGATGGTACTAAAGAGAATAAGGCATGACCCAGATACTGAGGGCCCCTAATGATGGATTCCACCTTCCTGAGGCAACAACTTCAGAAGATATCCTCAGTGGTGGGGAGACTTGTGCCTGTGATGGAGTGGCTGAGCCTACCAACCTCTGAAGCCTCTTACAATCCATTGGCACCTCCACGTCAATCAGTGATGCAGCAAATCAGAATGCACTCCATCTATAGAAATTTTCTAGTCAATTCTCCTCAAGCTCCAAATGAGGTGCAGCCATTGGCGGATCCTTCATCATGATTGCATCAACATGGTGGGCCCAGGATAGATCCTCTGAGATTGGTCCCCTGGAACTTGAACTGATCATTCTTTCCTCCACTGACCCCTCAATGAGGATTAGTGTGTGTTCTGACTTCCTTTTCCTGATGTCTATAATCAGTTCCTTGGTCTTGTTGACACTGAGTGCCAGACTGTTGCAACAGCACTTGACCAGCCGATATCAGTGCCAGCTGAAATTTTGCCAATGACAGTGATGCCATTGGTGAATTTATAGATGGTGTGAGTGAAGTGAGAGTAGAGCAGTGGGCTAAGCATGCATCCTTGAGGCTCACCTGCGTAGATTGTCAGTGAGGAGGAAATGATATTACCAATCCATACTGACTGATGTCTCCTGATAAGGAAGTCAAGGATCCAGTTGCAGAGGAAGGTATAGAAGCCCAGGTTTTAAAGCATTTTGATTAGTATTGAAGAGATGACAGTGTTGAATGCCAAGATAATCAATAAACAGCAACCTACATAGGTATTCCTGTTGTCCAGGTGGTACAAATTCAACAGTTCGATGAACTTAGTGATCTAAAAAGTATGATATTGTTCTGGTGTTAAGATGGCTAAAGCAATCAGCAACATGTAATAGTCCAATTAAATAAAATAACTGGTTACCTGATGTTAAAATTCCACAACTACCATGTTGGGTTTAAACTCACATCACTGGATAGCTAATATTGCTTTCTTTAATCTAGTCTGGTTGATTAAAAAACTGTAAATTAACTATGACACCACCTTTGCTTGATCAGAGTAATTGATTTAAAGCATTAATTATGTTTTCCTCCATGCAGCTGCAGCCGATGAGTATTTCCAGAATTCTCTATTTTTAATTTCTCAGTGTGTTGTCTTACTTTAATAAGAACATAAGACCATAAGATATAGGAGCAGAAGTAGGCCATTCAGCCCATCAACTCTGTTCCACCATTCAATCATGGGCTGATCCAATTCTTCCAGTCATCCCCATTCCTCTGCCTTCTTCCCAAACCCTTTCATTCCATGGCTAATCAAGCACCTATCAGTCTCTGCCTTAAATGCACCCAATGACTTGGCCTCTACAGCCGCTCGTGGCAACAAATTCCACAGATTTACCACCCTCTGACTAAAGTAATTTCTCTACATCTCTGTTTTCAATGGACATCCTCAAATCCTGAAGTCATGCCGTCTTGTTCTAGACTCTCCTACCATGGGAAATAACTTCGCCATATCTAATCTGTTCAGGCCTTTCAACATTCAGAATGTTTCTATGAGATCCCCCCTCATTCTCCTGAACTCTATGGAATACAGCCCAAGAGCTGCCAGACATTCCTCATATAGGTACCCTTTCATTCCTGGAATCATTCTCGTGAATCTTCTCTGAACCCTCTCCAATGTCAGTACATCCTTTCTGAAATAAGGAGCCCAAAACTGCACACAAGACTCACAAGTATCACAAGTGCCTTATAGAGCCTCAGCATCACATCCCTGTTCTTATATTCTATACCTATAGAAATGAATGCCAAAATTGCTTTCACCTTCTTCACCACCGACTCAACCTGGAGGTTAACCTTTAGGGCATCGTGCACAAGGAGTCCCAAGTCCCTTTGCACCTCTGCATTTTGAATTCTCTCCCCATCTAAATAATAGCCTGCCTGTTTATTTCTTCCACCAAAGTGCAAACCATACACTTTCCAACATTGTATTTCATTTACCACCTCTGTGCCCATTCCCTTAAACTATCTAAGTCTCCCTGAAGACTCTCTGTTTCCTCAACACTACCCACTCCTCCACCTATCTTTGTATCATCAGCAAATTTAGCCACAAATCCATTAATCCCATAGTCCAAATCATTGACATACATCGTAAAAAGTAATGGTCCCAACAACGACCCCTGTCCACTGGTAACCAGCAGCCAGCCAGAATAGGATCCCTTTATTCCCACTCTCTGTTTTCTGCTGATCAGCCAATGCTCCACCCATGCTAGTAACTTCTCTGTAATTCCATGGGCCCTTATCTTGCTAAGCAGCTTCATGTGTGGCACATTGACAAAGGCTTTCTGGAAATCCAAATACACCTGATCTACTACATCTCCTTTGTCTACCCTGCTTGTAATTTCCTCAAAAAATTGCAGTCGGTTACTCAGGCAGAATTTTCCTTTCAGGAAACCATGCTGGCTTTGGCCTTTCTTGTCATGTGCCTCCAGGTACTCCATAATCTCACCCCTAACAATCAATTCCAACAACTTCCCAACCACTGATGTCAGGCTAACAGTTCCCTTTCTGTTGTCTCCCACCCTTCTTAAAGAGCGAAGTAACATTTGCAATTATCCACTTCTCCGGTACAATGCCAGAATCTATCGATTCTTGAAAGATCATTGTTAATGCCTCCACAATCTCTGAAGCTACTTCTTTCAGAACCGAGGGTGCATTCCATCAGGTCCAGGAGATTTATCCACCCTCAGACCTTTAAGCTTCCTGAGCACCTTCTCAGTCGTAATTTTCACTGCACATACTTCACTTCCCTGACACTCTTGAATGTCCGGTATACTGCAGATGTCTTCCACTGTGAAGACTGACTCCAAATATGCATTCAGTTCCTCTACCATCTCTGCATCTCTCATTACAATATCTCCAGCGTCATTTTCTATTGGTCCTATATCTACCCTCAACTCTCTTTTACCCTTTATGTACTTAAAAAAGCTTTTAGTATCTTCTTTGATATTAGTTGCCCGTTTCCTTTCATAATTCATCTTTTCCTTCCTAATGACCTTCTTAGTTTCCTTCTACAAGTTTTTAAAAGCTTCCCGATCCTCTGTCTTCCCACTAGCTTTGGCTTCCGTGTATTTCCTCTCTTTTGCTTTTATTTTGGCTCTGACTTCACTTCTCAGCCATAGTAGTGTTCTTCTTCCATTTGAAAATTTCTTCTTATTTGAAATATGTCTGTCTTGCACTTCCCTCATTTTTCGCAGAAACTCCAGCCATTGCTGCTCTGCTGTACTTCCTGCTTATGTCCCTTTTCAGTCAACTTTGGCCAGTTCCCCTCTCATGCCCTTGTAATTTCCTTTTTTCCACTGAAATACAGACATATTGGATTTTAGTTTCTCCTTCTCAAATTTCAGTGAACTTGATCATATTGTGATCACTGTTCCCTAAGGGTTCCTTAACCTTAAGCTCTCTTATCACCTCCGGATCATTGCATCACACCCAATCCAGCACAGCTGATCCCTTAGTGGGCTCAACAATAAGCTGTTCTAAAAAGACATCCCTTAGACATTCTGTTCTCTCTCTTGAGGTCCAGTACTGATCTGGTTTTCCCAATCCACTTTCATGTTAAAATCCCCAATGATTATCATGACATTCCCTGATAAATCCCCAGGG
The DNA here is from genome assembly GCF_048418815.1 of Hemitrygon akajei. Taxonomy (NCBI): domain Eukaryota; kingdom Metazoa; phylum Chordata; class Chondrichthyes; order Myliobatiformes; family Dasyatidae; genus Hemitrygon; species Hemitrygon akajei. The sequence continues at coordinate 162,709,696 of NC_133133.1, forward strand.
CCTGATGGTCTGCATCCCAGGGTACTTAAGGAAGTGGCTCTAGAAATCGTGGACACATTGGTAATCAATTTCCAATGTTCTATAGATTCATGATCAGTTCCTGAGGATTGGAGGGTAGCTAAGAAACGAGGGAAAGAGAAAACAGGGGATTATAGATCAGTTAGCCTGACATCAGTGGTGGGGAAGATGCTGGAGTCAATTATAAAAGATGAAATAGCGGCACATTTGGATAGCAGTAACAGGATTGATCCGAGTCAGAATGGATTTACAAAGGGGAAATCATGCTTGACTAATCTTCTGGAATTTTTTGAGGATGTAACTATGAAAATGGACAAGGGAGAGCCAGTGGATGTAGTGTACCTGGACTTTCAGAAAGCCTTTGATAAGGTCCCACATAGAAGATTAATGGGCAAAATTAGAGCACATGGTATTGGGGGTAGGGTACTAACATGGATAGAAAATTGGTTGGCAGACAGGAAACAAAGAATAGGGATTAACAGGTCCTTTTCAGAATGGCAGACAGTGACTAGTGGGGTACTGCAAGGCTCGGTGCTGGGACTGCAGCTATTTACAATATACATTAATGATTTAGATGAAGGGATTAAAAGTAACATTAGCAAATTTGCAGATGATACAAAGCTGGGTGGCAGTGTGAAATATGAGGAGGTTGTTAGGAGAATGCAGGATGACTTGGACAGGTTGGGTGAGTGGGCAGATACATGGCAGATGCAATTGAATGTGGATAAATGTGAGGTTATCCACTTTGGTGGCAAGAACAGGAAGGCAGATTACTATCTAAATGGTGTCAAGTTAGGAAAAGGGGAAGTACAATGAGATCTAGGTGTCCTTGTTCATCAGTCACTGAAAGTAAGCATGCAGGTACAGCAGGCAGTGAAGAAAGCTAATGGCATGTTGGCCTTCATAACAAGGGGAGTTGAGTATAGGAGAAAAGAGGTCCTTCTGCAGTTGTACAGGGCCCAGGTGAGACCACACCTGGAGTATTGTGTTCAGTTTTGGTCTCCAGATTTTGAGGAAGAACATTCTTGCTATTGAGGGAGTGCAGTGTAGGTTCACAAGGTTGATTCCTGGGATGGCAGAATTGTCATATGTTGAAAGATTGGAGTGACTGGGCTTGTATACACTGGAATTTAGAAGGATGAGAGGGGATCTGATTGAAACATATAAGATTATTAAGGGATTGGACACGCTAGAGGCAGGAAACGTGTTCCTGATGTTGGGGGAAGTCCAGAACCAGAGGCCATATTTTAAAAATAAGGGGTAGGCCATTTAGAACAGAGTTTAGGAAAAACTTTTTCTCCCAGAGTTGTGGATCTATGGAATGCTCTGCCTCAGAAGGCAGTGGAGGCCAATTCTCTGGATGCTTTCAAGAAAGAGTTAGATAGAGCTCTTAAAGATGGCGGAGTCAAGGAATATAGGGAGAGGGCAGGAACGGGGTACTGATTGTGGATGATCTGCCATGATCACATTGAATGGCAGTGCAGCCTTGAAGGGCCGAATGGCCTACTTCTGCACCTATTGTCTATTGTCTATTGCCTTTCTGACACGCCTTTTCTATCTCCTGCTGTAATTTGTAGTCCACATCCCAGCTGCTGTTTGGAGGCCTGTATACAACTGCCATTAGGATCCTTTTACCCTTGCCATTTCTTAACTCAACCCATAGAGACTCTACACTTTCTGATCCTATGTCATCCCTTTCTAATGATTTAATATTATTTCTTATACACAGGTCCACACTATTGCCTCTGCCTACTAACCTCTCTTTCCGATACACCATATACCCTTGGACGTTCAACTCCCAATGGCAGCCATCCTTTAGCTAAATTTCAGAGATGGTCACAACGTCATACTTGCCAATCTGTAGCTGAGTTTCAGGTTTGTCCATTTTACTTCTTGTACTGCATGCATTCTAGTACAACACTCTCAGTCTAGTATTTGTTGCTTTCTGTTTTAACTGCACCACACCTCTATAGCCCTGTAACTCACCCCACTGGCTGTGATTATGCCTCATCTCCTATCTGTCCTTTCTATCAACTCCGTTGCACGCTATCTTTGATTTATTTCTGTTTTCCCCTTCCCCAGTCCTATCACTCCAGTTCCCCCTGCCAAATTAGTTTAACACCCGCCCCCCACCCCCAACAGCTCTATTAAGCTTGCCTGCTAGGATATTAGACCCCTTTGGGTTCAGGTATAACCCATCCTTTTTGTACAGGTCATTCCTCCCCAGAAGAGGCCCTGGTGATCCAGGAATCTGAAGCCCCTAGTCCCTACACCTGTCTCTCAGCCACGCATTAATATGCCCAATCATGCTATTCTTGCACTCATTAGCACGTGGCACAGGCAGTAATCCTGAGATTACTACCTATTGTTTGATAGTCAAATGACTCTGTCTTCCACCAACATTTACCAAACCTCTCCAATAGTTTAGGACACCATGTTAGCACACATAATATTGGATCAATGTGATAAATTAAGGATATTATTGGAATATTGAGGCAGTGCATCATAAACCCAAATTGATTGAGACCTTTCAGTGATAGCAACCTGATGAAGGTTTGAAGAAGATGTACTCTTTTGCAAACCACATAATATTTTCATGTGAAGAAACATCTTCTTAGAGGTCATAAAGGAGAAAAAAAATTGTGCCTCGCTTCTGACTTCTTTAAGAACCTTGGATTAAAACACCAGAATCCGTCAGCTCCAACATAACCCCACCACCAGTCACATTTTTCTCTCTCCTTTCCTTTCTGCATTTTACTGTGCTTTTGTGACTCCCTGGCCTGCTCTTACACACGGCTCCCCACTCCCCATTCCATGGAACCTTCCCATACAACCGGAGGAAATGCAGCACCTTTCCATTCACCTCTTTCCTCCCCTCCATCCAGGACTCAAACAATCAATCCACTTCTTGCAAGCCAGACCACTGCGTTCAGTATTCATACGTTTTGCTCTCAACTTTGGAGAAACCACAGATCGGCTGATCATTTTGTAGAGCACCTGTGTTCAGCTTACAGGGATGACACTGAACATTTTGTTGCCTGCCACTTTAATTCTCAATCCCACTGCCTTTCTGACCTATCAGTCTGTAGCCTTTTTTGTCATAGTGAGACCGCCTAGGTTTCCTCCGGATTCTCCGGTTTCCTCCCACAGTCCAAAGACGTACATGGTGGTAGGTTAATTTGTCATTGTACATTGTCCTGTGATGAAGCTAGGATCAAATCAAGGGATTGCTGGGTGTAATGGTTCAAAGGGCCGGATGGGCCTATTAAATAAATAATCTAGAAGAACATCTTACCTTTACAACACTTTGGAATGAGCACTGAATTCTCCAAATTCAGCTGAACTGCTCTCTCATTGTTTCCCATCATTGTGTTTATACCCCTTTCTCACCCCATTTCTTGAGAAGGCTGTGTACTAACATTCAGTAATCATGCTCCTTATCGCCTGGTGTGTCTTAACCTTCCTCCATAATTTTTTTTTCTTACACCTCACTCCTACTCTCAGCTCTTCTTTGAAAATTGACACCCCTCCTTTCTCCCCCCCCCCCCCCACCTACAGTTTTAAGGAAGGGGTCATTGATTTGAAACGTTGACAGATTCCTCTCTCCACAGAGGTTGCTTCACTGGTTGAGTTCTTCCAGCATTGCTGTTGTGGTTTTCGATTCCAGCATGTTGCGCTTACATAACTATTGCTTATGAAAGCTGGATTCACATCTTTCCATGAGCACTTTCTTTCCTGTACCACCGAAGTGCTATAAATAATTTATTAAATCTTGTGGTTTTAGTCATAGAGTCACACAGCACATAAACAGGCTCCGCATTAGAACCATATCCTTCTATGCTCCACCTATCTATCCGTCTGTCTAACAGCCTCTTAAGTGCTGTAATTATATTCCATTCTACAACCTCCTCTGGTAGCACATTCCAGATATCAATTACACTCTCTGTAACAAACTTACCTTAAACCTTCTTTCATCTTAAATCTTTGCCCTAAGGCTTTTGATATCCCTATTAAGTGAAAAAGATTTTGACAATTTACCCTATCTTGTCTCTCATAATCTTATCTCAGACTTCATCACTCAAGGAAAATCAAGCCCAGCACATCCAATCTCTCCCCATAACTAAGGTACTCCAGTAAGTAGTGGAGTAAGTACTCCACTAAAGTACTAAAGTACTCCACTCGATCATGGTGAATTTCCTTGGTATTCTCCCCAGTGTAATCGGAGCCATCCTATAACTGGGTGACCAGAACTGCAAACAATACTTCAAGAGCAGCCTGAAGTGTTGAACTGCATATGAAGTTCACAGCTAGTACAGTCGACTCATCGTGTTTAAAAGTTACATCTGGAAAAAACTAAGGAAAGCCAAGCAGACAAAATGCTGGAGGAACTCAACAAATCAGTCAGCATCTCTGGAGGCAGATGCTGTCTGACTTGTTGAGTTCCTGTAGCATTTTTTGTTTCTTACTCTATATTTCCAGCTTCCGCAGAATATCTTGTGTCAATGGAAAGCTGTGTTTTTTTGTGTGCCAATGTGCAAGCTCAACTCCATGACACATTAAGGTAGTGTCAACAACATTGTATATACAGTGCTGAGCAGAAGCCTTAGGCACCTTGGGTTGTTTATATGGTTCCAGATGGTATGGCCTAAACAGAGCCTTAATCTCAACATCATTAACGCTGTCTGGCATTACCTGGAGAGACAGAAGCAAGCGAGACGGTCAAAGTCTGCACAAGAACCGTGGCAAGTTCTCCAAGATACTTGGAGCAACCTACCAGCCAATTTTCTTGTAGAACCGCATGACAATGTACTTAAGAGAAATGATGTAGTTTTAAAGGCAAAGGGTGGTCATACAAATTGATTTGATTTTGTTTTTCTTACTGTTTACTGCTCTTGATAGTACTGTTTTCGATGTTTAGAAATTGTTCATTTCATTATTCAAAGTATCTTTGCTTTATAGGATTTTTTTTACATGTGCCTAAGACTTTTGCATGGTACTGTATGTCATAGACATTTAACATTTGCTTCGTGTTTCACTTTCCCAATGCCGATAAGAAGTCATCAAGCTGAAACATCAACTCTATTTTCCTCTCCACAATTGTTCCTTGGCCTTCTGAGTATTGCCAGCATTTTCTGTTTCTATTTTACACTGCTCTGGTAGATTTTACTTTTATTTCCAGATCTTTTATTTTTAAGGTTTTGTCAGATAAATGAAAAATTGTCATTCATAGAAACCATTGAGTGTTAATTTCTATGAGATCGGGACAGGAGTTTTTGGAGATCAGTATGAGAATAAGACAACCTCGTTATATCCATTAACCAACATAACATACCAACCAACTGATCCAGACAATTCCACTCCATGGAGGGCAAGATCAAAGTTTCTAATTCGGACTTTCATGTGATTCTGGATATAATACAGCTTGTAACGTGTTCAGCATTTATAACAAAGGCAAAGAATGTAACTAGTTGTCAACAGATTGCTGGGACATTCCATTCAATCTACAACCAAAGTTCAGGTCAATCAGAATTTCACAGTTAAGAGAAGCTAAAGAATGGCTTTTACAAATATCAATTTAAATACAAAACAAGAATAGTTTTTAAAAAGTGAGGACGATTACTCTCAGAGCCTGGTGAATTGGTAGAAAATAAATTCGAAGATTCGAAGTACATTTATTATCAAAGTAAGTGTGCAGTACACAATGCTGAGATTGGTCTTCCCACGATAGCCATGAAACAAGGAAAACTAAGGAACCAGTTCAAAGAAAAAACATCAACCCCCCCCCCCCCCCAGCGCAAAAAAAAACCAAATTGTACCAACAGCAAAACAAAATGAGTGAAAGACACAGAGTATAAAACACCAAACCACAATTCCATCAAAAGAGTCCAGGCATATTCAGTTCAGCCCAGTTCAGCTCAATCTAGCACTGTGTTCATTATCTGCAGGCTTCTAAGCCAGTCTGCCCTGATCAAAATCATACAAAATAGGAACAGAAAGGGGAACAACCAGAAACCAGACACATGTAATAATGTGAACTACGGAGTCCAATCCATAAGCTGCATCGATTGAAATCTTACCAAGTCCCAAGCCTCCGGCACAATGCTCCAGCAGCATCAAACGTGAGGGAGACACAGACTGTTCATATGCAGGCACTTTCCTCTGAGAGCAGCCAGTGGGGGGGGGGGGGGGGGGAAGAGAGAGAGAGAGAGAGAAAGAGAGTGAAAGAGAGAAAGAGAGAGAGAGGGAGAAAGAGAGTGAAAGAGAGAGAGAGGGAGAGATAGAGAGAGGGAGGGGAAGAGGGGTATGGGGAGAGAGGAAGAGAGTGAGGGAGAGAAAGAGAGAGAGAGAGAGAGGGAGAGATATCACATGCAGGTAGACGGCGCTGAACACCAGCCTGCCTTCTGATTTCATCCCCATTGATTTCAATCTTCCTTGACACCTTAATCTACAAGATCGGAAATGGGGTCAATCATGGGCTTGCATCCTGTCTCCAGGTCTCTTGGCCTCCAGGCCGCACCCATCACTCACCTAACTCCCTCACAAAGAGCAAAGCCCCCAGTTTGTTTTGCTTCATTATCATAGATTTTGCTGAAGTATCTATATCTGTTTGTACATGTCGTAAATAAAAACTCAAATCTTCTCAATGACTTTGGCCGCAGTCATTGTCACTTCCCTTTCAACACATGGATTACTGTTGGGCTTCCTCCTGAACAGAAGCAGGCATCCTGTTGTTCAGAAACTACATCTGGCTCTTTATGGTCTTGTGTGCAGACTCTGATTCAAATTTATTGTAGCCGTCTTTTTTCCCTGCAGCTGGAGAAGAGCAGCAAATAATGTGTCATCATCTCATTATGTAGGTCATCAGGAAACTCTCCGTGCACAGATGTTTCACCAGTGGTTGTCAAACTGATCATCCTGGTTATATAAAATAAATGTAAAGGGTTGAATCACTGGCAGTTCCGTGACTGTTTTGAAGAGGTCAACTGTCAGTGTTGTAGTTCACACAAAAAAAAATGAGGCTGAAAAAAGGATGCTGAAAACAATCGGCTGGACATTTGTGGAAAGAGACAAAGTTAATGGTTCAGATCCAGGACCGTCAAGTTCAAGTTTATCGTCATTCAATCATATACATGTATACAGCTAAACAAAACATTGTTCCACTGGAGCCAAGGTGCAAATCATAGTTCGTACACTATAGCACATACAATAACATTGATGTAATAATATTAACAGATAATAAAAAATATTTTGTACATGTACAAGTTGACATAAATTGCATATATGACACATAGTGAAATATACAACAGTACAATGCTACAGGTGTTGTCAGAAGTAAACTGTACCGGGAAGTTGCAAGGTGTATTAGAAGTCTCACAGTCTGGGGAAAGAGGTCATTGTGCACCCTAATAGTCCTTGTTCTTGTACTGTGATACCTGTTGCCTGATGGTAGGAGGTCAAAGAGATTGTGAGGGCTATTTCAAGGGCAAAGAGACAATTTCGAATGAGGTTGGAGGTGACATTGGATGTACGGCAACTCTGGCAGGGTTGGCAAGACATTACTTCCTACAAAGCGAAACCCAATAGCATGAATGGCCGCGATGTTTCACTACCAGATTAATTCAATTACTTCCATGCCCACCTTGAAAGGGAGACTATAACCTACAGCTGTGAATATCCCTGCTGCACCCAGTGACCCTGTGATCTCTGTCTCAGAGGCCGAGATTAGGCTTCTTTAAAGGGGGTGAACAATTGCAAGGCAGAAGGTCCCGATGGAGTACCTGGTAAAGCTCTTAAAAAATGTGCCAACTAACTGGTGGGAGTATTCAAGGACATTTTCAACCTCTCACTGCTACGGGTGGAAGTTCCCACTTACTTCAAAAAGGCAACAATTATACCAGTGCCTTAGAAAAATAATGTGAGCTGCCTTAATAACTATCGTCCGGTAGCACTCACATCTACAGTGATGAAATGCTTTGAGAGGTTGGTCATGACTAGACTGAACTCCTGCCTCAGCAAGAACCTAGACCCATTGCTATTTGCCTATTGGCACCATAGGTCAATAGCTGACGCAATCTCAATGGCTCTTCACATAGCCTTAGACCACCTGGACAACACAAACACCTATGTCAGGATGCTGTTCATCGACTATAGCTCAGCATTTAACACCATCATTCCCACAATCCTGATTGAGAAGTTGCAGAACCTGGGCCTCTGTACCTCCCTCTGCAATGGGATCCTCGACTTCCTAACTGGAAGAAAACAATCTGTGCAGATTGGTGATAACACCTTCTCCACATTGATGATCAACACTGGTGCGCCTCAGGGGTGTGTGCTCAGCCCATTGCTCTACTCTCTCTATACCCATCACTGTGTGGCTAGGCATCGCTCAAATACCATCTATGAATTTGCTGATGATACAGCCATTGTTTGGTAGAATCTCAAATGGAGACAAGAGGGTTTACAGGAGTGAGATATGCCAACTAGTGGAGTGGTGTCACAACAACAGCCTTGCACTCAACATCAGTAAGACGAAAGAGCTGATTGTGGATTTCAGGAAGGGTAAGACAAAGGAAAACATACTAATCCTCATAGAGGGATCAGAAGTGGGGAGAATGGGCAGCTTCAAAGTCCTGGGTGTCAAGATCTCTGAGGACCTAACCTGGTCCCAACATATCAATGCAGCTATAAAAAAAGGCAAGACAGCAAATATACTTCATTAGGAGTTTGAAGAGGTCTGGTATGTCAACAAATACACTCAAAAACTTCTATAGGTGTATAGTGGAGAGCATTCTGACAGGCTGCATCTCTGTCTGGTATAGTGGGGCTACTGCACAGGACCAAAAGAAGCTGCAGGGGGTCATAAATCTAGTCAGCTCTATCTTGGGTACTAGCCTACAAAGTACCCAGGACATCATCAGGGAGCAGTGTCTCAAAAAGGCAGCGTCCATTATTAGGGACCTCCAGCACCCAGGGCATGCCCTTTTCTCACTGTTACCATCAGGTAGGAGATACAGAAGCCTGAAGGCACACACTCAGCGATTCAGGAACAGCTTCTTCCCTTCTGCCATCCGATTCCTAAATGGACATTGAACCTGTGAACACTACCTCACTTTTTTAATATATATTATTTCTGTTTTTTGCACAATTTTAATCTATTCAATATATGTATACTGTAATTGATTTACTTATTTAATTTATTATTTGTTTTTCTTCTTCTTCTTCTATATCATCAAGTTGCTGCTGCCAAGTTAACAAATTTCATGACACATGCCGGTGATAATAAACCTGATTCTGATTCTGATTCTGAGATGGGAGGGGTCCTTGACAATGCTAAGGTCTCTTCATCAGGGATCCAGATATTTGTCAGGGTCCTGGAACTGAAAAATTAACCTTGTTTCTCTTTCTACAGCTGCTGTCTGACTTACTGAGCATTTCCAGCATTTTCTGTTATTATTTTAGGTTTTCAGCGTCTAGAATTTTTTTTTGTTTTTCAGTCGAGACGTACTTGTGCATCTGGAAAACGGCCTGGAGAAAGCAGTAGCATTTTTATTCGATTAAGGCACCTTGGTGAAGAGAGCAGTGAATGTACAGTGCTTACATGTCCTCATTCCTTTGGAAGTATCACACTGTGTTGAACATCAGCTTACATTTCAATAAATTGAGCAGGAAGCTGCAAGGAAAGGAGAAGCGAAAAACAACTCACTTGCTTTCATCATTTGAATGCAAATTTGCATTGTTTGCAAAAAACATGAAGAGTGGTTTCCGTTACTAAAACAATTCAGAGTGGAGATCTGGATATTGAGAACCCCAAAAAAATGTAATAGGGAAAATGCCAAAAACACTTGCAAGACACTTTTGAGATTTCAGAAAAGGCAACATTATCATCTCCATTTATTTATTTAGAGATAGTGATCCATCTGGCCCGATGAGCAGGTGCCACAATTAACCTGCTAACCCATATACCTTTGGAATATGGGAGGAAACCAGAGCACCCGGAGGAAACCCATGTAGAGACGGGGAGAATGTACAAGCTCCTTACAGACAGCAGTGGAATTGTACCCGGGTCGCTGGCACTGTAACAGCATTACGCCCAACTCTTGACACTCCATTTTAGCACTTGCCAAAGTGAACCGAGCTGGAGCAGAACTTGACCTCGCTGATCTGCAGGTCAAGAGCTTGTGGGCTTTTAAATGCAGATTTTTGGTGACCGAAATAGAAAACCTCGAAAAGAAGGAATCTATGCTAAGAATTTCCCTTAAATGTACTGGAGAGCACAATCCTAACAAAAATGAAAGAGAATGATGATTTTTATTGGACATCAGAATAGGCAACAGTTTTAATATCATTGACGTATGCCAAGAAATCTATTGTTTTGTGGCAGCAGTATGATGCAAGACATACACCATAAGCTACAATAAATTACATTATGGATTTATTGAGTATACCTGCAAGAAAATGAATCTTGGGATTGTATATGGTGACATATATGTACTTAGATACTGAATATACTTTGAACTTTGAAATTTAAAGATGAATAAATAAATACTGCAAAAGAGGAATAATAATAACTTATTTATAGAGTGCTCTTCATACAAACAATATAGTTTAAATTGCTTTACAATGGGATAAAGTAGGAAAATTAAAGCCAAAATGATGTTAGTTTAAAACAAAGTTAAATAAATAGGTTTGGAGCTGATGTTTAAAAGTGCCAAATGAGTTTTAGGTTTTGAGTTCCACACTTTCGGAGCTTAGTTAAATAAAAAGCCTACCTGCCAATTTTTTTTTTAATTTTGAGGGAGATTATTTAAATTTAAGAGACCGGCAGGAAGAAGACGAGAGCTGGAGCAGGATTATAAAATGAAAATGATTCTGTAATGTACTCTGATCTTAGATCCTTGAGAGTTTAAAAAACAAGCAAGAGAAATTTAAAATCAATTCCTAAAGATACAGGAAGCCTAGATAGTTCTAAGGTAGGGGCGTGTTCAGCACAGCTTTGTGGGCTGAAGGCCTGTAATGTGCTGTAGGTTTTCTATGTTTCTATGAAGCCAGTGCAGAGCAGTTAGGATAGAAGTGATATGTCCCCTCAATCTAGATTTTGTTAAAAGTTTAACAGCATCGTTCTGAATGAGTTGAAGTCTGTCAATAGATTGCTTTGGAAGATCTGTAAAAAAGTGCATTACAGTAATCCAGTCTGATATGAATTAGTTGTTCAGCATTATTATGTGACAGTAATGAAATACCATTGCAATATTTCTTAAGTACAGAAATGCTGCTCTGGTCACTTTCTTTATGTAGGATTTAAAATTCAAATCTGAATCAAGTATACAACCCAAGCTAGTTACTTTTGGCTTTACAATGGGAGCCAAGTTCTGAAGTTTATTAAGAAGTTTATTGCTTTTGGCTTTGGAATCAGTCAAAAGTATTTCAGTTTTATCTTCATTTCAGTTTTAGGAAATTATTGCTCATCCATTTGTTTATTGCAGCCATACCAAAAGTCAGGGAAGGTAGGGTGTTATCATTGTCAGGCTCAACCAAAATTTACAATTTTGTGTCATCTGCATGTCTTTGGAATTCAAGTTTATGTTCTCTAATGGTGTCTCCTAAAGAGATCATGTATAAGGAGAAGAGAAGGGGACCAAGACATCTTCCCAGAGCAACACCAAAAGGTACATCATATCTCTTAGAAAAACGGTCTCCAAGACGGTCAAATTTTTTTCTTTCCCAGATATATGGGCAAAACCAATTAAGGGTGCTACAAGAGAGGCCAACACAATTCTGAAGGCAAACTAGGAGAATGTTGTGGTCAATTGTGTTGAGGGCAGCACCTCGATATAGGAGAAATGGAAATGAAACCCTATTGGCATCAGTCTGAGCCTAAGGTGGCTGACAATTTAGGTAAGGGCTGTCTCCATGCTGAGGTTTGCACTAAAAGCTGACTTGAAACTTTTCAAGAATCTTGCTTTCACTTGGAAAGTCGTTGAGTTGGTTAAAAATTACTTTCACAAGAACCTTGCTCAATAAAAGGAAGATTTGATATAGGCCTGTAGTTAGCCGGTAACTCACTATCAAGGGATAGTAAGGTAATGCTCATGGGTTCACAGACAATTCAGAAATCTGATGGCAGAAGAGAAGAGGCTGGTCCTAAAATGAGAGGAGAAGAAGCTCCTGTAGCTCCTCCCTGATAGTAGTAATGAGAAGAGGGCACGTCCAAGATGGCAAAGGTCTTTAATAACAGATGCTGTCTTCTTGTGTCCCCATCTTTGGAAGATGTCCTCGATGGTGGGGAGCCCTGTGCCCATGATGGAGCTGTCAGAGTCTGCCAGTCTCGGCAGCCTCTTGTGATCCTGTGAACTTTATAAGAAAATACTTTGAGCAACAGCCCTCTTGTTACTGTGGATCAGAGGGGAAAGGGGTTAATCAGGTAAGACGTGCCATCCTTCGGCAACCAGGTGATTCTTCCTGGCCTGAGATCAAAAGAGTCGGCAACAATAATTCCCATTTTGCAGCCTCATGCAATGGAGCACAAGTATGTGCCTTCATGGATTTTTAACATCCGTTGATCTACCATTCTGAATAACATTGGAAAACCCATGTCTCTTTCAATCACTCATAAGACTAGATAATAATCTGTTTTAAAATATCATGTCAAAATTGAGATCTGCATGGATCGTCTTTCTCATTTTGTTCTGAACTTTTGTGCTAATATCTGAGATCAGCCTCATTACAATTCACGGTCAAGTGCCAGAGACATGGAAGATTTCTCTTATTCAGGTCTTACACAGAAAGAGGAAATGAATGGGTAGATTTAAAGATGTCCAACATCTAAAAGAGCACACATTGAGTAATTTTTAAGTGGGAAAGAGGCATGTATCAGAGGAAGAAGTTGAATAGATGAACTTGTAGATGGGGCTAAAGTTCAAAATAAATTTGTTATCAAAGATGTCACCATATACAACCCTGAGATTCATGTTCTTGTGGACATACTCAATCAATCTATAGAATAATAACCAAAACAGAATCATTGAAAGACCGCCCGACCTGATTATTCAACCAGAGTGCAGGACAACAAGCTGTACAAGAAAAAGAAAGAAATAATAATAAATAAATAGATAGATAAATAAACAAACAAACAAGCAAGCAAGCGATAAATATCAAGAACATGAGATGAAGAGTCCTTGAAAGTGAGTCCATAGATTGTGGGAGCATTTCTATGATGGGGCAAGAGAAGTTGAGTGAGGTTATACCCTTTGGTTCAAGAGCCTGATGGTTAAGGGGTAGTGACTGTTCCTCAATCTGAGGCTCCTCTAGCTTCTTCCTGATTGCAGTAGTGAGAAAAGAGCATGACCTTAGTGGTGGGGGTCCCTAAATATGGATGCTGCTTTCCTGCAACAGCATTTCATGCAGATATGCTCAATGGAGGGGAGGGCTCTACCCATGATGGACTGGGCCGTAACCACTACTTTTTGTTTAGGATTTCCCCTCAAAGGCATTGGTGTTTCCATACCAGGCTCTGATGCTGCCAGTCAATATACTCTCCACAACACATCTATAGAAGTTGGTTAATGTTCTAGCTATCCTCAAACTCTTAAGGAAGTAGAGGCACTGCCGTGTTTTCTTCATAGCTGGCTAGAGGAAATCTTTAAGGTCTGCAACAGGAGATGAGGATTCCTACAACAATAAAAGCTTCAGGTCCCAAGGTGATCATCTATGAAATGTATCCACAGTGTTAATACACCTGGAAGAAATTGAAAATAGCAGCTACCATGACAAAGACATAAAACCCACTATATTATTAAACCACTTTCATGGGGGAAAGTGACCTTAATGCACAATGATTAGAAAGGACACACAATTACGAAATTCTATTGGGCACCATGCAGCATAGAAGTTTAATATCTAATGTGTTGTGACCTTTGGAACTTCTTGATGTCAGTGTCCATGAGCAAGGTGAACTCAAGGAGCTGGCCTGGGGTTCAAGAAAGACTGTTGATAGAGGGGTGATGGCTAGTGGATGGAATGATGAGAATGTGAAGTCTGAGGTAGAGCCACATCAAGGAATAAGGGAAAAACTGCACCCAGGCCCCAGCGCTGGGATCCAGAGGCCAGGATGCAGTCTGATAGCTAAAACCCTCCCCCATCCACCTTCCCCTTTAAAATCTTTTGGAAACAAGCCTCAAATCCGCTGTGAGGGCCAGAATAGCACGTAATAGTGAAGATGGTAGATGTGTTCCAAAAGGCATTGCATACCTTGGTTACCACTGCACACAATCCACTTCAAGCAAAAGCATAGCATACAAAAGACTCAGACAAAAAGATGCAGACTTCTGGGTGTCAGTCTTGTATATTGACTATAATTATAATTTCCTCCCTCTCAAAAAGTGTTCACAAACTCTACCCAAAAGTAGCTACAGTTCTCACTTATAACCTCTCATTGCCGATTTGAATTCCACCCCATTGTTTCATAGTACTTCAGTAAATGATTGTTGCTTGTTAGTTTCATCATTCCCACAGGGGAGAGGTCCTTAATGAGTTTTACAATGTGCAATTGTGGCAATTGCAACTTCTTTCACTCTCGTTAAAGGCTAAGACAACCTTGAATGCGTGGCTGTCAGTCTCTTTTACCCTGAATGATTTCGAAGAACTGCAGCTTCTTGGAGATTAGGCTATACAGAGGGTCATGAATGAGAGAAAGAGCAAGTAAATCACCAGGTTGCAATTTTGTACCGGGTGCTGGAGGGAATGCCATTGCACAGTCATATATTGAGACTACACACCAGGCTCGAGGAGTGGAAAAGTCTGCAAGCTTTTGACATAAAATGTAGGATTCTAGATCTTAATGACTCCATCCTAAAACGTTCTGAATATCAAGTGTAGGAGCCATGTATCTATTTTCTGTCTGTTTGTATTGTATTTTGTGTTGCACAATTATTATGGATAATTTTTTCTGGGTTGGGGCATGTTAGAAGCAAATGAGCATAGTTATGTATTCCTGCTTTGTCTTTAGTCAGTTTTAGTTAGAGGAGGGGGTAGGTCTGTCACGTTTGTTCCTAATCAACACAAACAGCGAGGCTAAAAATGCTAGCACATATTTATTCACAGGACACTCCAGTAACGGCTCCAGCTCAACACGAGCGCGTGCAACCAGCTCCCCAGCATCACTTTGAGTTCTGGGAGAACTGCCCACATTGCATACTGGAAATTGAAGTTCTTTATTATGTACACACGTAATAACTCAAGGCCATGCAAATAATATTTTTTGTTAACCATTTCACACTAATGCTTAAGTATGTTTGAACACGCTCAGACTGCTTGTTTTGTTATATTGCTAGTTTTAGTTTCATCAGTTTTTTTTATTGTTACTAGACAGCCCATTTTGCTAGTTTCTTAGTAAAGGATCGGACGTACTTTCTTCAATTCAGAAATGTGTTATTTCTGGAGCACGCTATACAGTGTCAAGACACCATACTTATTCTCTGAGCAGTTTCAGGTTGTCTTAAAGTAACTGCCACACCAAACATTGACATAAGTTCTAAGCAGTGCCAAAACGGTCCAGCAAATGGCAGCTGAGGTAAACTAAACCATTGATACCAAGAGCAGGTCTATGCTGAAACTCTTTTTGCCGTGGAGCGTGTGCGACTTCAGAAGTATCTGCAAGGTTGCTTCCCATTCCAAAAGCCCAAGGGATGCTGATAACTTTCGCACTAATGTGTGTCTGCTGAGTTCCAAACCTGATGAAACCGACACTTCATGCGGTTTCATTAGACTTTGAGGAAACCCTCAGGTAGAAATTCCATTGCTGTTGCACTACTGAGGTGAAATGGTACTCAGCAGAAGGTGTTATAAGCCGGGGCTGAACATATCAACATCCTTTTTGTTATAACTCAGTACCATTCCATTACTTTGTGATATGGCTACGCCTCAAAAGTACTACAATGGCTGTAAAATAGTCTGAGCTATCATAATGTCCTGATCAGCACTGTACAAGTCCAAGTTCAGCTTTTATCCAGCAGGACACAAAGAGTTGATTTTAGTTCACTTTTTATCAGTTCCAAATATAAACTCCAATCTAATTAGCATCAGCTGGATTTAACAACTGCTGACTGGGTAATCAACTTTGTACAGATTGAAAATCATCATGCCAATCATAGAATAACATTCAAATCTGGAATCATTAACAAATCGGTTTTCAACTACAATCTCATGCAATGAAGTTGAAGGAGAAATTTTTTAAAAGTGATCTCTTAAAGAGCATTTAGCTCACTCACTCTGTCAATATGCCTAAATAATTCTCATCTTTGTCTGTGAGTTTTATTAGCATAGACAAGTTATTGTAAAACAAAACTGAACATGTTATACAGCCCTCAAATTATTCTTTAGAGAAAGGTCGGTTAGAAGGAGTTGTTTTTACTCTATATTGTTGTTATTTGATCATTATAAAACACACATTGCAGAGTGCTTCCATAAGTATAAAGCATGTATTATAATTGTGCTGTCACAAGCCAATTGCCTAAAGCTTTGTAGAGTGTTAGTTAAGGTAATTATACATATTTTATCCTCTCAGTGCATTCCAATTTTTCTGAAGCATTTAGATATTTGCAGAGCCACTTACAGATCAAAATATAGATATACTGAGTCCTCTCATGTACAGGGACTGCTACCGTAGCAAAGATATGATTGTAAGGCAAGTGGTGTATCGTCAGCCTCCCCCAGACCCACCCAGCATCACCACCAACTTTTCTTAGCTTGGCTGGATCCACTAAAAATCTAGTGGGAATCATAGAACAAAGAACAGCAGAGCACAGAAACGAGTCCGTTGGCCCATGATTAAATTAGTTCCATTTGAGGCTCCTCTGTCTACTATCTTACTAGGATTAGGACAATTCCAAAGTTTAACAAGGTCAAATTCCTGGATTTTCATTTGAAATAGTCACCATTGATGCTACCTCACCGCCTGAAAATCTATAACTAGTTTCAGTTAAATTTGTTCATAGCTTCCAGTTTTAGGTAACCCTTCCTTTTAGTGGACTTAGTGCACCCAAGTCCATAACTTGGGTCCTTGGAGCCCTTGCTTAATGGTATTGGTCTGTGGCATAAAAATGGCTGGGAACCCCTGCTCCAGTGGGGTTTCCCTCCCCAACCCTCCCTTTCTGATTCACAGAACCAGAAAAGGGTCCATTTGGACAAGCCTGCCCATACATCTATGACGTCCATTTACCTTAATTCCATTTGCCTGCTTTAGACCCTCATCCCTTCAGAATTTTCCTATCAAAGTACATGTTCAAATGATTTTAAACATTATCATTGTGTCTTCCTCCACCTCCTTTGGCGCTACGGTGGCATAGCGGTTAGCACGATGCTATTAGACCTTGAGGCGTTCCAGAGTCTGGAGTTCAATTCCAGTAACGTCTGTGAGAAGCTTGTACCCTCTCCCCGTGAACCGCATGGGTTTCCTCTGGCTGCACCAGTTTCCTCCCACAGATCAAAGATGTACCAGTTAGTAGGTTAATTGGTCATTGGCAAGTGACGAGACGCTCATCACCAGCAGCTGCGTGCTGAACCAGACCGCCAATAGGTACGTCCCTACACTCTGAGGTAGGGATGCTTTCGGGCCACTATCTGGGCCACCTGCCACAACAGATTCCACAGTCTTTTCCCCCACCTCCAAACAACACTTATAATCTGTGATTCCATCATCAGTAACATCAAGTCAAAGCTATATGTGACTGTTTTTCCCAGCGCTGAAGTTTCTGATATAATGTACTCTCTGATATAATGCTAACTAATTTAAGTGCTGTGTTGTACGATATGGGAGATCACGGTCTTGACCGTGATTGGTCTTGACAAATTTTTCTACAAGAGTGGTTTGTGATTACTTTCTTCTGGGCAGTGTCTTTACAAGATGGGTGACCCCAGCCATTATCAATACACTTCAGAGACTGTCCACCTGACATCAGTGGTCACATAACGAGGACTTGTGATATTCCCCTCTTGTTCATACGACCATCCACCACCTGTTCCCATGGACTCACATGACCCTCATGTGAGTCTAATCAGGTGCTACCCCTTGCCCAAGGATGACCTGCAGGCCAGTGGAAGCAGCAGGGCTTTACACCTGCTTTGTTAGAAATGTATCCCCACCCCACCACCCAAGCTAACTGACTACCCCTCTATAAAAAGTATCATAGTTGGACTTTCTAAAAATCAGTGACAAGGGTATTTTTATCTCCAGACCAATTCCTATGCTTGGCTGTGGCCCTGGGGATTTCAGCAGGCTCCTCAGTCTGCATAATTGGCTTCAGACACAACGTAGAGTGCCAAACTTTGGCTTCATTGACAATTTTAATCTACTTTAGGAACATGTCATATTTTTCAAACCTGATGGTCTTCATCCAACCAGTCTGAGCTCACAGTCTGCAAAATTATTCCACTGCACTCTGCCAAACCCATGCGTATGACTATTTCCAATCAATAGTGCATGTGATCCATCCCAAGCTAATTCTTCCTCACCTTCCACCAGTTCTGTGAATATTATGTATCATACTCAGACCATTGTCACTGGCAGGGCCCCCAGATAGGACAACCGTATTAAAAGCATTAACAGAAATAAACTTCTACTTTTAAAATCTACCCCTCCTATTGCACCACTCTAAGCTACTCTGTTTAAGCTAGCTCTTCAAAATGTGGAATCCCTTTCAAGTAAGTGTTTCATCTTACTGATTTATTACCTCCACAGACCTTGATCTTATGTTCTTCACTGAGATCTGGTAAAAGCCAAATGAATGCAGCCAGTTATCTGAACTGTGTCCCCCTGACAATGATATTTTCACATATCAAGGCCTAGTCAAGGAGGTGGCAGGCTTGCCACCACGTTCAAAAAGTATTTTAGGTGCAATCTACTGCCTGTCGACAATTTTTCAAGTTTTGAGGTGCATATGTTTAAAATTTGTGGTTTGGAGCCTGTGATCGGCATTATCATCTAACACCCTCCTAAATCCAATTTCTCTTGGAATTCTCAGAATTCTTATCCTCTAATTATTGAGCCTATTTTTCTAAGATTATTACAGAGAATAGTGGCGATTCAAGACTAAACTGACTGTTGAACCCTGCCCCAACCTATAATGTCCTCAGTCAAGCATTTGATACAAAATGTGAGAAATTTTCAATATTTTTCATCATCAAAATTACTTCCATCAGGGGCCGCATAGCTACAATACCGGTAACCTCTACAGCAAACCTCATAAATAAAGGCAATCATGTCAAAATGTACAAATATTACCAATTCATAACTCTATAAGATTGTAAAAAGAGTAAACAATCTACTTGCTGTTGAGACCCTGTTCCTACCACACTTTTGAAGGATTCTTTTAACGTTTTTGATTCAGTTCGGAAAGTTATTAACATTTCTCTTGAAACTGGAGGTTTTGCAGATGGCTTCAAAACTATGGTTGGCAATCTTCTACTTAAAAAGCCAAATCTTGATAGTGAGGTACTTGCTAACTACAGGCCTATATCAAATCATCTCTTCCTAGGCAAG
The DNA here is from genome assembly GCF_048418815.1 of Hemitrygon akajei. Lineage (NCBI taxonomy): Eukaryota > Metazoa > Chordata > Chondrichthyes > Myliobatiformes > Dasyatidae > Hemitrygon > Hemitrygon akajei. Next base: position 162,729,248 of record NC_133133.1, read on the forward strand.
ATTTTTGAGGAAGTCATTTTCAACCAACTCAACAACTTTCTGAATGAGAACAATACTCTGGAAATTTTCAGTCAGGTTTTAGAGCAAACCACAGGATAGAGATATCCCTTACTAAATTTATTAGTGACCTTAAGCTCAACATTGATGTCAATAAGATCTCAGTTCAAACTCATAAAATAAGAGAAAATCTACAGATGCTGGAAATCTGAGCAACACACAAAATGCTGGAGGAACTCAGCAGGCCAGGTAGCATCTAAGAAAAGAGTACAGTCAATGTTTCGGGCCTAAACCCTTTGGCAGGACTGAAGACAAAAGCTAGGGAATAGATTTAAAAGGTGGAGGGAGGGAAGAGAGAAACACAAGGCAATAGGTCAAAGCTGGAGGGGGAAGGATGAAGTAAAGAGCTGGGAAGTCGATTGGTGAAAGAGATGGAGATAGACCATAGAATAGTACAGCACAGTACAGGCCCTTCGGCCCATAATGTTGTGCCGACCCTTAAACCCTGCCTCCCATATAACCCCCCACCTTAAATTCCTCATATACCTGTCTAGTAGTCTCTTAAATTTAACTAGTGTATCTGCCTCCACCACTGACTCAGACAGTGCATTCCATGCACCAACCACTCTCTGAGTAAAAAACTTTCCTCTAATATCCCCCTTGAACTTCCCTCCCCTTACTTAAAGCCATGCCCTCTTGTATTGAGCAGTGGTGCCCTGGGGAAGTGGCACTGGCTGTCCACTCTATCTATTCCTCTTAATTTCTTGTATACATCTATCATGTCACCTCTCATCCTCCTTCTCCCCAAAGAGTAAAGCCCTAGCTCCCTTAATCTCGGATCATAATGCATACTCTCTAAACCAGACAGCATCCTGGTAAATCTCCTCTGTACCCTTTCCAATGCTTCCACATCCTTCCTATAGTGAGGCGACCAGAACTGGACACAGTACTCCAAGTGTGGCCTAACCAGAGTTTTATAGAGCTGCATCATTACCTCACAACTCTTAAACTCTATCTCTTGACTTATGAAAGCTAACACCCCATAAGCTTTCTTAACTACCCTATCTACCTGTCAGGCAACTTTCATGGAAAAAAGAAAAGGGGGAGGAGCACCAGAGGGAGGCGTTGGCCGGGCAAGAAGATAAGGTGAGAAAGGAAAGAGGGGTTTGGGAATGGTGAAGGTGGGGTGTGGGGGCATTACTGGAAGTTCGAGAAATCAATGTTCATACCATCAGTTTGGAGGCTACCCAAACGGAATATAAGGTGTTGTTCCTCCAACCTCATCACCGCAGTGGAGGAGTCCATGGATGGACCTATCAGAAAGGGAATGGGGAGTGGAATTCAGCACGGAGTAGGTCCTTCCAGACCTTCAAGCCATGCCACCCCAACCCTGATTGACCCTAATCTAATCCAGAGACAATTTACAACGAACCAATTAACCTACCCGGTACCTCTTTGGACAGTGTAGGAAAGCGGAGCTCCCGGGGAAAACCCACGCATTCCATGGGGTGACATATGCAAACTCCTTACAGAATAGCGTGGGAATTGAACATCCAGATCTACAAAAGCATTGGGCTAATCGCTGTGCCATATTTGTACTTTTATCCCATTGTAAAGCATTTCAACTACATTATCTGTATGAAAAGTGTTCTAGAAATAAAGTTATTATTACTGTAAATTGCCCTGTGATTAGACTAGTGTTAAATAGGTGGGTTGCTGGGTGGTACTGCTCATTGGGCCTGCTGTATCTTGAAATATTAAATACCTCCACTGGCAGATTGTTCCAGGGAGTCAATGAAGATCTTACCCTTCACACCTTCTTCAATTGGTAACTGGTAATTGGCTTACTAATGTCACGTATATGGAGGTGCAGTGAAAGGCTTTGTTTTGTAAGCCATCCCAGATCATTTCATCACATCAGTACATCGGGGCAGTTCAAGAGAAAAGCAATTACAAAATGCAGAATAGAGTGTTACAGTTATAGAGTAGGCAGACAATATGTAGAGCTAGCTGAGGTAGATTGTGAAGTCAAGAGTCCATTTATCACACAAGAGGTCCATCTAGTAGTCTTGTAGTACTGAGATAGAGGCTGTCCTTGAGAATGCTGTTAAGTTCTTTCAGGCTTAAAGTCTCTATTCTCACCTCAACCTATGGAAAAGATCCTGACTATCCTGGGATGTAGACTTCAGCACACCTCTGTGATAGTGAAGACTGTCTGCAGTCTATGCTGCTCCTGATAATAAGGTATGAAGTTCAGGTTTGCTACTAACTATTGTCATGAAATTACTGTGATATTTGAGAGGAAAGGCAGACTACAGAACTGCGCAGTAACATTGTAATAAAGCCCTGATAGGCTGGGCACATTCCACCCAGGGGTACACTCCGATCCGAGGTAGGCCATCATTATCCAATCCATAGACAGCAAGTTTTCAAACTCTTTCAAGGACGAATAGATAAGATTCATGAGGATGTTGCTGAAGTAGAGAGTCTGAGTTATAAATGGTATGGTAGCGTGGGGTGGGGGTGGGGCGGCATGGTAGCATAGTATAGCACAGAGCTTTATAGTACAGGTGATCCGGATTCAACTTTCACCGTGAACTGTGAGGAGATTATACATTTTCCCTGTGACTGTGTGGGTTTCCTCTGGATGACCATAAGATATAGGAGCAGAATTAGCCCATCAAGTCTGCTCCACCATTTCATCATGGCTGATCCAATTTTCTTCTCAACCCCAATCTCCCACCTTCTCCCTGTATCCCTTCATGCCCTGTCTAATCAATCTATCAACCTCTGCCTTAAATATACATAAAGACTTGACCTCCACAGCTGCCTGTGCCAAAGAATTCCACAGATTCATCACTCTCTGGCTAAAGAAATTCCTCCTCATCTCCATTCTAAAAGGACGTCCCTCTATTCTGAGGCTGTGTCCTCTGATATTAGAATCTCCCACCATAGGAAACATCCTCTCCACATCCACTCTATCAAGGCCTTTCAGCATTCAACATGTTTCAATGAGATCACCCCTTATTCTTCTGAATTCTGGTGAATACAGGCCCAGAGCCATCAAACGCTCTTCAAATGAAAAGCCATTCAATCCTGGAATCATTTTCGTGAACCTCCAGTTTTGGCACATTCTTTCTAAGGTAAAGGGCCCAAAACTGCTCACAATATTCCAAGTGAGGCCCCACCAGTGCTTTATAAAGTCTCAATATCACATCCTTGCTTTTATATTCTAGTCCTCTTGAAGTGAATGCTAACATCACATTTGCCTTCCACACCACAAACTCAACCTGCAAATTAACCTTTAGGGAATCCTGCACAGGACTCCCGAATCTTTCTGTGCCTCAGATTTTTCTATCCATTTAGAAATTAATCAACCCATTAATTTTTTCTAGCAAAGGCATGAGCATATACTTCCTGAAACTATATTCCATCTGCCACTTCTTTGCCCATTCTCTTAATCTGTCCAAGTTCTTTTGTAGCCTCCCTATTTCCTCAAAACTACCTGCCCACCTATTTTCGCATTGTTTGCTAACTTTGCAACAAGCCCATCAATTCCATCATCCAAATCACCGACTATAACATATAAAGGATTAGTCCCAACATAGACACCAGTGGAACACAATTCATCAACCAGAAATGGCTCCCTTTATTCCCACTCTTTGCCTCCTGTCAATCAACCATTGCTTTACCCATGCTAGAATCTTTCCTGTAATATCATGGGCTTGTAGCTTGTTAAGCAGCCTCATGTGTGGTACTTGGTCAAAGGTCTTCAGAAAATTCAAGTATGCAACATCAACTGATTCTCCTTTGTCTATCCTGCTTGTTATTTCCTCAAAGAATTCCAACAGATTCTTCCCGTGAGGAAACTATACTGACTACGGCCTATTTTATTATGTGCCTCCAAGCACTGAGTCCTCATCCTGAATAATCGATTTCAACATCTTCCCAACCACTGAGGTCAGACTAATTGGCCTATAGCTTCCTTTATTCTGCCTCTCTCCCTTCTTGAAGAGTGGGGTGACATTTTTAAATTTCCAGTTTTCTGGAACCATTCCAGAATCTACTTATTCTTGAAAGATCATTGGTAATGCCTCCACTATCTCTTCAGCCACCTCTTTCAGAACCCCGGGGTGTACACCATCTGGACCAATTGACTTACCTGCCTTCAGATCTTTCAGTTTCCAAAGAACCTTCGCTCTGGTAATGGTAACTTCACACACTTCATGACCCCTGACACCTGGAGCTTCCATCATACTGTTAGTGTTTTCCACAGTAAAAACTGATGCAAAATACTAAACAGTTTGTCCACCATTTCTTTGTCCCTCATTGCTACCTCTCCAGCAGTGTTTTTTTAGCTGTCCAATATCCACTCTCGCCTCTCTTTTATACTTAAATTACCTGAAGAAACTATTGGTATTCTTTTTAATTTTATTGACCAGCTTACTTTTGTATTCAATCTTTACCTTCTTAACGTTTTTTCCGTTGCCTTCTGTTGGTATATAAAACCTTCCCAAGCACTTAATTTCCCATTAATGTTTGCAGTATTATATGCCCTTCTTTTGGCTTTTATGTTGGCTTTGTCTTCTCTTCTTAGCCACAGTTGTGTCATCTAGCCTTTAGAATACTTCTTCCTCATTGGGATATATACATCCTGTGCCTTCTGAATTACTTCCAGAAAATCCAGCCATTGCTTCTCTGCCACCATCCCTGCCAGTGTTCTTTTCCATCAGTTCTGGCCAGCTCCTCTCTTATGCCTCTGTAATTTCCTTTACTCCACTGTAAAGCTGGTACATCTGACTTTAGCTTCTTCTTCTCAAATTTTAAGAGTGAATTTGATCATATTATGATCACTTCCCTGAAATGTTCTTTAACCTTAAGCTCTCTAATTATTTCCAGTTCATTGCACGACACCCAATCCAGAATAAGTATCTCTGAGTGGGCTCAACCATGAGCTGCTCTAAAAAGCCACCTCAGAGGCATTCTAAGAATTTTGCACCAATCTGATTTTCCCAATCATATTGAAAACCCCATGACTATTGTAACATTGCCCTTTTGACATACTTTTTCAATCTCCCATTGTAACCTGTAGACCACATCCTTACGACTGTCTGGGGTCTGCTTATAACTTCCATCAGGATCCTTTTACCCTTGCAGTTCCTTAGCTCTATCCACAATGATTCAATACCTTCTGACCCTATGTCACCTCTTTCATTTTTTACCAACAGTGCCACGCCACCCCCTGTCCCCCTGTCCTTTCGATACAATCCTTGGACATTAAGCTCCCAGCTACAATCTTCTTTCAGCCACGATTCAGTGATGTCTGCAACATCATACCTGCCAATCTGTAACTGTGCTACAAGTTCATTGACCTTATTCCATAAACTGCATGCAGTTAAATATAACACCTTTCGTCCTGTGTTCACGTTTTACAATTTTGTCCACCTTTTACATTGTGACTCATCCTCTTGACTACAATTTTGCCCTATCCTCAGCGTCTCCTTGCTAGGAGTCTCACTACACATTGCCTCGGTTTGTAAACCAGCTATCTCATCTTCAGCGCTATCACTCCGGTTCCCAACCCCCTGCCAAATTAGTTTAAACCCACCCGAATAACTCTACCCAACCTGCTCACATGGATATTGGTTCCCCCTTGGGCTCAGGTGTAACCCATCCTTTTTGTGCAGATTATATCTTCCCCAAAAAAGATCCCAATAATCCACAAATCTGAACCCCCGCCTCCAGCCCCTGCACAAGTTTCTGAGCCACACATTCACACAAAAGTCATCCCATTCTTACTTACACAGACATGTGGCACAGGCAGCAATCCAGAGATGACTACTCTGGAGGTCCTGCCTCTCAGCTTTCTACCTAGCTCCCTAAAATCTCTCTTCACGACATCCTCACTTGTCTACCTATGACATTGGTGCCAATATGTACCAAGACTTCTTACTGCTCCCCCACACCCTTGAGAAGGGATACCCTGAAGAGCTTCGTTTTCCTCCTACAGTCCAAAGACATACCGGTTGGTAGGTTAATTGATTGTTGTAAATTGTCCTGTGGTTAGGCTAGGATTAAATCAGGAGATTGTTAGGCGGCATGATTTGAAGAGCCTGAGGAGCCTATAAATAACTCGTCAATTAGAAACAGATTCTTAAATACAGACTGTGGAAGAACTTTGAAGTTTCTGATGTTGACTAACTATTCCTTAAGAATTTCCAGCAGTTAAAAGAACATTCCCTTCCAGATTACACGGTCATTTATTTCAATGCTATTTATGGATCCTTGGTGTGTGAGCATTGCCCGCCTTGTTTCCTTGCATTATGACAGAGACGGCACTTCATTGGCTGTGAGCCACTTTGAAATGTCCTGCGGTTAAAAATAGTATTTAAACGAGTGTTGTTTTTTTATTAAGTTCTTCAGTTCAATACTTATTCACAAAACATCCACAAACGTCTTTTAACCTATTCATGATAACAAATAGTACACAAATTATGAATTATTGAAATTCAAGACCACAATTCTGTTCAGGGTGCACATATGCAGTTTCTAAAATGCTTGCTGGTTAGATATCGGCTAATGAAATAATACTAGAAACACCTCATTTCAAGCTTTTCCATTAAATTTGATTTCAACATGTAAAATGAGATCCTGTGATACTGGCATACTTGGTGAGTTGTGGACCTGATGTTTAACTAACAAAGCAGCAGATCAAAAAAGCCATGAAGAAATTAAATATGAAAATGTAAAGCATTATTAGATTCCAGTTTGTTCACCTACTGTCACTGCCCCACAAGGTGAGCTTGTAAATTGTTAAATCCATTCAACCAAATTTTTTTTCCCACCATCACACAATCCTGCATGAGACCTAAAAGCACAGATAATATTTGTGATCAAATTGGAGGAAGGTGATGGTTGATTGCATCTCACCATCATTTAGGCTAGAAACAAGCTCCGGAAGAATAAAGTGCTCAGAACGACACAACCCTCAACTTGGCTACTTTCATACAATTAATGCAAGCCTAACAGCCACAATGGCCTTACGAACGATGGCATGATAGTGTAGGGGTTAGTGTAACACTGTACCAGCACCAGTGTGTGCAAATGGCAAGCGCAGACTCATTGGGCTGGAAGGGCCTGTTAGAATCAGAATCAGGTTTAATATCACCATCATATGTTGTGAAATTCGTTGTCTTTGCAGCAGCAGTACAGTGCAATACATAATCATAGAAAAAACTGTGAATTAAATTAACTATATATTACTTAAATAAGTAGTGCAAAAAAGTAGTGAGGCAGTGTTCAAGGGTTCAATGTACATTCTGAAATTGGATGGCAGAGGGGAAGAAGCTTTTCTTGATTGTGTGCCATCAGGCTCCTGTAACTCCTTCCTGATGATAGCAATGAGAACAGGGCATGTCCTGGGTGATGGGGGTCCTTAATGATGGATGCCACCTTTTTGAGGCATCGCTCCTTGAGGAAGTCCTGGATGCTACAGAGGCTGGTGTCTATGATGGAGCTGACTGAGTTCACAACTTTCTGCAGCTTCTTGCTCTAGATAAATACTGTAAAATAAAAACTTTCAAATGTCATTCAGTGATATCAATTACAAAATAACCACACGATATGAAAGTATTCATTTTTCATCATATCGTAACATTAAATTGACAACTTATCCTGAAGTAAGGGAAACAGAATAATGCCAGAAGCTAACACGAGTGAATCTACAGATGCTGGAAATAAATAAAAACACAAAATGCTGGCAGAACTCAGCAGGCCAGACAGCATTTATGGGAGGAGGTAGTGACGACTTTTCGGGCCGAAACATTGTCACTACCTCCTCCCATAAATGCTGTCTGGCCTGCTGAGTTCTGCCAGCATTTTGTGTTTTTAATACCAGAAGCTATCGTTGAGATTCAGCATTTATGTCTAATATGTTCTTGACACAATCATTAATGTTTAAACCTGCTGTAACATAAAATAGAAAACTGGTCCATTTTAAACCAATTACATTTTGTTACCGAGATTTAAATAAATATTTCAATCAGAATTTAGTTGTATAGGAAAGAACATACATGACTAATATTGGAGACACAAGAGACCTTTTGGCTCCCCCTTCCCTCCCCTCCTCTCCCCTTCTCTCTCCTCCAACCCCCTTCTCTCCCCTCCAACTCCCACAGATGTTGCTTGAGCCATTGAATTTGTCCAGCAGATTGCACATTGTAATACACTAACTTTGTTTAAAACACAGCAAATAGTATTTATTACTCAGCATCTCTGAAGATCTATCCTGGGCCTGACAGATTGATGCAATTACAAAGAAGGCACAACAGTGGCTATATTTCATTAGGAGTTTGAGGAGATTTGATATGTCATCAAAGACTCACAAATTTTTACGGATGTACTGTGGAGAGCATTCTAACAGGCTGCAACACCATCTGGTATGGAGAGGCCACTGCACAGGAACGGGAAAAGTTGCACAGGTTTTCAAACTCAGCTAGCTCCATCATGGGCACCACCCTCCCCAGCATCGAGGACATCTCCAAAAGGTGATGCTACAAAAAGGCGCCATCCGTCATTAAGGACCCCCCCCCCCCCCCTGTCATTCAGGACATGCTGTGCTACCATCAAGGAGGAGGTACAGGAGCCTGAAGATACACACTCAATTTTTTTAGAAACAACTTCTTCTGCGTCAGCATCAGATTTCTGAACAGACAATGAACACATGTATGCTAGCTCGCTAATATTTTTGCTAACTTTTTGCACTACTTGCTTAATATATATATATTTCTTATTGTAAATTTACAATTTTTTATTATTATATATTGCATGCAAATACTGGGGCCACAAAACAACACATTTCAGGACATATGCCCATGAGAATAAACCTGATTCAGATTCGGATTCTGAAACCAGTCACAGATTGAGAGATTGCCTGCGTTCTGTCTGTAGGGGAAACCCCGAGCTTCCTGTTGCCTGATGTTTTAATTCACCACCCATTCACAATCCAATTTATATAGCCTCCCAGGCAGCTTCAGCGAGGCCCAACGGAAGGTTGAGGAGCAGCAATTCATTCGCTGACTGTCACCTTGTAGTCTTCTGGACTCAATATTAAATTCTACAATTTTAGGTAATTTGATTTGCTGGTCTGTGTCAGTCAGTCATCCTAATATTAGCTCAATTTGTTTACTTTTTTTTCCTTAAAAAAAAAGGTTTGACAAGAGATAAATCTGGACGTCGAAAGTTTTGAGAGGAGAGGATTTCACTCCGGTCCACTACCCGAGTAGAAAAGAGAGCAGCAGGTTGCTACAGCATAATAAAGCTTTGACCAGCGACTAATCTGTGTTTGGGATTGATTAGATTAAGATAATTAAAGGAAGGCAGGGCAAGTGCAGCAGCCATGGTCACAGTGGCCATCATCGGCAAACTTTGCATCAAAGCTATCAATTCCATTATCCAAATCATTAACATATATTGTAAAAAAATTGGTCCCAACACAAATGCCTGGGGAACACAACTAGATATTGACAGCCAACCAGAAAAGGCTCCCTTTATTCGCACTCTTTGCCTCCTGCCGAACAGCCACCGCTTTATTCTTGCTAGAAACTTTCCTATAATACCATGGGCTTGTAGCTTGTTAAGCAGCTTCATGTGTGGTACTTGGTCAAAGGCCTTCAGAAAATTCAAGTATGCAACATCAACTGATTCTCCTTTGTCTATCCTGCTTGTTATTTCCTCACAGAATTCCAACAGATTTGTTCTCTTGAGAAAACTATACTGACTACGGCCTATTTTATTATGTGCCTCCAAGTACCCTGAGTCCTCATCCTGAATAATCGATTTCAACATCTTCCCAACCACTGAGGTCAGATTAATTGGCCTATAGTTTCCTTTATTCTGCCTCTCTCCCTTCTTGAATACAGGGGTGACATTTTCAATTTTCCAGTTTCCTGGAACCATTCCAGAATCTACTTATTCTTGAAAGGTCATTGGTAATGCCTCCACTATCTCTTCAGCCACCTCTTTCAGAACCCCGGGGTGTACACCATCTGGACCAATTGACTTACCTGCCTTCAGATCTTTCAGTTTCCAAAGAACCTTCGCTCTAGTAATGGTAACTTCACATACTTCATGACCCCTGACACCTGGAGCTTCCATCATACTGTTAGTGTTTTCCACAGTAAAAACTGATGCAAAATACTAAACAGTTTGTCCACCATTTCTTTGTCCCTCATTGCTACCTCTCCAGCAGTGCTTTTTTAGCAGTCCAATATCCACTCTCGCCTCTCTTTTATACTTAAATTACCTGAAGAAACATTTGGTATTCTTTTTAATAGTATTGACCAGCTTACTTTTGTATTCAATCTTTACTTTCTTAATGTTTTTTCAGTTGCCTTCTGTTGGTATATAAAACCTTCCCAATCTTTTAATTTCCCATTAATGTTTGCAGTATTATATGCCCTTTCTTTGGCTTTTATGTTGGCTTTGTCTTCTCTTCTTAGCCACAGTTGTGTCATCTAGCCTTTAGAATACTTCTTCCTCATTGGGATATATATATCCTGAGGCTTTCGAATTATCTTCAGAAAATCCAGCCGTTGCTTCTCTGCCATCATCCTTGCCGGTGTTCTTTTCCATCAATTCTGGCCAACTCTCATGCCTTTTTTTGTGTGTGCCATACTCTGCCAGAGCCTCGGCGACCACTTACTTTTTTTTTTCAAGTGGCTGTCTTGGAGGAAAGGTTCTGAGAGTGGTCCCCCACGTCCTCCTCACAGCGCAGTTGTTTTTTTAACAAGGCCGAGTTACAAGCACGACGCTCAACCCGGCACGGATGGAAAGCATGCCCGGGAGCGGCCCGACTGGGTTCGAACTCGGGAACCTTCACTCCGGAGTCCAGCACTGATGTCACTGCAGACAATTTACTTCACTGTACTTCACTGTAATACTGATAATCAGACCTTAGCTTCTCCTTCTCAAATTTTAGGGTGAATTATATCATATTATGTTCAATTGTCCCTAAGGGTTCTTTTACATTATCTCTCCAATCAATTCTGGTTCATTGCACACCCAATCAAGAATAGCTGATCCCTTAAGTGGGCTCAGCCATGAGCTACTCTGCAAAGCCATCTCACTGGCACTCAAGAAAATCTCCTTCTTGGGAATCTAGTACCAACTTTATTTTCCCAATCTACCTGCACATTGAAATGACTATTGTAGTATTGCCTTTTTGGCATGAATTTCCTATCTCCCATTGCAATTTGTGGACACTGCTGTTTGGGAGTCCGTATACAACTCTCATCAGGGTCTTTTTACCCTTGTAGTTCCTCAGCTCTGTCCACAATGATTCAACACCTTCCGACCCTGTGTCACTTCTTTCTAATTATCTGATCTCATTTTTTACCAACAGAGCATCTTCTGCCATCCTGGCTGACTTTTCCATACAATGTGTATCCTTGGACATTAAGATCCCAGCTAAAATCTTCCTCTAGTCATGATTCAGTGATATCTACAACATCGTACCTGTCAGTCTGTAACTGTGCTATAAGTTCACTTAACTTATTCTGTAGTAACACGCATTCAAATATAACAGCTTTTGCCCTGTATTCATCTTTTTCGATTTTGTCCACCTTTGATGTTGCAACTCATCCTGTTGACTGCAATTTTGCCCCGTCAACAGCCCCTTCTCGCTACACTGCCTCTGTTTTAATAAATCAGCTACCTCATCTCCAGCACTATTATCCATCCTTCCTATGATACTCGTTACATTGAAATATATGCAGCTCAGGACACTAGTCACGTCATGCTCATCCTTCTGATTCCTAACTCTGTCTGAGGTCTTACCAGCATCTGCCTCCACAGCCTCTCCACTAACTGTTCCGGCACTCTGGTTCCCTTCCCATTTCAACTCTAGTTAAGACCCCACCATGCAGCATTAACAAAAATTCTGGCTAACATATCAGTCTTCCTTCAGTTCAGGAGCAAACCATCACTTCTCTCTAGTCAATATTTATCCCCAAATCATTACCATTTAAGAACAGGTAATCTGGCCACTACCACTTTGCTATAAATGGGAAATTGCAGTGGCCAAATTGGCTGCTCCATTTTCTGTACAACAAATGTTCAAGAGAACATCATTGGCCATGGTTCTTTGGAAGTTCCTCAGGTGCTTTGTGTCATTTTTAAATTTCCTTTGGATTGTGTTTCAGGTTCTTATATATTAAAAAAAAATAGAAAACTCCAACAAAGAAGATAGTCATTTTTATGATAACCTGAAGATTCCAGCAACATCTAGTTACAGCTATATTCATCAAAATCTCTGCAGTGTCCAATAAAGATACAAAAATAGAATGATGGCACTTGATTAATGCAATGATTTAAGTCACCGAAGAGGACTTTGATCATATCAATGTATCTGACGGTGAGGGTGCGGAAAAGACCAGTGAGAATAAGGAGCAGACAAGGGTTTAAAGTGCATTTCTGGACATTTTGTAACTACGTTGGCAGAAGTTCTAAATCAGAAAACGGAATAGATGGCTATGACTTCACCGATAGCTCAGTTAAGTTGTCTAATGAACAGCATGGGTTAGCTTCTTGTTCTATGTTGATATGTGGTAAACATGTTACATTTGATCTTAGTTCCTCGAGGTGTTTATGAAGTGGGCTTCTTTTCCTGATCAATATTTGTGTATTTGTTGACATACCAAATCTCTTCAAACTCCCAGTGGAGTATAGTCGCTGTCTTGCCTTCTTTATAATTGCATTGATATGTTGGGACCAGGTTAGATCCTCAGAGATCTTGAAGCTGCTCACTCTCTCCACTTCTGATCGCTCTATGAGGATTGGTATGTGTTCCTTTGTCTTACCCTTCCTGAAGTCCACAATCAGCTCTTTCATCTTACTGATGTTGAGTGCCAGGTTGTTGCTGCGACACCACTCCACTAGTTGGCCTATCTTGCTCCTGTACGCCCTCTCGTCACCACCTGAGATTCTACCAACAATGTTGTATCATCAGCAAATTTATAGATGGTATTTGAGCTATGCCCAGCCACAAAGTCATGGGTGTAGAGAGATTAGAACAATGGGCTGAGCACACACCCCTGAGGCGCACCAGTGTTGATCATCAGCAAGGAGGATATGTTACCACCAATATGCACAGACTGCAGTCTTCCAGTTAGGAAGTCGAGGATCCAATTGTAGAGGGAGATACAGAGGCCCAGACTTTGCAACTTCTCAATCAGGATTGTAGGAATAATAGTATTAAATGCTGAGCTATAGTTGATGAACAACATCCTGATGTAAGTGTTTGTGTTGTCCAGGTGGTCTAAAGCTGTGTGGAGAGCCATTGAGATTGAGTCTGCCATTGACCTATTGTGACGATAGGCAAATTGCAATGGGTCCAGGCCCTTGCTGAGGCAGGAGTTCAGTCTAATCATAATCAGCCTCTCAGAACATTTCATCACTGTAGATGTGAGCGCTACCAGGCGACTGTCATTAAGGCAGCCCACATTATTCTTCTTAGGCACTGGTATAATTGTTGCCTTTTTGAAGCAAGTAGGAACTTCTGTCCATAGCAGTGAGAGGTTGAAAATGTCCTTGAATACCCCCACCAGTTGGTTGGCACAAGTTCTCAGAGCCTTACCAGGTACTCCATCTGGACTTTCCGCCTTGCGAGGGTTCACTCTCTTTAAAGACAGCCTAACATCAGCCTCTGAAACAAAGATCTCAGGGTCATCAGGTGCAGCAGGGATCTTCACAGCTGCAGTTATATTCCCCCTTTCAAAGCAGAATACCCTCTACTTGTTTGCTGTTGCTTTATCATCAATACTGAAGGCACCATTCTAGAAAAATGCTCCATTTCATTGGTATTGCTTTCTACCCTGGACATTTATGTCCTCTGCCACATTCACCTCAGTTACTTGGCTGAGCTACTTTGACAAGATCTGCCAAGCATGAAACTTCCACCACTAAAGACCTGGTTTCAAGCACATTGAACACCTCAACACATCAACACCTCAAAGTCATACATCATTCTAACTTGGGAAAAAATACTTCCATTCCTATATCGTAACTAGATCTGAACCTTCAAACTTCCTTCCCAACAGTTCGTCAGGAGTATCTTCACTGGAGGGGCTTGTGCAGTTCAGGATTAAATCACATTCTCAAAGTAATTGGGTATAGGCATTAAACGCAGCTTTTTCCAGCAATGCTCTCATTTTGAAAAGGAGTAAAAAAAATACTCCACTCATAATCTAGACTTTAAGCATTTTGGCCAACATTCTCCCTAAAGCAACATCAAATTAATTTACCATTTGTCTGCTTGTGAGAACCTACTAGATACAAATGACATGTTTATCTTATTTACATGTGATTACACCTCAAAACTCTCTCATTGCAAGGTTGTTTGAGCTGTCCTTAAGCTGTGAAAGGCACCAGATAATAACATCAAATGATATAAATTTAAGGATCCCTCTCAAACCTATAGGCATTTAATAAGGCACAAGAAGACATATTGGATTTGACATGAGTATTTTTTTAATTACGTAAGTTAGTTGTATTATCACCTCATTTAATCACAGAAATCATAACAGTGCAATTTTTATGCAGCAATAGCAATTCTGAAAATTTAAAGGGAATTGTCAAGAATGTCATTTGTGATTGCCTAGGATTAAATTTCAATTTATTTTTGTTCCAAGTTCAGCTAATAAATTTTGACACGTTGCCATTTTGATTCATTATCTTAAATCCCCAAGAGGGAAGGTCAGAAACCGTGATGATAATTAGAAATGTTTTTCATGTTACAGTTGATAACAATTAAACATCAAATTCGAGAATTTTGCTCTGCACCAATTCCATCTTCCTGACAAGGCCACAAAGGATAAATCTTTCCTTTATCTTCAGAAGAAAATAATAGTGAATTAGGAACTTTGAAATAAAAATCTGACAAAATAAACATTTGGAATGTGTTTTTGCCTCTATTTGATAGGACACTGAAAGGCAGTGCAGGCAATGGCTTTCTGATACAATCCACCTTATAACAGTTCATGTGCCATTATCTTCCACTCCTCAGAACTACAGTGAAAGCGAGTCATCCTCAGTCCTAGTTAGGAGAAGAAGAATGGTGCAGAGAATGTTGCCAAAGGGAGGCTTCTTCAAGCTGATCTACAAAAACAGCCTAATTTCTTCTTTTTAATGTCTCTCCTTTCCTTTTCCAGGTGGCTGGGACTCTGTTGGTGCCAGTGATCTACAGCTGTACTCATACTGCGGTTCTTTACAACAATGGTTCCCACTGCCAGGGCTCACTGAGCAGCCATTTTATTTTATCCCGAAGATCTGCATCTTCGGGACGAGGCTCTGCAGCGCAGTGCACAGGCCGATTCCATACCGGAGTCGCTGACTGAGGCAGCGAGGAAGAAACGGAACACTGCATACAGTGGATCAGCTTTTGGAGGCCTTTGTAACCAGGCAATCACTCTTTCTCTCTCGCGCCCTTCCCTTTGATGGTGGGGGGAGAGTTAGCTGCTGATTCTCGAGTCGGTGAACTCGGAATAAAAGCGACGCAGGAGACAGTAACATCGTAATTTGTTTCGATGGTCTTCCCTTCCACTGTGGGAAAGGTGACACCGTTCTGTCCCGTTATTAGGGAGGGAGAGAGAGCCTGTGGCATGTCGAACTATCGGGTGAACACGATCTCTCTTTGGGGGCTTCTGGTGAGTGGTGGGTGCTGATGCTTCCTGCTGAAGTAAGTGGGGGGAGGGGGAAGAGTGCTGCTGCTTGTGCATGGGAGGGGGAGAGGAGGCTTTGGGGTTCTAACACTTTACTGTCATTAATTATTTAGGGTACTCTTCTGTTATCATGAATATCTACGAAAAGCAATAATTTAAGTCTGCATGCTGTATATGTTCCCTGATATCAAATAGAACCATTGAATCACTGAAGAAGTGCTTTTGAGCGGGACTGTGTGGTTTCATAGTTACAAGGATTTTAGAAGTTAAATGAGGAGCTGATTCTCAAACATTTACTTAATGAAGCAATCTCTTCACAGTAGGTAAGTATTCGTAATGTAGGTTTTCGAAAATAAAACAGCAGAGATGTTTACGTTTAATGGAAACCGTAACAACTCATTTATTGTACTCCAAACACAGAACGTAAAGCACGGTTAAAAAAAACTTCACATAATTACATCATCACATCAGGCCAGTCTCGTAAAGATTACCCAAACTCAATGTTGGTGGTAGTGAATTATACATGTTTCCACTCAATATATTGCCCTACAGTAACGTTAAACTCAGTCATACTCTAGTTAGGTAACCCAAAAGACTTTGCAATGAGCTAAGTGATTTTAAAAAACTTCATGCAAATGAGCAGCAAAATAATATACTTTGGCTTGACTGATCTTGTCAATTAGTTTATAATCAAGTTTTACTGTTATTTTGCTTGTGTTAACTACAGTTTAGTATTTCTAATAGCATGTTATCAATTAAAGTAGCTATTATGAAACTATATTCTATTATGAAACAAACATCAGCAGCAAAGTAATTAAAATACTAAAACTAGTTGGTAGAAATAGTCAGCAGGGAGTTAGTCATTGTGTAATATCCCATTGAGAGAGGCAATGATTATTGCTTGGAATGTCTGGTGCATCTATAATCTGAAGTTAGTAATTTTCTTGCCACTATCATCAGGTTGAAGGTACAAGAGCCTCAGGTTCAAGAACAGTTACTATGCCTCAACCATTGGGCTCTTAAACAAAAGGGGATAACTACACTCACTTTCCCATCCATTGAGATGTTCCCACAACCAATGACCTCACTTTAAGGACTCTTTATCTCATTATTTCATGTTCTCGTTGTTTATTGCTATCTATTTAAATTTGCATTTGCACAGTTTGCTGTCTTCTGCACTCCGCTGATCTTTCATTGATCCTGTTATACTATTGTATAGATTTGCTGAGAATGCCCACAGGAAAATGAGTCTCAGGGTTGCATATGGTGACATATATGTATTTGATAATAAAATTGACTTTGAACAATGTATTAAACTAAACAGGTATTGACACTAATCACAAAGTTGATTTCTACAATGGAAAATAAACTTCTTTCTCCTTCCACCCCCCCCCCCCGCCACCACCCAATGCCCATGTCTGCAAGTTTCATGAATTATGGACCTCTCACAATTGTGAAATAATCCGGTGATTTGTTATTATCAGCCCAATATTGTTTTGTGAAAATTATTTCACATGTGACATACGAAGCATATAATTACAAGAATACAAAAATTAGAATGGAAGATTCCTTTAGAATCTACTGTTAACCATCATCACAGACTGTCTAAGCCTTGACCTGAGT
The DNA here is from genome assembly GCF_048418815.1 of Hemitrygon akajei. NCBI lineage: Eukaryota > Metazoa > Chordata > Chondrichthyes > Myliobatiformes > Dasyatidae > Hemitrygon > Hemitrygon akajei. The sequence continues at coordinate 162,746,584 of NC_133133.1, forward strand.
AATCTTCAGTGGAACAATTATATTATTGTACCTCTAACAATATAAAATGATCAGTTCTTCACTGTGGAAAATTTACCCATTTCAAACGCACCTGAGGTGCCTTGAGACCTTTAATCCTTTTCGCTCCTTATGGAGCATAGGGCCTCAACAAAAGTCCTCCACTTTCTGTGATCTCTAGCAGATGTTTTTGCAGTCTCCCAAGTTTGGCCGGTGGCTTTCAGTTCATCCAAAAGCCTACGCCTCCAGGTTTGCTTTGGGCGACCTCTTCTTCTCTTCCCTTGTGGATTCCATTCGAGTGATTGTCGAGTGACATTCGACTGGCTCTTCCTCAAGGTGTGGCCGACCCATCTCCACTTCCTCCTCCTTATCTGGAATACAATGGGCTCTTGGTTTGCTCTCTTCCATAGGTCTAGGTTTGACACTCTGTCGTACCACTTGAGGCGGAGGATTTGCCGGAGACATTTGTTGAGAAAGGTCTGGATCTTGTTGCAGCTGATGTTAGTGATTCTCCATGTTTCGGATCCATATAGCAGGATGGCTTTCACATTGGAGCTGAATATACGGAGCTTAGTTTTGACAGAGATGGCCGTAGATCTCCAAACAGGTCGCAGGGTTGTGAAGGCATGTTGGGCTTTTCCGATCCTTGCTCTGATGTCCTCATCTGTACCTTCTGATTTACTGATTTTGCTTCCGAGGTAGGTGAATTTGTCTACATCTTCAACTATTTGTCCTTCAATCCATAATGGCTCCTCTTGTTTGTTATTAATACGTAGAACTTTGGTCTTCTCCTAACTGATGTTAAAGCCAACTCGCTGTGAGGTCTCTCCCAAGGAATTTACTTTCTTCTGCATATCTTGAAGCCGGTGTGAGAGAAGAGCGAGATCATCTGCAAATGCCAGGTCTTCCAATTTCCCTGTTAACATCCACTAGATGCCTCTCTCTGAGACAGCATAGGCTGTTCTTGTAGCCCAGTCGAGTACCACAAGAAAAAGTAGAGGCGACAGCAGGCATCCCTGTCTGACTCCAGTAGTGACCAGGAACTCTTCGGACAGTCTCCCATCGTGGATGACCCTGCATGAGAAGCCATCATAAAGCTACTTGATGATATTCACCATCTCTTCCAGTACACCATAGTGTCGTAAGATGCTCCACATTGACTTTCTGTCCAGGCTGTCAAATGCCTTCTCAAAATCAATAAAACACACATATAGTGGAGTTTGCCATTCTATTGTCTGCTCCACAATGACTCTAAGTGTAGCTATCTGGTCAATGCATGATCTCTCTTTCCTGAACCCCGCCTGTTCATCTCTAAGTCTCTGGTCAATGGCGTCTTTCATCCGTTCCAAGATGACCCTGGTGAGAACTTTGCTAGGAATGGACAACAAGGTGATCCCCCTCCACTTGCCACACAGTGAAAGATCTCCAGATTTTGGCAGCTTCACAAGGAGGCCCTTCTTCCAATCTGATGGGATCTCTCCTGTTCTCCATATCAAATTCAGCAGTATATGCAAATGGTCCACCATAACCTCTCCACCCTCTTTTAATGCTTCTGCAGGAATGTTGGCTTCTCCAGCAGCCTTGCCGTTCTTCAGGCTTTTCAGGGCTTTTCGAATTTCTTGCTTGGTGATTTCACCTATATTGATGTTGAGTGGGTCTCCAGGCTCCAGGTCAGGTGGGTTCTGTGGTGGTGGTCTATTCAATACTTCCTGGAAGTGTTCCTTCCATCTCTCCAGCTGATCTTCAACTGAAGTGAGCAGATGGCCTGACTTGTCTCTAACAGGTCTGTTGAAATTGCTTTTCTTCCCTCTCAAAAGTTTAGTTGTCATGTAGAGTGCCTTGAGGTCCCCTTTACTGGCCGCTGTTTCTGCTTGCTCTGCTATTTCATTGAAGTATGACCTCTTGTCCTTTCTGAGCTGTTTCTTCACCTCCTTGGCCATCACGCTGTACCTGTTGGCGGTGATTTGTTTCTGTTGCCGGCTTCTGGCCTATTCAACTCCTGTTTGATCTTTTTCCTCTCCTCCACCTTCTGCCATGTCTCATCCCTGATCCAAGGTTTACTGTTGACTGGTGGTCTTCCCAGTACTTCTTCGCAGGCTCCTACAGTGGCCTGCTTGAAGGTAATCCAGGTGTGTTCCGCTGTTCTCTCATCTTGTTCCTCTATTTGAAGAGCCCCAAGGCGGTTTTGCAAGGCGATGTGGACATCTTTCTTGTTCTGTTCCGTCTGTAGTTTGCTAACATCAAACTTTATTCGTGTGTTCTGTTGCTTCTTCTTGGCTGACAGCTTCATCTTCAGCTTTGCAACAACCAAATGGTGGTCAGATCCAATATCTGCTCCTCTTTTGGCTCTCACATCTTGCAATAAACTTCTCCAGCGCTGGCGGACTATGACGTGATCAATCTGGTTCTCTGTTTGATGGTCAGGCGAGATCCAGGTTATCTTGTGGCAGCGTCGGTGAGGAAAGAGGGTACCTCCAATGGTCAGTTCGTTGAAGGCACAGAAGTCGGTAAGGAGTTCTCCATTTTCATTCATATTCCCCAAACCATTCTGGCCCATCTCTCTCTCCCTGCCAGTGTTATCGCTGCCTACTTTGGCATTCAGATCTCCCATGACGATCAACATATCTTGCTTGGGTACCTTTCCAACTACTGCTTGAAGTTGGGTGTAGAAGAGATCTTTTTCTTCTTCCTCTGCGTTGTTAGTTGGGGCGTAGCACAGGATAATGGATATCTTCTGGAATCTGAACTCGAACCTGGCTGTGATGATACGGTCGGACACTGGTTCCCATTCTATCAAACTTCTGGCTGCTTCTTTGGACAACATCAGGGCCACACCAGCCTCATGCGGGTCTTCCTCTTTTTCTTTGCCGGAATAGAGCAGAGTTTCTCCCATCTGCAGTTTGGTCTCACCAAAAGTATTCCACCTTGCTTCGCACATGCCCAGGAGTGTGAGGTGGTATCGGTTCATTTTCTTCACTGCCTGTGCGCACCTACCTGTCTCCCAAAGCGATCTCACATTCCATGTTCTGATTAGGATAGATTTCTCCTGTGAGAGCAGCTTTGGAACCTCCATTACGGTTTTCCTCGGGTGAAGGAGGGTTGTCAGCCCTGCAGCTTCCTGACGGGTTTGGTTGCAGCGCGTCGTCAGCCTCCTGAATGAGGCCCTGCTTTTCCCGAGATCTGGGTTAGTGGTTGACAATCTGTTGACGGTTTCTGTAACAATTGCTTGTTTTACGTGAACAGGTTGTTAGCCCATTGCACAACCCCCAACCTGGAGGACCAGGGGTTTTCTGTCGGGGTCACCTTCCCCTAGGCGATGGCATTTCCATGCTAACGAGCTCCACCTGCCCGGGTTTGAAATCAGAGTTTACCCTCTCCTAGATAGGCTGCCATCCAAGGCTAACGAGTCCTATCTACCCGGGTTTGGAATCGGAGTTCCTTCTCCTAGGCTATGTTGGTTCACGGCATCTTCTTCCATATTATCCGGTGCACCCCTCGCACGAGGGATCCCCCATCCACCACCCAGGGGACGCGCCTCAACGCCATATAGCCCCAGCGCAAGGGAAGTGCCTTGAGAGACTCATGATATTGTTGCCAAGGTGATATTCCATTTCTCTTTGCTATGTTATTAGGGTGTATTTAATATGAGTACGTTTAACATTTTCTTGTTTAACATTTTTCTTCACTGTGCTAGTTTCAAATTTATTAGACTAATTTTCTAGTTGACAAACTTCACTAATTGCAAGAACTGAAATTCCAAATAATACCTAAATATAACATTTACAGGATATAATTCTAAAGCAGCCCAAGAGACTTAGCAATAACAAATCAGAGGTCTTGGAAACTTTTGCATTCTGCTCATGACAAATAACTCCATCAAGGCTATTATCAGCCTTCACACTGATAAGGCTGCAATAATAGATCTGAGCAGTTACAATAGATACAGTGATGGCCTGGCCATGCTCTTCCTCATCTAATAAAGGCAATCACACTGAAGGACAAATAATATAGACGCACCTGATTATTTGAACATTTCATATAAAAGATATGCTTATTCAAGAATGATTTGGAAATAACCTCTTTATGCTGTTCATTGAAATTGTTTTGTTAATAAATTGGAAAAGTCTGATTGCACTTCATCAAAAAATATATTTGTACTCCAAGATCCTCTCTTCACTAAAATAATTGGGAGTATTATTTCCCACTCTACAAACTTGCCTGGTGGCTTTCAGATTTCTGTCTATGATGGAACTGTGATTTTTACTGCTGATTTCAAACTGTTACAAAATTTGAAATGTAAGAAAAATGAAATTTCAAACTGCATCATATGAAACACTGGAAACTAACCTACAGGCAATGAAACGTATTTATAAAACAGTGGAGGAACGAAAAATGCTATTAGCGCAGAGTTAATTGTTTAGTTAATTGATCTCTGTAAATTGTCCCTCGTTTGTAGGTGAATGGTGGAATCTGAGGAAACAAATGAGAACGTGGGGAAAATAGATTTGCAGAATATGTGGGATTGCCATGTTGTCTAGCATGGCTGAAGTGGGTTTAAATGGCCTCCCTTTTATGTTGTTCGAAGTTCAAAGTAAATTTTATTATCAGAGTACGTACAAACGCTACATGCCACCACATGCAACCTTGAAAAATTTTTGGCTGCGGGGATACTCAGAAAATCTATAGACAGTAACTGTAAACAAGATCAATGAAAGTGCTAGAGCATAGAGGACAACAAACTGTGCAAATGCAAATATAAATAAATAGCAATAAATAACAAGAGCATGAAATAACAAGATAAAGAGTCCTTAAAGAGGGAACATCTCAATAATTGAGTGTAGTTATCCTCTTCTGTTCATGATCATGATGGTTGGGGGATAGTAGTCGTTGAACCTGGTGGTGAGAGTCCTGAGGCACTTGTACCTTCTACCTGATGGCAACAGCAAGAAGAGAGCACGGCCTGGGTGGTGAGGACCTCTACCGATGGATGCTGCTTTCCTACGACAGCGGTTCAGGTAGATGTGCTCAATGGTTGGAAGGGTTTTACCTGTGATGTGCTGGGTTGAATCTGCTACCTTTCGTTGTAAAGTGCTATGGAAACTACTGAAGGACCTAAACAAGTAAGTGTTCTATTTCCAGTCGCTAGCATTTCTAAAGCTCCCCCATTCAGAACAAGAATGATTTATAGAAAGTAGATATCAACAGCCCCTTAATAAAATCAATGATGGCTATTTTATATTAAATGTCAACAAATATAACATACTAAACATTTGTGGTTGCCAGGTGCCGTGTTTTAAAATACTGATCTCAAAATGTTACTGCTCTGTACATGAAACAGACAGAATATTTTCTGAGGGCAAGTGACATATCAAGATAACAAGGAGGTGGAGACACAAAAGACTGCAGATGGTGTTATCTGCAGCAATAAAAATGTGCTGCATGAACTCAGTGGGTTAAGCAGCTTCTGTGGAGGTCAACTCTCAGGTCAAAACCCTGTATTAAAGCTGGAGATATAGGATCTCAACCCAAAATACTGACTATCATTTAGTCAAAAAGAAGTGGAAAAGGAATGTCCTGAGGCATTTATTGCTTATACAATCGTAGTTATACAGACTAGAAACAGGTCCACCAACCGAATCCGCCCATGCCAATTACTGTACATTGTCTACCTAAACCAGTTCCATTTAAGGCATACAGTCATAGTGTAATGATTACAGGATTGAGAGCTTAACACAGGAGAAGCGTTTGATGGTCCTGGACCTGTACTCACTGGAATTCAGAAGAATGAGGGGTGCTCTCATTGAAACCTATCAAATATTGAAAGGTCTTGATAGAGAAGATTTGGAGAGGATGCTTACTATGTTGAGGGAGTCTAAGACCAGAGGACACAGCCTCAGAATAGAGGGAAAACCATTTAGAATAGAGATGAGGGGGTATTTCTTTAGCCGGAGGGTGGTGAATCTATGGAATTCATTGCCACAGGTGGGTGTGGAGGCCAGGTCGTTAGGTATTCTAAGGCAGAAGTTGACAGATTCTTGATTAGTCGTGACATGAAGGGATATGGGGAAAAGGCAGGAGATTGGAGCTAAGAAGGAAATGGATCAGCCATGATGAAATGGCCGAGCAGACTCAATGGGCCAAATGGCCTAACTCTGCTCCTACCTCTTATGGTCTTAAGTGTTAAGAGGATGGTACAGACAGTAAAGGAGATGGTTGTGAACTACAGGAGGAACAGAGGCAGGTTCACCCCTATTGACGTCAATGGATCTGGGATTGAGAGGGTGAACAGCTTCAAGTTCCTCGGTATATAAATCACTGAGGATCTCACTTTGTCTGTACATACCGACTGTGTGCTGAAAAAGGCACAACAGCAACTCTTTCACCTCAGATGGTTGAAGAAGTTCATCATGAGTCCCAGATCCTAAGAACTCTCTACAGGAGCACAATTGGTAGCATCCTGTCTGGCTGCATCACTGCCTGGTATGGGAACTGTACCTCCCTCAATCACAGGACTCTGCAGAGAGTGGGGCAGACAGCCCAGCACATCTGTGGATGTGAACTTCCCACTATTCAGGACATTTACAACAACAGGTGCATATAAAGGCCCAAAGGGTCATTGGGGACCTGAGTCATCTGCAACCACAAACTATTCCAGATGTTCCATCCAGGAGACATTACCGCAGTATTAAAGCCAGGATCAACAGGCTCTGCGACAGCTTCTTCCACCAGGCCATCAGACTGATTAATTTACTCTGGTACAATTGTATTTTTATGCTATATTGACTGTCCTGTTGGATATCTTAATGTACATACCACTCATTACAATTTAATTTACACATTACCATCAGACAGAGATGTATATGAAGGATGTAAGAAATAAAGTCAATTCAATTCAATTCAATTTAAAGCTATGTTATTAACCTAGAATGAAATTATAAGGTCGTATCCAGTGTTATGTTGGTCTCTGGGAGGTCAGAATGTTGACAGGAAGCATTTTGACCATATTTGCTTGAAGCAGAGCAATATGTTGTTGGACACATCTGCTAGGAAGGCTCCCTGAATTATTGGGAAAATAAACTATTGGAATGCCGGTGGAGATCAATTGATCAAATTATCCACCTTTAGACTTAGGGGTGTGCACCTATAACCAGAGGACTTGGACAAGGAGTGACGTGTTTCAGGAGATGTACTCAAACGGATAACTGCTGAGAAGTACCGAGAGATGTAAAGCACAGAAACACTGGCAGACCAGTGTCGCAGACTGCAGCTTCAATGAAAGCACACGAAATCAAAGGTTATCACACAATCACGTAGGACAGCGAGAGACAGTATAACTTGGAAGTAGAGTCCAATGAAGGCAAGTGACTTTCTCATCTGAATAGGCATGATGATCAGAATCAGGTTTATTATCGCAGATGTACGTTGTGAAACTTGGCAGCAGTTTAGTGCAAGACATAAAAAGTTACCATAAGTTACAGTAATAATAAATAAATAGATAGCTAAATAATAAATAAACAAACAAATAAATAAAAAGTGCAAAAGAGGAATAATGAGGTAATAATGTTCATGGGTTCCTGGATCATTCAGAAATCTTATGGCAGAGGGAATAAAGCTGTTTCTAAAACATTGAGTGTGTGTCTTCATGCCGGAAGTAAATTCCTTGTATGTGCATAGGTACTTGGCGATTAAAGTCTGATTCTGATTCTGATTCTGATTCTGATCTGTATCTCTTCCCTGATGGTAGTGTGGAAGTTATTGTAAGGCAAAAGTTAAAGACAATGTCCAGGCAAGAATAGCCTGGGGCAGTTGTAGTGTAGCCAGACCTCTGCAGTGAGAATGCTGGAGTTGATCTTGCCTACTGCAGGCGAGGTAGGTGGGAATGGCTGTGGCAGTGTGCATGCAACACAGAGGAACATGGCCTCCCTTTACACAATTGACGATGCTGTAGTCAGACAAGATAGAAATCACAGAAGGATGTGAAACACACCCAACAACTAAGGGACAATTGCTTCACTTACTTCAAAATATCATTGGCTGTCAATTTGTAGTTTCTATTGACTTTATCACCTCTATTGTGAAGGGCGAATGATCTTGCAAGGAATTCAGACATAAATAATTTAAGCAAATGGCCAATTTCCGTAACTGATAAGCCAATTCTGTATAAAAATAGTGGTTTTCTGTCCTGGCTTCAGAACAGTGTGGGTGACAGAGGCCACACTCTTCTTCTTGTGCACAAGTAAATCAAATATGTTTGAGTTGACAGAAATACTCAGAAAAGGGGATGTCCTGGATGGTGAGAGTCCTCAATTTTCAAGATATGGGTCACAATGCATAAGATGGAGGTTGATGGTGGTTTACCTAAAGAGGAATGTGCAGTTTGGCAAATAGGTCAGCTACGTAGCTAAACGTAAGCCCTTGCTGGGAGGGTGTATACCAGCGGCAAAGGTTACTTGCTAGGGAGATCAAGAAAGGAAGGATATCGGGGCCTACAGTGAAATGTTACGGTGCAAAATATTTATCACAGACATCAATATAATCAACAAAGCATATACATCCTGTGACATGAAGACATTAAAGCATTATTCAAAAGCCAGGAATGTGCAGTGCTAAGCATTTGTGTGTCTGCCAGCAACGGATGGACATCTGTAGCTGAGCGGCAAGTAAAATAAATGTCTTATTATGTTGTCAGGAGAATACTATGGGAGAAGTGTCTTGATGATTTCCCACAAGGCTGCAAGTCTAGCCTGTGTAAAAGGAGTCAGAAGTGAGCCAGAGAAACAGACCAGTGTGGGGCAAGCAACAGGCTAGAACGAGGAATCGGAATACCGAGTGTCACTTGGGCAAAGATTTAGCTTAACAGTAGCAACGGGAATATTCCCACTCCTCAACAGCCAGGCATTTCAGAGGAAGTCTGTAATCTGAATGGTATGAGAAAACTGGTTCTCTGGAGCTTGAAGGTAATGGCTGTGTCAGCCCAAGAATCCACTGATAAGACTGAAACATAACGAACAGCTCGGCATAAAGTGCTGTAGAAAGGTCATTTCAAATACATCTGGCACCGATGACACTGCTGAAGAAGGTGATACTGTTATGTTACGGGGGAAAGGCTCAGAGCCTGTAAGGCTTTTACTGTTACAGAATTTTGAGTGGTTCAAATCAAGCACAGACTGAGCGATATACTTTAATGGATCTCAGAACTGTCATATGGAAATAGTTCAAAAGTCCAGAGGATCCTTAGACAGATGATCTTAATTGTGAGCTCCCTGTACAGTGTAGCTAGAAAGTAGCACTCTAAACTCAGAATCAGAATCAGAATCAACTTTAACATCTCCTGTATATGTTGTGAAATTTGTTGTTTTTGCAGCAGCAGTACAACGCAATACATAATACTGTAAAATTGTGAATTACAGTAAATATAAAAATAATTAAAATTTAAAAAGTAGTGAGGTAGTGTTCTTGGGTTCATTGTCCATTTGGAAACCGGACGGCAGAGGGGAAGAAGCTGTTCCTAGATCGTTGAGTGCAGCTCAAGGTAAAATTTTAAATATTGGCAACAATCCAGCAGTCCCGGAAAGAAAAGTCAGATGACACAACTTTGTGACTTCAGGAAGGATAACAGTCAGTAGGAAAGGCTTGGTGACTGCAGGTAGTCAGAATGGAAGCCAGGATACAAGAAAAGTGATGATGGAGAGCACAAAGAGATAAAGAAGCTTTTGTAAATGCAATGTGTAACTGTAACTACAGGTGCCCCCCGCTTTACGAATGTTCGTTTTACGTCACTTCGCTTTTACAAAAAACCTACATTAGTAACCTGTTTTCGCATTGCAAAGAGGATTTTTGCTTTTACAAAAATGTTTCCCATATAAATTAATGGTTCTTCGCTTGATGCCATTTCAGCTTAAGAAAGGTTTCATAGGAACACTCTACCTTTGTAAAGGGGTGGGGGGGTGACACCTGTACTTCAAAAATCAGTCTATATGAAATCAGAATCAGGTTTAATATCTCTGGCATATGTTGTCAAATTTGTTGTTTTGCGGCAGCAGTACATTGCAATACATAATTTTTAAAAGCAGTAATTAAGATAAGAAATATATATATTAATAATTAGTGCAACAAGAGAAAGAAAAGTAGTGGGGTAGTGTACATGGGTTCAATGTCCATTCAGAAATCAGATGTCAGAGGGGAAGAAGCTTTTCTTGAATCACTGAGTGTGTGCCTTCAGGCTTCTGTACTTTCTTCCTGATGGTAGCAATGAGAACAAGGCATGAGCTGGATGATGGGGGTCCTTAATGACAGAAGCTGCCTGTTTGAGGCCTTACTCCTTGAAGATGTCTTGGATGCTGGGGAGTATGATGTTAATTGTTGACATTTAGGAAAGTATTTATAGTTACAAGAATAATCATAAAAATCATAAAAGATGGTATAGAATATGTATTCCAGTGCACAAGAGGCTTTCCAGAGAAGTGATCAACTAGGAGTGTCAATATTGAACTGGGAACCACTGAAATATTAAGTACAGCTTCTCAATGAAGGATTGAGAAAGTTAAGAAACTGCGATGTGTGTTTGGTTACATTAGCAACTCTGTTTATTTGTCACTATAAATAGTGATTATATATTTTCATAACTATGAATAGTTAACTGTTAGAATGTTTTATGAATATAAACAGTTGATCGATATTATGAGGAAATTATAATTTTAGAAGTAAGTATAGATGAGACTTAAAGTACCTTTAAGTTCTGCATATATTATATGGGTTGAGTTTTGATGCATTGCTGCATCTGCCACAGTTGTTACTTGCGATTTGACTGTCTTCAATAAAAGATGGCTTCTTGATATGCCAGTTATTTGCCTAATTAAATAGTTGTACTGAGGAACTTAAAGGCACTATGTTTTCTGAATCAATGCACACAATGTTTCAGCCCGAAATGTCAACTGTTTATTCCCATCCATTGATGCTGCCTGACCTGCTGAGCTCTTCCAGCACGTTGTGTGTACTGCTCTAGATTTCCAGCATCTGCAGTAGCTCTTGTTATATGTTGTAAATGCTGAGGTTTCCCCTGTGGAGAGTCGCATTTGAGGCACTGCGGGGGCTTCACTTGTAAAGAGAAGCAGGAGAAAGTTTAAGTGAGAGCATATCCTGTAGTTAGGGGAGTAGACAAGCATTGCTGTCGTTCCAGATGTGAGGGTGGTACATTGCCTTCTACGTGTCGGGTTCAAGGAGAGACCAGCCTTACTATATTGTTGCAAGAGGCCCCAGGGTGGGGAGGGAAGACTGGTTACGAGCTGAGCTGTGCAATCAAATTCTGAGCACTCCATTCAATATTAAAGTGCAAAGGCTTGAGCAGTTTATTGTGCAGTCTGTTTTTTTCAAAACGTGTAGTTCATATAAAACAAAGCGAAACCCAATAGCATGAATGGCAGCGATGCTTCACTACCAGATGAACTCAACGCCTTCTATGCCTGCTTTGAAAGAGAGAATATAACTAAAGCTGTGAAGGACCCTACAGCACCCGGTGACCCTGTGATCTCTGTCTCAGAGGCCGATGGAGTACCGGGTAAGGCTCTGAAAACCTGTGCCAACCACCTGGTGGAAGTATTCAAGCACATTTTCAACCTCTCACAGCTAAGGGTGGAAGCTCCCACTTGCTTCAAAAAGGCAACAAATACCAGTGCCTAAGAAGAATAATGTGAGCTGCCTTAATGACTGTCGCCGGTAGCACTCACATTGACAGTGATGAAATGCTTTGAGAGTCTGGTTATGACTAGACTGAACTCCTGCCTCAGCCAGGACCTGGACCCATTGCAATTTGCCTATTTCCATAATCCTGATTGAGAAGTTACAGAACCTGGGCCTCTGTACCTCCCTCTGCAATTGGATCCTCGACTTCCTAACCGGAAGACCACAATCTGTGCGGATTGGTGATAACATCTCCTCCTCGCTGACGATCAACACTGGTGCACCTCAGGGATGTGTGTTTAGCCCACTGCTCTACACTCTGTATACACATGACTGTGTGGCTAGGCATAGCTCAAATGCCATCTACAAATTTGCTGATGATACAACCATTGTTGGTAGAATCTCAGATGGTGACGAGAGGGCGTACAGGAGTGAGATATGCCAACTAGTGGAATGATGCCACAGCAACAACCTGGCGCTCAACATCAGTAAGATGAAAGAGCTGATTGTGGACTTCAGGAAGGGTAAGACGAAGGAACACATACTAATCCTCATAGAGGGATCAGAAGTGGAGAGGGTGAGCAGTTTCAAGTTACTGGGTGTCAAGATCTGAGGTCCTAACCTGGTCCCAACATATCGATGCAGTTATAAAGACAGTGCCAGTACTTCATTAGGAGTTTGAAGAGGTCTGGTATGTCAACAAATACACTCAAAAACTTGTCTAATTGTACCGTGGGGAGCATTCTGACAGGCTGCATCACTGTCTGGTATGGAGGGGCTACTTCACAAGTCTGAAAGAAGCTGCAGAGGGTTGTAAATCTAGTCAGCTCCATCTTGAGTACTAGCCTACAAAGTACACTGGACATCTTCAAGGAGCGGTATCTCAGAAAGGCAGCATCCATTATTAAGGACCTCCAGCATCCAGGAGATACAGAAGCCTGAAGGCACACACTCAGTGATTCAGGAACAGCTTCTTCCCCTCTGCCATCCGATTCCTAAATGGACATTGAACCCATGAATGCTACCTCACTTTTCTAATATTTCTGCTTTTTGCATGATTTTTAATCTATTTAATATACATATACTGTCATTGATTTACTTATTTTATTTAGTATTGTTTTTTTTCTTCTATTTTATGTATTGCATTGAACTGCTGCTGCTAAGTTAACAAATATCATGACACATGCCAGTGATAATAAACCTGATTCTGATTCTTCTAACATTACCTGATAGCAGGGGTCCCCAACCTAAGGTTCACTGACCCCTTCGTTAATGGTAAGATTCCATGACATGAAACCAGTTGTGAACTCCTGTTGTAGAGTATATTGTTGATAGTATATAAATAGCATAATTTCTTAGGCTAACCTCAATGGAAAATGTGGCTTGGTTTTGTAGAATGAGTCACAAAGTATGAAGTGATGATCTTTAATGAACAACAAACTTACTACAACATATGACTACTCATTTGGAGCGACTGAGAAGCACTTTGTTTTTGCCCTTCCAGAGGTATGGTCAGGTGTTCAGAAGACAAGATGTGAATGCTCTGGAGGAGTCACAAGGCGTATTGAGTTTGGCTACATAACAGAACATCGACAGTGCCTCAGGGGAAGGCAGCCACTTTCTGAACTGTCTATTGGTGATATTGACACAAATTGAATGTAGCAGCTGAACAGAGGGCAACCTCTTTTAATGCAATCTGTCTCGTACATGGAGGGCAAGTGGAGTGGTGCAGGTCTATTCCCAAAGAAATTCTGTTCAAAGCAAGTGATACAATGGCCAAGTATTCTTGGCATGAATTTTGCATTGTGTTTCTGGAGTGGTTCAACAGTGATCTCAGCTCAGTGCCGGATGCAATCACGCCACAGATCTATTCAAATCCGAATCGTAAGCAGATGCAGAATGTAGGAATAACTGGATTTTTTTTAAAAATATTTCTTTCAATTGCTCTGTTACCCTGCACAAAGGTTTAAACTCATAATCCTTTTATTTACCTTTTCAGTTACGAAGAGTCACTCGGTAAGCTGGTTCGTTTCCCTTAGAATGGAGAAGGCTGATGGGACAGCTGATTGAGCTATATTACTTTTGTTACATACCCCATGGGTATCTTGTGACTGTCTTATGACCATGATGTAATTGAGTATCTGATGAGCATGATGTAATGGTCTTGTGATGGTGGGGTGATGTAATATTCCGCCAGTGTGAGGTCACATGATGTAATTTTCCCACCAGTGAGAGGTCATGTGATGGCCTGTTCCAACAGGTGTAAAACAGGAAAGACTTGCTGTGACGCAGGTTAGTTCATTGTTTAATTCGTCAGTTACTCCGTTATGCTGCGTATTCATCTCATGACACAGTTTTGTCTTAAAGTGGAGTTTTACTTTTTGTCTTAAGTCTCAAAGGTTATTGTCGGCAGTTTCGCCAAACGCTGCCACTTGTGGTTTGGTTTCTACCTTTGCAGTTCAGTTGGAGAGTGAAGAATTTATCAAAGTACGGGAACTTGAAGCCTCGAATAAAGTTGGTGTCATCAGCGGTAATACAGGATCAACCTTATTGGATCTTCGTTCTAGAATTAGTAACCTGCATTCGAGATAATCGCTGTCTTGTAAGGACAGAAGGGGTTGGGGCAGCGTTATTCATCAAGGAAAAGGTCAGTTCCTTCAAGCCGTTTTTATTTCCTTCGTCGTAAGTCTTTCAGGCAAGGCATATTTCAGCTGAGATCAGCAGTAACGTCACGTCATCGAGGAATACGTTACTTCAGGAAAGTCTCTCCTAATTGACTGTATAAATAATTTGGACTTTCGCATTTATCGCTTTAAGAACTGCTTCAGTTGCCGTATTGCAGTTAACTTCCAGTTAAGTTAGTCGTTTGTTTACTTTTCATTTTTATCGAGCAGAGTTTAAATAAATGTTTATTTGTTTATAAAAAAACCTGTCTCAATTCTATATTCATTGTTGCTGGAGAAGTATCGTAACACTTTGAACCAGTCACTCACATCCTGGGTAAGCCAAGAAGGCAGGATGTATTCCCAACATTTGAGAAGTACCTAAATCAGCACTTAAATCAGTAAGGCATGGAAAAAAACAAATCAAGTACTGATAAATGGGATTAATATACATTCTATTGTTGATGATTACGATGGAGATGTTGGGCTGAGCTGTGGTATGCATCCCTGTAATCCTATGACTCTAAAGAACTGAGGCAAGAACAACTATCGTCTTTAAGAACTGGACCATATTTCTGTAGACCTAGATCCATGCAGCATTTATTATTGATGGAGGTTTCAATAACTAAGAAATAGTCTTTATTGGTCTAGAACAGGGTTCCCAGCCTGGTGTCCATGGACCCCTTGGTCCACAGCATAGAAAAGGTTGGGAAACCCTGGTGTAGGATTTAAAAGCAAGAAAAGATGGGCATTCTTAGCTGATACTTAAGTTAACTGAGAGAGGTAGATTCTCAACCCTCCAATGTTTTCAGGCTGTAGGACTTCTGAACAGAAGCACAACAAGATGTAGGATATTTGCTCAGGTGAAGTGAAAAGCTGATTGGTTACTTCTGGGAATAACACCTCATCTCATTGGTGCAAACAGAATGAGCCTAACTACCCAATAAATCGTTGAACTACCATGGAGTGAAACCAAGTCACTGTCACATTCTGTTGAAGGAAATGTCCAAATCCTCTGGGAAAGATTTTAATAAATACCCTTTGTGTGACAGAAATAAAGTTCATACGCTGATAGTTGGTGTTTTCAACACCACCCTGATATATCTGCAAGATAAACCTATGAAACCAACCCATGAGAACTATCTCCATTCCCAAGGCCCAGCAAAATTTTAGAAACAGCTTCTTTCCCTCTCCCATCAGATCTCTAAATGTTCAATGAATACTACCTCACTATTCTCTGGCTCCCTTTTTGCACTCTATATTGTTCTATCCATCTATCTATTCGGCTATCTATCAATCTATCTGTTTATTTATTTTATTTATTGATATACAGCATGGAATAGGCCCTTCCAGCCAAGCTGTCCAGCAACCCCCCAATTTAATCCAAGCCTAATCACAGGGCAATTTACAATGACCTATTAACCTGCCAACTGGTATATCTTTGGACTGTGGGAGGAAACCCACACAGTCATGGAGAGAACGCAGAAACTCCTTACAGGCAGCGGTGGGAATACTGAATATATTTCTTACTGTAATTTATAGCTTTTTTAAGTATTGCACTGTACTGCTGCTGAAAAACATGTTTCACCACATATGTCAGCGATACTGAACCATAATTCTGAAGATGGTGCAGATGGTCGGTAGCTAGAATTCCACCTGTAAAATGACATTGTCTTATATTGCAGATTTGTACTTGTGACTTCCTCCTATAATTTATAGAACACCAACATGCTTCAGACAGGTAGGTATCCGGGACAGCATCTTAGATAATGGAAATTTAGTAGACTCTAACAAGACACCAACAGGAATTAATCTGAGGCATTGATAGGGTGTAAATTATAGAAGTCTCAATGTCTCACGCTTTTAAATGCTGCACTTTTCTCTCTTTGGCTTCTCTGATTGTATTAGCCTACACCTTTAATCTTGCTCTGCAAGTTAAGTTCCCTGAAGGTTATCATCTCTTCCCTGATGGGCCAACAGAAAATATTCCACTTCAAGGAGCCAGATACTCAAATGTTCTGCGGAGGTTAAGAAGAGTATTACAGTGGAAACTCCATTTAATGATGTTAATTGTATTGGTAGTATTTCAAAGATTGGTTTTTGGAGACTGACGAGTGCACATTGGCTAATGGCTGTATTTTACAAAAGTAACTCAAAGGTACTTAAGTATATGTCCTTCAAACTCAATTATCATCGTACTGAATAATTAGTTAACACAGAGGGCCAGTTTTCAATGCTTGATCTCAGGTGTCTGATGGCAAAAATGAAACAATAATTGTGCTATTAATTATCTTTATATGCTATGATTGGGCATTACCTTAATTAGACAATATCCCTTAGGATAATTATCTCTCTTGGACACATTCATTCTTGATGAAAGGTTGCTCCATTTACTAATGTAATATCATCATATTTAAGTATTTTGTATCATAGAAGATGTGTTAAGCACTGAGGTGAAGCAAAGAGGGATTGTTTTTTTATTCACTTTACATCATATGTTTCTAAGTTTTCTTTGCAGAGTCATTAGTTCATTTGACAACATCATTCTTTTTTTTTTTTGTAACCAATATTTTTTGTGAGAAAGAGGCCTAGTTTAAATTTTCTTCGATCTCTTGAAATAAAATGCTTTCTTTTGTACAAAAATGGAAAACTTATATACGCAGAAAGCTCTGGAAAACATAATGAATAATCAGATTATTTTAAATAATCTACTACATTTTTCATCGGAGTGGGACCAAAAAGTATCTAGCTCATTTACGGAGGGAAATGTACCAGGTTTGCCCAGCCAGGCCTTGGTGTGACTTCAGACACATAGTAAGATGGTTGGTTTTTAACTGATCTGTGAAATGGCTTGTAATGTCATTTGACTATAAGAACATAATCGAGCAACATAAGAAAACAGGAGAAGAAATTATACATAAACAAGAGAAGGTCTGCAGATGCTTGAAATCCAAGCAACACACACAAAGTGCATTTGGAACTCAGCAGGCCAGGCAGCATCTATGGAAAAAGGTACAGTCAACGTTTCGGGCCAAGACCCTTCAGGAGTAGCTGACCCTCCACTCAGCCCCTCAGTCCTGGTCTTGTCATTCATGGGTGATCACCTGTGACGGTTCCCTATCATCCTCAATTCCCTCATAGTTAAAACATTTAGCTAATTCTTTTTTTAAATACAAATGACAATGGAGCAAGATTCTCAAATGTCTATGTTCAAATACCAATGACAAATTCAAAGTCAAATTAGCATTGGTTCTTAAGATATGAAATAGTATTAAAAGTTCTTTTGATTATCAGCAGATAATCCGGCATCTGAGGAAGGTCAAATAAAGTGGGCATTTCAATGACCTTTTTTCAGAAATAGGAAAAGTTCAACATTAAACAAGGATTAGGATGGAGAGAAATGGAAGAAGGGGGGAAATAACCTACCTGTGGAAAGCCACAGCAACTAGGCCTCAGGCTGTCTGGCTCTATGGCTCAGAAGGGAAAAAGGGAGAAGAGATCAGTGGTGATAGCGTATTCAGTAGTTAAGGGAACAGGAAGGAGATTATGTGGACATAAAAACAGATGATATGTTTCCTCCCAGGATCCAGCATCAGAAATAGTTCAGATCGAGTCCACAGCATTCTCAAGGGGGAGGGTGAGCAATTGGAAGACGTGCTACTCAATGATACCAATGACACAGCTAGGAAAAAGGACGGGGTCCTGAAGAGAGAATAAAGAGACCTAGGTAGAGAGTGAAAAAGCAGGACCAGAAGGGGAGCGATGCCAGTGAGGGTCTTATGGCAAGTGAATGCATGGCTGAAAGATAGATGCAGGGGGGCAGAGTTTAAGATTTGTGGATCATTAGGATCTCTTCCGGGGGAGGTATGACCTGTACAACTTCCTCTCCCAGGCCGTAAGACTACTGAACTCCCTGTCACCACCCAGCTCTCATCACGTCTGAAGCACCAGTTGTGTTCTACTGTTTACTTTTTAACTTGTGTCATAAATTTATTCGTGGTAATATAACGTTATGTGTTATGTGTGTGAGTTACATGTACTGTGTTGTGCACCTTGGTCCAGGAGAATGTTGAAGGTGGTATACAAGTGTACAGTTGAATGACAATAAACTTGAACTTGAACAGGGAAAGGGTACACCTGAGCTCAAGAGAGAACAATATCCTTGCAGGTAGGTTTGCTAGAGCTGTTGGGGAGGGCTTAAACTAGGTTGGCAGGGGGATGGGAACCAGGTTGATAGGTCAGATGATGGAACAGTTAGAGAAAATGTAGATGCAATGTGTGAGGAATGATTGGCAGTGGATAGAGCATAAATTTAGTCAGTTGGATGGATTGAAATGTATTTATTTTAAAGCAAGAAGAATCGAGAACAAGGGTGATGAACTTAGATCATGGATCAGTACATTAACCTTGTTGCCATTTCAAAGACTTGGCTGTCACAAGGCCAGGAATGGCTGCTGGAAGTTCTGGGGTTTAAAAGAGGTGGCAGAGTGGGATTGCTAAGCAGGGACAGTATCACAGCTACAGAAAGGGAGGAATTGTCTGCTGAGTCGGTGTGGGTGGATATCAGAAACAGAAAGGGAGCAATCACTCTATCGGGAGTATTTTATAGCCCCACCACCACCACCCCAATTGCAGCTAGGACTCTGAGGGGCAGATAAGTAAGCAGATTTTAGAAAGGTGCAAGACTAACAGAATTGTTGACCATGGGTGACTATGATTGGCAGCTCCTCCATGCAAGAAGTTTAGATGGGGTAGAATTTGTTTCGTGCATCCAGGAAGGAGTCCTTACACAATATGCGGACAGGCTGACTAGAGGAGAGGCCATACTGGATCTTGTACTAAGCAATGAACCGGACCTCTCGGTGGGTGAGCATTTTGGGAACAGTGACCACAACCCTCTGTCCTTTACCATTCCCTTGGAAAAGGATAGGAGCAGACTGTGTGAGAAAGTATTTAGGAGGGCTAATTATGATGCTATGAGGCAGAAAATTGGAATTATAAATTGGGAAGAGGTATTCTCAGAAAATGGAAATGCGAAGGTCGTTTAGGGAGCACGTGCATGGGGTTCTGGATAGGTTTGTCCTGTTGAGGAAGGGAAAGGAAGTGGAACATTTAGTCAAGAGGAAGAAGGAAGTATACTTAAGGTTTAGAAAGCAAAGGCCAGACAGGGCTCTTGGGAGTTATAAGGTAGCCAATAAGGGACTTAAAAGAGCTTGAAGGGGATATGAAACCCCAAGTCATTCTATATATACATGAAGAAGAGGAAGATGACTAGAGTGTAAGTAGTTCTGCTCAGGGATAAAAGAGGAAACATGTGCCTGGAGATAGGAGAGGTACCTAACAGGATAGGGTAGGTCCTTAATAAATACCTTGCTTCCGAATTCACCAGAGAGAGGGACATTGACAAATATGAAATCAGCATAGAACAAGCTAATATGCTTGAACTGGTCAAAGTTAATAAAGAGGGTAAGTTTAAACTTTTGAAAAACATTAGGATAGATAAGTCCCCAGAGCTAGACAGGATATACCCCAGGATGCTACAGGGAGTGAGGAAGAGATTGCTGTGCCATTGACAGTGAGCTTTGCATCCTCATTGGCCACAGGAGTAGTACCAGAAGATTGAAAGAATGGCAAATGTTATTCCTTGTTCTAGAAAGGAATAAACCAGTGAGTTTTACATCAGTGGTGGACAAACTGGAGAGGGCTCTTAGAGATAGGATTTACAAGCATTAGAAGAAGCACAGACTGATTAAGTATCGGGCTTTGTGAGGAGCTATTTGTGACTTTTCAAGAAAGTGATAAAACAAACTGATGAAGAAGGTACAGCAGTGGATGTGGAGTATATGGATTTTAGTTAAGCGTTCAACAAGGTTCCACTGGTAGGTTCGTTTAGAAAGTCAAGAGGGATTGCACCCAGGGAAACTTGGCTGTGTGGATTCAGAATTGCTTGCCCACAGAAGGCAGAGGGTTCTGCTAGATCCTGCCTGGAGACCGGCGACTGGTGGTGATCCACAGGGATCCATTCTGGGGCCTTGCTCTTTGTGATTTTTATAAATAATTTAGATGAAGAATTGGAAGGGTGAGTTAGTAAGTTTGTAGATGACTTGAAGAGTGGTACTGTGGTGTATAGTGCAGAAGGTTAATGTATATTACCACAGGATTTTGACAGGATTCAGAGCTGGGCTGAGAAGTGTCAGAGTTCAATCTGGAACCATGCGAAGTGACACACTTCGGAAAGTTGAACAAAGTTATTGGTAGGATTCTTAGCAGTATGGAGGAACAGAGGGATCTTGGGGTCTAAATCCTCAAAGTTGCCGCACAAATTGATAGGCGGTTAAGAAGTCATACAGTGTGCGGGCCTTCATTAGTTAGGGGATTGAGGGGGTTGCAGTTCTATAAGGTTCCGGGTGTTAGATCATAATTGAGGTATTGTGTTCAGTTCTGGTTGGTCTACTATAGGAAACATGCGGAAGCTTTGGAGAAGGCGCAGAGGAGATTTACTACGATGCTGTCTGGATCAGAGAGCATGCCTAATGCGGAAAGGTTGAGTAGGTTAGGGCTTGGAGGGAAGGAGGATGGGAGGTGACTTTGATAGAGGGTGATAAGAGGCATAGATAGAGTGGACAGTCAGTGCCTTTTTCCCAGGATGGCAATGACTAATATGAGAGGATATGCTATTAAGGTGAATTGAAGGAAGTGTAGAGAGGATATCAGCGGTAGAATGTTTACACAGACTGATAAATCACTGCCAGAGGCGTTGGTGGAGATAATTAAGACACACTTAGATAAGTACGTTAATGAAAGAGAAATGGAAGACTATGTGGGAAGTAAGGATTAGATTGATCTTGGGTAGGCTAAAGGGTCAGAACAATATCATGGCTGAAGGGCCTGTATTGTGCTGTACTGATTTTATGTCCTGTGTTCTAGAAGGCAAAGAGAGGTCAGTATTTTTGAGACATCTTGAGTCTGCAGTCAGAGGTCTCTCCAATGCAGCAGTAGAAAAGTATTTCATCCCCCTGCCAGGCATGATTCTGCTAATGATAAGTGCAAATGAACATATAACAATCACAGCACGGAAACAGGCCATCTCGGCCCTCCTAGTCCGTGCCGAACTCTTAATCTCACCTAGTCCCACCTACCCGCACTCAGCCCATAACCCTCCACTCCTTTCCTGTCCATATACCTATCCAATTTTACCTTAAATGACACAACTGAACTGGCCTCTACTACTTCTACAGGAAGCTCATTCCACACAGCTATCACTCTCTGAGTAAAGAAATACCCCCTCGTGTTTCCCTTAAACTTTTGCCCCCTAACTCTCAAATCATGTGTCCTCTCGTTTGAATCTCCCCTACTCTCAATGGAAACAGCCTATTCACGTCAACTCTATCTATCCCTCTCAAAATTTTAAATATCTCGATCAAATCCCCCCTCAACCTTCTACGCTCCAATGAATAGAGACCTAACTTGTTCAACCTTTCTCTGTAACTTAAGTGCTGAAACCCAGGTAACATCCTAGTAAATCGTCTCTGCACTCTCTCTAATCTATTGATATCTTTCCTATAATTCGGTGACCAGAACTGTACACAATATTCCAAATTTGGCCTTACCAATGCCTTGTACAATTTTAACATTACATTATAACATGAATGTAAATATTTTACATGGCAAGCACTGGTGTTCAGTTGCTGGTGTTTGCTTTAGGAGGAATTTTCCAATGTGCCCAGCTCTTACTGCCAGCTGCAGGCAATGAGGCAGCTTGTGAAACTCCCCCCTTCCTTGACGTCACAGATGAGTGCATGGGGAACGTAACCTGGCTGTGGAACTGAGGCATGCCTATGCCTTCCTAGCCATAGGTTTGCCTCAGTGTCACAGCCGGGCAGTGACTTCCACCCACGGAGACATGGGCAGGGGTCCAGCCAGGCCTGGACTGCTTTCCCAGGCAAAGGAGTCAACACTGATCCACTGATCTGGGTGCAACAGAAACAGAAAGAGATTTATTATCATTGTGTTATGTCAAGAAAATCTTTGTTTTGCAGCAGCAGTACTGTGCAATACATTTAAAAAAATTACTATAAGTTACAGTAGATTCCAACTAATTGGGATATATCGGGACCAGTACATTTTAACCCAATTAAGCAGCTGCTCCAGTTAGCTAAGGTTTCAAGGAAATAGTTAAAAAGGTACATGAAAAAAACTACCATTGAATTGAGTAACAAATTATGTACTTAAATGAAATACAGAATAAATTAGAACACTACCAATACTACACAGTACTATAAAATGGTGTATTAGCTCCTAATAGCTAATACGAAGGAATTCATTCAGTACATGCTGATGCGTTCTTGTAAATGAACAAAATCAGTGCAGAGACTTTGTACAGATAATGGACTGCCTTCACACAATGCTTTCGATGATCATATCCTCCAATCTTCATTTCAATTGTAACATTAAAGATTATTGTCAATATCTTCAAATTCTTCCTCTTCCCACCCTGTCTCTTGCAAAAAGGCTATCCTCTTCTCACAATTCCTCCGTCTCCGCCGCATCTGCTCTCAGGATGAGGCTTTTCATTCCAGGATGAAGGAGATGTCTTCCTTTTTTAAACACAGGGGCTTCCCTTCGTCCACCATCAACTCTGCTCTCAAACGCATCTCTCCCATTTCCCGCACATCTGCCCTCACCCCATCCACCCGCCACCTCACTTGGGATAGGGTTCCCCTTGTCCTTACCTACCACGCCACCAGCCTCTGGGTCCAACGTATAATTCTCCGTAACTTCCGCCACCTCCAACGGGATCCCACTACCAAACACATCTTTCCCTCCCCACCCCCTTTCTGCTTTTCGCAGGGATCGCTCCCTACGCGACTCATTTGTCCACTCGTCCCCCCCATCCCTTCCCACCGATCTCCCTTTGGCACTTATCCTTGTAAACGGAACAAGTGCTACACCTACCCTTACACTTCCTTCCTCACCACCATTCAGGGCCCCAGACAGTCCTTCCAGGTGAGGTGACACTTCATCTGTGAGTCGGCTGGTGTGGTATACTGTGTCCGGTGCTCCCGGTGTGGCCTTTTATATATTGGCGAGACCCGACGCAGACTGGGAGACCATTTCGCTGAACACCTACGCTCGGTCCGCCAGAAAAAGCAGGATCTCCCAGTGGCCACACATTTTAATTCCACGTCCCATTCCCATTCTGATATGTCTATCCATGGCCTCCTCTATTGTCAAAATGAATCCAAACTCAGGTTGGAGGAACAACACCTTATATACCGGCTGGGTAGCCTCCAACCTGATGACATGAACATTGACTTCTCTAACTTCCGTTAATGCCCCTCCTCCCCTTCTTACCCCATCCCTGACATATTTAGTTGTTTGCCTGTTCGCCATCTCCCTCTGGTGCTTCCCCCCTGCCCCTTTCTTTCTCCCGAGGCCTCCCGTCCCATGATCCTTTCCCTTCTCCAGCTCCGTATCACTTTCGCCAATTATCTTTCCAGCTCTTAGCTTCATCCCACCCCCTCCGGTCTTCTCCTATCATTTTGCATTTCCCTCTCCCCCCACTACTTTCAAATCTCTTACTATCTTTCCTTTCGGTTAGTCCTGACGAAGGGTCTCGGCCCGAAACATCGTCAGCACTTCTCTCTATAGATGCTGCCTGGCCTGCTGTGTTCCACCAGCATTTTGTGTGTGTTGTTGTTTGAATTTCCAGCATCTGCAGATTTCCTCGTGTTTGCTCTTCAAATTCTTTGTAGTTTCTAACTTGTTGATTTAGTGAAATTGTTTCATTTTCAGTCCAGGCCCTTTCTGGCATCTCCATGTCTGAATGCTTGAAACTGCCATGAGCAAAACAGTTCATAATTGTCTTTCTGTTTATTACTTACCATCATTGACAAAAATCACTACTTTTTGAATACAAACGTGCAAGTGATGGTATTTAAAAACTGTTGGCTCTAAGCACAGTGTATTGTCAAATGACCAGAGGATGTGCACACAACCAACGCTAGTTAGAAAATGTTTGGCAACAGGTGCCTGCCCCAATAAAGTGGCATGGTGTCCCAAATAAATGAAGGGAATTCCAGCTGGAATCTCAATTTGCTTTTGTTCTTTAAGAGTTGTCCCAAATAAGCAGCTGCCCTGCTTAACCAATGGACCAAATAACCGGAATCTATTGTATGTATAAAAAATACAGTGCATCGTGAGAGCAAAGTAGTTGGGTAATTTCTTGAGTTCATGGACTCCTCAGAAAACTGATGTCGGGGGGGGGGGGGGGTCGAAGTTGTTCCTAAACACTGAGTGTAAAGCATTGAATAAATATCTGAGGGGAACCTGAGGGGGAGCTTCTTCACTCAGAGGGTGGTGCGAGTGTGAAATGAGCTGCCAGCAGAAGTGGTGGATGCGGGTTTGAATGCAACATTTAGAAGAGGTTTGGAGAAGCGTATTGATGAAAGGTGTGTGGAGGGCTATGATCCAGGTGTGGGTTGATGGGACTAGGCAGAATAAAACTTCAGCACAGACTAGATGGGCCAGATTGCCCGGCCCCGTGCTGTAGAGCTCTGTGACTAAAATATTCCAGTAAATGTGTCTAACTTTATAAGGAATAAAAAATTAGGCTCATTCAGGGCTTTAATTTTATACCTGACCAGACTTGCTGCATATTTCTCTCATGACCAGCAATACCCTTACCCACCAGAGGTTTAGTGCACCTATGAGAACGATAAGCCTTTTTCCAGCAGTAAACACCTCCTTTGTATGACAGCTTTACGATTCCATTGAATGGGACACATTCTCTAACTGGCCAAGATGTCGTCCACCAGCGAGGCAGATGCTTTGCCCACTAACAAGAAAGACGCTTGGCTCATAGTTGTGACAGGTCTTCTTCTTGTGAGTGGAATGGGCTTCGTACTCACGAGTAAACGTGCAATGTCACCTTTCAGTGAAGCAGGCCTTGCCATCCCAGAGCAAGGGACACTGAACCAACATTGAGGTAGGGAATATCTGCCCAGTAGAGGGGCAGGACCCTTGTGACGGGTTCTTGACACTGGCGAATCAGACCTCTTGCTCATCTGTAATGCTTTAGTCCATTAGGTACCATTCAAGACCTTTGTAGGGGTGGATCAGCGCAGGGTACAGTAGTGAAGCAATTAGAGCTTCACCACCAGAGTTCCTGTGGCCCTGATCTCAGGTGTAGTCCGTGTAGAATCTGAATGTACGGCATCTGGCTTAGTGGGTTCATTAGCCACTGGAAACTCCCTAAAACACAGATGAGTGGTGGGACAGTCCATGTGGAGATGGTGGACATGTGATAGAAATGAAAGGGTGAATGTGGCTGAGCATAATGCTCTGTGAGCTAGCATAGAACTGATAGGCTGAATGGCCTCCTAAGTATGTCACACAGAAATATCAGAAAAATATGGCACAACCATATATATCCCAGCCATCTCAAGACCCACTAGATTTAGGGGCGATTAGTTTTCCTTCCATCTCGTACACTCTTTCAACCCAGATGCTGGATATCAGGCATCATTGTGGATACAACTTCAAAATGAGGTGAGTTTCTCACTTTGGAGCCTAAAACTTATAAGCACTTGCAACTCTCCTATATTGGCATCGACCAGTTCGATGTATCTGGAACTACCCACTTTGAACAGTGGTCTTTAATTGAACAGCCCAGATTTAGATTTAAACATCATAGAAGTTTTCAGACCAGGATTACTAATGAACAATGTTGTAGAAGATCCACAAGAATGAATCTATCCTTATGCTCTACTTTGAGCAAAACAATCTTGCTTTGGTGTGCTTAATGAACTGTTGTGTTTTACCAAGGTTAGCGCAAGGCAGGTGCTTTCTTACCATATATGGTTTCAGTAATTTAATGCAAGAATATCATGTTTCTTTTTGTCTGAAGCCACTGCAGACGAAAATAGAAGACATACCATGCTCCACTGGGAGTTTGCTTACGCTGACAGAAAGTGCTTAAGTGTACTCGAACTAAAGCACATCTTGTTGCTTTTCTGTTGAGGATGAGGGTGATGTGCTTTTTCACTGTACATTTTTGGCTGGATGTGCAAAAGTCTCAGGCACACGTAAAAACAAAAATCTGGAAAGCAAAGATGCTTTCAAAAATAATAAAATGAGAAGCTTCTAAATAGCAAAAAATTGACTACAAAGAGCAAAAGGCAGTAAAAAACTGAATCAAACGAGTATTCAGTGTGACCACCCTTTGCTTTTAAAACTGCACCAATTCTCTTAGATACGCTGTCATGCAGTGCTATCAGAAAATCGACTGGGAGGTTGTTCCAAGCATCTTGGTAACTTGCCACAGTTCTTCTGGAGACTTTGGCTGTCTCGCTTACTTATTTGTCAAATATGCCGGGAAGCACTAGATCCTTTTACTGTTGTCTCTCCCGGTAATCCCAGACAGCCTTAATGTTGAGATTAAGGTTCTGTGGAGGCCATACCATCTGTTGCAGGAATTCTTGTTCTTCTTTTCACTGAAGGTAGTTCTTTATGACCTTGGCCTTGTGTTTGGTGTCATTGTCCTGCTGCAGAGTGAAGCTGGGACTGATCAGTCATCTCCCTGATGGTACTGCGTGATGGATAGGAACCTGCTTCTAATTCTCAGCATTGAGGACTCCGTTAATTCTGACCAGATCGCCAACTCCGTTTGCAGAAACATGGCCCCAAACCACCTGCAGGAACCTCTGCCATGCTTTATTATTGCCTACAGACATTCATCTATGTAGCACTCTCCACTCTTCTAAAGTGCCTCCTGTTTGAGCCAAAATTTTCAAATTTTGACTCCTCAGCCCAGAGCACTTGCTGCCATGTTCAGCGTCCCGGTCTGTGTCTTTTTGTGCATAGGGGAGTCTTTTGGCTTTGTTTCCACTGCAGAGCAATGGCTTTTTGGCAACAACTCTTCCATGAAGACCCCTTCTGATCAGGGCTCTGCAGACGCCACACAATGTGTACCCGTATAAAAAAATGAAGGGTGTCTAAGACTTTTGCACGTCCTTTAAGTTTAGCCAAGGGAAAGGCAATAACAGGGCAGTGATCTGCGTTGTGAACCTGAGCACTTTTGCAGTTCTGTAGAAATAGCAACATAGAAATGTTTATGTGTTCAGTACATTACAGCAATGTCCTGCCACAATATTTCTCCCATTGGAAACGGCATGGCACTATAAAAATCCATGCCATACTCTAAAGTGCTTTCGTCCAGCAGGCGGTCTCTTTTTTTTTGGCCAAGTGGGTGGGTGGGGAGGATATGGAAATAGTGGTCAGGAACTTATACTGAGTTCATATCAATATTGGTGTAATCAGGCTGGACTTAAACCTGACATGTGGAATTTCACACAGGATCTCTGCACTCCCTCCTTGACTTTCGCTGGATCTAAAGGGCCCATGCTGCAGATTTCACACCCTTGAATTGTGCAGCAAAGTCTCAGTAGGCCAGAGGTGACATAGCACAGAGAACTGGTATGCAGGCTTTCACAAAATTCAAAGCTGGGAGGCAGTCTTACCTCCTGTCAAAACAGAGTGTCATTTTAAATGTTACTTAGGTTAAGTTAAATATGTAAAAATGTTACGCGATTTTTTAGTAAAAATGTTAAGGTAATTCAAACCACAAAACAAATATAATTAAAATCATTAAATGAAAGTAAAGCCATTTAACAAAATACTTACGTTCCCCATGCCTCCTAATCCGCAAGCCTAGAATTCGTGGAAAAATCAATGTGATTTCAGATCCTGTGTCTGGTCTGACCCTGTGCGAGAGAAGGCAATGATAGAAATGAGACCACTCATTTGTCACTGTGCTTGGAGCTCCACACTAAACAGCATATGTACAGAAGTCTAAAACTTACCAGAATTTCAATATATGTTGTCAGTTCCCATTGGCACTTTTGACTCTAGTCAGAGGACTTTCCTCACCATGTCCGAATATTTTATGTCAATTCCTTTAAAGTATTTTGATAGATAGATAGATAGATAGATACTTTATTCATCCCCATGGGGAAATTCAACATTTTTTCCAATGTCCCATACACTTGTTGTAGCAAAAACTCATTACATACAATACTTAACTCAGTAATAATATGTTATGCATCTAAATCACTAACTCAAAAAGCATTAATAATAGCTTTAAAAAAAAAAAAAAAAAAGTTCTTAGGTCCTGGCAGTTGAATTGTAAAGCCTAATGGCACTGGGGAGTATTGACCTCTTCATCCTGTCTGAGGAGCATTGCATCGACAGTAACCTGTCGCTGAAACTGCTTCTCTGTCTCTGGATGGTGCTATGTAGAGGATGTTCAGGGTTTTCCATAATTGACCGTAGCCTACTCAGCGCCCTTCGCTCAGCTACCGATGTTAAACTCTCCAGTACTTTGCCCACGACAGAGCCCGCCTTCCTTATCAGCTTATTAAGACGTGAGGCGTCCTTCTTCTTAATGCTTCCTCCCCAACACGCCACCACAAAGAAGAGGGCGCTCTCAACAACTGACCTATAGAACATCTTCAGCATCTCACTGCAGACATTGAATGACGCCAACCTTCTAAGGAAGTACAGTCGACTCTGTGCCTTCCTGCACAAGGCATCTGTGTTGGCAGTCCAGTCTAGCTTCTCGTCCAACTGTACTCCCAGATACTTGTAGGTCTTAACCTGCTCCACACATTCTCCATTAATGATCACTGGCTCCATATGAGGCCTAGATCTCCTAAAGTCCACCACCATCTCCTTGGTCTTGGTGACATTGAGACACAGGTAGTTTGAGTTGCACCATATCACAAAGTCCTGTATCAGTTTCAGCTTTTTGTTGTGAAAATAAGCTGATTTTTTCCCCAAACTGTTTCACACATATGAATCATAAAGTTCCTCTGCCAACACATGTCCTCACTGTCTCAGGTGCAGCTATAGGAAAGTACAGCACAAAAGCAGACCATTCAGCCCATCTAGTCCATGCCAAACCATTTAAACTGCCTACTCCCATCAACCCATAGCCCCCCATACCATTGTCCCTATCCAAACTTCCCTTAAACATTGAAATCGAGCTTGCGTGCACCACTTGCGCTGGCAGCTCATTCCACACACTCACGACCCTCAGAGTGAAGAGGTTCCCCCTCATGTTCCCTTTAACTTTTTCACCTTTCACCCTTAAACCACGACCTCTAGTTGTAGTAGAAAAAGCCTGCTTGCATTTACTCTATCTATACCACTCACAATTTTGTATACCTCTATCAAATCTCCTCTCAATCTTCTACATTCCAAGCAATAAAGTCCTCAACCTTTCCTTATAACTCAGGTCCGCCAGTCCCGGCAACATCCTTTTAAATTTTCTCTGTGCTCTTTCAACCTTATTTACATTTTATAACTCGAGTTATGATAAAGTAATCTAATATTTAATCGGTGACTGCATCTCAGGAAATGTCAGAAGTGGAATCATTTTCTTTTCCTTTTAAGGCCAGCAGAGAAGGGAAAACTTTAATCCTATCTATGTTAGCACAGTGGTAGAGATAACAAACAGAAACATTCTGTTCCTTCCAACTAACAGCAGAGTTTGATGGTATTTAACTAACAACGTGATAACTTGTGAATAGATGAAAATTCACTCCAGTCTGTTTAT
This sequence comes from Hemitrygon akajei, assembly GCF_048418815.1. Lineage (NCBI taxonomy): Eukaryota > Metazoa > Chordata > Chondrichthyes > Myliobatiformes > Dasyatidae > Hemitrygon > Hemitrygon akajei. The sequence goes on from NC_133133.1 coordinate 162,776,539, forward strand.
TGATTTGATCCAATTTACATAGAACAACTGGGAAATTACAGCATAGAATCAGGTCCAATTATTCCAGGCTCTTGGAGCTTGTTTCCATCACTTAACCTTCAAGATATAGCTTTCAGTCCCTCAATGCCCCATGTAACATTGCATCTTGGCCATTTGCCTCAAGCACTCCTTGTGGAAGCAGGTTGAACATTCTACCCACTCTCTGCTTGAGGAAGGTCCTGTTGCATCCCCTTCAGATTTTTGGGGGGCAACCTCCACATTCTCTGTTCAAAGTAAATTTGTTATCAAAGTACGTAGATGTCACCCTATACCACACTGATATTCATTTTCTGTGGGGAGCTGTTGGAGTCAAAAGTCTGAAATCCTTCAGGCTGGTGACACACATCCAAAATTACCAGCAGGCATATTCAACAAGGGTTGGGCTTCAGTTCTGAACATAGAGTGACAACAAAAATGCTCAACGGGTCAGTCTGCGCCCGTGGGAAGAGCAGCAGAGTTAATATTTAAGGTAGAAGACTAAGCATCAGGTTTTCATTTCTAACAACAAAAATAATTTGTCTCTGGGAATGTGTCGCATCTATTCTCATGTAGGGAGAGGGACTAGGCTGGAAGATGTCATTGACAAGACATTCAAGAGAAAGAATTCAAAGTCATCAGATGGTGCAGACTATTCAGCTAATTTTAATGCCACAGCATTGGGTTGTGGGTGGAGATATGTCCCTACCAAAAGGGGTGTAAGATGCTCCTTCCCTCCGATTGTCTTCAGGTCACTCTTTGGCCAGGTGTAGCTCCTGCTTAAACCCCACAATCATGATCACATGAAGGCATGGGAGCAGGTAGTGGGTGGTTGTGTGAGCAGCTGGTTCATTGTGTGAGTCCTGGTTATGTGACCACTGACACCAGGCAGACAATCTCTGAAGAGTATCGATAATGGCTGGGGCCTCCCATCTTGTAAAGGTTCAAAGGTTGAAGGTTCATTTTATTGTCTAAGTACGCATGTGCAATACAACTCTGATATTTGTCTTCCCCAGATAGCCATTAAATACAGAAAGACCATGGAAGTTGCTGAAAGAAAAGACATCAACACCCTAGGCATGAAAAAGAAAAAGAAACAAAACTCACAAACCTCAAAACCTCCCCCCACCCCCTCCCTCGCACAAAAAATTGACAGACTGTGCACATGTGAAACGACAGCTGGAACATCAAAGACACCCAAATTCCCAACCCCTCCCTCACAAAAAAAGAGCAACAATAATGTCAAACCCCTAACCAACCCCCCTCCCTTGTAAAAAAAAGCGGCAATATCATCAAATCCCCAACCCCCTCCCTCGCAGAAATAAACAGCGACAATAGCGTCAGTGCTCCCAACCCCCCCCACACACAAAAATCTAACAGATTGCCCACACAGACAAACACCAACAAGAAAACCAGATCCCAAATCCCTCACACAAAAAGTTACATATCACCCATCCACCAATCAGCAACAAGAAAGAAAACACAAAAACTGAAGGAGACCAATATATAGTACAGTCCAATAATCACATAAATCCTAGAATATTAAAAACATCCTTCCACTGGCATTTGAGGAGAGCAGCCTCACAAACTCAATCCTTCCATGAAGAATGACCACCACACCAGGTCCAAACACCACCGACCCGACTTTTGAGATCGACCGCTGATCTCTTCCGCATTTGCCTCGATGCTTCAGTCTTCCTCAATGCTTCGAAATGGAGTTGTTCATGACCTCTGGTCTTTTCCACGAGGCAGTTCATGCTCTCAGTCCTCTTCAGAAACCCATTTCTGGTCTTCTCCACATGGCAACCGTCGTTGTTGGTCCTCTCAGCACGCAGCAGAGTGCTAGATCTTTCTACCGAGGTCCAAGCTGCATGTCACAGGCTCCAACACTTTCCGTAACACAGTCAGAACAAAAGGAACAAGCAGAAGACTTAGAGAAAGTGAAACAATCGAAGAGATTAGCTATCTGAAAGATGTCGCCGGAGGAATCGTTGTCCTCTGGCGCCATCTTGACTGGAAGTCTTGTAAAAGCATTGCCCATAAGTAGGCAATGGCAAACAAGTTCTGTAGAAAAATTTCCAAGAACAATCATGGTCATGGATAGACCAGGTTCGCCCATGTATGACGACACGGCACAAAATGAGGATGATGACAGTATTCAGGGAAGAGAAACAACCAGAGCAACTGCAAACAAAATCAACTGACAGGTGACTTTATGGAAATAGGTAGGCATTCGTATGATTTAATTGGAACACCACTTCGGTATTTATCCAGAATGTACTGAAGGGGGTCTAGAGTTAAAATATTGAAGGACAAATTTTAAGGCACACTTCACCAAAATAACAATGAAGGAATTGAATAGTGTTTCAGTAAAGATTATTCATCGCGTGGTGGGGAAAAATAAATCTCCTTATGCCTGAAGAGTACTTAAAATGGATTAAGTCACTTTCCTCATCAGTATCATATTGTGATGTGAGGTCTTCAATTTGAAGTGTGAAGAAGACAAATAACATCATTAAATATTAAAAGTAGACCCACAAATAAACACATTAACGAGCACAACATGTATATTGTTACACTCTAATATAACAACTTCTCTACAGCTCCATGTATCTTGGTCAAATATCAGATTAGACAGTGATGCTGAGGAGATTTTGAATTTAAAAATACAAAATAAAGATAATATAATTTTGGAGAAAGCGCTTATAACTTCCTGTTTTATTACAAATTTATTTAATGCACTACAACTTTTCCATAGGACTGAAAATCTTCAGTATCAAAAAAAATAAACTTTTGTTCCATATTTATTTTGGCAAATGGGCTGTAATAAAGGGAGTAAATGCACTGTGATTTATGCCAAGGCACACTGCCATTAGTAGATTCTTGATGCAACTTGCCTTGAACTTAGTTCAGGATTAAGCAATTTGCGTCTAAATTTATGAACACATTTTGTCACATTTGACACAATGGAAGAAAAATCCAAGTGATGTCTAATCTAAAGAAGGAGGGATGCTCGCCTGAAAATGTACTGTCTTATAAATAGCTATGTGCAGTAGAGCATATAAAACTTCAGAAAGCAAAGTTGGCAGATTGTCATTATTGGTTGCTAGCAGCCAGGCATAAATCTTTGCTCTTCAGAAAACAATATTTACAAGCAATATGTGTGGATAATGAAATGAGATGTCTTTGCAGTTGCACCAAAAAAAATCACCTAATGTCATTTTAGCAGAAGCACCTATCACAGAAAATTGCAGCCTTTGCTCACTTTCTGTGCATATAAATCCTGTCAGGTATCTAAAGCAATCACATGGAGTTGTTTGTCATCTTTAATCTACATGTATGTCAGGGAGCCAGGTGCTCCTTGGTGTAAAATGTGCTCACATGCTCTAATTAACCAGCTCCTTCAGTTTGCTGACAGTATCCCTGGTGAACACCAAGTTATTACTCAACATCAGCCTTTCCTTTCTACCTTTATCTACTTCGGCACTGCATTTTTGCCTGATATGAGAGTGCTGGAGCATCACTGAAATGATGACCAGATTAACGTGTACTATTCATAACTTTGCTGTCATATTGGCTCTCAAGTGACCACTGAACCATTTCCCTGCACCATCATTAAGATTGTCTATTTGCATTTTTGTGACATAACCTAGCTTTTGCCCCCAATCATTTGCTGCTCAATCCCACATCCGTCATCTTGTTCAACTAGACTTGACCGCCTTCAGTGTTTTCTTGGCTCAGAAAAATGTATCATCCAAAATTCTAATCTTTACTTTCAACGTGCTATTATTCCATCATTCCTGGGTTTGCTGACTTTTAGCGGTTTCTGGTGAAGAGAGTTTTCAACTTGTAAATTCTTACCTTTATAAACCTTGCTGTTTTTGTCATCTCCACCATTCCTGTAAAGCTCAAAGATATTTGTAGCACAAAGACGAAGTAATCTGCAGATGCTGGAAATCCAAGCAACACTCACAAAATGCTGGAGGAGCTCAGCACGTCAGGCAGCTGAGATGTCTGGGCCTGAAACTCTTCTCCACAGATGCTTCTGACCTGCTGAGCTCCCCCAGCATTTTGTGTGTTTCACGATATTTGTACTCTACAAAATCGACCATTTTGAAATTGCCCCATACTTAGTTGCCATGGCATTAACAGCTTTGCCGTCAGCTGTCTCAGAAATCACTGAAATCCCTTTTCAAAACTTCCCCACCTACATAAAGCCAATATCATTGATCAACCGTTCAGTCAACAGTACTAATATTCTTGCTAATCCGTCGACTCTCTGCTCAAAGTGTGGTGGAAGCAGAACACTGCAACATATTTAAAAAGTATGGTACACAGATAGGCACAGAAAGAGCCATCATTTACAAGAGCTCAGTCTGAGAACTGAGAAGTGGAATGAAACAAAATGGCTCCATATTTAGATGGAATGAAAGCGAAGGGCGAGATGGCATCCTTTCCCATCCATTAATTTATATGATTCCCTGATCATATGCAGAACAGGCTATTTTTCATTTCTCTACAGTGTGTTTTCCTCTCTTTCGCTTATAATTAACGAGAGAGAATTTCTGCCCAGGTCCTCCTGTAGACTTGTCATATCTTCAGCAGCGCAACGCAGAAGCCCCGCAAGGGAACGATACAACACTGCAGAGTGGGATAAGCTCTGCAGAACTTGGAGCACTGCAATCTGCTAATTAAATACAACAGAAAATGATGTAAACGCTCATTTATTAACCATTTCAGATGGCAGCAGCCGGCACGTGGTGCATGAGGTCTTGATTTCAATGTTTAAGAGAAATTTAGATCGGTACATCGATAGTAGGGGTGTTAAAGTTTATGGTCCTGATGCAGGGTGATGGGAATAGGCAGTTTAAATGGTGTTGCATGGACTAAATGGGCCAAAGGGCCTGATCATGTGCTGTACTTCTCTATGACTCTATGTGTGAAATGATTGATTCAGCAACCAATTTTAAGGAAATCACTTTTGATCATTGCAAATTAAAAGTGTGATAATCTAATTTTCTTAGACATCTGGTATTTGGACACATCTTCCCTGAAGCCCAATCTTTAACTGATTATTTCTGAAGCTCGATGACTGATTGACTTGCCTTATTGTTCAGCAACAGCTGATCATGCAGACATTGTCCATTATGTTCTGATAATTGTGTTTGAACATAGAACCTGAAATACTTGTTGTTAATCACCAACACCCAACTTTTTATCTGATTCAATAAACATCGGATGTTGGAAGCTGACATTTAACAAACCCAGGAGCTTAATGGTTGGAAGTACAATATATTTTTCTAAATTTTATTTATTTATTTGTTTGTTTGCTCAGCATAACAAAACTTTCAATTTCCAGATACACTTACATTTACATTTCTTTCCCTCACAGATATGAGGTATCAAACACTTCCATTGAAATATAAACATCACCACAACATCCTATACAAAAGCCCTTATTAGTATAGCAGACTGGTTTACATCTACATATTGCAGAAAAGGTTGCCATGTTTTCTGAGTGTACCATACATGTCAAAAAGTCCAAAGGAATGTATTCCATGATTAATTATGCCAACCAAAAAGTCCAGGGAGTACAATATTTGATGGACTTAAGGGAAACTGAACAACTCTAGAGGAAAAAAAGAAGCATCTGCTAATTTGTGGTTGAATGAAGATGAGGCCCCTATGGACCATCAGCATGATAGACCCCTATAGAGGACCCAATAGACCATCAACACGATCACAGCTAAATGGCTTCTTTTTTATGAGGCTTTTCCAATGACTACAATAGGTCACCTACCAGCCTCTATCTCGTCCCTCCCACTAACATATTGACTCGCAATCTTCCATCGACACTCTTAGTCCTGATGCAGGGCAATGGCCCGAAACACTGACTATCCCTTTCCCCTCACTGATGACGTTTGATCCGGTGAGTTCTTCCATCCCTTTTTGCTCCAGATTCCAGCATCTGCAGCTTTTGTGTCTTCATTCTATAAGACGTTTCCCATTGTTTCTCTTTCCACAGATGCTGCCTGATCTGCTGAGTGTTTCCAACATTTTCTGCTTTATTTAATTAACAAATTGCAGTGCTTCAGCTTCTGCAGAGCGCCTCTCGCTTGGTCGTCTTTTATTGTTCTTGTCGGGTTTTTCTGCTGTGAGTTGAAGTGAATGGGAGAACCTGTGTGGAAATTTTCTCTTAATGATTACAAGCAAAAGAGAGGGAAAACACTGTAGAGCAGGAGTTTCCAACCTGGGGTCTATGGACCCCTTGCTTAATGGTATTGGTCCATGGTATGAACAGGTTAGAAACCCCTGCTGTAGAGAACCCCTTCAGCAAATGATTAGATAAAAATAGAAATTCACAAATTGGAAAGGAATCCATTTGGCTCCTTGCCTCTAAGCTGGCCAAGTATGAAGCTATTTTGTTTCATTCCACTTCTCAGTTCTCAGACTGTACTCTTGTAAAAGGTGGTTCTTCCTGGCTGAGCACTTGTTAAATATGTTGAGGTTTTCTCATTCCATTCCCCTCTGAGCAGAAGGTTTCAGATCCCCGCTGTTCTCAAAGCAGTTAAAAAAATACCGGAATGATCTTTTGAAGACCTGCAGCCTACAAGGCTGTGCACCAAGAGCTGAGGTGTTGACAATGAACTTGCTTTTTATCGTTCCAGAATCAGAAAAAAGGATTCAATACCATTGTCCTTTGTCATTATTATTAATGATTCTACTCTCGAAGGTGTGCTCTGTTGACATGCAATCTCGGATGAAGAAAGTGTTCTTTTAACCACTATTTGCACAATTCCTTTCAAGTTGCACACCATCCTGTGTTAAAATAATATCTTTCGTCATTATCATTGGGTCTACCAAGAACTCACTCCTGAACAGCACTATGGAAACCCCTTCTCCAGGAAGAGAAACACTATAGAGACAGGAAAATTAGTCTCTTATACATCTTAGGGACATACACTATATAAGGCCAAAAGACCATATGAGCAGAATTAGCCCATCTGGCCCATGGCTGATCCTTTATCTATCTCCTCCTCAACCCTAGTTCCCGGCTTTCTCCCCAAAACCTTCCATGCCATGTCCAATCAAGAACCTATCAATCTCTGCCAACAATCTGGCCTCCACAGCTGCATGTGGCAATAAATTCCACAAATTCACCACCCTTGGGCTGAAAAAATTTCTCCACATCTCTGATTTGAAAGGGTGCCCCTCTATCCTGAGGTTATGCCCTCTTGTTCTAGAATCTCCCGCCAAGGGAAGTATCCTTTCCACATCTACTCTGTCTAGGCCTTTCAACATTCGAAAGGTTTCAATGAGATCCCCCCTCATCCTTTTGAATTCTGGCAATTACAGACCAGAGTCATTAAACGTTCCTGGTCTGATAACCCTTTCATTCCTGGAATCTCTTTGTGAACCTCCTCTGGACCCTCTCCAATGCCAGCACATCTTTTCTAAAATGAGGGGCCCAAAACTGTTCACAATACTCAAGGTGAGGCCTCACCAGTGCCGTATAAAGCCTCAGCATCACATCCTTGCTCTTGTATTCTAGACCTCTTGAAAGGAATACTAACATGGCATTTGCCTTCCTCACCACCAACTCAACCTGGGAGTTAACCTTCAGGGTGTTCTGCACAAGGGCTCCCAAGTCCCTCAGCATCTCAGAGTCCTGGATTTTCTTCCCATTTAAAAATTGTCCACACATTTATTTCTACCACCAAAGTGCATGACCATGCATTTTCCAACACTATATTTCATTTTCCACTTTCTTGCCCTTTCTCCTAATCTGTCCTTCTGCATCCTACCTGTTTCCTCAACACTATCTGCCCCTCCACTAATCTTCATATCATCTGCAAACTTGACAACAAAGCCATCTATTTCATCATCGAAATCATTTATATACAGCATAAAGTGTTTGCAACACCGACCCCTGCTGAATACCACTGGTCACAGGCAGCCAACCAGAAAAGGATCCTTTTATTACCACTCGCTGTCTCCTACCAATCAGCCAATGCTCTAACCATGCTAGTAACTCTCCTGTAATACTGTGGGTTCTTAACTTGGTAAGCAGCTTCATGCGTCACACCTTGTCAAAGGCCTTCTGAAGGTTCAAAGATACAACATCCACTGCATCCCTTTATCTATCCTACTTGTAATCTCCTCAAAGAATTCTAACAGGTTCGTCAGGCAGGATTTTCCCTGAAGGAAACCATTTATAGTTAAGATGCCTAAGACTTTTACACAGAACTGTAGTCATTTTATGCATTGCTCTATACTGCTGCCACAGAAAAAAGCAAATTTCATGACATATGTGAGTGCTGATAAACCTGATTCTGATATGGGTCTCTGTTGTGGACTGAGAGTGGAAAGGGGGGCTGGGAGAGGGGAATCATGGCTGGGAAAAGAGGAAGGGAGAGGGGAGGGAGTGGGAAGCACCAGAGACACTTTCTGTCACGATCAATGAACCAATTGTTTGGAATGAAATGACCTTGCCTTGTGCACGGGGTTGTGTCTGTCTGTGCACTTGCCAACGCCCGCTTCTGGTACTCCTCTGCCACCTGTCCCATACTCCTCCTGCGGTGCTCCACTCATGCCATCCCCAAAGTCCTTTGCTCCCATGAGATTTACAGACTCGCTCTCCACACCACGTTGACAAATATGGTACCATGCAAGAGTCTTAGGCAACCTAGCCATATATACGTGGCTTTTCAATCTTTTGTATATATGCTCAGTGACCTTAAGGTTGTTATAGCTGGGGTGATAGTAGGGATAGGCAACCACTGCCTATTAAATGCTCCCAATGGTGCACGCCTCAATTAGCCTCAAACAACCAAATACAGCCACACGTGGCTTAATAACTAAGCCCGGGGAAACCGTTTCTACTGATAGGAGAAGGGGAAAAGGCAGGTTACTGGCACCTTAAAACTAGTCGCTTTGGGCAGATGGGGTTTATCAACTATGGTTGACAGCTTATCTAGGAGAAGGAAAACTCTGATCTCAAACCTCCGCTACCTTGCAGCAATACCCACTCATGGGGGAGGCTTTGGGAGTAAGCCCTGAGGGAAAAATCTGGAACTGGATTCCCCAAGGCAGATCTACGTTGAGTTCAATGCTGACTGACAACCCCTGCAATGCTGCTGGTGCCACACTGTATCGATCTCTGCCATTCCTTTGGATTCATCAAATGCATGGAGAAGGGCAGCTTGCTACATGGGCAAGAGCTCGCTCTCCATATTGTACTGCCCTGGCTTACGTATCTAGGCAGCTAGGATGCAACGTCCATTGGGGACTCTGACCAAGAGAGGCCTCATAGTTTACTCAATAAATAGGCCACAGGAGTGGATCCCATTGCGGTCGCCTGCTGCTGTTGCCCATCCACCTCAAGGTTCAAAGTGTTGTGCATTCAGAGATGCTCTTCTGCACACCACCATTGTAATGCATTGTTATTTGAGTTACAGTCATCTTACTGTCAGCTTGAGCCACTCCGACCATTCTCCTCTAACCTCGCTCACTAACAAGGCATTTTCGCTCACAGACCTGCCTCTGGATTTTTTGGGTTTTTTCTTCGCACCATTCTCTGCAAACTCTAGAGACTGCTGTGTGTGAAAATCCTAGGTGATCAGCAGTTTCTAAGATACTCCAATCACCCCATCTGATGCCAACAATCATTCCATGGTCAAAGTCATTTAGGTTACATTTCATTCCTATTGTGATGTTGGTCTGAACAACAACTGAACTTCCTGACCGTGTCTACATGCTTTTATGCTTTGAGCTGTTGCCGCATGATTGGCTGATTAGATATTTGCATTAATGAGTAGGTGTATAGGTGTACCTAATATAGTGGCCACTTGTGTATAAAAATAACAAGAACATCCATTTAAACAATTGGCCATTCCCATTGATAGATTGTACATAATTTGTTCTACTTTTCTCTTTTTCTCCGTTAATCTCTTAAGACATGAATTGTTGAATAGGCTGCTCTTTGAGAAGAGAAATTGCTGAGATTTCTCTTTGTATCGCAAAGGTATTTGAGTTAAGGCTGTACATTTAATGACACAAATATCATTACGTGCTTTCCACAAAGAGTATGTGAAAATTATTGTATTCATAATAAGGTGTAACTGAAACTGAGGTGAAGCCAGTTTTTCCCATTATTAATCACATGCAAACTTGACAAGGAAATGATTAGTGATATTCTGTTTAGAGTTTAATTGTGAAATGCAAAAATTTATGGAGATGATAACATATAATATGGTTCTTGCCAAGAGTCAACATTTATAATTCCATAATATCTTAATGCATATAAATGATACAGATAAATAAAAGTTCCACTTCATTGTCTTAATCACTCTGAAGAATAAATGAAATGTCTTTATTACTGTAAGATTGATGAGACTTAGTGACCCACAAAAGTGAAATGCACATAACTACAGCAAGTAATTGGGAAGACTAATTGAACACGGGTTTTTATTTCGAGCTGGTTGGAGTGTAAAAGCAGGACTCTACAGGTATAAGTGCGAGCACGTTTAGAGTATTGTGTACAGATTTGGTCTCCTTATTTAAGGAAAGATAATTTAGTTTGGGATGATAGGGGGGTGGAGACACATCTCTACCAAAGGAGGTGTAAGATGCTCCTTCCCTCTGCTAACCTGCAGGTCACCCCTGGACAAGGTGTAGCACCTGCTTAGCCCCCCCATCAGATTCATGTGAAGCCATAGGAGCAGGTGGTGGATGGTCGCATGAGAGGCCAGTGCATGTCACAAGTCCTAGTTATGTGACCACTGACACCAGGCAGACAATTTCTGAAGAGTATTGATAAATGGCTGGGGTCACCCATTTTATAAAGACACTGCCCAGAAAAAGGCAATGGCAAACCACTTCTGTGGAAAAATTTGCCTGGAACAATCACAGTCACGGAAAGATCACGTTATACAACACGGTACATAATGTGTCACCATGTTCGGATATGGCCCAAGTGCAGAGCAAGAGACACTGAAACAGGTTGATAGTTCACAGACTTTAATGCGAATGGAGTTAGAGGGAAAAGAAAACAATAAACGCTAGGCCAAACAGGGCCATTAACTAAAACTCTCAAATGGAAAACTATGCCTACACTGCAGCTGATCAGAATGACTAAATATAAAACAAATACTGCTAGCCTTCAGAGTTAGTTCACTCGACTGTCCAATTTCACAGGCAAGGCCAAATGCAAGCAGGCAGCAAAACATTGCTGTGCTTTGCTCAAGTCCCAACAAAAATAATGGAGTTAAATACTATCACAATTAGCTGACACATACATATTCACAAGTGCACTGCCGAATCCGTGGTTGTGACTTAATGATGATAATGAAATTAGTTCTGGGAAGGCAGTTGAGAATGATCCCCAAGTATAACGAGAATAGCTTATGTGGGAAAGTTGGATAAATTGGGTCTGTATTCATTGGATTTTAGAAGAATGAAAGGTGATCTTATGGGAACATATAAGATTCTTCAGTCTTGACCAAGTAAATGCTGAGAAGATGTTTCCCCTTATGTAAGAGTCAAGAACCAGTGTTCATGTCCCAGAATAAAAGGGTACCTATTTCATATTGACAAGACAAAAATTTCTTCTTTCAAAGTGTTGTACGTGCTTGGAATTTCTTGCCCAGAAAGCAATGGAAACTGTATCCTTGAAGGTACTCAAAGCTGAGTGAGGAAGAATTTTAATTAGGGAGGAGAATCAACAGTTATGGCGAGACAGTGAAAATATGAACTTGAAGAAAGTTGCAA